>NC_083353.1:76211430-77549629 GCF_030254825.1 Meriones unguiculatus | reverse complement strand
ATTTTTTTGTGCTCTGGGATGATTTCTTTGGAAGCAAATATTTGTGTTCTCAGAAGATTTCCTTGCAAGCGAATTTTTTGTGTTCTGGGGTAATTTCGTTGGAAGCCAATTTTTTGTGTTCTGGGGTGATTTCGTTGGAAGCGAATATTTTGTGTTCTCGGGTGATTTCAATGGAAACAAATTTTTGAAGTATGGTATCATTTCGTTCGAAGCGTGTTTTCTGTGCTCTGGAGTCATTTCGTTGGAAGCGAATTTTTTGTGTTCTGGGGAGATTTCGTTGGAAGTGAATATTTGTGTTCTCAGAAGACTTCATTGCAATCGAATTTTTTCTGTTCTCCGGTTTTTTCGATGGAAGTAAATTTTTGAAGTAGGAGGTCATTTCGTTGGAAGCGTGTTTTCGGTGCTCTGGAGTCATTTCGTTGGAACCGAATTTTTTGTGCTCTGGGTTGATTTCGTTGGAAGCGAATTTTTTGTGTTCTCGGGTGATTTCTTTGAAAGGGAATTATTTTTATGTTCTAGGGTGATTTCGTTGGAAGCTAATTTTTTTGTGCTCTGGGATGATTTCTTTCGAAGCGAATATTTGTGTTCTCAGGAGATTTCGTTGGAAGCAAATATTTTGTGTTCTGGGGTAATTTCGTTGAAAGCGAATTTTTTGTGTTCTCGGGTGATTTCAATGGAAGCAAATTTTTGAAATATGGGGTCATTTCGTTGGAATCCTGTTTTCTGTGCTCTGGAGTCATTTCGTTGGAAGCGATTTTTTTGTGTTCTGGGGTGATTTCGTTGGAAGCGAATTTTTTCTGTTCAGGGGTGATTTCGATGGAAGCAAATTTTTTCTATTCCGTGGTAATTTCGTTGGATGTGAATTTTTTGTGTTCTCGGGTGATTTGGTTGAAAGGGAATGTTTTGTGTTCCAGGGTGATTTCATTGGAAGCGATATTTTTTGTGCTCTGGGATGATTTCCTTGGAAGCAAATATTTGTGTTCTTAGGAGGTATCGTTGGAAGCGAATTTATTGTGTTCTTCGGATTTTCGATGGAAGCAAATTTTTGAAGTAGGGGGTCATTTCATTGGAAGCGTGTTTTCTGGAGTACTCTGTAGTCATTTCATTGGAAGGGAATTTTTTGTGCTCTGGGGTGATTTCGTTGGAAGCAAATTTTTTGTGTTCTCAGATGATTTCGTTTAAAGGGAATTTTTCGTGTTCTCGGTGATTTCGTTGGAAGCGAATTTTTTTTGTTCTGGGGTCATTTCGTCGGAAGCGTGTTTTCTGTGCTCTGGAGTCAGTTCGTTGGAAGCGAATTTTTTGTGCTCTGGTGTGATTTCATTGGAAGCGAATTTTTTGTGTTCTCAGGTGATTTCCTTTAAAGCTAATTTTTTATGTTCTAGGGTGATTTCGTTGGCAGCGAATTTTTTGTGTTCAGGGGTGATTTTGATGGAAGCAAAATTTTTCTGTTCTGTGGTAATTTCGTTGGACGTGAATTTTTTGTGTTCTCGGGTGATTTGTTTGAAAGGGATTTTTTTGTGTTCCAGGGTGATTTCATTGGAAGCGATTTTTTTTGTGCTCTGGGATGATTTCCTTGGAAGCAAATATTTGTGTTCTTAGGAGGTATCGTTGGAAGCAAATTTATTGTGTTCTGGGGTAATTTCGTTGGAAGTGAATTTTTTGTGTTTTCGGGTGATTTCTATGTAAGCAAGTTTTTGAAATATGGGGTCATTTCGTTGGAACCGTGTTTTCTCTGCTCTGGAGTCATTATGTTGGAAGCTAATTTTTTGTGTTCTGGGGTAATTTCGTTGGAAGAGAATATATTGTTCTCAGAAGATTGTGTTGCAAGCAAATTTTTTGTGTTCTGGCGTAATTTCGTTGGAAGCAAATTTTTTGTTTTCTCGGGTGATTTCTATGGAAGCAAATTTTTGAAGTATGGGATCATTTCGTTGGGAGCGTGTTTTCTGTGCTCTGGAGTCACTTGGTTGGAAGAGAATTTTTGGTGCTCTGGAGTGATTTCGTTGGAAGCGAATTTTGTGAGTTCTGGGGTAATTTCGATAGAAGCGATTTTTTTGTCTCTGGGGTCATTTTGTTGGAAGAGAATTTTTTGTGTTCTGGTGTGATTTCGTTGGAAGCAAATTTTTTGTGTTCTGGGGTAATTTCGTAGGAAGCGAATTTTTTGTCTTCTCGGGGGATTTCGAAGGAAGCAAATTTTTGAAGTAGGGGGACATTTCGTTGGAAGCTTGTTTTCTGTGCTCTGGAGTCATATCTTTGGAAGGGAATTTTTTATGTTTTGGGGTGATTTCGTTGGAAGCGAATTTTTTGTGTTCTAGTGTGATTTCGTTGAAAGGGAATTTTTTGTGTTCTAGGGTGATTTAGTTGGACATGAATTTTTTGTGTTCTTGGGTGATTTCGTCGTAAGTGAATTTTTTTGTGTTCTAGGGTGATTTCGTTGAAAGGGAATTTTTTTGTGTTCTAGGGTGATTTCGTTGAAAGGGAATTTTTTGTGTTCTCGGGTCATTTCGTTGGAATCGTGTTTTCTGTGCTATGGAGTCATTTTGTTGGAAGGGAATTTTTTGTACTCTGTGGTGATTTCGATGGAAGTGAATTTTTTGTGTTCTCCTGTGATTTCGTTGAAAGGGAATTTTTGGTGTTCTGGGGTCATTTCGTTGGAAGCCTGTTTTCTGGGTTCTAGAGTCATTTGTTTGGAAGCGAATTTTTTGTGTTCTGCTGTGATTTCGTTGGAAGCTAATTTTTTGTATTCTCGGGTGATTTTGTCGAAAGGGAATTTTTGTGTTCCAGGGTGATTTCATTGGTAGCGAATTTTTTTGTGCTCTGGGATGATTTCTTTGGAAGCAGATATTTGTGTTCTCAGGAGAGATTGTTTTAAGCGAATTTATTGTGTTCTGGGGTAAATTTGTTGGAAGCGAATTTTTTGTGTTTTCGGGTGATTTCGATGGAAGCAAATTTTTGAAATATGGGGTCATTTCGTTGGAACTGTGTTTTCTCTGTTCTGGAGTCATTATGTTGGAAACTAATTTTTTGTGTTCTGGGGTGATTTCGTTGGAAGCAAATTTTTTGTGTTCCCGGGTGATTTCAATGGAAGCAAATTTTTGAAGTATGGGATCATTTCTTTGGGAGCATGTATTCTGTGCTCTGGAGTCATTCCGTTTAAAAGCGAATTTTTTGTATTCTGGGGTGATTTCGTTGGAAGCGATTATTCGTGTTCTCAGAAGATTTCGTTGGAAGCGAATTTTTTGTTTTCTCCGGTTTTTTCAATGGAAGCAAATTTTTGAAATATGGGGTCATTTCGTTGGAAGTGTGTTTTCTATGCTCTGGAGTCATTTCGTTGGAAGCGAATTTTTTGTGTTTTGGGGTGATTTCGTTGGAAGCGAATTTTTTGTGTTCTAGTGTGATTTCGTTGAAAGGAAATTTTTTGTGTTCTAGGGTGATTTCGTTGGAAATGAATTTTTTTGTTCTCGGGTGATTTCATCGAAATGGAATTTTTTGTGTTCTAGGGTGATTTCGTTGGAAGCGAACTTTTTTTTGCTCTGGGATGATTTCTTTGGAAGCGAATATCTGTGTTCTCAGGAGATTTCGTTGCAAGCGAATTTATTTTGTTCTGGGGTAATTTCGTTGGAAGCTAACTTTTTGTATTCTCAAGTGATTTCGATGGAAGCAAATTTTTGAAATATGGGGTCATTTCCCTGGAAGCATGTTTTCTATGCTTTGGAGTCATTTCTTTGGAAGCAAATTTTTGTGCTCTGGGGTGATTTCTTTGGAAGCTAATATTTGAGTTCTCAGGACATTTCGTTGCAAGCGAATTTTTTGGGTTCTGCGGTAATTCTTTGTAAGCGAATTTTTTGTGTTCTCCGGTTTTTTCGATGGAAGCAAATTTTTTAAGTAGAGGGTCATTTCGTTGGAAGCGTGTTTTCTGTGCTCTGGAGTCATTTCTTTGGTAGCGAATTTTTTGTGCTCTGGGGTGATTTCGTTGGAAGCAAATATTCGTGTTCTCAGGAGATTTCGTTTCAAGCGAATTTTTTGTGTTCTGGGGTAATTTCGTTGGAAGCGTATTTTTGTGTTCTTCGGTTTTTTTGATGGAAGCGAATTTTTTAAGTAGGGGGTCATTTCATTGGAAGCGTGTTTTCTGTGCTCTGGAGTCATTTCGTTGGAAGGGATTTTTTTGTGTTCTGGGGTGATTTCGTTGGAAGCGAATATTTGTTTTCTCAGAAAATTTTGTTGCAAGTGAATTTTTTGTGTTCTGTGGTAATTTTGTTGGAAGCGAATTTTTTATGTTCTCCGGTTTTTCGATGGCAGCAAATTTTTTAAGTAGGGGGTCATTTCGTTGGAATCGTGTTTTATGTGCTCTGGAGTCATTTCCTTGGAAGGGAATTTTTTGTGCTCTGGGGTGATTTCATTGAAAGCGAATTTTTTGGGGTTCTAGAGTGATTTCGTTGGAAGCGAATTTTTTGTGTTGTGGGGTTATTTCGATGGAAGCAAATATTTTCTCTTCTGTGGTAATTTCGTTGGACGTGAATTTTTTGTGTTCTCAGGTGATTTCATTGAAAGGGAATTTTTTGTGCTCTGGGATGATTTCTTTGGAAGCGAATATTTGTGTTCCCAGGAGATTTCGTTGGAAGCGATTTTTTGTTCTCAGGAGATTTCGTTGGAAAAGAATTTTTTTGTCCTCTGGGGTAATATCATTGGAAGAGAATTTTTTATGTTGTTCGGTTTTTTCGATGGAAGCAAATTTTTGATGTAGGGGGTCATTTCTTTGTAAGCGTGTTTTCTGTGCTCTGGAGTCATTTCGTTGGAAGCAAATTTTTTGTGCTCTGGGGTGCTATGGTTGGAATCGAATTTTTTGTGTTCTCGGGTGATTTCGATTGAAGCAAATTTTTGAAGTAAGGGATCATTTCATTGGAAGCGTGTTTTCTGTGCTCTGGAGCAATTTCGTTGGAAGCAAATTTTTTGTGTTCTGGGGAGATTTCGTTGGAAGCGAATATTCGTGTTCTCAGAAGATTTCGTTGCAAGCGAATTTTTTGTGTTCTGGGGTAATTTCGTTGGAAGCGTATTTTTGTGTTCTTCGGTTTTTTTGATGGAAGCGAATTTTTTAAGTAGGGGGTCATTTCATTGGAAGCGTGTTTTCTGTGCTCTGGAGTCATTTCGTTGGAAGGGATTTTTTTGTGTTCTGGGGTGATTTCGTTGGAAGCGAATATTTGTTTTCTCAGAAAATTTCGTTGCAAGTGAATTTTTTGTGTTCTGTGGTAATTTTGTTGGAAGCGAATTTTTTATGTTCTCCGGTTTTTCGATGGCAGCAAATTTTTTAAGTAGGGGGTCATTTCGTTGGAATCGTGTTTTATGTGCTCTGGAATCATTTCCTTGGAAGGGAATTTTTTGTGCTCTGGGGTGATTTCATTGAAAGCGAATTTTTTGGGGTTCTAGTGTGATTTCGTTGGAAGCGAATTTTTTGTGTTGTGGGGTTATTTCGATGGAAGCAAATATTTTCTCTTCTGTGGTAATTTCGTTGGACGTGAATTTTTTGTGTTCTCAGGTGATTTCATTGAAAGGGAATTTTTTGTGCTCTGGGATGATTTCTTTGGAAGCGAATATTTGTGTTCCCAGGAGATTTCGTTGGAAGCGATTTTTTTGTTCTCAGGAGATTTCGTTGGAAAAGAATTTTTTTGTCCTCTGGGGTAATATCATTGGAAGAGAATTTTTTATGTTGTTCGGTTTTTTCGATGGAAGCAAATTTTTGATGTAGGGGGTCATTTCTTTGTAAGCGTGTTTTCTGTGCTTTGGAGTCATTTCGTTGGAAGCAAATTTTTTGTGCTCTGGGGTGCTATGGTTGGAATCGAATTTTTTATGTTCTCGGGTGATTTCGATTGAAGCAAATTTTTGAAGTAAGGGATCATTTCATTGGAAGCGTGTTTTCTGTGCTCTGGAGCAATTTCGTTGGAAGCAAATTTTTTGTGTTCTGGGAGATTTCGTTGGAAGCGAATATTCATGTTCTCAGAAGATTTCGTTGCAAGCGAATTTTTTTGTGTTCTGGGGTAATTTCGTTGGAAGCGAATATTTTGTTTTCTCCGGTTTTTTCGATGGAAGCAAATTTTTGAAGCAGGGGGTCATTTCATTGGAAGTGTGTTTTCTGTGCTCTGGAATCATTTCGTTGGAAGCGAATTTTTTGTGTTCTGGGGTGATTTCATGGAAGCGAATTTTTTGTGTTCTGGGGTGATTTTGTTGGAAGCGAATTTTTTGTGATCTGGGGTGATTTCGATGGTAGCAAATTTTTGAAGTACGAGGTCATTTCGTTGGAAGCGTGTTTTCTATGATCTGGAGTCATTTCTTTGGAAGTGAATTTTTTGTGCTCTGGGGTGATTTCCTTGGAATCGAATATTTGTGTTCTCGGGAGATTTCTTTACAAGCGAATTTGTTGTGTTCTTGGGTAATTTCGTTGGAAGCGAATTTTTTGTGTTCTCGTGTGATTTCGTTGAAAAGGAATTTTTTATGTTTTAGGGTCATTTCATTGGAAGCGAATTTTTTTGTGTTCTAGGGTCATTTCATTGGAAGCATGTTGTCTGTGCTGTGGAGTCATTTCATTGGAAGTGAATTTTTTTTGCTCTGGGTTGATTTCGTTGGAAGCCAATTTTTTGTCTTCTCGGGTGATTTCTTTGAAAGCTAATTTTTTGTGTTTTAGCGTTGTTTCGTTGGAAGCGAAGTTTTTTTGTTCTGGGTTGATTTCGTTGGAAGCAAATTTTTTCTATTCTGTGGGAATTTCATTGGACGTGTATTTTTTGTGTTCTTTGGTGATTTATTTGAAAGGGAATTTTTTGTGTTCTAGGGTGATTTCCTTGGAAGTGAAGTTTTTTCTGCTCTGGGGTGATTTGGTTGGAAGCGAATTTTTTGTCTTCTGTGGTGATTTCGATGGAAGCGAATTTTTTATGTTCTAGGGTGATTTCGTTGGAAGCGAATTTTTTGTGCTCTGGGGTGATTTAGTTGGAAGCGAATTTTTTCTGTTCTCGTGTGATTTCGTTTAAAGGAAATTTTTGTGTTCTGGGGTAATTTCGTTGGAAGCATATTTTTGTGTTCTCCGGTTTTTTCGATGGAAGCGAATTTTTTAAGTAGGGGGTCATTTCGTTGGAAGTGTGTTTTCTGTGCTCTGGAGTCATTTCGTTGGAAGCGAATTTTTTGTGTTCTCGGGTGATTTCGATGGAAGCAAATTTTTGAAGTAAGGGTTCATTTCGTTGGAAGCATGTTTTCTGTGCTCTGGGGTAATTTCGTTGGAGGCTAATTTTTTGTGTTCTGGGGTGATTTCGTTGGAAGCGAATATTTGTGTTCTCAGAAAATTTTGTTGCAAGCAAATTTTTTGTGTTCTGGGGTTATTTCGTTGGAAGCGAATTTTTTATATTCTCCGGTTTTTCGATGGAAGCAAGTTTTTGAAGTAGGGGGTCATTTCGTTGGAATCGTGTTTTCTGTGCTCTGGAGTCATTTCGTTGGAAGGGAATTTTTCGTGCTATGGGGTGATTTCATTGGAAGCCTATTTTTTGTATTCTCGGGTGATTTCATTGAAAGCTAATTTTTGTGTTCTAGCGTGATTTCATTAGAAGCGAATTTTTTGTGTTCTGGGGTGATTTCGATGGAAGCAAATTATTTCTGTTCTGTGGTAATTTTGTTGGACGTGAATTTTTTGTGTTCTCGGGTGATTTCGTTGAAAGGGAATATTTTGTGTTCTATGGTGATTTCGTTGGAAGCGAATTTTTTTGTGCTCTGTGATGATTTCTTTGGAAGCAGATATTGTGTTCCCAGGAAATTTCGTCGGAAGCGATTTTTTGTGTTCTGGGTAATTTCGTTGGAAGCGAAATTTTTGTGTTCTCGGGTGATTTCGATGGAAGCAAATTTTTGAAATATGGGGTCATATCGTTGGAAGCATGTTTTTGGTGCTCTGGAGTCATTTCTTTGGAAGTGAATTTTTCGTACTCTAGGGTGATTTCGTTCAAAGCGAATTTTTTGTGCTCTTGAATGATATCTTTGGAAGCGAATATTTGTGCTCTCAGGAGATTTTGTTGGAAAAGAATTTTTTGTCTTCTGGGGTAATATCGTTGGAAGAGAATTTTTTGTGTTCTCGGTTGATTTCGATGGAAGAAAATTTTTGAAATAAGGGGGTCATTTTGTTGGAAGCGTGTTTTCTGTGCTCTGGAATCATTTCGTTCGAAGCGAATTTTTTGTGCTCTGGCGTGTTATTGTTGGAAGCGAATTTTTTGTGCTCTAGGAGGATATCTTTGGAAGAGAATATTTGTGTTCTCAGGAGATTTCATTTGAAAAGAATTTTTGTCTTCTGGGGTAATATCTTTGAAAGAGAATTTTTTGTGTTTTCAGGTGATTTCGATGGAAGCAAATTTTTGAAGTATGGGGTCAAATCGTTGGAAGCGTGTTTTCTGTGCTCTGGAATCATTTCTTTGGAAGCGAATTTTTCATGCCCTGGGGTGATTTTGTTGGAAGCGAATTTTTTGTGTTCTAGGGTGATTTCGTTGGAAGTGAATATTTTTCTGCTCTGGGGTGATTTGATTGGAAGCGAGTTTTTTGGCTTCTGTAGTGATTTCGATGGAAGCGAATTTTTATGTTCTAGGGTGTTTTCTTGGAAGCGATTTTTTGTGCTCTGGGGTGATTTCGTTGGAAGCGAATTTTATGTGTTCTCGGGTGATTTCGTTGAAAGTGAATTTTTGTGTTCTGGGGTAATTTCGTTTGAAGCGTATTTTTGTGTTCTCCGGTTTTTTCGATGGAAGCGAATTTTTTACGTAGGGGATCATTTCGTTGGAAGTTTGTTTTCTGTGCTCTGGAGTCATTTCGTTGGAAGCGAATTTTTTGTGTTCTCGGGTGATATCGATGGTAGCAAATTTTTGAAGTAAGGGATTATTTCGTTGGAAGCGTGTTTTCTGTGCTCAGAAGTAATTTCGTTGGAAGCGAAGTTTTTGTGTTCTGGGGTGATTTCGTTGGAAGCGAATATTTGTGTTCTCAGAAAATTTCGTTGCAAGCAAATTTTTAGTGTTCTGGGGTTATTTCTTTGGAAGCAACTTTTTTATGTTCTCTGGTTTTTCGATGGAAGCAAATTTTTGAAGTAGGGGGTCATTTCGTTGGGATCGTGTTTTCTGTGCTCTGGAGTCATTTCGTTGGAAGGGAATTTTTTGTGCTCTGGGGGGATTTTGTTGGAAGCCAATTTTTTGTGTTCTCGGGTGATTTCATTGAAAGCTAATTTTTGTGTTCTAGTGTGATTTCGTGGGAAGCGAATTTTTTTGTGCTCTAGGATGATTTCTTTGGAAGCGAATATTTGTGTTCCCAGGAGATTTCGTTGGAAGCGAATTTATTCTGTTCTGGGGTAATTTCGTTGGAAGCGAATTTTTTGTGTTCTCGGGTGATTTCGATGGAAGCAAATTTTTCAAATATGGGGTCAATTCATTGTAAGCGTGTTTTCTGTGCCCTGGAGTCATTTCGTTGGAAGCGAATTTTTTGTGTTCTGGTGTGCTTTCGTTGAAAGCGAATATGTGTGTTCTCAGAAAATTTCGTTGCAAGCGAATTTTTTGTGTTCTGGGGTAATTTCTTTGGAAGCGAATTTTTTATGATCTCCGGTTTTTCGATGGCAGCAAATTTTTTAAGTAGAGGGTCATTTCGTTGGAATCATGGTTTACGTGCTCTGGAGTCATTTCTTTGGAAGGGAATTTTTTGTGCTCTGGGGTGATTTCATTTTAAGCTAATTTTTTTGTGTTCTAGCGTGATTTCGTTGGAAGCGAATTTTTTGTATTCTGGGGTTATTTCGATGGAAGCAAATATTTTCTATTCTGTGGTAATTTCGTTGGACGTGAATTTTTTGTGTTCTCGAGTGATTTCGTTGAAAGGGAATTTTTTGTGTTCTGGGATGATTTCTTTGGAAGCGAATATTTGTGTTCCCAGGAGATTTCGTTGGAAGCAATTTTTTTGTGTTCTGGGGTAATTTTGTTGGAAGCGAATTTTTTGTATTCTACGGGTTTTTCGATGGAAGCAAATTTTTTAAGTAGGCGGTCATTTCGTTGGAACTGTGTTTTCTGTGCTCTGGAGTCATTTCGTTGGCAGCGAATTTTTGTGCTCTGGGGTGATTTATTTGGAAGCGAATTTTTTATGTACTAGGGTGATTTCGTTGGAAGTGAATTTTTTCTGCTCTGGGGTGATTTGGTTGGAAGCGAATTTTTTGTCTTTTGTGGTGATTTCAATGGAAGCGAATATTTTATGTTCTACGGTGATTTCGTTGGAAGCGAATTTTTTATGCTCTGGGATGATATTATTGGAAGCGAATATTTGTGCTCTCAGGAGATTTCATTGGAAAAGAATTTTTTGTGTTCTGGGACAAATTCGTTGGAAGCGAATTTTTTGTGTTCTGGGGTGATTTCGATGGAAACAAATTTTTGAAGTGGTGGTCATTTCGTTGGAAGCGGGTTTTCTGTACTCTGGATTCATTTCGTTGGAAGCGAATTTTTTGTGCTGTGGGGTGATTTCGTTGGAAGCGAATTTTTTCTGTTCTCGGGTGATTTTTAATGGAAGCAAATTTTTGAAGTATGGGGTCATATCGTTGGAAACGAATTTTTTGTGTTCTCGGTTGATTTCGTTGAAAGGGAATTTTTGTGTTATAGGGTTATTTCGTTGGAAGCGAATTTTTTGTGGTCTGGGATGATATCTTTGGAAGCAAATATTTGTGTTCTCAGGAGTTTTCGTTGGAAAAGAATTTTTTGTCTTCTGGGATAATATCGTTGGAAGAGAATTTTTTGTGTTCTCTGGTTTTTTTGATGGAAGCAAATTTTTGAAGTAAGGGGTCATTTCGTTGGAAGCGTGTTTTCTGTGCCCTTTAGTCATTTCGTTGGAAGCGAATTTTTTGTACTCTGGGGTGATTTCGTTGGAAGCGAATTTTTGTGTTCTCTTGTGATTTCTTTGAAAGGAAATTTTGTGTTTTCGGGTGATTTCGTTGAAAAAGCTAATTTTTTGTGTTGTAGCGTGATTTCGTTGGAAGCAAATTTTTTTTTATTCTGGGGTGATTTCGATGGAAGCAATTTTTTTTCTGTTCTGTGATAATTTCTTTGGACGTGAATTTTTTGTGTTATCGGGGGCTTTTGTTGGAAGCGAATTTTTTTGTGCTCTGGGATGGTTTCTTTGGAAACGAATGTTTGTGTTCTCAGGAGATTTCGTTGGAAAAGAATTATTTGTCTTCTGGGGTAATCTCGTTGGAAGAGAATTTTTTGTGTTCTCCGGTTTATTCGATGGAAGCAAATTTTTGAAGTAGGGGGTCATTTCGTTGGAAGCATGTTTTCTGAGCCCTGGAATCATTTCGTTGGAAACGAGTTTTTTGTGCTCTGGGGTGATTTCATTGGAAACAAATATTTGTGTCCTCAGGAGATTTCGTTGGAAAAGAAATTTTTGTCTTCTGAGGTAATTTCGTTGGAAGCGAATTTTTTGTGTTCTCAGATTATTTCAATGGAAGCAAATTTTTGAAGTATGGGATCATTTCGTTGGAAGCTTGTTTTCTTTGCTCTGGATTCATTTCGTTGGAAGCCTATTTTTGGTGTTCTGGGGTAATTTCGATGGAAGCTAATTTTTTGTGTTCTCTTGTTTTGTCAATGGAAGCAAATTATTGAAATAGGGGGTCATTTCATTGGAAGCGTGTTTTCTGTGATCTGGAGTCATTTCATTGGAAGCGAATTTTTTGTGTTCTGGGGTGATTTCGTTGGAAGCGAACATATGTGTTCTCAGAAGATTTCGTTGAAAGCGAATTTTTTGTGCTCTGGGGTGATTTCTTTGGAAGCGAATATTTGTGTTCTCAGGAGATTTCGTAGCAAGCAATTTTTTTGTGTTCTGGGGTAATTTCGTTGGAAGCGTATTTTTGTGTTCTCCGGTTTTTTCGATGGAAGCGAATTTTTTAAGTAGGGGGTCATTTCGTTGGAAGCGTGTTTTCTGTGCTCTTGAGTCATTTAGTTGGAAGCGAATATTTTGTGTTCTCAGGTGATTTCGATGGAAGCAAATTTTTGAAGTATGAGATCATTTTGTTGAAAGCATCTTTTCTGTGCTCTGGAGTAATTTCGCTGGAAGCGAATTTTTTTTGTTCTGGAGTGATTTCGTTGGAAGCGAATATTTGTGTTCTCAGAAAATTTCGTTGCAAGCGAATTTTTTTGTGTTCTGGGGTAATTTCGTTGGAAGCTAATTTTTTGTGTTCTCCGGTTTTTTCAATGGAAGCAAATTATTGAAATAGGGGGTCATTTCATTGGAAGCGTGTTTTCTGTGCTCTGGAGTCATTTCATTGGAAGCGAATTTTTTGTGTTCTGGGGTGATTTCGTTGGAAGCGATTATATGTGTTCTCAGAAGATTTCGTTGCAGGCGAATTTTTTGTGTTCTGGGGTAATTTCATTGGAAGCGAATTTTTTGTGTTCTCAGGTGATATCGTTGAAATCGAATCTTTTTATTCTAGGGTGATTTCTTTGGAAGCAAGTTTTTTGTGCTCTGGGGTGAGTTCGTTGGAAGCGAATATTTGTGTTCTCAGGAAGTTTCGTTGGAAAAGAAATTTTTGTCTTCTGGGGTAATTTCGTTGGAAGTGAATTTTTTGTGTTCTTGGGTGATTTCGATGGAAGCAAATATATGAAATAGGGGGACATTTCGTTGGAATCGTGTTTTCTGTGCTCTGGAGTCCTTTCGTTGGAAGGGAACATTTGTGTTCTGGGGTGATTTCGTAGGAAGCGAATTTTTTGTGTTCTCGGGTGATTTCATTGAAAGGGAATTTTTGCGTTCTAGGGTGATTTCGTTGGAAGTGAATCTTTTGTGCTCTGGGACGATTTCTTTGGAAGCGAATATTTGTGTTCTCAGGAGATTTCGTTGAAAGCGAATTTTTTGTGCTCTGGGGTGATTTCTTTGGAAGCGAATATTTGTGTTCTCAGGAGATTTCGTTGCAAGCGAATTTTTTGTGTTCTGGGGTAATTTCGTTGGAAGCGTATTTTTGTGTTCTCCAGTTTTATCGATGGAAGCGAATTTTTTAAGTAGGGGGTAATTTCGTTTGAAGCGTGTTGTCTGTGCTCTGGAGTCATTTCGTTGGTAGCGAATTTTTTGTGTTCTCTGGTGATTTCGATGGAAGCAAATTTTTGAAGTATGAGATCATTTTGTTGAAAGCATGTTTTCTGTGCTCTGGAGTAATTTCGTTGGAAGCGAATTTTTTGTGTTCTGTGGTGATTTCGTTGGAAGCGAATATTTGTGTTCTCAGAAAATTTCGTTGCAAGCGAATTTTTTTGTTCTGGGGTGATTTCGTTGGAAGCGAATATTTCTGTTCTCAGAAAATTTCGTTGCAAGCGAATTTTTTGTGTTCTGGGGTAATTTCTTTGGAAGCGAATTTTTTATGATCTCCGGTTTTTCGATGGAAGCAAATTTTTTAAGTAGGGGATCATTTCGTTGGAAGCTTATTTTCTGTGCTCTGGAGTCCTTTCGTTGGAAGGGAACTTTTTGTGTTCTGGGGTGATTTCGTAGAAAGCGAATTTTTTGTGTTCTCGGGTGATTTCATTGAAAGGGAATTTTTGTGTTCTAGGGTGATTTCGTTGGAAGCGAATCTTTTGTGCTCTGGGACGATTTCGTTGGAAGCGAATATTTGTGTTCTCTGGAGATTTCATTGCAAGCGAATTTTTTGTGTTCTGGTGTGATTTCGTTGGAAGCGAATTTTTTGTGTTCTCGGGTGATTTCTTTGAAAGAGAATTTTTTGTGCTCTGGGGTGATTGCTTTGGAAGCGAATATTTGTGTTCTCAGGAGACTTCGTTGCAAGCGAATTTTTTGTGTTCTGGGGTAATTTCGTTGGAAGCCTATTTTTGTGTTCTCTGGTTTTTTCGATGGAAGCGAATTTTTGAAGTATGAGATCATTTTGTTGAAAGCATGTTTTCTGTGCTCTGGAGTAATTTTGCTGGAAGCGAATTTTTTTTGTTCTGGAGTGATTTCGTTGGAAGCGAATATTTGTGTTCTCAGAAAATTTCGTTTGAAGCGAATTTTTTGTGTTCTGGGGTAATTTCTTTGGAAGCGAATTTTTTATCTTCTCCGGTTTTTCGATGGAAGCAAATTTTTTAAGTAGGGGGTCATTTCGTTGGAAGCTTGTTTTCTGTGCTCTGGAGTCCTTTCGTTGGAAGGGAACTTTTTGTGTTCTGGGTTGATTTTGTAGGAAGTGAATTTTTTGTGTTCTCGGGTGATTTCATTGAAAGGGAATTTTTGCGTTCTAGGGTGATTTCGTTGGAAGCGAATCTTTTGTGCTCTGGGACGATTTCGTTGGAAGCGAATATTTGTGTTCTCAGGAGATTTCATTGCAAGCGAATTTTTTGTTTTCTGGGGTGATTTCATTGGAAACGAATTTTTTGTGTTCTCGGGTGATTTCTTTGAAAGCAAATTTTGTGTTTTCGGGTGATTTCGTTGAAAAAGCTAATTTTTTGTCATTTCGATTATAGCTCATTTTTTGTGTTCTAGCGTGATTTCGTTGGAAGCAATTTTTTTTTTATTCTGGGGTGATTTCGATGGAAGCAAATTTTTTGTGTTCTGGGTTGATTTCGTTGAAAGAGAATATTTTGTGTTCTGGGGCAATTTAGTTGTAAGTGAATTTTTCTGAAGTATGGGGTGATTTCATTGGAAGCGTGTTTTCTGTGCTCTGGAGTCATTTCTTTGGAAGCAATTTTTTTGTGTTCTGGGGTGATTTCCTTGGAAGCGAATTTTTGTGTTCTGCGGTAATTTCGTTGGAAGCGAAATTTTTGTGTTCTCGGGTGATTTCGATGAAGCAAATTTTTCAAGTATGGGCTCATTTCATTGAAAGCGAATTTTTTGTGCTTGGGGTGATTTCGTTGGAAGCGAATTTTTTGTGCTTTGGGGTGATTTCTTTGGAAGCGAATATTTGTCTTCTCAGGAGATTTCTTTGCAAGCGAAATTTTTGTGTTCTGGGGTAATTTTGTTGGAAGCGAATTTTTTGTGTTCTCGGGTGATTTCGATGGAAGCGAATTTTTCATGTTCCTGGGTGATTTCGTTGGAAGCAAATATTTGTGTTCCCTGGTGATTTCGTTGGAACCTAATTTTTTATGTTCTGGGGTATTTTTGTTGGAAGCGAATTTTTTTCTGTTCTCGGGTGATTTCGATAGAAGCAAATTTTTCGTGTTCTGGGTTGATTTCTTTGGAAGTAAATTTTTTGTGTGTTGGGGTGATGTCGTTGGAAGCGATTTTTTTTTGTGTTCAGGGGTGATTTCGATGGAAGCAAATTTTTTCTGTTTTGTGGTAATTTCGTTTGACGTGAATTTTTTGTGTTCTCGGGTGATTTTGTTGGAAGCGAATTTGTTTGTTCTCTGGGATGATTTCTTTGGAAGCGCATATTTGTGTTATCAGGAGATTTCATTGGAAGCGAATTTTTTGTGTTCTGGGGTAATTTCGTTGGAAGCGAATTTTTTGTGTTCTTGGGTGATTTCGATGGAAGCAAATTTTTGAAATACGAGGTCATTGCGTTGGAAGCGTGTTTTCTGTGCTCTGGAGTCATTTCGTTGGAAGCGAATTTTTTGTGCTCTGTGGCGATTTCTTTGGATGCGAATTTTTTGTGTTCTCGGGGTATTTCGCTGGAAGCAAATATTTGTGTTCTCAGAAGATTACGTTGCAAGCGAATTTTTTGTGTTCTGGGGTAATTTGGTTGGAATCGAATTTTTTGTGTTCTCTGGTTTTTTCAATGGAAGCAAATTGTTGAAGTAGGGGGTCATTTCATTGGAATCGTGTTTTCTGTGCTCTGGAGTCATTTCGTTGGAAGGGAATTTTTTGAGCTCTGGGGTGATTTCATTGGAAGCAAATTTTTTTGTGCTCTGGGATGATTTCTTTGGAAGCGAATATTTGTGTTCTCAGGAGATTTCGTTGGAATCGAATTTTTTGTGTTCTGGGGTAATTTTTGTTGAAAGTGATTTTTTTGTGTTCTCGGGTGATTTCGATGGAAGCAAATTTTTGAAATATCGGGTCATTTCTTTGAAAGCGTGTTTTCTGTGCTCTGGAGACATTTCGTTGGAAGCGAAATTTTGTGTCCTGGGTTGATTTCGTTGGAAGCAAAATTTTTTTTTAAATATGGGGTGATTTTGTTGGAAGCGTGTCTTCTGTTCTCTGGAGTAATTTTTTGGAAGCAAATTTTTTGTGTTCTGGTGTAATTTCTTTGGAAGCGAATTTTTTGTGTTCTTGGGTGATTTCGATGGAAGCAAACTTTTTCTGTTCTGGGGTAATTTATTTGGAAGCCAATATTTGTGTTCTCGGGTGATTTTGTTGGAAGGGAAATTTTTGTGCTCTGGGTTAATTTGGTTGGATGTAAATTATTTCTATTCTGGGATAATTTTGTAGGATGCAAATTTTTTTTGTCTTTTCATGTAATTTCGTTGAAAGAGAATTTTTTGTGTTCTAGGGTGATTTCGTTGGAAGCGAATTTTTTGTGCTCTGGGGTGATTTCTTTTGAAACGAATATTTGTGTTCTCAGAAGATTTCGTTGGAACGAATTTTTTGTGTCTGGGGTCATTTTGATGGAAGCGAATTTTTTGTGTTCTCCAGTATTTTCGATGAAAGCAAATTTTTGAAGTAGGGGTTCATTTCGTTGGAAGCGTGTTTTCTGTGCTCTGGAATCATTTCGTTGAAAGCAATTTTTTTGTGTTCTGGGGTAATTTCTTTGGAAGAAAATTTTTCTGTTCTGAGGTAATTTCGTTGGAAGCCAACATTTGTATTCTCGGTTGATTTCGTTGGAAGCAAATTTTTGTGTTCTGGGGTGATTTTGTTGGAAGGGAAGTTTTTGTGCTCTTGGTTGATATCTTTGGAAGCAAATTTTTTCTCTTATGGGGTAATTTCGTTGGAAGCCAATATTTGTGTTCTCGAGTGATTTCATTGTAAGGGAATTTTTTGTGCTCTAGGGTGATTTCGTTGGAAGCTAATTTTTTGTGCTCTGGGGTGATTTCCTTGGTAGCGAATATTTGTGTTCCTGGGTGATTTTGTTGGAAGCAATTTTTTTTGTGTTCTGGGGTAATTACATTGGAAGCGAATATTTTTGTTTTCGTGTGATTTCGTTGAAAGCGAATTTTTTGTGTTCTAGGGTGATTTGATTGGGAGCGAATTTATTGTGATCTGGGGTGATTTCTGTGGAAGCGAATATTTGTGTACTCAGGAGATTTCGTTGCAAGCGAATTTTTTTGTGTTCTGGGGTAATTTCGTTGGAAGCGAAATTATTGTGTTCTCTGGTTTTTTCGATGGAAGCAAATTTTTGAAGTAGGCGGTTGTTTCGTTGGAAGCGTGTTTTGGTGCTCTGGAGTCATTTTGGTGGAAGCGAATATTTTGTGTTCTGGGGTGATTTCGTTGGAAGCGAATTTTTTGTGTTCTTGGGTAATTTCTTTGGAAGCGAATATTTTGTGTTCTCAGGTGATTTCCATGGAAGCCAATTTTTGAAGTATGGGGACATTTTGTTGGAAGCAAATGTTTTGTGCTTTGGGGTGATTTCGTTAGAAGCGAATTTTTTGTGCTCTGGTGTGATTTCTTTGGAAGTGAATATTTGTGTTATCAGGAGATTTCGTTGCAAGCGAATTTCTTGTGTACTGGGGTAATTTCGTTGGAAGCGATTTTTAATGTGTTCTCGGGTGATTTCGATGGAAGCGAATTTTTCATGTTCTAGGGTTATTTCTTTGGAAGCACATATTTGTGATCCTGAGTGATTTAGATGGAAGCAAATTTCTTCCGTTCTGGGGAAATTTCTTAGGAAGCCAATATTTTAGTTCTCGGGTGATTTTGTTGGAAGGGAATTTTTTGTGCTCGGGGTTGATTTGGTAGGAAGTACATATTTTCTGTTCTGGGGCAATTTCATTGGACACGAATTTTTTGTGTTCTAGGGTGATTTCTTTGGAAGAGAATAGTTGTGTTCTCAGGAGATTTCGTTGGACACGAATTTTATGTGTTCTCGTGTAATTTCGTTGGAAAAGAATTTTTTGTGTTTTCTGGGCTTTTCGAAGGAAGGAAATTTTTGAAGTATGGGGTCATTTCATTGGAAGCGTGTTTTCTGTTCTGTGGAGTCATTTTGTTAGAAGCGAATTTTTTGTACTCTGGGGTGATTTCGTTGGAAGCGAATTTTTTGTGTTCTCGGGTGATTTCTTTGAAAGGAATTTGTGCGTTCTAGGGTGATTTGGTTGAAATGATTTTTTTGTGCTCGGGGATGATATCTTTGGAAGCGAATATTTGTGTTCTCAGGAGATTTCGTTGGAAAAGAAATTTTTGTCTTCGGGGGTAATTTCGTTGGAAGCGAATTTTTTCTGTTCTGGGGTGATTTCGTTGGAAGCGAATTTTTTGTGCTCTGGGATGATTTCGTTGGAAGCGAATATTTGTGTTCTCAGGAGTATTCGTTGTATGCGAATTTTTGGTGTTCTGGGGTGATTTCGTTGGAAGGGAATTTTTGTGTTCTAGGGTGATTTCTTTGGAAGCGAATTTTTTGTGCTCTGGGATGATATCCTTGGAAGCGAATATTTGTATTCTCAGGAGATTTTGTTGGAAAAGAATTTTTTGTCTTCTGGTGTAATATCCTTAGAAAAGAATTTTTTGTGTTCTCCCGTCTTTTCGATGGAAGCAAATATTTGAAGTAAGGGGTCATTTCGTTGGAAGCCTGTTTTCTGTGCTCTGGAGTCATTTCTTTGGAAGCAAATTTTTTGTGCTCTGGGGTGATTTCGTTGGAAGCGAATATTTGTGCTCTCAGGAGATTTCATTGCAAGCGAATTTTCTGTGTTCTGGGGTGATTTTGTTGGAATCGAATTTTTTGTGTTCTCTGGTGATTTCGTTGAAAGGGAATTTTTGTGTTCTAGGGTGATTTCTTTGGAAGCGAAGTTTTTGTGCTCTGGGATGATATCTTTGGAAGCGAATATTTGTGTTCTCGGGACATTTCGTTGGAAGCGAATTTTTTGTGTTCTGGTGTAATTTCGTTAGAAACGAATTTTTTGTGTTTTCCAGTCTTTTCGATGGAGCAAATTTTTGAAGTAGGGGGTCATTTCGTTGGAATCATGTTTTCTGTGCTGTGGAGTCATTTTGTTGGAAGCAAATTTTTTGTACTCTGTGGTAATTTCGTTGGAAGCGAACATTTGTGTTCTCAGGAGATTTCGTTGCAAGCGAATTTTTGGTATTCTGGGGTGATTTCGTTGGAAGAGAATTTTTGTGTTCTAGGGTGATTTCTTTGGAAGCGAATTTTTTGTGCTCCGGGATGATAAGATTGGAAGCCAATATTTGTGTTCTCAGGAGATTTCATTGGAATAGAATTTTTTGTCTTCTGGGGTAATATGGTTGGAAGAGAATTTTTTGTGTTCTCCGATTTTTTCGATGGAAGCAAATTTTAGAAGTAGGGGGTCATTTCGTTGGATGGGTGTTTTCTGTGTCCTGTAGTTATTTCTTTGGAAGCGAATTTTTTGTGCTCTGGGGTGATTTCGTTGGAAGCGAATTTTTTGTGTTCTCGGGTGATTTCTTTGAAAGGGAATTTTTGTGTACTAGGGTGATTTCATTGGAAGCGAATTTTTGGTGCTCTGGGATGATATCCTTTGAAGCGAATATTTGTGTTCTCAGGAGATTTCGTTGGAAAAGAATTTTTTATCTTCTGGGGTAATATCGTTAGAAGAGAATTTTTTGTGTTCTCCGGTCTTTTCGATGGAAGCAAATTTTGAATTATGGGGTCATTTCGTTGGAAGCGTGTTTTCTGTTTCCTGGAGTCATGTCGTTGGAAGCGAATTTTTTGTGCTCTGGGCTCATTTCTTTGGAATCGAATATTTGTGTTCTCAGGAGATTTCGTTGCAAGCTAATTTTTTGTGTTCTGGAGTAATTTCCTTGGAAGCGAATTTTTTGTGTTCTCGCGTGATATCTTTAAAAGGGAATTTTTGCGTTCTTGGGTGATTTCGTTGGAAGCGAATTTTTTGTGCTCTGGGATGATATCTTTGGAAGCAAATATTTGTGTTCTCAGGAGATTTCGTTGGAAAAGAATTTTTTGTCCTCTGGGGTAATGTCGTTGGAAGAGAATTTTTGTGTTCTCCGTTTTTTTCGAGGGAAGCAATTTTTTGAAGTATGGGGTCATTTCGTTGGAAGCGTGTTTTATGTGCTCTGGAGTCATTTCGTTGGAAGCGATTTTTTTGTGCTCTGGGGTGATTTGGTGCTAGCGAATATTTGTGTTCTCAGGACATTTCGTTGCAAGCGAATTTTTTGTGTTCTTCGGTTTTTTCGATGGAAGCAAATTTTTGAAGTACGGGGTCATTTCGTTGGAAGCGTGTTTTCTGTGCTCAGGAGTCATTTCGTTGGAAGCGAATATTTTGTGCTCTGGGGTGATTTCGTTGGAAGCGAATATTTTGGGTTCTCGGGTGATTTCGTTGAAAGGGAATTTTTGCCTTCTAAGGTGATTTTGTTGAAATGATTTTTTTGTGCTCTGGGATGATATCTTTTCAAGTGAATATTTGTGTTCTCAGGAGATTTCGTTGGAAAAGAATTTTTTGTCTTCTGGGGTAATATCGTTGGAAGCGAATTTTTTTTGTGCTCTGGGATGATATCTTTGGAAGCAAATATTTGTGATCTCAGGAGATTTCGTTGGAAAAGAATTTTTTGTCTTCTGGGGTAATGTCGTTGGAAGAGAATTTTTTGTGTTCTCCGTTTTTTTCGATGCAAGCAATTTTTTGAAGTAGGGGGTCATTTCTTTGGAAGCATGTTTTCTGTGCTCTGGAATCTTTTCGTTGGAAGCGAATATTTGTGTTCTCAGGAGATTTCGTTCCAAGCGAATTTTTTGTGTTCTTTGGTTTATTCGATGGAAGCAAATATTTGAAGTAGGGGGTCATTTCATTGTAAGTGTGTTTTCTGTGCTCAGGAGTCATTTCGTAGTAAGCGAATTTTTTGTGCTCTGGGATGATATCTTTGGAATCGAATATTTGTGTTGTCAGGTGATTTCCTTGGAAAAGAATTTTTTGTCTTCTGTGGTAATGTCATTGGAAGAGAATTTTTTGTGTTCTCCGATTTTTTCGATGGAAGCAATTTTTTGAAGTAGGGGGTCATTTCGTTGGAAGCATGTTTTCTGTGCTCAGGAGTCATTTCGTTGGAAGCAAATTTTTTGTGTTTTCGAGTGATATCGTTGAAAGGGAATTTTTGTGTTCTAGGGTGATTTCGTTGGAAGCGAATTTTTTGGGTTCTCGGGTGATTTCGTTGAAAGGGAATTTTTGCGTTCTAAGGTGATTTTGTTGAAATGATTTTTTTGTGCTCTGGGATGATATCTTTGGAAGTGAATATTTGTGTTCTCAGGAGATTTCGTTGGAAAAGAATTTTTTGTCTTCTGGGGTAATATCGTTGGAAGCGAATTTTTTGTGCTCTGGGATGTTATCTTTGGAAGCGAATATTTGTGTTCTCAGGAGATTTCGTTGGAAAAGAATTTTTTGTCTTCTGGGGTAATGTCGTTGGAAGAGAATTTTTTGTGTTCTCTGGTTTTTTCGATGCTAGCAATTTTTGGAAGTAGGGGGTCATTTCCTTGGAAGCGTGTTTTCTGTGCTCTGGAGTCATTTCGTTGGAAGCCAATATTTGTGTTCTCAGGAGATTTCGTTGCAAGCGAATATTTTGTGTTCTGGGGTGATTTCGTTGGAAGCGAATTTTTTGTGTTCTCGGGTGATTTCCTTGAAAGGGAATTTTTGCGTACTAGGGTGATTTCGTTGGAAGCGAATTTTTTGTTTTCTGGGATGATATCTTTGGAAGCGAATATTTGTGTTCTCAGGAGATTTCGGTGGAAAAGAGTTTTTTGTGTTCTCCGATTTTACGATAGAAACAAATTTTTGAAGTAGGGTGTCATTTCGTTGGAAGCGTGTTTTCTGTGTTCTGGAGTCATTTCGTTGGAAGCGAATATTTTTGCTCTCGGGTGATTTCTTTGAAAGGGAATTTTTGTTTTCTGAGGTGATTTCGTTGGAAGCGAATTTTTTGTGTTCTCGGGTGATTTCCTTGAATGGGAATTTTTGTGTTCTAGGGTGATTTCTTTGGAAGCGAAGTTTTTGTGCGCTGGGATGACATCTTTGGAAGCAAGTATTTGTGTTATCAGGAGATTTCGTTGGAAAAGAATTTTTTGTCTTCTGGGGTAATATCGTTGGAAGAGAATTTTTTGTGTTCTCCAGTCTTCTCGATGGAAGCAAATTTTTGAAGTAGGGGGTCATTTCGTTGGAAGCGAGTTTTCTGTTCTCTGGAGTCATTTCTTTGGAAGCGAATTTTTTGTATTCTGGGGTAATTTCTTTGGAAGCGAATTTTTTCTGTTCTCGGGTGATTTCGATGGAAGCAAATTTTTGAAATATTGGATCATTTCGTTGGAAGCAAATTTTTCGTGTTCTAAGGTGATTTCGTTGGAAGAGAATTTTTTGTGTTTTCGGGTGATTTCGTTGAAAGGAAATTTTTGTGTTCTCGGGTGATTTCGTTTGAAACGAGTTTTTTATGGTCTAGGGTGATTTCATTGCAAGCGAATTTTTTTGTATTCTGCGGTAATTTCTTTGGAAGCGAATTTGTTGTGTTCTCGGGTGATTTCGTTGAAAGCAAATTTTTTCTGTTCTCGGGTGATTTCGTTGGAAGCGTGTTTTCTGTGCTCTGGAGTCATTTCGTTGGAAGCAAATTTTTTGTGCTCTGGCGTGATTTCGTTGGAAGCGAATTTTTTGTGTTCTCGGGGGATTTCGTTTGAAGCGAGTTTTTTATCTTCTAGGGTGATATCGTTGCAAGCGAATTTTTTGTGTTCTGGGGTAATATCGTTGGAAGTGAATTTGTTGTGTTCTCGGGTGATTTGGTTGAAAGCAAATTTTTTCTGTTCTCGGGTGATTTCGTTGGAAGCGTGTTTTCTGTGCTCTGGAGTCATTTCGTTGGAAGCGAATTTTTTGTACTCTGGGGTGATTTCGTTGGAAGCGAATATTTGTGTTCTCAGGAGATTTCGATGGAAGCGAATTTTTGTGTTCTGGGGTGATTTCGTTGGAAGCGAATTTTTTTTGTTCTCGGGTGATTTCTTTGAAAGGGAAATTTTGTTTTCTGAGGTGATTTCGTTGGTAGCGAATTTTTCCTGCTCTGGGATGATATCTTTGGAAGCGAATATTTGTGTTCTCAGAAGATTTCGTTGCAAGCGAATTATTTGTACTGGGCTGATTTCGTTGGAAGCGAATTTTTTTGTGTTCTCTTGTGATTTCGTTTAAAGGGAATTTTTGTGTTCTAGGGTGATTTCGTTGGAAGCGAATTTTTTGTGCTCTGGGATGATATCTTTGGAAGCGAATATTTCTGTTCTCAAGAGATTTCGTTGGAAAAGAATTTTTTGTCTTCTGGGGTAATATCGTTGAAAGCGAATTTTTTGTGTTCTCCGGTTTTTTCGATGGAAGCAAATTTTGAAGTACGGTGTCATTTCATTGGAAGCATGTTTTCTGTGGTCTGGAGTCATTTCGTTGGAAGCGAATTTTTTGTGCTCCGGGGTGATTTCGTTGGAAGCGAATTTGTCTTCTGGGGTAATGTCGTTGGAAGAGAATTTTTTGTGTTCTCCGGTTTTTTCTATGGAAACAAATTTTTGAAGTAGGGGGTCACTTCGTTGGAAGCGTGTTTTCTGTGCTCTGGAGTCATTTCTTTGGAAGCGAATTTTGTGTGCTCTGGGGTGATTTCGTTGGAAGGGAATTTTTTGTGTTCTCAGGTGATTTTTTTTGAAAGGGAATTTTTTTGTTGTAGGGTGATTTCGTTGGAATCGAATTTTTTGTTCTCTGGGATGATATCTTTGGAAGCGAATATATGTGTTCTCAGGAGATTTCGTTGGAAAAAATTTTTTGTCTTCTAGGGTAATATTATTGGAAGAGAATTTTTTGTGTTCTCCGTTTTTTTTTCGATGGAAGCAAATTTTTGAAATAGGGGGTCATTTCGTTGGAAGCGAATTTTTTTGTGCTCTGGGGTGATTTCGTTGGAAGCGAATATTTGTGTTCTCAGGAGATTTCGTTGCAAGCGAATTTTTTGTGTTCTGGGGTGATTTCGTTGGAAGCGAATTTTTTTTGTTCTGGGATGATATCTTTGGAAGCGAATATTTGTGTTCTCAGGAGATTTCGGTGAAAAAGAGTTTTTTGTGTTCTCCGGTTTTACGATAGAAGCAAATTTTTGAAGTAGGGGGTCATTTCGTTGGAAGCGTGTTTTCTGTGTTCTGGAGTCATTTCGTTGGAAGCGAATTTTTTTGTTCTAGGGTGATTTTGTTGGAAGCGAATTTTTTTGTTCTCTGGGATGATTTCTTTGGAAGCGAATATTTGTGTTCTCAGGAGATTTCGTTGGAAGCGAATTTTTTGTGTTCTGGGGTAATTTCTTTGGACGCAAATTTTTTTGTATTCTTGGGTGATTTCAATGGAAGCAAATTTTTGAAATATTGGGTCATTTCGTTGGAAGCGTGATTTCTGTGCTCTGGAGTCATTTCGTTGGAAGCGAATTTTTTGTGCTCTGGGGTGATTTTGTTCGAAGCGAATTTTTTGTGCTCTGGGGTGATTTGGTTGGAAGCGAATTTTTTGTCTTCTGTGGTGATTTCGATGGAAGCGAATTTTTTATGTTTTAGGGTGATTTCGTTGGAGGCGAATTTTTTTGTGTTCAGGGGTCATTTCATTGGAAGCATGCTTTCTGTGCTCAGGAGTCATATTTTTGGAAGCGAATTTTTTGTGCTCTGGGGTGATTTCGTTGGAAGCAAATTTTTTGTGTTCTCGGGGGATTTCGTTAAAAGGGAGTTTTTGTGTTCTAGGGTGATTTCTTTGGAAGCGATTTTTTTCTACTCTGTGATGATATCTTTGGAAGCGAATATTTGTGTTCTCAGGAGATTTCGTTGGAAAAGAATTTTTTGTCTTCTGGGGTAATATTGTTGGAAGATTTTTTTGTGTTCCCCGGTTTTTTTGATGGAAGCAAATTTTTGAAATAGGGGGTCATTTCGTTGGAAGCGTGTTTTCTGTTCTGTAGAGTCATTTTGTTGGAAGCGAATATATGTGTTCTCAGGAGATTTCGTTGAAAGCGAATTTTTTGTGTTCTAGGGTGATTTCGTTGGAAGCGAATTTTTTGTGTTCTGGGGACATTTCGATTGTAGGAAATTTTTGAAGTATGTGATCATTTCGTTGGAAGTTTGTTTTCTGTGCTCTGGAGTCATTTCTTTTGAAGCGAATTTTTTGTGTTCTGGGGTGAGTTCGATGGAAGCAAATATTTGTGTTCTCAGAAGATTTCTTTGCAAGCGACTTTTTTGTAGTCTGGGGTAATTGGTTTGGAAGCGAATTTTTGTGTCCTCATGTGATTTCAATGGAAGCAAATTTTTGAAGTATACGGTCATTTCGTTGGAAGCAAATTTTTTCTTCTTTGGGGTGATTTTGTTGGAAGCGAATTTATTGTGCTCTGGGGTGATTTCGTTGGAAGCAAATTTTTTGTCTCTGTGTTGATTTCGATGGAAGCGATTTTTTATGTTCTAGGGTGATTTCGTTGGAAGGGAAAATTTGTGTTCTTGGGTCATTTCATTCGAAGCGTGTTTTCTGTGCTCTGGAGTCATTTCGTTGGAAGCGAATTTTTTGTGTTCTCAGGAGATTTCATTGCAAGCGAATTTTCTGTGTTCTGCGGTGATTTCTTTGGAAGCGAATTTTTTTTTGTTCTCGGGGGATTTCAATGAAAGGGAATTTTTGTGTTGTAGGGTGATTTCTTTGGAAGAGAAATTTTTGTGCTCTGGGATGATATCTTTGAGAACGAATATTTGTTTTCTCAGGAGATTTCGTTGCAAAAGAATATTTTGTCTTCTGGGGAAATTTCGTTGGAAGCAAATTGTTTGTGTTCTGGGGTGATTTCGATGGTAGCAAATTTTTGAAGTATGGGGTCATTTTGTTGGACGCGTGTTTTCTATGCTCTGGAGTCATTTCTTTGGAAGCGAATTTTTTGTGCTCTGGGGTGATTTTGTTGGAAGCGAATATTTGTGTTCTCAGGAGATTTCGTTGCAAGCGAATTTTTTGTTTTCTGGGCTAATTTTTTTGGTGCGAATTTTTGGTGTTCTCAGGTGATTTCAATGGAAACAAATTTTTGAAGTAGGGAGTCATTTCGTTGGAAGCCTGTTTTCTGTGCCCTCGAGTCATTTTGTTGGATGCGAATTTTTTGTGCTCTGGGTTGATTTCTTCGGAAGCGAATTTTTTGTGTTCTCGGGTGATTTAGATGGTAGCAAATTTTTGAAGAATTGGGTCATTTCGTTGGAAACAATTTATTTGTGTTCTGAGGTGATTTCGTTGGAAGAGAAATTTTTGTGTGCTCAGGATTTTTCGATGGAAGCAAATTTTTGAAGTAGGGGGTCATTTCGTTGGAAGCGTGGTTTCTGTGCTCTGGAGTCATTTCGTTGGAAGTAAATTTTTTGTGTTCTTTGGTGATTTCGTTGGAAGCGAATTTTTTGTGTTCTGAGGTAATTTCGTTGGAAGCGAATTTTTTGTGTTCTCCGGTGATTTCGTTGAAAGGGAATTTTTTTTTGTGTTCTAGGGTGATTTCTTTGGAATCGAATATTTTGTGTTCTGCTTTGATTTCAATGGAAGCAAATATTTTCCGTTCTGTAGTAATTTCGTTGGACGTAACCTTTTTGTGTTCTCTGGTGATTTAGTTGAAAGGGAATTTTTTGTGATCTAGGGTGATTTCGTTGGAAGCGAATATTTGTGTTCTCAGGAGATTTCTTTGGAAAAGAATTTTTTGTCTTCTGGGGTAATATGGTTGGAAGAGAATTTTTTGTGTTCTCCGGTTTTTTCGATGGAAGCAAATTTTTGAAGTAGGGGGTCATATCGTTGGAAGCGTGTTTTCTTTGCTCTGAAGTCATTTCATTGGAAGCAAATTTTTTGTGCTCTGGGGTGATTTCGTTGGAAGCGAATTTTTTGTTTTCTCGGGTGATTTCTCTAAAAGGGAATTTTTTGTGTTCTGGGGTGATTTCGTTGGAAGCGAATTTTTTGTGCTCTGGGATGATATCTTTGGAAGCGAATATTTGTGTTCTCAGGAGATTTCGTTGGAAAAGAATTTTTTCTCTTCTGGGGTAATATCGTTGGAAGAGAATTTTTTGTGTTCTCCGGTTTCTTCAATGGAAGCAAATTTTTGAAATAAGGGGTCATTTCATTCATAACGAGTTTTCTGTGCTCTGGAGTCATTTCTTTGGAAGCGAATTTTTTGTGTTCTCAGATGATTTCAACGGAAACAAATTTTTGAAGTATGGTATCATTTCGTTCGAAGCGTATTTTCTGTGCTCTGGAGTCATTTCTTTGGAAGCGAATATTTTGTGTTCTGGGGAGATTTCGTTGGAAGCGAATATTTGTGTTCTCAGAAGATTTCCTTGCAAGCGAATTTTTTCTGTTCTCCGGTTTTTTCGATGGAAGTAAATTTTTGAAGTAGGAGGTCATTTCGTTGGAAGCATGTTTTCGGAGCTCTGGAGTCATTTCGTTGGAAGTGAATTTTTTGTGCTCTGGGTTGTTTTCGTTGGAAGCGAATTTTTTGTGTTCTGGGGTGATTTCGTTGAAAGGGAAATTTTGGTGTTCTGGGGTGATTTCGTTGGAAGTGAAATTTTTGTTCTCTGGGATGTTTTCTTTGGAAGCGAATATTTGTGTTCTCAGGAGATTTCGTTGGAAGCGAATGTTTTGTGTTCTGGGGTAATTTCATTGAAAGGGAATTTTTTATGTTCTAGGGTGATTTCGTTGGAAGCAAATTTTTTGTGCTCTGGAGTGATTTGGTTGGAAGCGAATTTTTTGTCTTCTATGGTGATTTCGATGGAAGCGAATATTTTATGTTCTAGAGTGATTTCGTTGAAAGCGAATTTTTTGTGTTCTGGAGTCATTTCATTGGAATCGTGTTTTCTGTGCTCTGGAGTCATTTTGTTAGAAGCGAATTTTTTGTGCTCTGTGATGTTTTCTTTGGAAGCGAATATTTGTGATCTCAGGAGATTTCGTTGGAAGCGAATTTTTTGTGTTCTGGGGTAATTTCGATGGAATAGAAATATTTATGCTCTCAAGATTTTTTGATGGAAGCAAATTTTTGAAGTAGGGAGTCATTTTGTTGGAAGCGTGTTTTCTGTGATCTGGAGTCATTTCGTTGTAAGCGAATTTTTTTGTGCTCTGGGGTGATTTCGTTGGTAGCGCATTTTCTGTGTTCTGGGATAATTTCTTTGGAAGTGAATTTTTTTTGTTCTCGGGTGATTTCGATGGATGCCAATTTTTGAAGTATGGGATCATTTCCTTGGAAGCGTGTTTTCTGTGCTCTGGAGTCATTTCGTTGGAAGAGAATTTTTTGTTTTCTGAGGTGATTTTGTTGGAAGCGAAATTTTTGTGTTCTAGGTTAATTTCGTTGGAAGCGAATTTCTTGTGTTCTGGGTTAATTTAGTTGGACGTGAATTTTTTGTGTTTTCGGGTGATTTCTTTGAAAGGAAATTTTTTATGTTCGAGGGTGATTTTGTAGGAAGAGAATTTTTTGTGCTCTGGGATGATTTCTTAGAAGTGAATATTTGTGTTCTCAGAAGATTTCGTTGGAAGCAAATTTTTTTGTGTTCTGGGGTCATTTCTTTGGAAATGAATTTTTTGTGTTCTCCGGTTTGTTTGATGGAAGCAAATTTTTGAAGGAAGGGGTCATTTCGTTGGAAGCATGTTTTCTGTGCTCTGGAGTCATTTCATTGGAAGTGAATTTTTTGTCCTCTGGGGTGATTTCGTTGGAAGCGAATTTTTTGTGTTCTCGGGTGATTTCCTTGAAAGGGAATTTTTTGTGTTCTGGGGTCATTTCATTGGAAGCGAATTTTTTGTGCTCTGGGATGTTTTCTTTAGAAGCGAATATTTGTGTTCTCATGAGAATTCGTTGCAAGAGAATTTTTTGTGTTCTGGGGTAATTTCATTGAAAGGGAATTTTATGGAGTGATTTGGTTGGAAGCGATTTTTTTGTCTTCTATGGTGATTTCGATGGAAGCGAATATTTTATGTTCTAGAGTGATTTCGTTGAAAGTGAATTTTTTTGTTCTGGGGTCATTTCATTGGAAGCATGTTTTCTGTGCTCTGGAGTCAATTTGTTGGAAGCAAATTTTTTGTGCTCTGGGTTGATTATGTTGGAATCGAAATTTTTGTATTCTTAGGTGATTTCATTGAAAGGGCATTTTTTGTGTTCTAGGGTGATTTTGTTGGAAGCGAATTTTTTGTGCTCTGGGATGATTTCTTTAGAAGTGAATATTTGTGTTCTCAGAAGATTTCATTGGAAGCGAATTTTTTTGTGTTCTGGGGTCATTTCTTTGGAAATGAATGTTTTGTGTTCTCTGGTTTGTTTGACGGAAGCAAATTTTTGAAGGAGGGAGTCATTTCGTTGGAAGCGTGTTTTCTGTGCTCTGGTGTCATTTCGTTAGAAGCGAATTTTTTGTCCTCTGGAGTGATTTCGTTGGAAGCGAATTTTTTGTGTTCTCGGGTGATTTCCTTGAAAGGGAATTTTTTGTGTTCTAGGGTGATTTCGTTGGAAGCAAATTTTTTGTGCTCTGGAGTGATTTGATTGGAAGCGAATTTTTTGTCTTCTATGGTGATTTTGATGGAAGCGAATTTTTTGTGTTCTCGGGTGATTTCAATGGGAGCCAATTTTTGAAGTATTGTATCATTTCCTTGGAATCGTGTTTTCTGTGCTCTTTAGTCATTTCGTTGGAAGCGAATTTTTTGTGTTCTGGGGTGATTTCGTTGGAAGCGAATATTTTGTGTTCTCAGGAGATTTCGTTGCAAGCGAATTTTTTGTGTTCTCCGGTTTTTTCGATGGAAGTAAATTTTTGAAGTAGGAGGTCATTTCGTTGGAAGCATGTTTTCAGAGCTCTGGAGTCATTTCGTTGGAAGCGAATTTTTTGTGCTCTGGGATGTTTTCTTTGGAAGCGAATATTTGTGTTCTCAGGAGATTTCGTTGCAAGCGAATTTTTTGTGTTCTGGGTAATTTAATTGAAAGGGAATTTTTTGTCTTCTATGGTGATTTCGATGGAAGCGAATATTTTATGTTCTAGGGTGATTTCGTTGAAAGCGAATTTTTTGTGTTCTGCGGTCATTTCATTGGAAGCGTGTTTTCTGGGCTCTGGAGTCATTTTGTTGGAAGTGAATTTTTTGTGCTCTGGGTTGATTATGTTGGAACCGAATTTTTTGTATTCTCGGGTGATTTCGTTGAAAGAGAATTTTTTGTGTTCTAGGTTGATGTTGTTGGAAGCGAATTTTTTGTGCTCTGGGGTAATTTTTTAGAAGTGAATATTTGTGTTCTGGAGTCACTTCATTGGAAGCGTGTTTTCTGTGCTCTGGAGTCATTTTGTTGGAAGCGAATTTTTTGTGCTCTGGGGTAATTTCGATGGAATCGAAATTTTTGTCCTCTCAGGACTTTTTGATGGAAGCAAATTTTTGAAGTAGGGAGTCATTTCATTGGAAGCGAATTTTTTGTGCTCTGGGATGCTTTTTTTTGGAAGCGAATATTTTTGTTCTCAGGAGATTTCGTTGGAAGCGAATTTTTTGTGTTCTGGGGTAATTTCGATGGAATAGAATTTTTGTGCTCTCAGGACTTTTCGATGGAAGCAAAGTTTTGAAGTAGGGAGTAATTTCGTTGGAAGCGTGTTTTCTGTGCTCTGGAGTCATTTCGTTGGAAGCGATTTTTTTGTGCTCTGATGTGATTTCGTTGGTAGCGCATTTTCTGTGTTCTGGGATAATTTCGTTGGAAGTGAATTTTTTGTGTTCTCGGGTGATTTCGATGGAAGCCAATTTTTGAAGTATGGGATCATTTCCTTGGAAGCATGTTTTCTGTGCTCTGGAGTCATTTCATTGGTAGAGAATTTTTTGTGGTCTGGGGTGATTTTGTTGGAAGCGAATATTTTGTGCTCTGGAGTGATTTGGTTGGAAGCGAGTTTTTTGTCTTCTATGGTGATTTCGATGGAAGCGAATTTTTTATGTTCTAGGGTGATTTCGTTGAAAGCGAATGTTTTGTGTTCTGGAGTCACTTCATTGGAAGCGTGTTTTCTGTGCTCTGGAGTCATTTTGTTGGAAGAGAATTTTTTGTCCTCTGGGATGTTTTCTTTGGAAGCGAATATTTGTGTTCTCAGGAGATTTCGTTGGAAGCGAATTTTTTTTGTTCTGGGGTAACTTTGATGGAATAGAAATTTTTGTGCTCTCAGGACTTTTTGATGGAAGCAAATTTTTGAAGTAGGGAGTCATTTCATTGGAATCGAATTTTTTGTGCCCTGGGATGGTTTTTTTTTGGAAGCGAATATTTTTGTTCTCAGGAGATTTCGTTGGAAGCGAGTTTTTTGTGTTCTGGGGTAATTTCGATGGAAAAGAAATTTTTGTGCTCTCAGGACTTTTCGATGGATGCAAATTTTTGAAGTAGGGAGTCATTTCGTTGGAAGCGTGTTTTCTGTGCTCTGGAGTCATTTCGTTGGAAGCGAATTTTTTGTGCTCTGATGTGATTTCGTTGGTAGAGCATTTTCTGTGTTCTGGGATAATTTCGTTGGAAGTGAATATTTGTGTTCTCGGGTGATTTCGATGGAAGCCAATTTTTGAAGTATGGGATCATTTGCTTGGAAGCGTGTTTTCTGTGCTCTGGAGTCATTTCTTTGGAAGATAATTTTTTGTGGTTGGGGTGATTTCGTTGGAAGCAAATTTTTTGTGTCGTGGGGCAATTTCATGGGAAGCGAATTTTTTCTGTCTTGGTGTGTTTTTGTTGGAAGCGAATTTTTGGTGGTCTGTGGTGATTTCGTTGGAAGCGTGTTTTCTGTGGTCTGGAGTGATTACTTTGGAAGCGAATATTTGTGTTCTCAGGAGATTTCATTGGAAAAGAATTTTTTGTCTTCTGGGGTAATATGGTTGGAAGAGAATTTTTTGTGTTCTCCGTTTTTTTCCATGGAAGCTAATTTTTGAAGTAGGGGGTCATATCGTTGTAAGCATGTTTTCTGTGCTCTGAAGTCTTTTCATTGGAAGCGAATTTTTTGTGCTCTGGGGTGATTTCGTTGAAAGCAAATATTTGTATTCTCAGGAGATTTCGTTGCAAGCTAATTTTTTGTGTTCTAGTTTGATTTCGTTGGAAGCGATTTTTTTGTGCTCTGGGATGATATCTTTGGAAGCGAATGTGTTCTCAGGAGATTTCGTTGGAAAAGAATTTTTTCTGTTTTGGGGTAATATCGTTGGAAGAGAATTTTTTGTGTTCTCCGGTTTCTTCGATGGAAGCAAATTTTTGAAGTAAGGGGTCATTTCGTGAAAGGGTGTTTTCTGTGCTCTGGAGTCATTTCTTTGGAAGCGAATTTTTTGTGTTCTCGGGTGATTTCAATGGAAAGAAATTTTTGAAGTATGGTATCATTTCGTTCGAAGCGTGTTTTTGTGCTCTGGAGTCATTTTGTTGGAAGCGAATTTTTTGTGTCCTGGGGAGATTTCGTTGGAAGCGAATATTTGTGTTCTCAGAAGATTACGTTGCAAGCGAATTTTTTCTGTTCTCCGGTTTTTTTGACGGAAGTAAATTTTTGAAGTAGGAGGTCATTTCGTTGGAAGCATGTTTTCGGAGCTCTGGAGACATTTCTTTGGAAGCGAATTTTTTGTGCTCTGGGATGATATCTTTGGAAGCGAATATTTTTGTTCACGGGTGATTTCGTTGAAAGGGAATTTTTTGTGTTCTGGGGTCATTTCGTTGAAAGAAATTTTTGGTGTTCTGGGGTGATTTCGTTGGAAGCGAATTTTTTGTGCTCTGGGATGTTTTCTTTGGAAGCGAATATTTGTGTTCTCAGGAGATTTCGTTGGAAGCGAATTTTTTGTGTTCTGGGGTCATTTCGTTGAAAGAAATTTTTGTTGTTCTGGGGTGATTTCGTTGGAAGCGAATTTTTTGTGCTCTGGGATGTTTTCTTTGGAAGCGAATATTTGTGTTCTCAGGAGATTTCGTTGGAAGCGAATTTTTTGTGTTCTGGGGTAATTTCATTGAAAGCGAATTTTTTATGTTCTAGGGTGATTTCGTTGGAAGCAAATTTTTTGTACTCTGGAGTGATTTGGTTGGAAGCGAACTTTTTATCTTCTATGGTGATTTCGATGGAAGCGAATTTTTTATGTTCTAGGGTGATTTCATTGAAAGCGAATTTTTGGTGTTCTGGGGTCATTTCATTGGAATGGTATTTTCTGTGCTCTGGAGTCATTTTGTCGGAATCGAATTTTTTGTGCTCTGGGTTGATTATGTTGGAAGCGAATTTTTTGTATTCTCGGGTGATTTCGTTGAAAGGGAATTTTTTGTGTTCGAGGGTGATTTCGTTGGAAGCGAATTTTTTTGTGCTCTGGGATGTTTTCTTTGTAAGCGAATATTTTTGTTCTCAGGTGATTTCGTTGGAAGCGAATTTTTTGTGTTCTGGTGTAATTTCGTTGGAATAGAAATTTTTGTGCTCTCAGGATTTTTCGATGGAAGCAAATTTTTGAAGTAGGGAGTCATTTCGTTGGAAGCGTGTTTTCTGTGCTCTGGAGTCATTTCGATGGAAGCGAATTTTTTGTGCTCTGGGGTGATTTCGTTGGAAGCACATTTTTAGTGTTCCGGGATAATTTCATTGGAAGTGAATTTTTTGTGTTCTCGGGTGATTTCGATGGAAGCCAATTTTTGAAGTATGGGATCATTTCCTTGGAAGCGTGTTTTCTGTGCTCTGGTGTCATTTCGTTGGAAGACAATTTTTTGTGCTATGGGGTGATTTTGTTGGAAGCGAAATTTTTGTCTTCTGTGGTAATTTCGATGGAAGCGAATTTTTTATGTTTTAGGGTGATTTCGTTGGAAGCGAATTTTTTGTTCTCTGGGATGATATCTTTGGAAGCGAATATTTGTGTTCTCAGGCGATTTCGTTGGAAAAGAATTTTTTCTTCTGGGGTAATATCGTTGGAAGAGAATTTTTTTGTTCTCCTTTTTCTTAGATGGAAGCAAATTTTTGAAGTAGGGGGTCATTTCGTTGGAAGCGTGTTTTCTGTGCTCTGGAGTCACTTCGTGGGAAGGGAATTTTTGGTGCTCAGGTGTGATTTCGTTGGAAGCACATTTTTTGTGTTCTCGGGTGATTTATTTTACAGAGAATTTTTTGTGTTCTCCGGTTTCTTCGATGGAAGCAAATTTTTGAAGTAAGGGGTCATTTCGTGAAAGGGTGTTTTCTGTGCTCTGGAGTCATTTCTTTGGAAGCGAATTTTTTGTGTTCTCGGGTGATTTCAATGGAAAGAAATTTTTGAAGTATGGTATCATTTCGTTCGAAGCGTGTTTTTGTGCTCTGGAGTCATTTTGTTGGAAGCGAATTTTTTGTGTCCTGGGGAGATTTCGTTGGAAGCGAATATTTGTGTTCTCAGAAGATTACGTTGCAAGCGAATTTTTTCTGTTCTCCGGTTTTTTCGACGGAAGTAAATTTTTGAAGTAGGAGGTCATTTCGTTGGAAGCATGTTTTCGGAGCTCTGGAGACATTTCTTTGGAAGCGAATTTTTTGTGCTCTGGGATGATATCTTTGGAAGCGAATATTTTTGTTCACGGGTGATTTCGTTGAAAGGGAATTTTTTGTGTTCTGGGGTCATTTCGTTGAAAGAAATTTTTGGTGTTCTGGGGTGATTTCGTTGGAAGCGAATTTTTTGTGCTCTGGGATGTTTTCTTTGGAAGCGAATATTTGTGTTCTCAGGAGATTTCGTTGGAAGCGAATTTTTTGTGTTCTGGGGTCATTTCGTTGAAAGAAATTTTTGTTGTTCTGGGGTGATTTCGTTGGAAGCGAATTTTTTGTGCTCTGGGATGTTTTCTTTGGAAGCGAATATTTGTGTTCTCAGGAGATTTCGTTGGAAGCGAATTTTTTGTGTTCTGGGGTAATTTCATTGAAAGCGAATTTTTTATGTTCTAGGGTGATTTCGTTGGAAGCAAATTTTTTGTACTCTGGAGTGATTTGGTTGGAAGCGAACTTTTTATCTTCTATGGTGATTTCGATGGAAGCGAATTTTTTATGTTCTAGGGTGATTTCATTGAAAGCGAATTTTTGGTGTTCTGGGGTCATTTCATTGGAATGGTATTTTCTGTGCTCTGGAGTCATTTTGTCGGAATCGAATTTTTTGTGCTCTGGGTTGATTATGTTGGAAGCGAATTTTTTGTATTCTCGGGTGATTTCGTTGAAAGGGAATTTTTTGTGTTCGAGGGTGATTTCGTTGGAAGCGAATTTTTTTGTGCTCTGGGATGTTTTCTTTGTAAGCGAATATTTTTGTTCTCAGGTGATTTCGTTGGAAGCGAATTTTTTGTGTTCTGGTGTAATTTCGTTGGAATAGAAATTTTTGTGCTCTCAGGATTTTTCGATGGAAGCAAATTTTTGAAGTAGGGAGTCATTTCGTTGGAAGCGTGTTTTCTGTGCTCTGGAGTCATTTCGATGGAAGCGAATTTTTTGTGCTCTGGGGTGATTTCGTTGGAAGCACATTTTTAGTGTTCCGGGATAATTTCATTGGAAGTGAATTTTTTGTGTTCTCGGGTGATTTCGATGGAAGCCAATTTTTGAAGTATGGGATCATTTCCTTGGAAGCGTGTTTTCTGTGCTCTGGTGTCATTTCGTTGGAAGACAATTTTTTGTGCTATGGGGTGATTTTGTTGGAAGCGAAATTTTTGTCTTCTGTGGTAATTTCGATGGAAGCGAATTTTTTATGTTTTAGGGTGATTTCGTTGGAAGCGAATTTTTTGTTCTCTGGGATGATATCTTTGGAAGCGAATATTTGTGTTCTCAGGCGATTTCGTTGGAAAAGAATTTTTTCTTCTGGGGTAATATCGTTGGAAGAGAATTTTTTTGTTCTCCTTTTTCTTAGATGGAAGCAAATTTTTGAAGTAGGGGGTCATTTCGTTGGAAGCGTGTTTTCTGTGCTCTGGAGTCACTTCGTGGGAAGGGAATTTTTGGTGCTCAGGTGTGATTTCGTTGGAAGCACATTTTTTGTGTTCTCGGGTGATTTATTTTACAGAGAATTTTTTGTGTTCTCCGGTTTCTTCGATGGAAGCAAATTTTTGAAGTAAGGGGTCATTTCGTGAAAGGGTGTTTTCTGTGCTCTGGAGTCATTTCTTTGGAAGCGAATTTTTTGTGTTCTCGGGTGATTTCAATGGAAAGAAATTTTTGAAGTATGGTATCATTTCGTTCGAAGCGTGTTTTTGTGCTCTGGAGTCATTTTGTTGGAAGCGAATTTTTTGTGTCCTGGGGAGATTTCGTTGGAAGCGAATATTTGTGTTCTCAGAAGATTACGTTGCAAGCGAATTTTTTCTGTTCTCCGGTTTTTTCGACGGAAGTAAATTTTTGAAGTAGGAGGTCATTTCGTTGGAAGCATGTTTTCGGAGCTCTGGAGACATTTCTTTGGAAGCGAATTTTTTGTGCTCTGGGATGATATCTTTGGAAGCGAATATTTTTGTTCACGGGTGATTTCGTTGAAAGGGAATTTTTTGTGTTCTGGGGTCATTTCGTTGAAAGAAATTTTTGGTGTTCTGGGGTGATTTCGTTGGAAGCGAATTTTTTGTGCTCTGGGATGTTTTCTTTGGAAGCGAATATTTGTGTTCTCAGGAGATTTCGTTGGAAGCGAATTTTTTGTGTTCTGGGGTCATTTCGTTGAAAGAAATTTTTGTTGTTCTGGGGTGATTTCGTTGGAAGCGAATTTTTTGTGCTCTGGGATGTTTTCTTTGGAAGCGAATATTTGTGTTCTCAGGAGATTTCGTTGGAAGCGAATTTTTTGTGTTCTGGGGTAATTTCATTGAAAGCGAATTTTTTATGTTCTAGGGTGATTTCGTTGGAAGCAAATTTTTTGTACTCTGGAGTGATTTGGTTGGAAGCGAACTTTTTATCTTCTATGGTGATTTCGATGGAAGCGAATTTTTTATGTTCTAGGGTGATTTCATTGAAAGCGAATTTTTGGTGTTCTGGGGTCATTTCATTGGAATGGTATTTTCTGTGCTCTGGAGTCATTTTGTCGGAATCGAATTTTTTGTGCTCTGGGTTGATTATGTTGGAAGCGAATTTTTTGTATTCTCGGGTGATTTCGTTGAAAGGGAATTTTTTGTGTTCGAGGGTGATTTCGTTGGAAGCGAATTTTTTTGTGCTCTGGGATGTTTTCTTTGTAAGCGAATATTTTTGTTCTCAGGTGATTTCGTTGGAAGCGAATTTTTTGTGTTCTGGTGTAATTTCGTTGGAATAGAAATTTTTGTGCTCTCAGGATTTTTCGATGGAAGCAAATTTTTGAAGTAGGGAGTCATTTCGTTGGAAGCGTGTTTTCTGTGCTCTGGAGTCATTTCGATGGAAGCGAATTTTTTGTGCTCTGGGGTGATTTCGTTGGAAGCACATTTTTAGTGTTCCGGGATAATTTCATTGGAAGTGAATTTTTTGTGTTCTCGGGTGATTTCGATGGAAGCCAATTTTTGAAGTATGGGATCATTTCCTTGGAAGCGTGTTTTCTGTGCTCTGGTGTCATTTCGTTGGAAGACAATTTTTTGTGCTATGGGGTGATTTTGTTGGAAGCGAAATTTTTGTCTTCTGTGGTAATTTCGATGGAAGCGAATTTTTTATGTTTTAGGGTGATTTCGTTGGAAGCGAATTTTTTGTTCTCTGGGATGATATCTTTGGAAGCGAATATTTGTGTTCTCAGGCGATTTCGTTGGAAAAGAATTTTTTCTTCTGGGGTAATATCGTTGGAAGAGAATTTTTTTGTTCTCCTTTTTCTTAGATGGAAGCAAATTTTTGAAGTAGGGGGTCATTTCGTTGGAAGCGTGTTTTCTGTGCTCTGGAGTCACTTCGTGGGAAGGGAATTTTTGGTGCTCAGGTGTGATTTCGTTGGAAGCACATTTTTTGTGTTCTCGGGTGATTTATTTTACAGAGAATTTTTTGTGTTCTAGGGTGATTTCGTTGGAAGCGAATTTTTTTGTGTTCTCGGGTGATTTCGTGGGAAAACAATTTTTGGTCTTCTTGGGTAATATCTTTGGAAGAGAATTTTCTGTGTTCTTATATTATTTCAATGGAAGAAAATTTTTGAAATATGGGGTCATTTCGTTGGAAGTGTGTTTTCTGTGCTCTAGAGGCATTTCTTTGGAAGCAAATTTTTTTTGTTCTGGGGTAATATCGTTGGAATGGAAATTTTTGTGTTCTCAGGATTTTTCAATGGAAGCAAATTTTTGAAGTAGGGAGTCATTTCGTTGGAAGCGTGTTTTCTGTGCTCTGGAGTCACTTCTTTGGAAGCAAATTTTTTGTGCTCTGGGGTGATTTCGTTGGAGACACATTTTTTGTGTTCAGGGATAATTTCGTTGGAAGTGAATTTTTTGTGTTCTCGGGTGATTTCGATGGAAGCCAATTTTTGAAGTAATGGATCATTTCCTTGAAAGCGTGTTTTCTGTGCTCTGGAGTCATTTCGTTGGAATCGAATTTTTTGTGCTCTGGATGTGATTTTGTTGGAAGCGAAATTTTTGTGTTCTCGGGTAATTTTGTTGGAAGCGATTTTATTGTGTTCTGGGGTAATTTCGTTGGACGTGAATTTTTTGTGTTCTAGGGTGATTTTTTTGGAAGCGAATTTTTTTGTGCTCTGGGATGATTTCTTTGGAAGCGAATATTTGTGTTCTCAGAAGATTTCCTTGCAAGCGAATTTTTTTTGTTCTGGGGTGATTTCGTTGGAAGCGAATATTTTGTGTTCTCGGGTGATTTCAATGGAAACAAATTTTTGAAGTATGGTATCATTTCGTTCGAAGCGTGTTTTCTGTGCTCTGGAGTCATTTCGTTGGAAGCAAATTTTTTGTGTTCTTGGGTGACTTCCTGGAAGCGAATATTTGTGTTCTCAGAAGATTTCGTTGCAAGCGAATTTTTTTGTGTTCTGGGGTAATGTTGTTGGAAGCGAATTTTTTGTGTTCTCAGGTTTTTTCCATGGAAGCAAATTTTTGATGTAGGGGGTCATTTCGTTGGAAGCGTGTTTTCTGTGCTCTGGATTCACTTCGTTGGAAGGGAATTTTTGTTGCTCTGGGGTGATTTCGTTGGAAGCGAATTTTTTGTGTTCTCGGGAGATTTCGTTAAAAGGGAATTTTTTGTGTTCTGGGGTCATTTCGTTGGAAGCATGTTTTCTGTGCTCTGGCGTCATTTTGTTGGAAGCGTGTTTTCTGTGCTCTGGAGTCATTTCGTTGGAAGCGAATTTTTTGTTTTCTCGGGTGATTTTGTTAAAAGGGAATTTTTGTGTTCTATGGTCATTTCGTTGGAAGCCTGTTTTCTGTGCTCTGGAGTCATTTCGTTGGAAGCGAATTTTTTGTGTTCTGGGGTGATTTCGTTGTAGGCGAAGTTTTTGTGTTCTGGGGAAATTTCGTCGGACGTGAATTTTTTGTGTTCTAGGGTGATATCGTTGAAAGGGAATTTTTGTATTCTAGGGTGATTTCGATGGAAGCGAATTTTTTGTGGTCTGGGATGATATTGTTGTTAGCGAATTTTTTGAAGTATGGGGTGATTTATTTGGAAGCGTGTTTCCTGTGCTCTGGAGTCATTTTGATGGAAGCGAATTTTTTGTGTTCTGGGTTGATTTCTATCGAAGCGATTTTTTTGTGTTCTGGGGAGGTTTCCGTGGGAGCGAATTTTTGGTGTTCTGGGGTAATTTTGTTTGAAGAGGGTTTTATGTCCTTTGTAGTCATTTCATTGGAAGCGAATTTTTCTCTGTTCTGGTGTGATTTTGTTGGAAACGCATTTTTTTTTTTTTTTGCTCTGGAATGTTTTTGTAGTAAGAGAATGTTTTGCGTTCTGGGGTAATTTCATTGGAAGCAAATTTTTTTTGTGTGTGTGTTCTGGGGTGATTTCATTGGAAGGGAATTTTTTGTGATCTGTGGTAATTTCGTTGGAAGCGGGTTTTATGTCCTTTGGAGTCATTTCGTTAAAAGCGAATTTTTCTCTGTTCTGGTGTGATTTCGTTGGAAATGAAGATTTTGTGATCTGGGGTGATTTCGTTGGTAGCGAATTTTTTGTGGTCTGGTGTGATTTCGTTGGAAACAAACTATTTGTGTTCTAGGGTGATTTTGATGGAAGCGAATTTTTTGTGTTCTGGGGTCATTTCTTTGGTAGCGTGTTTTCTATGCTCAGGAGTCATTTCGTTGGAAGCGAATTTTTTGTGTTCTCGGTTGATTTCGATGGAAGCAAATTTTTGAAGTATGGTATCATTTTATTCGAAGCTTGTTTTCTGTGCTCTGGAGTCATTTCGTTGGAAGCGAATTTTTTGTGTTCCAGGGTGATTTCGAGGAAGTGAATTTTTTTGTGCTCTGGGATGATTTCTTTGGAAGCGTATATTTGTGTTCTCAGGATATTTCGTTTGAAGCGAATTTTTTGTGTTCTTGGGTAATTTCGTTGGAAGCAAATTTATTTTGTGTTCTATGGTGATTTTGATGGAAGCAAATTTTTGAAGTAGGGGGCCATTTTGTTGGAAGCGTGTTTTCTGTGCTCTGGAGTCATTTCGTTGGAAGTTAATTTTTTGTGCTCTGGGGCAAGTTTGTTAGAAGCGAATATTTTGTGTTCTCGGGTGATTTCGTTGGAAGCGAATTTTTTGTGTTATTGGGTGATTTCGTTGGAAGCGAATATTCATGTTCTCAGAAGATTTCATTGCAAGCAAATTTTTTTGTGTTCTGGGGTAATTTCGTTGGAAGCGAATTTTTTGTGTTCTCCAGTTTTTTCGATGAAAGCAAATTTTTGAAGTAGGGGGTCATTTCGTTGGAAGCGTGTTTTCTGTGCTCTGGAGTCACTTCATTGGAAGGGAATTTTTGGTGCTTTGGTGTGATTTCTTTGGAAGCGAATTTTTTGTTTTCTGGGGTAATTACGTTGGAAGCGAATTTTTTGTGTTCTAGGGTGATATCGTTGAAAGGGAATTTTTAGTGTTCTGGTGTCATTTCGTTGGAAGCGTGTATTCTGTGCTCTGGATTCATTTCTTTGGAAGCAAATTTTTTGTGTTCTGGGGTGATTTCGTTGGAAGCGAATTTTTGGTGGTCTGGGGTGATTTCGTTGAAAGGGAATTTTTTGTGTTCTGGGGTCATTTCGTTGGAAGCGTGTTTTCTGTGCTCTGGAGTCATTTTGTTGGAAGCGAATTTTTTGTGTCCTGGGGTGATTTCGTTAGAAGCGAATTTTTGTGTTCGGGGGTAATTTCGTTGGAAGCGAATTTTTTGTGTTCTCGGGTGATTTCGATGGAAGCAAATTTTTGAAATATGGTATCATTTCATTCGAAGCGGGTTTCCTGTGCTCTGGAGTCATTTCGTTGGAAGTGAATTTTTTGTGTTCTCGGGTGATTTCGTTGAAAGGGAATGTTTTGTGTTCTAGGGTGATTTCGTTGGAAGCAAATTTTTTGTGTTCTGTGTTGATTTCGTTGGAAGCGAATTTTTTGTGTTCTGGGATGATTTCAGTGGAGGCGAATTTTTCGTGTTCTAGGGTATTTTCGTTGGAAGTGTATTTTTTTTGTTGTCAGGTTTTCTCGATGGAAGCAAATTTTTGAAGTAGGGGGTCATTTCGTTGGAAGCATGTTTTCTGTGCTCTGGAGTCATTTCGTTGGAAGCGAAGTTTTTGTGTTCTGGGGTGATTTCCTTGGAAGCGAATTTGTTCTGTTCTGGTGTAATTTCTTTGGAAGCTAATTTTTTGTGTTCTGGTATGATTTCGATGGAAGCGAATATTTTGTGTTCAGGGTTGATTTTTTTTGGAAGAGAATTTTTTGTGTTCTGGGGCAATTTCGTTGGAAGCGAATTTTTTGGAAGTATGGGGTGATTTTGTTGAAAGCGTGTTTTCTGTGCTCTGGAGTCATTTCATTGGAAGCAAATTTTTTGTGTTCTGGGTTGATTTCATTGGAAGCAAATTTTTTGTGTTCTGGGGTGATTTCGTTGGAAGGGAATTTTTTGTGTTCTTTTGTGATTTCGTTGGAAGCTAATTTTTTTGTGCTCTGTGATGATTTCTTTCGAAGCGAATATTTGTGTTCTCAGGAGATTTCGTTGGAAGCAAATATTTTGTCTTCTGGGGTAATATCGTTGGAAGAGAATTTTTTGTTTTCTCCAGTTTTTTCGATTGAAGCAAATTTTTGAAGTATGGTATCATTTCATTCGAAGCGTGTTTTCTGTGCTCTGGAGTCATTTCGTAGGAAGCAAATTTTTTGTGTTCTGGGGTGATTTCGTTGGAAGCAAATTTTTTGTGTTCTCGGGTGATTTCGTTGAAAAGGAATGTTTTGTGTTCTAGGGTGATTTCGTTGGCAGCGAATTTTTTTGTGCTCTGGGATGATTTCTTTGGAAGCAAATATTTGTGTTCTCAGGAGATATCTTTGGAAGCGAATTTATTGTGTTCTGGGGTAATTTCGTTGGAAGCAAATTTTTTGTGTTCTGGGGTGATTTCATTGGAAGCGTGTTTTCTGTGCTCTGGAGTCATTTCGTTGGAAGCGAATTTTTTGTGTTCTGCGGTGATTTCGATGGAAGGAAATTTTTTCCGTTCTGGGGTAATTTTGTGGGAAGCCAATATTTTTGTTCTCAGGTGATTTATTGGAAGGGAATTTTTTGTGCTCTGGGGTGATTTTGTTGGAAGCAATTTTTTTCTCTTCTGGGGTAATTTCTTTAGAAGCCAATATTTTTGTTCTCGGGTGATTTTGTTGGAAGGGAATTTTTTATGCTCTGGGTTGATTTGGTTGGAAGTAAATTTTTTCTATTCTGGGGTAATTTCGTTGGACGTGACTTTTTTTGTTCTCAGGTGATTTCGTTGAAAGTGAATTTTTTTTGCTTTAGGGTGATTTCATTGGATGCGGATTTTTTGTGCTCTGGGGTGATTTCTATGGAAGCGAATATTTGTGTCCTCAGGAGATTTTGTTGGAAGTGAATTTTTTGTGTTCTGGGGTAATTTCGTTGGAAGCAAATTTTTTTGTGTTCTCTGGTTTTTTTGATGGAAGCAAATTTTTATGGTAGGGGGTCACCTCGTTGGAAGCGAAATTTTTTGTGTTCAGGGGTGATTTCGTTGGAAGCGAATGTTTTGTGTTCTGGGGTAATTTGGTTGGAAGCGAATTATTTTGTGTTCTCAGGTGATTTCGATGGAAGCAAATTTTTGAAGTATGGGGACATTTCGTTGGAAGCTATTTTATGTGCTTTGGGGTGATTTCGTCGGAAGCGAATTTCTTGTGTTCAGGGGTAATTTCGTTTGAAGCAAATTTTTTGTGTTCTCGGGTGATTTCGTTGAAAGGGAAGTTTTTGTTTTCGAGGGTGATTTCGTTGGAAGAGAATTTTCTCTGTTCTGGGGTGACTTCGATGGAAGTGAATTTTTTGTGTTCTCCAGTTTTTTCGATGTAAGCAAATTTTTGAAGTAGGGGGTCATTTCGTTATAATCGTGTTTTCTGTGCTTTGGAGTCATTTCGTTGGAAGGGAATTTTTTGCGCTCTGGGGTGATTTCATTGTAAGCGAACTTGTTTGGGCTCTAGGATGATTTCTTTGGAAGCGACTATTTGTGTTCTCAGGAGATTTCATTGGAAGCGAATTTTTTCTGTTCTGTGGTAATTTCGTTGGACGTGAATTTTTTGTTTTCTCTGGTTTTTTTGATGGAAGCAAATTTTTGAAGCAGGGGGTCATTTCGTTGGAAGCGTGTTTTCTGCGCTCTGGAGTCATTTCGTTGGAAGGGAATTATTTGTGCTCTGGGGTGATTTCGTTGGAAGCGAAGTTTTTGTGTTCTGGGGTAATTACGTTGGAAGCGAATTTTTTGTGTTCTCGGGTGATTTCGTTGGCTGTGAATTTTTAGTGTTCTGGGGTCATTTCGTTGGAAGCGTGTTTTCTGTGCTATGGAGTCATTTTGTTGGAAGCCAATTTTTTGTACTCTGTGTATATTTCGTTGCAAGTGAATTTTTTGTGTTCTCGGGTGATTTCGTTGGCCGCGAATTTTTAGTGTTCTGGGGTGATTTCTTTGGACGCCTGTTTTCTGTGCTCTGGAGTCATTTCGTTGGAAGTGAATTTTTTGTGTTCCGGGGTGATTTCGTTGGAAGCGAATTTTTTGTGTTCTGTGGAAATTTTGTTGGAAGCGAATATTTTGTGTTCTCCGGTTTTTTCGATGGAAGTAAATTTTTGAAGTAGGGGGTCATTTTGTTGGAAGCGTGTTTTCTGTGCTCTGGAGTCACTTAGTTGGAAGAGAATTTTTGGTGCTCTGGGTTGATTTCGTTGGAAGCGAATTTTTTGTGTTCTCGGGTGATTTCATTTAAAGAGAATTTTTTGTGTTCTAGGGTGATTTCGTTGGAAGCGCATTTTTTGTTTTCTGGGGTATTTACGTTGGAAGCAAATTTTTTGTGTTCTCGGGTGATTTCGTTTAAAGGAAATTTTTAGTGTTCCTGCATCATTTCATTGGAAGCGTGTTTTCTGTGCTCTGGAGTCATTTCGTTGGAAGCGAATTTTTGGAGCTCTTGGGTGATTTCGTTGGAAGCAAATTTTTTGGGTTCTCGGGTGATTTCGTTGAAAGGGAATTTTTTGTGTTCTGGGCTCATTTCGGTGGAAGCGTGTTTTCTGTGCTCTGGAGTAATTTCGTTGGAAGGGAATTTTTTGTGCTCTGGGGTGATTTCGTTGGAAGCGAATATTTTGTGTTCTCGGGTGATTTCATTGAGGGAATTTTTTGTTTTAGGGTGATTTCGTTGAAAGTGAATTTCCTTGTCCTGGGGTGATTTCGATGGAAGGGAATTTTTTGTGTTCTAGGGTGATTTCGTTCGAAGCAAATTTTTTTGTGCTCTGTGATGATTTCTTTGGAAGCAGATATTGTGTTCCCAGGAAATTTCGTTGGAAGCGAATTTATTGTGTTCTGGGGTAATTTTGTTAGAAGCGAATTTTTTGTTTTTTCGGGTGATTTCGATGGAAGCAAATTTTTGAAATATGGGGTCATTTCTTTGGAAGCGTGTTTTCTCTGCTCTGGAGTCATTATGTTGGAAGCTAAATTTTGTGTTCTGGGGTGATTTCGTTGGAAGCCAATATTCATGTTCTCAGAAGATTTCGTTGGAAGCGAATTTTTTTTTGTTCTGGGGTAATTTCGTTGGAAGCGAATATTTTGTTTTCTTCGGTTTTTTCGATGGAAGCAAATTTTTGAAGCAGGGCGTCATTTCGTTGGAAGTGTGTTTTCTGTGCTCTGGAGTCATTTCGTCAGAAGGGTATTTTTGTGTTCTGGGGTGTTTTCATGGAAGCAATTTTTTGTGTTCTGGGGTAATTTCGTTGGAAGCGAATTTTTTATTGTCTGGGGTCATTTGATTGGAAGCTAATATTTGTGTTCTCAGGATATTTCGTTGCAAGCGAATTTTTTGCCTTCTGGGGTAATGTCGTTGGAAGCGTATTTTTTGCGTTCTCACGTGATTTCTTTGAAAGGGAATTTTTGTGTTCAGTGGTGATTTCGTTGAAATGATTTTTTTGTGCTGTGGGATAATATCTTTGGAAGCGAATATTTGAGTTCTCAGGAGTTTTCGTTGGAAAAGAATTTTTTGTCTTCTGGGGTAATATCGTTGGAAGAGAATTTTTTGTGATCTCCTGTTTTTTCGATGGAAGCAATTTTTTGAAGTAGGGGGTCATATCGTTGGAAGCGACTTTTTTGTGTTCTCGGGTGATATCGTTGAAAGGGAATTTTTGTGTTCTGGGGTGATTTCGATGGAAGCGAATATTTTTTGCTCTGGGATGATAAGTTTGGAAGCGAATATTTGTGTTCTCAGGAGATTTCGTTGCAAAAGAATTTTTTGTCTTCTGGGGTAATGTCGTTGGAAGAGAATTTTTTGTGTTTTCCGGTTTTTTCGATGGAAGAAAATTTTGAAGTAGGGGGTCATTACGTTGGAAGCATGTTTTCTGTGCTCTGGAGTCATTTCGTTGGAAGCGAATTTTTTGTGTTCTCGGGTGATTTCCTTGAAAGGGAATTTTTGTGTTCTAGGGTGATTTCTTTGGAAGCGAATTTTTTGTGGTCTGGGATGATATCTTTGGAAGCGAATATTTGTGTTCTCTGGAGATTTCGTTGGAAAAGAATTTTTGTCTTCTGGGGTAATATCGTTGGAAGAGAATTTTTTGTGTTCTCTGGTTTTTTCGATGGAAGCAAATTATTGAAGTAGTGTGTCATTTCGTTGGAAGCGTGTTTTCTGTGCTCTGGAGTCATTTCGTTGCAAGCAAATTTTTTGTACTCTGGGGTGATTTAGTTGGAAGCGAATATTTGTGTTCTCAGGAGATTTCGTTGCAAGTGAATTTTTTGTGTTCTGGGGTAAGTTCGTTGAAAGAGTATTTTTTGTGTTCTCACGTGATTTCGTTGGAAGGGAATTTTTGAGTTCTAGGGTGATTTCGTTGAAATGATTTTTTGTGCTCTGGGACGATATCTTTGGAAGCGAATATTTGTGTTCTCAGGAGATTTCGTTGGAAAAGAATTTTTTGTCTTCTGGGGTAATGTCCTTGGAAGAGAATTTTTTGTATTCTCCGGTTTTTTCGATCGAAGCAAATTTTTGAAGTAGGGGTCATTTCATTGGAAGCACGTTTTCTGTGCTCTGGAGTCTTTTCGATGGAAGCGAATTTTTTGTGCTCTGGGGTGATTTCGTTGTAATCGAATATTTGTGTTCTCAGGAGATTTCGCTGGAAAAGAATTTTTTGTCTTATGGGGTAATGTTGTTGGAAGAGAATTTTTTGTGTTCTTCGGTTTTTTCGATAGATGCAATTTTTTGAAGTAGAGGGTCATTTCGTTGGAAACATGTTTTGGGTGCTATGGACTCATTTCGTTGAAAGCGAATTTTTTGTGTTCACGCGTGATATCGTTGAAAGGGAATTTTTTGCGTTCTAGTGTGATTTTGTTGGAAGAGAATTTTTTTGTGCTCTGGGATGATATCTTTGGAAGCAAATATTTGTGTTCTCAGGAGAATTCGTTGCAAGCAAATGTTTTGTGTTCTGGGGTAATTTCGTTAGAAGCAAATTTTTTATGTTCTCGGGTGATTTCCTTGAAAGGGAATTTTTGTGTTCTAGGGTGATTTCTTTGGAAGCGAATTTTTTTGTGGTCTGGGATGATATCTTCGGAAGTGAATATTTGTGTTCTCAGGAGATTTCGTTGGAAAAGAAATTTTTCTCTTCTGGGGTAATTTCTTTGGAAGTTAATTTTTTGTGTTCTCGGGTGATTTCCATGCAAGCAAATTTTTGAAGTATGGGATCATTTCGTTGGAGGCATGTTTTCTGTGCTCTGAAGTCATTTCGTTGGAAGCGAATTTTTTGTGTTCTCAGGTGATTTTTTTGAAAGGGAATTTTTTTGTTCTATGGTGATTTCGTTGGAATCAAATTATTTGTGCTCTGGGATGATATCTTTGGAAGCAAATATATGTGTTCTCAGGAGATTTCGTTGGAAAAAATTTTTTGTCTTTTGGGGTAATATCGTTGAAAGAGAATTTTTTGTGTTCTCCTTTTTATGCGATGGAAGCAAATTTTTGAAGTAGGCGTTCATTTCATTGGAAGCAAATTTTTTTGTGCTCTGGGGTGATTTCGTTGGAAGCGAATATTTGTGTTCTCAGGAGATTTCGTTGCAAGCGATTTTTTTGTGTTCTGCGTTCATTTCGTTGGAAGCGAATTTTTTGTGTTCTCGGGTGATTTTGTTGAAAGGGAATTTTTATGTTCTAGGGTGATTTTGTTAGAAGTGAATTTTTTATGCTCTGGGGTGAGTTCGTTGGAAGCGAATATTTGTGTTCTCAGGAGATTTCGTTGGAAAAGAAATTTTTGTCTTCGGGGGTAATATTGTTCGAAGCGAATTTTTTGTGTTGTCGGGTGATTTCGATGGAAGCAAATTTTTGAAGTAGGGTTTCATTTCATTGAAAGCATGTTTTCTGTCCTCTGGAGTCATATCGTTGGAAGTGAATTTTTTGTGTTCTGGGGTGATTTCGTTGGAAGCGAATTTTTTGTCTTCTGGGGTAATTTCGTTGAAAGCGAATTTTTTGTGTTCTCGGGTGATTTCGTTGAAAAGTATTTTTTTCTGTTCTAGCATTATTTCGTTGGAAGCGAATTTTTTGTGTTCTGGGGTGATTTCAAAGGAAGGAAATTTTTTCTGTTCTGTGGTAATTTCTTTGCACGTGAATTTTTTGTGTTCTCGGGAGAATTCGTTGAATGGGAATTTTTTGTGTTCTAGGGTGATTTTGTCGGGAGTGAATTTTTTTGTGCTCTGTGATGATTTTTGGAAGCAAACTATTGTGTTCTCAGGAGATTTCTTTGGAAATGAATTTTTTGTGTTATGGGGTAATATTGTTGAAAGAGAATTTTTTGTGTTCTCCGGACTTTTCAATGGAAGCAAATTTTTGAAGTAGGGAGTCATTTCGTTGGAAGCGTGTTTTCTGTGCTCTGGAGTCATTTCGTTGGAAGCAAATTTTTTGTGCTTTGAGGTGATGTCGTTGGAAGCGAATATTTTGTGTTCTGGGGTGATTTCGAAGGAAGGAAATTTTTTGTGTTCTCGGGAGATTTCGTTGAAAGGGAATTTTTTGTGCTCTGGGATGATATCTTTGGAAGTGAATATTTGTGTTCTCATGAGATTTCTTGGGAAAAGAATTTTTGTCTTCTGGGGTAATATCGTTGGAAGAGAATTTTTTGACTTCTCCGGTTTTTTCGATGGAAGCAAATTTTTGAAGTATGGGGTCATTTCTTTGGAAGCATATTTTCTGTGCTCTGGGGTGATTTCGTTGGAAGCGAATTTTTTGTGTTCTAGGGTGATTTCGTTGGAAGGGAATTTTTTGTGCTCTGGGATGATATCTTTGGAAGCGAATATTTGTGTTCTCAGGAGATTTTGGTGGAAAAGAGTTTTTTGTGTTCTCCGGTTTTACGATAGGAGCAAATTTTTGAAGTAGGGGGTCATTTCGTTGGAAGCGTGTTTTCTGTGTTCTGGAGTCATTTCGTTGGAAGCGAATTTTTTTTGTTCTCGGGTGATTTCTTTGAAAGGGAATTTTTGTTTTCTGAGGTGATTTCGTTGGAAGCGAATTTTTTCTTCTCTGGGATGATATCATTGGAAGCGAATATTTGTGTTCTCAGGAGATTTCGTTGCAAGCGAATTTTTTGTTCTGGGGTGATTTCGTTGGAAGCGAATTTTTTGTGTTCTCTTGTGATTTCATTTAAAGGGAATTTTTGTGTTCTAGGGTGATTTCGTTGGAAGCGAATTTTTTGTGCTCTGGGATGATATCTTTGGAAGCGAATATTTGTGTTTTCAGGAGATTTCGTTGCAAAAGAATTTTTTGTCTTCTGGGGTAATGTCGTTGGAAGAGAATTTTTTGTGTTCGCCGGTTTTTTCGATGGAAACAAATTTTTGAAGTAGGGGGTCATTTCGTTGGAAGCGTGTTTTCTGTGCTCTGGAGTCATTTCGTTGGAAGCGAATTTTGTGTGCTCTGGGGTGATTTCGTTGGAAGCGAATTTTTTGTGTTCTCGGGAGATTTCGTTGAAAGGGAATTTTTTGTGTTCTAGAGTGATTTCGTTGGAAGGAAATTTTTTTGTGCTCTGGGATGATTTTTTGGAAGCAAACATTTGTGTTCTCAGGAGATTTCATTGCAAGTGAATTTTTTGTGTTCTGGGGTAAGTTCATTGGAAGCGTATTTTTTGTGTTCTCACGTGATTTCTTTGAAAGGGAATTTTTGTGTTCTTGGGTGATTTCATTGAAATGATTTTTTTGTGCTCTGGGATGATATCTTTGGAAGCGAACATGTGTGTTCTCAGGAGTTTTCTTTGGAAAAGAATATTTTGTCTTCTGGGGTAATATTGTTGGAAGAGAATTGTTTGTGTTCTCCGGTTTTTTCGATGGAAGCAATTTTTTGAAGTATGGGGTCATTTCGTTGGAAGCGTGTTTTCTGTGCTCTGGAGTCATTTCGTTGGAAGCGAATTTTTTGTGCTCTGGGGTGATTTCGTTGGAAGCGAATTTTTTGTGTTCTCGGGTGATATCATTGAAAGGGAATTTTTGTGTTCTAGGGTGATTTCGTTGGAAGCAAATTATTTGTGCTCTGGGATGATATCTTTGGAAGCGAATATTTGTGTTCTCAGGAGATTTCTTTGGAAAAGAATTTTTTGTCTTTTGGGGTAATGTCGTTGGAAGAGAATTTTTGTGTTCTCCGGTTTTTTGATCGAAGCAAATTTTTGAAGTAGGTGGTCATTTCGTTGGAAGCGTATTTTCTGTCCTCTGGAGTCATTTTGGTGGATTCGAATTTTTTGTGCTCTGGGATGATTTCGATGGAAGCGTATATTTGTGTTCCCAGGAGATTTCGTTGCAAGTCAATTTTTTGTATTCTGGGGTAATTTTATTGGAAGAGAATTTTTTGTGTTCTCGGGTGATTTCGTTGGAAGGGAATTCGGAGTTCTAGGGTGATTTCGTTGAAATGATTTTTTTGTGCTCTGGGATGATATCTTTGGAAGCGAATATTTGTGTTCTCAGGAGATTTCGTTGGAAAAGAATTTTTTGTCTTCTGGGGTAATATCGTTGGAATACAATTTTTTGTGTTCTCCTGTTTTTTCAATGGAAGCAAATTTTGAAGTAGGGTGTCATTTCATTGGTAGCATGTTTTCTGTGCTCTGGAGTCATTTCGTTGGAAGCGAATTTTTTGTGCTTTGGGGTGATTTCGTTATAATCAAATATTTGTGTTCTCAGGAGATTGCGCTGGAAAAGAATTTTTTGTCTTATGGGGTAATGTTGTTGGAAGAGAATTTTTTCTGTTCTCCGGTTTTTTCGATGGAAGCAATTTTTTAAGTAGGGGGTCATTTCGTTGGAAGCATGTTTTCGGTGCTTTGGAGTCATTTCGTTGGAAGCTAATTTTTTGTGTTCTCGCGTGATTCTGTTGAAAGGGAATTTTTGTATTCTAGTGTGATTTCTTTGGAAGCGAATTTTTTGTGCTCTGGGATGATATCTTTGGAAGCGAATATTTGTGTTCTAAGGAGATTTCGTTTGAAAAGAATTTTTTGTCTTCTGGAGTAATGTCGTTGGAAGAGAATTTTTTGTGTTCTCCTGTTTTTTCGATGGAAGCAAATTTTAGAAGTAGTGGGTCATTTCTTTGGAAGCATGTTTTCTGTGCTCTGGAGTCATTTTGTTGGAAGCGAGTTTTTTGTACTCTGGGGTGATTTCATTTGAAGCGAATATTTGTGTTCTCAGGAGATTTCGTTGAAAAAGAATTTTTTGTGTTCTGGGGTAATTTCGTTGGAAGCGTATTTTTTGTGTTCTCACGTGATTTCTTTGAAAGGGAATTTTTGTGTTCTGGGGTGATTTCGTTGAAATGATTTTTTTGTGCTCTGGGATGATATATTTGGAAGCGAATATTTGTGTTCTCAGGAGATTTCGTTGGAAAAGAATTTTTTGTCTTCTGGGGTAATATCGTTGGAAGAGAATTTTTTGTGATATCCGGTTTTTTCGATGGAAGCAATTCTTTGAAGTAGGGGGTCATTTCGTTGTAAGCGAATTTTTTGTGCTCTGGGGTGATTTCGTTGGAAGCGATTTTTTTTTGCTCTGGGATGATAACTTTGGAAGCGAATATTTGTGTTCTCAGGAGATTTCGTTGCAAACGAATTTTTTGCCTTTTGGGGTAATGTCGTTTGAAGAGAATTATTTGTGTTCTCCGGTTTTTTCGATGGAAGCAAATTTTGAAGTATGGGGTCATTTCGTTGGAAGCATGTTTTCGGTGCTCTGGACTCATTTCGTTGGAAGCAAATTTATTGTACTCTGGGGTGATTTCGTTGGAAGCGAATATTTGTGTTCTCAGGAGATTTCGTTGCAAGTGAATTTTTTGTGTTCGGGGGTAATATCGTTGGAAGCGTATTTTTTGCGTTCTCACGTGATTTCTTTGAAAGGGAATTTTTGTGTTCAGTGGTGATTTCGTTGAAATGATTTTTTTGTGCTTTGTGATGACCTCTTTGGAAGCGAATATTTGTGTTCTCAGGAGATTTCGTTGAAAAAGAATTTTTTGTCTTCTGGGGTAATGTCGTTGGAAGAGAATTTTTTGTGTTCTCGGGTGATTTCCTTGAAAGGGAATTTTTGTGTTCTGGGGTGAATTCTTTGAAATGATTTTTTTGTGCTCTGGGATAATATCTTTGGAAGCGAATATTTGTGTTCTCAGGAGTTTTCGTTGGAAAAGAATTTTTTGTCTTCTGGGGTAATATCGTTGGAAGAGAATTTTTTGTGATCTCCGGTTTTTTCGATGGAAGCAATTTTTTGAAGTAGGGGGTCATATCGTTGGAAGCGACTTTTTTGTGTTCTCGGGTGATATCGTTGAAAGGGAATTTTTGTGTTCTGGGGTGATTTCGATGGAAGCGAATTTTTTTTGCTCTGGGATGATAAGTTTGGAAGCGAATATTTGTGTTCTCAGGAGATTTCATTGCAAAAGAATTTTTTGTCTTCTGGGATAATATTGTTGGATACAATTTTTTTGTTCTCCTGTTTTTTCGATGGAAGAAAATTTTGAAGTAGGGGGTCATTTTTTGGAAGCATGTTTTCTGTGCTCTGGAGTCATTTCGTTGGAAGCGAATTTTTTGTGTTCTCGGGTGATTTCATTGAAAGGGAATTTTTGTGTTCTAGGGTAATTTCGTTGGAAGCAAATTTTTTGGTTTCTCGGGTGATTTTGTTGAAAGGGAATTTTTGCTTTCTAGGGTGATTTTGTTGAAATGATTTTTTTGAGCTCTGGGATGATATCTTTGGAAGCAAATATTTGTGTTCTCAGGAGATTTCGTTGGAAAGAATTTTTTTTCTTCTGGGGTAATATCGTTGGAAGAGAATTTTTTGTGTTCTCTGGTTTTTTCGATGGAAGGAAATTTTTGAAGTAGGAGGTCATTTCGTTGGAAGCGTGCTTTCTGTGCTCTGTAGTCATTTCGTTGGAAGCGAATTTTTTGTGTTCTGGGGTAATTTCTTTGGAACCGAATTTTTTGTGTTCTAGTGTGATTTCGTTGAAACGGAATTTTTGTGTTCTGGGGTGATTTCGTTGGAAGCGAATTTTTTGTGCTCTGGGATGATATCTTTTGAAACGAATTTTGTGTTCTCAGGAGATTTCGTGGGAAAATAATTTTTTGTCTTCTGGGGTAATATCGTTGGATACAATTTTTTGTGTTCTCCTGTTTTTTCGATGGAAGCAAATTTTGAAGTAGGGTGTCATTTCATTGGAAGCATGTTTTCTGTGCTCTGGAGTCATTTCGTTGGAAGCGAATTTTTTGTGCTCTGGGGTGATTTGGTTGTAATCGAATATTTGTGTTCTCAGGAGATTTCGCTGGAAAAGAATTTTTTGTCTTATGGTGTAATGTCGTTGGAAGAGAATTTATTGTGTTCTCCGGTTTTTTCGATGGAAGCAATTTTTTAAGTAGGGGGTCATTTCGTTGGAAGCATGTTTTCGGTGCTTTGCAGTCATTTCGTTGGAAGTTAATTTTTTGTGTTCTCGCGTGATTTCCTTGAAAGGGAATTTTTGTGTTCTAGTGTGATTTCTTTGGAAGCAAATTTTTTGTGCTCTGGGATGATATCTTTGGAAGAAAATATTTGTGTTCTCAGGAGATTTCGTTGGAAAAGAATTTTTTGTCTTCTGGGGTAATGTCTTTGGAAGAGAATTTTTTGTGTTCTCCGCTTTTTTCGATGGAAGCAAATTTTTGAAGTTGTGGGTCATTTCTTTGGAAGCATGTTTTCTGTGCTCTGGAGTCATTTTGTTGGAAGCGAATTTTTTGTACTCTGGGGTGATTTCATTTGAAGCGAATATTTGTGTTCTCAGGAGATTTCTTTGAAAGTGAATTTTTTGTGTTCTGGGGTAATTTCGTTGGAAGCGTATTTTTTGTGTTCTCACGTGATTTCTTTGAAAGGGAATTTTTGTGTTCTGGGGTGATTTCGTTGAAATGATTTTTTTGTGCTCTGGGATGATATCTATGGAAGCAAATATTTGTGTTCTCAGGAGATTTCGTTGGAAAAGAATTTTTTGTCTTCTGGGGTAATAACGTTGGAAGAGAATTTTTTGTGATCTACGGTTTTTTCGATGGAAGCAATTTTTTGGAGTAGGGTGTCATTTCGTTGTAAGCGAATTTTTTGTGCTCTGGGGTGATTTCGTTGGAAGCGAATTTTTTGTGTTCTCGCGTGATATCGTTGAAAGGTAATTTTTGCATTCTAGTGTGATTTCGTTGGAAGAGAATTTGTTGTGCTCTGGGATGATATCTTTGGAAGCAAATATTTGTGTTCTCAGGAGAATTCGTTGCAAGCAAATGTTTTGTGTTCTGGGGTAATTTCGTTGGAAGCGAATTTTTTGTGTTCTCGGGTGATATCGTTGAAAGGGAATTTTTGTGTTCTAGGTTGATTTCGTTGGAAGCAAATTTTTTGTGCTCGGGGATGATATCTTTGGAAGCGAATATTTGTGTTCTCAGCAGATTTCTTTGGAAAAGAATTTTTTGTCTTTTGGGGTAATGTCGTTGGAAGAGAATTTTTGTGTTCTCCGGTTTTTTTGATCGAAGCAAATTTTTGAAGTAGGTGGTCATTTCGTTGGAAGCATATTTTCTGTCCTCTGGATTCATTTCGGTGGATTAGAATTTTTTGTGCTCTGGGATGATTTCGATGGAAGCGAATATTTGTGTTCTCAGGAGATTTCGTTGCAAGTGATTTTTTTGTATTCTGGGGTAATTTCATTGGAAGAGAATTTTTTTTGTGTTCTCAGGTGATTTCGTTGGAAGGGAATTTTTGAGTTCTATGGTGATTTCGTTGAAATGATTTTTTTGTGCTCTGGGACGATATCTTTGGAAGCGAATATTTGTGTTCTCAGGAGATTTCATTGGAAAAGAATTTTTTGTCTTCCGGGGTAATGTCGATGGAAGAGAATTTTTTGTGTTCTCCGGTTTTTTCGATCGAAGAAATTTTTGAAGAAGGGGGTCATTTCGTTGGAAGCGTGTTTTCTGTGGTCTGGAGTCATTTCGGTGGAAGCGAATTTTTTGTGCTCTGGCGTGATTTCGATGGAAGCGAATATTTGTGTTCTCAGGAGATTTCATTGCAAGCGAATTTTTTGTTTTCTTGGGTCATTTCGTTGGAAGCGATTTTGTTGTGCTCTGGGATGATATCTTTTGAAACAAATTTTGTGTTCTCAGGAGATTTTGTGGGTAAAGAATTTTTTGTCTTCTGGGTTAATATCGTTGGAATAGAATTTTTTGTTTCCTCGGGTTTTTCGATGGAAGCAAATTTTTGAAGTAGGGGTCATTTCATTGGAAGCATGTTTTCTGTGCTCTGGAGTCATTTCGTTGGAAGCGAATTTTTTGTGTTCTGGGGTGATTTCGTTGTAATCGAATATTTGTGTTCTCAGGAGATTTCGCTGGAAAAGAATTTTTTGTCTTATGGGGTAATGTCGTTGGAAGAGAATTTTTTGTGTTTTCCGGTTTTTTCGATGGAAGAAAATTTTGAAGTAGGGGGTCATTACGTTGGAAGCATGTTTTCTGTGCTCTGGAGTCATTTCGTTGGAAGCGAATTTTTTGTGTTCTCGGGTGATTTCATTGAAAGGGAATTTTTGTGTTCTAGGGTAATTTCGTTGGAAGCAAACTTTTTGGTTTCTCGGGTGATTTTGTTGAAAGGGAATTTTTGCGTTCTAGGGTGATTTCGTTGAAATGATTTTTTTGTGCTCTGGGATGATATCTTTGGAAGCGAATATTTGTGTTCTCAGGACATTTCGTTGGAAAGAATTTTTTTTCTTCTGGGGTAATATCGTTGGAAGAGAATTTTTTGTGTTCTCCGGTTTTTTCGATGGAGGGAAATTTTTGAAGTATGGGGTCATTTCGTTGGAAGCGTGTTTTCATTGCTCTGTAGTCATTTTATTGGAAGCGAATTTTTTGTGCTCTGGGGTGATTTCGTTAGAAGCGAATTTTTTGTGTTCTCGGGTGATATCGTTGAAAGGGAATTTTTGTGTTCTAGGGTGATTTCGTTGGAAGGAAATTTTTTGTGCTCTGGGTTGATATCTTTGGAAGCGAATATTTGTGTTCTCATGAGATTTCATTGGAAAAGAATTTTTTGTCTTCTGGGGTAATGTCGTTGGAAGAGAATTTTTTGTGTTCTCCGGTTTTTTCGATCGAAGCAAAATTTTGAAGTAGGGGGTCATTTCGTTGGAAGCATGTTTTCTGTGCTCTGGAGTCATTTCGGTGGAAGAGAATTTTTTGTATTCTGGTGTGATTTCGATGGAAGCGAATATTTGTGTTCTCAGGAGATTTCATTGCAAGCGAATTTTTTGTGTTCTGGGGTAATTTCGTTGGAACCTAATTTTTTGTGATCTCGCGTTATTTCGTTGAAAGGGAATTTTTGTGTTCTTGTGTGATTTCGTTGGAAGCGAATTTGTTGTGCTCTGGGATGGTATCTTTAGAAGCGAATATTTGTGTTCTCAGGAGATTTCGTTGGAAAAGAAATTATTGTCTTCGGGGGTAATTTCGTTGGAAGCGAATTTTTGTGTTCTTTGGTGATTTCGATGGAAGCATATTTTTGAAGTATGGGATCATTTCGTTGGAAGCATGTTTTCTGTGCTCTGGAGTCATTTCGTTGGAGGTGAATTTTTTGTGTTCTGAGGTGATTTCGTTGGAAGCGAATTTTTTGTCTTCTGGGGTAATTTCGTTGGAAGCGAATTTTTTGTGTTCTTCGGTTATTTCGTTGAAAACTGATTTTTTTGTGTTCTAGCATGATTTCCTTGGAAGCGAATTTTTTGTGTTCTGGGGTGATTTCGATGGAAGGAAATTTTTTCTGTTCTGTGGTAATTTCGTTGGACGTGAATTTTTTGTGTTCTCGGGAGATTTCGTTGAAAGGGAATTTTTTGTGTTCTAGGGTGATTTCGGTGGAAGCAAATTTTTTTGTGCTCTGGTATGATTTTTTGGAAGCAAACATTTGTGTTCCCAGGAGAATTCGTTGGAAACGAATTTTTTGTGTTCTGGGTACTATTGTTGGAAGAGAATTTTTTGTGTTCTGCGGACTTTTCGATGGAAGCAAATTTTTGAAATAGGTGGTCATTTAGTTGGAAGCGTGTTTTCTGTGCTCTGGAGTCATTTCGTTGGAAGCAAATTTTTTGTGCTCTGTGGTGATTTCGTTGGAAGCGAATATTTATGTTCTCAGGAGATTTCGTTGCAAGCGAATTTTTTGTGTTCTCAGGTGATTTCCTTGAAAGGGAATTTTTGTGTTCTAGGGTGATTTTTTTTGAAGAGAAGTTTTTGTGCCCTGGGAAGATATTTTGGAAGCAAGTATTTGTGTTATCAGGAGATTTCGTTGGAAAAGAATTTTTTGTCTTCTGGGGTAATATCGTTGGAAGAGAATTTTTTGTGTTCTCCGGTCTTTTCGATGGAAGCAAATTTTTGAAGTATGTGGTCATTTCGTTGGAAACGTGTTTGCTGTGCTCTGGAGTCATTTCGTTGGAAGCGAATTTTTTGTGTTCTGGGGTGATTTCGTTGGAAGCGAATTTTTTGTGTCCTGCGGTAATTTCGTTGGAAGCGAATTTTTTGTGTTCTGGGGTGATTTCGTTGGAAGCGAATTTTTTGTGTCCTGGGGTAATTTCGTTGGAAGCGAATTTTTTCTGTTCTCGGGTGATTTCGATGGAAGCAAATTTTTGAAGTATGGGATCATTTCGTTGCAAGCGAATTTTTTGTGGTCTGGGATGATATCTTTGGAAGCGAATAATTGTGTTCTCAGTAGATTTCGTTGGAAAAGAAATTTTTGTCTTCGGAGGTAATTTCTTTGGAAGTGAATTTTTTTGTGTTCTCGGGTGATTTCCATGGAAGCAAATTTTTGAAGTATGGGATCATTTCGTTGGAGGCATGTTTTCTGTGCTCTGGAGTCATTTCGTTGGAAGCGAATTTTTTGTGTTCTTGGGTGATTTCGTTGAAAGGGAATTTTTGTGTTTTAGGGTGATTTTGTTGGAAGCAAATTTTTTGTGCTCTGGAATGATATCTTTGGAAGCGAATATTTGTGTTCTCAGGAGATTTCGTTGGAAAAGAATTTATTGTCTTCTGGGGTAATATCGTTGGAAGAGAATTTTTTGTGTTCTCCGGTCTTTTCGATGGAAGCAAATTTTTGAAGTAGGGGGTCATTTCGTTGGAAGCGAATTTGTTGTGTTCTTGGGTGAATTCGTTGAAAGCAAATTTTTTCTGTTCTCGGGTGATTTCGTTGGAAGCGTGTTTTCTGTGCTCTGGAGTCATTTCATTGGAAACCAAATTTTTGTACTCTGGGGTGATTTCTTTGAAAGCGAATTTTTTGTGTTCTGTGGTAATTTCATTGGAAACGAATTTTTTGTGTTCTGGGGTGATATCGATGGTAGCAAATTTTTGAAGTATGGGGTCATTTCGTTGGAAGCGTCTTTTCTATGCTCTGGAGTCATTTCTTTGGAAGCCAATTTTTTGTGCTCTGGGGTGATTTCGTTGGAAGCGAATTTTTTGTGTTCTGGGGTAATTTCGTTGGAAGCGAATTTTTTCTGTTCTCAGGTGATTTCGATGGAAGCAAATTTTTGAAATATGGGATCATTTCGTTGGAAGCGAATTTGTTGTGTTCTCGGGTGAATTCGTTGAAAGAAAATTTTTTCTGTTCTCGGGTGATTTAGTTGGAAGTGTGTTTTCTGTACTCTGGAGTCATTTCGTTGGAAGCCAATTTTTTGTACTCTGGGGTGATTTCGTTGGAAGCGAATATTTGTGTTCTCAGAAGATTTCGTTGGAAGCGAATTTTTGTGTTCTGGGGTGATTTCGTTGGAAGCGAATTTTTCATTCTCTGGTATGATATATCTGGAAGCGAATATTTGTGTTCTCAGTTGATTTCGTTTTAAAAGAAATTTTTGTCTTCTTTGGTAATTTTGTTGGAGTCAATTTTTTGTGTTCTCGGGTGATTTCGTTGAAAGGGAATTTTTGTGTTCTAGGTTGATTTCGTTGGAAGTGAATTTTTTGTGCTCTGGGGTGATTTGGTTGGAAGCGAATTTTTTGTCTTCTGAGGTGATTTCGATGGAAGCGATTTTTTTATGTTCTAGGGTGATTTCGTTGGAAGGGAATTTTTTGTGTTCTGGGGTCATTTCATTGGAAGCCTGTTTTCTGTGCTCTGGAATCATTTCGTTGGAAGTGAATTTTTTGTGTTCTCGGGTGATTTCATTTAAAGGGAATTTTTGTGTTCTATGTTGATTTTTTTGGAAGCGAATTTTTTGTGCGCTGGGATGATATCTTTGGAAGCGAATATTTGTGTTCTCAGGAGATTTCATTGGAAAAGAATTTTTTGTCTTCTGGGGTAATATGGTTGGAAGAGAATTTTTTGTGTTCTCCGGTTTGTTCGATGCAAGCAATCTTATGAAGTATGGGGTCATTTCGTTTGAAGAGTTTGTTCTGTGCTCTGGAGTCATTTCATTGGAAGCGAATTTTTTGTGCTCTGGGGTGATTTCGTTGGTAGCGAATTTTTTGTATTCTCAGGTGATTTCTTAGAAAGGGAATTTTTGTGTTTTAGGGTGATTTCGTTGGAAGCGAATTTTTTGTGCTCTGGGATGATATCTTTGGAAGTGAATATTTGTGTTCTCCAGAGATTTCGTTGGAAAAGAATTTTGGTCTTGTGGGGTAATATCGTTGGAAGAGTTTTTTTGTGTTCTAGCGTGATTTCGTTGGAAGCGAATTTTTTGTGTTCTCAGGTGATTTTGATGGAAGCAAATTTTTTTTGTTCTGTGGTAATTTCGTTGGAAGCGAATTTTTTGTGTTTTCAGGTGATTTCGTTGAAAGGGAATTTTTGTGTTCTAGAGTGATTTCTTTGGAAGTGAATTTTTTGTGCTTTGGGATGATATCTTTGGAAGCAAATATTTGTGTTCTCAGGAGGTTTCGCTGGAAAAGAATTTTTTGTCTTGTGGGGTAATATCGTTGGAAGCGAATTTTTTGTGCTCTGTGGTGATTTCGTTGGAAGTGAATTTTTGTGTTCTCAGGAGAATTCGTTGCAAGCGAATTTTTTGTGTTCTGGGTTGATTTTGTTGGAAGCAAATTTTTTGTGTTCTCGGGTGATTTCGATGGAAGCAAATTTTTTCTGTTCTGTGCTAATTTCGTTGGAAGCGAATTTTTTGTGTTTTCGTGTGATTTCTTTGAAAGGGAATTTTTGTGTTCTAGGGTGATTTCGTCGGAAGCGAATTTTTTCTACTCTGTGATGATATCTTTGGAAGCGAATATTTGTGTTCTCAGGAGATTTCGCTGGAAAAGAATTTTTTGTCTTCTGGTTTAACATCGTTGGAAGCGAATTTTTTGTGTTCTCCGGTTTTTTGGATGGAAGCACATTTTTGAAGTAGGCAGTCATTTCGTTGGAAGCGTGTTTTCTGTGCTCTGGAGTCATTTTGTTGGAAGTGAATTTTTTGTGCTCTGGGGTGATTTCGTTGGAGTTGAATTTTTTGTGTTCTGGGGTCATTTCATTTGAAGCGTGCTTTCTGTGCTCTGGAGTCATTTCGTTGGAAGCAAATTTTTTGTGCTCTGGGGTGATTTCGTTGAAAGCGAATTTTTTGTGTTCTCGGGTGATTTCGTTGAAAGGGAATTTTTGTGTTCTAGGGTAATTTTGTTGGAAGCGAATTTTTGTATCTGGGATGATATCTTTGAAAGCAAATATTTGTGTACTCAGGAGATTTCGTTGGAAAAGAATTTTATTTATTCTGGGGTAATATCTTTGGAATAGAATTTTTTGTGTTCACCGGTTTTTTCGATGGAAGCACATTTTTGAAGTAGGGGGTCATTGCGTTGGAAGCGTGTTTTCTGTGCTCTGGAGTCATTTCGTTGGAAGCGAATTTTTTGTGCTCTGGGGTGATTTCGTTGGGAGCGAATTTTTGTGTTCTCGGGAGATTTCATTGAAAGGGAATTTTTGTGTTCTATGTTGATTTCGTTGGAAGTGATTTTTTTGTGCTCTGGGATGATAATTTTGAGAGCGAATATTTGTTTTCTCAGGAGAATACTTTGGAGAATAATTTTTTTTCTCCTAGGGTAATATAGGTGGAAGATAATTTTTTGGGTTCTCTGGTCTTTTCCATGGTAGCAAATTTTTGAAGTAAGGGGTCATTTCGTTGGAAGCGTGTTTTCTATGCTCTGGAGTCATTTCTTTGGAAGCCAATTTTTTGTGCTCTGGGGTGATTTCGTTGGAAGCGAATTTTTTGTGCTCTGGGATGATATCTTAGGAAGCGAATATTTGTGTTCTCAGGAGATTTCGTTGGAAAAGAATTTATTGTCTTCTGGGGTAATATCGTTGGAAGAGAATTTTTTGTGTTCTCCAGTCTTTTCGATGGAAGCAAATTTTTGAAGTAGGGGGTCATTTCTTTGGAAGCGTGTTTTCTGTGCTCTGGAGTCATTTCATTGGAAGTGAATATTTTGTGTTCTCGGGTGATTTCGTTGAAAGCGAATATTTGTGTTTTCAGGAGATTTCTTTGCAAGCGAATTTTTTTGTGTTCTGGGCTGATTTCGTTGGAAGCGAATTTTTTGTGTTCTGTGGTAATTTCATTGGAAGCAAATTTTTTGTGTTCTGGGGTGATTTCGATGGTAGCAAATTTTTGAAGTATGGGGTCATTTCGTTGGAAGCGTGTTTTCTATGCCCTGGAGTCATTTCTTTGGAAGCCAATTTTTGTGCTCTGGGGTGATTTCGTTGGAACCGAATTTTTGTGTTCTCAGGAGATTTCGTTGCAAGCGAATTTTTTGTGTTCTGGGTTGATTTCGTTGGAAGCGAATTTTTTGTGTTCTGGGGTGATTTCGATGGAAGCAAATTTTTTTCTGTTCTGTGGTAATTTTGTTGGAAGTGAACTTTTAGTGTTCTCGGGTGATTTCCTTGAAAGCGAATTTTTTGTGTTCTAGGGTGATTTTGTTGGAAGCGAATTTTTTTGTTCTCTGGGATGAATTCTTTGGAAGCGAATATTTGTGTTATCAGGAGATTTCGTTGGAAACGAATTTTTTGTGTTCCGGGGTAATTTCTTTGGACGCGAATTTTTTGTGTTCTTGGGTGATTTCAAAGGAAGCAAATTTTTGAAATATGGGGTCATTTCGTTGGAAGCGTGTTTTCTGTGCTCTGGAGTCATTTCGTTGGAAGCGAATTTTTTGTACTCTGGGGTGATTTCGTTCGAAGCGAATTTTTTGTGCTCTGGGGTGATTTGTTTGGAAGCGAATTTTTTGTCTTCTGTGGTGAATTCGATGGAAGGGAATTTTTTATGTTTTAGGGTGATTTTGTTGGAGGCGAATTTTTTGTGTTCAGGGGTCATTTCATTGGAAGCATGCTTTCTGTGATCTGGAGTCATATCTTTGGAAGCAAATTTTTTGTGTTCTCGGGGGATTTCGTTGAAAGGGAATTTTTGTGTTCTAGGGTGATTTCTTTGGAAGCGATTTTTTTCTACTCTGTGATGATATCTTTGGAAGCAAATATTTGTGTTCTCAGGAGATTTCGATGGAAAAGAATTTTTTGTCTTCTGGGGTAATATCGTTGGAAGAGATTTTTTTGTGTTCTCCGGTTTTTTCGATGGAAGCAAATTTTTGAAATATCAGGTCATTTCTTTGGAAGCGTGTTTTCTGTGCTCTGGAGTCACTTCGTTGGAAGCGAATTTTTTGTGTTCTGAGTTTATTTCGTTGGAACCGAATATATGTGTTTTTCGGAAGATTTCGTTGCAAGCAAATTTTTTGTATTCTGGGGTAATTTCGTTGGAAGCAAATTTTTTGTGTTCTCGGGTGATTTCGTTGAAATCGATTTTTTTATGTTCTAGGGTGATTTTGTTGGAAGGGAATTTTTTGTGCTCTTGGGTGATTTGTTTGGAAGTGAATTTTTTGTCTTCTGTGGTCATTTCGAAGGCAGCGAGTGTTTTATATTCTAGGGTGATTTTGTTGGAAGGGAATTTTTTGGGTTCTGGGGTCATTTCATTGGAAGCGTGTTTTGTGTGCTCTGGAGTCATTTCATTGGAAGCAAATTTTTTTGTGCTCTGGGGTGATTTCGTTGGAAGCGAATATTTGTGTTCTCAGGAGATTTCGTTGCGAGGGAATTTTTTGTGTTCTGGGTTCCTTTCATTGGAAGCATGTTTTCTGTGCTTTGGAGTCATTTCATTGGAAGCGAATATTTTGTGCTCTGTGGTGATTTTGTTGGAAGCGAATTTTTTGTGTTCTCAGGTGATTTCGTTTATAGCTCATTTTTTGTGTTCTAGCGTGATTGCTTTGGAGGCGAATTTTTTGTGTTCTGGGGTGATTTCGATGGAAGCAAATTTTTTCTGTTCTGTGGTAATTTTGTTGGAAGTGAATTTTAGTGTTCTCGGGTGATTTCGTTGAAAGCGAATTTTTTGTGTTCTAGGGTGATTTTGTTGGAAGCGAATTTTTTTGTGCTCTGGGATGATTTCTTTGGAAGCGAATATTTGTGTTATCAGGAGATTTCGTTGGAAGCGAATTTTTTGTGTTCTGGGGTAATTTCTTTGGACGCAAATTTTTTGTGTTCTTGGGTGATTTCAATGGAAGCAAATTTTTGAAATATCTGGTCATTTCGTTGGAAGCGTGTTTTCTGTGCTCTGGAGTCATTTCGTTGGAAGCGAATTTTTTCTGCTCTGGGGTGATTTCGTTCGAAGCGAATTTTTTTGTGCTCTGGGGTGATTTGGTTGGAAGCGAATTTTTTGTCTTCTGTGGTGATTTCGATGGAAGCGAATTTTTTATGTTTTAGGGTGATTTGGTTGGAGGCGAATTTTTGTGTTCTCAGGAGAATTCGTTGCAAGCGAATTTTTTGTGTTCTGGGGTAATTTCATTGAAAGGGAATTTTTTATGTTCTACGGTGATTTCGTTGGAAGCGAATTTTTTGTCTTCTATGGTGATTTCGATGGAAGCCAATATTTTATGTTCTAGGGTGATTTCGTTGAAAGCGAAATTTTTGTGTCCTGGGGTCATTTCATTGGAAGCATGTTTTCTGTGCTCTGGAGTCAATTTGTTGGAAGCGAATTTTTTGTGCTCTGGGATGATTTCTTTAGAAGTGAATATTTGTGTTCTCAGAAGATTTCATTGGAATCGAATTTTTTTGTGTTCTGGGGTCATTTCTTTGGAAATGAATTTTTTGTGTTCTCTGGTTTGTTTGACGGAAGCAAATTTTTGAAGGAGGGGGTCATTACGTTGGAAGCGTGTTTTCTGTGCTCTTGAGTCATTTCGTTAGAAGCGAATTTTTTGTCCTCTGGAGTGATTTCATTGGAAGCAAATTTTTTGTGTTCTCGTGTGATTTCCTTGAAAGGGAATTTTTTGTGTTCTGGGGTCATTTTGTTGGAAGCGAATTTTTTGTGCTCTGGGATGTTTTCTTTGGAAGCGAATATTTGTGTTCTCAGGAGATTTCGTTGCAAGTGAATTTTTTGTGTTCTGGTGTAATTTCATTGAAAGGGAATTTTTTATGTTCTAGGGTGATTTCGTTGGAAGCAAATTTTTTGTGCTCTGGAGTGATTTGGTTGGAAGCGAATTTTTTGTTTTCTATGGTGATTTCGATGGAAGCGAATTTTTTATGTTCTAGGGTGATTTCGTTGAAAGTGAATTTTTTGTGTTTTGGAGTCACTTCTTTGGAAGCGTGTTTTCTGTGCTCTGGAGTCATTTTGTTGGAAGCGAATTTTTTGTGCTCTGGGTTGATTATGTTGGAAGCGAATTTTTTGTATTCTCGGGTGATTTCGTTGAAAGGGAATTTTTTGTGTTCTAGGGTGATTTTGTTGGAAGCGAATTTTTTGTGCTCTGGGATGATTTCTTTAGAAGTGAATATTTGTGTTCTCAGAAGATTTCATTGGAAGAGAATTTTTTGTGTTCTGGGGTCATTTCTTTGGAAATGAATTTTTTGTGTTCTCTGGTTTGTTTGATGGAAGCAAATTTTTGAAGGAGGGGGTCATTTCGTTGGAAGCGTGTTTTCTGTGCTCTGGAGTCATTTCGTTAGAAGCGATTTTTTGTCCTCTGGAGTGATTTCGTTAGAAGCGAATTTTTTGTGTTCTCGGGTGATTTCCTAGAAAGGGAATTTTTTGTGTTCTGGGGTCATTTCGTTGTAAGCGAATTTTTTGTGTTTTGGAGTCACTTCTTTGGTAGCGCATTTTCTGTGTTCTGGGATAATTTCGTTGGAAGTGAATTTTTTGTGTTCTCGGATGATTTCGATGGAAGCCAATTTTTGAAGTATGGGATCATTTCCTTGGAAGCGTGTTTTTTGTGCTCTGGAGTCATTTCATTGGAAGAGAATTTTTTGTGCTCTGGGGTGATTTTGTTGGAAGCGAAATTTGTGTGTTCTAGGGTAATTTCGTTGGAAGCGAATTTCTTGTGTTCTGGGGGAATTTCGTTGGACATGAATTTTTTGTGTTCTCGGGTGATTTCTTTGAAAGGAAATTTTTTATGTTCGAGGGTGATTTTGTTGGAAGCGATTTTTTTGTGCTATGGGATGATTTCTTTAGAAGTGAATATTTGTGTTCTCAGAAGATTTCGTTGGAAGCGAATTTTTTTGTGTTCTGGGGTCATTTCTTTGGAAATGAATTTTTTTGTGTTCTCTGGTTTGTTTGATTGAAGCAAATTTTTGAAGGAGGGGGTCATTTCGTTGGAAGTGTGTTTTCTGTGCTCTGGAGTCTGTTCGTTGGTAGCGAATTTTTTGTGTTCTCGGGTGATTTCATTGAAAGGGAATTTTTGTATTCTAGGGAGATTTCGTTGGTAGCGAATTTTTTGTGCTCTAGGGTGATTTCGTTAGAAGCGAATTTTTTGTTTTCTCGCGTGATTTCTTTGAAAGGAAATTTTTGTGTTCTGGGGTGATTTCGTTGAAAGGATTTTTATGTGCTCTGGGATGATATCTTTGGAAGAGAATATTTGTGTTCTCAGGAGATGTCTTTGGAAAAGAATTTTTGGTCTTCTGGGGTAATATCGTTGGAAGCGAATTTTTTATGTTCTCCGGTTTTTTCGATGGAAGCAAATTTTTGAAGTAGGGGGTCATTTCGTTGGAAGCGTGTTTTCTGTGCTCAGGAGTCATTTCGTTGGAAGCGAATTTTTTGTGCTCTGGGGAAATTTTGTTGGAAGCGAATTTTTGTGTTCTCACGTGATTTCTTTGAAAGGGAATTTTTGTGTTCTAGGGTGATATCGTTGGAAGCGAATTTTCTGTGCTCTGGGATGATATCTTTGGAAGCGAATATTTGTGTTCTCAGGTGATTTCGTTGGAAAAGTATTTTGTCTTCTGGGGTAATATCGTTGGAACAGAATTTTTTGTGTTCTCCGGTTTTTACGATGGAAGCAATTTTTTGAAGTACGGGGTCATTTCGTTGGAAGCGCGTTTTCTCTGCTCAGGAGTCATTTCGTTGGGAGCAAATTTTTTGTGCTCTGAGGTGATTTCGTTGGAAGCGAATTTTTTGGGTTCTCGGGTGATTTTGTTGAAAGGGAATTTTTGTGTTCTGGGGTGATTTCGTTGAAATGATTTTTTTTTGTGTTCTGGGATGATATCTTTGGAAGAGAATATTTGTTTTCCCAGGAGATTTCGTTGGAAAAGAATTTTTTGTCTCCTGGGGTAATGTCGTTTGAAGCGAATTTTTTGTGTTCTCCGGTTTTTTGGATGGAAGCAAATTTTGAAGTAGGGTGTCATTTCGTTGGAAGCATGATTTCTGTGCTCTGGAGTCATTTCGGTGAAGCGAATTTTTTTGTGTTCTCGGGTGATTTCCTTGAAAGGGAATTTTTGCGTTCTAGGTTGATTTCGTTGAAATGTTTTTTTGGGCTCTGGGATGATATCTTTGGAAGCGAATATTTGTGTTCTCAGGAGATTTCGTTGGAAAAGAATTTTTTGTTTTCTCGGGTAATATCATTGGAAGAGAATGTTTTGTGTTCTCCGGGTTTTCGATGGAAGCAAATATTTGAAATAGGGGGTCATTTCTTTGGAAGCGTGTTTTCTGTGCTCAACAGTCATTTCATTGGAAGCAAATTTTTGTGCTCTGGGGTGATTTCGTTGGAAGCCAATTTTTTGGGTCTCGGGTGATTTCGTTGAAAGGGAATATTTGCTTTCTAGGGTGATTTCGTTGGAAGCGAATTTTTTGGGTCTCAGGTGATTTCGTTGAAAGGGAATATTTGCGTTCTACGGTGATTTCATTAGAAGCGAATTTATTGTGCTCTGGAGTCATTTCGTTGGAAGTGAATTTTTTGTGCTTTTTTGTGATTTCGTTGGAAGCGAATATTTGTGTTCTCAGGAGACTTCGTTGCAAGTGAATTTTTTGTGTTCTTGGGTAATTTCGTTTGAAGTGAATTTTTTGTGTTCTCGGGTGATTTCGATAGAAGCAAATTTTTGACTTCTGGGATCATTTCGTTGGAGGCGAATTTTTTGTGTTCTGGGGTAATTTCGTTGGAAGCGAATTATTTGTGTTCTCCGGTTTTTTCAATGGAAGCAAATTTTTTAATTAAGGGGTCATTTCATTCCAATCGTGTTTTCTATACTCTGGAGTCATTTCGGTGGAAGGGAATTTTTTGCGCTCTGGGGTGATTTCGTTGAAAGCTAATTTTTTGTGTCTAGCGTGATTTCTTTTGAAGCGAATTTTTTGTGTTCTCGGGTGATTTCGATGGAAGCAAATTTTTTCTGTTCTGTGCTAATTTCGTTGGAAGGGAATTTTCTCTGTTCTCGGGTGATTTCTTTGAAAGGGAATTTTTGTGTTCTAGGTGATTTCGTTGGAAGCGAATTTTTTCTACTCTGTGATGATATCTTTGGAAGCGAATATTTGTGTTCTCAGGAGATTTCGCTGGAAAATAATTTTTTGTGTTCTGGGGTAACATCGTTGGAAGAGAATTTTTTGTGTTCTCCGTTTTTTGGATGGAAGCAAATTTTTGAAATAGGCGGTCATTTTGTTGGAAGCGTGTTTTCTGTGCTCTGGAGTCATTTCGTTGGAAGTGAATTTTTGTGCTCTGGGGTGATTTCGTTGGAGGCGAATTTTTTGTGTTCTGGGGTCATTTCATTGGAAGCGTGCTTTCTGTGCTCTGGAGTCATTTCGTTGGAAGCAATTTTTTTGTGCTCTGGGGTGATTTCGTTGAAAGGGAATTTTTGGGTTCTAGAGTAATTTTGTTGGAAGCAAATTTTTGTATCTGGGATGATATCTTTGAAAGCGAATATTTGTGTACTCAGGAGATTTCTTTGGAAAAGAATTTTATTTATTCTGGGGTAAAATCGTTGGAATAGAATTTTGTGTGTTCACCGGTTTTTTCGATGGAAGCACATTTTTGAAGTAGGGGGTCATTTCGTTGGAATCGTGTTTTCTGTGCTCTGGAGTCATTTTGTTGGAAGCGACTTTTTTGTGTTCTGGGGTGATTTCGATGGTAGCAAATTTTTGAAGTATGGGGTCATTTTGTTGGAATCGTGTTTTCTATGCTCTAGAGTCATTTCTTTGGAAGCCAATTTTTTGTGCTCTGGGGTGATTTCGTTGGAAGCAAATTTTTTGTGCTCTGGGATGATATCTTTGGAAGCGAATATTTGTGTTCTCAGGAGATTTCGTTGGAAAAGAATTTATTGTCTTCTTGGGTAATATCGTTGGAAGAGAATTTTTTGTGTTCTCTGGTCTTTTCGATGGAGGCAAATTTTTGAAGTAGGGGGTCATTTCGTTGGAAGCGTGTTTTCTGTGCTCTGGAGTCATTTCGTTGGAAGGGAATTTTTTGTGCTCTTTGGTGATTTCGTTGGAAGCGAACTTTTTGTGTTCTCGAGTGATTTCGTTGAAAGGGAATTTTTGTGTTCTAGGGTGATTTCTTTGGAAGCGAATTTTTTGTGCTCTGGGATGATATCTTTGGAAGCGAATATTTGTGTTCTCAGGAGATTTCTTTGGAGAAGAATTTTTTGTCTTCTGCGGTAATATCGTTGGAAGAAAATTTTTTGTGATCTCCGGGATTTTCGAAGGAAGCAAATTTTTGAAGTAGGGGGTCATTTCGTTCGAAACGTGTTTTCTGTGCTATGGAGTCATTTCATTGGAAGCGAATTTTTTGTGCTCTGGGGTGATTTCGTTGGAAGCAAATTTTTTGTGTTCTCGGGTGATTTCATTGAAAGGGAATTTTTGTGTTCTAGGGTGATTTCGTTGGAAGCAAATTTATTGTGCTCTGGGATGATATCTTTGGAAGCGAATATTTGTGCTCTGGGGTGATTTCGTTGAAAGCCAATATTTGTGTTCTAAGGAGATTTCATTGCAAGCGAATTTTTTGTGTTCTGGGTTGATTTCCTTGGAAGCAAAATTTTTGTGTTCTCGGGTGATTTCGTTGAAATGGAATTTTTGTGTTCTAGGGTGATTTGGTTGGAAGCAAATTTTTTGTGCTCTGGGATGATATCTTTGGAAGCGAATATTTGTGTTCTCAGTAGATTTCGTTGGAAAAGAATTTATTGTCTTCTGGGGTAATATCTCTGGATGATATCTTTGGAAGAGAATGTTTTGTGTTCTCCGGTCTTTTCGATGGAAGCAAATTTTTGAAGTAGGGGGTCATTTCGTTGGAAGCATGTTTTCTGTGCTATGGAGTCATTTCATTGGAAGCGAATATTTTGTGCTCTGTGGTGATTCTGTTGGAAGCGAATTTTTTGTGTTCTCAGGTGTTTTCGTTTAAAATTAATTTTTTGTGTTCTAGCGTGATTGCGTTGGAAGCGAATTTTTTGTGTTTTGGGGTGATTTCGATGGAAACAAATTTTTTCTGTTCTGTGGTAATTTCGTTGGTCGTGAATTTTTGTGTTCTCCGGTGATTTCGTTGAAAGGGAATTTTTTGTGTTCTAGGGTGATTTCTTTGGAATCAAATATTTTGTGTTCTGCTTTGATTTCAATGGAAGCAAATATTTTCTGTTCTGTGTTAATTTCATTGGGCATAAACTTTTTGTGTTCTCTGGTGATTTCGTTGAAAGGGAATTTTTTTGTGTTCCAGGGTGATTTCTCTAAAAGGGAATTTTTGTGTTCTAGGGTGATTTTTGAAGTAGGGGGTCATTTCGTTCGAAACGTGTTTTCTGTGCTATGGAGTCATTTCATTGGAAGCGAATTTTTTGTGCTCTGGGGTGATTTCGTTGGAAGCAAATTTTTTGTGTTGTCGGGTGATTTCGTTGAAAGGGAATTTTTGTGTTCTAGTGTGATTTCGTTGGAAGCGAAATTTTTGTGCTATGGGATGATATATTTGCAAGCGAATATTTGTGTTCTCAGGAGATTTCATTGTAAAAGAACTTTTTCTCTTCTGGGGTAATATTGTTGGAAGAGAATTTTTTGTGTTCTCCGGTTTTTTCAATGGAAGCAAATTTTTGAAGTAAGGGGTCATTTTGTTCGAAACGAGTTTTCTGTGCTCTGGAGTAATTTCTTTGGAAGCGAATTTTTTGTGTACTCAGATGATTTCAACGGAAATAAATTTTTGAAGTATGGTATCATTTCGTTCGAAGCGTGTTTTCTGTGCTCTGGAGTCATTTCGTTGGAAGCGAATATTTTGTGTTCTGGGGAGATTTCGTTGGAAGCGAATATTTGTGTTCTCAGAAGATTTCGTAGCAAGCGAATTTTTTCTGTTCTCCGGTTTTTTCGATAGAAGTAAATTTTTGAAGTAGGAGGTCATTTCGTTGGAAGCGAATTTTTTGTGTTCTCAGATGATTTCAACGGAAACAAATATTTGAAGTATGGTATCATTTCGTTCGAAGCGTGTTTTCTGTGCTCTGGAGTCATTCCGTTTAAAAGCGAATTTTTTGTGTTCTGGGGTGATTTCGTTGGAAGCGAATATTCGTGTTCTCAGAAGATTTCGTTGCAAGTGAATTTTTTTGTGTTCTGGGGAAATTTCGTTGGAAGCGAATTTTTTGTTTTCTCCGTTTTTTCGATGGAAGCAAATTTTTGAAGCAGGGGGTCATTTCATTGGAAGTGTGTTTTCTGTGCTCTGGAGTTATTTCGTTGGAAGCGAATTTTTTGTGTTCTGGGGTGATTTCATGGAAGCAAATTTTTTGTGTTCTGGGGTAATTTCGTTGGAAGCGAATTTTTTGTGTTCTGGGGTCATTTCTTTGGAAGCAAATTTTTTGTGTTCTGGGGTAATTTCGTTGGAAGTGAATTTTTTTTGTTCTCGGGTCATTTCAATGGAAGCAAATTTTTGAAGTATGGTATCATTTCGTTCGAAGCGTGTATTCTGTGCTCTGGAGTCATTTCGTTGGAAGCGAATATTTATGTTCTCAGACGATTTCGTTGCAAGCGAATTTTTTGTGTTCTCCGGTTTTTTTGATGGAATCAAATTTTTAGTAGGGGGTCATTTCGTTGGAAGCTCGTTTTCTGTGCTCTGGAGTAATTTCGTTGGAAGCGAATTTTTTGTGCTCTTGTGTGATTTCGTTGAAAGGGAATTTTTTGTCTTCTAGGGTGATTTTGTTGGAAGCGAATTTTTTGTGTTCTGTGGTGATTTCGATGGAAGCAATTTTTTTCTGTTCTGTGGTAATTTGGTTGGATGTGAATTTTTGGTTTTCTCCTGTTTTTTTTGATGGAAGCAAATTTTTGAAGCAGGGGGTCATTTCGTTGGAGGCATGCTTTCTGTGCTCTGGAGTCATTTCCTTGGAAGCGAATTTTTTGTGTTCTGGGGTGATTTCGTTGGAAGCAAATTTTTTGTGCTCTGGGGTGATTTGTTTGGAAGCTAATATTTGTATTCTCAGGATATTTCGTTGCAAGCAAATTTTTTGTGTTCTGGGGTAATTTCTTTGGAAGCGAATTTTTTGTGTTCTCCGGTTTTTTCAATGGAAGCAAATTTTTTAAATATAGGGTCATTTCGTTGGAAGCGTGTGTTCTGTGCTCTGGAGTCATTTCTTTGGCAGTGAATATTTTGTGCTCTGGGGTGATTTCGTTGGAAGCGAATTTTTTCTATTCTTGGGTGATTTCGTTGAAAGCGAATTTTTTATGTTCTAGGGTGATTTCTTTGGAAGCGAATTTTTTGTGTTCTCGGGTCATTTCATTGGTACATTGTTTTCTGTGCTCTGGAGTCATTTCGTTGGAAGCGAATATTTTGTGTTCTGGGGAGATTTCGTTGGAAGCGAATATTTGTTTTCTCAGAAGATTTCGTAGCAAGCGAATTTTTTCTGTTCTCCAGTTTTTTCGATGGAAGTAAATTTTTGAAGTAGGAGGTCATTTCGTTGGAAGCGAATTTTTTGTGTTCTCAGATGATTTCAATGGAAACAAATTTTTGAAGTATGGTATCATTTCGTTCGAAGCGTGTTTTCTGTGCTCTGGAGTCATTCCGTTTAAAAGCGAATTTTTTGTGTTCTGGGGTGATTTCGTTGGAAGCGAATATTCGTGTTCTCAGAAGATTTCGTTGCAAGAGAATTTTTTTGTGTTCTGGGGAAATTTCGTTGGAAGCGAATTTTTTGTTTTCTCCGTTTTTTTCGATGGAAGCAAATTTTTGAAGCAGGGGGTCATTTCATTGGAAGTGTGTTTTCTGTGCTCTGGAGTCATTTCGTTGGAAGCGAATTTTTTGTGTTCTGGGGTGATTTCATGGAAGCAAATTTTTTGTGTTCTGGGGTAATTTCGTTGGAAGCGAATTTTTTTGTTCTGTGGAAATTTTGTTGGAAGCGAATTTTTTGTGTTCTCCGGTTTTCTCGATGGAAGCCAATTTTTTGAAGTAGGGGGTCATTTTGTTGGAAGCGTGTTTTCTGTGCTCTGGAGTCACTTGGTTGGAAGAGAATTTTTGGTGCTCTGGAGTGATTTTGTTGGAAGCGAATGTTTTGTGTTCTGGGTGATTTCGTTGGAAGCGAATTTTGTGAGTTCTGGGGTAATTTCGATAGAAGCGATTTTTTTGTGTCTGGGGTCATTTCGTTGGAGGAGAATTTTTTGTGTTCTGGTGTGATTTCGTTGGAAGCATATTTTTTGTGTTCTGGGGTGATTTTGTTGGAAGCAAATTTTTTGTGTTCTGGGGTGATTTCGTTGGAAGCAAATTTTTTGTGTTCCCGGGTGATTTCAATGGAAGCAAATTTTTGAAGTATGGGATCATTTCTTTGGGAGCGTGTGTTCTGTGCTCTGGAGTCATTCCGTTTAAAAGCGAATTTTTTGTGTTCTGGGGTGATTTAGTTGGAAGCGAATATTCGTGTTTTCAGAAGATTTCGTTGGAAGCGAATTTTTTGTTTTCTCTGTTTTTTTCAATGGAAGCAAATTTTTGAAGCACAGGGTCATTTCGTTGGAAGTGTATTTTCTATGCTCTGGAGTCATTTCGTTGGAAGCGAATTTTTTGTGTTTTGGGGTGATTTCATGGAAGCAAATTTTTTGTGTTCTGGGGTAATTTCGTTGGAAGCAATTTTTTGTGTTTTGGGTTCATTTCAATGGAAGCAAATTTTTGAAGTATGGTATCATTTCATTCGAAGCGTGTTTTCTATGCTCTGGAGTCATTTTGTTGGAAGCGAATATTTGTGTTCTCCGACGATTTCGTTGCAAGCGAATTTTTTGTGTTCTCAGGTTTTTTCGATGGAAGCAAATTTTTGAAGTAGGGGGTCATTTCGTTGGAAGCTTGTTTTCTATGCTTTGGAGTAATTTCGTTGGAACGGAATTCTTTGTGCTTTGGGCTGATTTCTTTGGAAGCGAATTTTTTGTGTTCTACTGTGATTTCTTTGAAAGGGAATTTTTTGTGTTCTAGGGTGATTTTGTTGGAAGCAAATTTTTTGTGCTCTGTGGTTATTTCGATGGAAGCAAATTTTTTCTGTTCTGTGGTAATTTTGTTGGACCTGAATTTTTGGTTTTCTCCGTTTTTTTTGATGGAAGCAAATTTTTGAAGCAGGGGGTCATTTCGTTGGAAGCGTGTTTTCTGTGCTCTGGAGTCATTTCGTTTGAAGCGAATTTTTTGTTTTCTGCGGTGATTTCGTTGGAAGCAAATTTTTTGTGTTCTGGTGTAATTTCGTTGGAAGCGAAATTTTTGTGTTCTGGGGTCATTTCGATGGAAGCAAATTTTTGAAGTATGGGGACTTTTCATTGGAAGCTTGTTTTCTGTGCTCTGGAGTCAGATCTTTGGAAGCGAATTTTTTGTGCTTTGGGGTGATTTCTTTGGAAGCGAATTTTTTGTGTTCTAGTGTGATTTCGTTGAAAGGAAATTTTTTGTGTTCTAGGGTGATTTCGTTGGACATGAATTTTTTGTGTTCTCGGGTGATTTCATCGAAAGGGAATTTTTTGTGTTCTAGGGTGATTTCGTTGGAAGCGAACTTTTTTTTGCTCTGGGATGATTTCTTTGGAAGCGAATATATGTGTTCTCAGGAGATGTCGTTGCAAGTGAATTTATTTTGTTCTGGGGTAATTTCATTGGAAGCTAATTTTTTGTATTCTCAAGTGATTTCGATGGAAGCAAATTTTTGAAATATGGGGTCATTTCGCTGGAAGCATATTTTCTATGCTTTGGAGTCATTTCTTTGGAAGCGAATTTTTGTGCTCTGGGGTGATTTCTTTGGAAGCTAATATTTGTGTTCTCAGGACATTTCATTGCAAGCGAATTTTTTTGGTTCTGGGGTAATTTCTTTGGAAGCGAATTTTTTGTGTTCTCCGTTTTTTTCGATGGAAGTAAATTTTTTAAGTAGAGAGTAATTTCGTTGGAAGCATGTTTTCTGTGCTCTGGAGTCATTTCTTTTGTAGCGAATTTTTTGTGCTCTGGGGTGATTTCGTTGGAAGCGAATATTTGTGTTCTCAGGAGATTTCGTTGCAAGCGAATTTTTTGTGTTCTGGGGTAATTTCGTTGGAAGCGTATTTTTGTGTTCTCCGGTTTTTTGATGGAAGCGAATTTTTTAAGTAGGGGGTCATTTCATTGGAAGCGTGTTTTCTGTGCTCTAGAGTCATTTCGTTGGAAGGGTATTTTTTGTGTTCTGGGGTGATTTCGTTGGAAGCGAATATTTGTTTTCTCAGAAAATTTCGTTGCAAGCGAATTTTTTGTGTTCTGTGGTAATTTTGTTGGAAGCGAATTTTTTATGTTCTCCGGTTTTTCGATGGCAGCAAATTTTTTAAGTAGGGGGTCATTTCGTTGGAATCGTGTTTTATGTGCTCAGGAATCATTTCGTTGGAAGGGAATTTTTTGTGCTCGGGGGTGATTTCATTGAAAGCTAATTTTTTTGTGTTCTAGCGTGATTTCGTTGGAAGCGAATTTTTTGTGTTGTGGGGTTATTTCGATGGAAGCAAATATTTTCTCTTCTGTGGTAATTTCGTTGGATGTGAATTTTTTGTGTTCTCAGGTGATTTCGTTGAAAGGGAATTTTTTTGTGTTCTAGGGTGATTTCGTTGTAAGCGAATTTTTTGTGCTCTGGGATGATTTCTTTGGAAGCAAATATTTGTGTTCCCAGGAGATTTCGTTAGAAGCGATTTTTTTGTGTTCTGTGGTAATTTATTTGGAAGCGAATTTTTTGTGTTCTCAGGTGATTTCGATGGAAGCAAATTTTTGAAGTATGGGGTCATATCGTTGGAAGCGTGTTTTCTGTGCTCTGGAGTCATTTCGTTGGAAGCGAATTTTTCGTGCTCTGGGGTGATTTCATTGGAAGCGAATATTTGTGTTCTCAGGAGATTTCGTTGCAAGCGAATTTTTTGTGTTCTGGGGTAATTTCGTTGGCAGTGAATTTTTTGTGCTCTGGGGTGATTTAGTTGGAAGCGAATTTTTTATGTACTAGGGTGATTTCGTTGGAAGTGAATTTTTTCTACTCTGGGGTGCTTTGGTTGGAAGCGAATTTTTGTCTTCTGTGGTGATTTCGATGGAAGCGAATTTTTTATGTTCTATGGTGATTTCGTTGGAAGCGAATTTTTTGTGCTCTGGGATGATATTTTTGGAAGCGAATATTTTTGCTCTCAGGAGATTTCGTTGGAAAAGAATTTTTTCTCTTCTGGGGTAATATCGTTGGAAGAGAATTTTTTTGTGTTCTCTGGTCTTTTTGATGGAAGCAAATTTTTGAAATAGGAGGTCATTTCGTTGGAAGCGTGTTTTCTGTGCTCTGGAGTCATTTCTTTGGAAGCGAATTTTTTGTGCTCTGAGGTGATTTTGTTGGATGCAAATATTTGTGTTCTCAGGAGATTTCGTTGCAAGCAAATTTTTTGTGTTCTGCGGTGATTTCGTTGGAAGGGAATTTTTTGTTTTCTCGGGTGATATCGTTGAAAGGGAATTTTTTGTGTTCTGGGATAAATTCATTGGAAGCAAATTTTTTTGTGTTCTGGGGTGATTTCGATGGAAACAAATTTTTGAAGTAGGGGGTCATTTCGTTGGAAGCGGGTTTTCTGTACTCTGGATTCATTTTGTTGGATGCGAATTTTTTGTGCTCTGGGGTGATTTCGTTGGAATCGAATTTTTTGTGTTCTCAGGTGATTTTGATGGAAGGAAATTTTTGAAGTATGGGGTCATATCTTTGGAAATGAATTTTTTGTATTCTCGGGTAATTTCGTTGGAAGTGAATTTTTTATGTACTAGGGTGATTTCGTTGGAAGTGAATTTTTTCTGCTCTGGGGTGCTTTGGTTGGAAGCGAATTTTTTGTCTTCTGTGGTGATTTTGATGGAAGCGAATTTTTTTGTTCTAGGTTGATTTCGTTGGAAGCGATTTTTTTGTGCTCAGTGGTGATTTCGTTGGAAGCGAATATTTTTGTTCTCAGGAGATTTCCTTGGAAAAGAATTTTTTGTCCTCTGGGGTAATATCATTAGAAGAGAATTTTTTATGTTGTTCGGTTTTTTCGATGGAAGCAAATTTTTGATGTAGGGGGTCATTTCTTTGTAAGCGTGTTTTCTGTGCTCTGGAGTCATTTCGTTGGAAGCAAATTTTTTGTGCTCTAGGGTGCTATGGTTGGAAGCGAATTTTTTGTGTTCTCGGGTGATTTCGATGGAAGCAAATTTTTGAAGTAAGGGATCATTTCATTGGAAGCGTGTTTTCTGTGCTCTGGAGTAATTTCGTTGGAAGCAAATTTTTTGTGTTCTGTGGTGATTTCGATGGAAGCGAATTTTGTTGTTCTAGGTTGATTTCGTTGGAAGCGAATTTTTTGTGTTCTTGGGTAATTTCGTTGGAAGAGAATTTTTTGTGTTCTCGTGTGATTTCGTTGAAAAGGAATTTTTTATGTTCTAGGGTGATTTCGTTGGAAGCGAATTTCTTTGTGTTCTAGGGTCATTTCATTGGAAGCATGTTGTCTGTGCTGTGGAGTCATTTCATTGGAAGTGAATTTTTTTTGCTCTGTGGTGATTTCGTTGGAAGCCAATTTTTTGTCTTCTCGGGTGATTTCTTTGAAAGCTCATTTTTTGTGTTCTAGCGTTGTTTCGTTGGAAGCGAAGATTTGTGTTCTGGGTTGATTTCTTTGGAAGCAAATTTTTTCTGTTCTGTGGGAATTTCATTGGACGTGTATTTTTTGTGTTCTTTGGTGATTTCTTTGAAAGGGAATTTTTTCTGTTCTAGGGTTATTTCCTTGGAAGTGAAGTTTTTTCTGCTCTGGGGTGATTTCGTTGGAAGCCAATTTTTTGTCTTCTCGGGTGATTTCTTTGAAAGCTAATTTTTTGTGTTCTAGCGTTGTTTCGTTGGAAGCGAAGTTTTCGTGTTCTGGGTTGATTTCGTTGGAAGCAAATTTTTTCTGTTCTGTGGGAATTTCATTGGACGTGTATTATTTGTGTTCTTTGGTGTTTTCTTTGAAAGGGAATTTTTTGTGTTCTAGGGTGATTTCCTTGGAAGTGAAGTTTTTTCTGCTCTGGGGTGATTTGGTGGAAGCGAATTTTTTGTCTTCTGTGGTGATTTCGATGGAAGCGAATTTTTTATGTTCTAGGGTGATTTCATTGGAAGCGAATTTTTTGTGCTCTGGGGTGATTTAGTTGGAAGCGAATTTTTTCTGTTCTCGTGTGATTTCGTTGAAAGGGAATTTTTGTGTTCTGGGGTAATTTCGTTGGAAGCATATTTTTGTGTTCTCTGGTTTTTTCGATGGAAGCGAATTTTTTAAGTAGGGGGTCATTTCCTTGGAAGCCAATTTTTTTCTTCTCGGGTGATTTCTTTGAAAGCTAATTTTTTGTGTTCTAGCGTTGTTTCGTTGGAAGTGAAGTTTTTGTGTTCTGGGTTGATTTCGTTGGAAGCAAATTTTTTCTGTTCTGTGGGAATTTCATTGGACGTGTATTTTTTGTGTTCTTTGGTGATTTCTTTGGAAGCGAATTTTCTGTGCTCTGGAGTCATTTCGTTGGAAGCGAATTTTTTGTGTTCTTGGGTGATTTCGATGGAAGCAATTTTTTTCTGCTCTGGGATGATATCTTTGGAAGCGAATATTTGTGTTCTCAGGAGATTTCATTGCAAGCGAATTTTTTGTGTTCTGGGGTGATTTCGTTGGAAGCGAATATTTGTGTTCTCAGAAAATTTCGTTGCAAGCAAATTTTTTGTGTTCTGGGGTTATTTCGTTGGAAGCGAATTTTTTATCTTCTCCGGTTTTTCGATGGAAGCAAGTTTTTGAAGTAGGGGGTCATTTCGTTGGAATCGTGTTTTCTGTGCTCTGGAGTCATTTCGTTGGATGGGAATTTTTCGTGCTCTGGGGTGATTTCGTTGGAAGCCTATTTTTTGTGTTCTCGGGTGATTTCATTGAAAGCTAATTTTTGTGTTCTAGCGTGATTTCATTAGAAGCGAATTTTTTTGTGTTCTGGGGTGATTTCGTTGGAAGCGAAATTTTTGTGTTCTCGGGTGATTTCGATGGAAGCAAATTTTTGAAATATGGGGTCATATCTTTGGAAGCATGTTTTTGGTGCTCTGGAGTCATTTCTTTGGAAGTGAATTTTTCGTACTCTAGGGTGATTTTGTTCGAAGCGAATTTTTTGTGCTCTTGAATGATATCTTTGGAAGCGAATATTTGTGCTCTCAGGAGATTTTGTTGGAAAAGAATTTTTTGTCTTCTGGGGTAATATCGTTGGAAGAGAATTTTTTGTGTTCTCGGTTGATTTTGATGGAAGCAAATTTTTGAAATAGGGGGTCTTTTTGTTGGAAGCGTGTTTTCTGTGCTCTGGAGTCATTTCGTTCGAAGCGAATATTTTGTGCTCTGGCGTGTTTTCGTTGGAAGCGAATTTTTTGTGCTCTAGGAGGATATCTTTGGAAGAGAATATTTGTGTTCTCAGTAGATTTCATTGGAAAATAATTTTTTGTGTTCTGGGGTAATATCTTTGAAAGAGAATTTTTTGTGTTCTCCGGTCTTTTCGGTGGAAGCAAATTTTTGAAGTAGGGGGTCATTTCGTTGGAAGCGTGTTTTCTGTGCTCTGGAGTCATTTCGTAGGAAGCGAACTTTTTGTCTTCTGGGGTGATTTCGTTGCAAGGAAATTTTTATGTGTTCAGGGTTAATTTCGTCGGAAGCGAATTTTTTGTGTTCTCAGGTGATTTCGATGGAAGCAAATTTTTGAAGTATGGGGTCATATCATTGGAAGCGTGTTTTCTGTGCTCTGGAGTCATTTCTTTGGAAGTGAATTTTTCGTGCCCTGGGGTGATTTTGTTGGAAGCGAATTTTTTGTGTTCTAAGGTGATTTCGTTGGCAGTGAATATTTTTCTGCTCTGGGGTGATTTGGTTGGAAACGAATTTTTTGGCTTCTGTGGTGATTTCGATGGAAGCGAATTTTTTATGTTCTAGGGTGTTTTCGTTGGAAGCGATTTTTTGTGCTCTGGGGTGATTTCGTTGGAAGCGAATTTTTTGTGTTCTCGGGTGATTTCGTTGAAAGTGAATTTTTGTGTTCTGGGGTAATGTCTTTGGAAGCGTATTTTTGTGTTCTCCGGTTTTTTCGATGGAAGCGAATTTTTTAAGCAGGGGGTCATTTCGTTGGAAGTGTGTTTTCTGTGCTCTGCAGTCATTTCGTTGGAAGCGAATTTTTTGTGTTCTCGGGTGATATCGATGGTAGCAAATTTTTGAAGTAAGGGATTATTTCGTTGGAAGCGTGTTTTCTGTGCTCAGAAGTAATTTTGTTGGAAGCGAAGTTTTTGTGTTCTGGGGTGATTTCGTTGGAAGTGAATATTTGTGTTCTCATAAAATTTCGTTGCAAGCAAATTTTTAGTGTTCTGGGGTTATTTCTTTGGAAGCAACTTTTTTATGTTCTCTGGTTTTTCGATGGAAGCAAATTTTTGAAGTAGGGGGTCATTTCATTGGAATCGTGTTTTCTGTGCTCTGGAGTCATTTCTTTGGAAGGGAATTTTTTGTGCTCTGGGGGGATTTTGTTGGAAGCCAATTTTTTGTGTTCTGAGGTGATTTCATTGAAAGCTAATTTTTGTGTTCTAGTGTGATTTCGTGGGAAGCGAATTTTTTTGTGCTCTAGGATGATTTCTTTGTAAGCGAATATTTGTGTTCCCAGGAGATTTCGTTGGAAGCGAATTTATTCTGTTCTGGGGTAATTTCGTTGGAAGCGAATTTTTTGTGTTCTCGGGTGATTTCGATGGAAGCAAATTTTTCAAATATGGGGTCAATTCATTGTAAGCGTGTTTTCTGTGCCCTGGAGTCATTTCGTTGGAAGCGAATTTTTTGTGTTTTGGTGTGCTTTCGTTGAAAGCGAATATGTGTGTTCTCAGAAGATTTGGTTGCAAGCGAATTTTTTGTGTTCTAGTGTAATTTCGTTGGAAGCGAATTTTTTGTGTCCTCGGGTGATTTCAATGGAAGCAAATTTTTAAGTATGGGATCATTTCATTGGAAGCGTGTTTTCTGTGCTCTGGAGTGATTTCGTTGGAAGCGAATATTTTGTGCTCTGGGGTGATTTCATTGGAAGCGAATATTTGTGTTCACAGGAGATTTCGTTGCAAGCGAGTTTTTTTGTTCTGGGGTGATTTCATTGGAAGCGAATTTTTTGTGCTCTAGGAGGATATCTTTGGAAGAGAATATTTGTGTCCTCAGGAGATTTCGTTGGAAAAGAATTTTTTGTGTTCTCCGGTCTTTTCGGTGGAAGCAAATTTTTGAAGTAGGGGGTCATTTCGTTGGAAGCGTGTTTTCTTTGCTAAGGAGTCATTTCGTAGGAAGCGAACTTTTTGTGTTCTGGGTGATTTCGTTGCAAGCAAATTTTTTTGTGTTCAGGGTTAATTTCGTTGGAAGCGAATTTTTGAAGTATGGGGTCATATCGTTGGACGCGTGTTTTCTGTGCTCTGGAGTCATTTCTTTGGAAGCGAATTTTTCGTGCCCTTGGGTGATTTTGTTGGAAGCTAATTTTTTGTGTCCTCGGGTGATTTCGTTGAAAGCAAATTTTTTATGTTCTAGGGTGATTTCGTTGGAAGTGAATATTTTTCTGCTCATGGGTGATTTGGTTGGAAGCGAATTTTTTGGCTTCTGTGATGATTTTTATGGAAGCGAACTTTTTATGTTCTAGGGTGTTTTCGTTGGAAGCGATTTTTTGTGCTCTGGGGTGATTTCGTTGGAAGCGAATGTTTTATGTTTTCTGGTTTTTCGATGGGAGCAAGTTTTTGAAGTGGGGGTCATTTCGTTGGATTCGTGTTTTCTGTGCTCTGGAGTCATTTTGTTGGAAGGGAATTTTTTGTGCTCTGGGGTGATTTTTTGGAAGCCAATTTTTTGTGTTTCGGGTGATTTCATTGAAAGCTAATTTTTGTGTTCTAGCGTAATTTCTTTGGAAGCGAATTTTTTGTCTTCTGGGGTGATTTCGATGGAAGCAATTTTTTTCTGTTCGGTGAATTTCGTTGGACGTGAATTTTTTGTGTTCTCAGGTGATTTCGTTGAAAGGGAATTTTTTGTTTTCTAGGGTGATTTTGTTGAAAGCGAATTTTTTTGTGCTCTGGGATGATTTCTTTGGAAGCGAATATTTGTGTTCCCAGGAGATATGGTTGGAAGCGAATTTATTGTTTTCTGGGGTAATTTCTTTGGAAGCGAATTTTTTGTGTTTTCGGGTGATTTCGATGGAAGCAAATTTTTCAAATATGGGGTAATTTCGTTGGAAGCGTGTTTTCTGTGCCCTGGAGTCATTTCGTTGGAAGCGAATTTTTTGTGTTCTGGTGTGATTTCGTTGGAATCGATATATGTGTGTTCTCAGAAGATTTGGTTGCAAGCGAATTTTTTGTGTCCTGGGGTAATTGCGTTGGAAGCGAATTTTTTGTGTCCTCGGGTAATTTCGATGGAAGCAAATTTTTGAAGTATGGGGTCATTTTATTGGAAGCGTGTTTTCTGTGCTCTGGAGTGATTTCGTTGGAAGTGAATTTTTTGTGCTCTGGGGTGATTTCATTGGAAGCGAATATTTGTGTTCTCAGGAGATTTCGTTGCAAGCGAATTTTTTGTGTTCTGGGGTAATATCGTTCGAAGCGAATTTTTTGTGTTCTCCGGTGTTTCCGATGAAAGCAAATTTTTTAAGTAGGGGCTCATTTGTTTGGAAGCATGTTTTCTGTGCTCTGGAGTCATTTCGTTGGAAGCAAATTTTTTGTGCTCTGAGATGATATCGTTGGAAGCGAATATTTGTGTTCTCAAGATAATTCATTGGAAAAGAATTTTTTGTCTTCTGGGGTAATATCGTTGGAAGAGAATTTTTTGTGTTCTCCAGTTGTTTCGATGGAAGGAAATTTTTGAAGTATTGGGTCATTTCGTTGGAAGCGTGTTTTCTGTGCTCTGCAGTCATTTCGTTGGAAGCGAATTTTTTGTGCTCTGTTGTGATTTCGTTGGAAGCCAATATTTGTGTTCTCAGGAGATTTCGTTGCAAGTGAATTTTTTGTGTTCTGGGGTAATTTCGTTGGAAACGAATTTTTTGTGCTCTGAGATGATATCGTTGGAAGCGAATATTTGTGTTCTCAGGAGATTTCGTTGCAAGCGAATTTTTTGTGTTCTGGAGTAATTTCTTTGGAAGCGAATTTTTTCATTTCTCGGGTGATTTCGTTGGAAGGGAATTTTTGTGTTCTAGGGTGATTTCGTTCAAAGAGAATTTTTTGTGCTCTGAGATGATATCTTTGGAAGCAAATATTTGTGTTCTCAGGAAATTTCGTTGGAAGCGAATTTTTTGTGTTCTGGGGTAATTTCGTTGGAAGCGAATTTTTTGTGTTCTCGGGTGATTTCCTTGAAAGGGAATTTTTGCGTTCTAGGGTGATTTCATTGGAAGCGAATTTTTTGTGCTCTGGGATGATATCTTTGGAAGCGAATATTTGTGTTCTCAGGAGATTTCGTTGGAAAAGAATTTTTTGTCTTCTGGGGTAATATCGTTGGAAGAGAATTTTTTGTGTTCTCCTGTTTTTTCGATGGAAGCAAATTTTTGAAGTAGGGGGTCAGTTCGTTGGAAGCGTGTTTTCTGTGCTCTGGAGACATCATTGGAAGCAAATTTTTTGTGCTCTGAGGTGATTTCGTTGGAAGTGATTTTTTTGGGTTCTCGGGTGATTTTGTTGAAAGGGAATTTTTGTGTTCTGGGGTGATTTCTTTGAAATGATTTTTTTGTGTTCTGGCATGATATCTTTGGAAGAGAATATTTGTGTTCCCAGGAGATTTCATTGGAAAAGAATTTTTTGTCTTCTGGGGTAATGTCGTTTGAAGCGAATTTTTTGTGTTCTCCGTTTTTTTGGATGGAAGCAAATTTTGAAGTAGGGTGTCATTTCCTTGGACGCATGATTTCTATGCTCTGGAGTCATTTCGTTGAAGCCAATTTTTTGTGTTCTCGGGTGATTTCCTTGAAAGGGAATTTCTGTGTTCTAGGGTGATTTCGTTGAAATGATTTTTTTTTGCTCTAGGATGATTTCTTTGGTAGCGAATATTTGTGTTCTCAGGAGATTTCGTTGCAAAAGAATTTTTTGTTTTCTGGGGTAATATCGTTGGAAGAGAATTTTTTGTGTTCTCCGGTTTTTTCGAAGGAAGCTAATTTTTAAAGTAGGGGGTCATTTCTTTGGAAGCATGTTTTCTGTACTCTGGAGTCATTTCGTTGAAAGCGAATTTTTTGTACTCTGTGGTGATTTCGTTGGAAGTGAATTTTTTGTGTTCTCGGGTGATTTCGATGGAAGCCAATTTTTGAAGTATGGGATCATTTCCTTGGAAGCGTGTTTTCTATGCTCTGGATTCATGTCATTGGAAGAGAATTTTTGTGGTCTGGGGTGATTTTGTTGGAAGCGAAATTTTTGTCTTCTGTGGTGATTTCGATGGAAGCGAATTTTTTATGTTCTAGGGTGATTTCGTTGGAAGCGAATTTTTTGTGCTCTGGGGTGATTTAGTTGGAAGCGAATTTTTTCTGTTCTCGTGTGATTTCGTTTAAAGGAAATTTTTGTGTTCTGGGGTAATTTCGTTGGAAGCATATTTTTGTGTTCTCCGGTTTTTTCGATGGAAGCGAATTTTTTAAGTAGGGGGTCATTTCGTTGGAAGTGTGTTTTCTGTGCTCTGGAGTCATTTCGTTGGAAGCGAATTTTTTGTGTTCTCGGGTGATTTCGATGGAAGCAAATTTTTGAAGTAAGGGTTCATTTCGTTGGAAGCATGTTTTCTGTGCTCTGGGGTAATTTCGTTGGAAGCTAATTTTTTGTGTTCTGGGGTGATTTCGTTGGAAGCGAATATTTGTGTTCTCAGAAAATTTTGTTGCAAGCAAATTTTTTGTGTTCTGGGGTTATTTCGTTGGAAGCGAATTTTTTATATTCTCCGGTTTTTCGATGGAAGCAAGTTTTTGAAGTAGGGGGTCATTTCGTTGGAATCGTGTTTTCTGTGCTCTGGAGTCATTTCGTTGGAAGGGAATTTTTCGTGCTATGGGGTGATTTCATTGGAAGCCTATTTTTTGTATTCTCGGGTGATTTCATTGAAAGCTAATTTTTGTGTTCTAGCGTGATTTCATTAGAAGCGAATTTTTTGTGTTCTGGGGTGATTTCGATGGAAGCAAATTATTTCTGTTCTGTGGTAATTTCGTTGGACGTGAATTTTTTGTTTTCTCGGGTGATTTCGTTGAAAGGGAATATTTTGTGTTCTATGGTGATTTCGTTGGAAGCGAATTTTTTTGTGCTCTGTGATGATTTCTTTGGAAGCAGATATTGTGTTCCCAGGAAATTTCGTCGGAAGCGATTTTTTGTGTTCTGGGTAATTTCGTTGGAAGCGAAATTTTTGTGTTCTCGGGTGATTTCGATGGAAACAAATTTTTGAAATATGGGGTCATATCGTTGGAAGCATGTTTTTGGTGCTCTGGAGTCATTTCTTTGGAAGTGAATTTTTCGTACTCTAGGGTGATTTCGTTCAAAGCGAATTTTTTGTGCTCTTGAATGATATCTTTGGAAGCGAATATTTGTGCTCTCAGGAGATTTTGTTGGAAAAGAATTTTTTGTCTTCTGGGGTAATATCGTTGGAAGAGAATTTTTTGTGTTCTCGGTTGATTTCGATGGAAGAAAATTTTTGAAATAAGGGGGTCATTTTGTTGGAAGCGTGTTTTCTGTGCTCTGGAATCATTTCGTTCGAAGCGAATTTTTTGTGCTCTGGCGTGTTATTGTTGGAAGCGAATTTTTTGTGCTCTAGGAGGATATCTTTGGAAGAGAATATTTGTGTTCTCAGGAGATTTCATTTGAAAAGAATTTTTGTCTTCTGGGGTAATATCTTTGAAAGAGAATTTTTTGTGTTCTCAGGTGATTTCGATGGAAGCAAATTTTTGAAGTATGGGGTCAAATCGTTGGAAGCGTGTTTTCTGTGCTCTGGAATCATTTCTTTGGAAGCGAATTTTTCATGCCCTGGGGTGATTTTGTTGGAAGCGAATTTTTTGTGTTCTAGGGTGATTTCGTTGGAAGTGAATATATTTCTGCTCTGGGGTGATTTGATTGGAATCGAGTTTTTTGGCTTCTGTAGTGATTTCGATGGAAGCGAATTTTTATGTTCTAGGGTGTTTTCGTTGGAAGCGATTTTTTGTGCTCTGGGGTGATTTCGTTGGAAGCGAATTTTATGTGTTCTCGGGTGATTTCGTTGAAAGTGAATTTTTGTGTTCTGGGGTAATTTCTTTTGAAGCGTATTTTTGTGTTCTCCGGTTTTTTCGATGGAAGCGAATTTTTTACGTAGGGGGTCATTTCGTTGGAAGTGTGTTTTCTGTGCTCTGGAGTCATTTCGTTGGAAGCGAATTTTTTATGTTCTCGGGTGATATCGATGGTAGCAAATTTTTGAAGTAAGGGATTATTTCGTTGGAAGCGTGTTTTCTGTGCTCAGGAGTAATTTCGTTGGAAGCGAAGTTTTTGTGTTCTGGGGTGATTTCGTTGGAAGCGAATATTTGTGTTCTCAGAAAATTTCGTTGCAAGCAAATTTTTAGTGTTCTGGGGTTATTTCTTTGGAAGCAACTTTTTTATGTTCTCTGGTTTTTCGATGGAAGCAAATTTTTGAAGTAGGGGGTCATTTCGTTGGGATCGTGTTTTCTGTGCTCTGGAGTCATTTCGTTGGAAGGGAATTTTTTGTGCTCTGGGGGGATTTTGTTGGAAGCCAATTTTTTGTGTTCTCGGGTGATTTCATTGAAAGCTAATTTTTGTGTTCTAGTGTGATTTCGTGGGAAGCGAATTTTTTTGTGCTCTAGGATGATTTCTTTGGAAGCGAATATTTGTGTTCCCAGGAGATTTCGTTGGAAGCGAATTTATTCTGTTCTGGGGTAATTTCGTTGGAAGCGAATTTTTTGTGTTCTCGGGTGATTTCGATGAAAGCAAATTTTTCAAATATGGGGTCAATTCATTGTAAGCGTGTTTTCTGTGCCCTGGAGTCATTTCGTTGGAAGCGAATTTTTTGTGTTCTGGTGTGCTTTCGTTGAAAGCGAATATGTGTGTTCTCAGAAAATTTCGTTGCAAGCGAATTTTTTGTGTTCTGGGGTAATTTCTTTGGAAGCGAATTTTTTATGTTCTCCGGTTTTTCGATGGCAGCAAATTTTTTAAGTAGAGGGTCATTTCGTTGGAATCATGGTTTATGTGCTCTGGAGTCATTTCTTTGGAAGGGAATTTTTTGTGCTCTGGGGTGATTTCATTTTAAGCTAATTTTTTTTTGTGTTCTAGCGTGATTTCGTTGGAAGCGAATATTTGTGTTCTCAGAAAATTTCGTTGCAAGCGAATTTTTTTGTTCTGGGGTGATTTCGTTGGAAGCGAATATTTCTGTTCTCAGAAAATTTCGTTGGAAGCGAATTTTTTGTGTTCTGGGGTAATTTGTTTGGAAGCGAATTTTTTATGATCTCCGGTTTTTCGATGGAAGCAAATTTTTTAAGTAGGGGATCATTTCGTTGGAAGCTTATTTTCTGTGCTCTGGAGTCCTTTCGTTGGAAGGGAACTTTTTGTGTTCTGGGGTGATTTCGTAGGAAGCGAATTTTTTGTGTTCTCGGGTGATTTCATTGAAAGGGAATTTTTGTGTTCTAGGGTGATTTCGTTGGAAGCGAATCTTTTGTGCTCTGGGACGATTTCGTTGGAAGCGAATATTTGTGTTCTCTGGAGATTTCATTGCAAGCGAATTTTTTGTGTTCTGGTGTGATTTCGTTGGAAGCGAATTTTTTGTGTTCTCGGGTGATTTCTTTGAAAGAGAATTTTTTGTGCTCTGGGGTGATTGCTTTGGAAACGAATATTTGTTTTCTCAGGAGACTTCGTTGCAAGCGATTTTTTTGTGTTCTGGGGTAATTTCGTTGGAAGCCTATTTTTGTGTTCTCTGGTTTTTTCGATGGAAGCGAATTTTTGAAGTATGAGATCATTTTGTTGAAAGCATGTTTTCTGTGCTCTGGAGTAATTTTGCTGGAAGCGAATTTTTTTTGTTCTGGAGTGATTTCGTTGGAAGCGAATATTTGTGTTCTCAGAAAATTTCGTTTGAAGCGAATTTTTTGTGTTCTGGGGTAATTTCTTTGGAAGCGAATTTTTTATCTTCTCCGGTTTTTCGATGGAAGCAAATTTTTTAAGTAGGGGGTCATTTCGTTGGAAGCTTGTTTTCTGTGCTCTGGAGTCCTTTCGTTGGAAAGGAACTTTTTGTGTTCTGGGTTGATTTTGTAGGAAGCGAATTTTTTGTGTTCTCGGGTGATTTCATTGAAAGGGAATTTTTGCGTTCTAGGGTGATTTCGTTGGAAGCGAATCTTTTGTGCTCTGCGACGATTTCGTTGGAAGCGAATATTTGTGTTCTCAGGAGATTTCATTGCAAGCGAATTTTTTGTTTTCTGGGGTGATTTCATTGGAAACGAATTTTTTGTGTTCTCGGGTGATTTCTTTGAAAGCAAATTTTGTGTTTTCGGGTGATTTCGTTGAAAAAGCTAATTTTTTGTGATTTCGATTATAGCTCATTTTTTGTGTTCTAGCGTGATTTCGTTGGAAGCAATTTTTTTTTATTCTGGGGTGATTTCGATGGAAGCAAATTTTTTTATGTTCTGTGATAATTTCTTTAGACGTGAATTTTTTGTGTTATCGGGGGCTTTTGTTGGAAGCGAATTTTTTTGTGCTCTGGGATGGTTTCTTTGGAAGCGAATATTTGTGTTCTCAGGAGATTTCGTTGGAAAAGAATTTTTTGTCTTCTGGGGTAATCTCGTTGGAAGAGAATTTTTTGTGTTCTCTGGTTTATTCGATGGAAGCAAATTTTTGAAGTAGGGGGTCATTTCGTTGGAAGCGTGTTTTCTGAGCCCTGGAATCATTTCGTTGGAAACGAGTTTTTTGTGCTCTGGGGTGATTTCATTGGAAACAAATATTTGTGTCCTCAGGAGATTTCGTTGGAAAAGAAATTTTTGTCTTCTGAGGTAATTTCATTGGAAGCGAATTTTTTGTGTTCTCAGATTATTTCAAAGGAAGCAAATTTTTGAAGTATGGGATCATTTCGTTGGAAGCTTGTTTTCTGTGCTCTGGATTCATTTCGTTGGAAGCCTATATTTTGTTTTCTGGGGTAATTTCGAAGGAAGCTAATTTTTTGTGTTCTCTGGTTTTTTCAATGGAAGCAAATTATTGAAATAGGGGGTCATTTCATTGGAAGCGTGTTTTCTGTGATCTGGAGTCATTTCATTGGAAGCAAATTTTTTGTGTTCTGGGGTGATTTCGTTGCAAGCGAATATATGTGTTCTCAGAAGATTTCATTGAAAGCGAATTTTTTGTGCTCTGGGGTGATTGCTTTGGAAGCGAATATTTGTGTTCTCAGGAGATTTCGTTGCAAGCGAATTTTTTGTGTTCTGGGGTAATTTCGTTGGAAGCGTATTTTTGTGTTCTCCGGTTTTTTCGATGGAAGCGAATTTTTTAAGTAGGGGGTCATTTCGTTGGAAGCGTGTTTTCTGTGCTCTGGAGTCATTTCGTTGGAAGCGAATTTTTTGTGTTCTCAGAAAATTTCGTTGCAAGCGAATTTTTTATGTTCTGGGGTAATTTCGTTGTAAGCGAATTTTTTATGTTCTCCAGTTTTTCGATGGAAGCAAATTTTTTAAGTAGGGGGTCATTTCGTTGGATTCGTGGTTTATATGCTCTGGAGTCATTTCGTTGGAAGAGAATTTTTTGTGCTCAGGGGTGATTTCATTGAACGATAATTTTTTGGGTTCTAGCGTGATTTCGTTGGAAGAGAATTTTTTGTGTTCTCGGGTGATTTCGGTGGAAGCAAATTTTTTCTGTTCTGTGGTAATTTCGTTGGACGTGACTTTTTTGTGTTCTCAGGTGATTTTGTTGAAAGGAAATTTTTTGTGTTCTAGGGTGATTTCGTTGGAAGCGAATTTTCTGTGCTCTGGAGTCATTTCGTTAGAAGCTAATTTTTTGTGTTCTCGGGTGATTTCGTTGAAAGGGAATGTTTTGTGTTCTAGGGTGATTTCGTTGGCAGCGAATTTTTTGTGTTCAGGGGTGATTTCGATGGAAGCAAATTTTTGAAGTATGGGGTCATATCATTGGAAGCGTGTTTTCTGTGCTCTGAAGTCATTTCTTTGGAAGCGAATTTTTCGTGCTCTTGGGTGATTTCGTTCGAAGGGAATTTTTTGTGCTCGGGGATGATATCTTTGGAAGCGAATATTTGTGTTCTCACGAGATTTCGTTGGAAAAGAAGTTTTTGTCTTCTGGGGTAATATCATTGGAAGAGAATTTTTTGTCTTCTGTGGTGATTTCGATGGAAGCGATTTTTTTTTTGTTCTATGGTGTTTTCGTTGGAAGCGAATTTTTTGTGTTCTTGGGTGATTTCATTGAAAGGGAATTTTTGTGTTCTAGGGTAATTTCGTTGGAAGCGAATTTTTTGTGCTCTGGGACGATTTCGTTGGAAGCGAATATTTGTGTTCTCAGGAGATTTCATTGCAAGCAAATTTTTTGTGTTCTGGGGTGATTTCATTGGAAGCGAATTTTTTGTGTTCTCACGTGATTTCTTTGAAAGGAAATTTTGTGTTTTCGGGTGATTTCGTTGAAAAAGCTAATTTTTTGTGTTCTAGCGTCATTTCGTTGGAAGCAAATTTTTTTTATTCTGGGGTGATTTTGATGGAAGCAAATTTTTTTCTGTTCTGTGATAATTTCGTTGGACGTGAATTTTTTGTGTTATCGGGTGCTTTCGTTGGAAGCTAATTTTTTTTGTGCTCTGGGATGATTTCTTTGGAAGCGAATATTTGTGTTCTCAGGAGATTTCATTGGAAAAGAATTTTTTGTCTTCTGGGGTAATCTCGTTGGAAGAGAATTTTTTGTGTTCTCCGGTTTATTCGAAGGAAGCAAATTTTTGAAGTAGGGGGTCATTTCGTTGCAAGCATGTTTTCTGTGCTCTGGAGTCATTTCGTTGGATGCGAATTTTTTGTGCTTTGGTGTGATTTCGCTGGAAGCGAATATTTGTGTTCTCAGGAGATTTCGTTGCAAGCGAATTTTTTGTGTTCTGGGGTGATTTCGTTGGAAGTGAATTTTTTGTGTTCTCAGGTGATTTCGATGGAAACAAATTTTTGAAGTAGGGGGTAATTTCGTTGGAAGCGTGCTTTCTGTGCCCTGGAGTCATTTCGTTGGAAACGACTTTTTTGTGCTCTGGGGTGATTTCGTTGGAAGGAATTTCTTTTAATCTGGGGTAATTTAGTTGGAATCGAATTTTTTGTGTTCTCGGGTGATTTTGATCGAAGCGAATTTTTTATATTCTTGGATTATTTCTTTGGAAGCAAATTTTTTTGTATTCTGGGTTGATTTCATTGGAAGCGAATGTTTTGTGCTCTGGGGTAATTTCGTTGGAAGCGAATTTTTTGTTCTCTGGGATGATATCTTTGGAAGCGAATATTTGTGTTCTCACGAGATTTCGTTGGAAAAGAATTTTTTTGTCTCTGGGGTAATATTGTTGGAAGAGAATTTTTTGTGTTCTCCTGTCTTTTCGATAGAAGCAAATTTTTGAAGTAGGGGATCATTTCTTTGGAAGCGTGTTTTCTGTGCTCTGGAGTCAACTCTTTGGAAGCGAAATTTTTGTTCTCTGGGGTGATTTCGTTGGAAGCGAATTTTTTTTTGTTCTCGGGTGATTTCTTTGAAAGGGAATTTTTGTGTTCTAGGGTGATTTCGTTAGAAGCGAATTTTTTGTGTTCTGGGGTGATTTCGTTGGAAGCCAATATTTGTGTTCTTGGGTGATTTTGTTGGAAGGGAATTTTTGTACTCTGGGGTGATTTCTTTGGAAGCAAATTTTTTGTGCTAAGGGTGATTTCTTTGGAAGCGAATATTTGTGTTCTTAGGAGATTTCGTTGGAAGCAATTTTTTTTTCTTCTGGGGTAATATCGTTGGAAGCGAATTTTTTGTGTTCTGGGGTGATTTCGTGGAAGGCGAATTCTTTGTGTCTCCGGTTTTTTCGAATGAAGCAAATTTTTGAAATAGGGGGTCATTTCGTTGGAAGCGTGTTTTTTTACGTGCTCTGGAGTCTTTTCGTTGGACGTGAATTTTTGTGTTTTTCGGTGATTTCGATGGAAGTGAAATTTTTGTTTTCTAGGGTCATTTCACTGGAAGCGTGTTTTCTGTGCTCTGGAGTCATTTCGTTGGATGCGAATTTTTTGTGTTCTAGGATGATTTCGTTGGAAGCAAATTTTTTGTGTTCTCGGGTGAGTTTGTTGGTAGCGTTTTTTCTGTGTTCTGGAGTCTTTTCGTTCGATGTGAATTTTTGTGTTTTGCGGTGATTTCGATGGAAGCGAAATATTTGTTTTCTGGGGTCATTTCATTGGAAGTGTGTTTTCTGTGCTCTGGAGTCATTTCGTTGGATGCGAATTTTTTGTGTTCTAGGATGATTTCGTTGGAAGCGAATTATTTGTGTTCTCGAGTGATTCCGTTGGTAGCGTTTTTTCTGTGTTCTGGAGTCATTTCGTTGGAAGCGAAATTTTTGTGTTCTGCGGTGATTTCTTTGGGAGCAAATTTTTTGTGTTCTGGGGTGATTTTGTTGGAAGCGAATTTTTGTGTTCTGGGGTGATTTCTTTGTAAGCAAAGTTTTGTGTTCTGGGGTGATTTCGATGGAAGCGAAATTTTTGTGTTCTGTGGTGATTTCGATGGAAGCAAATTTTTTCTGTTCTGGGGTAATTTCGTTGTTAGCAAATATATGCGTACTCAGGTGATTTTATTCAGTTCTGCGGTAATTTCGTTGGAAGCCAATATTTGTGTTCTTGGGTGATTTTGTTGGAAGGGAATTTTTTGTGCTCTGGGTTGATTCGGTTGGAAGTAATTTTTTTCTATTCTGGGTTAATTTTTTTGGATGCGAATTTTTTGTGTTCTTCGGTTTTCGTCGGAAGCGAATATTTGTGTTCTCAGGAGATTTCGTTGCAAGCTAATTTTCTGTGTTTTGGTGTAATTTCATTGGAAGCTAATTTTTTGTGTTCGCTGGTTGTTTCGATGGAAGAAAATTTTTCAAGTAGGCGGTCATTTCGTTGGAAGCGTGTTTTCTGTGCTTTGGAGTCTTTTCATTGGAGGTGAATTTTTGTGTTTTGCGGTGATTTCAATGGAAGCGAATTTTTTATGTGCTAGGGTGATTTCGTTGGAAGCGAAATTTTTGTTTTCTGGGGTCATTTCATTGGAAGCGTGTTTTCTGTGCTCTGGAGTCATTTCGTTGGAAGCGAATTTTTTATGTTCTCCGGTTTTTTCGATGGAAGCAAATTTTGGAATTAGGGGGTCATTTCGTTGGAAGCGTGTTTTCTGTGCTCTGGAGTCATTTTATTGGAAGCGAATTTTTTATGTTCTGGGGTGATTTCGTTGGAAGCAAATATATGTGTTCTCAGAAGATTTCGTTGCAAGCGAATTTTTTGTGTTCTGGGGTAATTTCGTGGGAAGCGAATTTTTTATGTTCGGTTTTTCGATGGAAGCAAATTTTTTAAGTAGGGTGTCATTTCGTTGGAAACGTGTTTTATGTGCTCTGGAGTCATTTCGTTCGAAGGGAATTTTTTGTGCTCTGGGGTGATTTCATTGAAAGCTAATTTTCGATGGAAGAGAATTTTTTCTGTTCTGTGATAATTTCGCTGGATATGAATTTTTTGTGTTATCGGATGATTTCGTTGAAAGGGAATTTTATGTGTTCTTGGTTGATTTCGTAGGAAGTGAATTTTTTTGTGCTCTGGGATGATTTCCTTGGAAGCGAATATTTGTGTTCTCAGGAGATTTCGTTGAAACGAATTTTTTGTGTTCTGGGGTAATTTCGTTGGAAGCGAATTTTTTGTGCTCTGGGATGATAACTTTTTAAGCGAATGTTTGTGTTCTGATGTAATTACGTTGGAAGAGAATGTTTTGTGTTTTGCGGTGATTTCGTTGGAAGCGTGTTTTCTGTGCTCTGGAGTCCTTTCTTTGGAAGCAAACATTTATGTTCTCAGGAGATTTCATTGCAAGCGAATTTTTTGTGCTCTGGGGTGATTTCATTGAAAGCTAATTTTCGTTGGAAGAGAATTTTTTCTGTTCTGTGATAATTTCGCTGGACATGAATTTTTTGTGTTATCAGATGATTTCGTTGAAAGGGAATTTTTTGTGTTCTAGGTTGCTTTCGTAGAAAGCGAATTTTTTTGTGCTCTGGGATGATTTCCTTGGAAGCGAATATTTGTGTTCTCAGGAGATTTCGTTGAAAAGAATTTTTTGTGTTCTGGGGTAATTTCGTTGGAAGCGAATTTTTTGTGCTCTGGGATGATATTTTTGGAAGCGAATGTTTGTGTTCTGATGTAATTCCGTTAGAAGACAATGTTTTGTCTTTTGGGGTGATTTCGTTGGAAGCGTGTTTTCTGTGCTCTGGAGTCCTTTCGTTGGAAGCGAACATTTATGTTCTCAGGAGATTTCATTGCAAGCGAATTTTTTGTGCTCTGGGGTGATTTCATTGGAAGCGAATTTTTTGTGTTCTCGGGTGATTTCGTTGAAAAAGCTATTTTTTTGTGTTCTAGCGTGATTTCGTTGGAAGTGAATTTTTTGTGCTCTGGTGTGATTACATTGGGAATGAATATTTCGTGCTCTGTGGTGACTACGATAGAAGCAAATTTTTTCTATCCTGGGGTAATTTCGTTGATATCGAATTTTTTGTGCTTTAGGGTGATTTTGTTGCAAGCGAATTTTTTGTACTCTGGGGTGATTTCGTTGGAAGCAAATGTTTTCTGCTCTGGGATAATTTCGTTGGACGAGAATATTTTTAAGTATGGGGTGATTTCGTTAGAAGCGTGTTTTCTGTGCTCAGGAGTCATTTCGTTGGAAGCGAATGTTTTATGTTCTGGGGAGATTTCATTGGAAGCGAATTTTTTGTGTTCTCGGGTGATTTCGATGGAAGCAAATGTTTGAAGTAGAGGGTCATTTTGTTCGAAGCGTGTTTTCTAGCTATGGAGTCATTTCGTTGGAAGCAAATTTTTTGTGCTCTGGGGTGATTTCGTTGGAAGCGAATTTTTTGTGTTCTGGGGTAATTTCATTGGAAACGAATTTTTTTGTGCTCTGGGGTGATTTTGTTGGAAGAGTGTTTCTTGTGTTCTGGGGTAATTTCGTTGTAATTGAATTTTTTGTGCTCTGGGGTGATCTCGTTGAAAGGAAAAGATTTTGTTCTGGGGTGATTTTGTTGGAAGCGAATTTTTTTGAAGTATGGGTTTCTTTCGTAGGTAGGGTGTTTTCTGTTCTCTAGAGTAATTTTTTGGAAGCAAATTTTTTGTGTTCTGGGGTGATTTCGTTGGAGGCGAATTCTTTGTGTCTCCGGTTTTTTTGAATGAAGCAAATTTTTGAAATAGGGGGTCATTTCGTTGAAAGCATATTTTCTGTGCTCTGGAGTCTTTTCATTGGATGTGAATTTTTGTGTTTTGCGGTGATTACGATGGAAGCGAAATTTTTGTTTTCTGGGGTCATTTCATTGGAAGCGTGCTTTCTGTGCTCTGGAGTCATTTCGTTGGATGCGAATTTTTTGTGTTCTAGGGTGATTTCGTTGGAAGTTTAATTTTCGTTTTCTGGGGTCATTTCATTGGAAGCGTGTTTTCTGTGCTCTGGAGTCATTTCTTTGGAAGCGAATTTTTTATGTTTTCCGGTTTTTTCAATGGAAGCAAATTTTTGAATTAGGGGGTCGTTTCGTTGGAAGCGTGTTTTCTGTGATCTTGAGTCATTTCATTGGAAGCGAATTTTTTGTGTTCTGGGGTGATTTCGTTGGAAGCGAATATATGTGTTCTCAGAAGATTGCATTGCAAGCGAATTTTTTGTGCTCTGGGGTGATTTCTTTGGAAGCGAATATTTGTGTTCTCAGGAGATTTCCTTCCAAGCAAATTTTTTGTGTTCTGGTGTAATTTCTTTGGAAGCGTATTTTTGTGTTCTCCGGTTTTTTCGATGGAAGTGAATTTTTGAAGTAGGGGGTCATTTTGTTGGAAGCGTGTTTTCTGTGCTCTGGAGTCATTTCGTTGGAAGCAAATTTTTTTTGTTCTGGGGTGATTTCATTGGAAGTGAATATTTGTGTTCTCATAAAATTTCGTTGCAAGAGAATTTTTTGTGTTCTGGGGTAATTTCGGTGGAAGCGAATTTTTTATGTTCTCCGGTTTTTCAATGGAAGCGTGTTTTCTGTGCTCTGGAGTCATTTCGGTGGAAGCGAAATTTTTGTGTTCTGGGGTGATTTCAATGGAAGCCAATATTTGTGTTCTCGGGTGATTTTGTTGGAAGGGAATTTTTGTACTCTGGGGTGATTTCTTTGGAAGCAAATTTTTTGTGCTCTGGGATGATTTCTTTGGAAGCCAATATTTGTATTCTCAATAGATTTCTTTAGAAGTGAATTTTTTGTGTTCAGGGGTAATTTCGTTGGAAGCGAATTTTATGTGTTCTCTGGTCTTTTCGATGGAAGAAAATTTTTGAAGTCTGAGGTCATTTCTTTGGATGCGAATTTTTTATGTTTTCAGGTGATTTCGATGGAAACAAATTTTTGAAGTATGGGGTCATTTCTTTGCAAGCGTGTTTTCTGTGCTCTGGAGTCACTTCGTTGTAAGCAAATTTTTTGTGCTCTAGTGTGATTTCTTTGGAAGCGAATATTTGTGTTCTCCGAAGATTTGGTTGCAAGCGAATTTTTTGTTTTCTTGGGTAATTTCGTAGGAAGCGAATTTTTTGTGTTCTACTGTTTTTCGCTGGAAGAAAATTTTTGACGTAGGGGGTCATTTCGTTGGAAGAGAATTTTTTGTGCTCTGGGGTGATTTCGTTGGAAGCGAATTTTTTGTATCCCCTGTTCATTTTGTTGAAAGCGAAGTTTTTATGTTCCAGGGTGATTTCGTTGTAAGCAATTTTTTTGTGCTCTGGGGTATTTGGTTGGAAGCGCATATTTTGTCTTCTCTGGTGATTTCGATTGAAGCGAATTTTTTATGTTATAGGGTCATTTTACGGGAAGCGAATTTTTTGTGCTCTGTGGTGATTACGTTGGAAGTGAATTTTTTTTTCTCGGGTGATTTCGTTGAAAGCGAATTTTTTGTGTTCGAGGTGATTTTGTTGGCAGTGAATTTTTTGTGTTCTGGGGTCATTTCTTTGGAAGCGTGTTTTCTGTGCTCTGGAGTCATTTCGTTGGAAGCTAATTTTTTGTGCTCTGTGGTGATTTCGTTGGAAGCGAACTTTTTTTGTTCTCGGGTGTTTTCGTTGAAAGAGAATTTTTTGTGTTCTAGGGTGAGTTCGTTGGAAGCGAATTTTTTGTGCTAAGGGTGATTTCTTTGGAAGCGAATATTTGTGTTCTCAGGAGATTTCGTTGGAAGCGAATTTTTTTTCTTCTGGGGTAATATCGTTGGAAGCGAATTTTTTGTGTTCTTGGGTATTTAGTTGGAAGCGAATTTTTTGTGCTGTCTGGTGATTTTGTTTGAAGCGAATTTTTTCTCTTCAGGGTTGGAAAGCTAATTTTTTTGTGTTCTGGTGTGATAACTTTGGGAATGAATATTTCGTGCTCTGTGGTGACTACGATAGAAGCAAATTTTTTCTCTCCTGGGGTAATTTCGTTGAAAGGGAATTTTTTGTGTTCTAGGATGATTTCGTTGATATCAAATTTTTTGTGCTTTAGGGTGATTTTGTTGGAAGCGAAGTTTTTGTGCTTTGGGGTGATTTCGTTGGAAGCAAATGTTTTCTGCTCTGGGATAATTTCGTTGGACGAGAATATTTTTAAGTATGGGGTGATTTCGTTAGAAGCGTGTTTTCTGTGCTCCGGAGTCATTTCGTTGGAAGCGAATGTTTTATGTTCTGGGGTGATTTCGTTGGAAGCGAATTTTTTGTGTTCTCGGGTGATTTCGATGGAAGCAAATGGTTGAAGTAGGGGGTCATTTCGTTCGAAGCGTGTTTTCTAGCTATGGAGTCATTTCGTTGGAAGCAAATTTTTTGTGCTCTGGGGTGATTTCGTTGGAAGCAAATTTTTTGTGTTCTCGGGTGATTTTGTAGAAAGCCAATTTTTTGTGTTCTGGGGTAATTTCATTGGAAGCAAATTTTTTGTGTTCTCGGGTGATTTTTTAGAAAGCCAATTTTTTGTGTTCCAGGGTGATTTCGTTGGAAACGAATTTTTTGTGCTCTGGGTCGATTTTTTTGGGAGAGTATTTCTTGTGTTCTGGGGTAATTTTGTTGTAATCAAATTTTTTGAGCTCTGGGGTGATTTCGTTGAAAGAAAAAGATTTTGTTCTGGGGTGATTTTGTTGGAAGCGATTTTTTTGTGTTCTGGGGTGATTTCGTTGGAGGCGAATTCTTTGTGTCTCCGGTTTTTTCGAATGAAGCAAATTTTTGAAATAGGGGGTCATTTCGTTGGAAGCGTGTTTTCTGTGCTCTGGAGTCTTTTTATTGGATGTGAATTTTTGTCTTTTGCGGTGATTTCGATGGAAGCAAAATTTTTGTTTTCTGGGGTCATTTCATTGGAACCGTGTTTTCTGTGCTCTGGAGTCATTTCATTGGATGCGAATTTTTTGTGTTCTAGGATGATTTCGTTGGAAACGAATTTTTTGTGTTTTCGGGTGATTTCTTTGGTAGCGTTTTTTCTGTGTTCTGGAGTCATTTCGTTGGAAGCGAAATTTTTGTGTTCTGCGGTGATTTCTTTGGGAGCAAAGTTTTGTGTTCTTGGGTGATTTCGATGGAAGCAAATTTTTTCAGTTCTGGGGTAATTTCGTTGGAAGCCAATTTTTGTGTTCCTGGGTGATTTTGTTGGAAGGGAATTTTTTGTGCTCTGGGTTGATTTGGTTGGAAGTAATTTTTTTCTATTCTGGGGTAATTTCGTTGGATGCGAATTTTTTGTGTTCTTCGGTGATTTCGTTGGAAGCGAATATTTGTGTTTTTGCTTGATTTGGTCGGAAGCAAATATTTGTGTTCTCAGGAGATTTCGTTGCAAGCTAATTTTTTGTTTTTGGGGTTATTTCATTGGAAGGTAATTTTTTGTGTTCGCTGGTTTTTCCGATGGAAGAAAATTTTTCAAGTAGGGGGTCATTTCGTTGGAAGTGTGTTTTCTGTGCTCTGGAGTCTTTTCGTTGGATGTGAATTTTTGTGTTTTGCGGTGATTTATTGGAAGCGAATTTTTTATATTCTAGGGTGATTTCGTTGGAAGTGAAATTTTTGTTTTCTGGGGTCATTTCATTGGAAGCGTGTTTTCTGTGCTCTGGAGTCATTTCTTTGGAAGCGAATTTTTTGTGTTCTCGGGTGATTTCTTTGAAAGCGAATTTTTTATGTTCTAGGGTGATTTTGTTGTAAGCAAATTTTTTGTGCTCAGGAGGGCTTTAGTTGGAAGCGTGTTTTCTGTGCTCAGGAGTCATTTCTTTGGAAGCAAATTTTTTGTGCTCTGGGGTGATTTTGTTGGAAGTGAATTTTTTGTGTTCTCTGGTTTTTTCAATTGAAGCAAATTTTTGAAGTAGGGGGTCATTTTGTTGGAAGCGTGTTTTCATTTTCTGGAGTCATTTGTTGGAAGCCAATTTTTTGTGCTCTGGGGTGATTTCTATGGAAGCAAATTTTTTGTGTTCTCTGGTGATTTCGTTGAAAGCGAATATTTGTGTTCCCAGGTGATTTCATTGGAAGCGAATTTTTTGTCTTCTGGGGTAATATCGTTGGAAGAGAATTTTTTGTGTTCTCCGGTTTTTTCGATGGAAGCAAATTTTTGAAATACGGGGTCATTTCGTTGGAAGCGTGTTTTCTGTGCTCTGGAGTCACTTGGTTGGAAGCGAATTTTTTGTGCTCTGTGGTGATTTCGTTGGAAGCGAATATATGTGTGCTCAGGAGATTTCGTTACAAGCGAATTTTTTGTGTTCTGGGGTAATTTCGTTGGAAGCGAATTTTTTGTGTTCTCGGGTGATTTCGTTGAAAGCGAATTTTTTATGTTCTATGGTGATTTCTTTGGAAGCGAATTTTTTGTCTTCTGGGGTCCTTTCATTGGAAGCGTGTTTTCTGTGCTCTGCAGTTATTTCATTGGAACCAAATTTTTTGTGTTCTGGGGTGATTTCGTTGGAAGTGAATTTTTTGTGTTCTGGGTTGATTTCTTTGGAAGCGAATTTTTTTGTGTTCTTGGGTAATTTCGTTGGAAGAGAATATTTTGTATTCTCAGGTGATTTCGATGGAAGCAAATTTTTGAAGTATGGTATCATTTCGTTCGAAACGTGTTTTCTGTGCTCTGGAGTCAGTTCTTTGGAAGCGAATTTTTTGTGTTCTCGGGTGATTTATTTGAAAGCGAATTTTTTATGTTCTAGGGTGATTTTGTTGGAAGCAAATTTTTTATGCTCAGGAGGTCTTTAGTTGGAAGCGTGTTTTCTTGTGCTCTGGAGTCATTTCGTTGGAAGCAAATTTTTTGTGCTCTGGGGTGATTTTGTTGGAAGCGAATTTTTTGTGTTCTGGGGTAATTTCCTTGGAAGGAAATTTTTTGTTTTCTGGGTTGATTTCGTTGGACACGAATTTTTTTTGTTCTGGGGTGATTTCGTTGAAAGCGAATTTTGAGTGCTCTAGGTTGATTTCTTTGGAAGGGAATTTTTTCTGCTCTGGGTTGATTTCGTTGGAAGCAAATTTTTTCTGTTCTGGGGTAATTTCGTTGGAAGTGATTTTGAAGTATGGGGTGATTTCGTTAGTAGCTTGTTTTCTGTGTTCTGGAGTCATTTTTTTGGAAGCGAATATTTGTGTTCTGGGTGATTTTGTTGGAAGCGAATTTTTTGTGTTCTGTGGTAATTACGTTGGAAGCAAATTTTTTGTGTTCTGGGGTCATTTCCTTGGAAGCGTCTTTTCTGTGCTCTGGAGTCATTTCGTTGGTAGAGAATATTTTGTGCTCTGGAATTGTTTCATTGGAAGCGAATTTTTTTGTGTTCCTGGGTGACTTTTTGAAGTGTGTTTTCTGTGTTAAGGAGTCATTTCGTTGAAAGCGAATTTTTTGTGCTCTGGGGTGATTTCTTTGGAAGCAAATATTTGTGTTTTCTGGAGCTTTCGTTGGAAGCAAATTTTTTGTCTTCTGGGGTAATATCGTTGGAAGAGAATTTTTTGTGTTCTGGGGTGATTTCGTTGGAAGTGAAATTTTTGTGTTCTGGGGTGATTTCGATGGAAGCAAATTTTTTCTGTTCTGGGGTAATTTCGTTGTTAGCAAATATTTGCGTACTCGGGTGATTTTATTGGAAGGCAATTTTTTGTGCTCTGGATTGATATGGTTGGAAGTAAATTTTCTCTATTGTGGGGTAATTTCGTTGGACGCGAATTTTTTGTGTTCTCGGGTGATTTCGTTGAAGGGAATTTTTTTGTGTTCTATGGTGAATTCGTTGGAAACGAATTTTTTGTGCTCTGGGATGATTTCTTTGGAAGCGAATATTTGTGTTCTCAGGAGATTTTGTTGGAAGCGATTTTTTTTTGTTCTGGGGTAATTTCTTTGGAAGCGAATTTTTGTGTTCTTGGGTGATCTCGATGGAAGCAAATTTTTGAAGTATGGGGTCATGTCGTTGGAAGCGTGTTTTCTGTGACCTGGAGTCATTTTGTTGGAACCGAATTTTTTGTGTTCTGTGGAGATTTAGTTGGAAGCGAATATTTGTGTTCTCAGAAGATTTCGTTACGAGCGAATTATTTTTTCTGGGGCAATTTCATTGCAAGCGACTTTTTTGTGTTCTCCGTTTTTTTCGATGGAAGCAAATTTTTGAAGTAGGGGTCAGTTCATTGGATGCGTGTTTTCTGTGCTCTGGAGTCATTTCTTTGGAAGCGAATTTTTTGTGCTCTGGGGTGATTTCGTTGGAAGCGAATTTTTTGTGTCCTCGGGTGATTTTGTTTAAAGGGAATTTTTGTGTTCTAGGGTGATCTCGATGGAAGCAAATTTTTGAAGTATGGGGTCATGTCGTTGGAAGCGTGTTTTCTGTGACCTGGAGTCATTTTGTTGGAACCGAATTTTTTGTGTTCTGTGGAGATTTAGTTGGAAGCGAATATTTGTGTTCTCAGAAGATTTCGTTACGAGCGAATTATTTTTTCTGGGGCAATTTCATTGCAAGCGACTTTTTTGTGTTCTCCGTTTTTTTCGATGGAAGCAAATTTTTGAAGTAGGGGGTCATTTCGTTGGAAGCGTGTTTTCTGTGCTCTGGAGCCATTTCATTGGAAGCGAATTTTTTGTGCTCTAGGATAATTTCGTTGTAAACGAAGTTTTTGTGTTCTCAGGTGATTTCGTTGAAAGGGAATCTTTTGTGTTCTAGGGTGATTTCATTGGAAGCGATTTTTTTGTGCTCTGGGATGATATCTTTGAAAGCGAATATTTGTGTTCTCAGGAGATTTCGTTGAAAATGAATTTTTTTGGTCTGGGGTAATATCTTTGGAAGCGAATTTTTTGTGTTCTCGGGTGATTTCGATGGAAGCAAGTTTTTGAAGTATGGGGTCATTTCGTTGGAAGCGTGTTTTCTGTGCCCTGGAGTCATTTCGCTGGAAACGTGTTTTTTGTGCTCTGGGGTGATTTCGTTGGAAGCGAATATTTGTGTTCTCAGGAGATTTTGTTAGAAAAGAATTTTTTGTCTTCTGGGGTAATTTTGTTGAAAGAGAATTTTTGTGTTCTCCGGTTTTTTCGATGGAAGCAAATTTTTGAAGTAGGGGGTCATTTCGTTGGAAGTGTGTTTTCTGTGCTCTGGAGTCATTTAGTTGGAAGCGAATTTTTTGTGTTCTGGGGTGATTTCGTTGGAAGCGAATTTTTTGTGTTCTCTGGTTTTTTCGATTGAAGCAAATTTTTGAAGTAGGGGGTCATTTCGTTGGAAGCATGTTTTCATTGCTCTGGAGTCATTCGTGGGAAGCCAATTTTTTGTGCTCTGGGGTGATTTCTTTGGAAGCAAATTTTTTGTGTTCTCGGGTGATTTCGTTGAAAGCGAATATTTGTGTTCCCAGGTGATTTCATTGGAAGCGAATTTTTTGTCTTCTGGGGTAATATCGTTGGAAGAGAATTTTTTGTGTTCTCCGCTTTTTTCGATGGAAGCATATTTTTTGAAATACGGGGTCATTTCGTTGGAAGCGTGTTTTCTGTGCTCTGGAGTCATTTCGTTGGAAGCGAATTTTTGTGCTCTGGGGTGATTTCGTTGGTAGCAAATTTTTTGTGTTCTCGGGTGATTTCGTTGAAAGGGAATTTTTGCGTTCTAGAGTGATTTCGTTGGAAGCGAATTTTTTGTGCTCTGGGATGATATTTTTGGAAGCGAATATTTGTGTTCTCAGGAGATTTAGTTGGAAGCGAATTTTTTGTCTTCTGGGGTAATATCGTTGGAAGAGAATTTTTTGTTTTCTCCTTTTTTTTCGATGGAAGCAAGTTTTTGAAGTAGTAGGTCATTTTGTTGGAAGCGTGTTTTCTGTGCTCTGGAGTCATTTCGTTGGATGCAAAATTTTTGTGTTCTGTGGTGATTTCTTTGGAAGCAAATTTTTTGTGTTCTGGGGTAATTTCAATAGAAGCAATTTTTGTGTTCTGGGGTAATTACTTTGGAATCGAATTTTTTGTTTTCTGGGGTGATTTCGATGGAAACGAATTTTTTGTGTTCTGGGGTGATTTTGATGGAAGCGAATATTTTGTGTTCTGGGTTGATTTCGTTGGAAGAGAATTTTTTGTGTTCTGGGGCAATTTTGTTGAAAGTGATTTTTTTTTGAAGTATGGGGTGATTTCGTTGGAAGCATGTTTTCTGTGTATTGGAGTCATTTCCTTGGAAGCAAATTTTTTGTGTTCTGGGGTGATTTTGTTGGAAGCGAATTTTTTGTGTTCTCAGGTGATTTCGTTGAAAGTGAATTTTTTTTTTGCCTTAGGGTAAATTCGTTGGAAGCGAATTTTTTTGTGCTTTAGGATGATTTCATTGGAAGCTAATATTTGTGTTCGCTGGTGATTTTGTTAGAAACGAATTTTTTCTGTTCTCGGGTGATTTCGATGGAAGCAAAGTTTTTGTGTTCTGGGTTGATTTCGTTGGAAGCGAATTTTTTGTGTTCTGGGGCAATTTAGTTGGAAGCGAATTTTTTTGAAGTATGGGGTTATTTCATTGGAAGCGTGTTTTCTGTGCTCTGGAGTCACTTCGTTGGAAGCGAATTTTTGTGCTCTGGGGTGATTTCGTTGGTAGCAAATTTTTTGTGTTCTCGGGTGATTTCGTTGAAAGGGAATTTTTGCGTTCTAGAGTGATTTCGTTGGAAGCGAATTTTTTGTGCTCTGGGATGATATTTTTGGAAGCGAATATTTGTGTTCTCAGGAGATTTAGTTGGAAGCGAATTTTTTGTCTTCTGGGGTAATATCGTTGGAAGAGAATTTTTTGTTTTCTCCTTTTTTTTCGATGGAAGCAAGTTTTTGAAGTAGTAGGTCATTTTGTTGGAAGCGTGTTTTCTGTGCTCTGGAGTCATTTCTTTGGAATCAAATTTTTTGTGTTCTGGGGTGATTTCGTTGGAAGCGAATTTTTGTGTTCTGGGGTAATTTCGTTGGAAGCGAATTTTTTGTTTTCTTAGGTGATTTCGATGGAAGCAAATTTTTGAAGTATGGGCTCATTTCGTTGAAAGCGAATTTTTTGTGCTTGGTGTGATTTTGTTGGAAGCGAATTTTTTGTGCTCTGGGGTGATTTCTTTGGAAGCGAATATTTGTCTTCTCAGGACATTTCTTTTCGAGCGAATTTTTTGTGTTCTGGGGTAATTTCATGGAAGTGAATTTTTTGTGTTCTGGGGTGATTTTGATGGAAGCGAATATTTTGTGTTCTGGGGTGATTTCGTTGAAAGCGAATTTTTTGTGCTTGGTGTGATTTTGTTGGAAGCGAATTTTTTGTGCTCTTGGGTGATTTCTTTGGAAGCGAATATTTGTCTTCTCAGGACATTTCTTTGCAAGCGAATTTTTTGTGCTCTTGGGTGATTTCTTTGGAAGCGAATATTTGTCTTCTCAGGACATTTCTTTGCAAGTGAATTTTTTGTGTTCTGGGGTAATTTCAATAGAAGCAATTTTTGTGTTCTGGGGTAATTACTTTGAAATCGAATTTTTTGTTTCCTGGGGTGATTTCGATGGAAGCGAATTTTTTGTGTTCTGGGGTGATTTTGATGGAAGCGAATATTTTGTGTTCTGGGTTGATTTCGTTGGAAGAGAATTTTTTGTGATCTGGGGCAATTTTGTTGAAAGTGATTTTTTTTGAAGTATGGGGTGATTTCGTTGGAAGCATGTTTTCTGTGCATTGGAGTCATTTCCTTGGAAGAAAATTTTTTGTGTTCTGGTGTGATTTTGTTGGAAGCGAATTTTTTGTGTTCTAGGGTGATTTCTTTGGAAGCAATTTTTTTTGTGCTCTGCGGGGATTTTGATGGAAGCGAATTTTTTGTATTCTGGGGTAATTTCTTTGGAAGCGAATTTTTTCTGTTCTCAGGTGATTTGGATAGAAGCAAATTTTTTGTGTTCTAGGTTGATTTCATTGGAAGCGAATTTTTTGTGCTCTGGGGTGATTTCATTGGAAGCGTGTTTTCTGTGTTTTGGAGTCATTTCGTTGGAAGGGAAATTTTTGTATTCTGAGTGATTTCTTTGGATGCGAATTTTCTGTGTTCTGGGTTGATTTCATTGGACACGAATTTTTTGTGTTCTCAGGTGATTTCGTTGAAAGTGAAATTTTTTTCCTTAGGGTAATTACGTTGGAAGCGAATTTTTGGTGCTCTGGGGTGATTTCTTTGGAAGCGAATATTTGTGTTCTCAGGAGATTTCGTTGGAAAAGAATTTTTTGGTTTTATGGTGATTTCATTGGAAGCTAATATTTGTGTTCCCGGGTGATTTCGTTAGAAGCAAATTTTTTCTGTTCTCGGGTGATTTCGATGGAAGCAAATTTTTTGTGTTCTTGGTTGATTTCATTGGAAGCGAATTTTTGTGTTCTGGGGTAATTTCGTTGGAAGCGAATTTTTTGTGCTCTGGGATGTTTTCTTTGGAAGCGAATATTTGTGTTCTCAGGAGATTTTGTTGCAAGCGAATTTTTTGTGTTCTGGGGTAATTTCATTGAAAGGGAATTTTATATGTTCTAGGGTGATTTCGTTGGAAGCGTGTTTTCTGTGCTCTGGAGTCATTTCGATAGAAGCGATTTTTTGTTCTCTGGAGTGATTTCGTTAGAAGCGAATTTTTTGTGTTCTCGTGTGATTTCCTAGAAGGGGAATTTTTTGTGTTCTGGGGTCATTTCGTTGTAAGCGAATTTTTTGTGCTCTGGGGTGATTTCGTTGGTAGCGCATTTTCTGTGTTCTGGGATAATTTCGTTGGAAGTGAATTTTTTGTGTTCTCGGGTGATTTCGATGGAAGCCAATTTTTGAAGTATGGGATCATTTCCTTGGAAGCGTGTTTTCTGTGCTCTGGAGTCCTTTCATTGGAAGAGAATTTTTTGTGCTCTGGGGTGATTTTGTTAGAAGCGAAATTTGTGTGTTCTAGGGTAATTTCGTTGGAAGCGAATTTCTTGTGTTCTGGGGGAATTTCGTTGGACGTGAATTTTTTGTGTTCTCGGGTGATTTCTTTGAAAGGAAATTTTTTATGTTCGAGGGTGATTTTGTTGGAAGCGATTTTTTTGTGCTCTGGGATGATTTCTTTAGAAGTGAATATTTGTGTTCTCAGAAGATTTCGTTGGAAGCGAATTTTTTTGTGTTCTGGGGTCATTTCTTTGGAAATGAATTTTTTTGTGTTCTCCGGTTTGTTTGATTGAAGCAAATTTTTGAAGGAGGGGGTCATTTCGTTGGAAGTGTGTTTTCTGTGCTCTGGAGTCTGTTCGTTGGTAGCGAATTTTTTGTGTTCTTGGGTGATTTCATTGAAAGGGAATTTTTGTATTCTAGGGTGATTTCGTTGGAAGCGAATTTTTTGTGCTCTAGGGTGATTTCGTTAGAAGCGAATTTTTTGTGTTCTCGCGTGATTTCTTTGAAAGGAAATTTTTGTGTTCTGGGGTGATTTCTTTGAAAGGATTTTTATGTGCTCTGGAATGATATCTTTGGAAGAGAATATTTGTGTTCTCAGGAGATTTCTTTGGAAAAGAATTTTTGGTCTTCTGGGGTAATATCGTTGGAAGCGAATTTTTTATGTTCTCCGGTTTTTTCGATGGAAGCAAATTTTTGAAGTAGGGGGTCATTTCGTTGGAAGCGTGTTTTCTGTGCTCAGGAGTCATTTCGTTGGAAGCAAATTTTTTGTGCTCTGGGGAAATTTTGTTGGAAGCGAATTTTTGTGTTCTCACGTGATTTCTTTGAAAGGGAATTTTTGTGTTCTAGGGTGATATTGTTGGAAGCGAATTTTCTGTGCTCTGGGATGATATCTTTGGAAGCGAATATTTGTGTTCTCAGGTGATTTCGTTGGAAAAGAATTTTGTCTTCTGGGGTAATATCGTTGGAACAGAATTTTTTGTGTTCTCCGGTTTTTACGATGGAAGCAATTTTTTGAAGTACGGGGTCATTTCGTTGGAAGCGCGTTTTCTCTGCTCAGGAGTCATTGCGTTGGGAGCAAATTTTTTGTGCTCTGAGGTGATTTCGTTGGAAGCGAATTTTTTGGGTTCTCGGGTGATTTTGTTGAAAGGGAATTTTTGTGTTCTGGGGTGATTTCGTTGAAATGATTTTTTTTGTGTTCTGGGATGATATCTTTGGAAGAGAATATTTGTGTTCCCAGGAGATTTCGTTGGAAAAGAATTTTTTGTCTCCTGGGGTAATGTCGTTTGAAGCGAATTTTTTGTGTTCTCCGGTTTTTTGGATGGAAGCAAATTTTGAAGTAGGGTGTCATTTTGTTGGAAGCATGATTTCTGTGCTCTGGAGTCATTTCGGTGAAGCGAATTTTTTTGTGTTCTCGGGTGATTTCCTTGAAAGGGAATTTTTGCGTTCTAGGTTGATTTCGTTGAAATGATTTTTTGGGCTCTGGGATGATATCTTTGGAAGCGAATATTTGTGTTCTCAGGAGATTTCGTTGGAAAAGAATTTTTTGTTTTCTCGGGTAATATCATTGGAAGAGAATGTTTTGTGTTCTCTGGGTTTTCGATGGAAGCAAATATTTGAAATAGGGGGTCATTTCTTTGGAAGCGTGTTTTCTGTGCTCAACAGTCATTTCATTGGAAGCAAATTTTTTGTACTCTGGGGTGATTTCGTTGGAAGCCAATTTTTTGGGTCTCGGGTGATTTCGTTGAAAGGGAATATTTGCTTTCTAGGGTGATTTCGTTGGAAGCGAATTTTTTGGGTCTCAGGTGATTTCGTTGAAAGGGAATATTTGCGTTCTAGGGTGATTTCATTAGAAGCGAATTTATTGTGCTCTGGAGTCATTTCGTTGGAAGTGAATTTTTTGTGCTTTTTTGTGATTTCGTTGGAAGCGAATATTTGTGTTCTCAGGAGATTTCGTTGCAAGTGAATTTTTTGTGTTCTGGGGTAATTTCGTTGGAAGCGAATTTTTTGTGTTCTCGGGTGATTTCGTTGAAAGGGAATTTTTGCATTCTTGGGTGATTTCGTTGGAATCGAATTTTTTGTGCTCTGGGATGATATCTTTGGAAGCGAATATTTGTATTCTCAGGAGATTTCGTTGCAAGCGAATTTTTTGTGTTCTGGGGTAATATCGTTCGAAGCGAATTTTTTGTGTTCTCCAGTGTTTCCGATGAAAGCAAATTTTTTAAGTAGGGGCTCATTTGTTTGGAAGCATGTTTTCTGTGCTCTGGAGTCATTTCGTTGGAAGCAAATTTTTTGTGCTCTGAGATGATATCGTTGGAAGCGAATATTTGTGTTCTCAGGATATTTCATTGGAAAAGAATTTTTTGTCTTCTGGGGTAATATCGTTGGAAGAGAATTTTTTGTGTTCTCCAGTTGTTTCGATGGAAGGAAATTTTTGAAGTATTGGGTCATTTCGTTGGAAGCGTGTTTTCTGTGCTCTGCAGTCATTTCGTTGGAAGCGAATTTTTTGTGCTCTGTTGTGATTTCGTTGGAAGCGAATATTTGTGTTCTCAGGAGATTTCGTTGCAAGTGAATTTTTTGTGTTCTGGGGTAATTTCGTTGGAAACGAATTTTTTGTGCTCTGAGATGATATCGTTGGAAGCGAATATTTGTGTTCTCAGGAGATTTTGTTGCAAGCGAATTTTTTGTGTTCTGGAGTAATTTCTTTGGAAGCGAATTTTTTCTTTTCTCGGGTGATTTCGTTCAAAGAGAATTTTTTGTGCTCTGAGATGATATCTTTGGAAGCGAATATTTGTGTTCTCAGGAAATTTCGTTGGAAGCGAATTTTTTGTGTTCTGGGGTAATTTCGTTGGAAGCGAATTTTTTGTGTTCTCGGGTGATTTCCTTGAAAGGGAATTTTTGCGTTCTAGGGTGATTTCATTGGAAGCGAATTTTTTGTGCTCTGGGATGATATCTTTGGAAGCGAATATTTGTGTTCTCAGGAGATTTCGTTGGAAAAGAATTTTTTGTCTTCTGGTGTAATATCGTTGGAAGAGAATTTTTTGTGTTCTCCTGTTTTTTCGATGGAAGCAAATTTTTGAAGTAGGGGGTCAGTTCGTTGGAAGCGTGTTTTCTGTGCTCTGGAGACATCGTTGGAAGCAAATTTTTTGTGCTCTGAGGTGATTTCGTTGGAAGTGATTTTTTTGGGTTCTCTGGTGATTTTGTTGAAAGGGAATTTTTGTGTTCTGGGGTGATTTCTTTGAAATGATTTTTTTGTGTTCTGGCATGATATCTTTGGAAGAGAATATTTGTGTTCCCAGGAGATTTCACTGGAAAAGAATTTTTTGTCTTCTGGGGTAATGTCGTTTGAAGCGAATTTTTTGTGTTCTCCGGTTTTTTGGATGGAAGCAAATTTTGAAGTAGGGTGTCATTTCCTTGGACGCATGATTTCTATGCTCTGGAGTCATTTCGTTGAAGCCAATTTTTTGTGTTCTCGGGTGATTTCCTTGAAAGGGAATTTCTGCGTTCTAGGGTGATTTCGTTGAAATGATTTTTTTTTGCTCTAGGATGATTTCTTTGGAAGCGAATATTTGTGTTCTCAGGAGATTTCGTTGCAAAAGAATTTTTTGTTTTCTGGGGTAATATCGTTGGAAGAGAATTTTTTGTGTTCTCCGGTTTTTTCGAAGGAAGCTAATTTTTAAAGTAGGGGGTCATTTCTTTGGAAGCATGTTTTCTGTACTCTGGAGTCATTTCGTTGAAAGCGAATTTTTTGTACTCTGTGGTGATTTCGTTGGAAGCGAATTTTTTGTGCTCTAGGGTGATTTCGATGGAAGCGAATATTTGTGTTCTCAGAAGATTTCATTGCAAGCGAATTTTTTGTGTTCTGGGGTAATTTTGGTGGAATCAAATTTTTTGTGTTCTCGCGTGATTGCGTTGAAAGGGAATTTTTGTGTTCTCGGGTGATTTCGTTGGAAGGGAATTTTTTGTGATCTGGGATGATATCTTTGGAAACGAATTTTGTGTTCTCCGGAGATTTCGTTGGAAAGGAATTTTTTTGTCTTCTGGGGTAATATCGATGTAAGAGAATTTTTTGTGTTCTCCGGTTTTTTCGATGGAAGCAAATTTTTGAAGTAGGGGGTCATTTCATTGGAAGCATGTTTTCTGTGCTCTGGAGATTATCATTGGAAGCGAATTTTTTGTTCTCTGGGGTGATTTCATTGGAAGCGAATATTTGTGTTCTCAGGAGATTTCGTTGGAAAAGAATTTTTTGTCTTCTGGGGTAATGTGGTTGGAAGAGAATTTTTTGTGTTCTCCGGTTTTTTCGATCGAAGCAAATTTTTGAAATAGGGGGTCATTTTGTTGGAAGCGTGTTTTCTGTGCTCTGGAGTCATTTCAGTGGAAGCGAATTTTTTGTGCTCTGGGGTGATTTCGATGGAAGCGAATATTTGTGTTCTAAGGAGATTTCGTTGCAAGCGAATTTTTGTGTTCTGGAGTAATTTCGTTGGAAGCGAATTTTTTGTTTTCTCGGGTGATTTCGTTGAAAGGAAATTTTTGTGTTCTAGGGTGATTTCGTTGAAAGAGAATTTTTTGTGCTCTGGGATGATATCTTAGGAAGCGGATATTTGTGTTCTCAGGAGATTTCGTTCCAAGCGAATTTTTTGTGTTCTGGGGTAATTTCGTTGGAAGCGAATTTTTTGTGTTCTCGGGTGATTTCCTTGAAAGGGAATTTTTGCGTTCTCGGGTGATTTTGTTGGAAGCGAATTTTTAGTGCTCTGGGATGATATCTTTGGAAGCGAATATTTGTGTTCTCAGGAGATTTCGTTGGAAAAGAATTTTTTGTCTTCTGGGGTAATATCGTTGGAAGAGAATTTTTTGTGTTCTCTGCTTTTTTCGATGGAAGCAAATTTTTGAAGTAGGGGGTCATTTCGTTGGAAGCATGTTTTCTGTGCTCTGGAGTCTTTTCGTTGGAAGCAAATTTTTTTTGTTCCCTGGTGATTTCGTTGAAAGGGAATTTTTGTGTTCTAGGGTGATTTCGTTGGAAGCGAATTTTTTGTGCTCTGGGGTGATTTCGTTGGAAGCAAATTATTTGGGTTCTCGAGTGATTTCGTTGAAAGGGAATTTTTGCGTTCTAGAGTGATTTCGTTGAAATGATTTTTTTGTGCTCTGGGATGATATCTTTGGAAGCGAATAATTGTGTTCTCAGGAGATTTCGTTGCAAGCGAATTTTTTGTGTTGTGGGGTAATATCGTGGGAAGCGAATTTTTTGTGTTCTCCGGTGTTTCTGATGAAAGCAAATTTTTTAAGTAGGGGGTCATTTCGTTGGATGCGTGTTTTCTGTTCTCTGAAGTCATTTCGTTGAAAGCGAATTTTCTGTGCTCTGGGTCGATTTCGTTGCAAGCGAATTTTTTGTGTTCTCGGGTGATTTCATTGAAAGGGAATTTTTGTATTCTAGGGTGATTTCGTTGGAAGCGAATTTTTTGTGTTCTCGCGTGTTTCCTTTGAAAGGGAATTTTTGTGTTCTGGGGTGATTTCGTTGGAAGCGAATTATTTGTGCTCTGGGATGATATCTTTGGAAGCAAATATTTGTGTTCTCAGAAGATTTCGTTGGAAAAGAATTTTTTGTCTTCTGGTGTAATGTCGTTTGAAGCGAATATTTTGTGTTCTCTGGTTTTTTGGATGGAAGCAAATTTTGAAGTAGGGTGTCATTTCGTTGGAAGCATGATTTCTGTGCTCTGGAGTCTTTTCGTTGAAACGAATTTTTTGTGTTCTCGGGTGATTTCCTTGAAAGGTAATTTTTGCGTTCTAGGTTGATTTCATTGAAATGATTTTTTTGTGCTCTGGGATGATATCTTTGGAAGCGAATGTTTGTGTTCTCAGGAGATTTCGTTGGAAAAGAATTTTTTGTTTTCTGGGGTAATATCGTTGGAAGAGAATGTTTTGTGTTCTCCGTTTTTTTCGATGGAAGCAAATTATTGAAGTATGGGGTCATTTCTTTGGAAGCTTGTTTTCTGTGCTCTGGAGTCATTTCGTTCGAATCAAATTTTTTGTGCTCTGGGGTGATTTCGTTGGAAGTGAATATTTGTGTTCTTAGGATATTTCCTTGCAAGTGAATTTTTTGTCTTCTGGGGTAATGTTGTTGGAAGAAAATTTTTTGTGTTTCTCTGTTTTTTCGATGGAAGCAAATTTTGAAGTAGGGTGTCATTTCGTTGGAAGCGAATTTTTTGTATTCCTGGGTGATTTCGTTGAAAGGGAATTTTTGTGTTTTAGGGTGATTTCGTTGGAAGGGAATTTTTGTGTTCTAGGGTGATTTCGTTGGAAGCGAACTTATTGTGCTCTGGGATGATATCTTTGGAAGTGAATATTTGTGTTCTCGGGAGATTTCTTTGGAAAAGAATTTTTTGTCTTCTGGGGTAATATCGTTGGAAGTGAATTTTTTATTTTCTCTGGTTTTTTCGATGGAAGCAAATTTTTTAAGTAGGGGGTCCTTTCGTTGGAAGCGTGTTTTCTGTGCTCAGGAGTCATTTCATTGGAAACGAATTTTTCGTGCTCTGGGCTGATTTCTTTGGAAGCGATTTTTCTTGTGTTCTCGGGTGATTTCAATGGAAGCGAATTTTTCATGTTTTAGGGTTATTTCTTTAGAAGCACATATTTGTGATCCCGAGTGATTTAGATGGAAGCAAATTTCTTCCGTTCTGGGGAAATTTCTTAGGAAGCCAATATTTTAGTTCTCGGGTGATTTTTTTGGAAGGGAATTTTTTGTGCTTTGGTTTGATTTGGTGGGAAGTACATATTTTCTGTTCTGGGGCAATTTCGTTGGACACGAATTTTTTGTGTTCTAGGGTGATTTCTTTGGACGAGAATAGTTGTGTTCTCAGGAGAATTCGTTGGAAACGAATTTTTTGTGTTCTCATGTAATTTCGTTGGAAAAGAATTTTTAGTGTTTTCTGGTCTTTTCGATGGAAGGAAATTTTTGAAGTATGGGGTCATTTCGTTGGAAGCGTTTTTTCTGTGCTGTGGAGTCATTTTGTTAGAAGCGAATTTTTTGTACTCTGGGGTGATTTCGTTGGAAGCGAATTTTTTGTGTTCTCGGGTGATTTTGTGAAAGGGAATTTTTGTGTTCTAGGGTGATTTCGTTGGAAGCGAATTTTTTGTGCTCTGGGATGTTTTCTTGGAAAGCGAATTTTGTGTTCTCAGGAGATTTCGTTGGAAAAGAAATTTTTGTCTTCGGAGGTAATTTCGTTGGAAGTGAATTTTTTCTGTTCTGGAGTGATTTCGTTGGAAGTGAATTTTTTGTCTACTGGGGTAATTTCATAGGATGCGAATTTTTTGTGTTCTCGGGTGATTTCGTTGAAAGCTAATTTTTTGTGTTCTAGCATGATTTCGTTGGAAGCGAATTTTTTGTGTTCTGGGGTGATTTCGATGGAAGGAAATTTTTTCTGTTCTTTGGTAATTTCGTTGGAAGCGTGTTTTCTGTGCTCAGGAGTCATTTCGTCGGAAGCTAATTTTTTGTGCTCTGGGGTGATTTCGTTGGAAGCGAATATTTGTGTTCTCAGGAGATTTCATTGCAAGCAAATTTTTTGTGTTCTGGGGTGATTTTTTTGGAAGCGAATTTTTTGTGTTCTCGGGTGATTTCGTTGAAAGGGAATTTTTGTGTTCTAGTGTGATTTCGTTGGATGCGAATTTTTTGTGCTCTGGGATGATTTCATTGGAAGCGAATATTTGTGTTCTCAGGAGTATTCGTTGTATGCGAATTTTTGGTGTTCTGGGGTGATTTCGTTGGAAGGGAATTTTTGTGTTCTAGGGTGATTTCTTTGAAAGCGAATTTTTTGTGCTCTGGGATGATATCTTTGGAAGCGAATATTTTTTTTTCTCAGGAGATTTCATTGGTAAAGAATTTTTTGTCTTCTGGAGTAATATCGTTGGAAGAGAATTTTTTGTGTTCTCCGGTTTTTTCGATGGAAGCAAATTTTAGAAGTAGGGGGTCATTTCATTGGTTGCGTGTTTTCTGTGTTCTGAAGTCATTTCTTTGGAAGCTAATTTTTTGTGCTCTGGGGTGATTTCGTTGGAAGCAAATTTTTTCTGTTCTCGGGTGATTTCTTTGAAAGGGAATTTTTGTGTTCTAGGGTGATTTCGTTGGAAGCGAATTTTTTGTGCTCTGGGATGATATCCTTGGAGGCGAATATTTGTGTTCTCAGGAGATTTCGTTGGAAAAGAATTTTTTGTATTCTGGTGTAATATACTTAGAAAAGAATTTTTTGTGTTCTCCGGTCTTTTCGATGGAAGCAAATATTTGAAGTATGGGGTCATTTAATTGGAAGCGTGTTTTCTGTGCTCTGGAGTCATTTCGTTGGAAGCAAATTTTTTGTGCTCTGGGGTGATTTCGTTGGAAGCGAATTTTTTGTGCTCTGGGATATTTTCTTTGGAAGCAAATATTTGTGTTCTCAGGAGATTTCGTTGCAAGCGAATTTTTTGTGTTCTGGGGTAATTTCATTGAAAGGGAATTTTTTATTTTCTAGGTTGATTTCGTTGGAAGCAAATTTTTTGTGCTCTGGAGTGATTTGGTTGGAAGCGAATTTTTTGTCTTCTATGGTGATTTCGATGGAAGCGAATTTTTTATGTTCTAGGGTGATTTCGTTGAGAGCAAATTTTTTGTGTTCTGGAGTCATTTCATTGGAAGCGTGTTTTCTGTGCTCTGGAGTCATTTTGTTGGAAGCGAATTTTTTGTGCTCTGGGTTGATTATGTTGGAAGCGAATTTTTTGTATTCTCGGGTGATTTCGTTGAAAGGGAATTTTTTGTGTTCTAGGGTGATTTCTTTGAAAGCGAATTTTTTGTGCTCTGGGATGATTTCTTTAGAAGTGAATATTTGTGTTCTCAGAAGATTTCATTGGAAGAGAATTTTTTGTGTTCTGGGGTCATTTCTTTGGAAATGAAATTTTTGTGTTCTCTGGTTTGTTTGATGGAAGCAAATTTTTGAAGGAGGGGGTCATTTCGTTGGAAGCGTGTTTTCTGTGCTCTGGAGTCATTTCGATAGAAGCGATTTTTTGTCCTCTGGAGTGATTTCGTTAGAAGCGAATTTTTTGTGTTCTCGTGTGATTTCCTAGAAGGGGAATTTTTTGTGTTCTGGGGTCATTTCGTTGTAAGCGAATTTTTTGTGCTCTGGGGTGATTTCGTTGGTAGCGCATTTTCTGTGTTCTGGGATAATTTCGTTGGAAGTGAATTTTTTGTGTTCTCGGGTGATTTCGATGGAAGCCAATTTTTGAAGTATGGGATCATTTCCTTGGAAGCGTGTTTTCTGTGCTCTGGAGTCATTTCATTGGAAGAGAATTTTTTGTGCTCTGGGGTGATTTTGTTGGAAGCGAAATTTGTGTGTTCTAGGGTAATTTCGTTGGAAGCGAATTTCTTGTGTTCTTTGGGAATTTCGTTGGACGTGAATTTTTTGTGTTCTCGGGTGATTTCTTTGAAAGGAAATTTTTTATGTTCGAGGGTGATTTTGTTGGAAGCGATTTTTTTGTGCTCTGGGATGATTTCTTTAGAAGTGAATATTTGTGTTCTCAGAAGATTTCGTTGGAAGCGAATTTTTTTGTGTTCTGGGGTCATTTCTTTGGAAATGAATTTTTTTGTGTTTTCCGGTTTGTTTGATTGAAGCAAATTTTTGAAGGAGGGGGGTCATTTCGTTGGAAGTGTGTTTTCTGTGCTCTGGAGTCTGTTCGTTGGTAGCTAATTTTTTGTGTTCTCGGGTGATTTCATTGAAAGGGAATTTTTGTATTCTAGGGTGATTTCGTTGGAAGCGAATTTTTTGTGCTCTGGGGAAATTTTGTTGGAAGCGAATTTTTGTGTTCTCACGTGATTTCTTTGAAAGGGAATTTTTGTGTTCTAGGGTGATATCGTTGGAAGCGAATTTTCTGTGCTCTGGGATGATATCTTTGGAAGCGAATATTTGTGTTCTCAGGTGATTTCGTTGGAAAAGAATTTTGTCTTCTGGGGTAATATCGTTGGAACAGAATTTTTTGTGTTCTCCGGTTTTTACGATGGAAGCAATTTTTTGAAGTACGGGGTCATTTCGTTGGAAGCGCGTTTTCTGTGCTCAGGAGTCATTTCGTTGGGAGCAAATTTTTTGTGCTCTGAGGTGATTTCGTTGGAAGCGAATTTTTTGGGTTCTCGGGTGATTTTGTTGAAAGGGAATTTTTGTGTTCTGGGGTGATTTCGTTGAAATGATTTTTTTTGTGTTCTGGGTTTTATCTTTGGAAGAGAATATTTGTGTTCCCAGGAGATTTCGTTGGAAAAGAATTTTTAGTCTCCTGGGGTAATGTCGTTTGAAGTGAATTTTTTGTGTTCTCTGGTTTTTTGGATGGAAGCAAATTTTGAAGTAGGGTGTCATTTTGTTGGAAGCATGATTTCTGTGCTCTGGAGTCATTTCGGTGAAGCGAATTTTTTTGTGTTCTCGGGTGATTTCCTTGAAAGGGAATTTTTGCGTTCTAGGTTGATTTCGTTGAAATGATTTTTTGGGCTCTGGGATGATATCTTTGGAAGCGAATATTTGTGTTCTCAGGAGATTTCGTTGGAAAAGAATTTTTTGTTTTCTCGGGTAATATCATTGGAAGAGAATGATTTGTGTTCTCCGGGTTTTCGATGGAAGCAAATATTTGAAATACGGGGTCATTTCTTTGGAAGCGTGTTTTCTGTGCTCAACAGTCATTTCATTGGAAGCAAATTTTTGTGCTCTGGGGTGATTTCGTTGGAAGCCAATTTTTTGGGTCTCGGGTGATTTCGTTGAAAGGGAATATTTGCTTTCTAGGGTGATTTCGTTGGAAGCGAATTTTTTGGGTCTCCGGTGATTTCGTTGAAAGGGAATATTTGCGTTCTAGGGTGATTTCATTGGAAGCGATTTTTTTGTGCTCTGGAGTCATTTCGTTGGAAGTGAATTTTTTGTGCTTTTTTGTGATTTCGTTGGAAGCGAATATTTGTGTTCTCAGGAGATTTCGTTGCAAGTGAATTTTTTGTGTTCTGGGGTAATTTCGTTGGAAGCGAATTTTTTGTGTTCTCGGGTGATTTCGTTGAAAGGGAATTTTTGCATTCTTGGGTGATTTCTTTGGAATCGAATTTTTTGTGCTCTGGGATGATATCTTTGGAAGCGAATATTTGTATTCTCAGGAAATTTCGTTGCAAGCGAATTTTTTGTGTTCTGGGGTAATATCTTTCGAAGCGAATTTTTTGTGTTCTCCGGTGTTTCCGATGAAAGCAAATTTTTTAAGTAGGGGCTCATTTGTTTGGAAGCATGTTTTCTGTGCTCTGGAGTCATTTCGTTGGAAGCAAATTTTTTGTGCTCTGAGATGATATCGTTGGAAGCGAATATTTGTGTTCTCAGGATATTTCATTGGAAAAGAATTTTTTGTCTTCTGGGGTAATATCGTTGGAAGAGAATTTTTTGTGTTCTCCAGTTGTTTCGATGGAAGGAAATTTTTGAAGTATTGGGTCATTTCGTTGGAAGCGTGTTTTCTGTGCTCTGCAGTCATTTCGTTGGAAGCGAATTTTTTGTGCTCTGTTGTGATTTCGTTGGAAGCGAATATTTGTGTTCTCAGGAGATTTCGTTGCAAGTGAATTTTTTGTGTTCTGGGGTAATTTCGTTGGAAACGAATTTTTTGTTCTCTGAGATGATATCGTTGGAAGCGAATATTTGTGTTCTCAGGAGATTTCGTTGCAAGCGAATTTTTTGTGTTCTGGAGTAATTTCTTTGGAAGCTAATTTTTTCTTTTCTCGGGTGATTTCGTTGAAAGGGAATTTTTGTGTTCTAGGGTGATTTCTTTCAAAGAGAATTTTTTGTGCTCTGAGATGATATCTTTGGAAGCGAATATTTGTGTTCTCAGGAAATTTCATTGGAAGCAAATTTTTTGTGTTCTGGGGTAATTTCGTTGGAAGCGAATTTTTTGTGTTCTCGGGTGATTTCCTTGAAAGGGAATTTTTGCGTTCTAGGGTGATTTCATTGGAAGCGAATTTTTTGTGCTCTGGGATGATATCTTTGGAAGCGAATATTTGTGTTCTCAGGAGATTTCGTTGGAAAAGAATTTTTTGTCTTCTGGGGTAATATTGTTGGAAGAGAATTTTTTGTGTTCTCCTGTTTTTTCGATGGAAGCAAATTTTTGAAGTAGGGGGTCAGTTCGTTGGAAGCGTGTTTTCTGTGCTCTGGAGACATCGTTGGAAGCAAATTTTTTGTGCTCTGAGGTGATTTCGTTGGAAGTGATTTTTTTGGGTTCTCGGGTGATTTTGTTGAAAGGGAATTTTTGTGTTCTGGGGTGATTTTTTTGAAATGATTTTTTTGTGTTCTGGCATGATATCTTTGGAAGAGAATATTTGTGTTCCCAGGAGATTTCGTTGGAAAAGAATTTTTTGTCTTCTGGGGTAATGTCGTTTGAAGCGAATTTTTTGTGTTCTCCGGTTTTTTGGATGGAAGCAAATTTTGAAGTAGGGTGTCATTTCCTTGGACGCATGATTTCTATGCTCTGGAGTCATTTCGTTGAAGCCAATTTTTTGTGTTCTCGGGTGATTTCCTTGAAAGGGAATTTCTGCGTTCTAGGGTGATTTCGTTGAAATGATTTTTTTTTTTGCTCTAGGATGATTTTTTGGAAGCGAATATTTGTGTTCTCAGGAGATTTCGTTGCAAAAGAATTTTTTGTTTTCTGGGGTAATATCGTTGGAAGAGAATTTTTTGTGTTCTCCGGTTTTTTCGAAGGAAGCTAATTTTTGAAGTAGGGGGTCATTTCTTTGGAAGCATGTTTTCTGTACTCTGGAGTCATTTCGTTGAAAGCGAATTTTTTTTGTTCTAGGGTGTTTTCGTTGGAAGCGAATTTTTTTGTGTTCTCTTGTGATTTCTTTGAAAGGGAATTTTTGTGTTCTAGGGTGATTTTGTTGGAAGCGATTTTTTTGTGCTCTGGGATGATATCTTGGGAAGCGAATATTTGTGTTCTTAGGAGATGTCGTTGCAAAAGAATTTTTTGTCTTCTGGGGTAATGTCGTTTGAAGCGAATTTTTTGTGTTCTCCGGTTTTTTGGATGGAAGCAAATTTTGAAGTAGGGTGTCATTTCCTTGGACGCATGATTTCTATGCTCTGGAGTCATTTCGTTGAAGCCAATTTTTTGTGTTCTCGGGTGATTTCCTTGAAAGGGAATTTCTGCGTTCTAGGGAGATTTCGTTGAAATGATTTTTTTTTTGCTCTAGGATGATTTTTTGGAAGCGAATATTTGTGTTCTCAGGAGATTTCGTTGCAAAAGAATTTTTTGTTTTCTGGGGTAATATCGTTGGAAGAGAATTTTTTGTGTTCTCCGGTTTTTTCGAAGGAAGCTAATTTTTGAAGTAGGGGGTCATTTCTTTGGAAGCATGTTTTCTGTACTCTGGAGTCATTTCGTTGAAAGCGAATTTTTTGTACTCTGTGGTGATTTCGTTGGAAGCGAATTTTTTGTGCTCTAGGGTGATTTCGATGGAAGCGAATATTTGTGTTCTCAGAAGATTTCATTGCAAGCGAATTTTTTGTGTTCTGGGGTAATTTTGGTGGAACCGAATTTTTTGTGTTCTCGGGTGATTTCGTTGAAAGGGAATTTTTGTGTTCTAGTGTGATTTCGTTGGATGCGAATTTTTTTGTGTTCTCGGGTGATTTTGTGAAAGGGAATTTTTGTGTTCTATGGTGATTTCGTTGGAAGCGAATTTTTTGTGCTCTGGGATGTTTTCTTGGGAAGCGAATTTTGTGTTCTCAGGAGATTTCGTTGGAAAAGAAATTTTTGTCTTCGGGGGTAATTTCGTTGGATACGAATTTTTTCTGTTCTGGAGTGATTTCTTTGGAAGCGAATTTTTTGTGCTCTGGGATGATATCTTTGGAAGCGAATATTTTTTTTCTCAGGAGATTTCATTGGAAAAGAATTTTTTGTTTTCTGGATTAATATCGTTGGAAGAGAATTTTTTGTGTTCTCCGGTTTTTTCGATGGAAGCAAATTTTAGAAGTAGAGGGTCATTTCGTTGGATGGGTGTTTTCTGTGTTCTGGAGTCATTTCTTTGGAAGCTAATTTTTTGTGCTCTGGGGTGATTTCGTTGGAAGCGAATTTTTTGTGTTCTCGGGTGATTTTTTTGAAAGGGAATTTTTGTGTTCTAGGGTGATTTCATTGGAAGCGAATTTTTTGTGCTCTGGGATTATCCTTGGAAGCAAATATTTGTGTTCTCAGTAGATTTCGTTGGAAAAGAATTTTTTGTCTTCTGGTGTAATATACTTAGAAAAGAATTTTTTGTGTTCTCCGGTCTTTTCGATGGAAGCAAATATTTGAAGTATGGGGTCATTTCGTTGGAAGCGTGTTTTCTGTGCCCTGGAGTCATTTCGTTGGAAGGAAATTTTTTGTGCTCTGGGGTGATTTCGTTGGAAGCGAATATTTGTGCTCTCAGGAGATTTCATTGCAAGCTAATTTTTTCTGTTCTGGGGTGATTTCTTTGGAATCGAATTTTTTGTTTCTCTGGTGATTTCGTTGAAAGGGAATTTTTGTGTTCTAGGGTGATTTCTTTGGAAGCGAAGTTTTTGTGCTCTGGGATGATATCTTTGGAAGCGAATATTTGTGTTCTCGGGACATTTCTTTGGAAGCGAATTTTTTGTGTTCTGGTGTAATTTAGTTAGAAACGAATTTTTTGTGTTTTCCAGTCTTTTCGATGGAGCAAATTTTTGAAGTAGAGGGTCATTTCGTTGGAAGCATGTTTTCTGTGCTGTGGAGTCATTTTGTTGGAAGCGAATTTTTTGTACTCTGTGGTGATTTCGTTGGAAGCGAACATTTGTGTTCTCAGGAGATTTCGTTGCAAGCGAATTTTTGGTGTTCTTATGTGATTTCATTGGAAGAGAATTTTTGTGTTCTAGGGTGATTTCTTTGGAAGCGAAGTTTTTGTGCTCTGGGATGATATCTTTGGAAGCGAATATTTGTGTTCTCGGGACATTTCTTTGGAAGCGAATTTTTTGTGTTCTGGTGTAATTTAGTTAGAAACGAATTTTTTGTGTTTTCCAGTCTTTTCGATGGAGCAAATTTTTGAAGTAGAGGGTCATTTCGTTGGAAGCATGTTTTCTGTGCTGTGGAGTCATTTTGTTGGAAGCGAATTTTTTGTACTCTGTGGTGATTTCGTTGGAAGCGAACATTTGTGTTCTCAGGAGATTTCGTTGCAAGCGAATTTTTGGTGTTCTTATGTGATTTCATTGGAAGAGAATTTTTGTGTTCTAGGGTGATTTCTTTGGAAGCAAATTTTTTGTGCTCTGGGATGATAAGATTGGAAGCCAATATTTGTGTTCTCAGGAGATTTCATTGGAAAAGAAATTTTTGTCTTCTGGGGTAATATCGTTGGAAGAGAATTTTTTGTGTTCTCCGATTTTTTCGATGGAAGCAAATTTTAGAATTAGGGGGTCATTTCGTTCGATGGGTGTTTTCTGTGTTCTGGAGTCATTTCTTTGGAAGCTAATTTTTTGTGCTCTGGGGTGATTTCGTTGGAAGCGAATTTTTTGTGTTCTCGGGTGATTTTTTTGAAAGGGAATTTTTATGTTCTAGGGTGATTTCATTGGAAGCGAATTTTTTGTGTTCTCTGGTGATTTTTTTGAAAGGGAATTTTTGTGTTCTAGGGTGATTTCATTGGAAGCGAATTTTTTGTGCTCTGGGATGATATCCTTGGAAGGGAATATTTGTGTTCTCAGGAGATTTCATTGGAAAAGAATTTTTTGTCTTCTGGGGTAATATCGTTAGAAGAGAATTTTTTGTGTTCTCCGGTCTTTTCGATGGAAGCAAATTTTGAATTATGGGGTCATTTTGTTGGAAGAGTGTTTTCTGTGCTCTGGAGTCATGTCGTTGGAAGCGAATTTTTTGTGCTCTGGGGTGATTTTGTTGGAAGCGAATATTTGTGTTCTCTGGAGATTTCGTTGCAAGCGAATTTTTGTGTTCTGGAGTAATTTATTTGGAAGCGAATTTTTTGGGTTCTCGGGTTATTTCTTTGAAAGGGAATTATTGTGTTCTAGGGTGATTTGGTTTGAAGCGAATTCTATGTGCTCTGGGATGATATATTTGGAAGCGAATATTCGTGTTCTCGGCATATTTCGTTGGAAAAGAATTTTTTGTTTTCTGGGGTAATATCGTTGGAAGAGAATTTTTTGTGTTCACCGGTTTTTTCGATGGAAGCAAATTTTGAAATAGGGTGTCATTTCGTTGGCAGCATCTTTTCTGTGCTCTGTAGTCATTTCATTGGAAGCGAATTTTTGGTGCTCTGTGGTGATTTCTTTGGAAGCGAATATTTGTGTTCTCAGGAGATTTCGTTGCAAGCAATTTTTTGTGTTCTGGTGTAATTTTGTTGGAAGCGAATGTTTTGTGCTCTGGGATGATATCTTTGGAAGCGAATATTGGTGTTCTCAGGAGATTTCGTTGGAAAGGATTTTTTGTCTTCTGGGGTAAGATCGTTGGAAGAGAATTTTTTGTGTTCTCCGGTTTTTTCGATGGAAGCAAATTTTTGAAGTAGGGGGTCATTTCGTTGGAAGTGTGTTTTCTGTGCTCTGGAGTCATTTCTTTGGAAATGAATTTTTTGTGCTCTGGTGTGATTTCTTGGGAAGCGAATATTTGTGTTCTCAGGAGATTTCATTGGAAAAGAATTTTTTGTCTTCTGGGGTAATGTCGTTGGAAGAGAATTTTTTGTGTTCTCCGTTTTTTTCGATGGAAACAAATTTTGAAGTAGTGTGTCATTTCGTTCGAAGCATGTTTTCTGTGCTCTGGAATAATTTCGTTGGAAGCGAATTTTTGGTGCTCTGGGGTGATTTCTTTGGAAGCGAATATTTGTGTTCTCAGGAGATTTCATTGCAAGCGAATTTTTTGTGTTCTGGTGTAGTTTTGTTGGAAGCGAATTTTTTGTGCTCTGGGATGATATCTTTGGAAGTGAATATTGGTGTTCTCAGGAGATTTTGTTGGAAAAGAATTTTTTGTGTTCTGGAGTAATTTCCTTGGAAGAAAATTTTTTGTGTTCTCGGGTGATTTCCATGAAAGGGAATTTTTGTGTTCTAGGGTGATTTCATAGGAAGTGAATTTTTTTGCTCTGGGATGATATCTTTGGAAGCGAATATTTGTGTTCTCAGGAGATTTCGTTGGAAAAGAATTTTTTGCCTTCTGGGGTAATATCGTTGGAAGAGATTATTTGTGTTCTCCGGTTTTTTCGATGGAAACAAATTTTGAAGTAACGTGTCATTTAGTTGGAAGCAAGTTTTCTGTGCTCTGGAACAATTTCGTTGAAAGCGAATTTTTTGTGTTCTGGTGTAATTTTGTTGGAAGCAAATTTTTTGTTTTCTCGGGTGATTTCGTTGAAAGGGAGTTTTTGTGTTCTAGGATGATTTCGTTGGAGCGAATTTTTTGTGCTCTGGGGTGATTTCTTTGGAAGCGAATTTTTTGGGTTATCGGGTGATTTCGTTGAAAGGGAATTTTTGCGTTATAGGGAGATTTCACTGAAATGATTTTTTGTGCTCTGGGATGATATATTTGGAAGCGAATATTCGTGTTCTCGGCATATTTCGTTGGAAAAGAATTTTTTGTTTTCTGGGGTAATATCGTTGGAAGAGAATTTTTTGTGTTCACCGGTTTTTTCGATGGAAGCAAATTTTGAAATAGGGTGTCATTTCGTTGGCAGCATCTTTTCTGTGCTCTGTAGTCATTTCATTGGAAGCGAATTTTTGGTGCTCTGTGGTGATTTCTTTGGAAGCGAATATTTGTGTTCTCAGGAGATTTCGTTGCAAGCAATTTTTTGTGTTCTGGTGTAATTTTGTTGGAAGCGAATGTTTTGTGCTCTGGGATGATATCTTTGGAAGCGAATATTGGTGTTCTCAGGAGATTTCGTTGGAAAGGATTTTTTGTCTTCTGGGGTAAGATCGTTGGAAGAGAATTTTTTGTGTTCTCCGGTTTTTTCGATGGAAGCAAATTTTTGAAGTAGGGTGTCATTTCGTTGGAAGCGTGTTTTCAGTGTTCTGGAGTCATTTCGTTGGAAGCGAATTTTTTGTGCTCTGGGGTGATTTCATTGGAAGCGAATTTTTTGTGCTCTGGGATGATATCTTTGGAAGCGAAGATTTATATTCTCAGGAGATTTCGTTGGAAAAGAATTTTTTGTCTTCTGGGGTAATATCGTTGGACGAGAATTTTTTGTGTTCTCCATTTTTTTCGATGGAAGCAAATTTTTGAAGTAGGGGGTCATTTCTTTGGAAGCGTGTTTTCTATGCTCTGGAGTCATATCGTTCGAAGCTAATTTTTTGTGCTCTGGGGTGATTTCGTTGGAAGCGAATATTTGTGTTCTCAGGAGATTTCATTGCAAGCGAATTTTTTTGTATTCTGGAGTCATTTCTTTGGAAGCGAATTTTTTGTGTTCTCGGGTGATTTCGTTGAAAGGGAATTTTTGCGTTCTAGGGTGATTTCATTGGAAGCGATTTTTTTGTGCTCTGGGATGATATCTTTGGAAGCAAATATTTATGTTCTCAGGAGATTTCTTTGGAAAAGAATTTTTTGTCTTCTGGGGTAATGTCTTTGGAAGAGAATTTTTTGTGTTCTCCGGTTTTTTCGATGGAAGCAAATTTTTGAAGTAGGGGGTCATTTCATTGGAAGCATGTTTTCTGTGCTCTGGAGTCATTTCGTTGGAAGCGAATTTTTTGTGCTCTGGTGTGATTTCGTTGGAAACGAATTTTTTGTGTTTTCGGGTGATTTCGTTGCAAGTGAATTTTTTGTGTTCTCAGGAGATTTCTTTGGAAAAGAATTTTTTTTCTTCTGGTGTAATGTCGTTGGAAGAGAATTTTTTGTGTTCTCCGGTTTTATCAATTGAAGCAATTTTTTGAAGTAGTGGGTCATTTCGTTGGAAGCTTGTTTTCTGTGCTCTGGAGTCATTTTGTTTGAAGCTAATTTTTTGTTTTCTTGGGTGATTTCGTTGGAAGCGAATATTTGTGTTCTCAGGAGATTTCATTGCAAGCGAATTTTTTGTATTCTGGTGTCATTTCGTTGGAAGCGAATTTTTTGTGTTCTCGGTGATTTCGTTGAAAGGGAATTTTTTGTGTTCTCAGGAGATTTCTTTGGAAAAGAATTTTTGGTCTTCTGGGGTAATGTCGTTGGAAGAGAATTTTTTGTGTTCTCCACTTTTTTCGATGGAAGCAATATTTTGAAATAGTGGGTCATTTCGTTGGAAGCGTGTTTTCTGTGATCTGGAGTCATTTGGTTGGAAGCGAATTTTTTGTACTCTGGGGTGATATCGTTGGAAGCGAATATTTGTCTTCTCAGGAGATTTCGTTGGAAAAGTATTTTTTGTCTTCTTGGGTAGTATCGTTGGATGAGAATTTTTTGTTTTCTCTGGTTTTTTGATGGAAGCTAATTTTTAAGTAGGGGGTCATTTCATTGGAAGCATGTTTTCTGTGCTCTGGAGTCATTTCGTTGGAAGCGAATTTTCTGTGCTCTGGGGTGATTTCATTGGAAGCAAATTTTTTGTGCTCTGGGCTGATATCATTAGAAGCGAATCTATGTGTTCTCAGGAGATTTCGTTGGAAAAGAATTTTTTGTCTTCTGGGGTAATGTCGTTGGAAGAGAATTTTTTGTGATCTCCGGTTTTGTCGATGGAAGCAAATTTTTGAAGTGGGTCATTTCGTTGGAAGCGTGTTTTCTGTGCTCTGGAGTCATTTCGTTGGAATCAAATTTCTGGTGCTCTGGGCTCCTTTCTTTGGAATCGAATATTTGTGTTCTCAGGAGATTTCGTTGCAAGCAAATTTTTTGTGTTCTGGAGTAATTTCCTTGGAAGCGAATTTTTTGTGTTCTCGCGTGATTTCTTTGAAAGGGAATTTTTGCGTTCTTGGGTGATTTCGTTGGAAGCGAATTTTTTGTGCTCTGGGATGATATCTTTGGAAGCAAATATTTGTGTTCTCAGGAGATTTCGTTGGAAAAGAATTTTTTGTGTTCTGGGGTAAGATCGTTGGAAGCGAATTTTTGGGTTCTCAAGTAATTTCGTTGAAAGGGAATTTTTGCATTCTAGGGTGATTTCGTTGGAAGCGATTTTTTTGCACTGGGATGTTATCTTTAGAAACTAATATTTGTGTTCTCAGGAGATTTCGTTGGAAAAGAATTTTTTGTCTTCTGGGGTAATATCTTTGGACGAGAATTTTTTGTGTTCTCCATTTTTTTCGATGGAAGCAAATTTTTGAAGTAGGGTATCCTTTCGTTGGAAGCGTGTTTTCTGTGTTTTCTGGAGTCATTTCGTTGGAAGCGAATTTTTTATGCTCTGGGGTGATTTCGTTGGAAGCGAATTTTTTGTGCTCTGGGATGATATCTTTGGAAGCGAATATTTATATTTTCAGGAGATTTCGTTGGAAAAGAATTTTTTTGTCTTCTGGGTTAATATAGTTGGAAGAGAATTTTTTGTGTTCTCCGTTTTTTTCGATGGAAGCAAATTTTTGAAGTAGGGGGTCATTTCGTTGGAAGCGTGTTTTCTGTGCTCTGGAGTCATTTCGTTGGAAACGAATTTTTTGTGCTCTGGGGTGATTTCGTTGGAAGCGAATTATTTGTGTTCTGGGGTGAATTCTTTGGAAGCGAATTTTTTGTGTTCTCGGGTGATTTTGTTGAAAGGGAATTATTGTGTTCTAGGGTGATTTCGTTGGAAGCAAATTTTTTGTGCTCTGGGATGATATCTTTGGAAGCGAATATTTGTGTTCTCAGAAGATATCATTGGAAATGAATTTTTTGCCTTCTGGGGTAATATCGTTGGAAGAGAATTCTTTGTGTTCTCTGGTTTTTTCGATGGAAGCAAATTTTTGAAGATGGGGGTTATTTCGTTGGAAGCGTGTTTTTGGTGCTCTGGAGTCATTTCATTAGAATCGAATTTTTTGTGCTTTGGGATGATATCTTTGGAAGCGAATATTTGTGTTCTCATGAGATTTTGTTTGAAAACAATTTTTTGTCTTCTGGGGTAATATCGTTGGAAGCGAATTTTTTGTGTTCTCAGGTCATTTCGTTGAAAGGGAAATTTTGTGTTCTAGGATAATTTTGTTGGAAGCGAATTTTTGTGCTCTGGGATTATTCCGTTGGAAGTGAAATTTTTGTATTCTCGGGTGATTTCATTGAAAGTGAATTTTTGTGTTCTAGGGTGATTTCGTTGGAAGCGAATTTTTTGTGCTCTGGGATGATATCTTTGGAAGCGAATATTTGTATTCTCAGGAGATTTCGTTAGAAAAGAATTTTTTGTCTTCTGGGATGATATCTTTGGAAGCGAATATTTGTGTTCTCAGGAGATTTCATTGGAAAAGAATTTTTTGTCTTCTGGGGTAATATAGTTGGAAGAGAATTTTTCGGGTTCTCCAGTTTTTTCAATCGAAGCATTTTTTTGAAGTAGGGGGTCATTTCTTTGGAAGCGTGTTTTCTGTGCTCTGGAATAATTTCGTCGGAAGCGAATTTTTGGTGCTCTGGGGTGATTTCTTTCGAAGCGAATATTTGTGTTCTCAGGAGATTTCGTTGCCAGCGAATTTTTTGTGTTCTGGTGTAATTTTGTTGGAAGCGAATTTTTTGTGCTCTGGGATGATATCTTTGGAAGCGAATATTGGTGTTCTCAGGAGATTTTGTTGGAAAAGAATTTTTTTGTCTTCTGGGGTAATGTCGTTGGAAGAGAATTTTTTCTGTTTTCCTGTTTTTTCGATGGAAACAAATTTTGAAGTAACGTGTCATTTAGTTGGAAGCATGTTTTCTGTGCTCTGGAACAATTTCTTTGAAAGCGAATTTTTTGTATTCTGTTGTAATTTTGTTGGAAGCGAATTTTTTGTTTTCTCGGGTGATTTCGTTGAAAGGGAGTTTTTGTGTTCTAGGGTGATTTCGTTGGAATCGAATTTTTTGTGCTCTGGGGTGATTTCGTTGGAAGCGAATTTTTTTTGGGTTATCGGGTGATTTCGTTGAAAGGGAATTTTTGCGTTCTAGGGAGATTTCATTGAAATGATTTTTTGTGCTCTGGGATGATATCTTTGGAAGCAATATTTGTGTTCTCTGGAGATTTCGTTGCAAGCGAATTTTTTTTGTTCTGGAGTAATTTTTTTGGAAGCGAATTTTTTGGGTTCTCGGGTGGTTTCTTTGAAAGGGAATTTTTGTGTTCTAGGGTAATTTTGTTGTAAGCAAATTTTTTGTGCTCTGGGATGATATCTTTGGAAGTGAATATTTATGTTTTCAGGAGATTTCCTTGGAAAAGAATTTTTTGTCTTCTGGGGTAATATCGTTGGAAGAGAATTTTTTGTCTTCTCCGGTTTTTGCTATGGAAGCAAATTTTTGAAGAAGGGTGTCATTTCATTGGAAGCATGTTTTCTGTTGTCTGGAGTCATTTCATTGGAAGCAAATTTTTTGTACTCTGATGTGATTTTGTTGGAAGCGAATTTTTTGAGTCCTCGGGTGATTTCGTTGAAAGGAAATTTTTGCGTTCTAGGGTGATTTCGTTGGAAGCGAATTTTTTGTGCTCTGGAATGATATCTATGGAAGCGAATATTTGTGTACTCAGGAGATTTTGTTGGAAAATAATTTTTTGTCTTCTGGGGTAATATCATTGGAAGAGAATTTTTGGTCTTCTCCGTTTTTTTCGATGGAAGCAAATTTTTGAAGTAGGGTGTCATTTCGTTGGAAGCATGTTTTCGGGGTTCTGGAGTCATTTCATTGGAAGTAAATTTTTTGTACTCTGGTGTGATTTGGTTGGAAGCGAATTTTTTGTGTTCTCGGGTGATTTGGTAGCAAGTGAATTTTTTGTGTTCTCAGGAGATTTTTTTGGAAAAGAATTTTTGGTCTTCGGGGGTAATGCCGTTGGAAGAGAATTTTTTGTGTTCTCCGGTTTTTTCGATGGAAGCAAATTTTTGAAGTAGTGGGTCATTTCGTTGGAAGCGTGTTTTCTGTGCTCTGGAGTCATTTCGTTGGAATCAAATTTCTGGTGCTTTGCGCTCATTTCTTTGGAATCGAATATTTGTGTTCTCAGGAGATTTCGTTGCAAGCGAATTTTTTGTGTTCTGGAGTAATTTCCTTGGAAGCGAATTTTTTGTGTTCTCGCGTGATATCTTTAAAAGGGAATTTTTGCGTTCTTCGGTGATTTCGTTGGAAGCGAATTTTTTGTGCTCTGGGATGATATCTTTGGAAGCAAATATTTGTGTTCTCAGGAGATTTCGTTGGAAAAGAATTTTTTGTGTTCTGGGGTAAGATCGTTGGAAGCGAATTTTTTGGGTTCTCGAGTAATTTCGTTGAAAGGGAATTTTTGCATTCTAGGGTGATTTCGTTGGAAGCGATTTTTTTGCACTGGGATGTTATCTTTAGAATCTAATATTTGTGTTCTCAGGAGATTTCGTTGGAAAAGAATTTTTTGTCTTCTGGGGCAATATCGTTGGACGAGAATTTTTTGTGTTCTCCATTTTTTTCGATGGAAGCAAATTTTTGAAGTAGGGGGTCATTTCTTTGGAAGCGGGTTTTCTGTGCTCTGGAGTCATATCGTTGGAAGCTAATTTTTTGTGCTCTGGGGTGATTTCGTTGGAAGCGAATATTTGTGTTCTCAGGAGATTTCATTGCAAGCGAATTTTTTTGTATTCTGGAGTCATTTCTTTGGAAGCGAATTTTTTGTGTTCTCGGGTGATTTCGTTGAAAGGGAATTTTTGCGTTCTAGGGTGATTTCATTGGAAGCGATTTTTTTGTGCTCTGGGATGATATCTTTGGAAGCAAATATTTATGTTCTCAGGAGATTTCTTTGGAAAAGAATATTTTGTCTTCTGGGGTAATGTCTTTGGAAGAGAATTTTTTGTGTTCTCCGGTTTTTTCGATGGAAGCAAATTTTTGAAGTAGGGGGTCATTTCATTGGAAGCATGTTTTCTGTGCTCTGGAGTCATTTCGTTGAAAGCGAATTTTTTGTGCTCTGGTGTGATTTCATTGTAAACGAATTTTTTGTGTTTTCGGGTGATTTCGTTGCAAGTGAATTTTTTGTGTTCTCTGGAGATTTCTTTGGAAAAGAATTTTTTTTCTTCTGGGGTAATGTCGTTGGAAGAGAATTTTTTGTGTTCTCCGGTTTTATCAATTGAAGCAATTTTTTGAAGTAGTGGGTCATTTCGTTGGAAGCTTGTTTTCTGTGCTCTGGAGTCATTTTGTTTGAAGCGAATTTTTTGTTTTCTTGGGTGATTTCGTTGGAAGCGAATATTTGTGTTCTCAGGAGATTTCATTGCAAGCGAATTTTTTGTATTCTGTTGTCATTTCGTTGGAAGCGAATTTTTTGTGTTCTCGGTGATTTCGTTGAAAGGGAATTTTTTGTGTTCTCAGGAGATTTCTTTGGAAAAGAATTTTTGGTCTTCTGGGGTAATGTCGTTGGAAGAGAATTTTTTGTGTTCTCCACTTTTTTCGATGGAAGCAATATTTTGAAATAGTGGGTCATTTCGTTGGAAGCGTGTTTTCTGTGATCTGGAGTCATTTGGTTGGAAGCGAATTTTTTGTACTCTGGGGTGATATCGTTGGAAGCGAATATTTGTCTTCTCAGGAGATTTCGTTGGAAAAGTATTTTTTGTCTTCTGGGGTAGTATCGTTGGATGAGAATTTTTTGTTTTCTCTGGTTTTTTGATGGAAGCTAATTTTTAAGTAGGGGGTCATTTCATTGGAAGCATGTTTTCTGTGCTCTGGAGTCATTTCGTTGGAAGCGAATTTTCTGTGCTCTGGGGTGATTTCATTGGAAGCAAATTTTTTGTGCTCTGGGCTGATATCATTAGAAGCGAATCTATGTGTTCTCAGGAGATTTCGTTGGAAAAGAATTTTTTGTCTTCTGGGGTAATGTCGTTGGAAGAGAATTTTTTGTGATCTCCGGTTTTGTCGATGGAAGCAAATTTTTGAAGTGGGTCATTTCGTTGGAAGCGTGTTTTCTGTGCTCTGGAGTCATTTCGTTGGAATCAAATTTCTGGTGCTCTGGGCTCCTTTCTTTGGAATCGAATATTTGTGTTCTCAGGAGATTTCGTTGCAAGCAAATTTTTTGTGTTCTGGAGTAATTTCCTTGGAAGCGAATTTTTTGTGTTCTCGCGTGATTTCTTTGAAAGGGAATTTTTGCGTTCTTGGGTGATTTCATTGGAAGCGAATTTTTTGTGCTCTGGGATGATATCTTTGGAAGCAAATATTTGTGTTCTCAGGAGATTTCGTTGGAAAAGAATTTTTTGTGTTCTGGGGTAAGATCGTTGGAAGCGAATTTTTTGGGTTCTCAAGTAATTTCGTTGAAAGGGAATTTTTGCATTCTAGGGTGATTTCGTTGGAAGCGATTTTTTTGCACTGGGATGTTATCTTTAGAAACTAATATTTGTTTTCTCAGGAGATTTCGTTGGAAAAGAATTTTTTGTCTTCTGGGGTAATATCTTTGGACGAGAATTTTTTGTGTTCTCCATTTTTTTCGATGGAAGCAAATTTTTGAAGTAGGGTATCCTTTCGTTGGAAGCGTGTTTTCTGTGTTTTCTGGAGTCATTTTGTTGGAAGCGAATTTTTTATGCTCTGGGGTGATTTCGTTGGAAGCGAATTTTTTGTGCTCTGGGATGATATCTTTGGAAGCGAATATTTATATTTTCAGGAGATTTCGTTGGAAAAGAATTTTTTTGTCTTCTGGGTTAATATAGTTGGAAGAGAATTTTTTGTGTTCTCCGTTTTTTTCGATGGAAGCAAATTTTTGAAGTAGGGGGTCATTTCGTTGGAAGCGTGTTTTCTGTGCTCTGGAGTCATTTCGTTGGAAACGAATTTTTTGTGCTCTGGGGTGATTTCGTTGGAAGCGAATTATTTGTGTTCTGGGGTGAATTCTTTGGAATCGAATGTTTTGTGCTCTGGGGTGATTTCGTTGGAAGCGAATTTTTTTTGGGTTATCGGGTGATTTCGTTGAAAGGGAATTTTTGCGTTCTAGGGAGATTTCATTGAAATGATTTTTTGTGCTCTGGGATGATATCTTTGGAAGCAATATTTGTGTTCTCTGGAGATTTCGTTGCAAGCGAATTTTTTTTGTTCTGGAGTAATTTTTTTGGAAGCGAATTTTTTGGGTTCTCGGGTGGTTTCTTTGAAAGGGAATTTTTGTGTTCTAGGGTAATTTTGTTGTAAGCAAATTTTTTGTGCTCTGGGATGATATCTTTGGAAGTGAATATTTATGTTTTCAGGAGATTTCCTTGGAAAAGAATTTTTTGTCTTCTGGGGTAATATCGTTGGAAGAGAATTTTTTGTCTTCTCCGGTTTTTGCGATGGAAGCAAATTTTTGAAGAAGGGTGTCATTTCATTGGAAGCATGTTTTCTGTTGTCTGGAGTCATTTCATTGGAAGCAAATTTTTTGTACTCTGATGTGATTTTGTTGGAAGCGAATTTTTTGAGTCCTCGGGTGATTTCGTTGAAAGGAAATTTTTGCGTTCTAGGGTGATTTCGTTGGAAGCGAATTTTTTGTGCTCTGGAATGATATCTATGGAAGCGAATATTTGTGTACTCAGGAGATTTTGTTGGAAAATAATTTTTTGTCTTCTGGGGTAATATCATTGGAAGAGAATTTTTGGTCTTCTCCGTTTTTTTCGATGGAAGCAAATTTTTGAAGTAGGGTGTCATTTCGTTGGAAGCATGTTTTCGGGGTTCTGGAGTCATTTCATTGGAAGTAAATTTTTTGTACTCTGGTGTGATTTGGTTGGAAGCGAATTTTTTGTGTTCTCGGGTGATTTGGTAGCAAGTGAATTTTTTGTGTTCTCAGGAGATTTTTTTGGAAAAGAATTTTTGGTCTTCGGGGGTAATGCCGTTGGAAGAGAATTTTTTGTGTTCTCCGGTTTTTTCGATGGAAGCAAATTTTTGAAGTAGTGGGTCATTTCGTTGGAAGCGTGTTTTCTGTGCTCTGGAGTCATTTCGTTGGAATCAAATTTCTGGTGCTTTGCGCTCATTTCTTTGGAATCGAATATTTGTGTTCTCAGGAGATTTCGTTGCAAGCGAATTTTTTGTGTTCTGGAGTAATTTCCTTGGAAGCGAATTTTTTGTGTTCTCGCGTGATATCTTTAAAAGGGAATTTTTGCGTTCTTCGGTGATTTCGTTGGAAGCGAATTTTTTGTGCTCTGGGATGATATCTTTGGAAGCAAATATTTGTGTTCTCAGGAGATTTCGTTGGAAAAGAATTTTTTGTGTTCTGGGGTAAGATCGTTGGAAGCGAATTTTTTGGGTTCTCGAGTAATTTCGTTGAAAGGGAATTTTTGCATTCTAGGGTGATTTCGTTGGAAGCGATTTTTTTGCACTGGGATGTTATCTTTAGAATCTAATATTTGTGTTCTCAGGAGATTTCGTTGGAAAAGAATTTTTTGTCTTCTGGGGCAATATCGTTGGACGAGAATTTTTTGTGTTCTCCATTTTTTTCGATGGAAGCAAATTTTTGAAGTAGGGGGTCATTTCTTTGGAAGCGTGTTTTCTGTGCTCTGGAGTCATATCTTTGGAAGCTAATTTTTTGTGCTCTGGGGTGATTTCGTTGGAAGCGAATATTTGTGTTCTCAGGAGATTTCATTGCAAGCGAATTTTTTTGTATTCTGGAGTCATTTCTTTGGAAGCGAATTTTTTGTGTTCTCGGGTGATTTCGTTGAAAGGGAATTTTTGCGTTCTAGGGTGATTTCATTGGAAGCGATTTTTTTGTGCTCTGGGATGATATCTTTGGAAGCAAATATTTATGTTCTCAGGAGATTTCTTTGGAAAAGAATTTTTTGTCTTCTGGGGTAATGTCGTTGGAAGAGAATTTTTTGTGTTCTCCGGTTTTTTCGATGGAAGCAAATTTTTGAAGTAGGGGGTCATTTCATTGGAAGCATGTTTTCTGTGCTCTGGAGTCATTTCGTTGAAAGCGAATTTTTTGTGCTCTGGTGTGATTTCATTGGAAACGAATTTTTTGTGTTTTCGGGTGATTTCGTTGCAAGTGAATTTTTTGTGTTCTCTGGAGATTTCTTTGGAAAAGAATTTTTTTTCTTCTGGGGTAATGTCGTTGGAAGAGAATTTTTTGTGTTCTCCGGTTTTATCAATTGAAGCAATTTTTTGAAGTAGTGGGTCATTTCGTTGGAAGCTTGTTTTCTGTGCTCTGGAGTCATTTTGTTTGAAGCGAATTTTTTGTTTTCTTGGGTGATTTCGTTGGAAGCGAATATTTGTGTTCTCAGGAGATTTCATTGCAAGCGAATTTTTTGTATTCTGGTGTCATTTCGTTGGAAGCGAATTTTTTGTGTTCTCGGTGATTTCGTTGAAAGGGAATTTTTTGTGTTCTCAGGAGATTTCTTTGGAAAAGAATTTTTGGTCTTCTGGGGTAATGTCGTTGGAAGAGAATTTTTTGTGTTCTCCACTTTTTTCGATGGAAGCAATATTTTGAAATAGTGGGTCATTTCGTTGGAAGCGTGTTTTCTGTGATCTGGAGTCATTTGGTTGGAAGCGAATTTTTTGTACTCTGGGGTGATATCGTTGGAAGCGAATATTTGTCTTCTCAGGAGATTTCGTTGGAAAAGTATTTTTTGTCTTCTGGGGTAGTATCGTTGGATGAGAATTTTTTGTTTTCTCTGGTTTTTTGATGGAAGCTAATTTTTAAGTAGGGGGTCATTTCATTGGAAGCATGTTTTCTGTGCTCTGGAGTCATTTCGTTGGAAGCGAATTTTCTGTGCTCTGGGGTGATTTCATTGGAAGCAAATTTTTTGTGCTCTGGGCTGATATCATTAGAAGCGAATCTATGTGTTCTCAGGAGATTTCGTTGGAAAAGAATTTTTTGTCTTCTGGGGTAATGTCGTTGGAAGAGAATTTTTTGTGATCTCCGGTTTTGTCGATGGAAGCAAATTTTTGAAGTGGGTCATTTCGTTGGAAGCGTGTTTTCTGTGCTCTGGAGTCATTTCGTTGGAATCAAATTTCTGGTGCTCTGGGCTCCTTTCTTTGGAATCGAATATTTGTGTTCTCAGGAGATTTCGTTGCAAGCAAATTTTTTGTGTTCTGGAGTAATTTCCTTGGAAGCGAATTTTTTGTGTTCTCGCGTGATTTCTTTGAAAGGGAATTTTTGCGTTCTTGGGTGATTTCATTGGAAGCGAATTTTTTGTGCTCTGGGATGATATCTTTGGAAGCAAATATTTGTGTTCTCAGGAGATTTCGTTGGAAAAGAATTTTTTGTGTTCTGGGGTAAGATCGTTGGAAGCGAATTTTTTGGGTTCTCAAGTAATTTCGTTGAAAGGGAATTTTTGCATTCTAGGGTGATTTCGTTGGAAGCGATTTTTTTGCACTGGGATGTTATCTTTAGAAACTAATATTTGTTTTCTCAGGAGATTTCGTTGGAAAAGAATTTTTTGTCTTCTGGGGTAATATCTTTGGACGAGAATTTTTTGTGTTCTCCATTTTTTTCGATGGAAGCAAATTTTTGAAGTAGGGTATCCTTTCGTTGGAAGCGTGTTTTCTGTGTTTTCTGGAGTCATTTCGTTGGAAGCGAATTTTTTATGCTCTGGGGTGATTTCGTTGGAAGCGAATTTTTTGTGCTCTGGGATGATATCTTTGGAAGCGAATATTTATATTTTCAGGAGATTTCGTTGGAAAAGAATTTTTTTGTCTTCTGGGTTAATATAGTTGGAAGAGAATTTTTTGTGTTCTCCGTTTTTTTCGATGGAAGCAAATTTTTGAAGTAGGGGGTCATTTCGTTGGAAGCGTGTTTTCTGTGCTCTGGAGTCATTTCGTTGGAAACGAATTTTTTGTGCTCTGGGGTGATTTCGTTGGAAGCGAATTATTTGTGTTCTGGGGTGAATTCTTTGGAATCGAATTTTTTGTGCTCTGGGGTGATTTCGTTGGAAGCGAATTTTTTTTGGGTTATCGGGTGATTTCGTTGAAAGGGAATTTTTGCGTTCTAGGGAGATTTCATTGAAATGATTTTTTGTGCTCTGGGATGATATCTTTGGAAGCAATATTTGTGTTCTCTGGAGATTTCGTTGCAAGCGAATTTTTTTTGTTCTGGAGTAATTTTTTTGGAAGCGAATTTTTTGGGTTCTCGGGTGGTTTCTTTGAAAGGGAATTTTTGTGTTCTAGGGTAATTTTGTTGTAAGCAAATTTTTTGTGCTCTGGGATGATATCTTTGGAAGTGAATATTTATGTTTTCAGGAGATTTCTTTGGAAAAGAATTTTTTGTCTTCTGGGGTAATATCGTTGGAAGAGAATTTTTTGTCTTCTCCGGTTTTTGTGATGGAAGCAAATTTTTGAAGAAGGGTGTCATTTCATTGGAAGCATGTTTTCTGTTGTCTGGAGTCATTTCATTGGAAGCAAATTTTTTGTACTCTGGTGTGATTTTGTTGGAAGCGAATTTTTTGAGTCCTCGGGTGATTTCGTTGAAAGGAAATTTTTGCGTTCTAGGGTGATTTCGTTGGAAGCGAATTTTTTGTGCTCTGGAATGATATCTATGGAAGCGAATATTTGTGTACTCAGGAGATTTTGTTGGAAAATAATTTTTTGTCTTCTGGGGTAATATCATTGGAAGAGAATTTTTGGTCTTCTCCGTTTTTTTCGATGGAAGCAAATTTTTGAAGTAGGGTGTCATTTCGTTGGAAGCGTGTTTTCGGTGTTCTGGAGTCATTTCATTGGAAGTAAATTTTTTGTACTCTGGTGTGATTTGGTTGGAAGCGAATTTTTTGTGTTCTCGGGTGATTTGGTAGCAAGTGAATTTTTTGTGTTCTCAGGAGATTTTTTTGGAAAAGAATTTTTGGTCTTCGGGGGTAATGCCGTTGGAAGAGAATTTTTTGTGTTCTCCGGTTTTTTCGATGGAAGCAAATTTTTGAAGTAGTGGGTCATTTCGTTGGAAGCGTGTTTTCTGTGCTCTGGAGTCATTTCGTTGGAATCAAATATCTGGTGCTTTGCGCTCATTTCTTTGGAATCGAATATTTGTGTTCTCAGGAGATTTCGTTGCAAGCGAATTTTTTGTGTTCTGGAGTAATTTCCTTGGAAGCGAATTTTTTGTGTTCTCGCGTGATATCTTTAAAAGGGAATTTTTGCGTTCTTCGGTGATTTCGTTGGAAGCGAATTTTTTGTGCTCTGGGATGATATCTTTGGAAGCAAATATTTGTGTTCTCAGGAGATTTCGTTGGAAAAGAATTTTTTGTGTTCTGGGGTAAGATCGTTGGAAGCGAATTTTTTGGGTTCTCGAGTAATTTCGTTGAAAGGGAATTTTTGCATTCTAGGGTGATTTCGTTGGAAGCGATTTTTTTGCACTGGGATGTTATCTTTAGAATCTAATATTTGTGTTCTCAGGAGATTTCGTTGGAAAAGAATTTTTTGTCTTCTGGGGTAATATCGTTGGACGAGAATTTTTTGTGTTCTCCATTTTTTTCGATGGAAGCAAATTTTTGAAGTAGGGTGTCATTTCGTTGGAAGCGTGTTTTCTGTGTTCTGGAGTCATTTCTTTGGAAGCAAATTTTTTGTGCTCTGGGATGATTTCGTTGGAAGCGAATTTTTTGTGCTCTGGGATGATATCTTTGGAAGCGAATATTTATATTCTCAGGAGATTTCGTTGGAAAAGAATTTTTGTCTTCTGGGGTAATATAGTTGGAAGAGAATTTTTTGTGTTCTCCGTTTTTTTCGATGGAAGCAAATTTTTGAAGTAGGGGGTCATTTCGTTGGAAGCGTGTTTTCTGTGCTCTGGAGTCATTTCGTTGGAAATGAATTTTTTGTGCTCTGTGGTGATTTCTTTGGAAGCGAATTTTTTGTGTTCTCGGGTGATTTTGTTGAAAGGGAATTATTGTGTTCTAGGGTGATTTCGTTGGAAGCAAATTTTTTGTGCTCTGGGATGATATCTTTGGAAGCGAATATTTGTGTTCTCAGAAGATATCATTGGAAATGAATTTTTTGCCTTCTGGGGTAATATCGTTGGAAGAGAATTCTTTGTGTTCTCTGGTTTTTTCGATGGAAGCAAATTTTTGAAGATGGAGGTTATTTCGTTGGAAGCGTGTTTTTGGTGTTCTGGAGTCATTTCATTAGAATTGAATTTTTTGTGCTTTGGGATGATATCTTTGGAAGCGAATATTTGTGTTCTCATGAGATTTTGTTTGAAAACAATTTTTTGTCTTCTGGGGTAATATCGTTGGAAGCGAATTTTTTGTGTTCTCAGGTCATTTCGTTGAAAGGGAAATTTTGTGTTCTAGGATAATTTTGTTGGAAGCGAATTTTTGTGCTCTGGGATTATTCCGTTAGAAGTGAAATTTTTGTATTCTCGGGTGATTTCATTGAAAGTGAATTTTTGTGTTCTAGGGTGATTTCGTTGGAAGCGAATTTTTTGTGCTCTGGGATGATATCTTTGGAAGCGAATATTTGTATTCTCAGGAGATTTCGTTAGAAAAGAATTTTTTGTCTTCTGGGATGATATCTTTGGAAGCGAATATTTGTGTTCTCAGGAGATTTCATTGGAAAAGAATTTTTTGTCTTCTGGGGTAATATAGTTGGAAGAGAATTTTTCGGGTTCTCCAGTTTTTTCAATCGAAGCATTTTTTTGAAGTAGGGGGTCATTTCTTTGGAAGCGTGTTTTCTGTGCTCTGGAATAATTTCGTCGGAAGCGAATTTTTGGTGCTCTGGGGTGATTTCTTTCGAAGCGAATATTTGTGTTCTCAGGAGATTTCGTTGCCAGCGAATTTTTTGTGTTCTGGTGTAATTTTGTTGGAAGCGAATTTTTTGTGCTCTGGGATGATATCTTTGGAAGCGAATATTGGTGTTCTCAGGAGATTTTGTTGGAAAAGAATTTTTTTGTCTTCTGGGGTAATGTCGTTGGAAGAGAATTTTTTCTGTTTTCCTGTTTTTTCGATGGAAACAAATTTTGAAGTAACGTGTCATTTAGTTGGAAGCATGTTTTCTGTGCTCTGGAACAATTTCTTTGAAAGCGAATTTTTTGTATTCTGTTGTAATTTTGTTGGAAGCGAATTTTTTGTTTTCTCGGGTGATTTCGTTGAAAGGGAGTTTTTGTGTTCTAGGGTGATTTCGTTGGAATCGAATTTTTTGTGCTCTGGGGTGATTTCGTTGGAAGCGAATTTTTTTTGGGTTATCGGGTGATTTCGTTGAAAGGGAATTTTTGCGTTCTAGGGAGATTTCATTGAAATGATTTTTTGTGCTCTGGGATGATATCTTTGGAAGCAATATTTGTGTTCTCTGGAGATTTCGTTGCAAGCGAATTTTTTTTGTTCTGGAGTAATTTTTTTGGAAGCGAATTTTTTGGGTTCTCGGGTGGTTTCTTTGAAAGGGAATTTTTGTGTTCTAGGGTAATTTTGTTGTAAGCAAATTTTTTGTGCTCTGGGATGATATCTTTGGAAGTGAATATTTATGTTTTCAGGAGATTTCCTTGGAAAAGAATTTTTTGTCTTCTGGGGTAATATCGTTGGAAGAGAATTTTTTGTCTTCTCCGGTTTTTGCGATGGAAGCAAATTTTTGAAGAAGGGTGTCATTTCATTGGAAGCATGTTTTCTGTTGTCTGGAGTCATTTCATTGGAAGCAAATTTTTTGTACTCTGGTGTGATTTTGTTGGAAGCGAATTTTTTGAGTCCTCGGGTGATTTCGTTGAAAGGAAATTTTTGCGTTCTAGGGTGATTTCGTTGGAAGCGAATTTTTTGTGCTCTGGAATGATATCTATGGAAGCGAATATTTGTGTACTCAGGAGATTTTGTTGGAAAATAATTTTTTGTCTTCTGGGGTAATATCATTGGAAGAGAATTTTTGGTCTTCTCCGTTTTTTTCGATGGAAGCAAATTTTTGAAGTAGGGTGTCATTTCGTTGGAAGCGTGTTTTCGGGGTTCTGGAGTCATTTCATTGGAAGTAAATTTTTTGTACTCTGGTGTGATTTGGTTGGAAGCGAATTTTTTGTGTTCTCGGGTGATTTGGTAGCAAGTGAATTTTTTGTGTTCTCAGGAGATTTTTTTGGAAAAGAATTTTTGGTCTTCGGGGGTAATGCCGTTGGAAGAGAATTTTTTGTGTTCTCCGGTTTTTTCGATGGAAGCAAATTTTTGAAGTAGTGGGTCATTTCGTTGGAAGCGTGTTTTCTGTGCTCTGGAGTCATTTCGTTGGAATCAAATTTCTGGTGCTTTGCGCTCATTTCTTTGGAATCGAATATTTGTGTTCTCAGGAGATTTCGTTGCAAGCGAATTTTTTGTGTTCTGGAGTAATTTCCTTGGAAGCGAATTTTTTGTGTTCTCGCGTGATATCTTTAAAAGGGAATTTTTGCGTTCTTCGGTGATTTCGTTGGAAGCGAATTTTTTGTGCTCTGGGATGATATCATTGGAAGCAAATATTTGTGTTCTCAGGAGATTTCGTTGGAAAAGAATTTTTTGTGTTCTGGGGTAAGATCGTTGGAAGCGAATTTTTTGGGTTCTCGAGTAATTTCGTTGAAAGGGAATTTTTGCATTCTAGGGTGATTTCGTTGGAAGCGATTTTTTTGCACTGGGATGTTATCTTTAGAATCTAATATTTGTGTTCTCAGGAGATTTCGTTGGAAAAGAATTTTTTGTCTTCTGGGGCAATATCGTTGGACGAGAATTTTTTGTGTTCTCCATTTTTTTCGATGGAAGCAAATTTTTGAAGTAGGGTGTCATTTCGTTGGAAGCGTGTTTTCTGTGTTCTGGAGTCATTTCTTTGGAAGCAAATTTTTTGTGCTCTGGGATGATTTCGTTGGAAGCGAATTTTTTGTGCTCTGGGATGATATCTTTGGAAGCGAATATTTATATTCTCAGGAGATTTCGTTGGAAAAGAATTTTCGTCTTCTGGGGTAATATAGTTGGAAGAGAATTTTTTGTGTTCTCCGTTTTTTTCGATGGGAGCAAATTTTTGAAGTAGGGGGTCATTTCGTTGGAAGCGTGTTTTCTGTGCTCTGGAGTCATTTCGTTGGAAATGAATTTTTTGTGCTCTGTGGTGATTTCTTTGGAAGCGAATTTTTTGTGTTCTCGGGTGATTTTGTTGAAAGGGAATTATTGTGTTCTAGGGTGATTTCGTTGGAAGCAAATTTTTTGTGCTCTGGGATGATATCTTTGGAAGCGAATATTTGTGTTCTCAGAAGATTTCATTGGAAAAGAATTTTTTGCCTTCTGGGGTAATATCGTTGGAAGAGAATTCTTTGTGTTCTCCGGTTTTTTCGATGGAAGCAAATTTTTGAAGATGGGGGTTATTTCGTTGGAAGCATGTTTTTGGTGCTCTGGAGTCATTTCATTAGAATTGAATTTTTTGTGCTTTGGGATGATATCTTTGGAAGTGAATATTTGTGTTCTCATTAGATTTCGTTTGAAAACAATTTTTTGTCTTCTGGGGTAATATCGTTGGAAGCGAATTTTTTGTGTTCTCAGGTCATTTCGTTGAAAGGGAAATTTTGTGTTCTAGGATAATTTTGTTGGAAGCTAATTTTTGTGCTCTGGGATGATTCCGTTGGAAGTCAATTTTTTGTATTCTCGGGTGATTTCATTGAAAGTGAATTTTTGTGTTCTCAGGGTGATTTCGTTGAAAGGGAATTTTTGTGTTCTAGTGTAATTTCGTTGGAAGCGATTATATTGTGCTCTGGGATGTTATCTTTGGAAGCGAATATTTTTGTTCTCAGGAGATTTTGTTGGAAAAGAATTTTTTGCCTTCTGGGGTAATATCATTGGAAGAGAATTTTTTGTGTTCTCCGGTTTTTTCGATGGAAGCAAATTTTTGAAGTAGGGGGTCATTTCGTTGGAAGTGTGTATTCTGTGCTCTGGAGTCATTACGTTGGAAGCGAATTTTCTGTGTTCTGCGATAATTTCTTTGGAAGCGAATTTTTTGTGTTCTCGGGTGATTTCCATGATAGAGAATTTTTGTGTTCTAGGGTGATTTCGTTGGAAGCCAATTTTTTGTCCTCTGGGATGATATCTTTGGAAGCGAATATCTGTGTTCTCAGGAGGTTTCATTGGAAAAGAATTTTTTGTCTTATGGGGTAATATCGTTGGAAGAGAATTTTTTGTGTTTTCTGGTTTTTTCGATGGAAGCAAATTTTTGAGGTAGGAGGTCATTTTGTTGGAAGCGTGTTTTCTGTGCTCTGGAGTCCTTTCGTTGGAAGCAAATTTTTTGTGCTCTGGGGTGATTTCGTTGGAAGCGAATATTTGTGTTCTCAGAAGATTTCGTTGCAAGTGAATTTTTTGTGTTCTGGAGTAATTTCCTTGGAAGAAAATTTTTTGTGTTCTCGGGTGATTTCCATGAAAGGGAATTTTTGTGTTCTAGGGTGATTTCATAGGAAGTGAATTTTTTTGCTCTGGGATGATATCTTTGGAAGCGAATATTTGTGTTCTCAGGAGATTTCGTTGGAAAAGAATTTTTTGCCTTCTGGGGTAATATCGTTGGAAGAGATTATTTGTGTTCTCCGGTTTTTTCGATGGAAACAAATTTTGAAGTAACGTGTCATTTAGTCGGAAGCATGTTTTCTGTGCTCTGGAACAATTTCGTTGAAAGCGAATTTTTTGTGTTCTGGTGTAATTTTGTTGGAAGCGAGTTTTTGGTTTCTCGGGTGATTTCGTTGAAAGGGAGTTTTTGTGTTCTAGGGTGATTTCATTGGAAGCGAATTTTTTGTGCTCTGGGGTGATTTCGTTGGAAGCGAATATTTGTGTTCTCAGAAGATTTCATTGGAAAAGAATTTTTTGCCTTCTGGGGTAATATCGTTGGAAGAGAATTCTTTGTGTTCTCCGGTTTTTTCGATGGAAGCAAATTTTTGAAGATGGGGGTTATTTCGTTGGAAGCATGTTTTTGGTGCTCTGGAGTCATTTCATTAGAATTGAATTTTTTGTGCTTTGGGATGATATCTTTGGAAGCGAATATTTGTGTTCTCATGAGATTTCGTTTGAAAACAATTTTTTGTCTTCTGGGGTAATATCGTTGGAAGCGAATTTTTTGTGTTCTCAGGTCATTTCGTTGAAAGGGAAATTTTGTGTTCTAGGATAATTTTGTTGGAAGCGAATTTTTGTGCTCTGGGATGATTCCGTTGGAAGTCAATTTTTTGTATTCTCGGGTGATTTCATTGAAAGTGAATTTTTGTGTTCTCAGGGTGATTTCGTTGAAAGGGAATTTTTGTGTTCTAGTGTAATTTTGTTGGAAGCGAATATATTGTGCTCTGGGATGATATCTTTGGAAGCGAATATTTTTGTTCTCAGGAGATTTCGTTGGAAAAGAATTTTTTGCCTTCTGGGGTAATATCATTGGAAGAGAATTTTTTGTGTTCTCCGGTTTTTTCGATGGAAGCAAATTTTTGAAGTAGGGGGTCATTTCGTTGGAAGTGTGTATTCTGTGCTCTGGAGTCATTACGTTGGAAGCGAATTTTTTGTGTTCTGCGATAATTTCTTTGGAAGCGAATTTTTTGTGTTCTCGGGTGATTTCCATGATAGAGAATTTTTGTGTTCTAGGGTGATTTCGTTGGAAGCCAATTTTTTGTCCTCTGGGATGATATCTTTGGAAGCGAATATCTGTGTTCTCAGGAGGTTTCATTGGAAAAGAATTTTTTGTCTTATGGGGTAATATCGTTGGAAGAGAATTTTTTGTGTTTTCTGGTTTTTTCGATGGAAGCAAATTTTTGAGGTAGGAGGTCATTTTCTTGGAAGCGTGTTTTCTGTGCTCTGGAGTCCTTTCGTTGGAAGCAAATTTTTTGTGCTCTGGGGTGATTTCGTTGGAAGCGAATATTTGTGTTCTCAGAAGATTTCGTTGCAAGTGAATTTTTTGTGTTCTGGAGTAATTTCCTTGGAAGAAAATTTTTTGTGTTCTCGGGTGATTTCCATGAAAGGGAATTTTTGTGTTCTAGGGTGATTTCATAGGAAGTGAATTTTTTTGCTCTGGGATGATATCTTTGGAAGCGAATATTTGTGTTCTCAGGAGATTTCGTTGGAAAAGAATTTTTTGCCTTCTGGGGTAATATCGTTGGAAGAGATTATTTGTGTTCTCCGGTTTTTTCGATGGAAACAAATTTTGAAGTAACGTGTCATTTAGTTGGAAGCATGTTTTCTGTGCTCTGGAACAATTTCGTTGAAAGCGAATTTTTTGTGTTCTGGTGTAATTTTGTTGGAAGCGAGTTTTTGGTTTCTCGGGTGATTTCGTTGAAAGGGAGTTTTTGTGTTCTAGGGTGATTTCATTGGAAGCGAATTTTTTGTGCTCTGGGGTGATTTCGTTGGAAGCGAATATTTGTGTTCTCAGAAGATTTCATTGGAAAAGAATTTTTTGCCTTCTGGGGTAATATCGTTGGAAGAGAATTCTTTGTGTTCTCCGGTTTTTTCGATGGAAGCAAATTTTTGAAGATGGGGGTTATTTCGTTGGAAGCATGTTTTTGGTGCTCTGGAGTCATTTCATTAGAATTGAATTTTTTGTGCTTTGGGATGATATCTTTGGAAGCGAATATTTGTGTTCTCATGAGATTTCGTTTGAAAACAATTTTTTGTCTTCTGGGGTAATATCGTTGGAAGCGAATTTTTTGTGTTCTCAGGTCATTTCGTTGAAAGGGAAATTTTGTGTTCTAGGATAATTTTGTTGGAAGCGAATTTTTGTGCTCTGGGATGATTCCGTTGGAAGTCAATTTTTTGTATTCTCGGGTGATTTCATTGAAAGTGAATTTTTGTGTTCTCAGGGTGATTTCGTTGAAAGGGAATTTTTGTGTTCTAGTGTAATTTTGTTGGAAGCGAATATATTGTGCTCTGGGATGATATCTTTGGAAGCGAATATTTTTGTTCTCAGGAGATTTCGTTGGAAAAGAATTTTTTGCCTTCTGGGGTAATATCATTGGAAGAGAATTTTTTGTGTTCTCCGGTTTTTTCGATGGAAGCAAATTTTTGAAGTAGGGGGTCATTTCGTTGGAAGTGTGTATTCTGTGCTCTGGAGTCATTACGTTGGAAGCGAATTTTCTGTGTTCTGCGATAATTTCTTTGGAAGCGAATTTTTTGTGTTCTCGGGTGATTTCCATGATAGAGAATTTTTGTGTTCTAGGGTGATTTCGTTGGAAGCCAATTTTTTGTCCTCTGGGATGATATCTTTGGAAGCGAATATCTGTGTTCTCAGGAGGTTTCATTGGAAAAGAATTTTTTGTCTTATGGGGTAATATCGTTGGAAGAGAATTTTTTGTGTTTTCTGGTTTTTTCGATGGAAGCAAATTTTTGAGGTAGGAGGTCATTTTGTTGGAAGCGTGTTTTCTGTGCTCTGGAGTCCTTTCGTTGGAAGCAAATTTTTTGTGCTCTGGGGTGATTTCGTTGGAAGCGAATATTTGTGTTCTCAGAAGATTTCGTTGCAAGTGAATTTTTTGTGTTCTGGAGTAATTTCCTTGGAAGAAAATTTTTTGTGTTCTCGGGTGATTTCCATGAAAGGGAATTTTTGTGTTCTAGGGTGATTTCATAGGAAGTGAATTTTTTTGCTCTGGGATGATATCTTTGGAAGCGAATATTTGTGTTCTCAGGAGATTTCGTTGGAAAAGAATTTTTTGCCTTCTGGGGTAATATCGTTGGAAGAGATTATTTGTGTTCTCCGGTTTTTTCGATGGAAACAAATTTTGAAGTAACGTGTCATTTAGTCGGAAGCATGTTTTCTGTGCTCTGGAACAATTTCGTTGAAAGCGAATTTTTTGTGTTCTGGTGTAATTTTGTTGGAAGCGAGTTTTTGGTTTCTCGGGTGATTTCGTTGAAAGGGAGTTTTTGTGTTCTAGGGTGATTTCATTGGAAGCGAATTTTTTGTGCTCTGGGGTGATTTCGTTGGAAGCGAATATTTGTGTTCTCAGAAGATTTCATTGGAAAAGAATTTTTTGCCTTCTGGGGTAATATCGTTGGAAGAGAATTCTTTGTGTTCTCCGGTTTTTTCGATGGAAGCAAATTTTTGAAGATGGGGGTTATTTCGTTGGAAGCATGTTTTTGGTGCTCTGGAGTCATTTCATTAGAATTGAATTTTTTGTGCTTTGGGATGATATCTTTGGAAGCGAATATTTGTGTTCTCATGAGATTTCGTTTGAAAACAATTTTTTGTCTTCTGGGGTAATATCGTTGGAAGCGAATTTTTTGTGTTCTCAGGTCATTTCGTTGAAAGGGAAATTTTGTGTTCTAGGATAATTTTGTTGGAAGCGAATTTTTGTGCTCTGGGATGATTCCGTTGGAAGTCAATTTTTTGTATTCTCGGGTGATTTCATTGAAAGTGAATTTTTGTGTTCTCAGGGTGATTTCGTTGAAAGGGAATTTTTGTGTTCTAGTGTAATTTTGTTGGAAGCGAATATATTGTGCTCTGGGATGATATCTTTGGAAGCGAATATTTTTGTTCTCAGGAGATTTCGTTGGAAAAGAATTTTTTGCCTTCTGGGGTAATATCATTGGAAGAGAATTTTTTGTGTTCTCCGGTTTTTTCGATGGAAGCAAATTTTTGAAGTAGGGGGTCATTTCGTTGGAAGTGTGTATTCTGTGCTCTGGAGTCATTACGTTGGAAGCGAATTTTTTGTGTTCTGCGATAATTTCTTTGGAAGCGAATTTTTTGTGTTCTCGGGTGATTTCCATGATAGAGAATTTTTGTGTTCTAGGGTGATTTCGTTGGAAGCCAATTTTTTGTCCTCTGGGATGATATCTTTGGAAGCGAATATCTGTGTTCTCAGGAGGTTTCATTGGAAAAGAATTTTTTGTCTTATGGGGTAATATCGTTGGAAGAGAATTTTTTGTGTTTTCTGGTTTTTTCGATGGAAGCAAATTTTTGAGGTAGGAGGTCATTTTGTTGGAAGCGTGTTTTCTGTGCTCTGGAGTCCTTTCGTTGGAAGCAAATTTTTTGTGCTCTGGGGTGATTTCGTTGGAAGCGAATATTTGTGTTCTCAGAAGATTTCGTTGCAAGTGAATTTTTTGTGTTCTGGAGTAATTTCCTTGGAAGAAAATTTTTTGTGTTCTCGGGTGATTTCCATGAAAGGGAATTTTTGTGTTCTAGGGTGATTTCATAGGAAGTGAATTTTTTTGCTCTGGGATGATATCTTTGGAAGCGAATATTTGTGTTCTCAGGAGATTTCGTTGGAAAAGAATTTTTTGCCTTCTGGGGTAATATCGTTGGAAGAGATTATTTGTGTTCTCCGGTTTTTTCGATGGAAACAAATTTTGAAGTAACGTGTCATTTAGTCGGAAGCATGTTTTCTGTGCTCTGGAACAATTTCGTTGAAAGCGAATTTTTTGTGTTCTGGTGTAATTTTGTTGGAAGCGAGTTTTTGGTTTCTCGGGTGATTTCGTTGAAAGGGAGTTTTTGTGTTCTAGGGTGATTTCATTGGAAGCGAATTTTTTGTGCTCTGGGGTGATTTCGTTGGAAGCGAATATTTGTGTTCTCAGAAGATTTCATTGGAAAAGAATTTTTTGCCTTCTGGGGTAATATCGTTGGAAGAGAATTCTTTGTGTTCTCCGGTTTTTTCGATGGAAGCAAATTTTTGAAGATGGGGGTTATTTCGTTGGAAGCATGTTTTTGGTGCTCTGGAGTCATTTCATTAGAATTGAATTTTTTGTGCTTTGGGATGATATCTTTGGAAGCGAATATTTGTGTTCTCATGAGATTTCGTTTGAAAACAATTTTTTGTCTTCTGGGGTAATATCGTTGGAAGCGAATTTTTTGTGTTCTCAGGTCATTTCGTTGAAAGGGAAATTTTGTGTTCTAGGATAATTTTGTTGGAAGCGAATTTTTGTGCTCTGGGATGATTCCGTTGGAAGTCAATTTTTTGTATTCTCGGGTGATTTCATTGAAAGTGAATTTTTGTGTTCTCAGGGTGATTTCGTTGAAAGGGAATTTTTGTGTTCTAGTGTAATTTTGTTGGAAGCGAATATATTGTGCTCTGGGATGATATCTTTGGAAGCGAATATTTTTGTTCTCAGGAGATTTCGTTGGAAAAGAATTTTTTGCCTTCTGGGGTAATATCATTGGAAGAGAATTTTTTGTGTTCTCCGGTTTTTTCGATGGAAGCAAATTTTTGAAGTAGGGGGTCATTTCGTTGGAAGTGTGTATTCTGTGCTCTGGAGTCATTACGTTGGAAGCGAATTTTTTGTGTTCTGCGATAATTTCTTTGGAAGCGAATTTTTTGTGTTCTCGGGTGATTTCCATGATAGAGAATTTTTGTGTTCTAGGGTGATTTCGTTGGAAGCCAATTTTTTGTCCTCTGGGATGATATCTTTGGAAGCGAATATCTGTGTTCTCAGGAGGTTTCATTGGAAAAGAATTTTTTGTCTTATGGGGTAATATCGTTGGAAGAGAATTTTTTGTGTTTTCTGGTTTTTTCGATGGAAGCAAATTTTTGAGGTAGGAGGTCATTTTCTTGGAAGCGTGTTTTCTGTGCTCTGGAGTCCTTTCGTTGGAAGCAAATTTTTTGTGCTCTGGGGTGATTTCGTTGGAAGCGAATATTTGTGTTCTCAGAAGATTTCGTTGCAAGTGAATTTTTTGTGTTCTGGAGTAATTTCCTTGGAAGAAAATTTTTTGTGTTCTCGGGTGATTTCCATGAAAGGGAATTTTTGTGTTCTAGGGTGATTTCATAGGAAGTGAATTTTTTTGCTCTGGGATGATATCTTTGGAAGCGAATATTTGTGTTCTCAGGAGATTTCGTTGGAAAAGAATTTTTTGCCTTCTGGGGTAATATCGTTGGAAGAGATTATTTGTGTTCTCCGGTTTTTTCGATGGAAACAAATTTTGAAGTAACGTGTCATTTAGTTGGAAGCATGTTTTCTGTGCTCTGGAACAATTTCGTTGAAAGCGAATTTTTTGTGTTCTGGTGTAATTTTGTTGGAAGCGAGTTTTTTGTTTTCTCGGGTGATTTCGTTGAAAGGGAGTTTTTGTGTTCTAGGGTGATTTCATTGGAAGCAAATTTTTTGTGCTCTGGGGTGATTTCGTTGGAAGCGAATTTTTTGGGTTATCGGGTGATTTCGTTGAAAGGGAATTTTTGCGTTCTAGGGAGATTTCATTGAAATGATTTTTTGTGCTCTGGGATGATATCTTTGGAAGCGAATATTTGTGTTCTAAGGAGATTTCAATGGAAAAGAATTTTTTGTCTTCGGGGGTAATGTCGTTGGAAGAGAATTTTTTGTGTTCTCCGGTTTTTTCGATGGAAGCAATTTTTTGAAGTAGGGGGTCATTTCGTTGGAAGCGTATTTCCGGTGCTCAGGAGTCATTTCGTTGAAAGCGAATTTTTTGTGCTCTGGGGTGATTTCTTTAGAAGCGAATTTTTTTGTGTTCTCGTGTGATATCGTTGAAAGGGAATTTTTGTGTTCTAGGGTGATTTCCTTGGAAGCGAATTTTTTGTGCTCTGCGAAGATATCATTGGAAGCGAATATTTGTGTTCTCAGGAGATTTCGTTGGAAAAGAATTTTTTGTCTTTTGGGTTAATATCATTGGAAGAGAATTTTTTGTTTTCTCCGGTTTTTTCGATGGAAACAAATTTTTGAAGTAGGGCGTCATTTCATTGGAAGCATGTTTTCTGTGCTCTGGAGTCATTTAGTTGGAAGCGAATTTTTTGTTCTCTGGGGTGATTTCGTTGGAAGCGAATTTTTTCTGTTGTGGGGTAATTTCGTTGAAACCGAATTTTTTTGTTCTCCGGTTTTTCCGATGAAAGCAAATTTTTTAAGTAGGGGGTCATTTCATTGGAAGCGTGTTTTCTGTGCTCTGGAGTGATTTCTTTGGAAGCGAATTATTTGTGCACTGGGGTGATTTCGTTGGAAGCGAATTTTTTGTGTTCTCGGGTGATGTCGTTGAAAGTGAATTTTTGCCTTCTAGGGTGATTTCGTTGGAAGCGAATTTTTTGTGCTCTGTGATGATATCTTTGGAAGCGAATATTTACATTCTCAGGAGATTTCCTTGGAAAAGAATTTTTTGTCTTCTGGGGTAATATCTTTGGACGAGAATTTTTTGTGTTCTCCATTTTTTTCGATGGAAGCAAATTTTTGAAGTAGGGTGTCATTTCGTTGGAAGCGTGTTTTCTGTGTTCTGGAGTCATTTCGTTGGAAGTGAATTTTTTGTGCTCTGGGGTGATTTCATCGGAAGCAAATTTTTTGTGCTCTGGGATGATATCTTTGGAAGCGAATATTTATATTCTCAGGAGATTTCGTTGGAAAAGAATTTTTTGTCTTCTGGGGTAATATCGTTGGACGAGAATTTTTTGTGTTCTCCATTTTTTGCGATGGAAGCAAATTTTTGAAGTAGGGGGTCATTTCTTTGGAAGCGTGTTTTCTGTGCTCTGCAGTCATTTCGTTGGAAGCTAATTTTTTGTGCTCTGGGGTGATTTCGTTGGAAGCGAATTTTTTGTGTTCACGGCTGATTTCGTTGAAAGGGAATTTTTGCGTTCTAGGGTGATTTCGTTGGATGCGATTTTTTTGTGCTCTGGGATGATATCTTTGGAAGCAAATATTTATGTTCTCAGGAGATTTCTTTGGAAAAGAATTTTTTGTCTTCTGGGGTAATGTCTTTGGAAGAGAATTTTTGTGTTCTCCGGTTTTTTCGATGGAAGCAAATTTTTGAAGTAGGGGGTCATTTCATTGGAAGCATGTTTTCTGTGCTCTGGAGTCATTTCGTTGGAAGCGAATTTTTTGTGCTCTGGTGTGATTTCGTTGGAAATGAATTTTTTTGTGTTTTCGGGTGATTTCGTTGCAAGTGAATTTTTTGTGTTCTCAGGACATTTCTTTGGAAAAGAATTTTTTGTCTTCTGGGGTAATGTCGTTGGAAGAGAATTTTTTGTGTTCTCTGGTTTTATCAATTGAAGCAATTTTTTGAAGTAGTGGGTCATTTCGTTGGAAGCTTGTTTTCTGTGATCTGGAGTCATTTGGTTGGAAGCGAATTTTTTGTTCTCTGGTGTGATTTCGTTGGAAGCGAATTTTTTGTGCTCTGGGATGATATCTTTGGAAGCGAATATTTATATTCTCAGGAGATTTCGTTGGAAAAGAATTTTTTGTCTTCTGGGGTAATGTCGTTGAAAGAGAATTTTTTGTGTTCTCCGGTTTTATCAATTGAAGCAATTTTTTGAAGTAGTGGGTCATTTCGTTGGAAGCTTGTTTTCTGTGCTCGGGATTCATTTTGTTCGAAGCGAATTTTTTGTTCTCTGGGGTGATTTCGTTGGAATCGAATATTTGTGTTCTCAGGAGATTTCGTTGCAAGTGAATTTTTTGTGTTCTCAGGAAATTTCATTGAAAAAGAATTTTTGGTCTTCTGGGGTAATGTCGTTGGAAGAGAATTTTTTGTGTTCTCCGGTTTTATCAATTGAAGCAATGTTTTGAAGTAGTGGGTCATTTCGTTGGAAGCGTGTTTTCTGTGATCTGGAGTCATTTGGTTGGAAGCGAATTTTTTGTACTCTGGGGTGATATCGTTGGAAGCGAATATTTGTCTTCTCAGGAGTTTTCTTTGGAAAAGTATTTTTTGTCTTCTGGGGTAGTATCGTTGGAAGAGAATTTTTTGTTTTCTCTGGTTTTTTGATGGAAGCAAAATTTTTAAGTAGGGGGTCATTTCATTGGAAGCATGTTTTCTGTGCTCTGGAGTCATTTCGTTGGAAGCGAATTTTCTGTGCTCTGGGGTGATTTCGTTGGAAGCAAATTTTTTGTGCTCTGGGCTGATATCATTGTAAGCGAATATTTGTGTTCTCAGGAGATTTCGTTGGAAAAGAATTTTTTGTCTTCTGGGGTAATTTCGTTGGAAGAGAAATTTTTTGTGTTCTTCGGTTATTTCGAAGGAAGCAAATTTTTGAAGTAGTGGGTCATTTCGTTGGAAGCGTGTTTTCTGTGCTCTGGAGTCATTTTGTTGGAATCAAATTTCTGGTGCTCTGGGCTCATTTCTTTGGAAGCGAATATTTGTATTCTCAGGAGATTTCGTTGCAAGCAAATTTTTGTGTTCTGGAGTAATTTCCTTGGAAGCGAATTTTTTGTGTTCTCGCGTGATTTCTTTAAAAGGGAATTTTTGCGTTCTTGGGTGATTTCGTTGGAACCGAATTTTTTGTGCTCTGTGATGATATCTTTGGAAGCGAATATTTGTGTGCTCAGGAGATTTCTTTGGAAAAGAATTTTTGGTCTTTTGGGGTAATGTCGTAGGAAGAGAATTTTTTGTGATCTCCGTTTTTTCGATGGAAGCAAATTTTTAAAGTAGTGGGTCATTTCGTTGGAAGCGTGTTTTCTGTGCTCTGGAGTCATTTCGTTGGAATCAAATTTCTGGTGCTTTGGGCTCATTTCTTTGGAATCAAATATTTGTGTTCTCAGGAGATTTCGTTGCAAGCGAATTTTTTGTGTTCTGGAGTAATTTCCTTGGAAGCGAATTTTTTGTGTTCTCGCGTGATATCTTTAAAAGGGAATTTTTGCGTTCTTCGGTGATTTCGTTGGAAGCGAATTTTTTGTGCTCTGGGATGATATCTTTGGAAGCAAATATTTGTGTTCTCAGGCGATTTCGTTGGAAAAGAATTTTTTGTGTTCTGGGGTAAGATTGTTGGAAGCAAATTTTTTGGGTTCTCGAGTAATTTCGTTGAAAGGGAATTTTTGAATTCTAGGGTGATTTCGTTGGAAGCGATTTTTTTGCACTGGGATGTTATCTTTAGAAACTAATATTTGTGTTCTCAGGAGATTTCGTTGGAAAAGAATTTTTTGTCTTCTGGGGTAATATCTTTGGACGTGAATTTTTTGTGTTCTCCATTTTTTTCGATGGAAGCAAATTTTTGAAGTAGGGTGTCCTTTCGTTGGAAGCGTGTTTTCTGTGTTCTGGAGTCATTTCGTTGGAAGCGAATTTTTTGTGCTCTGGGGTGATTTCGTTGGAAGCGAATTTTTTGTGCTCTGGGATGATATCTTTGGAAGCGAATATTTATATTCTCAGGAGATTTCGTTGGAAAAGAATTTTTTGTCTTCTGGGGTAATGTCGTTGGAAGAGAATTTTTTGTGTTCTCCGGTTTTATCAATTGAAGCAATTTTTTGAAGTAGTGGGTCATTTCGTTGGAAGCTTGTTTTCTGTGCTCGGGAGTCATTTTGTTCGAAGCGAATTTTTTGTTCTCTGGGGTGATTTCGTTGGAAGCGAATATTTGTGTTCTCAGGAGATTTCGTTGCAAGTGAATTTTTTGTGTTCTCAGGAAATTTCATTGAAAAAGAATTTTTGGTCTTCTGGGGTAATGTCGTTGGAAGAGAATTTTTTGTGTTCTCCACTTTTTTCGATGGAAGCTATGTTTTGAAGTAGTGGGTCATTTCGTTGGAAGCGTGTTTTTTGTGATCTGGAGTCATTTGGTAGGAAGCGAATTTTTTGTACTCTGGGGTGATATCGTTGGAAGCGAATATTTGTCTTCTCAGGAGTTTTCGTTGGAAAAGTATTTTTTGTCTTCTGAGGTAGTATCGTTGGAAGAGAATTTTTTGTTTTCTCTGGTTTTTTGATGGAAGCAAAATTTTTAAGTAGGGGGTCATTTCATTGGAAGCATGTTTTCTGTGCTCTGGAGTCATTTCGTTGGAAGCGAATTTTCTGTGCTCTGGGGTGATTTCGTTGGAAGCAAATTTTTTGTTTTCTGGGCTGATATCATTGGAAGCGAATATTTGTGTTCTCAGGAGATTTCGTTGGAAAAGAATTTTTTGTCTTCTGGGGTAATTTCGTTGGAAGAGAATTTTTTGTGTTCTCCAGTTTTTTCGATGGAAGCAAATTTTTGAAGTAGTGGGTCATTTCGTTGGAAGCGTGTTTTCTGTGCTCTGGAGTCATTTCGTTGGAATCAAATTTCTGGTGCTCTGGGCTCATTTCTTTGGAAGCGAATATTTGTATTCTCAGGAGATTTCGTTGCAAGCAAATTTTTTGTGTTCTGGAGTAATTTCCTTGGAAGCCAATTTTTTGTGTTCTCGCGTGATTTCTTCAAAAGGGAATTTTTGCGTTCTTGGGTGATTTCGTTGGAAGCGAATTTTTTGTGCTCTGTGATGATATCTTTGGAAGCGAATATTTGTGTGCTCAGGAGATTTCTTTGGAAAAGAATTTTTTGTCTTTTGGGGTAATGTCGTAGGAAGAGAATTTTTTGTGATCTCCGTTTTTTTCGATGGAAGCAAATTTTTGAAGTAGTGGGTCATTTCGTTGGAAGCGTGTTTTCTGTGCTCTGGAGTCATTTCGTTGGAATCAAATTTCTATTGCTTTGGGCTCATTTCTTTGGAATCAAATATTTGTGTTCTCAGGAGATTTCGTTGCAAGCGAATTTTTTGTGTTCTGGAGTAATTTCCTTCGAAGCGAATGTTTTGTGTTCTCGCGTGATATCTTTAAAAGGGAATTTTTGTGTTCTTCGGTGATTTCGTTGGAAGCGAATTTTTTGTGCTCTGGGATGATATCTTTGGAAGCAAATATTTGTGTTCTCAGGAGATTTCGTTGGAAAAGAATTTTTTGTGTTCTGGGGTAAGATCGTTGGAAGCGAATTTTTTGGGTTCTCGAGTAATTTCGTTGAAAGGGAATTTTTGCATTCTAGGGTGATTTCGTTGGAAGCGATTTTTTTGCACTGGGATGTTATCTTTAGAAACTAATATTTGTGTTCTCAGGAGATTTCGTTGGAAAAGAATTTTTTGTCTTCTGGGGTAATATCTTTGGACGAGAATTTTTTGTGTTCTCCATTTTTTTCGATGGAAGCAAATTTTTGAAGTAGGGTGTCCTTTCGTTGGAAGCGTGTTTTCTGTGTTCTGGAGTCATTTCGTTGGAAGCGAATTTTTTGTGCTCTGGGGTGATTTCGTTGGAAGCAAATTTTTTGTGCTCTGGGATGATATCTTTGGAAGCGAATATTTATATTCTCAGGAGATTTCATTGGAAAAGAATTTTTGTCTTCTGGGGTAATGTCGTTGGAAGAGAATTTTCTGTGTTCTCCGGTTTTATCAATTGAAGCAATTTTTTGAAGTAGTAGGTCATTTCTTGGAAGCGTGTTTTCTGTGCTCTGGAGTCATTTCTTTGGAAACGAATTTTTTGTGCTCTGGGGTGATTTCGTTGGAAGCGAATTTTTTGTGTTCTGGGGTGATTTCTTTGGAAGCGAATTTTTTGTGTTCTCGGGTGCTTTTGTTGAAAGGGAATTATAGTGTTCTAGGGTGATTTCGTTGGAAGCAAATTTTTTGTGCTCTGGGATGATATCTTTGGAAGCGAATATTTGTTTTCTCAGAAGATTTCATTGGAAAAGAATTTTTTGCCTTCTGGGGTAATATCGTTGGAAGAGAATTCTTTGTGTTCTCCGGTTTTGTGGATGGAAGAAAATTTTTGAAGATGGGGGTTATTTCGTTGGAAGCGTGTTTTTGGTGCTCTGGAGTCATTTCATTAGAATCGAATTTTTTGTGCTTTGGGATGATATCTTTGGAAGCAAATATTTGTGTTTTCATGAGATTTCGTTTGAAAACAATTTTTTTGTCTTCTGGGGTAATATCGTTTGAAGCGAATTTTTTGTGTTCTCAGGTCATTTCGTTGAAAGGGAAATTTTGTGTTCTAGGATAATTTTGTTGGAAGCGAATTTTTGTGCTCTGGGTTGATTCCGTTGGAAGTGAATTTTTTGTATCCTCGGGTGATTTCATTGCAAGTGAATTTTTGTGTTCTAGGGTGATTTTGTTGGAAGCGAATTTTTTGTGCTCTGGGATGATATCTTTGGAAGTGAATATTTGTTTTCTCAGGAGATTTCGTTGGAAAAGAATTTTTTGCCTTCTGGGGTAATGTCATTGGAAGAGAATTTTTTGTGTTCTCCGGTTTTATCAATGGAAGCAATTTTTTGAAGTAGTGGGTCATTTCGTTGGAAGCTTGTTTTCTGTGCTCTGGAGTAATTTTTTTCGAAGCGAATTTTTTGTGTTCTGGGGTGATTTCGTTGGAAGCGAATATTTGTGTTCTCAGGAGATTTCGTTGCAAGTGAATTTTTTGTGTTCTCAGGAGATTTCGTTGGAAAAGAATTTTTGGTCTTCTGGGATAATGTCGTTGGAAGAGAATTTTTTGTGTTCTCCACTTTTTTCGATGGAAGCAATATTTTGAAGTAGTGGGTCATTTCGTTGGAAGCGTGTTTTCTGTGGTCTGGAGTCATTTAGTTGGAAGTGAATTTTTTGTACTCTGGGGTGATTTCGTTGGAAGGGAATATTTGAGTTCTCAGGAGATTTCTTTTCAAGCGAATTTTTTGTGTTCTTGAGTAATTTCCTTGGAAGCGAATTTTTTGTGTTTCTCGCGTGATTTCTTTGAAAGGGAATTTTTGCGTTCTTGGGTGATTTCGTTGGAAGCGAATTTTTTGTGCTCTGGGATGATATCTTTGGAAGGGAATATTTGTGTTCTCAGGAGATTTCGTTGGAAAAGAATTTTTTGTCTTGGGGGTAATGTCGTTGGAAGAGAATTTTTTGTGTTCTCCGGTTTTTTCGATGGAAGCAATTTTTTGAAGTATGGGGTCATTTCGTTGGAAGCGTGTTTCCGGTGCTCAGGAGTCATTTCGTTGGAAGCGAATTTTTTGTGCTCTGGGGTGATTTCTTTGGAAGCGAATTTTTTGTGTTCTCGCGTGATTTCTTTGAAAGGGAATTTTTGCATTCTAGGGTGATTTCGTTGGAAGCGATTTTTTTGCACTGGGATGATATCTTTAGAAACTAATATTTGTGTTCTCAGGAGATTTCGTTGGAAAAGAATTTTTTGTCTTCTGGGGTAATGTCGTTGGAAGCAAATTTTTTGTGTTCTCGGGTGATTTCGTTGAAATCGATTTTTTTTTTGTTCTAGGGTGATTTCGTTGGAAGGGAATTTTTTGTGCTCTTGGGTGATTTGGTTGGAAGTGAATTTTTTGTCTTCTGTGGTGATTTCGAAGGCAGCGAGTGTTTTATATTCTAGGTTGATTTCTTTGGAAGGGAATTTTTTGTGTTCTGGGGTCATTTCATTGGAAGCGTGTTTTGTGTGCTCTGGAGTCATTTCATTGGAAGCAAATTTTTTTGTGCTCTGGGGTGATTTCGTTGGAAGCGAATATTTGTGTTCTCAGGAGATTTCGTTGCGAGGGAATTTTTTGTGTTCTGCGGTGATTTCGTTGGAAGCGAATTTTTTGTGTTCTTGGGTGATTTCGTTGAAAGGGTATTTTTCTGTTTTAGGGTGATTTCGTTGGAAGCGAATTTTTAGTGTTCTCAGGTGATTTTTTTGAAAGGGAATTTTTTTGTTCTTGGGCGATTTCTTTGGAATCGAATTTTTTGTGCTCTGTGATGATATCTTTGGAAGCGAATATTTGTGTTCTCAGGAGATTTCGTTGGAAAAGAATTTTTTGTCTTCTGGGGTAATATCATTAGAAGAGAATTTTTTTGTTTTCCGGTATTTCCATGGAAGCAATTTTTTGAAGTAGGGGGTCATTTCGTTGGAAGCATGTTTTCTGTGCTCTGGAGTCATTTCGTTGGAAGCATATTTTTTGTGTTCTGTGGTGATTTCATTGAAAGCGAATTTTTTGTGTTCTGGGGTATTTCGTTGGAAGCTAATATTTGTGTTCTCAGGAGATTTCGTTGCAAGCGAATTTTTTGTGTTGTGGGGTGATTTCGTTGGAAGCGTATTTTTTTTGTTCTCGGGTGATTTCGTTGAAAGGGAAATTTTGTGTTCAAGGGTGCTTTCTTTTGAAGCGAATTTTTTGTGCTCTGGGATGATATCTTTGGAAGCGAATATTTTTGTTCTCAGGGGTGATTTCGTTGGAAGCGAATTTTTGTGTTCTGGGGTAACTTCGTTCGAAGCGAATTTTTTGTGTTCTGGGTTCCTTTCATTGGAAGCATGTTTTCTGTGCTTTGGAGTCATTTCATTGGAAGCGAATATTTTGTGCTCTGTGGTGATTTTGTTGTAAGCGAATTTTTTGTGTTCTCAGGTGATTTCGTTTATAGCTCATTTTTTGTGTTCTAGCGTGATTGCTTTGGAAGTGAATTTTTTGTGTTCTGGGGTGATTTCGATGGAAGAAAATTTTTTCTGTTCTGTGGTAATTTTGTTGGAAGTGAACTTTTAGTGTTCTCGGGTGATTTCGTTGAAAGCGAATTTTTTGTGTTCTAGGGTAATTTTGTTGGAAGCGAATTTTTTTGTGCTCTGGGATGATTTCCTTGGAAGCGAATATTTGTGTTATCAGGAGATTTCGTTGGAAGAGAATTTTTTTGTGTTCTGGGGTAATTTCTTTGGATGCAAATTTTTTGTGTTCTTGGGTGATTTCAATGGAAGCAAATTTTGAAATATGGGGTCATTTCTTTGGAAGCGTGTTTTCTGTGCTCTGGAGTCATTTTGTTGGAAGCGAATTTTTTGTGCTCTGGGGTGATTTGGTTGGAAGCGAATTTTTTGTCTTCTGTGGTGATTTCGATGGAAGCGAATTTTTTATGTTTTAGGGTGATTTCGTTGGAGGCGAATTTTTTGTGTTCAGCGGTCATTTCATTGGAAGCGTGCTTTCTGTGCTCTGGAGTCATATCTTTGGAAGCGAATTTTTTGTGCTCTGGGGTGATTTCGTTGGAAGCAAATTTTTTTGTGTTCTCGGGGGTTTCGTTGAAAGGGAATTTTTGTGTTCTAGGGTGATTTCGTTGGAAGCAATTTTTTTCTACTCTGTGATGATATCTTTGGAAGCGAATATTTATGTTCTCAGGAGATTTTGTTGGAAAAGAATTTTTTGTCTTCTGGGGCAATATTGTTGGAAGATTTTTTTGTGTTCTCCGGTTTTTTGGATGGAAGCAAATTTTTAAAATAGGGGGTCATTTAGTTGGAAGCGTGTTTTCTGTGCTGTAGAGTCATTTTGTTGGAAGCGAATTTTTTGTGTTCTGGGGTAACTTCGTTGGAAGCCAATTTTTTGTGTTCTGGGGTAACTTCGTTGGAAACGAATTTTTTGTGTTCTGGGGTGATTTCGATTGTAGGAAATTTTTGAAGTATGGGATCATTTCGTTGGAAGTGTGTTTTCTGTGCTCTGGAGTCATTTCTTTTGAAGCGAATTTTTTGTGTTCTGGGGTGAGTTCGATGGAAGCAAATATTTGTGTTCTCAGAAGATTTCGTTGCAAGCGACTTTTTTGTGGTGTGGGGTAATTGGTTTGGAAGCGAATTTTTTGTGTCCTCATGTGATTTCAATGGAAGCAAATTTTTGAAGTATACGGACATTTCTTTGGAAGCAAATTTTTTCTGCTTTGGGGTGATTTTGTTGGAAGCGAATTTATTGTGCTCTGGGGTGATTTTGTTGGAAGCGAATTTTTTGTCTCTGTGGTGATTTCGATAGAAGCGATTTTTTTATGTTCTAGGGTGATTTCGTTGGAAGGGAAAATTTGTGTTCTCGGGTCATTTCATTCGAAGCGTGTTTTCTGTGCTCTGGAGTCATTTCGTTGGAAACGAATTTTTTGTGCTCTGGGGTGATTTCGTTGGAAGCGAATTTTTTGTGTTCTCAGGAGATTTCATTGCAAGCGAATTTTCTGTGTTCTGGGGTGATTTCTTTGGAAGCGAATTTTTTGTGTTCTCGGGGGATTTCAATGAAAAGGAATTTATGTGTTGTAGGGTGATTTCTTTGGAAGAGAAATTTTTGTGCTCTGGGATGATATCTTTGAGAACGAATATTTGTTTTCTCAGGAGATTTCGTTGCAAAAGAATTTTTTGTCTTCTGGGGAAATTTCGTTGGAAGCAAATTTTTTGTGTTCTGGGGTGATTTCGATGGTAGCAAATTTTTGAAGTATGGCGTCATTTTGTTGGACGCGTGTTTTCTATGCTCTGGAGTCATTTCTTTGGAAGCGAATTTTTTGTGCTCTGGGGTGATTTTGTTGGAAGTGAATATTTGTGTTCTCAGGAGATTTCGTTGCAAGCAAATTTTTTGTTTTTTTGGGCTAATTTTTTTGGTGCGAATTTTTGGTGTTCTCAGTTGATTTCGATGGAAACAAATTTTTGAAGTAGTGGGTCATTTCGTTGGAAGCCTGTTTTCTGTGCCCTGGAGTCATTTTGTTGGATGCGAATTTTTTGTGCTCTGGGTTGATTTCTTCGGAAGCGAATTTTTTGTGTTCTCAGGTGATTGAGATGGAAGCAAATTTTTGAAGAATGGGGTCATTTCGTTGGAAGCAAATTTTTTGTGTTCTGGGGTGATTTCGTTGGAAGAGAAATTTTTGTGTGCTCAGGATTTTTTAATGGAAGCAAATTTTTGAAGTAGGGGGTCATTTCGTTGGAAGCGTGTTTTCTGTGCTCTGGAGTCATTTTGTTGGAAGCGAATTTTTTGTGCTCTGGGGTGATTTCATTGGAAGCGAATATTTGTGTTCTCAGGAGATTTCGTTGCAAACAAATTTTTTGTGTTCTAGGGTGATTTCGTTGGAAGCGAATTTTTTGTGCTCTTGGGTGATTTGGTTGGAAGCGCATTTTTTGTCTTCTGTGGTGATTTCAAAGGAAGTGAGGGTTTTATGTTCTAGGGTGATTTTCTTGGAAGGGAATTTTTTGTGTTCTGGGGTCATTTCATTTGAAGCATGTTTTCTGTGCTCTGGAGTCATTTCGTTGGAAGCGAATTTTTTGTGTTCTCCGGTGATTTCGTTGAAAGGGAATTTTTTGTGTTCTAGGGTGATTTCTTTGGAATCGAATATTTTGTGTTCTGCTTTGATTTCAATGGAAGCAAATATTTTCCGTTTTGTAGTAATTTCGTTGGACATAATCTTTTTGTGTTCTCTGGTGATTTCGTTGAAAGGGAATTTTTTGTGTTCTAGGGTGATTATGTTGGAAGCGAATATTTTTGTTCTCAGGAGATTTCTTTGGACAAGAATTTTTTGTCTTCTGGGGTAATATGGTTGGAAGAGAATTTTTTGTGTTCTCCGGTTTTTTCGATGGAAGCAAATTTTTGAAGTAGGGGGCCATATCGTTGGAAGCGTGTTTTCTTTGCTCTGAAGTCATTTCATTGGAAGCGAATTTTTTGTGCTCTGGGGTGATTTCGTTGGAAGCGAATATTTTGTTTTCTGGGGAGATTTCGTTGTAAGCGAATATTTGTGTTCTCAGAAGATTTCATTGGAAAAGAATTTTTTCTCTTTAGGGGTAATATCGTTGGAAGAGAATTTTTTGTGTTCTCCGGTTTCTTCAATGGAAGCAAATTTTTGAAGTAAGGGGTCATTTCGTTCGAAACGAGTTTTCTGTGCTCTGGAGTCATTTCTTTGGAAGGGAATTTTTTGTGTTCTCAGATGATTTCAACAGAAACAAATTTTTGAAGTATGGTATCATTTCGTTCGAAGCGTGTTTTCTGTGCTCTGGAGTCATTTTGTTGGAAGCGAATATTTTGTTTTCTGGGGAGATTTCGTTGTAAGCGAATATTTGTGTTCTCAGAAGATTTCGTTGCAAGCGAATTTTGTCTGTTCTCCGGTTTTTTCGATGGAAGTAAATTTTTGAAGTAGGAGGTCATTTCGTTGGAAGCATGTTTTCGGAGCTCTGGAGTAATTTCGTTGGAAGCGAATTTTTTGTGCTCCGGGTTAATTTCTTTGGAAGCGAATTTTTTGTGTTCTGGGGTGATTTCGTTGAAAGGGAAATTTTGGTGTTCTGGGGTGATTTCGTTGGAAGTGAAATTTTTGTGCTCTGCAATGTTTTCTTTGGAAGCGAATATTTGTGTTCTCAGGAGATTTCGTTGGAAGCGAATGTTTTGTATTTTGGGGTAATTTCATTGAAAGGGAATTTTTTATGTTCTAGGGTGATTTCGTTGGAAGCAAATTTTTTGTGCTCTGGAGTGGTTTGGTTGGAAGCGAATTTTTTGTCTTCTATGGTGATTTCGATGGAAGCGAATTTTTTATGTTTTAGAGTGATTTCGTTGAAAGCGAATTTTTTGTGTTCTGGAGTCATTTCATTGGAAGCGTGTTTTCTGTGCTCTGGAGTCATTTTGTTGGAAGCGAATTTTTTGTGCTCTGTGATGTTTTCTTTGGAAGCAAATATTTCCGTGTTCTCAGTAGATTTCGTTGGAAGTGAATTTTTTGTGTTCTGGGGTAATTTCGATGGAATAGAAATATTTATGCTCTCAGGATTTTTCGATGGAAGCAAATTTTTGAAGTAGGGAGTCATTTAGTTGGAAGCGTGTTTTCTGTGCTCTGGAGTCATTTCGTTGTAAGCGAATTTTTGTGCTCTGGGGTGATTTCGTTGGTAGCGCATTTTCTGTGTTCTGGGATAATTTCGTTGGAAGTGAATTTTTTGTGTTCTCGGGTGATTTCGATGGATGCCAATTTTTGAAGTATGGGATCATTTCCTTGGAAGCGTGTTTTCTGTGCTCTGGAGTCATTTCGTTGGAAGAGAATTTTTTGTAGTCTGGGGTGATTTTGTTGGAAGCGAATATTTTGTACTCTGGAGTGATTTGGTTGGAAGCGAGTTTTTTGTCTTCTATGGTGATTTCGATGGAAGCGAATTTTTTATGTTCTCGGGTGATTTCGTTGAAAGCGAATTTTTTGTGTTTTGGAGTCACTTCATTGGAAGCGTGTTTTCTGTGCTCTGGACTCATTTTGTTGGAAGCGAATTTTTTGTGCTCTGGGATGTTTTCTTTGGAAGCGAATGTTTGTGTTCTCAGGAGATTTCGTTGCAAGCGAATTTTTTGTATTCTGGGGTAATTTCGATGGAATAGAAATTTTTGTGCTCTCAGGACTTTTCGATGGAAGCAAATTTTTGAAGTAGGGACTCCTTTCATTGGAAGCGAATTTTTTGTGCTGTGGGATGTTTTCTTTGGAAGCGAATATTTTTGTTCTCAGGAGATTTCGTTGGAAGCGAATTTTTTGTGTTCTGGGGTAATTTCGATGGAATAGAAATTTTTGTGCTCTCAGGACTTTTCGATGGAAGCAACGTTTTGAAGTAGGAGGTCATTTCGTTGGAAGCATGTTTTCAGACCTCTGGATTCATTTCGTTGGAAGCGAATTTTTTGTGCTCTGGGTTGATTTCGTTGGAAGCGAATTTTTTGTGTTCTGGGGTGATTTCGTTGAAAGGGAATTTTTGGTGTTCTGGGATGATTTCGTTGGAAGCGAATTTTTTGTGCTCTGGGGTGATTTCGTTGGAAGCGAATATTTGTGTTCTCAGGAGATTTCATTGCAAGCGAATTTTTTGTATTCTGGAGTCATTTCGTTGGAAGCGAATTTTTTGTGTTCACGGCTGATTTCGTTGAAAGGGAATTTTTGCGTTCTAGGGTGATTTCTTTGGAAGCGATTTTTTTGTGTTCTCGGGTGATTTCCATGATAGAGAATTTTTGTGTTCTAGGGTGATTTCGTTGGAAGCCAATTTTTTTGTCCTCTGGGATGATATCTTTGGAAGCGAATATTTGTGTTCTCTGGAGATTTTGTTGCAAGCGAATTTTTTTTGTTCTGGAGTAATTTCTTTGGAAGCGAATTTTTTGGGTTCTCGGGTGGTTTCTTTGAAAGTGAATTTTTGCATTCTAGGGTAATTTCGTTGTAAGCAATTTTTTTTTGCTCTGGGAAGATATCTTTGGAAGCGAATATTTATATTCTCAGGAGATTTCCTTGGAAAAGAATTTTTTGTCTTCTGGGGTAATATCGTTGGACGAGAAATTTTTGTGTTCTCCATTTTTTTCGATGGAAGCAAATTTTTGAAGTAGGGTGTCATTTCGTTGGAAGCGTGTTTTCTGTGTTCTGGAGTCATTTCGTTGGAAGCGAATTTTTTGTGCTCTGGGGTGATTTCATTGGAAGCGAATTTTTTGTGCTCTGTGATGATATCTTTGAAAGCGAATATTTACATTCTCAGGAGATTTCCTTGGAAAAGAATTTTTTGTCTTCTGGGGTAATATCTTTGGACGAGAATTTTTTGTGTTCTCCATTTTTTTCGATGGAAGCAAATTTTTGAAGTAGGGTGTCATTTCGTTGGAAGCGTGTTTTCTGTGTTCTGGAGTCATTTCGTTGGAAGTGAATTTTTTGTGCTCTGGGGTGATTTCATCGGAAGCAAATTTTTTGTGCTCAGGGATGATATCTTTGGAAGCGAATATTTATATTCTCAGGAGATTTCGTTGGAAAAGAATTTTTTGTCTTCTGGGGTAATATCGTTGGACGAGAATTTTTTGTGTTCTCCATTTTTTGCGATGGAAGCAAATTTTTGAAGTAGGGGGTCATTTCTTTGGAAGCGTGTTTTCTGTGCTCTGGAGTCATTTCGTTGGAAGCTAATTTTTTGTGCTCTGGGGTGATTTCGTTGGAAGCGAATATTTGTGTTCTCAGGAGATTTCATTGCAAGCGAATTTTTTGTATTCTGGAGTCATTTCGTTGGAAGCGAATTTTTTGTGTTCACGGCTGATTTCGTTGAAAGGGAATTTTTGCGTTCTAGGGTGATTTCGTTGGATGCGATTTTTTTGTGCTCTGGGATGATATCTTTGGAAGCAAATATTTATGTTCTCAGGAGATTTCTTTGGAAAAGAATTTTTTGTCTTCTGGGGTAATGTCTTTGGAAGAGAATTTTTTGTGTTCTCCGGTTTTTTCGATGGAAGCAAATTTTTGAAGTAGGGGGTCATTTCATTGGAAGCATGTTTTCTGTGCTCTGGAGTCATTTCGTTGGAAGCGAATTTTTTGTGCTCTGGTGTGATTTCGTTGGAAATGAATTTTTTTGTGTTTTCGGGTGATTTCGTTGCAAGTGAATTTTTTGTGTTCTCAGGACATTTCTTTGGAAAAGAATTTTTTGTCTTCTGGGGTAATGTCGTTGGAAGAGAATTTTTTGTGTTCTCTGGTTTTATCAATTGAAGCAATTTTTTGAAGTAGTGGGTCATTTCGTTGGAAGCTTGTTTTCTGTGATCTGGAGTCATTTGGTTGGAAGCGAATTTTTTGTTCTCTGGGGTGATTTCGTTGGAAGCGAATTTTTTGTGCTCTGGGATGATATCTTTGGAAGCGAATATTTATATTCTCAGGAGATTTCGTTGGAAAAGAATTTTTTGTCTTCTGGGGTAATGTCGTTGAAAGAGAATTTTTTGTGTTCTCCGGTTTTATCAATTGAAGCAATTTTTTGAAGTAGTGGGTCATTTCGTTGGAAGCTTGTTTTCTGTGCTCGGGATTCATTTTGTTCGAAGCGAATTTTTTGTTCTCTGGGGTGATTTCGTTGGAAGCGAATATTTGTGTTCTCAGGAGATTTCGTTGCAAGTGAATTTTTTGTGTTCTCAGGAAATTTCATTGAAAAAGAATTTTTGGTCTTCTGGGGTAATGTCGTTGGAAGAGAATTTTTTGTGTTCTCCGGTTTTATCAATTGAAGCAATGTTTTGAAGTAGTGGGTCATTTCGTTGGAAGCGTGTTTTCTGTGATCTGGAGTCATTTGGTTGGAAGCGAATTTTTTGTACTCTGGGGTGATATCGTTGGAAGCGAATATTTGTCTTCTCAGGAGTTTTCTTTGGAAAAGTATTTTTTGTCTTCTGGGGTAGTATCGTTGGAAGAGAATTTTTTGTTTTCTCTGGTTTTTTGATGGAAGCAAAATTTTTAAGTAGGGGGTCATTTCATTGGAAGCATGTTTTCTGTGCTCTGGAGTCATTTCGTTGGAAGCGAATTTTCTGTGCTCTGGGGTGATTTCGTTGGAAGCAAATTTTTTGTGCTCTGGGCTGATATCATTGTAAGCGAATATTTGTGTTCTCAGGAGATTTCGTTGGAAAAGAATTTTTTGTCTTCTGGGGTAATTTCGTTGGAAGAGAAATTTTTTGTGTTCTTCGGTTATTTCGAAGGAAGCAAATTTTTGAAGTAGTGGGTCATTTCGTTGGAAGCGTGTTTTCTGTGCTATGGAGTCATTTTGTTGGAATCAAATTTCTGGTGCTCTGGGCTCATTTCTTTGGAAGCGAATATTTGTATTCTCAGGAGATTTCGTTGCAAGCAAATTTTTTGTGTTCTGGAGTAATTTCCTTGGAAGCGAATTTTTTGTGTTCTCGCGTGATTTCTTTAAAAGGGAATTTTTGCGTTCTTGGGTGATTTCGTTGGAAGCGAATTTTTTGTGCTCTGTGATGATATCTTTGGAAGCGAATATTTGTGTGCTCAGGAGATTTCTTTGGAAAAGAATTTTTTGTCTTTTGGGGTAATGTCGTAGGAAGAGAATTTTTTGTGATCTCCGTTTTTTTCGATGGAAGCAAATTTTTGAAGTAGTGGGTCATTTCGTTGGAAGCGTGTTTTCTGTGCTCTGGAGTCATTTCGTTGGAATCAAATTTCTATTTCTTTGGGCTCATTTCTTTGGAATCAAATATTTGTGTTCTCAGGAGATTTCGTTGCAAGCGAATTTTTTGTGTTCTGGAGTAATTTCCTTCGAAGCGAATGTTTTGTGTTCTCGCGTGATATCTTTAAAAGGGAATTTTTGTGTTCTTCGGTGATTTCGTTGGAAGCGAATTTTTTGTGCTCTGGGATGATATCTTTGGAAGCAAATATTTGTGTTCTCAGGAGATTTCGTTGGAAAAGAATTTTTTGTGTTCTGGGGTAAGATCGTTGGAAGCGAATTTTTTGGGTTCTCGAGTAATTTCGTTGAAAGGGAATTTTTGCATTCTAGGGTGATTTCGTTGGAAGCGATTTTTTTGCACTGGGATGTTATCTTTAGAAACTAATATTTGTGTTCTCAGGAGATTTCGTTGGAAAAGAATTTTTTGTCTTCTGGGGTAATATCTTTGGACGAGAATTTTTTGTGTTCTCCATTTTTTTCGATGGAAGCAAATTTTTGAAGTAGGGTGTCCTTTCGTTGGAAGCGTGTTTTCTGTGTTCTGGAGTCATTTCGTTGGAAGCGAATTTTTTGTGCTCTGGGGTGATTTCGTTGGAAGCAAATTTTTTGTGCTCTGGGATGATATCTTTGGAAGCGAATATTTATATTCTCAGGAGATTTCATTGGAAAAGAATTTTTGTCTTCTGGGGTAATGTCGTTGGAAGAGAATTTTCTGTGTTCTCCGGTTTTATCAATTGAAGCAATTTTTTGAAGTAGTAGGTCATTTCTTGGAAGCGTGTTTTCTGTGCTCTGGAGTCATTTCTTTGGAAACGAATTTTTTGTGCTCTGGGGTGATTTCGTTGGAAGCGAATTTTTTGTGTTCTGGGGTGATTTCTTTGGAAGCGAATTTTTTGTGTTCTCGGGTGCTTTTGTTGAAAGGGAATTATAGTGTTCTAGGGTGATTTCGTTGGAAGCAAATTTTTTGTGCTCTGGGATGATATCTTTGGAAGCGAATATTTGTTTTCTCAGAAGATTTCATTGGAAAAGAATTTTTTGCCTTCTGGGGTAATATCGTTGGAAGAGAATTCTTTGTGTTCTCCGGTTTTGTGGATGGAAGAAAATTTTTGAAGATGGGGGTTATTTCGTTGGAAGCGTGTTTTTGGTGCTCTGGAGTCATTTCATTAGAATCGAATTTTTTGTGCTTTGGGATGATATCTTTGGAAGCAAATATTTGTGTTTTCATGAGATTTCGTTTGAAAACAATTTTTTTGTCTTCTGGGGTAATATCGTTTGAAGCGAATTTTTTGTGTTCTCAGGTCATTTCGTTGAAAGGGAAATTTTGTGTTCTAGGATAATTTTGTTGGAAGCGAATTTTTGTGCTCTGGGTTGATTCCGTTGGAAGTGAATTTTTTGTATTCTCGGGTGATTTCATTGCAAGTGAATTTTTGTGTTCTAGGGTGATTTTGTTGGAAGCGAATTTTTTGTGCTCTGGGATGATATCTTTGGAAGTGAATATTTGTTTTCTCAGGAGATTTCGTTGGAAAAGTATTTTTTGCCTTCTGGGGTAATGTCATTGGAAGAGAATTTTTTGTGTTCTCCGGTTTTATCAATGGAAGCAATTTTTTGAAGTAGTGGGTCATTTCGTTGGAAGCTTGTTTTCTGTGCTCTGGAGTAATTTTTTTCGAAGCGAATTTTTTGTGTTCTGGGGTGATTTCGTTGGAAGCGAATATTTGTGTTCTCAGGAGATTTCGTTGCAAGTGAATTTTTTGTGTTCTCAGGAGATTTCGTTGGAAAAGAATTTTTGGTCTTCTGGGATAATGTCGTTGGAAGAGAATTTTTTGTGTTCTCCACTTTTTTCGATGGAAGCAATATTTTGAAGTAGTGGGTCATTTCGTTGGAAGCGTGTTTTCTGTGATCTGGAGTCATTTAGTTGGAAGTGAATTTTTTGTACTCTGGGGTGATTTCGTTGGAAGGGAATATTTGAGTTCTCAGGAGATTTCTTTTCAAGCGAATTTTTTGTGTTCTTGAGTAATTTCCTTGGAAGCGAATTTTTTGTGTTTCTCGCGTGATTTCTTTGAAAGGGAATTTTTGCGTTCTTGGGTGATTTCGTTGGAAGCGAATTTTTTGTGCTCTGGGATGATATCTTTGGAAGGGAATATTTGTGTTCTCAGGAGATTTCGTTGGAAAAGAATTTTTTGTCTTGGGGGTAATGTCGTTGGAAGAGAATTTTTTGTGTTCTCCGGTTTTTTCGATGGAAGCAATTTTTTGAAGTATGGGGTCATTTCGTTGGAAGCGTGTTTCCGGTGCTCAGGAGTCATTTCGTTGGAAGCGAATTTTTTGTGCTCTGGGGTGATTTCTTTGGAAGCGAATTTTTTGTGTTCTCGCGTGATTTCTTTGAAAGGGAATTTTTGCATTCTAGGGTGATTTCGTTGGAAGCGATTTTTTTGCACTGGGATGATATCTTTAGAAACTAATATTTGTGTTCTCAGGAGATTTCGTTGGAAAAGAATTTTTTGTCTTCTGGGGTAATGTCGTTGGAAGCAAATTTTTTGTGTTCTCGGGTGATTTCGTTGAAATCGATTTTTTTTTGTTCTAGGGTGATTTCGTTGGAAGGGAATTTTTTGTGCTCTTGGGTGATTTGGTTGGAAGTGAATTTTTTGTCTTCTGTGGTGATTTCGAAGGCAGCGAGTGTTTTATATTCTAGGTTGATTTCGTTGGAAGGGAATTTTTTGTGTTCTGGGGTCATTTCATTGGAAGCGTGTTTTGTGTGCTCTGGAGTCATTTCATTGGAAGCAAATTTTTTTGTGCTCTGGGGTGATTTCGTTGGAAGCGAATATTTGTGTTCTCAGGAGATTTCGTTGCGAGGGAATTTTTTGTGTTCTGCGGTGATTTCGTTGGAAGCGAATTTTTTGTGTTCTTGGGTGATTTCGTTGAAAGGGTATTTTTCTGTTTTAGGGTGATTTCGTTGGAAGCGAATTTTTAGTGTTCTCAGGTGATTTTTTTGAAAGGGAATTTTTTTGTTCTTGGGCGATTTCTTTGGAATCGAATTTTTTGTGCTCTGTGATGATATCTTTGGAAGCGAATATTTGTGTTCTCAGGAGATTTCGTTGGAAAAGAATTTTTTGTCTTCTGGGGTAATATCATTAGAAGAGAATTTTTTTGTTTTCCGGTATTTCCATGGAAGCAATTTTTTGAAGTAGGGGGTCATTTCGTTGGAAGCATGTTTTCTGTGCTCTGGAGTCATTTCGTTGGAAGCATATTTTTTGTGTTCTGTGGTGATTTCATTGAAAGCGAATTTTTTGTGTTCTGGGGTATTTCGTTGGAAGCTAATATTTGTGTTCTCAGGAGATTTCGTTGCAAGCGAATTTTTTGTGTTGTGGGGTGATTTCGTTGGAAGCGTATTTTTTTTGTTCTCGGGTGATTTCGTTGAAAGGGAATTTTTGTGTTCAAGGGTGCTTTCTTTGGAAGCGAATTTTTTGTGCTCTGGGATGATATCTTTGGAAGCGAATATTTTTGTTCTCAGTAGATTTCGTTGGAAAAGAATTTTTTGTCTTCTGGGGTAATATCGTTAGAAGAGAATTGTTTGTGTTTTCCGGTATTTCCATGGAAGCAAATTTTTGAAGTAGGGGGTCATTGCGTTGGAAGCGTGTTTTCTGTGCTATGGAGTCATTTCGTTGGAAGCGAATTTTTTGTGTTCTGGGGTGATTTCGTTGGAAGCGAATTTTTGTGTTCTGGGGTAACTTCGTTCGAAGCGAATTTTTTGTGTTCTGGGTTCCTTTCATTGGAAGCATGTTTTCTGTGCTTTGGAGTCATTTCATTGGAAGCGAATATTTTGTGCTCTGTGGTGATTTTGTTGTAAGCGAATTTTTTGTGTTCTCAGGTGATTTCGTTTATAGCTCATTTTTTGTGTTCTAGCGTGATTGCTTTGGAAGTGAATTTTTTGTGTTCTGGGGTGATTTCGATGGAAGAAAATTTTTTCTGTTCTGTGGTAATTTTGTTGGAAGTGAACTTTTAGTGTTCTCGGGTGATTTCGTTAAAAGCGAATTTTTTGTGTTCTAGGGTAATTTTGTTGGAAGCGAATTTTTTTGTGCTCTGGGATGATTTCCTTGGAAGCGAATATTTGTGTTATCAGGAGATTTCGTTGGAAGAGAATTTTTTTGTGTTCTGGGGTAATTTCTTTGGATGCAAATTTTTTGTGTTCTTGGGTGATTTCAATGGAAGCAAATTTTGAAATATGGGGTCATTTCTTTGGAAGCGTGTTTTCTGTGCTCTGGAGTCATTTTGTTGGAAGCGAATTTTTTGTGCTCTGGGGTGATTTCGTTCTAAGCGAATTTTTTGTGCTCTGGGGTGATTTGGTTGGAAGCGAATTTTTTGTCTTCTGTGGTGATTTCGATGGAAGCGAATTTTTTTATGTTTTAGGGTGATTTCGTTGGAGGCGAATTTTTTGTGTTCAGCGGTCATTTCATTGGAAGCGTGCTTTCTGTGCTCTGGAGTCATATCTTTGGAAGCGAATTTTTTGTGCTCTGGGGTGATTTCGTTGGAAGCAAATTTTTTTGTGTTCTCGGGGGTTTCGTTGAAAGGGAATTTTTGTGTTCAAGGGTGCTTTCTTTGGAAGCGAATTTTTTGTGCTCTGGGATGATATCTTTGGAAGCGAATATTTTTGTTCTCAGTAGATTTCGTTGGAAAAGAATTTTTTGTCTTCTGGGGTAATATCGTTAGAAGAGAATTGTTTGTGTTTTCCGGTATTTCCATGGAAGCAAATTTTTGAAGTAGGGGGTCATTGCGTTGGAAGCGTGTTTTCTGTGCTATGGAGTCATTTCGTTTTAAGCGAATTTTTTGTGTTCTGGGGTGATTTCGTTGGAAGCGAATTTTTGTGTTCTGGGGTAACTTCGTTCGAAGCGAATTTTTTGTGTTCTGGGTTCCTTTCATTGGAAGCATGTTTTCTGTGCTTTGGAGTCATTTCATTGGAAGCGAATATTTTGTGCTCTGTGGTGATTTTGTTGTAAGCGAATTTTTTGTGTTCTCAGGTGATTTCGTTTATAGCTCATTTTTTGTGTTCTAGCGTGATTGCTTTGGAAGTGAATTTTTTGTGTTCTGGGGTGATTTCGATGGAAGAAAATTTTTTCTGTTCTGTGGTAATTTTGTTGGAAGTGAACTTTTAGTGTTCTCGGGTGATTTCGTTGAAAGCGAATTTTTTGTGTTCTAGGGTAATTTTGTTGGAAGCGAATTTTTTTGTGCTCTGGGATGATTTCCTTGGAAGCGAATATTTGTGTTATCAGGAGATTTCGTTGGAAGAGAATTTTTTTGTGTTCTGGGGTAATTTCTTTGGATGCAAATTTTTTGTGTTCTTGGGTGATTTCAATGGAAGCAAATTTTGAAATATGGGGTCATTTCTTTGGAAGCGTGTTTTCTGTGCTCTGGAGTCATTTTGTTGGAAGCGAATTTTTTGTGCTCTGGGGTGTTTTCGTTCTAAGCGAATTTTTTGTGCTCTGGGGTGATTTGGTTGGAAGCGAATTTTTTGTCTTCTGTGGTGATTTCGATGGAAGCGAATTTTTTATGTTTTAGGGTGATTTCGTTGGAGGCGAATTTTTTGTGTTCAGCGGTCATTTCATTGGAAGCGTGCTTTCTGTGCTCTGGAGTCATATCTTTGGAAGCGAATTTTTTGTGCTCTGGGGTGATTTCGTTGGAAGCAAATTTTTTTGTGTTCTCGGGGGTTTCGTTGAAAGGGAATTTTTGTGTTCTGGGATGATTTCGTTGGAAGCGAATTTTTTGTGATCTGGGATGATATCTTTGGAAGCGAATATTTGTGTTTTCAGGAGATTTCGTTGGAAAAGAATTTTTTCTCTTCTGGGGTAATTTCGTTGTAAGAGAATTTTTTGTGTTCTCTGGTTTCTTCAATGGAAGCTAATTTTTGAAGTAAGCGGTCATTTTGTTAGAAACGAGTTTTCTGTGCTCTGGAGTCATTTCTTTGGAAGCGAATTTTTTGTTTTCTGGGGAGATTTCGTTGGAAGCGAATATTTTGTGTTCCGGAAAGATTTCGTTGGAAGCGAATATTTGTGTTCTCAGAAGATTTCGTTGCAAGCGAATTTTTTCTGTTCTCCGGTTTTTTCGATGGAAGTAAATTTTTGAAGTAGGAGGTCATTTCGTTGGAAGCATGTTTTCGGAGCTCTGGAGTCATTTCGTTGGATGCGAATTTTTTGTGCTCTGGGTTGATTTCGTTGGAAGCTAATTTTTTGTGTTCTGGGTTTATTTCGTTGAAAGGGAATTTTGGGTATTCTGGGGTGATTTCATTGGAAGCAAATTTTTTGTGCTCTGGGATGTTTTCTTTGGATGCGAATATTTGTGTTCTCAGGAGATTTCGTTGCAAGCGAATTTTTTGTGTTCTGGGGTAATTTCATTGAAAGGGAATTTTTTATGTTTTAGGGTGATTTCATTGGAAGCCAATTTTTTGTGCTCTGGAGTGATTTGGTTGGAAGCGAATTTTTTGTCTTCTATGGTGATTTCGATGGAAGCGAATATTTTATGTTCTAGGGTGATTTCGTTGAAAGCAAATTTTTTGTGTTCTGGGGTCATTTCATTGGAAGCGTGTTTTCTGTGCTCTGGAGTCAATTTGTTGGAAGCGAATTTTTTGTGCTCTGGGTTGATTATGTTGGAAGCGAATTTTTTGTATTCTCAGGTGATTTCGTTGAAAGGGAATTTTTTGTGTTCTAGGGTGATTTTGTTGGAAGCGAATTTTTTTGGGCTCTGGGATGATTTCTTTAGAACTGAATATTTGTGTTCTCAGAAGATTTCATTGGAAGCGATTTTTTTTGTGTTCTGGGGTCATTTCTTTGGAAATGAATTTTTTGTGTTCTCTGGTTTGTTTGATGGAAGCAAATTTTTGAAGGAGGGGTCATTTCGTTGAATGCGTGTTTTCTGTGCTCTGGAGTCATTTCTTTAGAAGCGAATTTTTTGTCCTCTGGAGTGATTTCTTTGGAAGCGAATTTTTTGTGTTCTGGGGTAATTTTGTTGAAAGGGAAATTTTAGTGTTCTGGGGTGATTTCGTTGGAAGCGAATTTTTTGTGCTCTGGGATATTTTCTTTGGAAGCGAATATTTGTGTTCTCAGGAGATTTCGTTGCAAGCGAATTTTTTGTGTTCAAGGGTAATTTCATTGAAAGGGAATTTTTTATGTTCTAGGGTGATTTCGTTGGAAGCAAATTTGTTGTGCTCTGGAGTGATTTGTTTGGAAGCAAAATTTTTGTCTTCTATGGTGATTTCGATGGAAGCGAATTTTTTATGTTCTAGGGTGATGTCGTTGAAAGCAAATTTTTTGTGGTCTGGAGTCACTTCATTGGAAGCGTGTTTTCTGTGCTGTGGAGTCATTTTGTTGGAAGCAAATTTTTTGTGCTCTGGGATGTTTTCTTTGGAAGTGAATATTTGTGTTTCAAAAGATTTCGTTGGAAGCGGATTTTTTTGTGTTCTGGGGTCATTTCTTTGGAAATGAATTTTTTGTGCTCTCAGGACTTTTCGATGGAAGCAAAGTTTTGAAGTAGGGAGTCATTTTGTTGGAAGCGTGTTTTCTGTGCTCTGGAGTCATTTCGTTGGAAGCGAATTTTTTGTGCTCTGATGTGATTTCGTTGGTAGCGCATTTTTTGTGTTCTGGGATAATTTCGTTGGAAGTGAATTTTTTGTGTTCTCGGGTGATTTCGATCGAAGCTAATTTTTGAAGTATGGGATCATTTCCTTGGAAGCATGTTTTCTGTGCTCTGGAGTCATTTCGTTGGAAGAGAATTTTTTGTGGTCTGGGGTGATTTTGTTGGAAGCGAAATTTTTCTGCTCTAGGGTAATTTCGTTGGAAGCGAATTTCTTGTGTTCTGGGGTAATTTCGTTGTACATGAATTTTTTGTGTTCTCGGGTGATTTCTTTGAAAGGAAAGTTTTTATGTTCTAGGGTGATTTTCTTGGAAATGAATTTTTTGTGCTCTGTGGTGATTTCGTTGGTAGTGCATTTTCTGTGTTCTGGGATAATTTCGTTGGAAGTGAATTTTTTGTGTTCTCGGGTAATTTCGATGGAAGCCAATTTTTGAAGTATGGGATTATTTCCTTGGAAGCGTGTTTTCTGTGCTCTGGAGTCATTTCGTTGGAAGAGAATTTTTTGTGGTCTGGGGTGATTTTGTTGGAAGCAAAATTTTCGTGTTCTAGGGTAATTTCGTTGGACGTGAATTTTTTGTGTTCTCGGGTGATTCCTTTGAAAAAAAATTTTTTATGTTCTTGGGTGATTTTATTGGAAACGAATTTTTTTGTGCTCTGGGATGATTTCTTTAGAAGTGAATATTTGTGTTTCAAAAGATTTCGTTGGAATCGGATTTTTTTGTGTTCTGGGGTCATTTCTTTGGAAATGAATTTTTTGTGTTCTCCGGTTTGTTTGATGGAAGCAAATTTTTGAAGTAGGGAGTCATTTCGTTGGAAGCGAATTTTTTGTATTCTGGAGTGATTTCGTTGGAAGCGAATATTTTGTGTTCTGGGGAGATTTCGTTGGAAGCGAATATTTGTGTTCTCAGAATATTTCGTTGCAAGCGAATTTTTTCTGTTCTCCGTTTTTTTCGATGGAAGTAAATTTTTGAAGTAGGAGGTCATTTCGTTGGAAGCATGTTTTCGGAGCTCCAGAGTCATTTCGTTGGAAGCGAATTTTTTGTGCTCTGGGTTGATTTCGTTGGAAGCGAATTTTTTGTGTTCTGGGGTGATTTCGTTGGAAGCGAATTTTTTGTGATCTGGGATGTTTTCTTTGGAAGTGAATATTTGTGTTCTCAGGAGATTTCGTTGCAAGCGAATTTTTTCTGTTCTGGGGTAATTTTATTGAAAGGGAATTTTTTATGTTCTAGGGTGATTTCGTTGAAAGCGAATTTTTTGTGTTCTGGGGTCATTTCATTGGAAGCGTGTTTTCTGGGCTCTGGAGTCATTTTGTTGGAAGTGAATTTTTTGTGCTCTGGGTTGATTATGTTGGAACCGAATTTTTTGTATTTTCGGGTGATTTCATTGAAAGAGAATTTTTTGTGTTCTAGGTTGATGTTGTTGGAAGCGAATTTTTTTGTGCTCTGGGATGATTACTTTAGAAGTGAATATTTGTGTTCTCAGAAGATTTCATTGGAAGCAAATTTTTTTGTGTTCTGGGGTCATTTCTTTGGAAATGAATTTTTTGTGTTCTCTGGTTTGTTTGATGGAAGCAAATTTTTGAAGGAGGGGGTCATTTCGTTGGAAGCGTGTTTTCTGTGCTCTGGATTCATTTCATTAGAATTTTTTGTCCTCAGGAGAGATTTCGTTGGAAGCAAATTTTTTGTGTTCTGGGGTAATTTCGATGGAATAGAAATTTTTGTGCTCTCAGGACTTTTTGATGGAAGCAAATTTTTGAAGTAGGGAGTCATTTCATTGGAAGCGAATTTTTTGTGCTCTGGGATGCTTTTTTTTTGGAAGCGAATATTTTTGTTCTCAGGAGATTTCGTTGGAAGCGAATTTTTCATGTTCTAGGGTAATTTCGATGGAATAGAATTTTTGTGCTCTCAGGACTTTTCGATGGAAGCAAAGTTTTGAAGTAGGGAGTCATTTTGTTCGAAGCGTGTTTTCTGTGCTCTGGAGTCATTTCGTTGGAAGCGAATTTTTTGTGCTCTGGGGTGATTTCGTTGTTAGCGCATTTTCTCTGTTCTGGGATAATTTCGTTGGAAGTGAATTTTTTGTGTTCTCGCGTGATTTTGATGGAAGCCAATTTTTGAAGTATGGGATCATTTCCTTGGAAGCATGTTTTCTGTGCTCTGGAGTCATTTCGTTGGAAGAGAATTTTTTGTGGTCTGGGGTGATTTTGTTGGAAGCGAATATTTTGTGCTCTGGAGTGATTTGGTTGGAAGGGAGTTTTTTGGTCTTCTATGGTGATTTCGATGGAAGCAATTTTTTTATGTTCTAGGGTGATTTTTTTGAAAGTGAATGTTTTGTGTTCTGGAGTCACTTCATTGGAAGCGTGTTTTCTGTGCTCTGGAGTCATTTTGTGTTCTCAGGAGATTTCGTTGGAAGCGAATTTTTTGTGTTCTGGGGTGATTTCGTTGGAAGCGAATTTTTGGTGGTCTGGGGTGATTTCGTTGGAAGCGTGTTTTCTGTGGTCTGGATTGATTACTTTGGAAGCGAATATTTGTGTTCTCAGGAGATTTCGTTGGAAAAGAATTTTTTGTCTTCTGGGGTAATATGATTGGAAGAGAATTTTTTGTGTTCTCCGTTTTTTTCCATGGAAGCAAATTTTTGAAGTAGGGGGTCATATCGTTGTAAGCATGTTTTCTGTGCTCTGAAGTCTTTTCATTGGAAGCGAATTTTTTGTGCTCTGGGGTGATTTCGTTGAAAGCAAATATTTGTATTCTCAGGAGATTTCGTTGCAAGCTAATTTTTTGTGTTCTAGTTTGATTTCGTTGGAAGCGAATATTTGTGTTCTCAGAAGATTACGTTGCAAGCGAATTTTTTCTGTTCTCCCGTTTTTTCGACGGAAGTAGGAGGTCATTTCGTTGGAAGCATGTTTTCGGAGCTCTGGAGATATTTCGTTGGAAGCGAATTTTTTGTGCTCTGGGATGATATCTTTGGAAGCGAATATTTGTGTTCTCGGGTGATTTCGTTGAAAGGGAATTTTTTGTGTTCTGGTGTAATTTCATTGAAAGCGAATTTTTTATGTTCTAGGGTGATTTCGTTGGAAGCGAATTTTTTATGTTCTAGGGTGATTTCATTGAAAGAATTTTTGGTGTTCTGGGGTCATTTCATTGGAAGCGTATTTTCTGTGCTCTGGAGTCATTTCGATGGAAGCGAATTTTTTTTGCTCTGGGGTTATTTCGTTGGAAGCGCATTTTTTGTGTTCTGGGATAATTTCCTTGGAAGTGAATTTTTTGTGTTCTCGGGTGATTTCGATGGAAGCCAATTTTTGAAGTATGGGATCATTTCCTTGTAAGCGTGTTTTCCGTGCTCTGGAGTCATTTCGTTGGAAGACAGTTTTTCGTGCTATGGGGTGATTTTGTTGGAAGCGAATTTTTTGTGTTCTGGGGTGATTTCGTTGGAAGCGAATTTTTGGTGGTCTGGGATGATTTCGTTGGAAGCGTGTTTTCTGTGGTGTGGATTGATTACTTTGGAAGCGAATATTTTTGTTCTCAGGAGATTTCGTTGGAAAAGAATTTTTTGTCTTCTGGGGTAATATGATTGGAAGAGAATTTTTTGTGTTCTCCGTTTTTTTCCATGGAAGCAAATTTTTGAAGTAGGGGGTCATATCGTTGTAAGCATGTTTTCTGTGCTCTGAAGTCTTTTCATTGGAAGCGAATTTTTTGTGCTCTGGGGTGATTTCGTTGAAAGCAAATATTTGTATTCTCAGGAGATTTCGTTGCAAGCTAATTTTTTGTGTTCTAGTTGGATTTCGTTGGAAGCGAATATTTGTGTTCTCAGAAGATTACGTTGCAAGCGAATTTTTTCTGTTCTCCCGTGTTTTCGACGGAAGTAGGAGGTCATTTCTTTGGAAGCATGTTTTCGGAGCTCTGGAGATATTTCGTTGGAAGTGAATTTTTTGTGCTCTGGGATGATATCTTTGGAAGCGAATATTTGTGTTCTCGGGTGATTTCGTTGAAAGGGAATTTTTTGTGTTCTGGTGTAATTTCATTGAAAGCGAATTTTTTATGTTCTAGGGTGATTTCGTTGGAAGCGAATTTTTTATGTTCTAGGGTGATTTCATTGAAAGAATTTTTGGTGTTCTGGGGTCATTTCATTGGAAGCGTATTTTCTGTGCTCTGGAGTCATTTCGATGGAAGCGAATTTTTTTTGCTCTGGGGTTATTTCGTTGGAAGCGCATTTTTTGTGTTCTGGGATAATTTCGTTGGAAGTGAATTTTTTGTGTTCTCGGGTGATTTCGATGGAAGCCAATTTTTGAAGTATGGGATCATTTCCTTGTAAGCGTGTTTTCTGTGCTCTGGAGTCATTTCGTTGGAAGACAATTTTTCGTGCTATGGGGTGATTTTGTTGGAAGCGAAATTTTTGTCTTCTGTGGTGATTTCGATGGAAGCGAATTTTTTATGTTTTAGGGTGATTTCGTTGGAAGCGAATTTTTTGTGCTCTGGGATGATATCTTTGGAAGCGAATATTTGTGTTCTCAGGGATTTCGTTGGAAAAGAATTTTTTCTTCTGGTGTAATATCGTTGGAAGAGAATTTTTGTGTTCTCCTTTTTCTTCGATGGAAGCAAATTTTTGAAGTAGGGGGTCATTTCGTTGGAAGCGTGTTTTCTGTGCTCTGGAGTCACTTCGTTGGAAGGGATTTTTTGGTGCTCAGGGGTGATTTCGTTGGAAGCACATTTTTTTGTGTTCTCGGGTGATTTCTTTTAAAGAGATTTTTTGTGTTCTAGGGTGATTTCGTTGGAAGCGAATTTTTTGTGTTCTCGGGTGATTTTGTGGGAAAACAATTTTTTGTCTTCTTGGGTAATATCTTTGGAAGAGAATTTTCTTTGTTCTTATATTATTTCAATGGAAGCAAATTTTTGAAATATGGGGTCATTTCGTTGGAAGAGTGTTTTCTGTGCTCTAGAGGCATTTCTTTGGAAGCGAATTTTTTTTGTTCTGGGGTAATATCGTTGGAATAGAAATTTTTGTGTTCTCAGGATTTTTCGATGGAAGCAAATTTTTGAAGTAGGGAGTCATTTCGTTGGAAGCGTGTTTTCTGTGCTCTGGCGTCACTTCGTTGGAAGCAAATTTTTTGTGCTCTGGGGTGATTTCGTTGGAGGCGCATTTTTTTGTGTTCAGGGATAATTTCGTTGGAAGTGAATTTTTTGTGTTCTCGGGTGATTTCGATGGAAGCCAATTTTTGAAGTATTGGATCATTTCCTTGAAAGCGTGTTTTCTGTGCTCTGGAGTCATTTCGTTGGAATCGAATTTTTTGTGCTCTGGGGTGATTTTGTTGGAAGCTAAATTTTTGTGTTCTCTGGTAATTTCGTTGGAAGCGATTTTCTTGTGTTCTTGGGTAATTTCGTTGGACGTGAATTTTTTGTGTTCTAGGGTGATTTTTTTGGAAGCGAATTTTTTTGGGCTCTGGGATGATTTCTTTGGAAGCGAATATTTGTTTTCTCAGAAGATTTCCTTGCAAGCGAATTTTTTGTGCTCTGGGTTGATTTCGTTGTAAGCGAATTTTTTGTGTTCTCGGGTGATTTCTTTGAAAGGGAATTATTTGTGTTCTAGGGTGATTTCTTTGGAAGCGAATTTTTTTGTGCTCTGGGATGATTTCTTTCAAAGCGAATATTTGTGTTCTCAGGAGATTTCGTTGGAAGCGAACATTTTGTGTTCTGGGGTAATTTCGTTCAAAGCGAATTTTTTGTGTTCTCGGGTGATTTCAATGGAAGCAAATTTTTGAAATATGGGGTCATTTCGTTGGAAGCCTGTTTTCTGTGCTCTGGAGTCATTTAGTTGGAAGCAATTTTTTGTGTTCTGTGGTGATTTCGTTGGAAGCGAATTTTTTGTGTTCTAAGGTAATTTCATTGGAAGCGAATTTTTTGTGTTCTCCGGTTTTTTCGATGGTAGCAAATTTTTGAAGTAGGGGGACACTTCGTTGGTAGCGTGTTTTCTGTGCTCTGGAGTCATTTCGTTGGAATCGAATTTTTTGTTCTCTGTGGTGATTTTGTTGGAAGTGAATTTTTTGTGTTCTCGGGTGATTACCATGAAAGGGATTTTTTTTGTGTTCCAGGGTGCATTCGGTGGAAGCGAATTTTTTGTTCTCTGTGGTGATTTTGTTGGAAGTGAATTTTTTGTGTTCTCGGGTGATTTCGTTGAAAGGGAATGTTTTGTGTTCTCGCGTGATTTCTTTGTAAGCTAATTTTTTGTGATCTCGGGTGATTTCGATGGAAGCAAATTTTTTGTGATCTTTGTTGATTTTTTTGGAAATGATGTTTTTGTGATCGGGGTAATTTTGTTGGAAGCGAACTTTTTATGTTCTGGGTTGATTTCGATCGAAGTGAATTTTTTTGTGTTGTGGGGTGATTTTGTTGGAAGCGAATTCTTTGTGTTCTGGGCTAATATCTTTGGAAGCAGGTGTTATGTCCTTTGGAGTCATTTCGTTAGAAGCGAATTTTTCTCTGTTCTGGTGTGATTTCTTTGGAAACGAATTTTTTGTCCTCTGTGGTGATTTCGTTGGAAGCAAATTTTTGTGTTCTGGGGTAATTTGTTTGGAAGCAAATTTTTTGCATTCTCGGGTGATTTCGTTGGAAGCAAATTTTTCGTGTTCTAGGGTGTTTTCGTTGAAAACGAATTTTTTGTGCTCTGGGGTAATTTTGTTGGAAGCGAATATTTTGTGTTCCTCTGGTGATTTCGATGGAAGTGAATTTTTTGTTTTCTGGGGTAATTTCGTTGGAAGCAAATTTTTTGTGGTCTGGGTTTATTTCGTTGTTAGCGAATTTTTTGAAGTATGGGGTGATTTCGTTGGAAGCGTGTTTTCTGTGCTCTGGGGTGATTTCGTTGGAAATGAATTTTTTGTGTTCTCGGGTGATTTCGATGGATGCGAATTTTTTGTGGTCTGGGATGATATCGTTGTCAGCGAATTTTTTAAAGTATGGGGTGATTTATTTGGAAGCGTGTTTCCTGTGCTCTGGAGTCATTTTGATGGAAGCGAATTTTTTGTGTTCTGGGTTGATTTCGATCGAAGCGATTTTTTTGTTTTCTGGGGAGATTTCCGTGGGAGCGAATTTTTGGTGTTCTGGGGTAATTTTGTTGGAAGAGGGTTTTATGTCCTTTGTAGTCATTTCATTGGAAGCGAATTTTTCTCTGTTCTGGTGTGATTTTGTTGGAAACGCATTTTATTTGCTCTGGAATGTTTTCGTTGTAAGAGAATGTTTTGTGTTCTGGGGTAATTTCATTGGAAGCGAATTTTTTTTTGTGTGTGTGTTCTGGGGTTATTTCATTGGAAGGGAATTTTTTGTGATCTGGGGTAATTTCGTTGGAAGCGGGTTTTATGTCCTTTGGAGTCATTTCGTTAAAAGCGAATTTTTCTCTGTTCTGGTGTGATTTCGTTGGAAATGAAGTTTTTGTGATCTGGGGTGATTTCGTTGGTAGCGAATTTTTTGTGGTCTGGTGTGATTTCTTTGGAAACAAACTTTTTGTGTTCTAGGGTGATTTGATGGAAGCAAGTTTTTTGTGTTCTGGGGTCATTTCGTTGGTAGCGTGTTTTCTGTGCTCAGGAGTCATTTCGTTGGAAGCGAATTTTTTGTGTTCTCGGTTGATTTCGATGGAAGCAAATTTTTGAAGTATGGTATCATTTTGTTCGAAGCTTGTTTTCTGTGCTCTGGAGTCATTAAGTTGGAAGCGAATTTTTTGTGTTCCAGGGTGATTTCGTTGGAAGCGAATTTTTTTGTGCTCTGGGATGATTACATTGGAAGCGAATATTTGTGTTCTCAGGATATTTCTTTGGAAGCGAATTTTTTGTGTTCTTGGGTAATTTCGTTGGAAGCAAATTTTTTGTGTTCTAGGGTGATTTTGATGGAAGCAAATTTTTGAAGTAGAGGGCCATTTTGTTGGAAGCGTGTTTTCTGTGCTCTGGAGTAATTTCATTGGAAGTTAATTTTTTGTGCTCTGGGGCGATTGCGTTGGAAGCGAATATTTTGTGTTCTCGGGTATTTTCGTTGGAAGCCAATTTTTTGTGTTCTTTGGTGATTTACTTGAAAGGAAATTTTTTGTGTTCTGGGGTAATTTCGTTGGAAGCGAATTTTTTGTGTTCTCGGGTGTTTTCGATGGAAGCAAATATTTGAAGTATGGGATCATTTCGTTGGAAGCGTGTTTTCTGTGCTCTAGAGTCATTTTGTTGGAAGCGAATTTTTTGTGTTCTTGGGTGATTTCGTTGGAAGCGAATATACGTGTTCTCAGAAGATTTCGTTGCAAGCGAATTTTTTTGTGTTCTGGGGTAATTTCGTTGGAAGCGAATTTTTTGTGTTCTCCGGTTTTTTCGATGAAAGCAAATTTTTAAAGTAGGGGGTCATTTCGTTGGAAGCGTGTTTTCTGTGCTCTGGAGTTACTTCATTGGAAGGGAATTTTTGGTGCTCTGGGGTGATTTCTTTGGAAGCAAATTTTTTGTTTTCTGGGGTAATTACGTTGGAAGCGATTTTTTTGTGTTCTCGGGTGGTTATGTTGAAAGGGAATTTTTAGTGTTCTGGCGTCATTTCGTTGGAAGTGTGTTTTCTGTGCTCTGGATTCATTTCTTTGGAAGCGAATTTTTTGTGTTCTGGGGTGATTTCGTTGGAAGCGAATTTTTGGTGGTCTGGGGTGATTTCGTTGGAAGCGTGTTTTCTGTGGTCTGGGGTGATTACTTTTGAAGCGAATATTTGTGTTCTCAGGAGATTTCGTTGGAAGTGAATTTTTTGTGTTCTGGGGTGATATTGTTGGAAGCGAATTTTTTGTGTTCTGTTGTGATATAGTTGGAAGTGAATTTTTTGTTTTCTGGGGTAATATCCTTGGAAGCGGGTTTTATGTCCTTTGGAGTCATTTTGTTAGAAGCGAATTTTTCTCTGTTCTGGTGTGATTTCTTTGGAAATGAAGTTTTTGAGATCTGGGGTGATTTCATTGGAAGCAAATTTTTTGTGTCCTGGTGTAATTTCGTTGGAATCGAATTTTTTGCGTCTTCGGGTGATTTCGTTGAAAGGGAATTTTTAGTGTTCTGGCGTCATTTCGTTGGAAGCGTGTTTTCTGTGCTCTGGAGTTACTTCATTGGAAGGGAATTTTTGGTGCTCTGGGGTGATTTCTTTGGAAGCAAATTTTTTGTGCTCTGGGGTGATTTCGTTGGAAACAAATTTTTTGTGTTCTGTGGTGATTTTGTTGAAAGGGAATTTTTTGTGTTCTGGGGTCAATTCGTTGGAAGAGAATTTTCTGTGTTTTGGGGTGATTTCGATGGAAGTGAATTTTTTGTATTCTCCGGTTTTTTCAATGGAAGCAAATTTTTGAAGTAGGGGGTCATTTCGTTGGAAGCATGTTTTCTGTGCTCTGGAGTCATTTCATTGGAAGGGAATTTTTTGTGCTCTGGGGTGATTTCATTGGAAGCGAAGTTTATGTGTTCTCGGGTGATTTCGTTTAAAGGGAATTTTTTGTGTTCAAGGGTGATTTCGTTGGAAGCGAATTTTTTGTGTTCTGGGGTAATTACGTTGGAAGCGAATATTTTGTGTTCTTGGGTGATTTCGTTGGCCGCGAATTTTTCGTGGTCTGGGGTCATTTAGTTGGAAGCGTGTTTTCTGTGCTCTGGAGTCATTTCGTTGGAAGCAAATTTTTTGTGCTCTGTGGTGATTTCGTTGGAAGCGAATTTTTTGTGTTCTGGGATGATTTCGATGGAAGCAAATTTTTGAAATATGGTATCATTTCGTTCAAAGCGGGTTTCCTGTGCTCTGGTGTCATTTCTTTGGAAGCGAATTTTTTGTGTTCTCGGGTGATTTCGTTGAAAGGGAATGTTTTGTTTTCTAGGGTGATTTCGTTGGAAGCGAATTTTTTGTGTTCTGGGTTGATTTCGTTGGAAGCTAATTTTTTGTGTTCTGGGATGATTTCAGTGGAGGCGAATTTTTTGTGTTCTAGGGTATTTTCGTTGGAAGTGTATTTTTTGTGTTCTCAGGTTTTCTCGATGGAAGCAAATTTTTGAAGTAGGGGGTCATTTCGTTGGAAGCATGTTTTCTGTGCTCTGGAGTCATTTCGTTGGAAGCGAATTTTTTGTGTTCTGGGGTGATTTCCTTGGAAGCGAATTTGTTCTGTTCTGGGGTAATTTCTTTGGACGCGAATTTTTTGTGTTCTGGGGTGAGTTTTTTGGAAGAGAATTTTTTGTGTTCTGGGGCAATTTCGTTGAAAGGGAATTTTTTGGAAGTATGGGGTGATTTCGTTGAAAGAGTGTTTTCTTTGCTCTGGAGTCATTTCTTTGGAAGCAAATTTTTTGTGTTCTGAGTTGATTTCATTGGAAGCAAATTTTTTGTGTTCTGGGGTATTTTCGTTGGAAGCGAATTTTTTTGTGTTCTCCGGTTTTTTCGATGGAAGCAAATTTTTGAAGTAGGGGGTAACCTCGTTGGAAGTGAAATTTTTTGTGTTCAGGGGTGATTTCGTTGGAAGCGAATGTTTTGTGTTCTGGGGTAATTTCGTTGGAAGGGAATTATTTTGTGTTCTCAGGTGATTTCGATGGAAGCAAATTTTCGAAGTATGGGGACATTTCGTTGGAAGCTAATTTATGTGCTTTGGTGTGATTTCGTTGGAAGCGAATTTCTTGTGTTCAGGGGTAATTTCTTTTGAAGCAAATTTTTTGTGTTCTGGGGTGATTTCAATGGAAGCGAATATTTTGTATTCTGTGTTGATTTCATTGGAAATGAATATTTGTGTTCTCAGGAGATTTCGTTGCAAGCGAATTTTTTGTGCTCTGGGGTGATTTCGTTGGAAGGGAATTTTTTGTGTTCTGGGGTGATTCCGTTGAAAGGGAATTTTTTGTGTTCTGGGGTCATTTCGTTGGAAGCGTGTTTTCTGTGCTCTGGAGTCATTTCTTTGGAAGGGAATTTTTTGTGCTCTGGGGTGATTTCGTTGGAAGCGAATTTTTTGTGTTCTCAGGTGATTTCGTTGAAAGGGAATTTTTTGTGTTCTAGGGTGATTTCGTTGGAAGAGAATTTTCTCTGTTATGGGGTGACTTCGATGGAAGTGAATTTTTTGTGTTCTCCGGTTTTTTCGAAGTAGGGGGTGATTTCATTAGAATCGTGTTTTCTGTGGTTTGGAGTCATTTCGTTGGAAGGGAATTTTTTGTGCTCTTTGGTGATTTCGATGTAAGCAAATTTTTTCTGTTCTGTGGTAATTTCGTTGGACGTGAATTTTTTGTTTTCTCTGGTTTTTTTGATGGAAGCAAATTTTTGAAGCAGGGGGTCATTTCGTTGGAAGCGTGTTTTCTGTTCTCTGGAGTCATTTCGTTGGGAGCGAATTTTTTTGTGCTCTGGGATGATTTCTTTGGAAGCAAATATTTGTGTTCTCAGGAGGTATCGTTGGAAGCGAATTTATTGCGTTCTGGGGTAATTTCGTTGGAAGCAAATTTTTGAAGTATGGGATCATTTCGTTGAAAGCGTGTTTTCTCTGCTCTGGAGTCATTATGTTGGAAGCTAATTTTTTGTGTTCTGGGATGATTTCGTTGGAAGCGAATATATTGTTCTCAGAAGATTTTGTTGCAAACGAATTTTTTGTGTTCTGGCATAATTTCGTTGGAAGCGATTTTTTTGTGTTCTCGGGTGATTTCGATGGAAGCAAATATTTGAAGTATGGGATCATTTCGTTGGGAGCGTGTTTTCTGTGCTCTGGAGTCATTTCGTTGGAAGCGAATTTTTTGTGTTCTGGGGTGATTTCATTGAAGCAAATTTTTTGTATTCTGGGGTAATTTCGTTGGAAGCGAATTTTTTGTGTTCTGGGGTCATTTCATTGGAAGCAAATTTTTTGTGTTCTGGGGTATTTTCGTTCGAAGGGAATTTTTTGTGTTCTCGGGTCATTTCAATGGAAGCAAATTTTTGAAGTATGGTATCATTTCGTTCGAAGCGTGTTTTCTGTGCTCTGGAGTCATTTCGTTGGAAGCGAATATTTGTGTTCTCAGACGATTTCGTTGCAAGCGAATTTTTTGTGTTCTCCGGTTTTTTCGATGGAAGAAAAATTTTGAAGTAGGGGGTCATTTCGTTGGAAGCTCGTTTTCTGTGCTCTGGAGTAATTTTGTTGGAAGGGAATTTTTTGTGCTTTGGGCTGATTTCGTTGGAAGCGAATTTTTTGTGTTCTAGTGTGATTTCGTTGAAAGGGAATTTTTTGTCTTCTACGGTGATTTTGTTGGAAGCGAATTTTTTGAGTTCTGTGGTGATATTTCCATAGAAGCAATTTTTTTCTGTTCTGTGGTAATTTGGTTGGATGTGAATTTTTGGTTTTCTCCTGTTTTTTTGAAGGAAGCAAATTTTTGAAGCAGGGGGTCATTTCGTTGGGGGCGTGCTTTCTGTACTCTGGAGTCATTTCGTAGGAAGCGAATTTTTTGTGTTCTGGGTTGATTTCGTTGGAAGCGAATTTTTGGTGCTCTGGGGTGATTTGATTGGAAGCTAATATTTGTGTTCTCAGGATATTTCGTTGCAAGCAAATTTTTTGTGTTCTGGTGTAATTTCGTTGGAAGCGAATTTTTTGTGTTCTCCGGTTTTTTCGATGGAAGCAAATTTTTTAAGTAGAGGGTCATTTTGTTGGAAGCATGTTTTCTGTGCTCTGGAGTCATTTCTATGGCAGTGAATATTTTGTGCTCTGGGGTGATTTCGTTGGAAGCGAAATTTTTGTGTTCTCGGGTGATTTCGTTGAAAGGGAATTTTTGCGTTCTAGGGTGATTTCGTTTGAAGCGAATTTTTTGTGCTCTGGGATGATATCTTTGGAAGCGAATACTTGTGTGCTCAGGAGTTTTTGTTGGAAAAGAATTTTTTGTCTTCTGGGGTAATATCTTTGGAAGAGAATTTTTTGTGTTCTCTGGTCTTTTCGATGGAAGCAAATTTTGAAATAGTGTGTCATTTCGTTGGAAGCATGTTTTCTGTGCTCTGGAGTCATTTCGTTGGAAGCGAATATTTTGTACTCTGTGGTGATATCGTTGGAAGTGAATTTTTTGTGTTCTCGGGTGATTTCGTTGAAAGGGAATTTTTTGTGTTCTGGGGTCATCTCTTTGGAAGCCTGTTTTCTGTGCTCTGGAGTCATTTCGTTGGAAGCATATTTTTTGTGTTCTCTGGTGATTTCGTTGGAAGTGAATTTTTTGTGTTCTGTGGAAATTTTGTTGGAAGCGAATTTTTTGTGTTCTCCGGTTTTGTCGATGGAAGCAAATTTTTGAAGTATGGGGTCATTTTGTTGGAAGCGTGTTTTCTGTGCTCTGGAGTCACTTGGTTGGAAGAGAATTTTTGGTGCTCTGGAGTGATTTCGTTGGAAACGAATTTTTTGTGTTCTGGGGTGATTTCGTTGGAAGCAAATTTTGTGAGTTCTGGGGTAATTTCGATAGAAGCGATTTTTTTGTTTCTGGGGTCATTTCGTTGGAAGAGAATTTTTTGTGTTCTTGGGTAATTTCGTTTTTTTGTGCTTTGGGCTGATTTCTTTGGAAGCGAATTTTTTGTGTTCTAGTGTGAATTCGTTGAAAGGGAATTTTTTGTGTTCTAGGGTGATTTTGTTGGAAGCAAATATTTGTGCTCTGTGGTGATTTCGATGGAAGCAAATTTTTTCTGTTCTGTGGTAATTTTGTTGGACCTGAATTTTTGGTTTTCTTCGGTTTTTTTGATGGAAGCAAATTTTTGAAGCAGGGGGTCATTTCATTGGAAGCGTGTTTTCTGTGCTCTGGAGTCATTTCGTTGGAAGCAAATTTTTGGTTTTCTGGGGTGATTTCATTGGAAGCAAATTTTTTGTGTTCTGGGGTCATTTCGATGGAAGCAAATTTTTGAAGTAGGGGGACTTTTCGTTGGAAGCTTGTTTTCTGTGCTCTGGAGTCAGATCGTTGGAAGGGAATTTTTTGTGCTTTGGGGTGATTTCGTTGGAAGCGAATTTTTTGTGTTCTAGTGTGATTTCGTTGAAAGGAAATTTTTTTGTGTTCAAGGGTGATTTCGTTGGACATGAATTTTTTGTGTTCTCGGGTAATTTCATTGAAAGGGCATTTTTTGTGTTCTAGGGTGATTTCGTTGGAAGCGAACTTTTTTTTGCTCTGGGATGATTTCTTTGGAAGCGAATATCTGTGTTCTCAGGAGATTTCGTTGCAAGCGAATTTATTTTGTTCTGGGGTAATTTCGTTGGAAGCTAATTTTTTGTATTCTCAAGTGGTTTCGTTGGAAGCAAATTTTTGAAATATGGGGTCATTTCGCTGGAAGCATGTTTTCTGTGCTTTGGAGTCATTTCTTTGGAAGCGAATTTTTTGTGCTCTGGGGTGATTTCTTTGGAAGCTAATATTTGTGTTCTCAGGACATTTCGTTGCAAGTGAATTTTTTGGGTTCTGGGGTAATTTCTTTGGAAGCGAATTTTTTGTGTTCTCCGGTTTTTTCGATGGAAGCAAATTTTTTAAGTAGAGGGTCATTTCATAGGAAGCGTGTTTTCTGTGCTCTTGAGTCATTTCGTTGGAAGGGAATTTTTTTTGTTCTGGGGTGATTTCGTTGGAAGCGAATATTTGTTTTCTCAGAAAATTTCGTTGCATGCGAATTTTTTGTGTTCTGTGGTAATTTTGTTGGAAGCGAATTTTTTATGTTCTCTGGTTTTTCGATGGCAACAAATTTTTTAAGTAGGGGGTCATTTCGTTGGAATCGTGTTTTATGTGCTCTGGAGGCATTTCGTTGGAAGGGAATTTTTTGTGTTCTGGGGTGATTTCATTGAAAGCTAACTTTTTTGTGTTCTAGCGTGATTTCGTTGGAAGCGAATTTTTTGTGTTGTGGGGTTATTTCGATGGAAACAAATATTTTCTGTTCTGTGGTAATTTCGTTGGACGTGAATTTTTTGTGATCTCAGGTTATTTCGTTGAAAGGGAAGTTTTTGTGTTCTAGGGTGATTTCGATGGAAATGAATTTTTTGTGTTCTCGGGTGCTTTCATCGAAAGGGAATTTTTTGTGTTCTAGGGTGATTTCGTTGGAAGCGAACTTTTTTTTGCTCTCGGATGATTTCTTTGGAAGCGAATATCTGTGTTCTCAGGAGATTTCGTTGCAAGCGAATTTATTTTGTTCTGGGGTAATTTCGTTGCAAGCTAATTTTTTGTATTCTCAAGTGATTTCAATGGAAGCAAATTTTTGAAATATGGGGTCATTTCGCTGGAAGCATGTTTTCTGTGCTTTGGAGTCATTTCTTTGGAAGCGAATTTTTTGTGCTATAGGGTGATTTCTTTGGAAGCTAATATTTGTGTTCTCAGGACATTTCGTTGCAAGCGAATTTTTTGGGTTCTGGGGTAATTTCTTTGGAAGCGAATTTTTTGTGTTCTCTGGTTTTTTCGATGGAAGCAAATTTTTTAAGTAGAGGGTCATTTCGTTGGAAGCGTGTTTTCTGTGCTCTGGAGTCATTTCTTTGGTAGCGAATTTTTTGTGCTCTGGGGTGATTTCTTTGGAAGCGAATATTTGTGTTCTCAGGAGATTTCATTGCAAGCGAATTTTTTGTGTTCTGGGGTAATTTCGTTGGAAGCGTATTTTTGTGTTCTCCGGTTTTTTTGATGGAAGCGAATTTTTTAAGTAGTGGGTCATTCCATAGGAAGCGTGTTTTCTGTGCTCTGGAGTCATTTCGTTGGAAGGGAATTTTTTGTGTTCTGGGGTGATTTCGTTGGAAGCGAATATTTGTTTTCTCAGAAAATTTCGTTGCAAGCGAATTTTTTGTGTTCTGTGGTAATTTTGTTGGAAGCGAATTTTTTATGTTCTCCGGTTTTTCGATGGCAACAAATTTTTTAAGTAGGGGGTCATTTCGTTGGAATCGTGTTTTATGTGCTCTGGAGTCATTTCGTTGGAAGGGAATTTTTTGTGCTCTGGGGTGATTTCATTGAAAGCTAACTTTTTTGTGTTCTAGCGTGATTTCTTTGGTAGCGAATTTTTTGTGTTGTGGGGTTATTTCGATGGAAGCAAATATTTTCTCTTCTGTGGTAATTTCGTTGGACGTGAATTTTTTGTGTTATCAGGTGATTTCGTTGAAAGGGATTTTTTGTGTTCTAGGGTGATTTCGTTGTAAGCGAATTTTTTGTGCTCTGGGATTATTTCTTTGGAAGCGAATATTTGTGTTCTCAGGAGACTTCGTTGCAAGCGAATTTTTTGTGTTCTGGGGTAATTTCGTTGGAAGCGAAATTTTTGTGTTCTCGGATGATTTCGATGGAAGCAAATTTTTGAAATATGGGGTCATATCGTTGGAAGCATGTTTTCAGTGCTCTGGAGTCATTTCTTTGGAAGTGAATTTTTCGTACTCTAGGGTGATTTCGTTCGAAGCGAATTTTTTGTGCTCTGGAATGATATCTTTGGAAGCGAATATGTGTGCTCTCAGGAGATTTTGTTGGAAAAGAATTTTTTGTCTTCTGGGGTAATATCGTTGGAAGAGAATTTTTTGTGTTCTCGGTTGATTTCGATGGAAGCAAATTTTTGAAATAGGGGGTCATTTCGTTGGAAGCATGTTTTCTGTGCTCTGGAATCATTTCGTTCGAAGCGAATTTTTTGTGCTCTGGCGTGTTTTCGTTGGAAGCGAATTTTTTGTGCTCTAGGAGGATATCTTTGGAAGAGAATATTTGTGTTCTCAGGAGATTTCATTGGAAAAGAATTTTTTGTCTTCTGGGGTAATATCTTTGAAAGAGAATTTTTTGTGTTCTCCGGTCTTTTCGGTGGAAGCAAATATTTGAAGTAGGGGGTCATTTCATTGGAAGCGTGTTCTCTGTGCTAGGGAGTCATTTCGTAGGAAGCGAGCTTTTTGTCTTCTGGGGTGATTTAGTTGCAAGCAAATTTTTTGTGTTCAGGGTTAATTTCGTTGGAAGCGAATTTTTTGTGTTCTCAGGTGATTTCGATGGAAGCAAATTTTTGAAGTATGGGGTCATATCGTTGGAAGCGTGTTTTCTGTGCTCTGGAATCATTTCTTTGGAAGCGAATTTTTCTTGCCCTGGGGTGATTTTGTTGGAAGCGAATTTTTTGTGTTTTCGGGTGATTTCGTTGAAAGCGAATTTTTTATGTTCTAGGGTGATTTCGTTGGAAGTGAATATTTTTCTGCTCTGGGGTGATTTGGTTGGAAGCGAATTTTTTGGCTTCTGTGGTGATTTCGATGGAAGCGAATTTTTTATGTTCTATGGTGTTTTCGTTGGAAGTGATTTTTTGTGCTCTGGGGTGATTTCGTTGGAAGCGAATATTTGTGTTCTCAGGAGATTTCGTTGCAAGCGAATTTTTTGTTTTCTGGGCTAATTTTGTTGGTGCGAATTTTTGGTGTTCTCAGGTGATTTCGATGGAAACAAATTTTTGAAGTAGGGGTCATTTCTTTGGAAGCCTGTTTTCTGTGCCCTGGAGTCATTTCGTTGGAAGCGAATTTTTTGTGCTCTGGGTTGATTTCTTCGGAAGCGAATTTTTTGTGTTCTCGGGTGATTTAGATGGAAGCAAATTTTTGAAGTATGGGGTCATTTCGTTGGAAGCAAATTTTTTGTGTTCTGGGGTGATTTCGTTGGAAGCGAATTTTTTGTGCTATGGGGTGATTTTGTTGCAAACGAATTTTTTTGTCTTCTGTGGTGATTTCGATGGAAGCGATTTTTTATGTTGTAGGGTGATTTCGTTGGAAGGGAATTTTTTGTGTTCTGGGGTCATTTCATTGGAAGTGTGTTTTCTGTGCTCTGGAGTCATTTCATTGGAAGGGAATTTTTTGTGCTCTGGGGTGATTTCGTTGGAAGCGAATTTTTTGTGTTCTCGGGTGATTTCGTTGAAAGTGAATTTTTTATGTTCTAGGCTGATTTCGTTCGAAGCTTATTTTTTGTGCTCTGGGGTGATTTGGTTGGAAGCGAATTTTTTGTCTTCTTTGGTGATTTCGATGGAAGCGAATTTTTTATGTTCTAGGGTGATTTCGTTGGAAGCGAATTTTTTCTACTCTGGAATGATATCTTTTGAAGCAAATATTTGTGTTCTCACGATATTTTGTTTTCCGTGCTCTCGAGTCATTTCGTTGGAATGCGAATTTTTTGTGCTCTGGGGTGATTTCGTTGGAATCGAATATTTGTGTTCTCAGGAGATTACGTTGCATGCGAATTTTTTGTGTTCTGAGGTGATTTCGTTGGAAACGAATTTTTTTGTTCTCGGGTGATTTCGTTGGAAGGGTATTTTTGTGGTATAGGGTGATTTCGTTGGAAGCGAATTTTTTGTGCTCTGGGATGATATCTTTGGAAGCGAATGTTTGTGTTCTCAGGAGATTTCGTTGGAAAAGAATTTTTGTCTTCTGGGGTAATATCATTGGAAGAGAATTTTTTGTGTTCTCCAGTTTTTTCGATGGAAGCAAATTTTTGAAGTACGGGGTCATTACGTTAGAAGTGTGTTTTCTGTGCTCTGGAGTCATTTCGTTGGAAGCGAATTTTTTGTGCTCTGGGGTGATTTCGTTGGAAGCGAATATTGGTGTTCTCAGGAGATTTCGTTGCAAGTGAATTTTTTGTGTTCTGGGGTAATATCGTTGGAAGAGAACTTTTGTGTTCTCCGTTTTTATCAATGGGAGTAAATTTTTGAAGTAGGTGGTCATTTCGTTGGAAGCATGTTTTCTGTGCTCTGGAGTCTTTTCGTTGGAAGCGAATTTTTTGTGCTCTGGGTTGGTTTCGTTGGAAGCGAATTTTTTGTGTCTGGGGTGATTTCGTTGGAAGCAAATTTTTTGTGCTCCAGGATGTTTTCTTTGGAAGCGAATATTTGTGTTCTCAGGAAATTTCTTTGGAAGCGAATTTTTTGTGTTCTGGGGTAATTTCGTTGGAAGAGAAATTTTTGTGTGCTCAGGATTTTTCGATGGAAGCAAATTTTTACAGTAGGGGGTCATTTCGTTGGAAGCGTGTTTTCTGTGTTTTGGAGTCATTTCGTTGGAAGTAATTTTTTTGTGTTCTGGGGTGATTTCGTTGGAAGCGAATTTTTTGTGTTCTGGGGTAATGTCGTTGGAAGCGAATTTTTTGTGTTCTCCGGTGATTTCTTTGAAAGGGAATTTTTTGTGTTCTAGGGTGATTTCTTTGGAATCAAATATTTTGTGTTCTGCTTTGATTTCAATGGAAGCAAATATTTTCAGTTTTGTGGTAAATTCGTTGGACGTAAACTTTTTGTGTTCTCTGGTGATTTCGTTGAAAGGGAATTTTTTGTGTTCAAGGGTGATTTCTCTAAAAGGGAATTTTTGTGTTCTAGGTTGATTTCGTTGGAAGGGAATTTTTTGTGCTCTGGGATGATATCTTTGGAAGCGAATATTTGTGTTCTCAGGAGATTTCATTGTAAAAGAATTTTTTCTCTTCTGGGGTAATATCTTTGGAAGAGAATTTTTTGTGTTCCCCGGTTTCTTCAATGGAAGCAAATATTTGAAGTAAGGCGTCATTTCGTTCGAAACGAGTTTTCTGTGCTCTGGAGTCATTTCATTGGAAGCGAATTTTTTGTGCTCTGGGGTGATTTCGTTGGAAGCGAATGTTTTGTTTTCTTGGGTGATTTCTCTAAAAGGGAATTTTTGTGTTCTAGGGTGATTTCGTTGGAAGCGAATTTTTTGTGCTCTGGGATGATATCTTTGGAAGCGAATATTTGTGTTCTCAGGAGATTTCGTTGGAAAAGAATTTTTTCTCTTCTGGGGTAATAGCGTTGGAAGAGAATTTTTTGTGTTCTCCGGTTTCTTCAATGGAAGCAAATTTTTGAAGTAAGGGGTCATTTCGTTCGAAACGAGTTTTCTGTGCTCTTGAGTCATTTCTTTGGAAGCGAATTTTTTGTGTTCTCAGATGATTTCAACGGAAACAAATTTTTGAAGTATGGTATCATTTCGTTTGAAGCGTGTTTTCTGTGCTCTGGAGTCATTTCGTTGGAAGCGAATATTTTGTGTTCTGGGGAGATTTCGTTGAAAGCAAATATTTGTGTTCTCAGAAGATTTCGTAGCAAGCGAATTTTTGCTGTTCCTCGGTTTTTTCGATGGAAGTAAATTTTTGAAGTAGGAGGTCATTTCGTTGGAAGCGAATTTTTTGTGTTCTGGAGTGATTTCGTTTGAAGCGAATATTTTGTGTTCTGGGGAGATTTCGTTGTAAGTGAATATTTGTGTTCTCAGAAGATTTCGTTGCAAGCGAATTTTTTCTGTTCTCCGGTTTTTTCGATGGAAGTAAATTTTTGAAGTAGGAGGTCATTTGGTTGGAAGTATGTTTTCGGAGCTCTGGAGTAATTTCGTTGGAAGCAAATTTTTTGTGCTCTGGGTTGATTTCGTTGGAAGCGAATTTTTTGTGTTCTGGGGTGATTTCGTTGGAAGTAAATATTTTGTGTTCTGGGGAGATTTTGTTGTAAGTGAATATTTGTGTTCTCAGAAGATTTCGTTGCAAGCGAATTTTTTCTGTTCTCCGGTTTTTTCGATGGAAGTAAATTTTTGAAGTAGGAGGTCATTTGGTTGGAAGTATGTTTTCGAAGCTCAGGAGTAATTTCGTTGGAAGCGAATTTTTTCTGCTCTGGGTTGATTTCGTTGAAAGGGAAATTTTGGTGTTCTGGGGTGATTTCGTTGGAAGTGAATTTTTTGTGCTCTGGGATGTTTTTTTGGAAGCGAATATTTGTGTTCTCAGGAGATTTCGTTGGAAGCGAATTTTTTGTGTTCTGGGGTAATTTCATTGAAAGAGAATTTTTTATGTTCTAGGGTGATTGCGTTCGAAGCAAATTTTTTGTGCTCTGGAGTGATTTGGTTGGAAGCGAATTTTTTGTCTTCTATGGTGATTTCGATGGAAGCGAATTTTTTATGTTCTAGGGTGATTTCGTTGAAAGCAAATTTATTGTGTTCTGGAGTCATTTCATTGGAAGCGTGTTTTCTGTGCTCTGGAGTCATTTTTTTGGAAGCAAATTTTTTGTCCTCTGGGTTGATTATGTTGGAAGCGAATTTTTTGTATTTTCGGTGATTTCGTTGAAAGGGAATTTTTTGTTCGAGGGTGATTTCGTTGGAAGCGAATTTTTTTCGCTCTGGGATGTTTTCTTTGGAAGCAAATGATTTCGTTAGAAGCAAATTTTTTGTGTTCTGGAGTAATTTCGATGGAATAGAAATTTTTGTGCTCTCAGGATTTTTTGATGGAAGCAAATTTTTGAAGTAGGGAGTCATTTTGTTGGAAGCGTGTTTTCTGTGCTCTGGAGTCATTTTGTTGTAAGTGAATTTTTTGTGCTCTGGGGTGATTTTGTTGGTAGCTCATTTTCTGTGTTCTGGGATAATTTCGTTGGAAATGAATTTTTTGTGTTCTCGGGTGATTTCGATGGAAGCCAATTTTTGAAGTATGGGATCATTTCCTTGGAAGCGTGTTTTCTGTGCTCTGGAGTCATTTCGTTGGAAGAGAATGTTTTGTGGTTTGGGGTGATTTTGTTGGAAGCGAAATTTTTGTGTTCTAGGTTAATTTCGTTGGAAGCAAATTTCTTGTGTTCTGGGGTAATTTCGTTGGACGTGAATTTTTTGTGTTCTCGGGTGATTTCTTTGAAAGGAAATTTTTTATATTCTAGGGTTATTTTGTTGGAAGCGAATTTTTTTGTGCTCTGGGATGATTTCTTTAGAAGTGAGTATTTGTGTTCTCAGAAGATTTCGTTGGAAGCGAATTTTTTTGTGTTCTGGGGTCATTTCTTTGGAAATGAATTTTTTGTGTTCGCCGGTTTGTTTGATGGAAGCAAATTTTTGAAGGAAGGGGTCATTTCGTTGGAAGCGTGTTTTCTGTGCTCTGGAGTCATTTCGTTGGAAGCGAATTTTTTGTCCTCTGGGGTGATTTCGTTGGAAGCGAATTTTTTTGTTCTCAGGTGATTTCCTTGAAAGGGAATTTTTTGTGTTCTGGGGTCATTTCGTTGGAAGCAAATTTTTTGTGTTCCGGGGAGATTTCGTTGGAAGTGAATATTTGTGTTCTCAGAAGATTTCGTTGCAAGCGAATTTTTTCTGTTCTCCGGTTTTATCGATGGAAGTAAATTTTTGAAGTAGGAGGTCATTTCGTTGGAAGCATGTTTTCGGAGCTCTGGAGACATTTCGTTGGACGTGAATTTTTTGTGCTCTGGGTTGATTTCGTTGGAAGCGAATTTTTTGTTCTCTGGGGTGATTTCGTTAGAAGCGTATTTTTTGTGTTCTGGGGTGATTTCGTTGAAAGGGAATTTTTGGTGTTCTGGGGTGATTTCGTTGGAAGCGAATTTTTTGTGCTCTGGGATGTTTTCTTTGGATGCGAATATTTGTGTTCTCAGGAGATTTCGTTGCAAGCGAATTTTTTGTGTTCTAGGGTAATTTCATTGAAATGGAATTTTTTATGTTCTAGGGTGATTTCGTTGGAAGCAAATGTTTTGTGCTCTGGAGTGATTTGGTTGGAAGCGAATTTTTTGTCTTCTATGGTGATTTCGATGGAAGCGAATTTTTTATGTTCTATGGTGATTTCGTTGAAAGCAAATTTTTTGTGTTCTGGAGTCATTTCATTGGAAGCGTGTTTTCTGTGCTCTGGAGTCATTTTGTTGGAAGCGAATTTTTTATGCTCTGGGTTGATTGTGTTGGAAGCGAATTTTTTTGTATTCTCGGGTGATTTCGTTGAAAGGGAATTTTTTGTGTTCTAGGGTGATTTTGTTGGAAGCGAATTTTTTGTGCTCTGGGATGATTTCTTTAGAAGTGAATATTTGTGTTCTCAGAAGATTTCATTGGAAGCGAATTTTTTTGTGTTCTGGTTTCAATTTGATGGAAGCGAATTTTTTGTATTCTGGGGAGATTTCGTTGGAAGCGAATATTTGTGTTCTCAGAAGATTTCATTGCAAGAGAATTTTTTCTGTTTTCCGGTTTTTTCGGTGGAAGTAAATTTTTGAAGTAGGAGGTCATTTCGTTGGAAGCATGTTTTCGGAGCTCTGGAGTCATTTCTTTGGAAGCAAATTTTTTGTGCTCTGGGTTGATTATGTTGGAAGCGAATTTTTTGTATGCTCGGGTGATTTCGTTGAAAGGGAATTTTTTGTGTTCTAGGGTGATTTTGTTGGAAGCGAATTTTTTGTGCTCTGGGATGATTTCTTTAGAAGTGAATATTTGTGTTCTCAGAAGATTTCATTGGAAGCGAATTTTTCGTGCTCTGGGTTGATTATTTTGGAAGCGAATTTTTTGTGTTCTCGGGTGATTTCCTTGAAAGGGAATTTTTTGTATTCTGGGGTCATTTCGTTGGAAGCGAATTTTTTGTGCTCTGGGGTGATTTCGTTGGTAGCGCATTTTCTGTGTTCTGGGATAATTTCATTGGAAGCGAATTTTTTGTGTTCTCGGGTGATTTCAATGGAAGCCAATTTTTGAAGTATGGGATCATTTCCTGGAAGAATGTTTTCTGTGCTCTGGAGTCATTTCTTTGGAAGAGAATTTTTTGTGGTCTGGAGTGATTTTGTTGGAAGCAAAATTTTTGTGTTCTAGGGTAATTTCGTTGGAAGCGAATTTCTTGTGTTCTGGGGTAATTTCGTTGGACGTGAATTTTTTGTGTTCTCGGGTGATTTCTTTGAAAGGAATTTTTTTTATGATTTAGGGTTATTTTGTTGGAAGCGAATTTTTCTGTGCTCTGGGATGATTTCTTTAGAAGTGAGTATTTGTGTTCTCAGAAGATTTCGTTGGAAACGAATTTTTTTGTGTTCTTGGGTCATTTCTTTGGAAATGAATTTTTTGTGTTCTCCGGTTTGTTTGATGGAAGCAAATTTTTGAAGGAGTGGGTCATTTCGTTGGAAGTGTGTTTTCTGTGCTCTGGAGTCATTTCGTTGGAAGTGAATTTTTGTGTCCTCGGGTGATTTCCTTGAAAGGGAATTTTTTGTGTTCTGGGGTGATTTCGTTGGAAGCGAATATTTTGTGTTCTGGGGAGATTTCAATGGAAGCGAATATTGGTCTTCTCGGAAGATTTCGTTGCAAGCGAAATTTTTCTGTTCTCCGGTTTTTTCGATGGAAGTAAATTTTTGAAGTAGGAGGCCATTTTGTTGGATGCATGTTTTCGGAGCTCTGGAGTCATTTCGTTGGAAGCGAATTTTTTGTGCTCTGGGTTGATTTCGTTGGAAGCAAATTTTTTGTGTTCTGGGGTGATTTCGTTGAAAGGGAATTTTTGGTGTTCTGGGGTGATTTCGTTGGAAGCGAATTTTTTGTGCTCTGGGATGTTTTCTTTGGAAGCGAATATTTGTGTACTCAGGAGATTTTGTTGCAAGCGAAATTTTTGTCTTCTGGGGTAATTTCATTGAAAGGGAATTTTTTATGTTCTAGGGTGATTTCGTTGAAAGCGAATTTTTTGTGTTCTGGAGTCACTTCATTGGAAGCGTGTTTTCTGTGCTCTGGAGTCATTTTGTTGGAAGCGAATTTTTTGTGCTCTGGGATGTTTTCTTTGGAAGCAAATATTTTTGGTCTCAGGAGATTTCATTGGAAGCGAATTTGTTGTGTTCTGGGGTAATTTCGATGGAATAGAAATTTTTGTGCTCTCATGACTTTTGGATGGATGCAAATTTTTGAAGTAGGGAGTCATTTCGTTGGAAGCAAATTTTTTGTGCTCTAATATGATTTCGTTGGTAGCGCATTTTCTGTGTTCTGGGATAATTTCGTTGGAAGTGAATTTTTTGTGGTCTGGGGTGATTTTGATGGAAGCCAATATTTGAAGTATGGGATCATTTCCTTGGAAGCGTGTTTTCTGTGCTCTGGAGTCATTTCGTTGGAAGAGAATGTTTTGTGGTCTGGGGTGATTTTGTTGGAAGCGAAATTTTTGTGTTCTAGGGTAATTTCGTTGGACGTGAATTTTTTGTGTTCTCGGGTGATTTCTTTGAAAGGAAATTTTTTATGTTCTAGGGTGATTTTATTGGAAACGAATTTTTTTGTGCTCTGGGATGATTTCTTTAGAAGTGAATATTTGTGTTCTCAAAAGATTTCGTTGGAAGCGGATTTTTTTTTGTGTTCTGGGGTCATTTCTTTGGAAATGAATTTTTTGTGTTCTCCGGTTTGTTTGATGGAAACAAATTTTTGAAAAAGGGGGTCATTTCGTTGGAAGCGTGTTTTCTGTGCTCTGGAGTCATTTCGTTGGAAGCGAATTTTTTGTCCTCTGGGGTGATTTCGTTGGGAGCGAATTTTTTGTGTTCTCGGGTGATTTACTTGAAAGGGAATTTTTTGTGTTCTGGGGTCATTTCGTTGGAAGTGAATTTTTTGTGTTCTGGAGTGATTTCGTTGGAAGCGAATATTTTGTTTTCTGGGGAGATTTCATTGGAAGCGAATATTTGTGTTCTCAGTAGATTTCGTTGCAAGCGAATTTTTTCTGTTCTCCGGTTTTTTCGATGGAAGTAAATTTTTGAAGTAGGAGGTCATTTCGTTGGAAGCATGTTTTCGGAGCTCTGGAGTCATTTCGTTGGAAGCGAATTTTTTGTGCTCTGGGTTGATTTCGTTGGAAGCGAATTTTTTGTGTTCTGGGGTGATTTCGTTGAAAGGGTATTTTTGGTGTTCTGGGGTGATTTCGTTGGAAGCGAATTTTTTGTGATCTGCGATGTTTTCTTTGGAAGCGAATATTTGTGTTCTCAGGAGATTTCGTTGGAAGCGAATTTTTTGTGTTCTGGGCTAATTTCATTGAAAGGGAATTTTTTATGTTCTAGGGTGATTTCGTTGAAAGCAAATTTTTTGTGTTCTGGTGTCATTTCATTGGAAGCGTGTTTTCTATGCTCTGGAGTCATTTTTTTGGAAGCAAATTTTTTGTGCTCTGGGTTGATTATGTTTGAAGCGAACTTTTTGTATTCTCGGGTGATTTCGTTGAAAGGGAATTTTTTGTGTTCGAGGGTGATTTCGTTGGAAGCGAATTTTTTGTGCTCTGGGATGTTTTCTTTGGAAGTGAATATTTGTGTTCTCAGGAGATTTCGTTGGAAGCGAATTTTTTGTGTTCTGGTGTAATTTCGTTGGAATAGAAATATTTGTGCTCTCAGGATTTTTGATGGAAGCAAATTTTTGAAGAAGGGAGTCATTTCGTTGGAAGCATGTTTTCTGTGCTCTGGAGTCATTTCGTTGGAAGCGAATTTTTTGTGCTCTGGGGTGATTTCGTTGGTAGCGCATGTTCTGTGTTCTGGGATAATTTCGTTGGAAGTGAATTTTTTTTGTTCTCAGGTGATTTCGATGGAATCCAATTTTTGAAGTATGGGATCATTTCCTTGGATGCGTGTTTTCTGTGCTCTGGAGTCATTTCGTTGGAAGCAAATTTTTTGTGTTCTGTGGTGATTTCGTTGGAAGCGAATATTTTGTGTTCTGGGGAGATTTCGTTGGAAGCGAATATTTGTGTTCTCAGAAGATTTCGTTGCAAGCAAATTTTTTCTGTTCTCTGGTTTTTTCGATGGAAGTAAATTTTGAAGTAGGAGGTCATTTCGTTGGAAGCGAATATTTTGTGTTCTGTGCTGATTTCATTGGAAGCGAATATTTTGTGTTCTGGGGAGATTTCGTTGGAAGCAAATATTTGTGTTCTCAGAAGATTTCGTTGCAAGCGAATTTTTTCTGTTCTCTGGTTTTTTCGATGGAAGTAAATTTTTGAAGTAGGAGGTCATTTCGTTGGAAGCATATTTTCGGAGCTCTGGAGTCATTTCGTTGGAAGCGAATTTTTTTGTGTTCTGGGGTGATTTCATTGAAAAGAAATTTTGGGTGTTCTGGGGTGATTTCGTTGGAAGCGAATTTTTTGTGCTCTGGGATGTTTTCTTTGGAAGCGAATATTTGTGTTCTCAGGAGAATTCATTGCAAGCTAATTTTTTGTGTTCTGGGGTAATTTCATTGAAAGGGAATTTTTTATGTTCTAGGGTGATTTCATTGAAAGCAAATTTTTTGTGCTCAGGAGTGATTTGCTTGGAAGCGAATTTTTTGTCTTCTATGGTGATTTCGATGGAAGCGAATATTTTATTTTCTAGGGTGATTTGGTTGAAAGTGAATTTTTTGTGTTCTGGGGTCATTTCATTGGAAGCATGTTTTCTGTGCTCTGGAGTCATTTTGTTGGAAGCGAATTTTTTGTGCTCTGGGTTGATTATGTTGGAAGCGAATTTTTTGTATTCTCGGGTGATTTCGTTGAAAGGGAATTTTTTGTGTTCGAGGGTGATTTCGTTGGAAGCGAATTTTTTGTGCTCTTGAATGTTTTCTTTGGAATCGAATATTTTTGTTCTCAGGTGATTTCGTTGGAAGCTAATTTTTTGTGTTCTGGGGTAATATCGTTGGAATAGAAATTTTTGTGCTCTCAGGATTTTTCGATGGAAGCAAATTTTTGAAGTAGGGAGTCATTTCGTTGGAAGCGTGTTTTCTGTGCTCTGGAGTCAATTCGATGGAAGCAAATTTTTGGTGCTCTGGAGTGATTTTGTTGGAAGTGAAATTTTTGTCTTCTGTGGTGATTTCGATGGAAGCGAATTTTTTATGTTTTAGGATGATTTCGTTGGAAGCGAATTTTTTGTGCTCTGGGATGATATCTTTGGAAGGGAATATTTGTGTTCTCAGGAGATTTCGTTGGAAAAGAATTTTTTCTTCTGGGGTAATATCGTTGGAAGTGAATTTTTTGTGTTCTCCTTTTTCTTTGATGGAAGCAAATTTTTGAAGTAGGGGGTCATTTCATTGGAAGCCTGTTTTCTGTGCTCTGGAGTCACTTCTTTGGAAGGGAATTTTTGGTTCTCAGGGGTGATTTCGTTGGAAGCACTTTTTTTTGTGTTCTCGGGTGATTTCATTGGAAGCGAATTTTTTGTGTTCTTTGGTGATTTCGTGGGAAAAGAATTTTTTGTCTTCTTGGGTAATATCTTTCGAAGAGAATTTTCTGTGCTCTTATATTATTTCAATGGAAGCAAATTTTTGAAATATGGGGTCATTTCGTTGGAAGAGTGTTTTCTGTGCTCTAGAGGCATTTCTTTGGAAGCGAATTTTTTTTGTTCTGGGGTGATTTGGTTGGAAGTGAATATATGTGTTCTCAGAAGATTTCATTGCAAGCGAATTTTTGTGATCTTGGGTAATTTCTTTGAAAGAGAAATTTTTATGTTCTAGGGTAATTTCGTTGGAAGAGAAGTTTTTGTGTTCTCAGGATTTTTCGATGGAAGCAAATTTTTGAAGTACAGAGTCATTTCGTTGGAAGCGTGTTTTCTGTGCTCTGGAGTCACTTTGTTGGAAGCAAAATTTTTGTGCTCTGGGGTGATTTCGTTGGAAGCACATTTTTTGTGTTCAGGGATAATTTCGTTGGAAGTGAATTTTTTGTGTTCTCGGGTGATTTCGATGGAAGCCAATTTTTGAAGTATTGGATCATTTCCTCGGAAGCGTGTTTTCTGTGCTCTGGAGTCATTTCGTTGGAATCGAATTTTTTGTGCTCTGGGGTGATTTTGTTGGAAGCGATTTTCTTGTGTTCTGGGGTAATTTCCTTGGAAGCGAATTTTTTTGTGCTCTGGGATGATTTCTTTGGAAGCAAATATTTGTGTTCTCAGAAGATTTCCTTGCAAGCGAATTTTTTGTGTTCTGGGGTAATTTCGTTGGAAGCCAATTTTTTGTGTTCTGGGGTGATTTCGTTGGAAGCGAATATTTTTTGTTCTCGGGTGATTTCAATGGAAACAAATTTTTGAAGTATGGTATTATTTCGTTCGAAGCGTTTTTTCTGTGCTCTGGAGTCATTTCGTTGGAAGCGAATTTTTTGTGTTCTGGGGAGATTTCGTTGGAAGTGAATATTTGTGTTCTCAGAAGACTTCATTGCAATCGAATTTTTTCTGTTCTCCGGTTTTTTCGATGGAAGTAAATTTTTTAAGTAGGAGGTCATTTCGTTGGAAGCGTGTTTTCAGTGCTCTGGAGTCATTTCGTTGGAAGCGAATTTTTTGTGCTCTGGGTTGATTTCGTTGGAAGCGAATTTTTTGTGTTCTCGGGTGATTTCTTTGAAAGGGAATTATTTTTATGTTCTAGGGTGATTTCGTTGGAAGCGAATTTTTTTTGTGCTCTGGGATGATTTCTTTCGAAGCGAATATTTGTGTTCTCAGGAGATTTCGTTGGAAGCGAATATTTTGTGTTCTGGGGTAATTTCGTTGAAAGCGAAATTTTTGTGTTCTCATGTGATTTCCTTTAAAGCTAATTTTTTGTGTTCTAGGGTGATTTCGTTGGAAGCGAAATTTTTGTGTTCAGGGGTGATTTCGATGGAAGCAATTTTTTTCTATTCCGTGGTAATTTCGTTGGATGTGAATTTTTTGTGTTCTCGGGTGATTTGGTTGAAAGGGAATGTTTTGTGTTCCAGGGTGATTTCATTGGAAGCGATTTTTTTTGTGCTCTGGGATGATTTCCTTGGAAGCAAATATTTGTGTTCTTAGGAGGTATCGTTGGAAGCGAATTTATTGTGTTCTTCGGTTTTTCGATGGAAGCAAATTTTTGAAGTAGGGGGTCATTTCATTGGAAGCGTGTTTTCTGGAGTGCTCTGTAGTTATTTCATTGGAAGGGAATTTTTTGTGCTCTGGGGTGATTTTGTTGGAAGCATATTTTTTGTGTTCTCAGATGATTTCGTTTAAAGGGAATTTTTCGTGTTCTCGGTGATTTCGTTGGAAGCGAATTTTTTTTGTTCTGGGGTCATTTCGTCGGAAGCGTGTTTTCTGTGCTCTGGAGTCAGTTCGTTGGAAGCGAATTTTTTGTGCTCTGGTGTGATTTCATTGGAAGCGAATTTTTTGTGTTCTCAGGTGATTTCTTTTAAAGCTAATTTTTTATGTTCTAGGGTGATTTCGTTGGCAGCGAATTTTTTGTGTTCAGGGGTGATTTTGATGGAAGCAAAATTTTTCTGTTCTGTGGTAATTTCGTTGGACGTGATTTTTTTGTGTTCTCGGGTGATTTGGTTGAAAGGGAATTTTTTGTGTTCCAGGGTGATTTCATTGGAAGCGATTTTTTTTGTGCCCTGGGATGATTTCCTTGGAAGCAAATATTTGTGTTCTTAGGAGGTATCGTTGGAAGCAAATTTATTGTGTTCTGGGGTAATTTCGTTGGAAGTGAATTTTTTGTGTTTTCGGGTGATTTCTATGTAAGCAAGTTTTTGAAATATGGGGTCATTTCGTTGGAACCGTGTTTTCTCTGCTCTGGAGTCATTATGTTGGAAGCTAATTTTTTGTGTTCTGGGGTAATTTGGTTGGAAGAGAATATATTGTTCTCAGAAGATTGTGTTGCAAGCAAATTTTTTGTGTTCTGGCGTAATTTCGTTGGAAGCGAATTTTTTGTTTTCTCGGGTGATTTCGATGGAAGCAAATTTTTGAAGTATGGGATCATTTCGTTGGGAGCGTGTTTTCTGTGCTCTGGAGTCACTTGGTTGGAAGAGAATTTTTGGTGCTCTGGAGTGATTTCGTTGGAAGCGAATTTTGTGAGTTCTGGGGTAATTTCGATAGAAGCGATTTTTTTGTCTCTGGGGTCATTTTGTTGGAAGAGAATTTTTTGTGTTCTGGTGTGATTTCGTTGGGAGCAAATTTTTTGTGTTCTGGGGTAATTTCGTAGGAAGCGAATTTTTTGTCTTCTCGGGGGATTTCGAAGGAAGCAAATTTTTGAAGTAGGGGGACATTTCGTTGGAAGCTTGTTTTCTGTGCTCTGGAGTCATTTCCTTGGAAGGGAATTTTTTGTGTTCTCGGGTCATTTCGTTGGAATCGTGTTTTCTGTGCTATGGAGTCATTTTGTTGGAAGGGAATTTTTTGTACTCTGTGGTGATTTCGTTGGAAGTCAATTTTTTGTGTTCTCCTGTGATTTCGTTGAAAGGGAATTTTTGGTGTTCTGGGGTCATTTCGTTGGAAGCCTGTTTTCTGGGCTCTAGAGTCATTTGATTGGAAGCGAATTTTTAGTGTTCTGCTGTGATTTCGTTGGAAGCTAATTTTTTGTGTTCTCGGGTGATTTTGTCGAAAGGGAATTTTTGTGTTCCAGGGTGATTTCGTTGGAAGCGATTTTTTTTGTGCTCTGGGATGATTTCTTTGGAAGCAAATATTTGTGTTCTCAGGAGAGATTGTTTTAAGCGAATTTATTGTGTTCTGGGGTAATTTCGTTGGAAGCGAATTTTTTGTGTTTTCGGGTGATTTCGATGGAAGCAAATTTTTGAAATATGGGGTCATTTCGTTGGAACCGTGTTTTCTCTGTTCTGGAGTCATTATGTTGGAAACTAATTTTTTGTGTTCTGGGGTGATTTCGTTGGAAGCAAATTTTTTGTGTTCCCGGGTGATTTCAATGGAAGCAAATTTTTGAAGTATGGGATCATTTCTTTGGGAGCGTGTATTCTGTGCTCTGGAGTCATTCCGTTTAAAAGCAAATTTTTTGTGTTCTGGGGTGATTTTGTTGGAAGCGAATATTCGTGTTCTCAGAAGTTTTTGTTGGAAGCGAATTTTTTGTTTTCTCCGGTTTTTTCAATGGATGCAAATTTTTGAAATATGGGGTCATTTCGTTGGAAGTGTGTTTTCTATGCTCTGGAGTCATTTCGTTGGAAGCGAATTTTTTGTGTTTTGGGGTGATTTCATGGAAGCAAATTTTTTGTGTTCTGGGGTAATTTCGTTGGAAGCAATTTTTTGTGTTCTGGGGTCATTTCGTTGGATGTAAATTTTTTGTGTTCTGGGGTAATTTCGTTGGAAGTGAATTTTTTGTGTTCTCGGGTCATTTCAATGGAAGCAAATTTTTGAAGTATGGTATCATTTCGTTCGAAGCGTGTTTTCTATGCTCTGGAGTCCTTTTGTTGGAAGCGAATATTTGTGTTCTAAGATGATTTCGTTGAAAGCGAATTTTTTGTGTTCTCAGGTTTTTTCGATGGAAGCAAATTTTTGAAGTAGGGGGTCATTTCGCTGGAAGCTTGTTTTCTATGCTTTGGAGTAATTTCATTGGAACGGAATTTTTTGTGCTTTGGGCTGATTTCTTTGGAAGCGAATTTTTTGTGTTCTAGTGTGATTTCGTTGAAAGGGAATTTTTTGTGTTCTAGGGTGATTTTGTTGGAAGCAAATTTTTTGTGCTCTGTGGTGATTTCGATGGAAGCAAATTTTTTCTGTTCTGTGGTAATTTTGTTGGACCTGAATTTTTTGTTTTCTTCGGTTTTTTTGATGGAAGCAAATTTTTGAAGCAGGGAGTCATTTCGTTGGAAGCATGTTTTCTGTGCTCTGGAGTCATTTCGTTGGAAGCGAATTTTTTGTTTTCTGGGGTGATTTCGTTGGAAGCAAATTTTTTGTGTTCTGGTGTAATTTCGTTGGAAGCCAATTTTTTGTGTTCTGGGGTCATTTCGATGGAAGCAAATTTTTGAAATAGGGGGACTTTTCGTTGGAAGCTTGTTTTCTGTGCTTTGGAGTCAGATCTTTGGAAGGGAATTTTTTGTGCTTTGGGGTGATTTCGTTGGAAGCGAATTTTTTGTGTTCTAGTGTGATTTCGTTGAAAGGAAATTTTTTGTGTTCTAGGGTGATTTCGTTGGAAATGAATTTTTTTGTTCTCGGGTGATTTCATCGAAAGGGAATTTTTTGTGTTCTAGGGTGATTTCGTTGGAATCGAACTTTTTTTTGCTCTGGGATGATTTCTTTGGAAGCGAATATCTGTGTTCTCAGGAGATTTCGTTGGAAGCGAATTTTTTTTGTTCTGGGGTCATTTCGTCGGAAGCGTGTTTTCTGTGCTCTGGAGTCAGTTCGTTGGAAGCGAATTTTTTGTGCTCTGGTGTGATTTCATTGGAAGCGAATTTTTTGTGTTCTCAGGTGATTTCCTTTAAAGCTAATTTTTTATGTTCTGGGGTGATTTCGTTGGCAGCGAATTTTTTGTGTTCAGGGGTGATTTTGATGGAAGCAAAATTTTTCTGTTCTGTGGTAATTTCGTTGGACGTGAATTTTTTGTGTTCTCGGGTGATTTGGTTGAAAGGGAATTTTTTGTGTTCCAGGGTGATTTCATTGGAAGCGATTTTTTTTGTGCTCTGGGATGATTTCCTTGGATGCAAATATTTGTGTTCTTAGGAGGTATCGTTGGAAGCAAATTTATTGTGTTCTGGGTTAATTTCGTTGGAAGTGAATTTTTTGTGTTTTCGGGTGATTTCTATGTTAGCAAGTTTTTGAAATATGGGGTCATTTCGTTGGAACCGTGTTTTCTCTGCTCTGGAGTCATTATGTTGGAAGCTAATTTTTTGTGTTCTGGGGTAATTTCGTTGGAAGAGAATATATTGTTCCCAGAAGATTGTGTTGCAAGCAAATTTTTTGTGTTCTGGCGTAATTTCGTTGGAAGCGAATTTTTTGTTTTCTCGGGTGATTTCGATGGAAGCAAATTTTTGAAGTATGGGATCATTTCGTTGGGAGCGTGTTTTCTGTGCTCTGGAGTCACTTGGTTGGAAGAGAATTTTTGGTGCTCTGGAGTGATTTCGTTGGAAGCGAATTTTGTGAGTTCTGGGGTAATTTCGATAAAAGCGATTTTTTTGTCTCTGGGGTCATTTTGTTGGAAGAGAATTTTTTGTGTTCTGGTGTGATTTCGTTGGAAGCAAATTTTTTGTGTTCTGGGGCAATTTCGTAGGAAACGAATTTTTTGTCTTCTCGGGGGATTTCGAAGGAAGCAAATTGTTGAAGTAGGGGGACATTTCGTTGGAAGCTTGTTTTCTGTGCTCTGGAGTCATATCTTTGGAAGGGAATATTTTATGCTTTGGGGAGATTTCGTTGGAAGCGAATTTTTTGTGTTCTAGTGTGATTTCGTTGAAAGGGAATTTTTTGTGTTCTAGGGTGATTTAGTTGGACATGAATTTTTTGTGTTCTCGGGTGATTTCGTCGTAAGTGAATTTTTTGTGTTCTAGGGTGATTTCGTTGAAAGGGAATTTTTTGTGTTCTAGGGTGATTTCGTTGAAAGGGAATTTTTTGTGTTCTCGGGTCATTTCGTTGGAATCGTGTTTTCTGTGCTATGGAGTCATTTTGTTGGAAGGGAATTTTTTGTACTCTGTGGTGATTTCGTTGGAAGTGAATTTTTTGTGTTCTCCTGTGATTTCGTTGAAAGGGAATTTTTGGTGTTCTGGGGTCATTTCGTTGGAAGCAAATTTTTTGTGTTCCCGGGTGATTTCAATGGAAGCAAATTTTTGAAGTATGGGATCATTTCTTTGGGAGCGTGTATTCTGTGCTCTGGAGTCATTCCGTTTAAAAGCGAATTTTTTGTGTTCTGGGGTGATTTCGTTGGAAGCGATTATTCGTGTTCTCAGAAGATTTCGTTGGAAGCGAATTTTTTGTTTTCTCCGGTTTTTTCAATGGAAGCAAATTTTTGAAATATGGGGTCATTTTGTTGGAAGTGTGTTTTCTATGCTCTGGAGTCATTTCGTTGGAAGCGAATTTTTTGTGTTTTGGGGTGATTTCATGGAAGCAAATTTTTTGTGTTCTGTGGTAATTTCGTTGGAAGCAATTTTTTGTGTTCTGGGGTCATTTCGTTGGATGTAAATTTTTTGTGTTCTGGGGTAATTTCGTTGGAAGTGAATATTTTGTGTTCTCGGGTCATTTCAATAGAAGCAAATTTTTGAAGTATGGTATCATTTCGTTCGAAGCGTGTTTTCTATGCTCTGGAGTCATTTTGTTGGAAGCGAATATTTGTGTTCTAAGATGATTTCGTTGCAAGCGAATTTTTTGTTTTCTTCGGTTTTTTTGATGGAAGCAAATTTTTGAAGCAGGGGGTCATTTCGTTGGAAGCGTGTTTTCTGTGCTCTGGAGTCATTTCGTTGGAAGCGAATTTTTTGTTTTCTGGGGTGATTTCGTTGGAAGCAAATTTTTTGTGTTCTGGTGTAATTTCGTTGGAAGCGAATTTTTTGTGTTCTGGGGTCATTTCGATGGAAGCAAATTTTTGAAATAGGGGGACTTTTCGTTGGAAGCTTGTTTTCTGTGCTCTGGAGTCAGATCTTTGGAAGGGAATTTTTTGTGCTTTGGGGTGATTTCGTTGGAAGCGAATTTTTTGTGTTCTAGTGTGATTTCGTTGAAAGGAAATTTTTTGTGTTCTAGGGTGATTTCGTTGGAAATGAATTTTTTTGTTCTCGGGTGATTTCATCGAAAGGGAATTTTTTGTGTTCTAGGGTGATTTCGTTGGAAGCGAACTTTTTTTTGCTCTGGGATGATTTCTTTGGAAGCGAATATCTGTGTTCTCAGGAGATTTCGTTGCAAGCGAATTTATTTTGTTCTGGGGTAATTTCGTTGGAAGCTAATTTTTTGTATTCTCAAGTGATTTCGATGGAAGCAAATTTTTGAAATATGGGGTCATTTCCCTGGAAGCATGTTTTCTATGCTTTGGAGTCATTTCTTTGGAAGCAAATTTTTGTGCTCTGGGGTGATTTCTTTGGAAGCTAATATTTGAGTTCTCAGGACATTTCATTGCAAGCGAATTTTTTGGGTTCTGCGGTAATTCTTTGTAAGCGAATTTTTTGTGTTCTCCGGTTTTTTCGATGGAAGCAAATTTTTTAAGTAGAGGGTCATTTCGTTGGAAGCGTGTTTTCTGTGCTCTGGAGTCATTTCTTTGGTAGCGAATTTTTTGTGCTCTGGGGTGATTTCGTTGGAAGCAAATATTTGTGTTCTCAGGAGATTTCGTTGCAAGCGAATTTTTTGTGTTCTGGGGTAATTTCGTTGGAAGCGTATTTTTGTGTTCTTCGTTTTTTTTGATGGAAGGGAATTTTTTTAAGTAGGGGGTCATTTCATTGGAAGCGTGTTTTCTGTGCTCTGGAGTCATTTCGTTGGAAGGGATTTTTTTGTGTTCTGGGGTGATTTCGTTGGAAGCGAATATTTGTTTTCTCAGAAAATTTCGTTGCAAGTGAATTTTTTGTGTTCTGTGGTAATTTTGTTGGAAGTGAATTTTTTATGTTCTCCGGTTTTTCGATGGCAGCAAATTTTTTAAGTAGGGGGTCATTTCGTTGGAATCGTGTTTTCTGTGCTCTGGAGTCATTTCCTTGGAAGGGAATTTTTTGTGCTCTGGGGTGATTTCATTGAAAGCGAATTTTTTGGGGTTCTAGCGTGATTTCGTTGGAAGCGAATTTTTTGTGTTGTGGGGTTATTTCGATGGAAGCAAATATTTTCTCTTCTGTGGTAATTGCGTTGGACGTGAATTTTTTGTGTTCTCAGGTGATTTCATTGAAAGGGAATTTTTTGTGCTCTGGGATGATTTCTTTGGAAGCGAATATTTGTGTTCCCAGGAGATTTCGTTGTAAGCGATTTTTTTGTTCTCAGGAGATTTCGTTGGAAAATAATTTTTTTGTCCTCTGGGGTAATATCATTGGAAGAGAATTTTTTATGTTGTTCGGTTTTTTCGATGTAAGCAAATTTTTGATGTAGGGGGTCATTTCTTTGTATGCGTGTTTTCTGTGCTCTGGAGTCATTTCGTTGGAAGCAAATTTTTTGTGCTCTGGGGTGCTATGGTTGGAATCGAATTTTTTGTGTTCTCGGGTGATTTCGATTGAAGCAAATTTTTGAAGTAAGGGATCATTTCATTGGAAGCGTGTTTTCTGTGCTCTGGAGCAATTTCGTTGGAAGCAAATTTTTTGTGTTCTGGGGAGATTTCGTTGGAAGCGAATATTCGTGTTCTCAGAAGATTTCGTTGCAAGCGAATTTTTTTGTGTTCTCGGGTAATTTCGTTGGAAGCGAATATTTTGTTTTCTCCGGTTTTTTCGATGGAAGCAAATTTTTGAAGCAGGGGGTCATTTCAATGGAAGTGTGTTTTCTGTGCTCTGGAATCATTTCGTTGGAAGCGAATTTTTTGTGTTCTGGGGTGATTTCATGGAAGTGAATTTTTTGTGTTCTGGGGTGATTTTGTTGGAAGCGAATTTTTTTGTGTTCTGGGGTGATTTCGATGGTAGCAAATTTTTGAAGTACGAGGTCATTTCGTTGGAAGCGTGTTTTCTATGATCTGGAGTCATTTCTTTGGAAGTGAATTTTTTGTGCTCTGGGGTGATTTCCTTGGAATCGAATATTTGTGTTCTCAGGATATTTCGTTGGAAGCTAATTTTTTGTGTTCTTGGGTAATTTCGTTGGAAGCAAATTTTTTGTGTTCTCGTGTGATTTCGTTGAAAAGGAATTTTTTATGTTCTAGGGTGATTTCATTGGAAGCAATTTTTTTTGTGTTCTAGGGTCATTTCATTGGAAGCATGTTGTCTGTGCTGTGGAGTCATTTCATTGGAAGTGAATTTTTTTTGCTCTGGGGTGATTTCGTTGGAAGCCAATTTTTTGTCTTCTCGGGTGATTTCTTTGAAAGCTAATTTTTTGTGTTTTAGCGTTGTTTCGTTGGAAGCGAAGTTTTTGTGTTCTGGGTTGATTTCGTTGGAAGCAAATTTTTTCTGTTCTGTGGGAATTTCATTGGACGTGTATTTTTTGTGTTCTTTGGTGATTTATTTGAAAGGGAATTTTTTGTGTTCTAGGGTGATTTCCTTGGAAGTGAAGTTTTTTCTGCTCTGGGGTGATTTGGTTGGAAGCGAATTTTTTGTCTTCTGTGGTGATTTCGATGGAAGCGAATTCTTTATGTTCTAGGGTGATTTCGTTGGAAGCGAATTTTTTGTGCTCTGGGGTGATTTAGTTGGAAGCGAATTTTTTCTGTTCTCGTGTGATTTCGTTTAAAGGGAATTTTTGTGTTCTGGGGTAATTTCGTTGGAAGCATATTTTTGTGTTCTCCGGTTTTTTCGATGGAAGCGAATTTTTTAAGTAGGGGGTCATTTCGTTGGAAGTGTGTTTTCTGTGCTCTGGAGTCATTTCGTTGGAAGCGAATTTTTTGTGTTCTCGGGTGATTTCGATGGAAGCAAATTTTTGAAGTAAGGGTTCATTTCGTTGGAAGCATGTTTTCTGTGCTCTGGGGTAATTTCGTTGGAAGCTAATTTTTTGTGCTCTGGGGTAATTTCGTTGCAAGCAAATTTTTTGTGTTCTGGGGTTATTTCGTTGGAAGCGAATTTTTTATATTCTCCGGTTTTTCGATGGAAGCAAGTTTTTGAAGTAGGGGGTCATTTCGTTGGAATCGTGTTTTCTGTGCTCTGGAGTCATTTCGTTGGAAGGGAATTTTTCGTGCTCTGGGGTGATTTCGTTGGAAGCCTATTTTTTGTATTCTCGGGTGATTTCATTGAAAGCTAATTTTTGTGTTCTAGCATGATTTCATTAGAAGCGAATTTTTTGTGTTCTGGGGTGATTTCGATGGAAGCAAATTATTTCTGTTCTGTGGTAATTTCGTTGGACGTGAATTTTTTGTGTTCTCGGGTAATTTCGTTGAAAGGGAATATTTTGTGTTCTATGGTGATTTCGTTGGAAGCGAATTTTTTTGTGCTCTGTGATGATTTCTTTGGAAGCAGATATTGTGTTCCCAGGAAATTTCGTCGGAAGCGATTTTTTGTGTTCTGGGTAATTTCGTTGGAAGCGAAATTTTTGTGTTCTCGGGTGATTTCGATGGAAGCAAATTTTTGAAATATGGGGTCATATCGTTGGAAGCATGTTTTTGGTGCTCTGGAGTCATTTCTTTGGAAGTGAATTTTTCGTACTCTAGGGTGATTTCGTTCAAAGCGAATTTTTTGTGCTCTTGAATGATATCTTTGGAAGCAAATATTTGTGCTCTCAGGAGATTTTGTTGGAAAAGAATTTTTTGTCTTCTGGGGTAATATCGTTGGAAGAGAATTTTTTGTGTTCTCGGTTGATTTCGATGGAAGCAAATTTTTGAAATAGGGGGTCATTTTGTTCGAAGTGTGTTTTCTGTGCTCTGGAGTCATTTCGTTCGAAGCGAATTTTTTGTGCTCTGGCGTGTTATTGTTGGAAGCGAATTTTTTGTGCTCTAGGAGGATATCTTTGGAAGAGAATATTTGTGTTCTCAGAATTTTTTGTCTTCTGGGGTAATATCTTTGAAAGAGAATTTTTTGTGTTCTCAGGTGATTTCGATGGAAGCAAATTTTTGAAGTATGGGGTCATATCGTTGGAAGCGTGTTTTCTGTGCTCAGGAGTGATTTCTTTGGAAGCGAATTTTTCGTGCCCTGGGGTGATTTTGTTGGAAGCGAATTTTTTGTGTTCTAGGGTGATTTCGTTGGAAGTGAATATTTTTCTGCTCTGGGGTGATTTGGTTGGAAGCGAGTTTTTTGGCTTCTGTAGTGATTTCGATGGAAGCGAATTTTTATGTTCTAGGGTGTTTTCGTTGGAAGCGACTTTTTGTGCTCTGGGGTGATTTCGTTGGAAGCGAATTTTTTGTGTTCTTGGGTGATTTCGTTGAAAGTGAATTTTTGTGTTCTGGGGTAATTTCGTTGGAAGCGTATTTTTGTGTTCTCCGGTTTTTTCGATGGAAGCGAATTTTTTAAGTAGGGGGTCATTTCGTTGGAAGTGTGTTTTCTGTGCTCTGGAGTCATTTCGTTGGAAGCGAATTTTTTGTGTTCTCGGGTGATATCGATGGTAGCAAATTTTTGAAGTAAGGGATTATTTCGTTGGAAGCGTGTTTTCTGTGCTCAGGAGTAATTTCGTTGGAAGCGAAGTTTTTGTGTTCTGGGGTGATTTCGTTGGAAGCGAATATTTGTGTTCTCAGGAAATTTCGTTGCAAGTAAATTTTTAGTGTTCTGGGGTTATTTCTTTGGAAGCAAATATTTGTGTTTTCTGGAGCTTTCGTTGGAAGCGAATTTTTTGTCTTCTGGGGTAATATCGTTGGAAGAGATTTTTTTGTGTTCTGGGGTGATTTCGTTGGAAGTGAAATTTTTGTGTTCTGGGGTGATTTCGATGGAAGCAAATTTTTTCTGTTCTGGGGTAATTTCGTTGTTAGCAAATATTTGCGTACTCGGGTGATTTTATTGGAAGGCAATTTTTTGTGCTCTGGATTGATATGGTTGGAAGTAAATTTTCTCTATTGTGGTGTAATTTCGTTGGACACGAATTTTTTGTGTTCTTGGGTGATATCGTTGAAGGGAATTTTTTGTGTTCTATGGTGAATTCGTTGGAAACGAATTTTTTGTGCTCTGGGATGATTTCTTTGGAAGCGAATATTTGTGTTCTCAGGAGATTTTGTTGGAAGCGATTTTTTTTTGTTCTGGGGTAATTGCTTTGGAAGCGAATTTTTTGTGTTCTTGGGTGATCTCGATGGAAGCAAATTTTTGAAGTATGGGGTCATGTCGTTGGAAGCGTGTTTTCTGTGACCTAGAGTCATTTTGTTGGAACCAAATTTTTTGTGTTCTGTGGAGATTTAGTTGGAAGCGAATATTTGTGTTCTCAGAAGATTTCGTTACGAGCGAATTATTTTTTCTGGGGCAATTTCATTGCAAGCGACTTTTTTGTGTTCTCCGGTTTTTTCGATGGAAGCAAATTTTTGAAGTAGGGGGTCATTTCGTTGGAAGCGTGTTTTCTGTGCTCTGGAGCCATTTCATTGGAAGCGAATTTTTTGTGCTCTGCGGTGATTTCGTTGGAAGCGAATATTTGTGTTCTCAGGAGATTTCATTGCAAGTGAATTTTTTGTGTTCTGGGGTGATTTCGTTGGAAGCGAATATTTGTGTTCTTAGGAGATTTTGTTGGAAGCGAATTTTTTGTGTTCTGGGGTGATTTCGATGGAAGCAAATTTTTGAAGTATGTGGTCATTTCGTTGGAAGCGTGTTTTCTGTGCTCAGGAGTCATTTGGTTGGAAGCGAATTTTTTGTGCTCTGGGGTGATTTCTTTGGAAGCGAATTTTTTGTGTTCTCGGGTGATTTCGATGGAAGCAAATTTTTGAAGTATGGGGTCTTTTCTTTGGAAGCATGTTTTCTGTGCTCTGGAGTCATTTAGTTGGAAGCGAATTTTCTGTGTTCTGGTGTGATTCCGTTGGAAGCGAATATATGTGTTCTCAGACGATTTTGTTGCAAGCGAATTCTTTGGGTTCTGGGGTAATTTCGTTGGAAGCAAATTTTTTATGTTCTCGGATGATTTCAATGGAAGCAAATTTTTGAAGTTTGGGGTCATTTTGTTGGAAACGTGTTTTCTGTGCTCTGGAGTCATTTCGTTGGCAGCGAATTTTTTATGTTTAAGAGTGATTCCTTTGGAAGCGAATTTTTTGTGCTCTGGGGTGATTTCCTTGGAAGCGAATATTTTCTTCTAAGGAGATTTTGTTGCAAGCAAATTTTTTGTGTTCTCAGGTGATTTCGTTGGCAGCGAATATTTGTGTTCTATGAAGATTTCGTTGCAAGCGAATTTTTTGTGTTCTCCGGTTTTTTCGATGGAAGTAAATTTTTGAAGTATGGGGTCATTTCTTTTGAAGCATGTTTTCTGTGCTCTGGAGTCATTTCGTTGGAAGGGAATTCTTTTTGCTCTGGGGTGAATTCGTTTGAAGCGAATATTTGTGTTCCTAGGAGATTTCATTGCAAGCGAATTATTTGTGTTCTAAGGTGATTTCGTTGAAAGGGAATTTTTTGTGTTCTCGGGTGATTTCGTTGAAAGGGAATTTTTTGTGTTCTAGGGAGATTTCGTTGGAAGCGAATTTTTTTGTGCTCTGCGATGATTTCTGTGGAAGCGAATATATGTGTGCTCAGAAGATTTCGTTACAAGCGAATTTTTTGTGTTCTGGGGTAATTTCGTTGGAAGCGAATTTTTTGTGTTCTTGGGTGATTTCGATGGAAGCAAATTTTTGAAGTATGGGGTCATTTCGTTGGAAGCGTGTTTTCTGTGCTCTGGAGTCATTTCGTTGGCAGCGAATTTTTTGTGCTCTGGGGTGATTTCGTTGGAAGCGAATATTTTGTGTTCTCGGGTGATTTTGTTGAATGCGAATTTTTTACGTTCTAGGGAAATTTCGTAAAAGCAAATTTTTTGAGCTCTGGGGTGATTTGGTTGGAAGCGAATTTTTTGTCTTTTGTGGTGATTTCGAAGGAAGCGAATTTTTTATGTTCTAGGGTGATTTCGTTGGAAGCGAATTTTTTGTGTTCTGGGGTAATTTCATTTGAAGCTTGTTTTCTGGGCTCTGGAGTCATTTCGTTGGAAGCGAATTCTTTGTGCTCTGGGGTGATTTAATTGGAAACGAATTTTTTGTCTTCTGTGGTGATTTCCATGGAAGCGAATTTTTTATGTACTAGGGTGATTTCGTTGGAATAATTTTTGTGTTCTGTATTCATTTTTTGGGAAGCGTGTTTTCTGTGCTTTGGAGTCATTTCGGTGGAAGCAAATTTTTTCTGCTCTGGGGTGATTTCTTTGGAAGGGAATTTTTTTGTTCTAAGGTGATTTCGTTGGGAGCGAAATTTTGTGCTCTGGGATGATATCTTTGGAAGAGAATATTTGTGTTCTCAGGAGATTTCGTTGGAAAAGAATATTTCGTCTTCTGGGGTAATATGGTTGGAAGCAAATTTTTTGTGTTCTCTGGTTTTTTCGATGGACGCAAATTTTTGAAGTAGGGGGTCATTTTGTTGGAAGCATGTTTTCTGTGTTCTGGAGTCATTTCATTGGAAGCGAAATTTTTGTGCTCCGCGGTGATTTCGTTTGAAGCGAATATTTGTGTTCTCAGGAGATTTCGTTGCAAGCGAATTTTTTGTGTTCTAGGGTAATTTCGTTGGAAGCGAATTTTTTGTGTTCTCGGGTGATTTCGTTGAAAGCGAATTTTTTATGTTCTATAGTGATTTCTTTGGAAGCGAATTTTTTGTCTTCTGGGGTCCTTTCATTGGAAGCGTGTTTTCTGTGCTCTGCAGTTATTTCATTGGAACCAAATTTTTTGTGTTCTGGGGTGATTTCGTTGGAAGTGAATTTTTTGTGTTCTGGGTTGATTTCTTTGGAAGCGAATTTTTTTGTGTTCTGGGGTAATTTCGTTGGAAGAGAATATTTTGTATTCTCAGGTGATTTTGATGGAAGCAAATTTTTGAAGTATGGTATCATTTCGTTCGAAACGTGTTTTCTGTGCTCTGGAGTCAGTTCTTTGGAAGCGAATTTTTTGTGTTCTCGGGGGATTTATTTCAAAGCGAATTTTTTATGTTCTAGGGTGATTTTGTTGGAAGCGAATTTTTTGTGCTCAGGAGGTCTTTAGTTGGAAGCGTGTTTTCTTGTGCTCTGGAGTCATTTCATTGGAAGCAAATTTTTGTGCTCTGGGGTGATTTTGTTGGAAGCGAATTTTTTGTGTTCTGGGGTAATTTCGTTGGAAGGAAATTTTTTGTTTTCTGGGTTGATTTCGTTGGACACGAATTTTTTTTGTTCTGGGGTGATTTTGTTGAAAGCGAATTTTGAGTGCTCTAGGTTGATTTCTTTGGAAGGGAATTTTTTGTGCTCTGGATTGATTTCGTTGGAAGCAAATTTTTTCTGTTCTGGGGTAATTTCGTTGGAAGTGATTTTGAAGTATGGGGTGATTTCGTTAGTAGCTTGTTTTCTGTGTTCTGGAGTCATTTTGTTGGAAGCGAATATTTGTGTTCCGGGTGATTTTGTTGGAAGCGAATTTTTTGTGTTCTGTGGTAATTACGTTGGAAGCAAATTTTTTGTGTTCTGGGGTCATTTCCTTGGAAGCGTCTTTTCTGTGCTCTGGAGTCATTTCGTTGGTAGAGAATATTTTGTGCTCTGGAATTGTTTCATTGGAAGCGAATTTTTTTTTGTGTTCCTGGATGACTTTTTGAATTGTGTTTTCTGTGTTAAGGAGTCATTTCGTTGAAAGCGAATTTTTTGTGCTCTGGGGTGATTTCTTTGGAAGCAAATATTTGTGTTTTCTGGAGCTTTCGTTGGAAGCGAATTTTTTGTCTTCTGGGGTAATATCGTTGGAAGAGATTTTTTGTGTTCTGGGGTGATTTCGTTGGAAGTGAAATTTTTGTGTTCTGGGGTGATTTCGATGGAAGCAAATTTTTTCTGTTCTGGGGTAATTTCGTTGTTAGCAAATATTTGCATACTCGGGTGATTTTATTGGAAGGCAATTTTTTGTGCTCTGGATTGATATGGTTGGAAGTAAATTTTCTCTATTGTGGGGTAATTTCGTTGGACGCGAATTTTTTGTGTTCTCGGGTGATTTCGTTGAAGGGAATTTTTTGTGTTCTATGGTGAATTCGTTGGAAACGAATTTTTTGTGCTCTGGGATGATTTCTTTGGAAGCGAATATTTGTGTTCTCAGGAGATTTTGTTGGAAGCGATTTTTTTTTGTTCTGGGGTAATTTCTTTGGAAGCGAATTTTTTGTGTTCTTGGGTGATCTCGATGGAAGCAAATTTTTGAAGTATGGGGTCATGTCGTTGGAAGCGTGTTTTCTGTGACCTGGAGTCATTTTGTTGGAACCGAATTTTTTGTGTTCTGTGGAGATTTAGTTGGAAGCGAATATTTGTGTTCTCAGAAGATTTCGTTACGAGCGAATTATTTTTTCTGGGGCAATTTCATTGCAAGCGACTTTTTTGTGTTCTCCGGTTTTTCGATGGAAGCAAATTTTTGAAGTAGGGGGTCATTTCTTTGGAAGCTTGTTTTCTGTGCTCTGGAGACATTTCATTGGAAGCGAATTTTTTGTGCTCTAGTATAATTTCGTTGGAAACGAAGTTTTTGTGTTCTCAGGTGATTTCGTTGAAAGGGAATCTTTTGTGTTCTAGGGTGATTTCGTTGGAAGCGATTTTTTTGTGCTCTGGGATGATATCTTTGAAAGCGAATATTTGTGTTCTCAGGAGATTTCGTTGAAAATGAATTTTTTTTGGTCTGGGGTAATATCTTTGGAAGCGAATTTTTTGTGTTCTCGGGTGATTTCGATGGAAGCAAGTTTTTGAAGTATGGGGTCATTTCGTTGGAAGCGTGTTTTCTGTGCCCTGGAGTCATTTCGCTGGAAACGTGTTTTTTGTGCTCTGGGGTGATTTCGTTGGATGCGAATATTTGTGTTCTCGGGAGATTTTGTTAGAAAAGAATTTTTTGTCTTCTGGGGTAATTTCGTTGAAAGAGAATTTTTGTGTTCTCCGGTTTTTTCGATGGAAGCAAATTTTTGAAGTAGGGGGTCATTTCGTTGGAAGTGTGTTTTCTGTGCTCTGGAGTCATTTAGTTGGAAGCGAATTTTTTGTGTTCTGGGGTGATTTCGTTGGAAGCGAATTTTTTGTGTTCTCTGGTTTTTTCGATTGAAGCAAATTTTTGAAGTAGGGGGTCATTTCGTTGGAAGCATGTTTTCATTGCTCTGGAGTCATTCGTTGGAAGCCAATTTTTTGTGCTCTGGGGTGATTTCTTTGGAAGCAAATTTTTTGTGTTCTCGGGTGATTTCGTTGAAAGCGAATATTTGTGTTCCCAGGTGATTTCATTGGAAGCGAATTTTTTGTCTTCTGGGGTAATATCGTTGGAAGAGAATTTTTGTGTTCTCCGTTTTTTTCGATGGAAGCATATTTTTGAAATACGGGGTCATTTCGTTGGAAGCGTGTTTTCTGTGCTCTGGAGTCAGTTCGTTGGAAGCGAATTTTTGTGCTCTGGGGTGATTTCGTTGGTAGCAAATTTTTTGTGTTCTCGGGTGATTTCGTTGAAAGGGAATTTTTGCGTTCTAGGGTGATTTCGTTGGAAGCGAATTTTTTGTGCTCTGGGATGATATTTTTGGAAGCGAATATTTATGTTCTCAGAAGATTTAGTTGGAAGTGAATTTTTTGTCTTCTGGGGTAATATCGTTGGAAGAGAATTTTTTGTTTTCTCCTTTTTTTTCGATGGAAGCAAGTTTTTGAAGTAGTAGGTCATTTTGTTGGAAGCGTGTTTTCTGTGCTCTGGAGTCATTTCGTTGGATGCAAAATTTTTGTGTTCTGTGGTGATTTCTTTGGAAGCAAATTTTTTGTGTTCTGGGGTAATTTCAATAGAAGCAATTTTTGTGTTCTGGGGTAATTACTTTGGAATCGAATTTTTTGTTTTCTGGGGTGATTTCGATGGAAACGAATTTTTTGTGTTCTGGGGTGATTTTGATGGAAGCGAATATTTTGTGTTCTGGGTTGATTTCGTTAGAAGAGAATTTTTTGTGTTCTGGGGCAATTTTGTTGAAAGTGATTTTTTTTTGAAGTATGGGGTGATTTCGTTGGAAGCATGATTTCTGTGTATTGGAGTCATTTCCTTGGAAGCAAATTTTTTGTGTTCTGGGGTGATTTTGTTTGAAGCGAATTTTTTGTGTTCTAGGGTGATTTCTTTGGAAGCAATTTTTTTGTGCTCTGCGGGAATTTCGTTGGAAGCGAATTTTTTTGTGTTGTGGGGGATTTCGATGGAAGTAAAAATTTTCCGTTCTGGGGTAATTTCTTTGGAAGCAAATTTTTTCTGTTCTCGGGTGATTTGGGTAGAAGCACATTTTTTGTGTTCTGGGTTGATTTTGTTGGAAGCGAATTTTTTGTGCTCTGGGGTGATTTCATTGGAAGCGTGTTTTCTGTGTTTTGGAGTCATTTCGTTGGAAGGGAAATTTTTGTGTTCTGGGTGATTTCTTTGGATGCGAATTTTTTGTGTTCTGGGTTGATTTCGTTGGACGTTAATTTTTTGTGTTCTCAGGTGATTTCGTTGAAAGTGAATTTTTTTTTTTGCCTTAGGGTAAATTCGTTGGATGCGAATTTTTTTGTGCTTTAGGATGATTTCATTGGAAGCTAATATTTGTGTTCGCTGGTGATTCCGTTAGAAACGAATTTTTTCTGTTCTCGGGTGATTTCGATGGAAGCAAAGTTTTTGTGTTCTGGGTTGATTTCGTTGGAAGCGAATTTTTTGTGTTCTGGGGCAATTTAGTTGGAAGCGAATTTTTTTGAAGTATGGGGTTATTTCATTGGAAGCGTGTTTTCTGTGCTCTGGAGTCATTTCTTTGGAATCAAATTTTTTGTGTTCTGGGGTGATTTCGTTGGAAGCGAATTTTTGTGTTCTGGGGTAATTTCGTTGGAAGCGAATTTTTTGTGTTCTTAGGTGATTTCGATGGAAGCAAATTTTTGAAGTATGGGCTCATTTCGTTGAAAGCGAATTTTTTGTGCTTGGTGTGATTTTGTTGGAAGCGAATGTTTTGTGCTCTGGGGTGATTTCTTTGGAAGCGAATATTTGTCTTCTCAGGACATTTCTTTTCGAGCGAATTTTTTTGTGTTCTGGGGTAATTTCGTGGAAGTGAATTTTTTGTGTTCTGGGGTGATTTTGATGGAAGCGAATATTTTGTGTTCTGGGGTGATTTCGTTGAAAGCGAATTTTTTGTGCTTGGTGTGATTTTGTTGGAAGCGAAATTTTTGTGCTCTGGGGTGATTTCTTTGGAAGCAAATATTTGTCTTCTCAGGACATTTCTTTGCAAGCGAATTTTTTGTGTTCTGGGGTAATTTTGTTGGAAGCGAATTTTTGTATCTGGGATGATATCTTTGAAAGCGAATATTTGTGTACTCAGGAGATTTCGTTGGAAAAGAATTTTATGTATTCTGGGGTAATATCGTTGGAAGAGAATTTTTTGTTTTCTCCTTTTTTTTTCGATGGAAGCAAGTTTTTGAAGTAGTAGGTCATTTTGTTGGAAGCGTGTTTTCTGTGCTCTGGAGTCATTTCGTTGGATGCAAAATTTTTGTGTTCTGTGGTGATTTCTTTGGAAGTGAATTTTTTGTGTTCTGGGGTAATTTCAATAGAAGCAATTTTTGTGTTCTGGGGTAATTACTTTGGAATCGAATTTTTTGTTTCCTGTGGTGATTTCGATGGAAGCGAATTTTTTGTGTTCTGGGTTGATTTCGTTGGAGAGAATTTTTTGTGTTCTGGGGCAATTTTGTTGAAAGTGATTTTTTTGAAGTATGGGGTGATTTCGTTGAAAGCATGTTTTCTGTGCATTGGAGTCATTTCCTTGGAAGAAAATTTTTTGTGTTCTGGGGTGATTTTGTTGGAAGCGAATTTTTTGTGTTCTAGGGTGATTTCTTTGGAAGCAATTTTTTTTTGTGCTCTGCGGGGATTTCGATGGAAGCGAATTTTTTGTATTCTGGGGTAATTTCTTTGGAAGCGAATTTTTTCTGTTCTCAGGGGATTTGGATAGAAGCAATTTTTTTGTGTTCTAGGTTGATTTCATTGGAAGCGAATTTTTTGTGCTCTGGGGTGATTTCATTGGAAGCGTGTTTTCTGTGTTTTGGAGTCATTTCGTTGGAAGGGAAATTTTTGTGTTCTGAGTGATTTCTTTGGATGCGAATTTTTTATGTTCTGGGGTATTTTTTTGAAGCGAATTTTTTTCTGTTCTCGGGTGATTTCGATAGAAGCAAATTTTTCGTGTTCTGGGTTGATTTCTTTGGAAGTAAATTTTTTGTGTGTTGGGGTGATGTCGTTGGAAGCGATTTTTTTGTGTTCAGGGGTGATTTCGATATAAGCAAATTTTTTCTGTTCTGGGTTGATTTCGTTGGAAGCGAATTTTTTGTGTTCTGGGGCAATTTAGTTGGAAGTGAATTTTTCTGAAGTATGGGGTGATTTCATTGGAAGCGTGTTTTCTGTGCTCTGGAGTCATTTCTTTAGAAGCAAATTTTTTGTCTTCTGGGGTGATTTCCTTGGAAGCGAATTTTTTGTGTTCTCGGGTGATTTCGATGAAGCAAATTTTTCAAGTATGGGCTCATTTCATTGAAAGCGAATTTTTTGTGCTTGGGGTGATTTCGTTGGAAGCGAATTTTTTGTGCTCTGGGGTGATTTTGTTGGAAGCGAATTTTTCATGTTCCTGGGTGATTTCGTTGGAAGCAAATATTTGTTTTCCCTGGTGATTTCGTTGGAAGCTAATTTTTTTATGTTCTGGGGTTTTTTTGTTGGAAGCGAATTTTTTTCTGTTCTCGGGTATTTCGATAGAAGCAAATTTTTCGTGTTCTGGGTTGATTTCTTTGGAAGAAAATTTTTTGTGTGTTGGGGTGATGTCTTGGAAGCGATTTTTTGTGCTCTGGGGCAATTTCGTTGGATGCGAATTTTTTGTGTTTTCGGGGTATTTCGCTGGAAGGAAATATTTGTGTTCTCAGAAGATTACGTTGCAAGCGAATTTTTTGTGTTTGGGGTAATTTGGTTGGAAGCGAATTTTTTGTGTTCTCCGGTTTTTTCAATGGAAGCAAATTGTTGAAGTAGGGGGTCATTTTGTTGGAATCGTGTTTTCTGTGCTCTGGAGTCATTTCGTTGGAAGGGAATTTTTTGCACTCTGGGGTGATTTCATTGGAAGCGAATTTTTTTGTGCTCTGGGATGATTTCTTTGGAAGCGAATATTTGTGTTCTCATGAGATTTCGTTGGAAGCGAATTTTTGGTGGTCTGGGGTAATTTTTGTTGAAAGTGATTTTTTTGTGTTCTCGGGTGATTTCGATGGAAGCAAATTTTTGAAATATCGGGTCATTTCTTTGAAAGCGTGTTTCCTGTGCTCTGGAGACATTTCGTTGGACGCGAATTTTTTGTGTCCTGGGTTGATTTCGTTGGAATCAAAAATTTTTTTTAAATATGGGGTGATTTTGTTGGAAGCGTGTCTTCTGTTCTCTGGAGTAATTTTTTGGAAGCAAATTTTTTTGTGTTCTGGTGTAATTTCTTTGGAAGCGAATTTTTTGTGTTCTTGGGTGATTTCGATGGAAGCAAATTTTTTCTGTTCTGGGGTAATTTGGTTGGATGTAAATTATTTCTATTCTGGGATAATTTCGTAGGACGCAATTTTTTTTTTTCATGTAATTTCGTTGAAAGAGAATTTTTTGTGTTCTAGGGTGATTTCGTTGGAAGCGAATTTTTTGTGCTCTGGGGTGATTTCTTTTGAAACGAATATTTCTGTTCTCAGGAGATTTCGTTGGAACGAATTTTTTGTGTCTGGGGTCATTTCGTTCGACACAAATTTTTTGTGTTCTCGTGGAATTTCGTTGGAAAAGAATTTTTTGTGTTTTCTGGTCTTTTCGATGGAAGGAAATTTTTGAAGTATGGGGTCATTTCTTTGAAAGCGTGTTTCCTGTGCTCTGGAGACATTTCGTTGGAAGCGAATTTTTTGTGTTCTGGGTTGATTTCGTTGGCAGCGAATTTTTTGTGTTCTCGGGTGATTTCGATGGAAGCAAATTTTTTCTGTTCTGTGCTGATTTCGTTGGAGGCGAATTTTTTGTGTTCTGGGGTCATTTCATTGGAAGTGTGCTTTCTGTGCTCTGGAGTCATTTCGTTGGAAGCGAATTTTTTGTGCTCTGGGATGATTTCGTTGAAAGCGAATTTTTTGTGTTCTCGGGTGATTTTGTTGAAAGGGAATTTTTGTGTTCTAGGGTAATTTTGTTGGAAGCGAATTTTTGTATCTGGGATGATATCTTTGAACGCGAATATTTGTGTACTCAGGAGATTTCGTTGGAAAAGAATTTTATTTATTCTGGGGTAATATCGTTGGAATAGAATTTTTTGTGTTCACCGGTTTTTTCGATGTAAGCACATTTTTGAAGTAGGGGGTCATTTCGTTGGAAGCATGTTTTCTGTGCTCTGGAGTCATTTCGTTGGAAGCAAATTTTTTGTGCTCTGGGGTGATTTCGTTGGAAGCAAATTTTTGTGTTCTCGGGAGATTTCGTTGCAAGCGAATTTTTTGTGTTCTGGGTTGATTTCGTTGGAAGCAAATTTTTTGTGCTCTCGGGTGATTTCATTGAAAGGGAATTTTTGTGTTCTATGGTGATTTGGTTGGAAGTGAATTTTTTGTGCTCTGGGATGATAATTTTGAGAGCGAATATTTGTTATCTCAGGAGAATTCTTTCGAAAATAATTTTTTGTCTCCTAGGGTAATATCGTTGGAAGAGAATTTTTTGTGTTCTCCGGTCTTTTCGATGGAAGCAGATTTTTGAAGTAGGAGGTCATTTCGATGGAAGCGTGTATTCTATGCTCTGGAGTCATTTCTTTGGAAGCCAATTTTTTGTGCTCTGGGGTGATTTCGTTGGAAGCCAATATTTGTGTTCTCAGGAGATTTCGTTGCAAGCGAATTTTTTTTTTCTGGGGTTATTTCGTTGAGAGAGAATTTTTTGTGTTCTCAGGTGATCTCGATGGAAACAAATTTTTGAAGTAGGGGGTCATTTCTTTGGAAGCCTGTTTTCTGTGCTCTGGGATGATATCTTTGTAATCAAATGTTTGTGTTCTTAGGAGATTACGTTGGAAAAGAATTTTTTGTCTTCTGGGGTAATATCGTTGGAAGAGAAGTTTTTGTGTTTTCCGGTCTTTTCAATGCAAGCAAATTTTTGAAGTAGAGGGTCATTTCGTTGGAAGCGTGTTTTCTGTGCTCTGGAGTCATTTATTTGGAAGCGAATTTTTTGTGTTCTGGGGTGATTTGGTTGGAAGCGAATATATGTGTTCTCAGAAAATTTCTTTGCAAGCGAATTTTTTATGTTCTGGGGTAATTTTGTGGGAAGCGAATTTTTTGTGTTCTCGGGTGATTTCTTGGAAAGCAAATTTTTTATGTTCTAGAGTGATTTCGTTGGAAGCGAATTTTTTGTGTTCTGAGGTCCTTTCATTGGAAGCGTGTTTTCTGTGCTATGGAGTCATTTCATTGGAAGCGAATATTTTTTGCTCTGTGGTGATTCCGTTGGAAGCGAATTTTTTGTGTTCTCTGGTGATTTCGTTTAAATTAATTTTTTGTGTTCTAGCGTGATTGCGTTGGAAGCGAATTTTTTGTGTTTTGTGGTGATTTCGATGGAAGCAAATTTTTTGTGTTCTCGGGTGATTTCGTTGAAAGGGAATTTTTGTGTTCTAGGGTGATTCTGTTGGAAGCAAATTTTTTGTACTCTGGGATGATATCTTTGGACGCGAATATTTGTCTTCTCAGGAGATTTCGTTGGAAAAGACTTTATTGTCTTCTGGGGTAATATCGTTGAAAGAGAATTTTTTGTGTTCTCCGAACTTTTCGATGGAAGCAAATTTTTGAAGTAGAGGGTCATTTCGTTGGAAGAGTGTTTTCTGTGCTCTGGAGTCATTTCGTTGGAAGTGAATTTTTTGTGTTCTCCGGTGATTTCGTTGAAAGCGAATATTTGTGTTCTCAGGAGATTTCTTTGCAAGCGAATTTTTTGTGTTCTAGGGTGATTTCATTGGAAGCGAATTTTTTGTGTTTTGGGGTGATTTCGATGGAAGCAAATTTTTTCTGTTCTGTGGTAATTTCGTTGGACGTGAATTTTTTCTGTTCTCGGGTTATTTTGTTGAACGGGATTTTTTTGTGTTCTAGGGTGATTTTGTTGGAAGCGAATTTTTTTGTTCTCTGGGATGATTTCTTTGGAAGCGAATATTTGTGTTATCAGGAGATTTCATTGGAAGCAAATTTTTTGTGTTCTGGGGTCATTTCATTGGAAGCGTGCTTTCTGTGCTCTGGAGTCATTTCGTTGGAAGCGAATTTTTTGTGTTCTGGGGTGATTTCGTTGGAAGCGAATTTTTGAGTTCTGGGGTAACTTCGTTCGAAGCGAATTTTTTGTGTTCTGGGGTCCTTTCATTGGAAGCATGTTTTCTGTGCTTTGGAGTCATTTCATTGGAAGTGAATATTTTGTGCTCTGTGGTGATTTTTTTGGAAGCGAATTTTTTGTGTTCTCAGGTGATTTCGATTATAGCTCATTTTTTGTGTTCTAGCGTGATTGCGTTGGAAGCAAATTTTTTGTGTTCTGGGGTGATTTCGATGGAAGCAAATTTTTTCTGTTCTGTGGTAATTTTGTTGGAAGTGAACTTTTAGTTTTCTCCGGTGATTTCGTTGAAAGCGAATTTTTTGAGTTCTAGGGTGATTTTGTTGGAAGCAAATTTTTTTGTTCTCTGGGATGATTTCTTTGGAAGATATTTGTGTTATCAGGAGATTTCGTTGGAAGCGAATTTTTTGTGTTCCGGGGTAATTTCTTTGGACGCGAATTTTTTGTGTTCTTGGGTGATTTCAATGGAAGCAAATTTTTAAAGTAGGGGGTCATTTCCTTGGAAGCGTGTTTTCTGTGCTCTGGAGTCATTTCGTTGGAAGCGAATTTGTTGTGTTCTGGGGTGATTTCGTTGGAAGCAAATATTTGTGTTCTCAGGAGATTTCGTTGCAAGCGAATTTTTTTTGTTCTAGGGTGATTTTGTTGGAAGCAAATTTTTTGTGCTCTTAGGTGATTTGGTTGGAAGCGCATTGTTTGTCTTCTGTGGTGATTTCGAAGGAAGCGAGTGTTTTATGATCTAGGGTGGTTTTCTTGGAAGGGAATTTTTTGTGTTTGGTGTGATTTCAATAGAAGCGAATTTTTTCTGTTCTGTAGTAATTTCGTTGGACGTGAATTTTTTGTGTTTTCGGGTGATTTTGTTGAAAGGGAATTTTTTGTGTTCTAGGGTGATTTTGTTGGAAGCGAATTTTTTTGTGCCCTGGGATAATTTCTTTGGAAGCAAATATTTGTGTTATCAGGAGATTTCGTTGGAAGTGAATTTTTTGTGTTCTGGGGTAATTTCGTTGGAAGCGAATTTTTTGTGTTCTTGGGTGATTTCGATGGAAGCAAATTTTTGAAATACCGGGTCATTTCGTTGGAAGCATGTTTTCTGTGCTCTGGAGTCATTTCATTGGAACCGAATTTTTTGTGTTCTCGGGTGATTTCGATGGAAGCAAATTTTTGAAATATCGGGTGATTTCTTTGGAAGCGTGTTTTTTGTGCTCTGGAGTCACTTCGTTGGAAGCGAATTTTTTGTGTTCTGAGTTTATTTCGTTGGAAGCGAATATATGTGTTTTTCGGGAGATTTCGTTGCAAGCAAATTTTTGTATTCTGGGGTAATTTCGTTGGAAGCAAATTTTTTGTGTTCTCGGGTGATTTTGTTGAAATCGATTTTTTTATGTTCTAGGGTGATTTCATTGGAAGGGAATTTTTTGTGCTCTTGGGTGATTTGGTTGGAAGCGAATTTTTTGTCTTCTGTGGTGATTTCGAAGGCAGCGAGTGTTTTATATTCTAGGGTGATTTCGTTGGGAGGGAATTTTTTGTGTTCTGGGGTCATTTCATTGGAAGCGTGTTTTGTTTGCTCTGGAGTCATTTCATTGGAAGCAAATTTTTTTGTGCTCTGGGGTGATTTCGTTGGAAGCGAATATTTGTGTTCTCAGGAGATTTCGTTGCGAGGGAATTTTTTGTGTTCTGCGGTGATTTCGTTGGAAGCGAATTTTTTGTGTTCTCGGGTGATTTCTTTGAAAGGATATTTTTCTGTTTTAGGGTGATTTCGTTGGAAGCGAATATTTGTGTTCTCAGGAGATTTCGTTGGAAAAGAATTTTTTGTCTTCTGGGGTAATATCGTTAGAAGAGAATTTTTTGTGTTTTCCGGTATTTCCATGGAAGCAAATTTTTGAAGTAGGGGGTCATTGCGTTGGAAGCGTGTTTTCTGTTCTCTGGAGTCATTTCGTTGGAAGCGAATTTTTTGTGTTCTGGGGTGATTTCGTTGGAAGCGAATTTTTGTGATCTAGGGTAACTTCGTTCGAAACGAATTTTTTGTGCTCTTAGGTGATTTGTTTGGAAGCGAATTTTTTGTCTTCTGTGGTGATTTCGATGGAAGCGAATTTTTTATGTTTTAGGGTGATTTCGTTGGAGGCGAATTTTTTGTGTTCAGGGGTCATTTCATTGGAAGCATGCTTTCTGTGCTCTGGAGTCATATCTTTGAAAGCGAATTTTTTGTGCTCTGGGGTAATTTCGTTGGAAGCAAATTTTTTGTGTTCTCGGGTGATTTCGTTGAAAGGGAATTTTTGTGTTCTACGGTGATTTCGTTGGAAGCGATTTTTTTCTACTCTGTGATGATATCTGTGGAAGCGAATATTTGTGTTCTCAGGAGATTTCATTGGAAAAGAATTTTTTGTCTTCTGGGGTAATATTGTTGGAAGAATTTTTTGTGTTCTCCGGTTTTTTCGATGGAAGCAAATTTTTGAAATAGGGGGTCATTTCGTTGGAAGCGTGTTTTCTGTGCTGTAGAGTCATTTTGTTGGAAGCGAATTTTTTGTGCTATGGGGTGATTTCGTTGGAAGCGAATATATGTGTTCTCAGGAGATTTCGTTGGAAGCGAATTTTTTGTGTTCTTGGGTGATTTCTTTGGAAGCGAATTTTTTGTGCTCTGGGATGATATCTTTGGAAGCGAATATTTGTGTTCTCAGGAGATTTCGTTGGAAAAGAATTTTTTGTCTTCTGGGGTAATATCGTTGGAAGAGATGTTTTTGTGCTCTCCGGTGTTTTCGATGGAAGCAAATTTTTGAAATAGGGGGTCATTTCGTTGGAAGCGTGTTTTCTGTGCTGTGGAGTCATTTTGTTGGAAGCAATTTTTTTGTGCTCTGTGGTGATTTCGTTGGAAGCGAATATATGTGTTCTCAGGAGATTTCGTTGAAAGCGAATTTTTTGTGTTCTAGGGTGATTTCGTTGGAAGCGAATTTTCTGTGCTCTGGGATGATATCTTTGGAAGCGAATATTTGTGTTCTCAGGAGATTTCGTTGGAAAAGAATTTTTTGTCTTCTGGGGTAATATCGTTGGTAGAGATTTTTTTGTGTTCTCCGGTGTTTTCGATGGAAGCAAATTTTTGAAGTAGGGTTCATTTCGTTGGAAGCGTGTTTTCTGTGCTCTGGAGTCATTTCTTTGGAAGCTAATTTGTTGTGTTCTGTGGTGATTTGGTTGGAAGTGAATATAAGTGTTCTCAGAAGATTTTGTTGCAATCGAATTTTTTGTGTTCTGGGTTAATTTCGTTGGACGTGAAATTTGTGTTCTCGGGTGATTTCGTTGAAAGGGAATTTTTTGTGTTCTAGGGTGATTTTGTTCGAAGCGAATTTTTTGTGCTCTGGAATGATATCTTTGGAAGCGAATATTTGTGTTCTTAGGAGATTTCGTTGGAAAAGAATTTTTTGTCTTCAGTGGTAATCTCTTTGGAAGAATATTTTTTGTGTTCTCCAGTTTTTTCAATGGAAGCAAATTTTTGAAATAGGGGGTCTTTTCATTGGAAGCGTGTTTTCTGTGCTCTGGAGTCATTTTGTTGGAAGCGAATTTTTTGTGCTCTGGGGTGATTTCGTTGGAAGCGAATATTTGTGTTCTAAGGAGATTTCGTTGCAAGCTAATTTTTTGTGTTCTAGGGTGATTTTGTTGGAAGCGAATTTTTTGTGCTCTTTTGTGATTTGGTTGGAAGCGCATTTTTTGTCTTCTGTGGTGATTTCAAAGGAAGCGAGGCTTTTATGTTCTAGGGTGATTTTCTTTGAAGGGAATTTTTTGTGTTCTGGGGTCATTTCATTGGAAGCGTGTTTTCTGTGCTCTGGAGTCATTTCGTTTGAAGCGAATTTTTTTGTATTCTCGGGTGATTTCGTTGAAAGCGAATTTTTTATGTTCTAGGGTGATTTCATTGGAAGCGAATTTTTTGTGTTCTGGGGTCCTTTCTTTGGAAGCGTGTTTTCTGTGCTTTGGAGTCATTTCATTGGAATCGAATATTTTGTGCTCTGTGGTGATTCCGTTTGAAGCGAATTTTTTGTGTTCTCGGGTGATTTCGTTTAAAGCTAATTTTTTGTGTTCTGGGGTGATTTCGATGGAAGCAAATTTTTCTGTTCTGTGGTAATTTCGTTGGACGTGAATTTTTTGTGTTCTCGGGTGATTTCACTGAAAGGGAATTTTTTGTGTTCTAGGGTGATTTTGTTGGAAGCGAATTTTTTTTGTGCCCTTGGATGATTTCTTTGGAAGCGAATATTTGTGTTATCAGGAGATTTCTTTGGAAGTGAATTGTTTTTGTTCTTCGGTAATTTAGTTGGAAGCGAATTTTTTGTGTTCTTGGGTGATTTCGATGGAAGCAAATTATTGAAATATGGGGTCATTTTATTGGAAGCATGTTTTCTGTGCTCTGGAGTCATTTCGTTCGAAGCGAATTTTTTGTGTTCTCGGGTGATTTCGATAGAAGCAAATTTTTGAAATATCGGGTCATTTCTTTGGAAGCGTGTTTTCTGTGCTCTGGAGTCACTTCGTTCGAAGCGAATTTTTTGTGTTCTTGGTTGATTTCGTTGGAAGCGAATATATGTGTTTTCGGAAGATTTCGTTGCAAGCGAATTTTTTGTATTCTGGGGTAATTTCGTTGGAAGCAAATTTTCTGTGCAATTGGGTGATTTGTTTGGAAGTGAATTTTTTGTCTTCTGTGGTAATTTTGAAAGGAAGCGAGTGTTTTATATTCTAGGGTGATGTCGTTGGAAGGGAATTTTTTGTGTTCTGTGCTCATTTCATTGGAAGCATGTTTTGTGTGCTCTGGAGTCATTTCTTTGGAAGCGAATTTTTTGGTGCTCCGGGGTGATTTCGTTGGAAGCGAATATTTGTGTTCTCAGGAGATTTCCTTGCAAGGGAATTTTTTGTGTTCTGCGGTGATTTCGTTGGAAGCGAATTTTTTGTGTTCTCGGGTGATTTCTTTGAAAGTGTATTTTTCTGTTTTAGGGTGATTTCGTTGGAAGCGAATTTTTTGTGCTCTGTGATGATATCTTTGGAAGCAAATATTTGGGTTCTCAGGAGATTTCGTTGGAAAAGAATTTTTTTGTCTTCTGGGGTAATATCATTAGAAGAGAATTTTTTGTGTTTTCCGGTATTTCCATGGAAGCAAATTTTTGTAGTAGGGGGTCATTGCATTGGAAGCGTGTTTTCTGTGCTCTGGAGTCACTTCGTTGGAAGCGAATTTTTTGTGTTCTGGGTTGATTTCGTTGGAAGCGAATATTTCTGTTTTCGGAAGATTTCGTTGGAAAAGAATTTTTTGTCTTCTGGGGTAATATCATTAGAAGAGAATTTTTTGTGTTTTCCAGTATTTCCATGGAAGCAAATTTTTGTAGTAGGGGGTCATTGCGTTGGAAGCATGTTTTCTGTGCTCTGGAATCATTTCGTTGGAAGCGAATATTTTGTGCTCTGGGGTGATTTCGTTGGAAGCAAATTTTTTGTGTTCTCGGGTGATTACTTTGAAAGGGAATATTAGTGTTCTAGGGTGATTTCGTTGGAAGTGAATTTGTTGTGCTCTGGAATGATATCTTTGGAAGCGAATATTTGTGTTCTCAGAAGATTTCATTGGAAAAGAATTTTTTGTCTTCTGGTATAATATTGTTGGAAGAGAATTTTTTGTGTTTTCCGGTCTTTTCAATGGAAGCAAATTTTTGAAGTAGAGAGTCATTTCGTTGGAAGCGTGTTTTCTGTGCTCTGGAGTCATTTATTTGGAAGCGAATTTTTTGTGTTCTGGGTGATTTGGTTGGAAGCGAATATATGTGTTCTCAGAAAATTTCTTTGCATGCGAATTTTTTGTGTTCTGGGGTAATTTCGTAGGAAGCGAATTTTTTGTGTTCTCGGGTGATTTCTTGGAAAGCGAATTTTTTGTGTTTTGGGGTTCTTTCATTGGAAGCGTGTTTTCTGTGCTATGGAGTCATTTCATTGGAAGCGAATACTTTGTGCTCTTTGGTGATTCCATTGGAAGCGCATTTTTTGTGTTCTCAGGTGATTTCGTTTAAATTAATTTTTTGTGTTCTAGCGTGATTGCGTTGGAAGCGAATTTTTTGTGTTTTGGGGTGATTTCGATGGAAGCAATTTTTTTTGTTCTCGGGTGATTTCGTTGAAAGGGAATTTTTGTGTTCTAGGGTAATTTTGTTGGAAGCGAATTTTTGTTTCTGGGATGATATCTTTGAAAGCGAATATTTGTGTACTCAGGAGATTTCGTTGGAAAAGTATTTTATTTATTCTGGGTTAATATCGTTGGAATAGAATTTTTTGTGTTCACCAGTTTTTTCGATGGAAGCACATTTTTGAAGTAGGGGGTCATTTCGTTGGAAGCGTGTTTTCTGTGCTCTGGAGTCATTTCGTTGGAAGCGAATTTTTTGTGCTCTGGGGTGATTTCGTTGAAAGCCAATATTTGTGTTCTCAGGAGATTTCGTTGCAAGCGAATTTTTTGTGTTTTGGGGTTCTTTCATTGGAAGCGTGTTTTCTGTGCTATGGAGTCATTTCATTGGAAGCGAATACTTTGTGCTCTTTGGTGATTCCATTGGAAGCACATTTTTTGTGTTCTCAGGTGATTTCGTTTAAATTAATTTTTTGTGTTCTAGCGTGATTGCGTTGGAAGCGAATTTTTTGTGTTTTGGGGTGATTTCGATGGAAGCAAATTTTTTTGTTCTCGGGTGATTTCGTTGAAAGGGAATTTTTTGTGCTCTGGGATGATATCTTTGGAAGCGAATATTTGTGTTTTCAGGAAATTTCGTTGGAAAATAATTCATTGTCTTCTGGGGTAATATCGTTGGGAGAGAATTTTTTGTGTTCTCTGGTCTTTTCCATGGAAGCACATTTTTGAAGTAGGGGGTCATTTCGTTGGAAGCGTGTTTTCTATGCTCTGGAGTCGTTTCTTTGGAAGCCAATTTTTTGTGCTCTGGAGTGATTTCGTTGGAAGCCAATATTTGTGTTCTCAGGAGATTTCCTTGCAATCGAATTTTTTGTGTTCTGGGGTGATTTCCTTGGAAGCAAAATTTTTGTGTTCTCGGGTGATTTCGTTGAAAGGGAATTTTTGTGTTCTAGGGTGATTTTGTTGGAAGCAAATTTTTTGTGCTCTGGGATGATATCTTTGGAAGCGAATATTTGTGTTCTCAGGAGATTTCGTTGGAAAAGAATTTATTATCTTCTGGGTTAATATCATTGAAATATAATTTTTTGTGTTCTCCGGTCTTTTCGATGGAAGCAAATTTTTGAAGTAGAGGGTCATTTCGTTGGAAGCGTGTTTTCTGTGCTGTGGAGTCATTTCGTTGGAAGTGAATTTTTTGTGTTCTGGGGTGATTTCGTTGTAAGCGAATATTTGTGTTCTCAGGAGATTTCTTTGCAATCGAATTTTTTGTGTTCTGGGCTGATTTCGTTGGAAGCGAACTTTTGTGTTCTGGGGTGATTTCGATGGTAGCAAATTTTTGAAGTATGGGGTCATTTTCGTTGGAAGCGTGTTTTCTATGCTCTGGAGTCATTTCTTTGGAAGCCAATTTTTTGTGCTCTGGGGTGATTTCGTTGGAAGCGAATTTTTGTGTTCTCAGGAGATTTCGTTGCAAGCGAATTTTTTGTGATCTGGGTTGATTTCATTGGAAGCGAATTTTTTGTGTTCTCGGGTGATTTCATTGAAAGGGAATTTTTGTATTCTAGGGTGATTTCGTTGGAAGAAAAATTTTTGCTCTGGGATGATAATTTTGAGACGAATATTTGTTTTCTCAGGAGAATTCGTAGGAAAACGATTTTTTGTCTCCTGGGTAAATATCGTTGGAAGAGAATTTTTTGTGTTCTCCGGTCTTTTCAATGGTAGCAAATTTTTGTAGTAGGGGGTCATTTCTTTGGAAGCGTTTTTTTCTATGCTCTGGAGTCATTTCTTTGGAAGCCAATTTTTTGTGCTCTGGGGTGATTTCGTTGGAAGCCAATATTTGTGTTCTCAGGAGATTTCGTTGCAAACGAATATTTTGTGTTCAGGGGTAATTTCGTTGAGAGAGAATTTTTTGTGTTCTCAGGTGATCTCGATGGAAACAAATTTTTGAAGTAGGGGGTCGTTTCGTTGGAAGCGTGTTTTCTGTGCTCTTGGATGATATCTTTGGAATCAAATGTTTGTGTTCTTATAAGATTACGTTGGAAAAGAATTTTTTGTCTTCTGGCGTAATATCGTTGGAAGAGAATTTTTTGTGCTTTCCGGTCTTTTCAATGGAAGCAAATTTTTGAAGTAGAGGGTCATTTCGTTGGAAGCGTGTTTTCTGTGCTCTGGAGTCATTTATTTGGAAGCGAATTTTTTGTGTTCTGGGGTGATTTGGTTGGAAGCGAATATATGTCTTCTCAGAAGATTTCTTTGCAAGCAAATTTTTTGTGTTCTGGGGTAATTTCGTGGGAAGTGAATTTTTTGTGTTCTCGGGTGATTTCTTGGAAAGCGAATTTTTTATGTTCTAGGGTGATTTCTTTGGAAGCGAATTTTTTGTGTTCTGGGGTCCTTTCATTGGAAGCGTGTTTTCTGTGCTATGGAGTCATTTCATTGGAAGCGAATATCTTGAGCTCTGTGGTGATTCCGTTGGAAGCGAATTTTTTGTGTTTTCAGGTGATTTCGTTTAAAATTAATTTTTTGTGTTCTAGCGTGATTGCGTTGGAAGCGAATTTTTTGTGTTTTGGGGTGATTTCGATGGAAGCAAATTTTTTCTGTTCTGTGGTAATTTCGTTGGACGTGAATTTTTTCTGTTCTTGAGTGATTTCGTTGAACGGGATTTTTTTGTGTTCTAGGGTGATTTTGTTGGAAGAGAATTTTTTTGTTCTCTGGGATGATTTCTTTGGAAGCGAATATTTGTACTATCAGGAGATTTCATTGGAAGCAAATTTTTTGTGTTCTGAGATCATTTCATTGGATGCGTGCTTTCTGTGCTCTGGAGTCATTTCGTTGGAAGCGAATTTTTTGTGCTCTGGGGTGATTTTGTTGAAAGCGAATTTTTTGTGTTCTTGGGTGATTTCGTTGAAAAGAAATTTTTGTGTTCTAGGGTAATTTTGTTGGAAGCGAATTTTTATGTCTGGGATGATATCTTTGAAAGCGAATATTTGTGTTCTCAGCAGATTTCGTTGCAAGGGAATTTTTTGTGTTCTGCGGTGATTTCGTTGGAAGTGAATTTTTTGTGTTCTCGGGTGATTTCGTTGAAAGGGTATTTTTCTGTTTTAGGGTGATTTCGTTGGAAGCGGATTTTTTGTGCTCTGTGATGATATCTTTGGAAGCGAATATTTGTGTTCTCAGGAGATTTCGTTGGAAAAGAATTTTTTGTATTCTGGGGTAATATCGTTAGAAGAGAATTTTTTGTGTTTTCCGGTATTTCCATCGAAGCAAATTTTTGAAGTAGGGGTTCATTGCGTTGGAAGCGTGTTTTCTGTGCTCTGGAGTCATTTCGTTGGAAGCGAATATTTTGTGCTCTGTGGTGATTTTTTTGGAAGCGAATTTTTTGTGTTCTCAGGTGATTTCGATTATAGCTCATTTTTTGTGTTCTAGCGTGATTGCGTTGGAAGCGAATTTTTTGTGTTCTGGGGTGATTTCAATGGAAGCAAATTTTTTCTGTTCTGTGGTAATTTTGTTGGAAGTGAACATTCTTATTCTCGGGTGATTTCGTTGAAAGCGATTTTTTTGTGTTCTAGGGTGATTTTGTTGGAAGCGAATTTTTTTGTTCTCTGGGATGATTTCTTTGGAAGCAAATATTTGTGTTATCAGGAGATTTCGTTGGAAGCGAATTTTTTGTGTTCCGGGGTAATTTCTTTGGACCCGATTTTTTTGTGTTCTTGGTGATTTCAATGCAAGCAAATTTTTGAAATATGGGGTCATTTCGTTGGAAGCGTGTTTTCTGTGCTCTGGAGTCATTTCGTTGGAAGCGAATTTTTTGTGCTCTGGGGTGATTTCGTTTGAAGCGAATTTTTTGTGCTCTGGGGTGATATGTTTGGAAGCGAATTTTTTGTCTTCTGTGGTGATTTCGATGGAAGCGCATTTTTTATGTTTTAGGGTGATTTCGTTGGAGGCGAATTTTTTGTGTTCAGGGGTCATTTCATTGGAAGCATTCTTTCTGTGCTCTGGAGTCATATCTTCGGAAGCAAATTTTTTGTGTTCTCGGGGGATTTCGTTGAAAGGGAATTTTTGTGTTCTAGGGTGATTTCCTTGGAAGCGATTTTTTTCTACTCTGAGATGATATCTTTGGAAGCGAATATTTGTGTTCTCAGGAGATTTCGTTGGAAAAGAATTTTTTCGTCCTCTGGGGTAATATCTTTGGAAGAGATTTTTTTGTGTTCTCCGGTGTTTTCAATGGAAGCAAATTTTTGAAGTAGGTGGTCATTTCGTTGGAAGCGTGTTTTCTGTGCTCTGGAGTCATTTCGTTGGAAGCGAATATTTTGTGTTCTGGGGTGCTTTCGTTGGAAGCGAATATTTGTGTTCTCAGGAGATTTCGTTGCAAGCGAATTTTTTGTGTTCTAGGGTGATTTCGTTGGAAGCGAATTTTTTGTGCTCTTGGGTGATTTGGTTGGAAGCGCATTGTTTGTGTTCTGTGGTGATTTCGAAGGAAGCGAGTGTATTATGTTCTAGGGTGGTTTTCTTGGAAGGGAATTTTTTGTGTTCTGGGGTCATTTCATTGGAAGCGTGTTTTCTGTGCTTTGGAGTCATTTCATTGGAAGCGAATATTTTGTGCTCTGTGGTGATTGCGTTGGAAGCGAATTTTTTGTGTTGTGGGGTGATTTCAATAGAAGCAAATTTTTTCTGTTCTATAGTAATTTCGTTGGACGTGAATTTTTTGTGTTTTCGGCTGATTTCGTTGAAAGGGAATTTTTTGTGTTCTAGGGTGATTTTGTTGGAAGCGAATTTTTTTGTGCCCTGGGATGATTTCTTTGGAAGCGAATATTTGTGTTCTCAGGAGATTTCGTTGCAAAAGAATTTTTTGTGTTCTGGGGTAATTTCGTTGGAAGCGAATTTTTTGTGTTCTTGGGTGATTTCGATGGAAGCAAATTTTTGAAATATCGGGTCATTTCGTTGGAAGCGTGTTTTCTGTGCTCTGGAGTCATTTCATTGGAAGCGAATTTTTTGTGTTCTCGGGTGATTTCGATGGAAGCAAATTTTTGAAATATCGGGTGATTTCTTTGGAAGCGTGTTTTCTGTGCTCTGGAGTCACTTCGTTGGAAGCGAATTTTTTGTGTTCTGAGTTGATTTCGTTGGAAGCGAATATATGTGTTTTTCGGAAGATTTCATTGCAAGGGAATTTTTTGTATTCTGGGGTAATTTCATTGGAAGCAAATTTTTTGTGTTCTCGGTGATTTCGTGGAAATCGATTTTTTTATGTTCTAGGGTGATTTCGTTGGAAGGGAATTTTTTTTGCTCTTGGGTGATTTGGTTTGAAGCGAATTTTGTGTCTTCTGTGGTGATTTCGAAGGCAGCGAGTGTTTTATATTCTAAGGTGATTTTGTTGGAAGGGAATTTTTTGTGTTCTGGAGTCATTTCATTGGAAGCGTGTTTTGTGTGCTCTGGAGTCATTTCATTGGAAGCAAATTTTTTTGTGCTCTGGGGTGATTTCGTTGGAAGCGAATATTTGTGTTCTCAGGAGATTTCGTTGCGAGGGAATTTTTTGTGTTCTGCTGTGATTTCGTTGGAAGCGAATTTTTTGTGTTTTTGGGTGATTTCATTGAAAGGGTATTTTTCTGTTTTATTGTGATTTCGTTGGAAGCGAATATTTGTGTTCTCAGGAGATTTCGTTGGAAAAGAATTTTTTGTCTTCTTGGGTAATATCGTTAGAAGAAAATTTTTTGTGTTTTCCGGTATTTCCATGGAAGCAATTTTTTGAAGTAGGGGTTCATTGCATTGGAAGCGTGTTTTCTGTGCTCTGGAGTCATTTCGTTGGAAGCGAATTTTTTGTGTTCTGGGATGATTTCGTTGGAAGCGAATTTTTGTGTTATGGGGTAACTTCATTCGAAGCGAATTTTTTGTGTTCTAGGTTCCTTTCATTGGAAGCATGTTTTCTTTGCTTTGGAGTCATTTCATTGGAAGCGAATATTTTGTGCTCTGGAGTCATTTCGTTGGAAGCGAATTTTTTGTGCTCTGGGGTGATTTTGTTGAAAGCGAATTTTTTGTGTTCTTGGGTGATTTCGTTGAAAGGGAATTTTTGTGTTCTAGGGTAATTTTGTTGGAAGCGAATTTTTGTGTCTGGGATGATATCTTTGAAAGCGAATATTTGTGTTCTCAGCAGATTTCGTTGCAAGGGAATTTTTTGTGTTCTGCGGTGATTTCGTTGGAAGTGAATTTTTTGTGTTCTCGGGTGATTTCGTTGAAAGGGTATTTTTCTGTTTTAGAGTGATTTCGTTGGAAGCGGATTTTTTGTGCTCTGTGATGATATCTTTGGAAGCGAATATTTGTGTTCTCAGGAGATTTCGTTGGAAAAGAATTTTTTGTATTCTGGGGTAATATCGTTAGAAGAGAATTTTTTGTGTTTTCCGGTATTTCCATGGAAGCAAATTTTTGAAGTAGGGGTTCATTGCGTTGGAAGCGTGTTTTCTGTGCTCTGGAGTCATTTCGTTGGAAGCGAATTTTTTGTGTTCTGGGGTCCTTTCATTGGAAGCATGTTTTCTGGGCTTTCGAGTAATTTCATTGGAAGCGAATATTTTGTGCTCTGTGGTGATTTTTTTGGAAGCGAATTTTTTGTGTTCTCAGGTGATTTCGATTATAGCTCATTTTTTGTGTTCTAGCGTGATTGCGTTGGAAGCGAATTTTTTGTGTTCTGGGGTGATTTCAATGGAAGCAAATTTTTTCTGTTCTGTGGTAATTTTGTTGGAAGTGAACTTTCTTATTCTCGGGTGATTTCGTTGAAAGCGAATTTTTTGTGTTCTAGGGTGATTTTGTTGGAAGCGAATTTTTTTGTTCTCTGGGATGATTTCTTTGGAAGCAAATATTTGTGTTATCAGGAGATTTCGTTGGAAGCGAATTTTTTGTGTTCCGGGGTAATTTCTTTGGACCCGATTTTTTTGTGTTCTTGGGTGATTTCAATGCAAGCAAATTTTTGAAATATGGGGTCATTTCGTTGGAAGCATGTTTTCTGTGCTCTGGAGTCATTTCGTTGGAAGCGAATTTTTTGTGCTCTGGGGTGATTTCGTTTGAAGCGAATTTTTTGTGCTCTGGGGTGATTTGTTTGCAAGCGAATTTTTTGTCTTCTGTGGTGATTTCGATGGAAGCGCATTTTTTATGTTTTAGGGTGATTTCGTTGGAGGCGAATTTTTTGTGTTCAGGGGTCATTTCATTGGAAGCATGCTTTCTGTGCTCTGGAGTCATATCTTTGGAAGCAAATTTTTTGTGTTCTCGGGGGATTTCGTTGAAAGGGAATTTTTGTGTTCTAGGGTGATTTCCTTGGAAGCGATTTTTTTCTACTCTGAGATGATATCTTTGGAAGCGAATATTTGTGTTCTCAGGAGATTTCGTTGGAAAAGAATTTTTTTGTCCTCTGGGGTAATATCTTTGGAAGAGATTTTTTTGTGTTCTCCGGTGTTTTCAATGGAAGCAAATTTTTGAAGTAGGTGGTCATTTCGTTGGAAGCGTGTTTTCTGTGCTCTGGAGTCATTTCGTTGGAAGCGAATATTTTGTGTTCTGGGGTGATTTCGTTGGAAGCGAATATTTGTGTTCTCAGGAGATTTCGTTGCAAGCGAATTTTTTGTGTTCTAGGGTGATTTCGTTGGAAGCGAATTTTTTGTGCTCTTGGGTGATTTGGTTAGAAGCGCATTGTTTGTGTTCTGTGGTGATTTCGAAGGAAGCGAGTGTATTATGTTCTAGGGTGGTTTTCTTGGAAGGGAATTTTTTGTGTTCTGGGGTCATTTCATTGGAAGCGTGTTTTCTGTGCTTTGGAGTCATTTCATTGGAAGCGAATATTTTGTGCTCTGTGGTGATTGCGTTGGAAGCGAATTTTTTGTGTTGTGGGGTGATTTCAATAGAAGCAAATTTTTTCTGTTCTGTAGTAATTTCGTTGGACGTGAATTTTTTGTGTTTTCGGCTGATTTCGTTGAAAGGGAATTTTTTGTGTTCTAGGGTGATTTTGTTGGAAGCGAATTTTTTTGTGCCCTGGGATGATTTCTTTGGAAGCGAATATTTGTGTTCTCAGGAGATTTCTTTGCAAAAGAATTTTTTGTGTTCTGGGGTAATTTCATTGGAAGCGAATTTTTTGTGTTCTTGGGTGATTTCGATGGAAGCAAATTTTTGAAATATCGGGTCATTTCGTTGGAAGCGTGTTTTCTGTGCTCTGGAGTCATTTCATTGGAAGCGAATTTTTTGTGTTCTCGGGTGATTTCGATGGAAGCAAATTTTTGAAATATCGGGTGATTTCTTTGGAAGCGTGTTTTCTGTGCTCTGGAGTCACTTCGTTGGAAGCGAATTTTTTGTGTTCTGAGTTGATTTCGTTGGAAGCGAATATATGTGTTTTTCGGAAGATTTCATTGCAAGGGAATTTTTTGTATTCTGGGGTAATTTCATTGGAAGCAAATTTTTTGTGTTCTCGGTGATTTCGTGGAAATCGATTTTTTTATGTTCTAGGGTGATTTCGTTGGAAGGGAATTTTTTTTGCTCTTGGGTGATTTGGTTTGAAGCGAATTTTGTGTCTTCTGTGGTGATTTCGAAGGCAGCGAGTGTTTTATATTCTAGGGTGATTTTGTTGGAAGGGAATTTTTTGTGTTCTGGAGTCATTTCATTGGAAGCGTGTTTTGTGTGCTCTGGAGTCATTTCATTGGAAGCAAATTTTTTTGTGCTCTGGGGTGATTTCGTTGGAAGCGAATATTTGTGTTCTCAGGAGATTTCGTTGCGAGGGAATTTTTTGTGTTCTGCGGTGATTTCGTTGGAAGCGAATTTTTTGTGTTTTTGGGTGATTTCATTGAAAGGGTATTTTTCTGTTTTATTGTGATTTCGTTGGAAGCGAATATTTGTGTTCTCAGGAGATTTCGTTGGAAAAGAATTTTTTGTCTTCTGGGGTAATATCGTTAGAAGAAAATTTTTTGTGTTTTCCGGTATTTCCATGGAAGCAATTTTTTGAAGTAGGGGTTCATTGCATTGGAAGCGTGTTTTCTGTGCTCTGGAGTCATTTCGTTGGAAGCGAATTTTTTGTGTTCTGGGGTGATTTCGTTGGAAGCGAATTTTTGTGTTATGGGGTAACTTCATTCGAAGCGAATTTTTTGTGTTCTGGGTTCCTTTCATTGGAAGCATGTTTTCTTTGCTTTGGAGTCCTTTCATTGGAAGCGAATATTTTGTGCTCTGTGGTGATTTTGTTGGAAGCGAATTTTTTGTGTTCTCAGGTGATTTCGTTTATAGCTCATTTTTTTTATTCTAGCGTGATTGCTTTGGAAGCGAATTTTTTGTGTTCTGGGGTGATTTCAATGGAAGCAAATTTTTTCTGTTCTGTGGTAATTTTGTTGGAAGTGAACTTTTAGTTTTCTCAGGAGATTTCGTTGAAAGCGAATTTTTTGTTTTCTAGGGTGATTTCGTTGGAAGCGAATTTTTTGTCTTCTGTGGTGATTTCGATGGAAGCAAATATTTTATGTTTTAGGGTGATTTCGTTGGAGGCGAATTTTTTGTGTTCTCGGGGGATTTCGTTGAAAGGGAATTTTTGTGTTCTAGGGTGATTTCGTTGGAAGCGATTTTTTTCTACTCTGTGATGATATCTTTGGAAGCGAATATTTGTGTTCTCAGGAGATTTCGTTGGAAAAGAATTTTTTGTCTTCTGGGGTAATATTGTTGGAAGATTTTTTTTGTGTTCTCGGGCTTTTTTGATGGAAGCAAATTTTTGAAATAGGGGGTCATTTCGTTGGAAGCGTGTTTTCTGTGCTGTAGAGTCATTTTGTTGGAAGCGAATTTTTTGTGCTCTGGGGTGATTTCGTTGGAAGCGAATATATGTGTTCTCAGGAGATTTCGTTGAAAGCGAATTTTTTGTGTTCTAGGGTGATTTCGTTGGAAGCGAATTTTTTGTGTTCTCGGGAGATTTCTTTGAAAGGGAATTTTTTGTGTTCTAGGGTAATTTTGTTGGAAGCGAATTTTTTGTGCTCTGGAATGATATCTTTGGAAGCGAATATTTGTGTTCTCAGGAGATTTCGTTGGAAAATAATTTTTTGTCTTCAGGGGTAATATCTTTGGAAGAATATTTTTTGTGTTCTCCAGTTTTTCAATGGAAGCAAATTTTTGAAGTAGGGGGTCTTTTCATTGGAAGCGTCTTTTCTGTGCTCTGGAGTCATTTTGTTGGAAGCGAATTTTTTGTGCTCTGGGGTGATTTCATTGGAAGCGAATATTTGTGTTCTCAGGAGATTTCGTTGCAAGCGAATTTTTTGTGTTTTAGGGTGATTTCGTTGGAAGCGAATTTTTTGTGCTCTTGGGTGATTTGGTTGGAAGCGCATTTTTTGTCTTCTGTTGTGATTTCGAAGGAAGTGAAGGTTTTATGTTCTAGGGTGATTTTCTTGGAAGGGAATTTTTTGTGTTCTGGGGTCATTTCATTGGAAGCGTGTTTTCTGTGCTCTGGAGTCATTTCGTTGGAAGCGAATTTTTTTTGTGTTCTCGGGTGATTTCGTTGAAAGCGAATTTTTTATGTTCTAGGGTGATTTCATTGGAAGCGAATTTTTTGTGTTCTGGGGTCCTTTCTTTGGAAGCGTGTTTTCTGTGCTTTGGAGTCATTTCATTGGAAGCGAATTTTTTGTGCTCTGGGGTGATTTCGTTGAAAGCCAATATTTGTGTTCTCAGGAGATTTCGTTGCAAGCGAATTTTTTGTGTTCTGGGGTTATTTCCTTGGAAGCAAAATTTTTGTGTTCTCGGGTGATTTCGTTGAAAGGGAATTTTTGTGTTCTAGGGTGATTTTGTTGGAAGCGAATTTTTTGTGCTCTGGGATGATATCTTTGGAAGCGAATATTTGTGTTTTCAGGAAATTTCGTTGGAAAATAATTCATTGTCTTCTGGGGTAATATCGTTGGGAGAGAATTTTTTGTGTTCTCTGGTCTTTTCCATGGAAGCACATTTTTGAAGTAGGGGGTCATTTCGTTGGAAGCGTGTTTTCTATGCTCTGGAGTCATTTCTTTGGAAGCCAATTTTTTGTGCTCTGGAGTGATTTCGTTGGAAGCCAATATTTGTGTTCTCAGGAGATTTCCTTGCAATCGAATTTTTTGTGTTCTGGGGTGATTTCCTTGGAAGCAAAATTTTTGTGTTCTCGGGTGATTTCGTTGAAAGGGAATTTCTGTGTTCTAGGGTGATTGTGTTGGAAGCAAATTTTTTGTGCTCTGGGATGATATCTTTGGAAGCGAATATTTGTGTTCTCAGGAAATTTCGTTGGAAAATAATTTATTGTCTTCTGGGGTAATATCGTTGGGAGAGAATTTTTTGTGTTCTCTGGTCTTTTCCATGGAAGCACATTTTTGAAGTAGGGGGTCATTTCGTTGGAAGCGTGTTTTCTATGCTCTGGAGTCGTTTCTTTGGAAGCCAATTTTTTGTGCTCTGGAGTGATTTCGTTGGAAGCCAATATTTGTGTTCTCAGGAGATTTCCTTGCAATCGAATTTTTTGTGTTCTGGGGTGATTTCCTTGGAAGCAAAATTTTTGTGTTCTCGGGTGATTTCGTTGAAAGGGAATTTTTGTGTTCTAGGGTGATTTTGTTGGAAGCAAATTTTTTGTGCTCTGGGATGATATCTTTGGAAGCGAATATTTGTGTTCTCAGGAGATTTCGTTGGAAAAGAATTTATTATCTTCTGGGTTAATATCGTTGAAATATAATTTTTTGTGTTCTCCGGTCTTTTCGATGGAAGCAAATTTTTGAAGTAGAGGGTCATTTCGTTGGAAGCGTGTTTTCTGTGCTGTGGAGTCATTTCGTTGGAAGTGAATTTTTTGTGTTCTCGGGTGATTTCGTTGTAAGCGAATATTTGTGTTCTCAGGAGATTTCTTTGCAATCGAATTTTTTGTGTTCTGGGCTGATTTCGTTGGAAGCGAACTTTTGTGTTCTGGGGTGATTTCGATGGTAGCAAATTTTTGAAGTATGGGGTCATTTTCGTTGGAAGCGTGTTTTCTATGCTCTGGAGTCATTTCTTTGGAAGCCAATTTTTTGTGCTCTGGGGTGATTTCGTTGGAAGCGAATTTTTGTGTTCTCAGGAGATTTCGTTGCAAGCGAATTTTTTGTGATCTGGGTTGATTTCATTGGAAGCGAATTTTTTGTGTTCTCGGGTGATTTCATTGAAAGGGAATTTTTGTATTCTAGGGTGATTTCGTTGGAAGAAAAATTTTTGCTCTGGGATGATAATTTTGAGACGAATATTTGTTTTCTCAGGAGAATTCGTAGGAAAACGATTTTTTGTCTCCTGGGGCAATATCGTTGGAAGAGAATTTTTTGTGTTCTCCGGTCTTTTCAATGGTAGCAAATTTTTGTAGTAGGGGGTCATTTCTTTGGAAGCGTTTTTTTCTATGCTCTGGAGTCATTTCTTTGGAAGCCAATTTTTTGTGCTCTGGGGTGATTTCGTTGGAAGCCAATATTTGTGTTCTCAGGAGATTTCGTTGCAAACGAATATTTTGTGTTCAGGGGTAATTTCGTTGAGAGAGAATTTTTTGTGTTCTCAGGTGATCTCGATGGAAACAAATTTTTGAAGTAGGGGGTCGTTTCGTTGGAAGCGTGTTTTCTGTGCTCTTGGATGATATCTTTGGAATCAAATGTTTGTGTTCTTATAAGATTACGTTGGAAAAGAATTTTTTTGTCTTCTGGCGTAATATCGTTGGAAGAGAATTTTTTGTGCTTTCCGGTCTTTTCAATGGAAGCAAATTTTTGAAGTAGAGGGTCATTTCGTTGGAAGCGTGTTTTCTGTGCTCTGGAGTCATTTATTTGGAAGCGAATTTTTTGTGTTCTGGGGTGATTTGGTTGGAAGCGAATATATGTCTTCTCAGAAGATTTCTTTGCAAGCAAATTTTTTGTGTTCTGGGGTAATTTCGTGGGAAGTGAATTTTTTGTGTTCTCGGGTGATTTCTTGGAAAGCGAATTTTTTATGTTCTAGGGTGATTTCTTTGGAAGCGAATTTTTTGTGTTCTGGGGTCCTTTCATTGGAAGCGTGTTTTCTGTGCTATGGAGTCATTTCATTGGAAGCGAATATCTTGAGCTCTGTGGTGATTCCGTTGGAAGCGAATTTTTTGTGTTTTCAGGTGATTTCGTTTAAAATTAATTTTTTGTGTTCTAGCGTGATTGCGTTGGAAGCGAATTTTTTGTGTTTTGGGGTGATTTCGATGGAAGCAAATTTTTTCTGTTCTGTGGTAATTTCGTTGGACGTGAATTTTTTCTGTTCTTGAGTGATTTCGTTGAACGGGATTTTTTTGTGTTCTAGGGTGATTTTGTTGGAAGAGAATTTTTTTGTTCTCTGGGATGATTTCTTTGGAAGCGAATATTTGTACTATCAGGAGATTTCATTGGAAGCAAATTTTTTGTGTTCTGAGATCATTTCATTGGATGCGTGCTTTCTGTGCTCTGGAGTCATTTCGTTGGAAGCGAATTTTTTGTGCTCTGGGGTGATTTTGTTGAAAGCGAATTTTTTGTGTTCTTGGGTGATTTCGTTGAAAGGGAATTTTTGTGTTCTAGGGTAATTTTGTTGGAAGCGAATTTTTGTGTCTGGGATGATATCTTTGAAAGCGAATATTTGTGTTCTCAGCAGATTTCGTTGCAAGGGAATTTTTTGTGTTCTCCGGTGATTTCGTTGGAAGTGAATTTTTTGTGTTCTCGGGTGATTTCGTTGAAAGGGTATTTTTCTGTTTTAGGGTGATTTCGTTGGAAGCGGATTTTTTGTGCTCTGTGATGATATCTTTGGAAGCGAATATTTGTGTTCTCAGGAGATTTCGTTGGAAAAGAATTTTTTGTATTCTGGGGTAATATCGTTGGAAGAGAATTTTTTGTGTTTTCCGGTATTTCCATGGAAGCAAATTTTTGAAGTAGGGGTTCATTGCGTTGGAAGCGTGTTTTCTGTGCTCTGGAGTCATTTCGTTGGAAGCGAATTTTTTGTGTTCTGGGGTCCTTTCATTGGAAGCATGTTTTCTGGGCTTTGGAGTAATTTCATTGGAAGCGAATATTTGTGCTCTGTGGTGATTTTTTTGGAAGCGAATTTTTTGTGTTCTCAGGTGATTTCGATTATAGCTCATTTTTTGTGTTCTAGCGTGATTGCGTTGGAAGCGAATTTTTTTGTTCTCTGGGATGATTTCTTTGGAAGATATTTGTGTTATCAGGAGATTTCGTTGGAAGCGAATTTTTTGTGTTCCGGGGTAATTTCTTTGGACGCGAATTTTTTGTGTTCTTGGGTGATTTCAATGGAAGCAAATTTTTAAAGTAGGGGGTCATTTCCTTGGAAGCGTGTTTTCTGTGCTCTGGAGTCATTTCGTTGGAAGCGAATTTGTTGTGTTCTGGGGTGATTTCGTTGGAAGCGAATATTTGTGTTCTCAGGAGATTTCGTTGCAAGCGATTTTTTTTTGTTCTAGGGTGATTTTGTTGGAAGCAAATTTTTTGTGCTCTTAGGTGATTTGGTTGGAAGCGCATTGTTTGTCTTCTGTGGTGATTTCGAAAGAAGCGAGTGTTTTATGATCTAGGGTGGTTTTCTTGGAAGGGAATTTTTTGTGTTTGGTGTGATTTCAATAGAAGCGAATTTTTTCTGTTCTGTAGTAATTTCGTTGGACGTGAATTTTTTGTGTTTTCGGGTGATTTTGTTGAAAGGGAATTTTTTGTGTTCTAGGGTGATTTTGTTGGAAGCGAATTTTTTTGTGCCCTGGGATAATTTCTTTGGAAGCAAATATTTGTGTTATCAGGAGATTTCGTTGGAAGTGAATTTTTTGTGTTCTGGGGTAATTTCGTTGGAAGCGAATTTTTTGTGTTCTTGGGTGATTTCGATGGAAGCAAATTTTTGAGATACCGGGTCATTTCGTTGGAAGCATGTTTTCTGTGCTCTGGAGTCATTTCATTGGAACCGAATTTTTTGTGTTCTCGGGTGATTTCGATGGAAGCAAATTTTTGAAATATCGGGTCATTTCGTTGGAAGCGTGTTTTTTGTGCTCTGGAGTCACTTCGTTGGAAGCGAATTTTTTGTGTTCTGAGTTTATTTCGTTGGAAGCGAATATATGTGTTTTTCGGGAGATTTCGTTGCAAGCAAATTTTTGTATTCTGGGGTAATTTCGTTGGAAGCAAATTTTTTGTGTTCTCGGGTGATTTTGTTGAAAACGATTTTTTTATGTTCTAGGGTGATTTCATTGGAAGGGAATTTTTTGTGCTCTTGGGTGATTTGGTTGGAAGCGAATTTTTTGTCTTCTGTGGTGATTTCGAAGGCAGCGAGTGTTTTATATTCTAGGGTGATTTCGTTGGAAGGGAATTTTTTGTGTTCTGGGGTCATTTCATTGGAAGCGTGTTTTGTTTGCTCTGGAGTCATTTCATTGGAAGCAAATTTTTTTGTGCTCTGGGGTGATTTCGTTGGAAGCGAATATTTGTGTTCTCAGGAGATTTCGTTGCGAGGGAATTTTTTGTGTTCTGCGGTGATTTCGTTGGAAGCGAATTTTTTGTGTTCTCGGGTGATTTCTTTGAAAGGATATTTTTCTGTTTTAGGGTGATTTCGTTGGAAGCGAATATTTGTGTTCTCAGGAGATTTCGTTGGAAAAGAATTTTTTGTCTTCTGGGGTAATATCGTTAGAAGAGAATTTTTTGTGTTTTCCGGTATTTCCATGGAAGCAAATTTTTGAAGTAGGGGGTCATTGCGTTGGAAGCGTGTTTTCTGTTCTCTGGAGTCATTTCGTTGGAAGCGAATTTTTTGTGTTCTGGGGTGATTTCGTTGGAAGCGAATTTTTGTGTTCTAGGGTAACTTCGTTCGAAACGAATTTTTTGTGCTCTGGGGTGATTTGTTTGGAAGCGAATTTTTTGTCTTCTGTGGTGATTTCGATGGAAGCGAATTTTTTATGTTTTAGGGTGATTTCGTTGGAGGCGAATTTTTTGTGTTCAGGGGTCATTTCATTGGAAGCATGCTTTCTGTGCTCTGGAGTCATATCTTTGAAAGCGAATTTTTTGTGCTCTGGGGTAATTTCGTTGGAAGCAAATTTTTTGTGTTCTCGGGTGATTTCGTTGAAAGGGAATTTTTGTGTTCTACGGTGATTTCGTTGGAAGCGATTTTTTTCTACTCTGTGATGATATCTGTGGAAGCGAATATTTGTGTTCTCAGGAGATTTCATTGGAAAAGAATTTTTTGTCTTCTGGGGTAATATTGTTGGAAGAATTTTTTGTGTTCTCCGGTTTTTTCGATGGAAGCAAATTTTTGAAATAGGGGGTCATTTCGTTGGAAGCGTGTTTTCTGTGCTGTAGAGTCATTTTGTTGGAAGCGAATTTTTTGTGCTATGGGGTGATTTCGTTGGAAGCGAATATATGTGTTCTCAGGAGATTTCGTTAGAAGCGAATTTTTTGTGTTCTAGGGTGATTTCTTTGGAAGCGAATTTTTTGTGCTCTGGGATGATATCTTTGGAAGCGAATATTTGTGTTCTCAGGAGATTTCGTTGGAAAAGAATTTTTTGTCTTCTGGGGTAATATCGTTGGAAGAGATGTTTTTGTGCTCTCCGGTGTTTTCGATGGAAGCAAATTTTTGAAATAGGGGGTCATTTCGTTGGAAGCGTGTTTTCTGTGCTGTGGAGTCATTTTGTTGGAAGCAATTTTTTTGTGCTCTGTGGTGATTTCGTTGGAAGCGAATATATGTGTTCTCAGGAGATTTCGTTGAAAGCGAATTTTTTGTGTTCTAGGGTGATTTCGTTGGAAGCGAATTTTCTGTGCTCTGGGATGATATCTTTGGAAGCGAATATTTGTGTTCTCAGGAGATTTCGTTGGAAAAGAATTTTTTGTCTTCTGGGGTAATATCGTTGGTAGAGATTTTTTTGTGTTCTCCGGTGTTTTCGATGGAAGCAAATTTTTGAAGTAGGGTTCATTTCGTTGGAAGCGTGTTTTCTGTGCTCTGGAGTCATTTCTTTGGAAGCTAATTTGTTGTGTTCTGTGGTGATTTGGTTGGAAGTGAATATAAGTGTTCTCAGAAGATTTTGTTGCAATCGAATTTTTTGTGTTCTGGGTTAATTTCGTTGGACGTGAAATTTGTGTTCTCGGGTGATTTCGTTGAAAGGGAATTTTTTGTGTTCTAGGGTGATTTTGTTCGAAGCGAATTTTTTGTGCTCTGGAATGATATCTTTGGAAGCGAATATTTGTGTTCTTAGGAGATTTCGTTGGAAAAGAATTTTTTGTCTTCAGTGGTAATCTCTTTGGAAGAATATTTTTTGTGTTCTCCAGTTTTTTCAATGGAAGCAAATTTTTGAAATAGGGGGTCTTTTCATTGGAAGCGTGTTTTCTGTGCTCTGGAGTCATTTTGTTGGAAGCGAATTTTTTGTGCTCTGGGGTGATTTCGTTGGAAGCGAATATTTGTGTTCTAAGGAGATTTCGTTGCAAGCTAATTTTTTGTGTTCTAGGGTGATTTTGTTGGAAGCGAATTTTTTGTGCTCTTTTGTGATTTGGTTGGAAGCGCATTTTTTGTCTTCTGTGGTGATTTCAAAGGAAGCGAGGCTTTTATGTTCTAGGGTGATTTTCTTTGAAGGGAATTTTTTGTGTTCTGGGGTCATTTCATTGGAAGCGTGTTTTCTGTGCTCTGGAGTCATTTCGTTGGAAGCGAATTTTTTTGTATTCTCGGGTGATTTCGTTGAAAGCGAATTTTTTATGTTCTAGGGTGATTTCATTGGAAGCGAATTTTTTGTGTTCTGGGGTCCTTTCTTTGGAAGCGTGTTTTCTGTGCTTTGGAGTCATTTTATTGGAATCGAATATTTTGTGCTCTGTGGTGATTCCGTTCGAAGCGAATTTTTTGTGTTCTCGGGTGATTTCGTTTAAAGCTAATTTTTTGTGTTCTGGGGTGATTTCGATGGAAGCAATTTTTTTCTGTTCTGTGGTAATTTCGTTGGACGTGAATTTTTTGTGTTCTCGGGTGATTTCACTGAAAGGGAATTTTTTGTGTTCTAGGGTGATTTTGTTGGAAGCGAATTTTTTCTGTGCCCTTGGATGATTTCTTTGGAAGCGAATATTTGTGTTATCAGGAGATTTCTTTGGAAGTGAATTGTTTTTGTTCTTCGGTAATTTAGTTGGAAGCGAATTTTTTGTGTCCTTGGGTGATTTCGATGGAAGCAAATTTTTGAAATATGGGGTCATTTTATTGGAAGCATGTTTTCTGTGCTCTGGAGTCATTTCGTTCGAAGCGAATTTTTTGTGTTCTCGGGTGATTTCGATAGAAGCAAATTTTTGAAATATCGGGTCATTTCTTTGGAAGCGTGTTTTCTGTGCTCTGGAGTCACTTCGTTCGAAGCGAATTTTTTGTGTTCTTGGTTGATTTCGTTGGAAGCGAATATATGTGTTTTCGGAAGATTTCGTTGCAAGCGAATTTTTTGTATTCTGGGGTAATTTCGTTGGAAGCAAATTTTCTGTGCAATTGGGTGATTTGTTTGGAAGTGAATTTTTTGTCTTCTGTGGTAATTTTGAAAGGAAGCGAGTGTTTTATATTCTAGGGTGATGTCGTTGGAAGGGAATTTTTTGTGTTCTGTGCTCATTTCATTGGAAGCATGTTTTGTGTGCTCTGGAGTCATTTCTTTGGAAGCGAATTTTTTGGTGCTCCGGGGTGATTTCGTTGGAAGCGAATATTTGTGTTCTCAGGAGATTTCCTTGCAAGGGAATTTTTTGTGTTCTGCGGTGATTTCGTTGGAAGCGAATTTTTTGTGTTCTCGGGTGATTTCGTTGAAAGTGTATTTTTCTGTTTTAGGGTGATTTCGTTGGAAGCGAATTTTTTGTGCTCTGTGATGATATCTTTGGAAGCAAATATTTGGGTTCTCAGGAGATTTCGTTGGAAAAGAATTTTTTGTCTTCTGGGGTAATATCATTAGAAGAGAATTTTTTGTGTTTTCCGGTATTTCCATGGAAGCAAATTTTTGTAGTAGGGGGTCATTGCATTGGAAGCGTGTTTTCTGTGCTCTGGAGTCACTTCGTTGGAAGCGAATATTTTGTGCTCTGGGGTGATTTCGTTGGAAGCAAATTTTTTGTGTTCTCAGGTGATTACTTTGAAAGGGAATATTAGTGTTCTAGGGTGATTTCGTTGGAAGTGAATTTGTTGTGCTCTGGAATGATATCTTTGGAAGCGAATATTTGTGTTCTCAGAAGATTTCATTGGAAAAGAATTTTTTGTCTTCTGGTATAATATTGTTGGAAGAGAATTTTTTGTGTTTTCCGGTCTTTTCAATGGAAGCAAATTTTTGAAGTAGAGAGTCATTTCGTTGGAAGCGTGTTTTCTGTGCTCTGGAGTCATTTATTTGGAAGCGAATTTTTTGTGTTCTGGGTGATTTGGTTGGAAGCGAATATATGTGTTCTCAGAAAATTTCTTTGCATGCGAATTTTTTGTGTTCTGGGGTAATTTCGTAGGAAGCGAATTTTTTGTGTTCTCGGGTGATTTCTTGGAAAGCGAATTTTTTGTGTTTTGGGGTTCTTTCATTGGAAGCGTGTTTTCTGTGCTATGGAGTCATTTCATTGGAAGCGAATACTTTGTGCTCTTTGGTGATTCCATTGGAAGCGCATTTTTTGTGTTCTCAGGTGATTTCGTTTTAATTAATTTTTTGTGTTCTAGCGTGATTGCGTTGGAAGCGAATTTTTTGTGTTTTGGGGTGATTTCGATGGAAGCAATTTTTTTTGTTCTCGGGTGATTTCGTTGAAAGGGAATTTTTGTGTTCTAGGGTAATTTTGTTGGAAGCGAATTTTTGTTTCTGGGATGATATCTTTGAAAGCGAATATTTGTGTACTCAGGAGATTTCGTTGGAAAAGTATTTTATTTATTCTGGGTTAATATCGTTGGAATAGAATTTTTTGTGTTCACCAGTTTTTTCGATGGAAGCACATTTTTGAAGTAGGGGGTCATTTCGTTGGAAGCGTGTTTTCTGTGCTCTGGAGTCATTTCGTTGGAAGCGAATTTTTTGTGCTCTGGGGTGATTTCGTTGAAAGCCAATATTTGTGTTCTCAGGAGATTTCGTTGCAAGCGAATTTTTTGTGTTCTGGGGTTATTTCCTTGGAAGCAAAATTTTTGTGTTCTCGGGTGATTTCGTTGAAAGGGAATTTTTGTGTTCTAGGGTGATTTTGTTGGAAGCGAATTTTTTGTGCTCTGGGATGATATCTTTGGAAGCGAATATTTGTGTTTTCAGGAAATTTCGTTGGAAAATAATTCATTGTCTTCTGGGGTAATATCGTTGGGAGAGAATTTTTTGTGTTCTCTGGTCTTTTCCATGGAAGCACATTTTTGAAGTAGGGGGTCATTTCGTTGGAAGCGTGTTTTCTATGCTCTGGAGTCATTTCTTTGGAAGCCAATTTTTTGTACTCTGGAGTGATTTCGTTGGAAGCCAATATTTGTGTTCTCAGGAGATTTCCTTGCAATCGAATTTTTTGTGTTCTGGGGTGATTTCCTTGGAAGCAAAATTTTTGTGTTCTCGGGTGATTTCGTTGAAAGGGAATTTCTGTGTTCTAGGGTGATTGTGTTGGAAGCAAATTTTTTGTGCTCTGGGATGATATCTTTGGAAGCGAATATTTGTGTTCTCAGGAAATTTCGTTGGAAAATAATTTATTGTCTTCTGGGGTAATATCGTTGGGAGAGAATTTTTTGTGTTCTCTGGTCTTTTCCATGGAAGCACATTTTTGAAGTAGGGGGTCATTTCGTTGGAAGCGTGTTTTCTATGCTCTGGAGTCGTTTCTTTGGAAGCCAATTTTTTGTGCTCTGGAGTGATTTCGTTGGAAGCCAATATTTGTGTTCTCAGGAGATTTCCTTGCAATCGAATTTTTTGTGTTCTGGGGTGATTTCCTTGGAAGCAAAATTTTTGTGTTCTCGGGTGATTTCGTTGAAAGGGAATTTTTGTGTTCTAGGGTGATTTTGTTGGAAGCAAATTTTTTGTGCTCTGGGATGATATCTTTGGAAGCGAATATTTGTGTTCTCAGGAGATTTCGTTGGAAAAGAATTTATTATCTTCTGGGTTAATATCGTTGATATATAATTTTTTGTGTTCTCCGGTCTTTTCGATGGAAGCAAATTTTTGAAGTAGAGGGTCATTTCGTTGGAAGTGTGTTTTCTGTGCTGTGGAGTCATTTCGTTGGAAGTGAATTTTTTGTGTTCTCGGGTGATTTCGTTGTAAGCGAATATTTGTGTTCTCAGGAGATTTCTTTGCAATCGAATTTTTTGTGTTCTGGGCTGATTTCGTTGGAAGCGAACTTTTGTGTTCTGGGGTGATTTCGATGGTAGCAAATTTTTGAAGTATGGGGTCATTTTCGTTGGAAGCGTGTTTTCTATGCTCTGGAGTCATTTCTTTGGAAGCCAATTTTTTGTGCTCTGGGGTGATTTCGTTGGAAGCGAATTTTTGTGTTCTCAGGAGATTTCGTTGCAAGCGAATTTTTTGTGATCTGGGTTGATTTCATTGGAAGCGAATTTTTTGTGTTCTCGGGTGATTTCATTGAAAGGGAATTTTTGTATTCTAGGGTGATTTCGTTGGAAGAAAAATTTTTGCTCTGGGATGATAATTTTGAGACGAATATTTGTTTTCTCAGGAGAATTCGTAGGAAAACGATTTTTTGTCTCCTGGGGCAATATCGTTGGAAGAGAATTTTTTGTGTTCTCCGGTCTTTTCAATGGTAGCAAATTTTTGTAGTAGGGGGTCATTTCTTTGGAAGCGTTTTTTTCTATGCTCTGGAGTCATTTCTTTGGAAGCCAATTTTTTGTGCTCTGGGGTGATTTCGTTGGAAGCCAATATTTGTGTTCTCAGGAGATTTCGTTGCAAACGAATATTTTGTGTTCAGGGGTAATTTCGTTGAGAGAGAATTTTTTGTGTTCTCAGGTGATCTCGATGGAAACAAATTTTTGAAGTAGGGGGTCGTTTCGTTGGAAGCGTGTTTTCTGTGCTCTTGGATGATATCTTTGGAATCAAATGTTTGTGTTCTTATAAGATTACGTTGGAAAAGAATTTTTTTGTCTTCTGGCGTAATATCGTTGGAAGAGAATTTTTTGTGCTTTCCGGTCTTTTCAGTGGAAGCAAATTTTTGAAGTAGAGGGTCATTTCGTTGGAAGCGTGTTTTCTGTGCTCTGGAGTCATTTATTTGGAAGCGAATTTTTTGTGTTCTGGGGTGATTTGGTTGGAAGCGAATATATGTCTTCTCAGAAGATTTCTTTGCAAGCAAATTTTTTGTGTTCTGGGGTAATTTCGTGGGAAGTGAATTTTTTGTGTTCTCGGGTGATTTCTTGGAAAGCGAATTTTTTATGTTCTAGGGTGATTTCTTTGGAAGCGAATTTTTTGTGTTCTGGGGTCCTTTCATTGGAAGCGTGTTTTCTGTGCTATGGAGTCATTTCATTGGAAGCGAATATCTTGAGCTCTGTGGTGATTCCGTTGGAAGCGAATTTTTTGTGTTTTCAGGTGATTTCGTTTAAAATTAATTTTTTGTGTTCTAGCGTGATTGCGTTGGAAGCGAATTTTTTGTGTTTTGGGGTGATTTCGATGGAAGCAAATTTTTTCTGTTCTGTGGTAATTTCGTTGGACGTGAATTTTTTCTGTTCTTGAGTGATTTCGTTGAACGGGATTTTTTTGTGTTCTAGGGTGATTTTGTTGGAAGAGAATTTTTTTGTTCTCTGGGATGATTTCTTTGGAAGCGAATATTTGTATTATCAGGAGTTTTCATTGGAAGCAAATTTTTTGTGTTCTGAGATCATTTCATTGGATGCGTGCTTTCTGTGCTCTGGAGTCATTTCGTTGGAAGCGAATTTTTTGTGCTCTGGGGTGATTTTGTTGAAAGCGAATTTTTTGTGTTCTTGGGTGATTTCGTTGAAAGGGAATTTTTGTGTTCTAGGGTAATTTTGTTGGAAGCGAATTTTTGTGTCTGGGATGATATCTTTGAAAGCGAATATTTGTGTTCTCAGCAGATTTCGTTGCAAGGGAATTTTTTGTGTTCTCCGGTGATTTCGTTGGAAGTGAATTTTTTGTGTTCTCGGGTGATTTCGTTGAAAGGGTATTTTTCTGTTTTAGGGTGATTTCGTTGGAAGCGGATTTTTTGTGCTCTGTGATGATATCTTTGGAAGCGAATATTTGTGTTCTCAGGAGATTTCGTTGGAAAAGAATTTTTTGTATTCTGGGGTAATATCGTTAGAAGAGAATTTTTTGTGTTTTCCGGTATTTCCATGGAAGCAAATTTTTGAAGTAGGGGTTCATTGCGTTGGAAGCGTGTTTTCTGTGCTCTGGAGTCATTTCGTTGGAAGCGAATTTTTTGTGTTCTGGGGTCCTTTCATTGGAAGCATGTTTTCTGGGCTTTGGAGTAATTTCATTGGAAGCGAATATTTTGTGCTCTGTGGTGATTTTTTTGGAAGCGAATTTTTTGTGTTCTCAGGTGATTTCGATTATAGCTCATTTTTTGTGTTCTAGCGTGATTGCGTTGGAAGCGAATTTTTTGTGTTCTGGGGTGATTTCAATGGAAGCAAATTTTTTCTGTTCTGTGGTAATTTTGTTGGAAGTGAACTTTCTTATTCTCGGGTGATTTCGTTGAAAGCGAATTTTTTGTGTTCTAGGGTGATTTTGTTGGAAGCGAATTTTTTTGTTCTCTGGGATGATTTCTTTGGAAGCAAATATTTGTGTTATCAGGAGATTTCGTTGGAAGCGAATTTTTTGTGTTCCGGGGTAATTTCTTTGGACCCGATTTTTTTGTGTTCTTGGGTGATTTCAATGCAAGCAAATTTTTGAAATATGGGGTCATTTCGTTGGAAGCATGTTTTCTGTGCTCTGGAGTCATTTCGTTGGAAGTGAATTTTTTGTGCTCTGGGGTGATTTCGTTTGAAGCGAATTTTTTGTGCTCTGGGGTGATTTGTTTGCAAGCGAATTTTTTGTCTTCTGTGGTGATTTCGATGGAAGCGCATTTTTTATGTTTTAGGGTGATTTCGTTGGAGGCGAATTTTTTGTGTTCAGGGGTCATTTCATTGGAAGCATGCTTTCTGTGCTCTGGAGTCATATCTTTGGAAGCAAATTTTTTGTGTTCTCGGGGGATTTCGTTGAAAGGGAATTTTTGTGTTCTAGGGTGATTTCCTTGGAAGCGATTTTTTTCTACTCTGAGATGATATCTTTGGAAGCGAATATTTGTGTTCTCAGGAGATTTCGTTGGAAAAGAATTTTTTTGTCCTCTGGGGTAATATCTTTGGAAGAGATTTTTTTGTGTTCTCCGGTGTTTTCAATGGAAGCAAATTTTTGAAGTAGGTGGTCATTTCGTTGGAAGCGTGTTTTCTGTGCTCTGGAGTCATTTCGTTGGAAGCGAATATTTTGTGTTCTGGGGTGATTTCGTTGGAAGCGAATATTTGTGTTCTCAGGAGATTTCGTTGCAAGCGAATTTTTTGTGTTCTAGGGTGATTTCGTTGGAAGCGAATTTTTTGTGCTCTTGGGTGATTTGGTTGGAAGCGCATTGTTTGTGTTCTGTGGTGATTTCGAAGGAAGCGAGTGTATTATGTTCTAGGGTGGTTTTCTTGGAAGGGAATTTTTTTTGTTCTGGGGTCATTTCATTGGAAGCGTGTTTTCTGTGCTTTGGAGTCATTTCATTGGAAGCGAATATTTTGTGCTCTGTGGTGATTGCGTTGGAAGCGAATTTTTTGTGTTGTGGGGTGATTTCAATAGAAGCAAATTTTTTCTGTTCTGTAGTAATTTCGTTGGACGTGAATTTTTTGTGTTTTCGGCTGATTTCGTTGAAAGGGAATTTTTTGTGTTCTAGGGTGATTTTGTTGGAAGCGAATTTTTTTGTGCCCTGGGATGATTTCTTTGGAAGCGAATATTTGTGTTCTCAGGAGATTTCTTTGCAAAAGAATTTTTTGTGTTCTGGGGTAATTTCATTGGAAGCGAATTTTTTGTGTTCTTGGGTGATTTCGATGGAAGCAAATTTTTGAAATATCGGGTCATTTCGTTGGAAGCGTGTTTTCTGTGCTCTGGAGTCATTTCATTGGAAGCGAATTTTTTGTGTTCTCGGGTGATTTCGATGGAAGCAAATTTTTGAAATATCGGGTGATTTCTTTGGAAGCGTGTTTTCTGTGCTCTGGAGTCACTTCGTTGGAAGCGAATTTTTTGTGTTCTGAGTTGATTTCGTTGGAAGCGAATATATGTGTTTTTCGGAAGATTTCATTGCAAGGGAATTTTTTGTATTCTGGGGTAATTTCATTGGAAGCAAATTTTTTGTGTTCTCGGTGATTTCGTGGAAATCGATTTTTTTATGTTCTAGGGTGATTTCGTTGGAAGGGAATTTTTTTTGCTCTTGGGTGATTTGGTTTGAAGCGAATTTTGTGTCTTCTGTGGTGATTTCGAAGGCAGCGAGTGTTTTATATTCTAGGGTGATTTTGTTGGAAGGGAATTTTTTGTGTTCTGGAGTCATTTCATTGGAAGCGTGTTTTGTGTGCTCTGGAGTCATTTCATTGGAAGCAAATTTTTTTGTGCTCTGGGGTGATTTCGTTGGAAGCGAATATTTGTGTTCTCAGGAGATTTCGTTGCGAGGGAATTTTTTGTGTTCTGCGGTGATTTCGTTGGAAGCGAATTTTTTGTGTTTTTGGGTGATTTCATTGAAAGGGTATTTTTCTGTTTTATTGTGATTTCGTTGGAAGCGAATATTTGTGTTCTCAGGAGATTTCGTTGGAAAAGAATTTTTTGTCTTCTGGGGTAATATCGTTAGAAGAAAATTTTTTGTGTTTTCCGGTATTTCCATGAAAGCAATTTTTTGAAGTAGGGGTTCATTGCATTGGAAGCGTGTTTTCTGTGCTCTGGAGTCATTTCGTTGGAAGCGAATTTTTTGTGTTCTGGGGTGATTTCGTTGGAAGCGAATTTTTGTGTTATGGGGTAACTTCATTCGAAGCGAATTTTTTGTGTTCTGGGTTCCTTTCATTGGAAGCATGTTTTCTTTGCTTTGGAGTCATTTCATTGGAAGCGAATATTTTGTGCTCTGTGGTGATTTTGTTGGAAGCGAATTTTTTGTGTTCTCAGGTGATTTCGTTTATAGCTCATTTTTTTTATTCTAGCGTGATTGCTTTGGAAGCGAATTTTTTGTGTTCTGGGGTGATTTCAATGGAAGCAAATTTTTTCTGTTCTGTGGTAATTTTGTTGGAAGTGAACTTTTAGTTTTCTCAGGAGATTTCGTTGAAAGCGAATTTTTTGTTTTCTAGGGTGATTTCGTTGGAAGCGAATTTTTTGTCTTCTGTGGTGATTTCGATGGAAGCAAATATTTTATGTTTTAGGGTGATTTCGTTGGAGGCGAATTTTTTGTGTTCTCGGGGGATTTCGTTGAAAGGGAATTTTTGTGTTCTAGGGTGATTTCGTTGGAAGCGATTTTTTTCTACTCTGTGATGATATCTTTGGAAGCGAATATTTGTGTTCTCAGGAGATTTCGTTGGAAAAGAATTTTTTGTCTTCTGGGGTAATATTGTTGGAAGATTTTTTTTGTGTTCTCCGGCTTTTTTGATGGAAGCAAATTTTTGAAATAGGGGGTCATTTCGTTGGAAGCGTGTTTTCTGTGCTGTAGAGTCATTTTGTTGGAAGCGAATTTTTTGTGCTCTGGGGTGATTTCGTTGGAAGCGAATATATGTGTTCTCAGGAGATTTTGTTGAAAGCGAATTTTTTGTGTTCTAGGGTGATTTCGTTGGAAGCGAATTTTTTGTGTTCTCGGGAGATTTCTTTGAAAGGGAATTTTTTGTGTTCTAGGGTAATTTTGTTGGAAGCGAATTTTTTGTGCTCTGGAATGATATCTTTGGAAGCGAATATTTGTGTTCTCAGGAGATTTCTTTGGAAAATAATTTTTTGTCTTCAGGGGTAATATCTTTGGAAGAATATTTTTTGTGTTCTCCAGTTTTTTCAATGGAAGCAAATTTTTGAAGTAGGGGGTCTTTTCATTGGAAGCGTCTTTTCTGTGCTCTGGAGTCATTTTGTTGGAAGCGAATTTTTTGTGCTCTGGGGTGATTTCGTTGGAAGCGAATATTTGTGTTCTCAGGAGATTTCGTTGCAAGCGAATTTTTTGTGTTTTAGGGTGATTTCGTTGGAAGCGAATTTTTTGTGCTCTTGGGTGATTTGGTTGGAAGCGCATTTTTTGTCTTCTGTTGTGATTTCGAAGGAAGGGAAGGTTTTATGTTCTAGGGTGATTTTCTTGGAAGGGAATTTTTTGTGTTCTGGGGTCATTTCATTGGAAGCGTGTTTTCTGTGCTCTGGAGTCATTTCGTTGGAAGCGAATTTTTTTTGTGTTCTCGGGTGATTTCGTTGAAAGCGAATTTTTTATGTTCTAGGGTGATTTCATTGGAAGCGAATTTTTTGTGTTCTGGGGTCCTTTCTTTGGAAGCGTGTTTTCTGTGCTTTGGAGTCATTTCATTGGAAGCGAATTTTTTGTGCTCTGGGGTGATTTCGTTGAAAGCCAATATTTGTGTTCTCAGGAGATTTCGTTGCAAGCGAATTTTTTGTGTTCTGGGGTTATTTCCTTGGAAGCATAATTTTTGTGTTCTCGGGTGATTTCGTTGAAAGGGAATTTTTGTGTTCTAGGGTGATTTTGTTGGAAGCGATTTTTTTGTGCTCTGGGATGATATCTTTGGAAGCGAATATTTGTGTTTTCAGGAAATTTCGTTGGAAAATAATTCATTGTCTTCTGGGGTAATATCGTTGGGAGAGAATTTTTTGTGTTCTCTGGTCTTTTCCATGGAAGCACATTTTTGAAGTAGGGGGTCATTTCGTTGGAAGCGTGTTTTCTATGCTCTGGAGTCATTTCTTTGGAAGCCAATTTTTTGTGCTCTGGAGTGATTTCGTTGGAAGCCAATATTTGTGTTCTCAGGAGATTTCCTTGCAATCGAATTTTTTGTGTTCTGGGGTGATTTCCTTGGAAGCAAAATTTTTGTGTTCTCGGGTGATTTCGTTGAAAGGGAATTTCTGTGTTCTAGGGTGATTGTGTTGGAAGCAAATTTTTTGTGCTCTGGGATGATATCTTTGGAAGCGAATATTTGTGTTCTCAGGAAATTTCGTTGGAAAATAATTTATTGTCTTCTGGGGTAATATCGTTGGGAGATAATTTTTTGTGTTCTCTGGTCTTTTCCATGGAAGCACATTTTTGAAGTAGGGGGTCATTTCGTTGGAAGCGTGTTTTCTATGCTCTGGAGTCGTTTCTTTGGAAGCCAATTTTTTGTGCTCTGGAGTGATTTCGTTGGAAGCCAATATTTGTGTTCTCAGGAGATTTCCTTGCAATCGAATTTTTTGTGTTCTGGGGTGATTTCCTTGGAAGCAAAATTTTTGTGTTCTCGGGTGATTTCGTTGAAAGGGAATTTTTGTGTTCTAGGGTGATTTTGTTGGAAGCAAATTTTTTGTGCTCTGGGATGATATCTTTGGAAGCGAATATTTGTGTTCTCAGGAGATTTCGTTGGAAAAGAATTTATTATCTTCTGGGTTAATATCGTTGAAATATAATTTTTTGTGTTCTCCGGTCTTTTCGATGGAAGCAAATTTTTGAAGTAGAGGGTCATTTCGTTGGAAGCGTGTTTTCTGTGCTGTGGAGTCATTTCGTTGGAAGTGAATTTTTTGTGTTCTCGGGTGATTTCGTTGTAAGCGAATATTTGTGTTCTCAGGAGATTTCTTTGCAATCGAATTTTTTGTGTTCTGGGCTGATTTCGTTGGAAGCGAACTTTTGTGTTCTGGGGTGATTTCGATGGTAGCAAATTTTTGAAGTATGGGGTCATTTTCGTTGGAAGCGTGTTTTCTATGCTCTGGAGTCATTTCTTTGGAAGCCAATTTTTTGTGCTCTGGGGTGATTTCGTTGGAAGCGAATTTTTGTGTTCTCAGGAGATTTCGTTGCAAGCGAATTTTTTGTGATCTGGGTTGATTTCATTGGAAGCGAATTTTTTGTGTTCTCGGGTGATTTCATTGAAAGGGAATTTTTGTATTCTAGGGTGATTTCGTTGGAAGAAAAATTTTTGCTCTGGGATGATAATTTTGAGACGAATATTTGTTTTCTCAGGAGAATTCGTAGGAAAACGATTTTTTGTCTCCTGGGGCAATATCGTTGGAAGAGAATTTTTTGTGTTCTCCGGTCTTTTCAATGGTAGCAAATTTTTGTAGTAGGGGGTCATTTCTTTGGAAGCGTTTTTTTCTATGCTCTGGAGTCATTTCTTTGGAAGCCAATTTTTTGTGCTCTGGGGTGATTTCGTTGGAAGCCAATATTTGTGTTCTCAGGAGATTTCGTTGCAAACGAATATTTTGTGTTCAGGGGTAATTTCGTTGAGAGAGAATTTTTTGTGTTCTCAGGTGATCTCGATGGAAACAAATTTTTGAAGTAGGGGGTCGTTTCGTTGGAAGCGTGTTTTCTGTGCTCTTGGATGATATCTTTGGAATCAAATGTTTGTGTTCTTATAAGATTACGTTGGAAAAGAATTTTTTTGTCTTCTGGCGTAATATCGTTGGAAGAGAATTTTTTGTGCTTTCCGGTCTTTTCAATGGAAGCAAATTTTTGAAGTAGAGGGTCATTTCGTTGGAAGCGTGTTTTCTGTGCTCTGGAGTCATTTATTTGGAAGCGAATTTTTTGTGTTCTGGGGTGATTTGGTTGGAAGCGAATATATGTCTTCTCAGAAGATTTCTTTGCAAGCAAATTTTTTGTGTTCTGGGGTAATTTCGTGGGAAGTGAATTTTTTGTGTTCTCGGGTGATTTCTTGGAAAGCGAATTTTTTATGTTCTAGGGTGATTTCTTTGGAAGCGAATTTTTTGTGTTCTGGGGTCCTTTCATTGGAAGCGTGTTTTCTGTGCTATGGAGTCATTTCATTGGAAGCGAATATCTTGAGCTCTGTGGTGATTCCGTTGGAAGCGAATTTTTTGTGTTTTCAGGTGATTTCGTTTAAAATTAATTTTTTGTGTTCTAGCGTGATTGCGTTGGAAGCGAATTTTTTGTGTTTTGGGGTGATTTCGATGGAAGCAAATTTTTTCTGTTCTGTGGTAATTTCGTTGGACGTGAATTTTTTCTGTTCTTGAGTGATTTCGTTGAACGGGATTTTTTTGTGTTCTAGGGTGATTTTGTTGGAAGAGAATTTTTTTGTTCTCTGGGATGATTTCTTTGGAAGCGAATATTTGTATTATCAGGAGATTTCATTGGAAGCAAATTTTTTGTGTTCTGAGATCATTTCATTGGATGCGTGCTTTCTGTGCTCTGGAGTCATTTCGTTGGAAGCGAATTTTTTGTGCTCTGGGGTGATTTTGTTGAAAGCGAATTTTTTGTGTTCTTGGGTGATTTCGTTGAAAGGGAATTTTTGTGTTCTAGGGTAATTTTGTTGGAAGCGAATTTTTGTGTCTGGGATGATATCTTTGAAAGCGAATATTTGTGTTCTCAGCAGATTTCGTTGCAAGGGAATTTTTTGTGTTCTCCGGTGATTTCGTTGGAAGTGAATTTTTTGTGTTCTCGGGTGATTTCGTTGAAAGGGTATTTTTCTGTTTTAGGGTGATTTCGTTGGAAGCGGATTTTTTGTGCTCTGTGATGATATCTTTGGAAGCGAATATTTGTGTTCTCAGGAGATTTCGTTGGAAAAGAATTTTTTGTATTCTGGGGTAATATCGTTAGAAGAGAATTTTTTGTGTTTTCCGGTATTTCCATGGAAGCAAATTTTTGAAGTAGGGGTTCATTGCGTTGGAAGCGTGTTTTCTGTGCTCTGGAGTCATTTCGTTGGAAGCGAATTTTTTGTGTTCTGGGGTCCTTTCATTGGAAGCATGTTTTCTGGGCTTTGGAGTAATATCATTGGAAGCGAATATTTTGTGCTCTGTGGTGAATTTTTTGGAAGCGAATTTTTTGTGTTCTCAGGTGATTTCGATTATAGCTCATTTTTTGTGTTCTAGCGTGATTGCGTTGGAAGCGAATTTTTTGTGTTCTGGGGTGATTTCAATGGAAGCAAATTTTTTCTGTTCTGTGGTAATTTTGTTGGAAGTGAACTTTCTTATTCTCGGGTGATTTCGTTGAAAGCGAATTTTTTGTGTTCTAGGGTGATTTTGTTGGAAGCGAATTTTTTTGTTCTATGGGATGATTTCTTTGGAAGCAAATATTTGTGTTATCAGGAGATTTCGTTGGAAGCGAATTTTTTGTGTTCCGGGGTAATTTCTTTGGACCCGATTTTTTTGTGTTCTTGGGTGATTTCAATGCAAGCAAATTTTTGAAATATGGGGTCATTTCGTTGGAAGCATGTTTTCTGTGCTCTGGAGTCATTTCGTTGGAAGCGAATTTTTTGTGCTCTGGGGTGATTTCGTTTGAAGCGAATTTTTTGTGCTCTGGGGTGATTTGTTTGCAAGCGAATTTTTTGTCTTCTGTGGTGATTTCGATGGAAGCGCATTTTTTATGTTTTAGGGTGATTTCGTTGGAGGCGAATTTTTTGTGTTCAGGGGTCATTTCATTGGAAGCATGCTTTCTGTGCTCTGGAGTCATATCTTTGGAAGCAATTTTTTTGTGTTCTCGGGGGATTTCGTTGAAAGGGAATTTTTGTGTTCTAGGGTGATTTCCTTGGAAGCGATTTTTTTCTACTCTGAGATAATATCTTTGGAAGCGAATATTTGTGTTCTCAGGAGATTTCGTTGGAAAAGTATTTTTTTGTCCTCTGGGGTAATATCTTTGGAAGAGATTTTTTTGTGTTCTCCGGTGTTTTCAATGGAAGCAAATTTTTGAAGTAGGTGGTCATTTCGTTGGAAGCGTGTTTTCTGTGCTCTGGAGTCATTTCGTTGGAAGCGAATATTTTGTGTTCTGGGGTGATTTCGTTGGAAGCGAATATTTGTGTTCTCAGGAGATTTCGTTGCAAGCGAATTTTTTGTGTTCTAGGGTGATTTCGTTGGAAGCGAATTTTTTGTGCTCTTGGGTGATTTGGTTGGAAGCGCATTGTTTGTGTTCTGTGGTGATTTCGAAGGAAGCGAGTGTATTATGTTCTAGGGTGGTTTTCTTGGAAGGGAATTTTTTGTGTTCTGGGGTCATTTCATTGGAAGCGTGTTTTCTGTGCTTTGGAGTCATTTCATTGGAAGCGAATATTTTGTGCTCTGTGGTGATTGCGTTGGAAGCGAATTTTTTGTGTTGTGGGGTGATTTCAATAGAAGCAAATTTTTTCTGTTCTGTAGTAATTTCGTTGTACGTGAATTTTTTGTGTTTTCGGCTGATTTCGTTGAAAGGGAATTTTTTGTGTTCTAGGGTGATTTTGTTGGAAGCGAATTTTTTTGTGCCCTGGGATGATTTCTTTGGAAGCGAATATTTGTGTTCTCAGGAGATTTCTTTGCAAAAGAATTTTTTGTGTTCTGGGGTAATTTCGTTGGAAGCGAATTTTTTGTGTTCTTGGGTGATTTCGATGGAAGCAAATTTTTGAAATATCGGGTCATTTCGTTGGAAGCGTGTTTTCTGTGCTCTGGAGTCATTTCATTGGAAGCGAATTTTTTGTGTTCTCGGGTGATTTCGATGGAAGCAAATTTTTGAAATATCGGGTGATTTCTTTGGAAGCGTGTTTTCTGTGCTCTGGAGTCACTTCGTTGGAAGCGAATTTTTTGTGTTCTGAGTTGATTTCGTTGGAAGCGAATATATGTGTTTTTCGGAAGATTTCATTGCAAGGGAATTTTTTGTATTCTGGGGTAATTTCATTGGATTCAAATTTTTTGTGTTCTCGGTGATTTCGTGGAAATCGATTTTTTTATGTTCTAGGGTGATTTCGTTGGAAGGGAATTTTTTTTGCTCTTGGGTGATTTGGTTTGAAGCGAATTTTGTGTCTTCTGTGGTGATTTCGAAGGCAGCGAGTGTTTTATATTCTAGGGTGATTTTGTTGGAAGGGAATTTTTTGTGTTCTGGAGTCATTTCATTGGAAGCGTGTTTTGTGTGCTCTGGAGTCATTTCATTGGAAGCAAATTTTTTTGTGCTCTGGGGTGATTTCGTTGGAAGCGAATATTTGTGTTCTCAGGAGATTTCGTTGCGAGGGAATTTTTTGTGTTCTGCGGTGATTTCGTTGGAAGCGAATTTTTTGTGTTTTTGGGTGATTTCATTGAAAGGGTATTTTTCTGTTTTATTGTGATTTCGTTGGAAGCGAATATTTGTGTTCTCAGGAGATTTCGTTGGAAAAGAATTTTTTGTCTTCTGGGGTAATATCGTTAGAAGAAAATTTTTTGTGTTTTCCGGTATTTCCATGGAAGCAATTTTTTGAAGTAGGGGTTCATTGCATTGGAAGCGTGTTTTCTGTGCTCTGGAGTCATTTCGTTGGAAGCGAATTTTTTGTGTTCTGGGGTGATTTCGTTGGAAGCGAATTTTTGTGTTATGGGGTAACTTCATTCGAAGCGAATTTTTTGTGTTCTGGGTTCCTTTCATTGGAAGCATGTTTTCTTTGCTTTGGAGTCCTTTCATTGGAAGCGAATATTTTGTGCTCTGTGGTGATTTTGTTGGAAGCGAATTTTTTGTGTTCTCAGGTGATTTCGATTATAGCTCATTTTTTGTGTTCTAGCGTGATTGCGTTGGAAGCGAATTTTTTGTGTTCTGGGGTGATTTCAATGGAAGCAAATTTTTTCTGTTCTGTGGTAATTTTGTTGGAAGTGAACTTTTAGTTTTCTCAGGAGATTTCGTTGAAAGCGAATTTTTTGTTTTCTAGGGTGATTTCGTTGGAAGCGAATTTTTTGTCTTCTGTGGTGATTTCGATGGAAGCAAATATTTTATGTTTTAGGGTGATTTCGTTGGAGGCGAATTTTTTGTGTTCTCGGGGGATTTCGTTGAAAGGGAATTTTTGTGTTCTAGGGTGATTTCGTTGGAAGCGATTTTTTTCTACTCTGTGATGATATCTTTGGAAGCGAATATTTGTGTTCTCAGGAGATTTCGTTGGAAAAGAATTTTTTGTCTTCTGGGGTAATATTGTTGGAAGATTTTTTTTGTGTTCTCGGGCTTTTTTGATGGAAGCAAATTTTTGAAATAGGGGGTCATTTCGTTGGAAGCATGTTTTCTGTGCTGTAGAGTCATTTTGTTGGAAGCGAATTTTTTGTGCTCTGGGGTGATTTCATTGGAAGCGAATATATGTGTTCTCAGGAGATTTCGTTGAAAGCGAATTTTTTGTGTTCTAGGGTGATTTCGTTGGAAGCGAATTTTTTGTGTTCTCGGGAGATTTCTTTGAAAGGGAATTTTTTGTGTTCTAGGGTAATTTTGTTGGAAGCGAATTTTTTGTGCTCTGGAATGATATCTTTGGAAGCGAATATTTGTGTTCTCAGGAGATTTCGTTGGAAAATAATTTTTTGTCTTCAGGGGTAATATCTTTGGAAGAATATTTTTTGTGTTCTCCAGTTTTTTCAATGGAACCAAATTTTTGAAGTAGGGGGTCTTTTCATTGGAAGCGTCTTTTCTGTGCTCTGGAGTCATTTTGTTGGAAGCGAATTTTTTGTGCTCTGGGGTGATTTCGTTGGAAGCGAATATTTGTGTTCTCAGGAGATTTCGTTGCAAGCGAATTTTTTGTGTTTTAGGGTGATTTCGTTGGAAGCGAATTTTTTGTGCTCTTGGGTGATTTGGTTGGAAGCGCATTTTTTGTCTTCTGTTGTGATTTCGAAGGAAGGGAAGGTTTTATGTTCTAGGGTGATTTTCTTGGAAGGGAATTTTTTGTGTTCTGGGGTCATTTCATTGGAAGCGTGTTTTCTGTGCTCTGGAGTCATTTCGTTGGAAGCGAATTTTTTTTGTGTTCTCGGGTGATTTCGTTGAAAGCGAATTTTTTATATTCTAGGGTGATTTCATTGGAAGCGAATTTTTTGTGTTCTAGGGTCCTTTCTTTGGAAGCGTGTTTTCTGTGCTTTGGAGTCATTTCATTGGAAGCGAATATTTTGTGCTCTGTGGTGATTCCGTTTGAAGCGAATTTTTGTGTTCTCAGGTGATTTCGTTTAAAGCTAATTTTTTGTGTTCTGGGGTGATTTCGATGGAAGCAAATTTTTTCTGTTCTGTGGTAATTTCGTTGGACGTGAATTTTTTGTGTTCTCGGGTGATTTCACTGAAAGGGAATTTTTTGTGTTCTAGGGTAATTTTGTTGGAAGCGAATTTTTTGTGCTCTGGAATGATTTCTTTGGAAGCGAATATTTGTGTTATCAGGAGATTTCGTTGGAAGTGAATTGTTTGTGTTCTTCGGTAATTTCGTTGGAAGCGAATTTTTTGTGTTCTTGGGTGATTTCGATGGAAGCAAATTTTTGAAATATGGGGTCATTTCATTGGAAGCGTGTTTTCTGTGCTCTGGAGTCATTTCGTTCGAAGCGAATTTTTTGTGTTCTCTGGTGATTTCGATGGAAGCAAATTTTTGAAATATCGGGTCATTTCTTTGGAAGCGTGTTTTCTGTGCTCTGGAGTCACTTCGTTGGAAACGAATTTTTTGTGTTCTGGGTTGATTTCGTTGGAAGCGAATATATGTTTTTTCGGAAGATTTCGTTGCAAGCGAATTTTTTGTATTCTGGGGTAATTTCGTTGGAAGCAAATTTTCTGTGCAATTGGGTGATTTGGTTGGAAGCGAATTTTTTGTCTTCTGTGGTGATTTCGAAGGAAGCGAGTGTTTTATATTCTAGGGTGATTTCGTTGGAAGGGAATTTTTTGTGTTCTGTGCTCATTTCATTGGAAGCGTGTTTTGTGTGCTCTGGAGTCATTTCATTGGAAGCGAATTTTTTGGTGCTCCGGGGTGATTTCGTTGGAAGCGAATATTTGTGTTCTCAGGAGATTTCCTTGCAAGGGAATTTTTTGTGTTCTGCGGTGATTTCGTTGGAAGCGAATTTTTTGTGTTCTGGGGTAATTTCGTTGGAAGCGAATATTTGTGTTCTCAGGAGATTTCGTTGCAAGCGAATTATTTGTGTTCTGGGGTGATTTCGTTGGAAGCGAATTTTTTTTGTTCTCGGGTGATTTCGTTGAAAGGGAATTTTTGTGTTCAAGGGTGCTTTCGTTGGAAGCGAATTTTTTGTGCTCTGGGATGATATCTTTGGAAGCGAATATTTTTGTTCTCAGGAGATTTCGTTGGAAAAGAATTTTTTGTCTTCTGGGGTAATCTCGTTGGAAGAGAATTTTTTGTGTTCTCCGGTATTTCGATAGAAGCAAATTTTTGAAATAGGGGGTCATTGCCTTGGAAGCGTGTTTTTGTGCTCTGGAGTCATTTCGTTGGAAGCAAATTTTTTGTGTTCTGGGTAACTTCGTTAGAAGGGAATTTTTTTGTGTTCTGGGCTGATTTCGATTGTAGGAAATTTTTGAAGTATGGGATCATTTCGTTGGAAGTGTGTTTTCTGTGCTCTGGAGTCATTTCTTTTGAAGCGAATTTTTTGTGTTCTGGGGTGAGTTCGATGGAAGCAAATATTTGTGTTCTCAGAAGATTTCGTTGCAAGCGACTTTTTTGTGGTCTGGGGTAATTGGTTTGGAAGCGAATTGTTTGTGTCCTCATGTGATTTCAATGGAAGCAAATTTTTGAAGTATACGGTCATTTTTTTGGAAGCAAATTTTTTCTGCTTTGGGGTGATTTTGTTGAAAGCGAATTTATTGTGCTCTGGGGTGATTTGGTTGGAAGCGATTTTTTTGTCTCTGTGGTGATTTCGATGGAAGCGATTTTTTTATGTTCTAGGGTGTTTTCTATGCTCTGGATTCATTTCTTTGGAAGCGAATTTTTGGTGTTCTGGGGTCATTTCATTGGATGCGTATTTTCTGTGCTCTGGAGTCATTTTCTCGAAATCGAATATTTTGTGCTCTGGGTTGATTATGTTGTAGGCGAATTTTTTGTATTCTCGGGTGATTTCGTTGAAAGGGAATTTTTTGTGTTCGAGGGTGATTTTGTTGGAATTGAATTTTTTGTGTTCTGGTGTAATTTCGTTGGAATAGAAATTTTTGTGCTCTCAGGATTTTTCGATGGAAGCAAATTTTTGAAGTAGGGAGTTATTTCGTTGGAAGCGTGTTTTCTGTGCTCTGTAGTCATTTCGATGGAAGCGAATTTTTTTGTGCTCTGGGGTGATTTCGTTGGAAGCGCATTTTTTGTGTTCTTGGGTGATTTCGATGGAAGCCAATTTTTGAAGTATGGGATCATTTCCTTGGAAGCGTGTTTTCTGTGCTCTGGAGTCATTTCGTTGGAAGACAATTTTTTGTGCTATGGGGTGATTTTGTTGGAAGCGAAATTTTTGTCTTCTGTGGTGATTTCGATGGAAGCGAATTTTTTATGTTTTAGGGTGATTTCGTTGGAAGCGAATTTTTTGTGCTCTGGGATGATATCTTTGGAAGCGAATATTTGTTTTCTCAGAAGATTTCCTTGCAAGCGAATTTTTTGTGTTCTGGGGTGATTTCGTTGGAAGCGAATATTTTGTGTTCTCGGGTGATTTCAATGGAAACAAATTTTTGAAATATGGTATCATTTCGTTCGAAGCGTGTTTTCTGTGCTCTGGAGTCATTTTGTTGGAAGCGAATTTTTTGTGTTCTTGGGTGACTTCCTGGAAGCGAATATTCGTGTTCTGAGAAGATTTCGTTGCAAGCGAATTTTTTTGTGTTCTGGGGTAATGTTGTTGAAAGCGAATTTTTTGTGTTCTCAGGTTTTTTCGATGGAAGCAAATTTCTGATCTAGGCGGTCATTTCGTTAGAAGCTTGTTTTCTGTGCTCTGGAGTCACTTCGTTGGAAGGGAATTTTTGTTGCTCTGGGGTGATTTCGTTGGAAGCGAATTTTTTGTGTTCTCGGGAGATTTCGTTAAAAGGGAATTTTTTGTGTTCTAGGGTCATTTCGTTGGAAACGTGTTTTCTGTGCTCTGGAGTCATTTCGTTGGAAGCGAATTTTTTGTGTTCTCGGGTGATTTCGATGGAACAAATTTTTGAAGTATGGTATCATTTCATTGGAAGGGTGTTTTCTGTGCTCTGGAGTCACTTCGTTGGAAGCAAATTTTTTGTGCTCTGGGGTGATTTCGTTGGAGGCGCATTTTTTGTGTTCAGGGATAATTTCGTTGGAAGTGAATTTTTTGTGTTCTCGGGTGATTTCGATGGAAGCCAATTTTTGAAGTATTGGATCATTTCCTTGAAAGCGTGTTTTCTGTGCTCTGGAGTCATTTCGTTGGAATCGAATTTTTTGTGCTCTGCGGTGATTTTGTTGGAAGCGCAATTTTTGTGTTCTCGGGTAATTTCGTTGGAAGCGATTTTCTTGTGTTCTGGGGTAATTTCGTTGGACGTGAATTTTTTGTGTTCTAGGGTGATTTTTTTGGAAGCGAATTTTTTTGTGCTCTGGGATGATTTCTTTGGAAGCAAATATTTGTGTTCTCAGAAGATTTCCTTGCAAGCGAATTTTTTGTGTTCTGGGGTAATTTCATTGGAAGCGAATTTTTTGTGTTCTGGGGTGATTTTGTTGGAAGCGAATATTTTGTGTTCTCGGGTGATTTCAATGGAAACAAATTTTTGAAGTATGGTATCATTTGTTCGAAGCGTGTTTTCTGTGCTCTGGAGTCATTTCGTTGGAAGCGAATTTTTTGTGTTCTGGGGAGATTTCGTTGGAAGCGAGAATTTGTGTTCTCAGAAGATTTCGTTGCAATCGAATTTTTTCTGTTCTCCGGTTTTTTCGATGGAAGTAAATTTTTGAAGTAGGAGGTCATTTCGTTGGAAGCTTATTTTCGGTGCTCTGGAGTCATTTCGTTGGAAGCGAATTTTTTGTGTTCTGGGGAGATTTCGTTGGAAGCGAGAATTTGTGTTCTCAGAAGATTTCGTTGCAATCGAATTTTTTCTGTTCTCCGGTTTTTTCGATGGAAGTAAATTTTTGAAGTAGGAGGTCATTTCGTTGGAAGCTTGTTTTCGGTGCTCTGGAGTCATTTCGTTGGAAGCGAATTTTTTGTGCTCTGGGTTGATTTCGTTGGAAGCGAATTTTTTGTGTTCTCGGGTGATTTCTTTGAAAGGGAATTATTTGTGTTCTAGGGTGATTTCGTTGGAAGCGAATTTTTTTGTGCTCTGGGATGATTTCTTTCGAAGCGAATATTTGTGTTCTCAGGAGATTTCGTTGGAAGCGAATATTTTGTGTTCTGGGGTAATTTCGTTGAAAGCGAATTTTTTGTGTTCTCGGGTGATTTCAATGGAAGCAAATTTTTGAAATATGGGGTCATTTCGTTGGAAGCCTGTTTTCTGTGCTCTGGAGTCATTTCGTTGGAAGCAATTTTTTTTGTGTTCTGGGGTGATTTCTTTGGAAGGGAATTTTTTGTCTTCTAAGGTAATTTCATTGGAAGCGAATTTTTTGTGTTCTCCGGTTTTTTCGATGGTAGCAAATTTTTGAAGTAGGGGGACACTTCATTGGAAGCGTGTTTTCTGTGCTCTGGAGTCATTTCATTGGAAGCGAATTTTTTGTTCTCTGTGGTGATTTCGTTGGACGTGAATTTTTTGTGTTCTCGGGTGATTTTGTTGAAAGGAAATGTTTTGTGTTCTAGGGTGATTTCGTTGGAAGCGAATTTTTTGTGTTCAGGGGTGATTTCGATGGAAGCAAATTTTTTCTGTTCTGTGGTAATTTCGTTGGACTTGAATTTTTTGTGTTCTCGGGTGTTTTCGATGAAAGGGATTTTTTTGTGTTCCAGGGTGATTTCGGTGGAAGCGAATTTTTTTGTGCTCTGGGATGATTTCTTTGGAAGCAAATATTTGTGTTGTCAGAGATTTCGTTGGAAGCAAATTTTTTGTGTTCTTGGGTAAATTCGTTGGAAGCGAATTTTTTGTGTTCTCGGGTGATTTCGATGGAACCTAATTTTTGAAATATGGGGTCATTTCGTTGGAAGCGTGGTTTCTCTTCTCTCGAGTCATTATGTTGGAAGCGAATTTTTTGTCTTCTTGGGTGATTTCGTTGGAAGCGAATGTATGTGTTCTCAGAAGATTTCGTTGCAAGCGAATATTTTGTGTTCTGGCGTAATTTCGTTGGAAGCGAATTTTTTGTGTTTTCGGGTGATTTCGATGGAAGCAAATTTTTGAAGATTGGGATCATTTCGTTTGGAGCGTGTTTTTTGTGCTCTGGAGTCATTGCGTTGAAAGCGATTTTTTTGTGTTCTGGGGTAATTTCCTTTGAAGGGAATTTTTTGTTTTCTCCGTTTTTTTCCAATGAAGCAAATTTTTGAAGCAGGGGGTCATTTCATTGCAAGCGTGTTTTCTGTGCTCTGGAGTCATTTCCTTGGAAGCGAAATATTTGTGTTCTGGGGTGATTTCGTTGGAAGCAAATTTTTTGTGTTCTCGGGCAATTTCGTTGGAAGCGAATTTTTTGTCTTCTGTGGTGATTTCGTTGGAAGCGAATTTTTGGTGGTCTGGGGTGATTTCGTTGGAAGCGTGTTTTCTGTGGTCTGGAGTGATTACTTTGGAAGCGAATATTTGTGTTCTCAGGAGATTTCGTTGGAAGCGAATTTTTTGTGTTCTGGGGTGATATTGTTGGAAGCGGATTTTTTGTGTTCTGGGGTGATTTCGTTGGAAGCGAATTTTTTGTGTTCTGGGGTAATATCCTTGGAAGCAGGTTTTATATCCTTTGGAGTCATTTTGTTAGAAGCGAATTTTTCTCTGTTTTGGTTTGATTTCTTTGGAAAAGAAGTTTTTGAGATCTGGGCTGATTTGGTTGGAAGCGAATTTTTTGTGTTCTGGTGTGATTTCTTTGGAAAGAATTTCTTGTCCTCTGGGATGATTTCATTGGAAGAAAATTTTATCTGTTCTGGGGTAATTTTGTTGGCAGCGATTTTTTTCTGCTCTGGGGTGGTTTCGTTGGAAGCGAATTTTTTGTGTTCTCTGGTTATTTCGATGGACGCGAATTTTTTGTGTTCTGGGTTGATTTCGTTGGAAGCGAATTTTTTGTGTTCTGGGATGATTTCAGTGGACTCAAATTTTTGGTGTTCTGGCGTAATTTCTTAGGAAGCAGGTTTTTTGTCCTTTGGAGTAATTTCGTTAGAAGCAAATTTTTCTCTGTTCTGGTGTGATTTCGTTGGAAATGAAATTTTTGTGATCTGCGGTGATTTCGTTGGAAACGAATTTTTTTGTGCTCTGGGGTGATTTCCTTTGAATCGAATTTTTTGCGTTCTTGGGTAATTTCATTGGAAGCTAATTTTTTGTGATCTCGGGTGATTTCGATGGAAGCAAATTTTTTGTGATCTTTGTTGATTTTGTTGGAAATGATGTTTTTGTGATCGGGGTAATTTTGTTGGAAGCGAACTTTTTATGTTCTGGGTTGATTTCGATCGAAGCGATTTTTTTTGTGTTGTGGGGTGATTTCGTTGGAAGTGAATTCTTTGTGTTCTGGGGTAATATCTCTGGAAGCAGGTGTTATGTTCTTTGGAGTCATTTCGTTAGAAGCGAATTTTTCTCTGTTCTGGTGTGATTTCTTTGGAAACGAAGTTTTTGTCCTCTGTGGTGATTTCGTTGGAAGCAAATTTTTGTGTTCTTGGGTAATTTGTTTGGAAGCAAATTTTTTGCATTCTCGGGTGATTTCGTTGGAAGCAAATTTTTTGAGTTCTAGGGTGTTTTCGTTGAAAACGAATTTTTTGTGCTCTGGGGTGATTTTGTTGGAAGCGAATATTTTGTGTTCCTTGGGTGATTTCGATGGAAGTGAATTTTTTGTTTTCTGGGGTAATTTCGTTGGAAGCGAATTTTTTGTGGTCTGGGTTTATTTCGTTGTTAGCGAATTTTTTGAAGTATGGGGTGATTACGTTGGAAGCGTGTTTTCTGTGCTCTGGGGTGATTTCTTTGGAAACGAATTTTTTGTGATCTCGGGTGATTTCGAAGGAAGCGAATTTTTTGTGGTCTGGGATGATATCGTTGTTAGCGAATTTTTTGAAGTATGGGGTGATTTATTTGGAAGCGTGTTTCCTGTGCTCTGGAGTCATTTTGATGGAAGCGAATTTTTTGTGTTCTGGGTTGATTTCTATCGAAGCGATTTTTTTGTGTTCTGGGGAGATTTCCGTGGGAACAAATTTTTGGCGTTCTGGGGTAATTTTGTTGGAAGAGGGTTTTATGTCCTTTGTAGTCATTTCATTGGAAACGAATTTTTCTCTGTTCTGGTGTGATTTTGTTGGAAACGCATTTTTTTGCTCTGGAATGTTTTTGTTATAAGAGAATGTTTTGCGTTCTGGGGTAATTTCATTGGAAGCGAATTTTTTTGTGTGTGTGTTCTGGGGTGATTTCATTGGAAGGGAATCTTTTGTGATATGGGGTAATTTTGTTGGAAGCGTGTTTTATGTCCTTTGGAGTCATTTCGCTAAAAGCGAATTTTTCTCTGTTCTGGTGTGATTTCGTTGGAAATGAAGATTTTGTGATCTGGGGTGATTTCGTTGGTAGCGAATTTTTTGTGGTCTGGTATGATTTCTTTGGAAACAAACTTTTTGTGTTCTAGGGTGATTTTGATGGAAGCGCATTTTTTGTGTTCTGGGGTCATTTCGTTGGTAGCGTGTTTTCTATGCTCAGGAGTCATTTCGTTGGAAGCGAATTTTTTGTGTTCTCGGTTGATTTCGATGGAAGCAAATTTTTGAAGTATGGTATCATTTTGTTCGAAGCTTGTTTTCTGTGCTCTGGAGTCATTTTGTTGGAAGCGAATTTTTTGTGTTCCAGGGTGATTTCGAGGAAGTGAATTTTTTTGTGCTCTGGGATGATTTCTTTGGAAGCGAATATTTGTGTTCTCAGGATATTTCGTTGGAAACTAATTTTTTGTGTTCTTGGGTAATTTCATTGGAAGCAAATTTTTTGTGTTCTAGGGTGATTTTGATGGAAGCAAATTTTTGAAGTAGGGGGCCATTTTGTTGGAAGCGTGTTTCCTGTGCTCTGAAATCATTTCATTGGAAGTTAATTTTTTGTGCTCTGGGGCAATTTCGTTGGAAGCGAATATTTTGTGTTCTCGGGTGATATCGTTGGAAGGCAATTTTTTGTGTTCTTGGGTGATTTCCATGAAAGCAAATTTTTTATGTTCTGGGGTAATTTCGTTGGAAGCGAATTTTTTGTGTTCTCGGGTGTTTTCGATGGAAGCAAATTTTTGAAGTATGGGATCATTTCGTTGGAAGCGTGTTTTCTGTGCTCTAGAGTCATTTCGTTGGAAGCGAATTTTTTGTGTTCTTGGGTGATTTCGTTGGAAGCGAATATTTATGTTCTCAGAAGATTTCATTGCAAGCGAATTTTTTTGTGTTCTGGGGTAATTTCGTTGGAAGCGAATTTTTTGTGTTCTCCGTTTTTTTCGATGAAAGCAAATTTTTGAAGTAGGGGGTCATTTCGTTGGAAGCGTGTTTTCTGTGCTCTGGAGTCACTTCATTGGAAGGGAATTTTTGGTGCTTTGGTGTGATTTCTTTGGAAGCGAATTTTTTGTTTTCTGGGGTAATTACGTTGGAAGCGAATTTTTTGTGTTCTAGGGTGATTTCGTTGAAAGGGAATTTTTAGTGTTCTGGTGTCATTTCGTTGGAAGCGTGTTTTCTGTGCTCTGGATTCATTTCTTTGGAAGCGAATTTTTTGTGTTCTGGGGTGATTTCGTTAGAAGCGAATTTTTGGTGTTCTGTGGTGATTTCGTTGGAAGCGTGTTTTCTGTGGTCTGGGGTGATTACTTTGGAAGCGAATATTTGTGTTCTCAGGAGATTTCGTTGGAAGCAAATTTTTTGTGTTCCTGGGGTGATATTGTTGGAAGCGAATTTTTTGTGTTCTGGGGTGATATAGTTGAAAGTGAATTTTTTGTTTTCTGGGGTAATATTCTTGGAAGCGGGTTTTATGTCTTTTGGAGTCATTTTGTTAGAAGCGAATTTTTCTCTGTTCTGGTGTGATTTCTTTGGAAATGAAGTTTTTGAGATCTGGGGTGATTTCATTGGAAGCGAATATTTTGTGTTCTGGGGTAATTTCTTTGGAAGCAAATTTTTTGTGTTCTGTGGTGATTTCGTTGAAAGGGAATTTTTTGTGTTCTGGGGTCATTTCTTTGGAAGCGTGTTTTCTGTGCTCTGGAGTCATTTCTTTGGAAGCAAATTTTTTGTGTTCTGGGTTGATTTCATTGGAAGTAAATTTTTTGTGTTCTGGGGTGATTTCGTTGGAAGCGTGTTTTCTGTGCTCTGGAGTCTTTTCATTGGAAGCGAATTTTTTGTGTTCTGCGGTGATTTCGATGGAAGGAAATTTTTTCCATTCTGGGGTAATTTTGTGGGAAGCCAATATTTTTGTTCTCAGGTGATTTATTGGAAGGGAATTTTTTGTGCTCTGGGGTGATTTCTTTGGAAGCAAATTTTTTCTATTCTGGGGTAATTTCGTTGGACGTGAATTTTTTTGTTCTCAGGTGATTTATTGGAAGGTGATTTTTTGTCTTCTGTGGTTATTTTAATGGAAGCCAATTTTTTATGTTCTAGGGTGATTTCTTTGGAAGCGAATTTTTTGTGTTCTCGGGTCATTTCATTGGTAAATTGTTTTCTGTGCTCTGGAGTCATTTCGTTGGAAGCGAATTTTTTGTGCTCTCGGGTGATTTCATTGGAAGCGATATTTTTGTGTTCTCGGGTGATTTCGTTGAAACGGAATTTTTTGTGCTCTGGGATGATATCTTTGGAAGCGAATATTTGTGTTCTCAGGAGTCTTCGTTGGAAAAGAATTTTTTGTCTTCTGGGGTAATATCGTTGGAAGAGAATTTTTTCTGTTCTCCGGTCTTTTCGATGGAAGCAAATTTTGAAATAGTGTGTCATTTCGTTCGAAGCATGTTTTCTGTATTCTGTAGTCATTTTGTTGGAAGCAAATTTTTGGTACTCTGTGGTGATTTCGTTGGAAGTGAATTTTTTGTGTTCTCGGGTGATTTCGTTGAAAGGGAATGTTTTATGTTCTGTGGTCATTTCTTTGGCTGCGAATTTTTAGTGTTCTGGGGTCCTTTAGTTGGAAGCATGTTTTCTGTGCTCTGGAGTCATTTCGATGGAAGCGAATTTTTTGTGTTCTCGGGTGATTTTTTGGCCGCAAATTTTTAGTGTTCTGGGGTCATTTAGTTGGAAGCATGTTTTCTGTGCTCTGGAGTCATTTCGATGGAAGCGAATTTTTTGTGCTCTCGGGTGATTTCGTTGGAAGCAAATTTTTTGTGTTCTGGATGATTTTGTTGGAAGCGAATTTTTTGTGTTCTGGGGTAATTTCGTTGGAAGCGAATTTTTTTGTTCTCGGGTGATTTCGATGGAAGCAAATTTTTGAAGTATGGTATCAATTCGTTCGAAGCGTGTTTTCTGTGCTCTGCAGTCATTTCGTTGGAGCGAATTTTTTGTGTTCTAGGGTGATTTCATTTAAAGGAAGTTTTTCTGTTCTAGGGTGATTTCGTTGGAAGCGAATTTATTGTGTTCTAGAGTGATTTCGTTGGAAGCTAATTTTTTTGTGCTCTGTGATGATTTCTTTTGAAGCGAATATTTGTGTTCTCAGGAGATTTTGTTGGAAGCAAATATTTTCTCTTCTGGGGTAATATCGTTGGAAGAGAATTTTTTGTTTTCTCCAGTTTTTTCGATTGAAGCCAATTTTTGAAGTATGGTATCATTTCGTTCGAAGCGTGTTTTCTGTGCTCTGGAGTCATTTTGTTGGAAGCGAATATTTGTGTTCTCAGACGATTTCGTTGCAAGCGAATTTTTTGTGTTCTCCGGTTTTATCGATGGAAGCAAATTTTTGAAGTAGGTGGTCATTTCGTTGGAAGCTTGTTTTCTGTGCTCTGGAGTAATTTCGTTGGAAGGGAATTTTTTGTGCTTTGGGCTGATTTCGTTGGAAGCGAATTTTTTGTGTTCTAGTGTGATTTCGTTGAAAGGGAATTTTTTGTGTTCTAGGGTGATTTTGTTGGAAGCGAATTTTTTGTGTTCTGTGGTGATTTCGATGGAAGCGAATTTTTGTGTTCAGGGGTAATTTCGTTGGAAGCGAATTTTTTGTGTTTTCAGGTGATTTCGATGGAAGCAAATTTTTGAAGTATGGTATCATTTCGTTCGAAGCGGGTTACCTGTGCTCTGGAGTCATTTCCTTGGAGCGAATTTTTTGTGTTCCTGGGTGATTTCGTTGGAAGCGAAGTTTTGCTGTTCTGCCGTGATTTAGATGGAAGCAAACTTTTTCTGTTCTCTGGTAATTTCGTTGGAGGTGAACTTTTTGTGTTCTCGTGCGATTTCTTTGAAAGGGAATTATTAGTGTTCTAGGGTGATTTCCTTCGAAGCGAATTTTTTTGTGCTCTGGGATGATTTCTTTCGAAGCGAATATTTGTGTTCTCAGGAGATTTCGTTGGAAGCGAATATTTTGTGTTCTGGGGTAATTTCGTTGAAAGCGAATTTTTTGTGTTCTCCGGTGATTTCAATGGAAGCAAATTTTTGAAATATGAGGTCATTTCGTTGGAAGCTCGTTTTCTGTGCTCTGGAGTCATTTCGTTGGAAGCAAATTTTTGGTGCTCGGGGGTGATTTCGTTGGAAGCGATTTTTTTGTGTTCTGGGGCGATTTCGTTGGAAGCGAATTTTTTGTGTTCTAAGGTAATTTCATTGGAAGCGAATTTTTTGTGTTCTCTGGTTTTTTCAATGGAAGCAAATATTTGAAGTAGGGGGTCATTTCGTTGGCAGCGTGTTTTCTGTGCTCTGGAGTCATTTCGTTGGAAGCGAATTTTTTGTTTTCTCGGATGATTTTGTTAAAAGGGAATTTTTTGTGTTCTGTGGTCATTTTGTTGGAAGCCTGTTTTCTGTGCTCTGGAGTCATTTGGTTGGAAGCGAATTTTTTGTGTTCTGGGGTGATTTCGTTGCAGGCAAAGTTTTTGTGTTCTGGGGAAATTTCGTTGGAAGCGAATTTTTTGTGTTCTCGGGTGATTTCGATCGAAGCAAATTTTTGAAGTATGGTATCATTTCGTTCGAAGTGTGTTTTCTGTGCTTTGGAGTCATTTCATTGGAAGCGAATTTTTTGTGTTCTTGGGTGATTTCGTTGAAAGGGAATGTTTTGTGTTCTATGGTGATTTCGTTGGAAGCGAATTTTTTGTGTTCTGGGTTGATTTCGTTGGAAGCAAATTTTTTGTGTTCTGGGGTGATTTCGTTGGAAGCGTGTTTTCTGTGCTCTGGAGTCATTTCGTTGGAAGCGAATTTTTTGTGTTCTGCGGTGATTTCGATGGAAGGAAATTTTTTCCTTTCTGGGGTAATTTTGTGGGAAGCCAATATTTTTGTTCTCAGGTGATTTATTGGAAGGGAATTTTTTGTGCTCTGGGGTGATTTCGTTGGAAGCAATTTTTTTCCGTTCTGGGGTAATTTCTTTAGAAGCCAATATTTTTGTTCTCGGGTGATTTTGTTGGAAGGGAATTTTTTGTGCTCTGGGTTGATTTGGTTGGAAGTAATTTTTTTCTATTCTGGGGTAATTTCGTTGGACGTGAATTTTTTGGTCTCAGGTGATTTCGTTGAAAGTGAATTTTTTTTTTGCTTTAGGGTGATTTCATTGGATGCGGATTTTTTGTGCTCTGGGGTGATTTCTTTGGAAGCGAATATTTGTGTCCTCAGGAGATTTTGTTGGAAGCGAATTTTTTGTGTTCTGGGGTAATTTCGTTGGAAGCAAATTTTTTTGTGTTCTCTGGTTTTTTTGATGGAAGCAAATTTTTGAAGTAGGGGGTCATACCGTTGGAAGCGAAATTTTTTGTTTTCAGGGGTGATTTGGTTGGAAGCGAATGTTTTGTGATCTGGGGTAATTTAGTTGGAAGTGAATTATTTTGTGTTCTCAGGTGATTTCGATGGAAACAAATTTTTGAAGTATGGGGACATTTCGTTGGAAGCTATTTTATGTGCTTTGGGGTGATTTCGTTGGAAGCGAATTTCTTGTGTTCAGGGGTCATTTCGTTTGAAGCATATTTTTTGTGTTCTCGGGTGATTTCGTTGAAAGGGAAGTTTTTGTTTTCGAGGGTGATTTCGTTGGAAGAGAATTTTCTGTGTTCTGGGGTGACTTCGATGGAAGTGAATTTTTTGTGTTCTCCAGTTTTTTCCATGTAAGCAAATTTTTGAAGTAGGGGGTCATTTCGTTATAATCGTGGTTTCTGTGCTTTGGAGTCATTTCATTGGAAGGGAATTTTTTGCGCTCTGGGGTGATTTCGTTGTAAGCGAACTTGTTTGGTCTCTGGGATGATTTCTTTGGAAGCGACTATTTGTGTTCTCAGGAGATTTCATTGGAAGAGAATTTTTTGTGTTCTGTGGTGATTTCGTTGGACGTGAATTTTTTGTTTTCTCTGGTTTTATTGATGGAAGCAAATTTTTGAAGGAGGGTGTCATTTCGTTGGAAGCGTGTTTTCTGTGATCTGGAGTCATTTCGTTGGAAGGGAATTTTTGTGCTCTGGGGTGATTTCGTTGCAAGCGAATTTTTTGTGTTCTGGGGTAATTACGTTGGAAGCGAATTTTTTGTGTTCTCGGGTGATTTCGTTGGCCGCGAATTTTTAGTGTTCTGGGGTCATTTCGTTGGAAGCCTGTTTTCTGTGCTATGGAGTCATTTTGTTGGAAGCCAATTTTTTGTACTCTCTGTTGATTTCGTTGGAAGTGAACTTTTTGTGTTCTCGGGTGATTTCGTTGAAAGGGAATTTTTTGTGTTCTGCGGTCATTTTTTTTGGACGCTTGTTTTCTGTTCTCTGGAGTCATTTCGTTGGAAGCGAATTTTTTGTGTTTCGGGGTGATTTCGTTGGAAGCGAATTTTTTGTGTTCTGTGGAAATTTTGTTGGAAGCGAATTTTTTGTGTTGTCCAGTTTTTTCGATGGAAGTAAATTTTTGAAGTAGGGTGTCATTTTGTTGGAAGCGTGTTTTCTGAGCTCTGGAGTCACTTGGTTGGAAGAGAAGTTTTGGTGCTCTGGGTTGATTTCGTTGGAAGCGAATTTTTTGTGTTCTCGGGTGTTTTCATTTAAAGGGAATTTTTTGTGTTCTAGGGTGATTTCGTTGGAAGCGCATTTTTTGTTTTCTGGGGTATTTACGTTGGAAGCGAATTTTTTGTGTTCTCGGGTGATTTCGTTTAAAGGAAATTTTTAGTGTTCTGGCATCATTTCATTGGAAGCGTGTTTTCTGTGCTCTGGAGTCATTTCGTTGGAAGGGAATTTTTTGGGTTCTCGGGAGATTTCGTTGAAAGGGAATTTTTTGTGTTCTGGGCTCATTTCGTTGGAAGCCTGTTTTCTGTGCTCTGGAGTCATTTCGTTGGAAGGGAATTTTTTGTGCTCTGGGGTGATTTCGTTGGAAGCGAATATTTTGTGTTCTCGGGTGATTTCATTGAAAGGGAATTTTTTGTGTTCTAGGGTGATTTCGTTGAAAGTGAATTTTCTGTGTCCTGGGGTGATTTCGATGGAAGTGAATTTTTTGTGTTCTCCGGTTTTTTCGATTGAAGCAAATTTTTGAAGTAGCAGGTCATTTCGTTGGAATTGTGTTTTCTGTGCTCTGGAGTCATTTAGTTGGAAGGGAATTTTTTGTTCTCTGGGGTGATTTCGTTGGAAGCAAATTTTTTTGTTCTCGGGTGATTTCGTTGAAAGGGAATTTTTTGTGTTCAAGGTTGATTTCGTTGGAAGCGAATTTTTTGTGTTCTGGGGTAATTACATTGGAAGCGAATTTTTTGTGTTCTCGGGTGATTTCTTTGGCCGCGAATTTTTAGTGTTCTGGGGTCATTTAGTTGGAAGCGTGTTTTCTGTGCTCTGGAGTCATTTCGTAGGAAGCGAATATTTTGTGATCTGGGGTGATTTCGTTGGTAGCAAATTTTTTGTGTTCTGGGAGATTTCGTTGGCAGCGAATTTATTGTGTTCAGGGGTGATTTCGATGGAAGCAATATTTTTCTGTTCTGTGGTAATTTCGTTGGACGTGAATTTTTCTGTTCTCGGGTGATTTGGTTGAAAGGGAATTTTTTGTGTTCCAGGGTGATTTCGTTGGAAGCGAATTTTTTTGTGCTCTGGGATGATTTCTTTGGAAGCAAATATTTGTGTTCTCAGGAGGTATCATTGGAAGCGAATTTATTGTGTTCCGGGGTAATTTCGTTGGAAGCGAATATTTTGTTTTCTCCGGTTTTTTCGATGGAAGCAAATTTTTGAAGCAGGGGGTCATTTCGTTGGAAGTATGTTTTCTGTGCTCTGGAGTCATTTCGGTGGAAGCGAATTTTTTGTGTTCTGGGGTGTTTTCATGGAAGCAATTTTTTTGTGTTCTGGGGTAATTTCGTTGGAAGCGAATTTTTTGTGCTCTGGGGTGATTTGATTGGAAGCTAATATTTGTGTTCTCAGGATATTTCGTTGCAAGCGAATTTTTATGTTCTGGGGTATTTTCGTTGGAAGCAATTTTTTTGTGTTCTCCGGTTTTTCGATGGAAGCAAATTTTTTAAGTAGAGGGTCATTTCGTTGGAAGCGTGTTTTCTGTGCTCTGGAGTCATTTCTTTGGCAGTGAATTTTTTATGCTCTGGGGTGATTTCGTTGGAAGCGAATTTTTTCTATTCTCGGGTGATTTCTTTGGAAGCGAATTTTTTCTATTCTAGGGTGATTTCGTTGAAAGCGAATTTTTAATGTTCTAGGGTGATTACATTGGAAGTGAATTTTTTGTGCTCTGGGGTGATTTGGTTAGAAGGGAATTTTTTGTCTTCTGTGGTTATTTCGATGGAAGCCAATTTTTTATGTTCTAGGGTGAATTCGTTGGAAGCGAATTTTTTGTGCTCTGGGATGATATCTTTGGAAGCGAATATTTGTGTTCTCAGGAGTTTTCGTTGGAAAAGAATTTTTTGTCTTCTGGGGTAATATCGTTGGAAGAGAATTTTTTGTGTTCTCTGGTCTTTTCGATGGAAGCAAATTTTGAAATAGTGTGTCATTTCGTTGGAAGCATGTTTTCTGTGCTATGGAGTCATTTCGTTGGAAGCGAATTTTTTGTACTCTATGGTGATTTCGTTGGAAGTGAATTTTTTGTGTTCTCGGGTGATTTCGTGGAAAGGGAATTTTTTGTGTTCTGGGGTCATTTCTTTGGAAGCCTGTTTTCTGTGCTCTGGAGTCATTTCGTTCGAAGCGAATTTTTTGTGTTCTTGGGTGATTTCGTTGAAAGCGAATTTTTTGTGGTCTGTGGAAATTTTGTTGGAAGTGAATTTTTTGTGTTCTCCGTTTTTTTCGATGGAAGCAAATTTTTGAAGTAGGGGGTCATTTTGTTGGAAGCATGTTTTCTGTGCTCTGGAGTCACTTGTTTGGAAGAGAATTTTTGGTGCTCTGGAGTGATTTCGTTGGAAGCAAATTTTTTGTGTTCTCGGGTGATTTCATTTAAAGGGAATTTTTTGTGTTCTAGGGTGATTTCGTTGGAAGCGCATTTTTTGTTTTCTGGGGTAATTACGTTGGAATCGAATTTTTTGTGTTCTGTGGTAATTTCGTTGGAAGTAAATTTTTTGTGTTCTCCGGTTTTTCGATGGAAGCAAATTTTTTAAGTAGAGGGTCATTTCATTGGAAGCTTGTTCTCTGTGCTCTGGAGTTATTTCTTTGGCAGTGAATTTTTTGTGCTCTGGGGTGATTTCTTTGGAAGCGAATTTTTTCTATTCTCGGGTGATTTCTTTGGAAGCAAATTTTTTCTATTCTCTGGTGATTTCCTTGAAAGCGAATTTTTTATGTTCTAGGGTGATTACGTTGGAAGTGAATTTTTTGTGCTCTGGGGTGATTTGGTTAGAAGGGAATTTTTTGTCTTCTGTGGTTATTTCGATGGAAGCCAATTTTTTATGTTCTAGGGTGATTTCGTTGGAAGCGAATTTTTTGTGCTCTGGGATGATATCTTTGGAAGCGAATATTTGTGTTCTCAGGAGTTTTCGTTGGAAAAGAATTTTTTGTCTTCTGGAGTAATATCGTTGGAAGAGAATTTTTTTGTGTTCTCCGGTCTTTTCGATGGAAGCAAATTTTGAAATAGTGTGTCATTTCGTTGGAAGCATGTTTTCTGTGCTATGGAGTCATTTCATTGGACGTGAATTTTTTGTACTCTGTGGTGATTTCGTTGGAAGTGAATTTTTTTGTTCTCGGGTGATTTTGTTGAAAGGGAATTTTTTGCGTTCTGGGGTCATTTCTTTGGAAGCCTGTTTTCTGTGCTCTGGAGTCATTTCGTTCGAAGCGAATTTTTTGTGTTCTGGGGTGATTACGTTGGAAGTGAATTTTTTGTGTTCTGTGGAAATTTTGTTGGAAACGAATTTTTTGTGTTCTCCGGTTTTTTCGATGGAAGCAAATTTTTGAAGTAGGGGGTCATTTTGTTGGAAGCATGTTTTCTGTGCTCTGGAGTCACTTGGTTGGAAGAGAATTTTTGGTGCTCTGGAGAGATTTCGTTGGAAGCGAATTTTTTGTGTTCTCGGGTGATTTCATTTAAAGGCAATTTTTTGTGTTCTAGGGTGATTTCGTTGGAAGCGCATTTTTTGTTTTCTGGGGTAATTACGTTGGAAGCGAATTTTTTTTGTTCTCGGGTGATTTCATTGAAAGGAAATTTTTAGTGTTCTCGCATCATTTCATTGGAAGCGTGTTTTCTATGCTCTGGATTCATTTCGTTGGAAACTAATTTTTTGTGCTCTTGGGTGATTTCGTTGGAAGCAAATTTTTTGGGTTCTTGGGTGATTTCGTTGAAAGGGAATTATTTGTGTTCTGGGGTCATTTCGTTGGAAGCCTGTTTTCTGTGCTCTGGAGTCATTTCGTTGGAAGGGAATTTTTTGTGCTCTGGGGTAATTGTGTTGGAAGCGAATATTTTGTGTTCTCGGGTGATTTCATTGAAAGGGAATTTTTTGTGTTCTACGGTGATTTCGTTGGAAGTGAATTTTCTGTGTTCTGGGGTGATTTCAATGGAAGTGAATTTTTTGTGTTCTCTGGTTTTTTCAATCGAAGCAAATTTTTGAAGTAGGGGGTCATTTCATTGGAATCGTGTTTTCTGTGCTCTGGAGTCATTTCGTTGAAAGGGAATTTTTTGTACTCTGGGGTGATTTTGTTGGAAGCGAATTTTTTTGTTCTCGGGTGATTTCGTTCAACGGGAAGTTTTTGTGTTCACGGTTGATTTCGTTGGAAGCGAATTTTTTTGTTCTGGGGTAATTACGTTGGAAGCGAATTTTTTGTATTCTCGGGTGATTTCTTTGGCCGCAAATTTTTAGTGTTCTGGGGTCATTTAGTTGGAAGCATGTTTTCTGTGCTCTGGAGTCATTTCGATGGAAGCGAATTTTTTGTGCTCTGGGGTGATTTCGTTGGAAGCAAATTTTTTGTGTTCTGGGTGATTTCGTTGGAAGCGAATTTTTTGTGTTCTGGGGTAATTTCGTTGGAAGCGTGTTTTCTGTGCTCTGGAGTCATTTCATTAGAAGCGAATTTTTTGTGCTCTGGGGTAATTGTGTTGGAAGCGAATATTTTTTGTTCTCGGGTGATTTCGATGGAAGCAAATTTTTGAACTATGGTATCATTTCGTTCGAAGCCTGTTTTCTGTGCTGTGGAGTCATTTCGTTGGAACGAATTTTTTGTGATCTAGGGTGATTTCGTTTAAAGGGAGTTTTTCTGTTCTAGGGTGATTTCGTTGGAAGCGAATTTATTGTGTTCTGGGGTGATTTCGATGGAAGCAAATTTTTTCTGTTCTGTGGTAATTTCGTTGGACGTGAATTTTTTGTGTTCTCGGGTGATTTCGTTGAACGGGAATTTTTTTGTGCTCTGGGATGATTTCTTTCGAAGCGAATATTTGTGTTCTCAGGAGATTTCTTTGGAAGCGAATATTTTGTCTTCTGGGGTAATATCGTTGGAAGAGAATTTTTTGTTTTCTCCGGTTTTTTCGATTGAAGCAAATTTTCGAAGTATGGTATCATTTCGTTGGAAGCGTGTTTTCTGTGCTCTGGAGTCATTTCGTTGGAAACGAATTTTTTGTGTTCTGGGGTGATTTCGTTGGAAGCGAATTTTTTGTGCTCTGGGGTGATTTGATTGGAAGCTAATATTTGTGTTCTCAGGATATTTCGTTGCAAGCGAATTTTTTGTGCTCTGGGGTGATTTCGTTGGAAGCGAATTTTTTCTATTCTCGGGTGATTTCATTGAAAGCGAATTTTTTATGTTCTAGGGTGATTTCGTTGGAAGCGAATTTTTTGCGCTCTGGGGTGATTTGGTTAGAAGGGAATTTTTTGTCTTCTGTGGTTATTTCGATGGAAGCCAATTTTTATGTTCTAGGGTGATTTCTTTGGAAGCGAATTTTTTGTGTTCTCAGGTCATTTCATTGCTACATTGTTTTATGTCCTCTCGAGTCATTTCGTTGGAAGCAAATTTTTTTGTGCTCTCGGGTGATTTCATTGGAAGCGATATTTTGGTGTTCTCGGGTGATTTCGTTGAAAGGGAATTTTTGTGTTCTTGGGTGATTTTGTTGGAAGCAAATTTTTTGTGCTCTTGGATGATATCTTTGGAAGCGAATATTTGTGTTCTCAGGAGTTTTCGTTGGAAAAGAATTTTTTGTCTTCTGGGGTAATATCGTTGGAAGAGAATTTTTTGTGTTCTCCGGTCTTTTCGATGGAAGCAAATTTTGAAATAGTATGTCATTTCGTTGGAAGCATGTTGTCTGTGCTCTGGAGTCATTTCATTGGTAGCGAATTTTTTGTACTCTGTGGTGATTTCGTTGGAAGTGAATTTTTTGTGTTCTCGGGTGATTTCGTTGAAAGGGAATTTTTGTGTTCTGGGGTCATTTCTTTGAAAGCCTGTTTTCTGTGCTCTGGAGTCATTTCGTTAGAAGCGAATTTTTTGTGTTCTGGGGTGATTTCGTTGGAAGCGAATTTTTTGTGTTCTGTGGAAATTTTGTTGGAAGTGAATTTTTTGTGTTCTCCGGTTTTTTCGATGCAAGCAAATTTTTGAAGTAGGGGGTCATTTTGTTGGAAGCGTGTTTTCTTTGCTCTGGAGTCACTTGGTTGGAAGAGAATTTTTGGTGCTCTGGCGTGATTTCGTTGGAAGCGAATTTTTTGTGTTCTCGGGTGATTTCATTTAAAGGGAATTTTTTGTGTTCTAGGGTGATTTCGTTGGAAGCGCATTTTTTGTTTTCTGGGGTAATTACTTTGGAAGCGAATTTTTTGTGTTCTCGGGTGATTTCATTGAAAGGAAATTTTTAGTGTTCTGGCATCATTTCATTGGAAGCATGTTTTCTGTGCTCTGGAATCATTTCGTTGGAAGCTAATTTTTTGTGCTCTTGGGTGATTTCATTGGAAGCAATTTTTTTGGGTTCTAGGGTGATTTCGTTGAAAGGGAATTTTTTGTGTTCTGGTGTCATTTCTTAGGAAGGAATTTTTTTGTGCTCTGGGGTGATTGCGTTGGAAGCGTGTTTTCTGTGCTCTGGAGTCATTTCGTTGGAACGAATTTTTTGTGATCTAGGGTGATTTCGTTTAAAGGGAGTTTTTCTGTTCTAGGGTGATTTCGTTGGAAGCGAATTTATTGTGTTCTGGGGTGATTTCTATGGAAGCAAATTTTTTCTGTTCTGTGGTAATTTCGTTGGACGTGAATTTTTTGTGTTCTCGGGTGATTTCGTTGAACGGGAATTTTTTTGTGCTCTGGGATGATTTCTTTCTAAGCAAATATTTGTGTTCTCAGGAGATTTCTTTGGAAGCGAATATTTTGTCTTCTGGGGTAATATCGTTGGAAGAGAATTTTTTGTTTTCTCCGGTTTTTTCGATTGAAGCAAATTTTCGAAGTATGGTATCATTTCGTTGGAAGTGTGTTTTCTGTGCTCTGGAGTCATTTTGTTGGAAGCGAATTTTTTGTGATCTAGGGTGATTTCGTTTAAAGAGAGTTTTTCTGTTCTAGGGTGATTTCGTTGGAAGCGAATTTTTTGTGCTCTGGGGTGATTTGATTGGAAGCTAATATTTGTGTTCTCAGGATATTTCGTTGCAAGCGAATTTTTTGTGCTCTGGGGTGATTTCGTTGGAAGCGAATTTTTTCTATTTTCGGGTGATTTCGTTGAAAGCGAATTTTTTATGTTCTAGGGTGATTTCGTTGGAAGCGAATTTTTTGTGCTCTGGGGTGATTTGGTTAGAAGGGAATTTTTTGTCTTCTGTGGTTATTTCGATGGAAGCCAATTTTTATGTTCTAGGGTGATTTCTTTGGAAGCGATTTTTTTGTGTTCTCAGGTCATTTCATTGCTACATTGTTTTATGTCCTCTCGAGTCATTTCGTTGGAAGCGAATTTTTGTGCTCTCGGGTGATTTCATTGGAAGCGATATTTTGGTGTTCTCGGGTGATTTCGTTGAAAGGGAATTTTTGTGTTCTTGGGTGATTTCGTTGGAAGCGAATTTCTTGTGCTCTGGGATGATATCTTTGGAAGCGAATATTTGTGTTCTCAGGAGTTTTCGTTGGAAAAGAATTTTTTGTCTTCTGGGGTAATATCGTTGGAAGAGAATTTTTTGTGTTCCCCGGTCTTTTCGATGGAAGCAAATTTTGAAATAGTGTGTCATTTCGTTGGAAGCATGTTTTCTGTGCTCTGGAGTCATTTCGTTGGTAGCGAATTTTTTGTACTCTGTGGTGATTTCGTTGGGAGTAAATTTTTTGTGGTCTCGGGTGATTTCGTTGAAAGGGAATTTTTGTGTTCTGGGGTCATTTCTTTGGAAGCCTGTTTTTTGTGCTCTGGAGTCAGTTTGTTAGAAGCGAATTTTTTGTGTTCTGGGGTGATTTCATTGGAAGCGAATTTTTTGTGTTCTGTGGAAATTTTGTTGGAAGCGAATTTTTTGTGTTCTCCGGTTTTTTCGATGGAAGCAAATTTTTGAAGTAGGGGGTCATTTTGTTGGAAGCGTGTTTTCTGTGCTCTGGAGTCACTTGGTTGGAAGAGAATTTTTGGTGCTCTGGCGTGATTTCGTTGGAAGCGAATTTTTTGTGTTCTCGGGTGATTTCATTTAAAGGGAATTTTTTGTGTTCTAGGGTGATTTCGTTGGAAGCGCATTTTTTGTTTTCTGGGGTAATTACTTTGGAAGCGAATTTTTTGTGTTCTCGGGTGATTTCATTGAAAGGAAATTTTTAGTGTTCTGGCATCATTTCATTGGAAGCATGTTTTCTGTGCTCTGGAATCATTTCGTTGGAAGCTAATTTTTTGTGCTCTTGGGTGATTTCATTGGAAGCAATTTTTTTTGGGTTCTAGGGTGATTTCGTTGAAAGGGAATTTTTTGTGTTCTGGTGTCATTTCTTAGGAAGGAATTTTTTTGTGCTCTGGGGTGATTGCGTTGGAAGCGTGTTTTCTGTGCTCTGGAGTCATTTCGTTGGAACGAATTTTTTGTGATCTAGGGTGATTTCGTTTAAAGGGAGTTTTTCTGTTCTAGGGTGATTTCGTTGGAAGCGAATTTATTGTGTTCTGGGGTGATTTCTATGGAAGCAAATTTTTTCTGTTCTGTGGTAATTTCGTTGGACGTGAATTTTTTGTGTTCTCGGGTGATTTCGTTGAACGGGAATTTTTTTGTGCTCTGGGATGATTTCTTTCTAAGCAAATATTTGTGTTCTCAGGAGATTTCTTTGGAAGCGAATATTTTGTCTTCTGGGGTAATATCGTTGGAAGAGAATTTTTTGTTTTCTCCGGTTTTTTCGATTGAAGCAAATTTTCGAAGTATGGTATCATTTCGTTGGAAGTGTGTTTTCTGTGCTCTGGAGTCATTTTGTTGGAAGCGAATTTTTTGTGATCTAGGGTGATTTCGTTTAAAGAGAGTTTTTCTGTTCTAGGGTGATTTCGTTGGAAGCGAATTTTTTGTGCTCTGGGGTGATTTGATTGGAAGCTAATATTTGTGTTCTCAGGATATTTCGTTGCAAGCGAATTTTTTGTGCTCTGGGGTGATTTCGTTGGAAGCGAATTTTTTCTATTTTCGGGTGATTTCGTTGAAAGCGAATTTTTTATGTTCTAGGGTGATTTCGTTGGAAGCGAATTTTTTGTGCTCTGGGGTGATTTGGTTAGAAGGGAATTTTTTGTCTTCTGTGGTTATTTCGATGGAAGCCAATTTTTATGTTCTAGGGTGATTTCTTTGGAAGCGATTTTTTTGTGTTCTCAGGTCATTTCATTGCTACATTGTTTTATGTCCTCTCGAGTCATTTCGTTGGAAGCGAATTTTTGTGCTCTCGGGTGATTTCATTGGAAGCGATATTTTGGTGTTCTCGGGTGATTTCGTTGAAAGGGAATTTTTGTGTTCTTGGGTGATTTCGTTGGAAGCGAATTTCTTGTGCTCTGGGATGATATCTTTGGAAGCGAATATTTGTGTTCTCAGGAGTTTTCGTTGGAAAAGAATTTTTTGTCTTCTGGGGTAATATCGTTGGAAGAGAATTTTTTGTGTTCCCCGGTCTTTTCGATGGAAGCAAATTTTGAAATAGTGTGTCATTTCGTTGGAAGCATGTTTTCTGTGCTCTGGAGTCATTTCGTTGGTAGCGAATTTTTTGTACTCTGTGGTGATTTCGTTGGGAGTAAATTTTTTGTGGTCTCGGGTGATTTCGTTGAAAGGGAATTTTTGTGTTCTGGGGTCATTTCTTTGGAAGCCTGTTTTTTGTGCTCTGGAGTCAGTTTGTTAGAAGCGAATTTTTTGTGTTCTGGGGTGATTTCATTGGAAGCGAATTTTTTGTGTTCTGTGGAAATTTTGTTGGAAGCGAATTTTTTGTGTTCTCCGGTTTTTTCGATGGAAGCAAATTTTTGAAGTAGGGGGTCATTTTGTTGGAAGCGTGTTTTCTGTGCTCTGGAGTCACTTGGTTGGAAGAGAATTTTTGGTGCTCTGGCGTGATTTCGTTGGAAGCGAATTTTTTGTGTTCTCGGGTGATTTCATTTAAAGGGAATTTTTTGTGTTCTAGGGTGATTTCGTTGGAAGCGCATTTTTTGTTTTCTGGGGTAATTACTTTGGAAGCGAATTTTTTGTGTTCTCGGGTGATTTCATTGAAAGGAAATTTTTAGTGTTCTGGCATCATTTCATTGGAAGCATGTTTTCTGTGCTCTGGAATCATTTCGTTGGAAGCTAATTTTTTGTGCTCTTGGGTGATTTCATTGGAAGCAATTTTTTTTGGGTTCTAGGGTGATTTCGTTGAAAGGGAATTTTTTGTGTTCTGGTGTCATTTCTTAGGAAGGAATTTTTTTGTGCTCTGGGGTGATTGCGTTGGAAGCGTGTTTTCTGTGCTCTGGAGTCATTTCGTTGGAACGAATTTTTTGTGATCTAGGGTGATTTCGTTTAAAGGGAGTTTTTCTGTTCTAGGGTGATTTCGTTGGAAGCGAATTTATTGTGTTCTGGGGTGATTTCTATGGAAGCAAATTTTTTCTGTTCTGTGGTAATTTCGTTGGACGTGAATTTTTTGTGTTCTCGGGTGATTTCGTTGAACGGGAATTTTTTTGTGCTCTGGGATGATTTCTTTCTAAGCAAATATTTGTGTTCTCAGGAGATTTCTTTGGAAGCGAATATTTTGTCTTCTGGGGTAATATCGTTGGAAGAGAATTTTTTGTTTTCTCCGGTTTTTTCGATTGAAGCAAATTTTCGAAGTATGGTATCATTTCGTTGGAAGTGTGTTTTCTGTGCTCTGGAGTCATTTTGTTGGAAGCGAATTTTTTGTGATCTAGGGTGATTTCGTTTAAAGAGAGTTTTTCTGTTCTAGGGTGATTTCGTTGGAAGCGAATTTTTTGTGCTCTGGGGTGATTTGATTGGAAGCTAATGTTTGTGTTCTCAGGATATTTCGTTGCAAGCGAATTTTTTGTGCTCTGGGGTGATTTCGTTGGAAGCGAATTTTTTCTATTTTCGGGTGATTTCGTTGAAAGCGAATTTTTTATGTTCTAGGGTGATTTCGTTGGAAGCGAATTTTTTGTGCTCTGGGGTGATTTGGTTAGAAGGGAATTTTTTGTCTTCTGTGGTTATTTCGATGGAAGCCAATTTTTATGTTCTAGGGTGATTTCTTTGGAAGCGATTTTTTTGTGTTCTCAGGTCATTTCATTGCTACATTGTTTTATGTCCTCTCGAGTCATTTCGTTGGAAGTGAATTTTTGTGCTCTCGGGTGATTTCATTGGAAGCGATATTTTGGTGTTCTCGGGTGATTTCGTTGAAAGGGAATTTTTGTGTTCTTGGGTGATTTCGTTGGAAGCGAATTTCTTGTGCTCTGGGATGATATCTTTGGAAGCGAATATTTGTGTTCTCAGGAGTTTTCGTTGGAAAAGAATTTTTTGTCTTCTGGGGTAATATCGTTGGAAGAGAATTTTTTGTGTTCCCCGGTCTTTTCGATGGAAGCAAATTTTGAAATAGTGTGTCATTTCGTTGGAAGCATGTTTTCTGTGCTCTGGAGTCATTTCGTTGGTAGCGAATTTTTTGTACTCTGTGGTGATTTCGTTGGGAGTAAATTTTTTGTGGTCTCGGGTGATTTCGTTGAAAGGGAATTTTTGTGTTCTGGGGTCATTTCTTTGGAAGCCTGTTTTTTGTGCTCTGGAGTCAGTTTGTTAGAAGCGAATTTTTTGTGTTCTGGGGTGATTTCATTGGAAGCGAATTTTTTGTGTTCTGTGGAAATTTTGTTGGAAGCGAATTTTTTGTGTTCTCCGGTTTTTTCGATGGAAGCAAATTTTTGAAGTAGGGGGTCATTTTGTTGGAAGCGTGTTTTCTGTGCTCTGGAGTCACTTGGTTGGAAGAGAATTTTTGGTGCTCTGGCGTGATTTCGTTGGAAGCGAATTTTTTGTGTTCTCGGGTGATTTCATTTAAAGGGAATTTTTTGTGTTCTAGGGTGATTTCGTTGGAAGCGCATTTTTTGTTTTCTGGGGTAATTACTTTGGAAGCGAATTTTTTGTGTTCTCGGGTGATTTCATTGAAAGGAAATTTTTAGTGTTCTGGCATCATTTCATTGGAAGCATGTTTTCTGTGCTCTGGAATCATTTCGTTGGAAGCTAATTTTTTGTGCTCTTGGGTGATTTCATTGGAAGCAATTTTTTTGGGTTCTAGGGTGATTTCGTTGAAAGGGAATTTTTTGTGTTCTGGTGTCATTTCTTAGGAAGGAATTTTTTTGTGCTCTGGGGTGATTGCGTTGGAAGCGTGTTTTCTGTGCTCTGGAGTCATTTCGTTGGAACGAATTTTTTGTGATCTAGGGTGATTTCGTTTAAAGGGAGTTTTTCTGTTCTAGGGTGATTTCGTTGGAAGCGAATTTATTGTGTTCTGGGGTGATTTCTATGGAAGCAAATTTTTTCTGTTCTGTGGTAATTTCGTTGGACGTGAATTTTTTGTGTTCTCGGGTGATTTCGTTGAACGGGAATTTTTTTGTGCTCTGGGATGATTTCTTTCTAAGCAAATATTTGTGTTCTCAGGAGATTTCTTTGGAAGCGAATATTTTGTCTTCTGGGGTAATATCGTTGGAAGAGAATTTTTTGTTTTCTCCGGTTTTTTCGATTGAAGCAAATTTTCGAAGTATGGTATCATTTCGTTGGAAGTGTGTTTTCTGTGCTCTGGAGTCATTTCGTTGGAAGCGAATTTTTTGTGATCTAGGGTGATTTCGTTTAAAGAGAGTTTTTCTGTTCTAGGGTGATTTCGTTGGAAGCGAATTTTTTGTGCTCTGGGGTGATTTGATTGGAAGCTAATATTTGTGTTCTCAGGATATTTCGTTGCAAGCGAATTTTTTGTGCTCTGGGGTGATTTCGTTGGAAGCGAATTTTTTCTATTTTCGGGTGATTTCGTTGAAAGCGAATTTTTTATGTTCTAGGGTGATTTCGTTGGAAGCGAATTTTTTGCGCTCTGGGGTGATTTGGTTAGAAGGGAATTTTTTGTCTTCTGTGGTTATTTCGATGGAAGCCAATTTTTATGTTCTAGGGTGATTTCTTTGGAAGCGATTTTTTTGTGTTCTCAGGTCATTTCATTGCTACATTGTTTTATGTCCTCTCGAGTCATTTCGTTGGAAGCGAATTTTTGTGCTCTCGGTGATTTCATTGGAAGCGATATTTTGGTGTTCTCGGGTGATTTCGTTGAAAGGGAATTTTTGTGTTCTTGGGTGATTTCGTTGGAAGCGAATTTCTTGTGCTCTGGGATGATATCTTTGGAAGCGAATATTTGTGTTCTCAGGAGTTTTCGTTGGAAAAGAATTTTTTGTCTTCTGGGGTAATATCGTTGGAAGAGAATTTTTTGTGTTCCCCGGTCTTTTCGATGGAAGCAAATTTTGAAATAGTGTGTCATTTCGTTGGAAGCATGTTTTCTGTGCTCTGGAGTCATTTCATTGGTAGCGAATTTTTTGTACTCTGTGGTGATTTCGTTGGGAGTAAATTTTTTGTGGTCTCGGGTGATTTCGTTGAAAGGGAATTTTTGTGTTCTGGGGTCATTTCTTTGGAAGCCTGTTTTTTGTGCTCTGGAGTCATTTCGTTAGAAGCGAATTTTTTGTGTTCTGGGGTGATTTCATTGGAAGCGAATTTTTTGTGTTCTGTGGAAATTTTGTTGGAAGCGAATTTTTTGTGTTCTCCGGTTTTTTCAATGGAAGCAAATTTTTGAAGTAGGGGGTCATTTTGTTGGAAGCGTGTTTTCTGTGCTCTGGAGTCACTTGGTTGGAAGAGAATTTTTGGTGCTCTGGCGTGATTTCGTTGGAAGCGAATTTTTTGTGTTCTCGGGTGATTTCATTTAAAGGGAATTTTTTGTGTTGTAGGGTGATTTCGTTGGAAGCACATTTTTTGTTTTCTGGGGTAATTACTTTGGAAGCGAGTTTTTTGTGTTCTCGGGTGATTTCATTGAAAGGAAATTTTTAGTGTTCTGGCATCATTTCATTGGAAGCATGTTTTCTGTGCTCTGGAATCATTTCGTTGGAAGCTAATTTTTTGTGCTCTTGGGTGATTTCATTGGAAGCAATTTTTTTTGGGTTCTAGGGTGATTTCGTTGAAAGGGAATTTTTTGTGTTCTGGTGTCATTTCGTAGGAAGGAATTTTTTTGTGCTCTGGGGTGATTGCGTTGGAAGCGTGTTTTCTGTGCTCTGGAATCATTTCGTTGGAAGCGAATTTTTTGTGTTCTGCAGTGATTTTGATGGAAGGAAATTTTTTCCGTCCTGGGGTAATTTTGTGGGAAGCGAATATTTTTGTTCTCAGGTGATTTAGTGGAAGGGAATTTTTTGTGCTCTGGGGTGATTTCGTCGGAAGCAAATTTTTTCTATTCTGGGGTAATTTTGTTGGACGTGAATTTTTTTGTTCTCAGGTGATTTCATTGAAAGTGAATTTTTTGTGTTCTCTGGTCATTTCATTGCTACATTGTTTTCTGTGCTCTGGAGTCATTTCGTTGGAAGCGAATTTTTTGTGTTCTCGGGTGATTTCTTTGGCCGGGAATTTTTAGTGTTCTGGGGTCATTTAGTTGGAAGCGTGTTTTCTGTGTTCTGGAGTCATTTCGATGGAAGCGAATTTTTGTGCTCTGGGGTGATTTCGTTGGAAGCAAATTTTTTGTGTTCTGGGTGATTTCGTTGGAAGCGAATTTTTTGTGTTCTGGGGTAATTTCGTTGGAAGCGAATTTTTTGTGTTCTCGGGTATTTTCGATGGAAGCAAATTTTTTGTGTTCTGGGGTGATTTCGTTGGAAGCCTGTTTTCTGTGCTCTGGAGTCATTTGGTTGGAAGCGACTTTTTTGGGTTCTGGGGTGAATTGGTTGGAAGCTAATTTTTTGTGTTCTCGGGTGATTTCATTGGTCGCGAATTTTTAGTGCTCTGGGGTCATTTCGTTGGAAGCGTGTTTTCTGTGCGATGGAGTCATTTTGTTGGAAGCCAATTTTTTGTACTCTGTGGTGATTTCGTTGGAAGTGAATTTTTTGTGTTCTCGGGTGATTTCGTTGAAAGGGAATTTTTGTGTTCTGGGGTCATTTCTTTGGAAGCCTGTTTTCTGTGCTCTGGAGTCATTTCGTTAGAAGCGAATTTTTTGTGTTCTGGGGTGATTTCGTTGGAAGCGAATTTTTTGTGTTCTGTGGAAATTTTGTTTGAAGCGAGTTTTTTGTGTTCTCCGGTTTTTTCGATGGAAGCAAATTTTTGAAGTAGGGGGTCATTTTGTTGGAAGCGTGTTTTCTGTGCTCTGGAGTCACTTGGTTGGAAGAGAATTTTTGGTGCTCTGGCGTGATTTCGTTGGAAGCGAATTTTTTGTGTTCTCGGGTGATTTCATTTAAAGGGAATTTTTTGTGTTCTAGGGTGATTTCGTTGGAAGCGCATTTTTTGTTTTCTGGGGTAATTACTTTGGAAGCGAATTTTTTGTGTTCTCGGGTGATTTCATTGAAAGGAAATTTTTAGTGTTCTGGCATCATTTCATTGGAAGCATGTTTTCTGTGCTCTGGAATCATTTCGTTGGAAGCTAATTTTTTGTGCTTTTGGGTGATTTCATTGGAAGCAATTTTTTTTGGGTTCTAGGGTGATTTCGTTGAAAGGGAATTTTTTGTGTTCTGGTGTCATTTCGTAGGAAGGAATTTTTTTGTGCTCTGGGGTGATTGCGTTGGAAGCATGTTTTCTGTGCTCTGGAGTCATTTCGTTGGAACGAATTTTTTGTGATCTAGGGTGATTTCGTTTAAAGGGAGTTTTTCTGTTCTAGGGTGATTTCATTGGAAGCGAATTTATTGTGTTCTGGGGTGATTTCGATGGAAGCAAATTTTTTCTGTTCTGTGGTAATTTCGTTGGACGTGAATTTTTTGTGTTCTCGGGTGATTTCGTTGGACGTGAATTTTTTTGTTCTCAGGTGATTTCATTGAAAGTGAATTTTTTGTGTTCTCTGGTCATTTCATTGCTACATTGTTTTCTGTGCTCTGGAGTCATTTCGTTGGAAGCGAATTTTTTGTGTTCTCGGGTGATTTCTTTGGCCGGGAATTTTTAGTGTTCTGTGGTCATTTAGTTGGAAGCGTGTTTTCTGTGTTCTGGAGTCATTTCGATGGAAGCGAATTTTTGTGCTCTGGGGTGATTTCGTTGGAAGCAAATTTTTTGTGTTCTGGGTGATTTCGTTGGAAGCGAATTTTTTGTGTTCTGGGGTAATTTCGTTGGAAGCGAATTTTTTGTGTTCTCGGGTATTTTCGATGGAAGCAAATTTTTTGTGTTCTGGGGTGATTTCGTTGGAAGCCTGTTTTCTGTGCTCTGGAGTCATTTGGTTGGAAGCGAATTTTTTGGGTTCTGGGGTGAATTGGTTGGAAGCTAATTTTTTGTGTTCTCGGGTGATTTCGTTGGTCGCGAATTTTTAGTGCTCTGAGGTCATTTCGTTGGAAGCGTGTTTTCTGTGCGATGGAGTCATTTTGTTGGAAGCCAATTTTTTGTACTCTGTGGTGATTTCGTTGGAAGTGAATTTTTTGTGTTCTCGGGTGATTTCGTTGAAAGGGAATTTTTGTGTTCTGGGGTCATTCCTTTGGAAGCCTGTTTTCTGTGCTCTGGAATCATTTCGTTGGAAGCGAATTTTTTGTGTTCTCGGGTGATTTCATTTAAAGGGAATTTTTTGTGTTCTAGGGTGATTTCGTTGGAAGCGCATTTTTTGTTTTCTGGGGTAATTACTTTGGAAGTGAATTTTTTGTGTTCTCGGGTGATTTCATTGAAAGGAAATTTTTAGTGTTCTGGCATCATTTCATTGGAAGCATGTTTTCTGTGCTCTGGAATCATTTCGTTGGAAGCTAATTTTTTGTGCTCTTGGGTGATTTCATTGGAAGCAATTTTTTTGGGTTCTAGGGTGATTTCGTTGAGAGGGAATTTTTTGTGTTCTGGTGTCATTTCGTAGGAAGGAATTTTTTTGTGCTCTGGGGTGATTGCGTTGGAAGCGTGTTTTCTGTGCTCTGGAATCATTTCGTTGGAAGCGAATTTTTTGTGTTCTGCAGTGATTTCGATGGAAGGAAATTTTTTAAGTAGAGGGTCATTTCGTTGGAATCATGTTTTATGTGCTCTGGATTCATTTCCTTGGAAGGGAATTTTTTGTGCTCTGGGGTGATTTCATTTTAAGCTAATTTTTTTGTGTTCTAGCGTGATTTCGTTGGAAGCGAATTTTTTTTGTGTTCTGGGGTTATTTCGATGGAAGCAAATATTTTCTGTTCTGTGGTAATTTCATTGGACGTGAATTTTTTGTGTTCTCGGGTGATTTTGTTGTAAGCGAATTTTTTGTGTTCTCGGGTGATTTCATTTAAAGGCAATTTTTTGTGTTCTAGGGTGATTTCGTTGGAAGCGCATTTTTTGTTTTCTGGGGTAATTACGTTGGAAGCGAATTTTTTTTGTTCTCGGGTGATTTCATTGAAAGGAAATTTTTAGTGTTCTCGCATCATTTCATTGGAAGCGTGTTTTCTATGCTCTGGATTCATTTCGTTGGAAACTAATTTTTTGTGCTCTTGGGTGATTTCGTTGGAAGCAAATTTTTTGGGTTCTTGGGTGATTTCGTTGAAAGGGAATTATTTGTGTTCTGGGGTCATTTCGTTGGAAGCCTGTTTTCTGTGCTCTGGAGTCATTTCGTTGGAAGGGAATTTTTTGTGCTCTGGGGTAATTGTGTTGGAAGCGAATATTTTGTGTTCTCGGGTGATTTCATTGAAAGGGAATTTTTTGTGTTCTACGGTGATTTCGTTGGAAGTGAATTTTCTGTGTTCTGGGGTGATTTCAATGGAAGTGAATTTTTTGTGTTCTCTGGTTTTTTCAATCGAAGCAAATTTTTGAAGTAGGGGGTCATTTCATTGGAATCGTGTTTTCTGTGCTCTGGAGTCATTTCGTTGAAAGGGAATTTTTTGTACTCTGGGGTGATTTCGTTGGAAGCGAATTTTTTTGTTCTCGGGTGATTTCGTTCAACCGGAAGTTTTTGTGTTCACGGTTGATTTCGTTGGAAGCGAATTTTTTTGTTCTGGGGTAATTACGTTGGAAGCGAATTTTTTGTATTCTCGGGTGATTTCTTTGGCCGCAAATTTTTAGTGTTCTGGGGTCATTTAGTTGGAAGCATGTTTTCTGTGCTCTGGAGTCATTTCGATGGAAGCGAATTTTTTGTGCTCTGGGGTGATTTCGTTGGAAGCAAATTTTTTGTGTTCTGGGTGATTTCGTTGGAAGCGAATTTTTTGTGTTCTGGGGTAATTTCGTTGGAAGCGTGTTTTCTGTGCTCTGGAGTCATTTCGTTAGAAGCGAATTTTTTGTGCTCTGGGGTAATTGTGTTGGAAGCGAATATTTTTTGTTCTCGGGTGATTTCGATGGAAGCAAATTTTTGAACTATGGTATCATTTCGTTCGAAGCCTGTTTTCTGTGCTGTGGAGTCATTTCGTTGGAACGAATTTTTTGTGATCTAGGGTGATTTCGTTTAAAGGGAGTTTTTCTGTTCTAGGGTGATTTCGTTGGAAGCGAATTTATTGTGTTCTGGGGTGATTTCGATGGAAGCAAATTTTTTCTGTTCTGTGGTAATTTCGTTGGACGTGAATTTTTTGTGTTCTCGGGTGATTTCGTTGAACGGGAATTTTTTTGTGCTCTGGGATGATTTCTTTCGAAGCGAATATTTGTGTTCTCAGGAGATTTCTTTGGAAGCGAATATTTTGTCTTCTGGGGTAATATCGTTGGAAGAGAATTTTTTGTTTTCTCCGGTTTTTTCGATTGAAGCAAATTTTCGAAGTATGGTATCATTTCGTTGGAAGCGTGTTTTCTGTGCTCTGGAGTCATTTCGTTGGAAACGAATTTTTTGTGTTCTGGGGTGATTTCGTTGGAAGCGAATTTTTTGTGCTCTGGGGTGATTTGATTGGAAGCTAATATTTGTGTTCTCAGGATATTTCGTTGCAAGCGAATTTTTTGTGCTCTGGGGTGATTTCGTTGGAAGCGAATTTTTTCTATTCTCGGGTGATTTCATTGAAAGCGAATTTTTTATGTTCTAGGGTGATTTCGTTGGAAGCGAATTTTTTGCGCTCTGGGGTGATTTGGTTAGAAGGGAATTTTTTGTCTTCTGTGGTTATTTCGATGGAAGCCAATTTTTATGTTCTAGGGTGATTTCTTTGGAAGCGAATTTTTTGTGTTCTCAGGTCATTTCATTGCTACATTGTTTTATGTCCTCTCGAGTCATTTCGTTGGAAGCAAATTTTTTTGTGCTCTCGGGTGATTTCATTGGAAGCGATATTTTGGTGTTCTCGGGTGATTTCGTTGAAAGGGAATTTTTGTGTTCTTGGGTGATTTTGTTGGAAGCAAATTTTTTGTGCTCTTGGATGATATCTTTGGAAGCGAATATTTGTGTTCTCAGGAGTTTTCGTTGGAAAAGAATTTTTTGTCTTCTGGGGTAATATCGTTGGAAGAGAATTTTTTGTGTTCTCCGGTCTTTTCGATGGAAGCAAATTTTGAAATAGTATGTCATTTCGTTGGAAGCATGTTGTCTGTGCTCTGGAGTCATTTCATTGGTAGCGAATTTTTTGTACTCTGTGGTGATTTCGTTGGAAGTGAATTTTTTGTGTTCTCGGGTGATTTCGTTGAAAGGGAATTTTTGTGTTCTGGGGTCATTTCTTTGAAAGCCTGTTTTCTGTGCTCTGGAGTCATTTCGTTAGAAGCGAATTTTTTGTGTTCTGGGGTGATTTCGTTGGAAGCGAATTTTTTGTGTTCTGTGGAAATTTTGTTGGAAGTGAATTTTTTGTGTTCTCCGGTTTTTTCGATGCAAGCAAATTTTTGAAGTAGGGGGTCATTTTGTTGGAAGCGTGTTTTCTTTGCTCTGGAGTCACTTGGTTGGAAGAGAATTTTTGGTGCTCTGGCGTGATTTCGTTGGAAGCGAATTTTTTGTGTTCTCGGGTGATTTCATTTAAAGGGAATTTTTTGTGTTCTAGGGTGATTTCGTTGGAAGCGCATTTTTTGTTTTCTGGGGTAATTACTTTGGAAGCGAATTTTTTGTGTTCTCGGGTGATTTCATTGAAAGGAAATTTTTAGTGTTCTGGCATCATTTCATTGGAAGCATGTTTTCTGTGCTCTGGAATCATTTCGTTGGAAGCTAATTTTTTGTGCTCTTGGGTGATTTCATTGGAAGCAATTTTTTTTGGGTTCTAGGGTGATTTCGTTGAAAGGGAATTTTTTGTGTTCTGGTGTCATTTCTTAGGAAGGAATTTTTTTGTGCTCTGGGGTGATTGCGTTGGAAGCGTGTTTTCTGTGCTCTGGAGTCATTTCGTTGGAACGAATTTTTTGTGATCTAGGGTGATTTCGTTTAAAGGGAGTTTTTCTGTTCTAGGGTGATTTCGTTGGAAGCGAATTTATTGTGTTCTGGGGTGATTTCTATGGAAGCAAATTTTTTCTGTTCTGTGGTAATTTCGTTGGACGTGAATTTTTTGTGTTCTCGGGTGATTTCGTTGAACGGGAATTTTTTTGTGCTCTGGGATGATTTCTTTCTAAGCAAATATTTGTGTTCTCAGGAGATTTCTTTGGAAGCGAATATTTTGTCTTCTGGGGTAATATCGTTGGAAGAGAATTTTTTGTTTTCTCCGGTTTTTTCGATTGAAGCAAATTTTCGAAGTATGGTATCATTTCGTTGGAAGTGTGTTTTCTGTGCTCTGGAGTCATTTCGTTGGAAGCGAATTTTTTGTGATCTAGGGTGATTTCGTTTAAAGAGAGTTTTTCTGTTCTAGGGTGATTTCGTTGGAAGCGAATTTTTTGTGCTCTGGGGTGATTTGATTGGAAGCTAATATTTGTGTTCTCAGGATATTTCGTTGCAAGCGAATTTTTTGTGCTCTGGGGTGATTTCGTTGGAAGCGAATTTTTTCTATTTTCGGGTGATTTCGTTGAAAGCGAATTTTTTATGTTCTAGGGTGATTTCGTTGGAAGCGAATTTTTTGCGCTCTGGGGTGATTTGGTTAGAAGGGAATTTTTTGTCTTCTGTGGTTATTTCGATGGAAGCCAATTTTTATGTTCTAGGGTGATTTCTTTGGAAGCGATTTTTTTGTGTTCTCAGGTCATTTCATTGCTACATTGTTTTATGTCCTCTCGAGTCATTTCGTTGGAAGCGAATTTTTGTGCTCTCGGTGATTTCATTGGAAGCGATATTTTGGTGTTCTCGGGTGATTTCGTTGAAAGGGAATTTTTGTGTTCTTGGGTGATTTCGTTGGAAGCGAATTTCTTGTGCTCTGGGATGATATCTTTGGAAGCGAATATTTGTGTTCTCAGGAGTTTTCGTTGGAAAAGAATTTTTTGTCTTCTGGGGTAATATCGTTGGAAGAGAATTTTTTGTGTTCCCCGGTCTTTTCGATGGAAGCAAATTTTGAAATAGTGTGTCATTTCGTTGGAAGCATGTTTTCTGTGCTCTGGAGTCATTTCATTGGTAGCGAATTTTTTGTACTCTGTGGTGATTTCGTTGGGAGTAAATTTTTTGTGGTCTCGGGTGATTTCGTTGAAAGGGAATTTTTGTGTTCTGGGGTCATTTCTTTGGAAGCCTGTTTTTTGTGCTCTGGAGTCATTTCGTTAGAAGCGAATTTTTTGTGTTCTGGGGTGATTTCATTGGAAGCGAATTTTTTGTGTTCTGTGGAAATTTTGTTGGAAGCGAATTTTTTGTGTTCTCCGGTTTTTTCAATGGAAGCAAATTTTTGAAGTAGGGGGTCATTTTGTTGGAAGCGTGTTTTCTGTGCTCTGGAGTCACTTGGTTGGAAGAGAATTTTTGGTGCTCTGGCGTGATTTCGTTGGAAGCGAATTTTTTGTGTTCTCGGGTGATTTCATTTAAAGGGAATTTTTTGTGTTGTAGGGTGATTTCGTTGGAAGCACATTTTTTGTTTTCTGGGGTAATTACTTTGGAAGCGAGTTTTTTGTGTTCTCGGGTGATTTCATTGAAAGGAAATTTTTAGTGTTCTGGCATCATTTCATTGGAAGCATGTTTTCTGTGCTCTGGAATCATTTCGTTGGAAGCTAATTTTTTGTGCTCTTGGGTGATTTCATTGGAAGCAATTTTTTTTGGGTTCTAGGGTGATTTCGTTGAAAGGGAATTTTTTGTGTTCTGGTGTCATTTCGTAGGAAGGAATTTTTTTGTGCTCTGGGGTGATTGCGTTGGAAGCGTGTTTTCTGTGCTCTGGAATCATTTCGTTGGAAGCGAATTTTTTGTGTTCTGCAGTGATTTTGATGGAAGGAAATTTTTTCCGTCCTGGGGTAATTTTGTGGGAAGCGAATATTTTTGTTCTCAGGTGATTTAGTGGAAGGGAATTTTTTGTGCTCTGGGGTGATTTCGTCGGAAGCAAATTTTTTCTATTCTGGGGTAATTTCGTTGGACGTGAATTTTTTTGTTCTCAGGTGATTTCATTGAAAGTGAATTTTTTGTGTTCTCTGGTCATTTCATTGCTACATTGTTTTCTGTGCTCTGGAGTCATTTCGTTGGAAGCGAATTTTTTGTGTTCTCGGGTGATTTCTTTGGCCGGGAATTTTTAGTGTTCTGGGGTCATTTAGTTGGAAGCGTGTTTTCTGTGTTCTGGAGTCATTTCGATGGAAGCGAATTTTTGTGCTCTGGGGTGATTTCGTTGGAAGCAAATTTTTTGTGTTCTGGGTGATTTCGTTGGAAGCGAATTTTTTGTGTTCTGGGGTAATTTCGTTGGAAGCGAATTTTTTGTGTTCTCGGGTATTTTCGATGGAAGCAAATTTTTTGTGTTCTGGGGTGATTTCGTTGGAAGCCTGTTTTCTGTGCTCTGGAGTCATTTGGTTGGAAGCGACTTTTTTGGGTTCTGGGGTGAATTGGTTGGAAGCTAATTTTTTGTGTTCTCGGGTGATTTCATTGGTCGCGAATTTTTAGTGCTCTGGGGTCATTTCGTTGGAAGCGTGTTTTCTGTGCGATGGAGTCATTTTGTTGGAAGCCAATTTTTTGTACTCTGTGGTGATTTCGTTGGAAGTGAATTTTTTGTGTTCTCGGGTGATTTCGTTGAAAGGGAATTTTTGTGTTCTGGGGTCATTTCTTTGGAAGCCTGTTTTCTGTGCTCTGGAGTCATTTCGTTAGAAGCGAATTTTTTGTGTTCTGGGGTGATTTCGTTGGAAGCGAATTTTTTGTGTTCTGTGGAAATTTTGTTTGAAGCGAGTTTTTTGTGTTCTCCGGTTTTTTCGATGGAAGCAAATTTTTGAAGTAGGGGGTCATTTTGTTGGAAGCGTGTTTTCTGTGCTCTGGAGTCACTTGGTTGGAAGAGAATTTTTGGTGCTCTGGCGTGATTTCGTTGGAAGCGAATTTTTTGTGTTCTCGGGTGATTTCATTTAAAGGGAATTTTTTGTGTTCTAGGGTGATTTCGTTGGAAGCGCATTTTTTGTTTTCTGGGGTAATTACTTTGGAAGCGAATTTTTTGTGTTCTCGGGTGATTTCATTGAAAGGAAATTTTTAGTGTTCTGGCATCATTTCATTGGAAGCATGTTTTCTGTGCTCTGGAATCATTTCGTTGGAAGCTAATTTTTTGTGCTCTTGGGTGATTTCATTGGAAGCAATTTTTTTTGGGTTCTAGGGTGATTTCGTTGAAAGGGAATTTTTTGTGTTCTGGTGTCATTTCGTAGGAAGGAATTTTTTTGTGCTCTGGGGTGATTGCGTTGGAAGCATGTTTTCTGTGCTCTGGAGTCATTTCGTTGGAACGAATTTTTTGTGATCTAGGGTGATTTCGTTTAAAGGGAGTTTTTCTGTTCTAGGGTGATTTCATTGGAAGCGAATTTATTGTGTTCTGGGGTGATTTCGATGGAAGCAAATTTTTTCTGTTCTGTGGTAATTTCGTTGGACGTGAATTTTTTGTGTTCTCGGGTGATTTCGTTGGACGTGAATTTTTTTGTTCTCAGGTGATTTCATTGAAAGTGAATTTTTTGTGTTCTCTGGTCATTTCATTGCTACATTGTTTTCTGTGCTCTGGAGTCATTTCGTTGGAAGCGAATTTTTTGTGTTCTCGGGTGATTTCTTTGGCCGGGAATTTTTAGTGTTCTGGGGTCATTTAGTTGGAAGCGTGTTTTCTGTGTTCTGGAGTCATTTCGATGGAAGCGAATTTTTGTGCTCTGGGGTGATTTCGTTGGAAGCAAATTTTTTGTGTTCTGGGTGATTTCGTTGGAAGCGAATTTTTTGTGTTCTGGGGTAATTTCGTTGGAAGCGAATTTTTTGTGTTCTCGGGTATTTTCGATGGAAGCAAATTTTTTGTGTTCTGGGGTGATTTCGTTGGAAGCCTGTTTTCTGTGCTCTGGAGTCATTTGGTTGGAAGCGAATTTTTTGGGTTCTGGGGTGAATTGGTTGGAAGCTAATTTTTTGTGTTCTCGGGTGATTTCGTTGGTCGCGAATTTTTAGTGCTCTGAGGTCATTTCGTTGGAAGCGTGTTTTCTGTGCGATGGAGTCATTTTGTTGGAAGCCAATTTTTTGTACTCTGTGGTGATTTCGTTGGAAGTGAATTTTTTGTGTTCTCGGGTGATTTCGTTGAAAGGGAATTTTTGTGTTCTGGGGTCATTCCTTTGGAAGCCTGTTTTCTGTGCTCTGGAATCATTTCGTTGGAAGCGAATTTTTTGTGTTCTCGGGTGATTTCATTTAAAGGGAATTTTTTGTGTTCTAGGGTGATTTCGTTGGAAGCGCATTTTTTGTTTTCTGGGGTAATTACTTTGGAAGCGAATTTTTTGTGTTCTCGGGTGATTTCATTGAAAGGAAATTTTTAGTGTTCTGGCATCATTTCATTGGAAGCATGTTTTCTGTGCTCTGGAATCATTTCGTTGGAAGCTAATTTTTTGTGCTCTTGGGTGATTTCTTTGGAAGCAATTTTTTTGGGTTCTAGGGTGATTTCGTTGAGAGGGAATTTTTTGTGTTCTGGTGTCATTTCGTAGGAAGGAATTTTTTTGTGCTCTGGGGTGATTGCGTTGGAAGCGTGTTTTCTGTGCTCTGGAATCATTTCGTTGGAAGCGAATTTTTTGTGTTCTGCAGTGATTTCGATGGAAGGAAATTTTTTAAGTAGAGGGTCATTTCGTTGGAATCATGTTTTATGTGCTCTGGATTCATTTCCTTGGAAGGGAATTTTTTGTGCTCTGGGGTGATTTCATTTTAAGCTAATTTTTTTGTGTTCTAGCGTGATTTCGTTGGAAGCGAATTTTTTTGTGTTCTGGGGTTATTTCGATGGAAGCAAATATTTTCTGTTCTGTGGTAATTTCGTTGGACGTGAATTTTTTGTGTTCTCGGGTGATTTTGTTGTAAGCGAATTTTTTGTGTTCTGGGATGATTTCTTTGAAAGCGAATATTTGTGTTCCCAGGAGATTTCGTTGGAAGCGATTTTTTTGTGTTCTGGGGTAAGTTCGTTGGAAGCGAATTTTTTGTATTCTACGGGTTTTTCGATGGAAGCAAATTTTTGAAATAGGGGGTCATTGCCTTGGAAGCGTGTTTTTGTGCTCTGGAGTCATTTCGTTGGAAGCGAATTTTTTGTGTTCTGGGGTGATTTCGTTGGAAGCGAATATTTGTGTTCTCAGAAAATTTCGTTGCAAGCGAATTTTTTGTGTTCTGGGGTAATTTCTTTGGAAGCGAATTTTTTGTGTTCTCGGGTGATTTCATTGAAAGGGAATTTTTGCGTTCTAGGGTGATTTCGTTGGAAGCGAATCTTTTGTGCTCTGGGACGATTTCGTTGGAAGCAAATATTTGTGTTCTCAGGAGATTTCATTGCAAGCGAATTTTTTGTATTCTGGGGTGATTTCATTTGAAGCGAATTTTTTGTGTTCTCGGGTGATTTCTTTGAAAGGAAATTTTGTGTTTTCGGGTGATTTCTTTGAAAAAGCTAATTTTTTGTGTTGTAGCGTGATTTCGTTGGAAGCGAATTTTTTGTGCTCTGGGGTGATTTCGTTTAAAGGGAGTTTTTCTGTTCTAGGGTGATTTCGTTGGAAGCGAATTTATTGTGTTCTGGGGTGATTTCGATTGAAGCAAATTTTTTCTGTTCTGTGGTAATTATGTTGGACGTGAATTTTTTGTGTTCTCGGGTGATTTCGTTGAACGGGAATTTTTTTGTGCTCTGGGATGGTTTCTTTCGAAGCGAATATTTGTGTTCTCAGGAGATTGCTTTGGAAGCGAATATTTTGTCTTCTGGGGTAATATCTTTGGAAGAGAATTTTTTGTTTTCTCCGGTTTTTTCGATTGAAGCAAATTTTCGAAGTATGGTATCATTTCGTTGGAAGCGTGTTTTCTGTGCTCTGGAGTCATTTCGTTGGAAACGAATTTTTTGTGTTCTGGGGTGATTTCGTTGGAAGCGAATTTTTTGTGCTCTGGGGTGATTTGATTGGAAGCTAATATTTGTGTTCTCAGGATATTTCGTTGCAAGCGAATTTTTTGTGCTCTGGGGTGATTTCGTTGGAAGCGAATTTTTTATGTTCTAGGGTGATTTCGTTGGAAGCGAATTTTTTGCGCTCTGGGGTGATTTGGTTAGAAGGGAATTTTTTGTCTTCTGTGGTTATTTCGATGGAAGCCAATTTTTATGTTCTAGGGTGATTTCCTTGGAAGCGAATTTTTTGTGTTCTCGGGTCATTTCATTGCTACATTGTTTGATGTCCTCTCGAGTCATTTCGTTGGAAGCAAATTTTTTGTGCTCTAGGGTGATTTCATTGGAAGCGATATTTTGGTGTTCTCGGGTGATTTCGTTGAAAGGGAAGTTTTTGTGTTCTTGGGTGATTTCGTTGGAAGCGAATTTTTTGTGCTCTGGGATGATATCTTTGGAAGTGAATATTTGTGTTCTCAGGAGTTTTCATTGGAAAAGAATTTTTTGTCTTCTGGGGTAATATCGTTGGAAGAGAATTTTTTGTGTTCTCCGGTCTTTTCGATGGAAGCAAATTTTGAAATAGTGTGTCATTTCGTTGGAAGCATGTTTTCTGTGCCCTGGAGTCATTTCGTTGGTAGCGAATTTTTTGTACTCTGTGGTAATTTTGTTGGACGTGAATTTTTTGTGTTCTTGGGTGATTTCGTTGAACGGAAATTTTTTGTGCTCTGGGATGATTTCTTTCGAAGTGAATATTTGTGTTGTCAGGAGATTTCTTTGGAAGCGAATATTTTGTCTTCTGGGGTAATATCGTTGGAAGAGAATTTTTTGTTTTCTCCGGTTTTTTTGATTGAAGCAAATTTTCGAAGTATGGTATCATTTCGTTGGAAGCGTGTTTTCTGTGCTCTGGAGTCATTTCGTTGGAAACGAATTTTTTGTGTTCTGGGGTGATTTCGTTGGAAGCGAATTTTTTGTGCTCTGGGGTGATTTGATTGGAAGCTAATATTTGTGTTCTCAGGATATTTCGTTGCAAGCGAATTTTTTGTGCTCTGGGGTGATTTCGTTGGAAGCGAATATTTGTGTTCTCAGGAGTTTTCATTGGAAAAGAATTTTTTGTCTTCTGGGGTAATATCGTTGGAAGAGAATTTTTTGTGTTCTCCGGTTTTTTCGATGGAAGCAAATTTTGAAATAGTGTGTCATTTCGTTGGAAGCATGTTTTCTGTGCTATGGAGTCATTTCGTTGGAAGCGAATTTTTTATACTCTATGGTGATTTCGTTGGAAGTGAATTTTTTATGTTCTCGGGTGATTTCGTTGAAAGGGAATTTTTTGTGTTCTGGGGTCATTTTTTGGAAGCCTGTTTTCTGTGCTCTGGAGTCATTTCGTTGGAAGCGAATTTTTTGTGTTCTGGGGTGATTTCGTTGAAAGCGAATTTTTCGTGTTCTGTAGAAATTTTGTTGGAAGTGAATTTTTTGTGTTCTCCGGTTTTTTCGAATGAAGCAAATTTTTGAAGTAGGGGGTCATGGTGTTGGAAGCATGTTTTCTGTGCTATGGAGTCACTTGGTTGGAAGAGAATTTTTGGTGCTCTGGAGTGATTTCGTTGGAAGCGAATTTTTTGTGTTCTCGGGTGATTTTATTTAAAGGGAATTTTTTGTGTTCTAGGGTGATTTCTTTGGAAGCGCATTTTTTGTTTTCTCGGGTAAATTACGTTGGAATCGAATTTTTTGTGTTCTGGGGTAATTTCGTTGGAAGCAAATTTTTTGTGTTCTCCGGTTTTTCGATGGAAGCAAATTTTTTAAGTAGAGGGTCATTTCGTTGGAAGCGTGTTCTCTGTGCTCTGGAGTTATTCCTTTGGCAGTGAATTTTTTGTGCTCTGGGGTGATTTCGTTGGAAGCGAATTTTTTCTATTCTCGGGTGATTTCTTTGGAAGTGAATTTTTTCTATTCTCGAGTGATTTCGTTGAAAGCGAATTTTTTATGTTCTAGGGTGATTTCGTTGGAAGCGAATTTTTTGTGCTCTTGGGTGATTTGGTTAGAAGGGAATTTTTTGTCTTCTGGGGTTCTTTCGACGGAAGCCAATTTTTTATGTTCTAGGGTGATTTCGTTGGAAGCGAATTTTTTGTGCTCTGGGATGATATCTTTGGAAGCGAATATTTGTGTTCTCAGGAGTTTTCATTGGAAAATAATGTTTTGTCTTCTGGAGTAATATCGTTGGAAGAGAATTTTTTTGTCTTTTCAGGTCGTTTCGATGGAAGCAAATTTTGAAATAGTGTGTCATTTCGTTGGAAGCATGTTTTCTGTGCTATGGAGTCATTTCGTTGGAAGCGAATTTTTTGTACTCTGTGGTGATTTCGTTGGAAGTGAATTTTTTGTGTTCTCGTGTGATTTCGTTGAAAGGGAATTTTTTGCGTTCTGTGGTCATTTCTTTGGAAGCCTGTTTTCTGTGCTCTGAAGTCATTTCGTTGGAAGCGAATTTTTTGTGTTCTGTGGTTATTTCGTTGGAAGTGAATTTTTTGTGTTCTGTGGAAATTTTGTTGGAAGTGAATTTTTTGTGTTCTCCGGTTTTTTCGATGGAAGCAAATTTTTGAAGTAGGGGGTCATTTTGTTAGAAGCATGTTTTCTGTGCTCTGGAGTCACTTGGTTGGAAGAGAATTTTTGTGGCTCTGGAGAGATTTCGTTGGAAGGGAATTTTTTGTGTTCTCGGGTGATTTCATTTAAAGGGAATTTTTTGTGTTCTAGGGTGATTTCATTTAAAGGGAATTTTTTGTGTTCTAGGGTGATTTCGTTGGAAGCACATTTTTTGTTTTCTGGGGTAAGTACGTTGGAAGCGAATTTTTTGTGTTCTCGGGTGATTTCATTGAAAAGAAATTTTTAGTGTTCTCGCATCATTTCATTGGAAGCGTGTTTTCTGTGCTCTGGATTCATTTCGTTGTTAACTAATTTTTTGTGCTCTTGGGTGATTTCGTTGGAAGCAAATTTTTTGGGTTCTTGGGTGATTTCGTTGAAAGGGAATTTTTTGTGTTCTGGGGTCATTTCGTTGGAAGCCTGTTTTCTGTGCTCTGGAGTCATTTCGTTGGAAGGGAATTTTTTGTGCTCTGGGGTAATTGCGTTGGAAGCGAATATTTTGTGTTCTCGGGTGATTTCATTGAACGGGAATTTTTTGTGTTCTAGGGTGATTTCGTTGGAAGTGAATTTTCTGTGTTCTGGGGTGATTTCAATGGAAGTGAATTTTTTGTGTTCTCTGGTTTTTTCAATCAAAGCAAATTTTTGAAGTAGGGGGTCATTTCATTGGAATCGTGTTTTCTGTGCTCTGGAGTCATTTCGTTGGAAGGGAATTTTTTGTACTCTGGGGTGATTTCGTTGGAAGCGAATTTTTTTGTTCTTGGGTGATTTCGTTCAAAGGTAAGTTTTTGTGTTCAAGGTTGATTTCGTTGGAAGCGAATTTTTTTGTTCTGGGGTAATTACGTTGGAAGCGAATTTTTTGTGTTCTCGGGAGATTTCTTTGGCCGCGAATTTTTAGTGTTCTGGGGTCATTTAGTTGGAAGCGTGTTTTCTGTGCTCTGGAGTCATTTCGATGGAAGCGAATTTTTTGTGCTCTGGGTGATTTCGTTGGAAGCGAATTTTTTGTGTTCTGGGGTAATTTCGTTTGAAGCGAATTTTTTTGTTCTCGGGTGATTTCGATGGAAGCAAATTTTTGAACTATGGTATCATTTCATTCGAAGCGTGTTTTCTGTGCTCTGGAGTCATTTCGTTGGAACGAATTTTTTGTGATCTAGGGTGATTTCGTTTAAAGGGAGTTTTTCTGTTCTAGGGTGATTTCGTTGGAAGCGACTTTATTGTGTTCTGGGGTGATTTCGATGGAAGCAAATTTTTTCTGTTCTGTGGTAATTTCGTTGGACGTGAATTTTTTGTGTTCTCGGGTGATTTCGTTGAACGGGAATTTTGTTGTGCTCTGGGATGATTTCTTTCGAAGCGAATATTTGTGTTCTCAGGAGATTTCTTTGGAAGCGAATATTTTGTCTTCTGGGGTAATATCGTTGGAAGAGAATTTTTGTTTTCTCCGGTTTTTTCGATTGAAGCAAATTTTCGAAGTATGGTATCATTTCGTTGGAAGTGTGTTTTCTGTGCTCTGGAGTCATTTCGTTGGAAGCGAATTTTTTGTGATCTAGGGTGATTTCGTTTAAAGAGAGTTTTTCTGTTCTAGGGTGATTTCGTTGGAAGCGAATTTTTTGTGCTCTGGGGTGATTTGATTGGAAGCTAATATTTGTGTTCTCAGGATATTTCGTTGCAAGCGAATTTTTTGTGCTCTGGGGTGATTTCGTTGGAAGCGAATTTTTTGCGCTCTAGGGTGATTTGGTTAGAAGGGAATTTTTTGTCTTCTGTGGTTATTTCGATGGAAGCCAATTTTTATGTTCTAGGGTGATTTCTTTGGAAGCGATTTTTTTGTGTTCTCAGGTCATTTCATTGCTACATTGTTTTGTGTCCTCTCGAGTCATTTCGTTGGAAGCGAATTTTTTGTGCTCTTGGTGATTTCATTGGAAGCGATATTTTGGTGTTCTCGGGTGATTTCGTTGAAAGGGAATTTTTGTGTTCTTGTGTGATTTCGTTGGAAGCGAATTTCTTGTGCTCTGGGATGATATCTTTGGAAGCGAATATTTGTGTTCTCAGGAGTTTTCGTTGGAAAAGAATTTTTTGTCTTCTGGGGTAATATCGTTGGAAGAGAATTTTTTGTGTTCCCCGGTCTTTTCGATGGAAGCAAATTTTGAAATAGTGTGTCATTTCGTTGGAAGCATGTTTTCTGTGCTCTGGAGTCATTTCGTTGGTAGCGAATTTTTTGTACTCTGGCGTGATTTCGTTGGAAGCGAATTTTTTGTGTTCTCGGGTGATTTCATTTAAAGGGAATTTTTTGTGTTCTAGGGTGATTTCGTTGGAAGCGCATTTTTTGTTTTCTGGGGTAATTACTTTGGAAGCGAATTTTTTGTGTTCTCGGGTGATTTCATTGAAAGGAAATTTTTAGTGTTCTGGCATCATTTCATTGGAAGCATGTTTTCTGTGCTCTGGAATCATTTCGTTGGAAGCTAATTTTTTGTGCTCTTGGGTGATTTCATTGGAAGCAATTTTTTTGGGTTCTAGGGTGATTTCGTTGAAAGGGAATTTTTTGTGTTCTGGTGTCATTTCGTAGGAAGGAATTTTTTTGTGCTCTGGGGTGATTGCGTTGGAAGCGTGTTTTCTGTGCTCTGGAGTCATTTCGTTGGAACGAATTTTTTGTGATCTACGGTGATTTCTTTTGAAGGGAGTTTTTCTGTTCTAGGGTGATTTCGTTGGAAGCGAATTTATTGTGTTCTGGGATGATTTCGATGGAAGCAAATTTTTTCTGTTCTGTGGTAATTTCGTTGGATGTGAATTTTTTGTGTTCTCGGGTGATTTCGTTGAAAGGGAATTTTTTGTGTTCTAGGGTGATTTCGTTGGAAGCGAATTTTTTTGTGCTCTGTGATGATTTCTTTGGAAGCAGATATTGTGTTCCCAGGAAATTTCGTCGGAAGTGATTTTTTTGTGTTCTGGGGTAATTTTGTTGGAAGTGAAATTTTTGTGTTCTCAGATGATTTCGATGGAAGCAAATTTTTGAAATATGGGGTCATATCGTTGGAAGCATGTTTTCAGTGCTCTGGAGTCATTTCTTTGGAAGTGAATTTTTCGTACTCTATGATGATTTCTTTCGAAGCGAATTTTTTGTGCTCTGGAATGATATCTTTGGAAGCGAATATGTGTGCTCTCAGGAGATTTTGTTGGAAAAGAATTTTTTGTCTTCTGGGGTAATATCGTTTGAAGAGAATTTTTTGTGTTCTCGGTTGATTTCGATGGAAGCAAATTTTTGAAATAGGGGGTCATTTCGTTGGAAGCGTGTTTTCTGTGCTCTGGAAACATTTCGTTCGAAGAGAATTTTTTGTGCTCTGGCGTGTTTTCGTTGGAAGCGAATTTTTAGTGCTCTAGGAGGATATCTTTGGAAGAGAATATTTGTGTTCTCAGGAGATTTCATTGGAAAAGAATTTTTTGTCTTCTGGGGTAATATCTTTGAAAGAGAATTTTTTGTGTTCTCCGGTCTTTTCGGTGGAAGCAAATATTTGAAGTAGGGGGTCATTTCATTGGAAGCGTGTTCTCTGTGCTAAGGAGTCATTTCGTAGGAAGCGAGCTTTTTGTCTTCTGGGGTGATTTCGTTGCAAGCAAATTTTTTGTGTTCAGGGTTAATTTCGTTGGAAGCGAATTTTTTGTGTTCTCAGGTGATTTCGATGGAAGCAAATTTTTGAAGTATGGGGTCATATCGTTGGAAGCGTGTTTTCTGTGCTCTGGAATCATTTCTTTGGAAGCGAGTTTTTCGTGCCCTGGGGTGATTTTGTTGGAAGCGAATTTTTTGTGTTCTCGGGTGATTTCGTTGAAAGCGAATTTTTTATGTTCTAGGGTGATTTCATTGGAAGTGAATATTTTTCTGCTCTGGGGTGATTTCGTTGGAAGCAAATTTTTTGTGTTCTCGGGTGATTTCTTTGAAAGGGAATTTTTGTGTTCTGGGGTAATTTCGTTGGAAGCGTTTTTTTGTGTTCTCCGGTTTTTTCGATGGAAGCGAATTTTTTAAGTAGGGGGTCATTTCGTTGGAAGTGTGTTTTCTGTGCTCTGGAGTCATTTCGTTGGAAGCGAATTTTTTGTGTTCTCGGGTGATATCGATGGTAGCAAATTTTTGAAGTAAGGGATTATTTCGTTGGAAGCGTGTTTTCTGTGCTCAGGAGTAATTTCGTTGGAAGCGAAGTATTTGTGTTCTGGGGTGATTTCGTTGGAAGCGAATATTTGTGTTCTCAGAAAATTTCGTTGCAAGCAAATTTTTAGTGTTCTGGGGTTATTTATTTGGAAGCAACTTTTTTATGTTCTCTGGTTTTTCGATGGAAGCAAATTTTTGAAGTAGGGGGTCATTTCGTTGGAATCGTGTTTTCTGTGCTCTGGAGTCATTTCGTTGGAAGGGAATTTTTTGTGCTCTGGGGTATTTTGTTGGAAGCCAATTATTTGTGTTCTCGGGTGATTTCATTGAAAGCTAATTTTTGTGTTCTAGTGTGATTTCGTGGGAAGCGGATTTTTTTGTGCTCTAGGATGATTTCTTTGGAAGCGAATATTTGTGTTCCCAGGAGATTTCGTTGGAAGCGAATTTATTCTGTTCTGGGGTAATTTCGTTGGAAGCGAATTTTTTGTGTTCTCGGGTGATTTCGATGGAAGCAAATTTTTCAAATATGGGGTCAATTCATTGTAAGCGTGTTTTCTGTGCCCTGGAGTCATTTCGTTGGAAGCGAATTTTTTGTGTTCTGGTGTGCTTTCGTTGAAAGCGAATATGTGTGTTCTCAGAAAATTTCGTTGCAAGCGAATTTTTTGTGTTCTGGGGTAATTTCTTTGGAAGCTAATTTTTTATGTTCTCCGGTTTTTCGATGGCAGCAAATTTTTTAAGTAGAGGGGTCATTTCGTTGGAATCATGTTTTATGTGCTCTGGAGTCATTTCCTTGGAAGGGAATTTTTTGTGCTCTGGGGTGATTTCATTTTAAGCTAATTTTTTTGTGTTCTAGCGTGATTTCGTTGGAAGCGAATTTTTTGTGTTCTGGGGTTATTTCGATGGAAGCAAATATTTTCTGTTCTGTTGTAATATCGTTGGACGTGAATTTTTTGTGTTCTCGGGTGATTTCGTTGAAAGGGAATTTTTTGTGTTCTCGGGTGATTTTGTTGTAAGCGAATTTTTTTGTGTTCTGGGATGATTTCTTTGAAAGCGAATATTTGTGTTCCCAGGAGATTTTGTTGGAAGCGATTTTTTTGTGTTCTGGTGTAAGTTCGTTGGAAGCGAATTTTTTGTATTCTACGGGTTTTTCGATGGAAGCAAATTTTTGAAATAGGGGGTCATTGCCTTGGAAGCGTGTTTTTGTGCTCTGGAGTCATTTCGTTGGAAGCGAATTTTTTGTGTTCTGGGGTGATTTCGTTGGAAGCGAATATTTGTGTTCTCAGAAAATTTCGTTGCAAGCGAATTTTTTGTGTTCTGGGGTAATTTCTTTGGAAGCGAATTTTTTATGTTCTCCGGTTTTTCGATGGAAGCAAATTTTTTAAGTAGGTGGTCATTTCGTTGGAAGCTTATTTTCTGTGCTCTGGAGTCCTTTCGTTGGAAGGGAACTTTTTGTGTTCTGGGGTGATTTCGTAGGAAGCGAATTTTTTGTGTTCTCGGGTGATTTCATTGAAAGGGAATTTTTGCGTTCTAGGGTGATTTCGTTGGAAGCGAATCTTTTGTGCTCTGGGACGATTTCTTTGGAAGCAAATATTTGTGTTCTCAGGAGATTTCATTGCAAGCGAATTTTTTGTATTCTGGGGTGATTTCATTTGAAGCGAATTTTTTGTGTTCTCGGGTGATTTCTTTGGAAGGAAATTTTGTGTTTTCGGGTGATTTCGTTGAATAAGCTAATTTTTTGTGTTGTAGCGTGATTTCGTTGGAAGCGAATTTTTTGTGCTCTGGGGTGATTTCGTTTAAAGGGAGTTTTTCTGTTCTAGGATGATTTCGTTGGAAGCGAATTTATTGTGTTCTCTGGTGATTTCGTTGAACGGGAATTTTTTTGTGCTCTGGGATGATTTCTTTCAAAGCCAATATTTGTGTTCTCAGGAGATTTCTTTGGAAGCGAATATTTTGTCTTCTGGGGTAATATCGTTGGAAGAGAATTTTTTGTTTTCTCCGGTTTTTTCGATTGAAGCAAATTTTCGAAGTATGGTATCATTTCGTTGGAAGCGTGTTTTCTGTGCTCTGGAGTCATTTCGTTGGAAACGAATTTTTTGTGTTCTGGGGTAATTTCGTTGGAAGCGAAATTTTTGTGTTCTCGGATGATTTCGATGGAAGCAAATTTTTGAAATATGGGGTCATATCGTTGGAAGCATGTTTTCCGTGCTCTGGAGTCATTTCTTTGGAAGTGAATTTTTCGTACTCTAGGGTGATTTCATTCGAAGCGAATTTTTTGTGCTCTGGAATGATATCTTTGGAAGCGAATATGTGTGCTCTCAGGAGATTTTGTTGGAAAAGAATTTTTTGTCTTCTGGGGTAATATCTTTGTAAGAGAATTTTTTGTGTTCTCCGGTCTTTTCGGTGGAAGCAAATATTTGAAGTAGGGGGTCATTTCATTGGAAGTGTGTTCTCTGTGCTAAGGAGTCATTTCGTAGGAAGCGAGCTTTTTGTCTTCTGGGGTGATTTCGTTGCAAGCAAATTTTTTGTGTTCAGGGTTAATTTCGTTGGAAGCGAATTTTTTGTGTTCTCAGGTGATTTCGATGGAAGCAAATTTTTGAAGTATGGGGTCATATCGTTGGAAGCGTGTTTTCTGTGCTCTGGAATCATTTCTTTGGAAGCGAGTTTTTTGTGCCCTGGGGTGATTTTGTTAGAAGCGAATTTTTTGTGTTCTCGGGTGATTTCGTTGAAAGCGAATTTTTTATGTTCTAGGGTGATTTCGTTGGAAGTGAATATTTTTCTGCTCTGGGGTGATTTGGTTGGAAGCGAATTTTTTGGCTTCTGTTGTGATTTCGATGGAAGCGAATTTTTTATGTTCTAGGGTGTTTTCGTTGGAAGCGATTTTTTGTTCTCTGGGGTGATTTCGTTGGAAGCGAATTTTTTGTGTTCTCGGGTGATTTCGTTGAAAGGGAATTTTTGTGTTCTGGGGTAATTTCGTTGGAAGCGTATTTTTGTGTTCTCCGGATTCATTTCGTTGGATGCGAATTTTTTGTGTTCTCGGGTGTTATCGATGGTAGCAAATTTTTGAAGTAAGGGATTATTTTGTTGGAAGCGTGTTTTCTGTGCTCAGGAGTAATTTCGTTGGAAGCGAAGTTTTTGTGTTCTGGGGTGATTTCGTTGGAAGCGAATATTTGTGTTCTCAGAAAATTTCGTTGCAAGCAAATTTTTAGTGTTCTGGGGTTATTTCTTTGGAAGCAACTTTTTTATGTTCTCTGGTTTTTCGATGGAAGCAAATTTTTGAAGTATGGGATCATTTCGTTGGAAGCTTGTTTTCTGTGCTCTGGAGTCATTTCGTTGGAAGCCTATTTTTTGTGTTCTGGGGTAATTTCGTTGGAAGCTAATGTTTTGTGTTCTCCGGTTTTTTCAATGGAAGAAACTTATTGAAATAGGGGATCATTTCATTGGAAGCGTGTTTTCTGTGATCTGGAGTCATTTCATTGGAAGCGAATTTTTTGTGTTCTGGAGTGATTTCGTTGGAAGCGAATATATGTGTTCTCAGAAGATTTCGTTGAAAGCGAATTTTTTGTGCTCTGGGGTGATTTCTTTGGAAGCGAATATTTGTGTTCTCAGGAGATTTCGTTGCAAGCGAATTTTTTGTGGTCTGGGGTAATTTCGTTGGAAGCGTATTTTTGTGTTCTCCAGTTTTATCGATGGAAGCGAATTTTTTAAGTAGGGGGTCATTTCGTTTGAAGCGTGTTGTCTGTGCTCTGGAGTCATTTCGTTGGTAGCGAATTTTTTGTGTTCTCTGGTGATTTCGATGGAAGCAAATTTTTGAAGTATGAGATCATTTTGTTGAAAGCATGTTTTCTGTGCTCTGGAGTAATTTCGTTGGAAGCGAATTTTTTGGGTTCTGGTGTGATTTCGTTGGAAGCGAATATTTGTGTTCTCAGAAAATTTCATTGCAAGCCAATTTTTTTGTTCTGGGGTGATTTCGTTGGAAGCGAATATTTGTGTTCTCAGAAAATTTCGTTGCAAGCGAATTTTTTGTGTTCTGGGGTAATTTCTTTGGAAGCGAATTTTTTATGTTCTCCGGTTTTTCGATGGAAGCAAATTTTTTAAGTAGGGGGTCATTTCTTTTGAAGCTTATTTTCTGTGCTCTGGAGTCCTTTCGTTGGAAGGGAACTTTTTGTGTTCTGGGGTGATTTCGTAGGAAGCGAATTTTTTGTGTTCTCGGGTGATTTCATTGAAAGGGAATTTTTGCGTTCTAGGGTGATTTCGTTGGAAGCGAATCTTTTGTGCTCTGGAACGATTTCTTTGGAAGCGAATATTTGTGTTCTCAGGAGATATCATTGCAAGCGAATTTTTTTGTGTTCTGGGGTGATTTCATTGGAAGCGAATTTTTTGTGTTCTCGAGTGATTTCTTTGAAAGGAATTTTTGTGTTTTCGGGTGATTTCGTTGAAAAAGCTAATTTTTTGTGTTGTAGCGTGATTTCTTTGGAAGCAAATTTTTTTTATTCTGGGGTGATTTCGATGGAAGCAAATTTTTTTATGTTCTGTGATAATTTCTTTGGACGTGAATTTTTTGTGTTATCGGGGGCTTTTGTTGGAATCAAATTTTTTTGTGCTCTGGGATGGTTTCTTTGGAAGTGAATATTTGTGTTCTCAGGATATTTCGTTGGAAAAGAATTTTTGTCTTCTGAGGTAATTTCGTTGGAAGCGAATTTTTTGTGTTCTCAGATTATTTCAATGGAAGCAAATTTTTGAAGTATGGGATCATTTCGTTGGAAGCTTGTTTTCTGTGCTCTGGATTCATTTCGTTGGAAGCCTATTTTTTGTGTTCTGGGGTAATTTCGAAGGAAGCTAATTTTTTGTGTTCTCTGGGTTTTTCAATGGAAGCAAATTATTGAAATAGGGGGTCATTTCATTGGAAGCGTGTTTTCTGTGATCTGGAGTGATTTCAATGGAAGCGAATTTTTTGTGTTCTGGGGTGATTTCGTTGGAAGCGAATATATGTGTTCTCAGAGGATTTCGTTGAAAGCGAATTTTTTGTGCTCTGGGGTGATTGCTTTGGAAGCGAATATTTGTGTTCTCAGGAGACTTCGTTGCAAGCGAATTTTTTGTGTTCTGGGGTAATTTCGTTGGAAGCGTATTTTTGTGTTCTCCGGTTTTTTCGATGGAAGCGAATTTTCTAAGTAGGGGGTCATTTCGTTGGAAGCGTGTTTTCTGTGCTCTGGAGTCATTTCGTTGGAAGCGAATTTTTTGTGTTCTCTGGTGATTTCGAAGGAAGCAAATTTTTGAAGTATGAGATCATTTTGTTGAAAGCATGTTTTCTGTGCTCTGGAGTAATTTCGCTGGAAGCGAATTTTTTTTGTTCTGGAGTGATTTCGTTGGAAGCGAATATTTGTGTTCTCAGAAAATTTCGTTGGAAGCGAATTTTTTTTTTCCTTTGGAAGCGAATTTTTTGTATTCTCAGGTGATATCGTTGAAAGCGAATTTTTTATATTCTAGGGTGATTTCGTTGGAAGCGAATTTTTTTGTGCTCTGGGATGGTTTCTTTGGAAGCGAATATTTGTGTTCTCAGGAGATTTCGTTGGAAAAGAATTTTTTGTCTTCTGGGGTAATCTCGTTGGAAGAGAATTTTTTGTGTTCTCTGGTTTATTCGATGGAAGCAAATTTTTGAAGTAGGGGGTCATTTCTTTGGAAGCGTGTTTTCTGAGCCCTGGAATCATTTCGTTGGAAACGAATCTTTTGTGCTCTGGGACGATTTCGTTGGAAGCGAATATTTGTGTTCTCAGGAGATTTCATTGCAAGCGAATTTTTTGTGTTCTGGGGTGATTTCATTGGAAACGAGTTTTTTGTGTTCTGGGGTGATTTCATTGGAAACAAATATTTGTGTCCTCAGGAGATTTCGTTGGAAAAGAAATTTTTGTCTTCTGAGGTAATTTGGTTGGAAGCGAATTTTTTGTGTTCTCAGATTATTTCAATGGAAGCAAATTTTTGAAGTATGGGATCATTTCGTTGGAAGCTTGTTTTCTGTGCTCTGGATTCATTTCGTTGGAAGCAAATTTTTGGGATTCTGGGGTCATTTCGTTGGAAGCAAATTTTTTTGTTCTGGGGTGATTTCGATGGAAGATAATTTTTTATTTTCTAGGGTGATTTCTTTGGAAGCGAATTTTTTGTGTTCTTGCTTGATTTCGTTGGAAGGGAATTTTTTGCGCTCTGGGGTGCTTTCGTTGGAAGCGAATTTTTTCTGCTCTGGGATGATATCTTTGGAAGCGAATATTTGTGTTCTCAGGTGATTTCGATGGAAACAAATTTTTGAAGTAGGGGGTAATTTCGTTGGAAGCGTGCTTTCTGTGCCCTGGAGTCATTTCGTTGGAATCGACTTTTTTGTTCTCTGGGTGATTTCATTGGAAACGAATATTTGTGTTCTCAGGAGATTTCATTGCAAGCGAATTTTTTGTGTTCTGGGTTAATTTCTTTGGAAGCGAATTTTTTGTATTCTCAGGTGATATCGTTGAAAGCGAATTTTTTATATTCTAGGGTGATTTCTTTGGAAGCGAGTTTTTTGTGCTCTGGGGTGAGTTCGTTGGAAGCGAATATTTGTGTTCTCAGGAGGTTTCGTTGGAAAAGAAATTTTTGTCTTCTGGGGTAATTTAGTTGGAAGCGAATTTTTTGTGTTCTCAGGTGATTTCCATGGAAGCAAATATTTGAAATAAGGGGTCATTTCGTTGGATTCGTGTTTTCTGTGCTCTGGAGTCCTTTCGTTGGAAGGGAATTTTTTGTGCTCTGGCGTTATTTCGTTGGAAGGAATTTCTTGTAATCTGGGGTAATTTCGTTGGAATCGAATTTTTGTGTTCTCGGGTGATTTTGATCGAAGCGAATTTTTTATATTCTTGGATTATTTCTTTGGAAGCGAATTTTTTATATTCTTGGGTTATTTCTTTGGAAGCAAATTTTTTTGTATTCTGGGGTGATTTCGTTGGAAGCGAATGTTTTGTGCTCTGGGGTAATTTCGTTGGAAGCGAATTTTTTGTTCTCTGGGATGATATCTTTGGAAGCGAATATTTGTGTTCTCACGAGATTTCGTTGGAAAAGAATTTTTTGTCTCTGGGGTAATATTGTTGGAAGAGAATTTTTTGTGTTTTCCTGTCTTTTCGATGGAAGCAAATTTTTGAAGTAGGGGATCATTTCTTTGGAAGCGTGTTTTCTGTGCTCTGGAGTCAACTCATTGGAAGCGAAATTTTTGTTCTCTGGGGTGATTTCATTGGAAGCGAATTTTTTTTTGTTCTCGGGTGATTTCTTTGAAAGGGAATTTTTGTGTTCTAGGGTGATTTCGTTAGAAGCGAATTTTTTGTGTTCTGGGGTGATTTCGTTGGAAGCCAATATTTGTGTTCTTGGGTGATTTTGTTGGAAGGGAATTTTTGTACTCTGGGGTGATTTCTTTGGAAGCAAATTTTTTTGTGCTAAGGGTGATTTCTTTGGAAGCGAATATTTGTGTTCTCAGGAGATTTCGTTGGAAGCAAATTTTTTTTCTTCTGGGGTAATATCGTTGGAAGCGAATTTTTTGTGTTCTGGGGTGATTTCGTGGAAGGCGAATTCTTTGTGTCTCCGGTTTTTTCGAATGAAGCAAATTTTTGAAATAGGGGGTCATTTCGTTGGAAGCGTGTTTTTTTACGTGCTCTGGAGTCTTTTCGTTGGACGTGAATTTTTGTGTTTTTCGGTGATTTCGATGGAAGCGAAATTTTTGTTTTCTAGGGTCATTTCACTGGAAGCGTGTTTTCTGTGCTCTGGAGTCATTTCGTTGGATGCGAATTTTTTGTGTTCTAGGATGATTTCGTTGGAAGCAAATTTTTTATGTTCTCGGGTGAGTTCGTTGGTAGAGTTTTTTCTGTGTTCTGGAGTCTTTTCGTTCGATGTGAATTTTTGTGTTTTGCGGTGATTTTGATGGAAGCGAAATATTTGTTTTCTGGGGTCATTTCATTGGAAGTGTGTTTTCTGTGCTCTGGAGTCATTTCATTGGATGCGAATTTTTTGTGTTCTAGGATGATTTCGTTGGAAGCAAATTTTTTGTGTTCTCGAGTGATTCCGTTGGTAGCGTTTTTTCTGTGTTCTGGAGTCATTTCGTTGGAAGCAACATTTTTGTGTTCTGCGGTTATTTCTTTGGGAGCAAATTTTTTGTGTTCTGGGGTGATTTTGTTGGAAGCGAATTTTTGTGTTCTGGGATGATTTCTTTGGAAGCAAAGTTTTGTGTTCTGGGGTGATTTCGATGGAAGCGAAATTTTTGTGTTCTGGGGTGATTTCGATGGAAGCAAATTTTTTCTGTTCTGGGGTAATTTCGTTGTTAGCAAATATATGCGTATTCAGGTGATTTTATTCAGTTCTGGGGTAATTTCGTTGGAAGCCAATATTTGTGTTCTTGGGTGATTTTGTTGGAAGGGAATTTTTTGTGCTCTGGGTTGATTTGGTTGGAAGTAATTTTTTTCTATTCTGGGTTAATTTTTTTGGATGCGAATTTTTTGTGTTCTTCGGTTTTCGTGGGAAGCGAATATTTGCGTTCTCAGGAGATTTCGTTGCAAGCTAATTTTTTGTGTTTTGGTGTAATTTCATTGGAAGCTAATTTTTTGTGTTCGCTGGTTGTTTCGATGGAAGAAAATTTTTCAAGTAGGGGGTCATTTCGTTGGAAGCGTGTTTTCTGTGCTTTGGAGTCTTTTCATTGGAGGTGAATTTTTGTGTTTTGCGGTGATTTCGATGGAAGCGAATTTTTTATGTTCTAGGGTGATTTCGTTGGAAGCGAAATTTTTGTTTTCTGGGGTCATTTCATTGGAAGCGTGTTTTCTGTGCTCTGGAGTCATTTCATTGGAAGCGAATTTTTTATGTTCTCCGGTTTTTTCGATGGAAGCAAATTTTGGAATTAGGGGGTCATTTCATTGGAAGCGTGTTTTCTGTGCTCTGGAGTCATTTTATTGGAAGCGAATTTTTTATGTTCTGGGGTGATTTCGTTGGAAGCAAATATATGTGTTCTCAGAATATTTCGTTGCAAGCAAATTTTTTGTGTTCTGGGGTAATTTCGTTGGAAATGAATTTTTTGTGCTCTGGGGTGATTTTGTTGGAAGATTGTGTCTTGTGTTCTGGGGTAATTTCGTTGTAATTGAATTTTTTGTGCTCTGGGGTGATCTCGTTGAAAGGAAAAGATTTTGTTCTGGGGTGATTTTGTTGGAAGCGAATTTTTTTGAAGTATGGGTTTCTTTCGTAGGTAGGGTGTTTTCTGTTCTCTAGAGTAATTTTTTGAAAGCAAATTTTTTGTGTTCTGGGGTGATTTCGTTGGAGGCGAATTCTTTGTGTCTCCGGTTTTTTTGAATGAAGCAAATTTTTGAAATAGGGGGTCATTTCGTTGAAAGCATATTTTCTGTGCTCTGGGTCTTTTCGTTGGATGTGAATTTTTGTGTTTTGCGGTGATTACGATGGAAGCGAAATTTTTGTTTTCTGGGGTCATTTCATTGGAAGCGTGCTTTCTGTGCTCTGGAGTCATTTCGTTGGATGCGAATTTTTTGTGTTCTAGGATGATTTCGTTGGAAGCGAATTTTTTGTGTTCTAGGGTGATTTCGTTGGAAGTGAAATTTTTGTTTTCTGGGGTCATTTCATTGGAAGCGTGTTTTCTGTGCTCTGGAGTCATTTCTTTGGAAGCGAATTTTTTATGTTCTCCGGTTTTTTCGATGGAAGCAAATTTTTGAATTAGGGGGTCGTTTCGTTGGAAGCGTGTTTTCTGTGATCTTGAGTCATTTCATTGGAAGCGAATTTTTTGTGTTCTGGGGTGATTTCTTTGGAAGCGAATATATGTGTTCTCAGAAGATTGCGTTGCAAGCAAATTTTTTTGTTCTCTGGGGTGATTTCTTTGGAAGCGAATATTTGTGTTCTCAGGAGATTTCCTTCCAAGCAAATTTTTTGTGTTCTGGGGTAATTTCTTTGGAAGCGTATTTTTGTGTTCTCCGGTTTTTTCGATGGAAGCGAATTTTTGAAGTAGGGGGTCATTTTGTTGGAAGCGTGTTTTCTGTGCTCTGGAGTCATTTCGTTGGAAGCGAATTTTTTTGTTCTGGGGTGATTTCGTTGGAAGTGAATATTTGTGTTCTCAGAAAATTTCGTTGCAAGAGAATTTTTTGTGTTCTGGGGTAATTTCAGTGGAAGCGAATTTTTTATGTTCTCCGGTTTTTCGATGGAAGCATGTTTTCTGTGCTCTGGAGTCATTTCGTTGTCAGCGAAATTTTTGTGTTCTGGGGTGATTTCAATGGAAGCCAATATTTGTGTTCTTGGGTGATTTTGTTGGAAGGGAATTTTTGTACTCTGGGGTGATTTCTTTGGAAGCAAATTTTTTGTGCTCTGGGATGATTTCTTTGGAAGCCAATATTTGTATTCTCAATAGTTTTCTTTAGAAGTGAATTTTTTGTGTTCAGGGGTAATTTCGTTGAAAGCGAATTTTATGTGTTCTCTGGTCTTTTCGATGGAAGAAAATTTTTGAAGTCTGAGGTCATTTCTTTGGAAGCGAATTTTTTATGTTTTCGGGTGATTTCGATGGAAACAAATTTTTGAAGTATGGGGTCATTTCTTTGCAAGCGTGTTTTCTGTGCTCTGGAGTCACTTCGTTGTAAGCGAATTTTTTGTGCTCTAGTGTGATTTCTTTGGAAGCGAATATTTGTGTTCTCCGAAGATTTGGTTGCAAGAGAATTTTTTGTTTTCTTGGGTAATTTCGTAGGAAGCGAATTTTTTGTGTTCTACTGTTTTTCGCTGGAAGAAAATTTTTGACGTAGGGGGTCATTTCGTTGGAAGAGAATTTTTTGTGCTCTGGGGTGATTTCGTTGGAAGCGAATTTTTTGTATCCCCTGTTCATTTTGTTGAAAGCGAAGTTTTTATGTTCCAGGGTGATTTCGTTGTAAGCAATTTTTTTTGTGCTCTGGGGTATTTGGTTGGAAGCGCATATTTTGTCTTCTCTGGTGATTTCGATTGAAGCGAATTTTTTATGTTATAGGGTCATTTTACGGGAAGCGAATTTTTTGTGCTCTGTGGTGATTACGTTGGAAGTGAATTTTTTTTCTCGGGTGATATCGTTGAAAGCGAATTTTTTGTGTTCTAGGTGATTTTGTTGGCAGTGAATTTTTTGTGTTCTGGGGTCATTTCTTTGGAAGCGTGTTTTCTGTGCTCTGGAGTCATTTCGTTGGAAGCTAATTTTTTGTGCTCTGTGGTGATTTCGTTGGAAGCGAATTTTTTTTGTTCTCGGGTGTTTTCGTTGAAAGAGAATTTTTTGTGTTCTAGGGTGATTTCGTTGGAAGTGAATTTTTTGTGCTAAGGGTGATTTCTTTGGAAGCGAATATTTGTGTTCTCAGGAGATTTCGTTGGAAGCGAATTTTTTTTCTTCTGGGGTAATATCGTTGGAAGCGAATTTTTTGTGTTCTTGGGTATTTAGTTGGAAGCGAATTTTTTGTGCTGTCTGGTGATTTTGTTTGAAGCGAATTTTTTCTCTTCAGGGTTAATTTCGTTGGAAGCTAATTTTTTGTGTTCTGGTGTGATAACATTGGGAATGAATATTTCATGCTCTGTGGTGACTACGATAGAAGCAAATTTTTTCTCTCCTGGGGTAATTTCGTTGAAAGGGAATTTTTTGTGTTCTAGGATGATTTCGTTGATATCGAATTTTTTGTGCTTTAGGGTGATTTTGTTGGAAGCGAATTTTTTGTGCTTTGGGGTGATTTCGTTGGAAGCAAATGTTTTCTGCTCTGGGATAATTTCGTTGGACGAGAATATTTTTAAGTATGGGGTGATTTCCTTAGAAGCGTGTTTTCTATGCTCAGGAGTCATTTCGTTGGAAGCGAATGTTTTATGTTCTGGGGAGATTTCATTGGAAGCGAATTTTTTGTGTTCTCGGGTGATTTCGATGGAAGCAAATGTTTGAAATAGGGGGTCATTTCGTTCGAAGCGTGTTTTCTAGCTATGGAGTCATTTCGTTGGAAGCAAATTTTTTGTGCTCTGGGGTGATTTCGTTGGAAGCGAATTTTTTGTGTTCTGGGGTAATTTCATTGGAAGCAAATTTTTTTGTGTTCTCGGGTGATTTTGTAGAAAGCCAATTTTTTGTGTTCCAGGGTGATTTCGTTGGAAACGAATTTTTTGTGCTCTGGGGCGATTTTGATGGAAGAGTATTTCTTGTGTTCTGGGGTAATTTTGTTGTAATCGAATTTTTTGAGCTCTGGGGTTATTTCGTTGAAAGAAAAAGATTTTGTTCTGGGGTGATTTTGTTGGAAGCGAATTTTTTGTGTTCTGGGGTGATTTCGTTGGAGGCGAATTCTTTGTGCCTCCGGTTTTTTCAAATGAAGCAAATTTTTGAAATAGGGGGTCATTTCGTTGGAAGCGTGTTTTCTGTGCTCTGGAGTCTTTTTATTGGATGTGAATTTTTGTCTTTTGCGGTGATTTCGATGGAATCGAAATTTTTGTTTTCTGGGGTCATTTCATTGGAACCGTGTTTTCTGTGCTCTGGAGTCATTTCATTGGTTGCGAATTTTTTGTGTTCTAGGATGATTTCGTTGGAAACGAATTTTTTTGTGTTTTCGGGTGATTTCGTTGGTAGCGTTTTTTCTGTGTTCTGGAGTCATTTCGTTGGAAGCGAAATTTTTGTGTTCTGCGGTGATTTCTTTGGGAGCAAAGTTTTGTGTTCTTGGGTGATTTCGTTGGAAGCCAATATTTGTGTTCCTGGGTGATTTTGTTGGAAGGGAATTTTTTGTGCTCTGGGTTGATTGGGTTGGAAGTAATTTTTTTCTATTCTGGGGTAATTTCGTTGGATGCGAATTTTTTCTGTTCTTCGGTGATTTCGTTGGAAGCGAATATTTGTGTTTTTGCTTGATTTGGTCGGAAGCAAATATTTGTGTTCTCAGGAGATTTCGTTGCAAGCTAATTTTTTGTCTTTTGAGGTAATTTCATTGGAAGCTAATTTTTTGTGTTCGCTGGTTTTTCCGATGGAAGAAAATTTTTGAAGTAGGGGGTCATTTTGTTGGAAGTGTGTTTTCTGTGCTCTGGAGTCTTTTCGTTGGATGTGAATTTTTGTGTTTTGCGGTGATTTCGATGGAAGCGAATTTTTTATGTTCTAGGGTGATTTCGTTGGAAGTGAAATTTTTGTTTTCTGGGGTCATTTCATTGGAAGCGTGTTTTCTGTGCTCTGGAGTCCTTTCTTTGGAAGCGAATTTTTTGTGTTCTCGGGTGATTTCGTTGAAAGCGAATTTTTTATGTTCTAGGGTGATTTTGTTGGAAGCAAATTTTTTGTGCTCAGGAGGGCTTTAGTTGGAAGCGTGTTTTCTGTGCTCTGGAGTCATTTCTTTGGAAGCAAATTTTTTGTGCTCTGGTGTGATTTTGTTGGAAGCGAATTTTTTGTGTTCTCTGGATTTTTCAATTGAAGCAAATTTTTGAAGTAGGGGGTCATTTCGTTGGAAGCGTGTTTTCATTGCTCTGGAGTCATTTGTTGGAAGCCAATTTTTTGTGCTCTGCGGGAATTTCGTTGGAAGCGAATTTTTTGTGTTCTGGGGGATTTCGATGGAAGTAAAAATTTTCCGTTCTGGGGTAATTTCTTTGGAAGCCAATATTTGTGTTCTCGGGTGATTTTTTTGGAAGGGAATTTTTCGTGCTCTGGCTTGATTTGGGTGGAAGTAAATTTATCTATTCTGGGGTAATTTCTTTGGAAGCTAATTTTTTCTGTTCTCGGGTGATTTGGATAGAAGCACATTTTTTGTGTTCTGGGTTGATTTTGTTGGAAGCGAATTTTTGGTGCTCTTGGGTGATTTCATTGGAAGCATGTTTTCTGTGTTTTGGAGTCATTTCGTTGGAAGGGAAATTTTTGTGTTCTGGGTGATTTCTTTGGATGCGAATTTTTTGTGTTCTGGGTTGATTTCGTTGGACGCGAATTTTTTGTGTTCTCAGGTGATTTCGTTGAAAGTGAATTTTTTTTTTTGCCTTGGGTAAATTCGTTGTAAGCGAATTTTTTGTGTTCTGGGTTAATTTCTTTGGAAGGGAATATTTGTGTTCTCAGGAGATTTCGTTGGAAGCAAATTTTTTGTGCTTTAGGATGATTTCATTGGAAGCTAATATTTGTGTTCCCGGGTGATTTCGTTAGAAACGAATTTTTTCTGTTCTCGGGTGATTTCGATGGAAGCAAATTTTTTGTGTTCTGGGTTGATTTCGTTGGAAGCGAATTTTTTGTGTTCTGGGGCAATTTAGTTGGAAGCGAATTTTTTTGAAGTATGGGGTGATTTCATTGGAAGCGTGTTTTCTGTGCTCTGGAGTCATTTCTTTGGAATCAAATTTTTTGTGCTCTGGGGTGATTTCTTTGGAAGCGAATATTTGTATTCTCAGGACATTTCTTTGCAAGCGAATTTTTTGTGTTCTGGGGTAATTTCGTGGAAGTGATTTTTTTGTGTTCTGGGGTGATTTTGATGGAAGCGAATATTTTGTGTTCTGGGTTGATTTCGTTGGAAGAGAATTTTTTGTGTTCTGGGGCAATTTTTTGAAAGCGAATTTTTTTGAATTATGGGGTGATTTTATTGGAAGCGTATTTTCTGTGCATTGGAGTCATTTCTTTGGAAGCAAATTTTTTGTGTTCTGGGGTGATTTTGTTGGAAGCAAATTTTTTGTGTTCTGGGGTGATTTCTTTGGAAGCAATTTTTTTTGTGCTCTGCGGGGATTTCTATGGAAGCGAATTTTTTGTATTCTGGGGTAATTTCTTTGGAAGCGCATTTTTTCTGTTCTCAGGTGATTTGGATAGAAGCAAATTTTTTGTGTTCTAGGTTGATTTCGTTGGAAGCGAATTTTTTGTGCTCTGGGGTGATTTCATTGGAAGCGTGTTTTCTGTGTTTTGGAGTCATTTCGTTGGAAGGGAAATTTTTGTGTTCTGAGTGATTTCTTTGGATGCGAATTTTTTGTGTTCTGGGTTGATTTCATTGGACACGAATTTTTTGTGTTCTCAGGTGATTTCGTTGAAAGTGAAATTTTTTTCCTTAGGGTTATTTCGTAGGAAGTGAATTTTTGGTGCTCTGGGGTGATTTCTTTGGAAGCGAATATTTGTGTTCCCAGGAGATTTCGTTGGAAAAGAATTTTTTGATTTTAGGGTGATTTCATTGGAAGCTAATATTTGTGTTCCCGGGTGATTTCGTTAGAAGCGAATTTTTTCTGTTCCCGGGTGATTTCGATGGAAGCAATTTTTTGTGTTCTGGGTTGATTTCGTTGGAAGCGAATTTTTTGTGTTCTGGGGCAATTTAGTTGGAAGTGAATTATTTTGAAGTATGGGGTGATTTCATTGGAAGCATGTTTTCTGTGCTCTGGAGTCATTTCTTTGGAAGCAAATTTTTTGTGTTCTGGGGTGATTTCCTTGGAAGCGAATTTTTGTGTTCTGGGGTAATTTCTTTGGAAGCGAATTTTTTGTGTTCTCGGGTGATTTCGATGAAGCAAATTTTTCAAGTATGGGCTCATTTCATTGAAAGCGAATTTTTTGTGCTTGGGGTGATTTCGTTGGAAGCGAATTTTTTGTGCTCTAGGGTGATTTCTTTGGAAGCGAATATTTGTCTTCTCAGGAGATTTCTTTGCAAGCGAATTTTTTGTGTTTTGGGGTAATTTCGTTGGAAGCAAATTTTTTGTGTTCTCAGGTAATTTCGATGGAAGCAAATTTTTGAAGTATAGGGACATTTCGTTGGAAGCGAATTTATTATGTTCCTGGGTGATTTCGTTGGATGCAAATATTTTTGTTCCCTGGTGATTTCGTTGGAAGCTAATTTTTCATGTTCTGGGGTATTTTTGTTGGAAGCGAATTTTTTTCTGTTCTCGGGTGATTTCAATAGAAGTAAATTTTTCGTGTTCCGGGTTGATTTCTTTGGAAGTAAATTTTTTGTGTGTTGGGGTGATTTCGTTGGAAGCGATTTTTTGTGTTCTGGGGTGATTTCGATGGAAGCAAACTTTTTCCATCCTGGGGTAATTTCGTGGGAAGTCAATATTTGTGTTCTCGGGTGATTTTGTTGGAAGGGAATTTTTTGTGCTCTAGGTTGATTTGGTTGGATGTAAATTTTTTCAATTCTCGGGTAATTTCGTTGTATGTGAATTTTTTGTGTTCTCGGGTGATTTCGTTGAAAGTGAATTTTTTTGCTTTAGGGTGATTTCGTTGAAAGCGAATTTTTTGTGCTCTGTGGTGATTTCTTTGGAAGCGAATTTTTTGTGTTCTGGGGTGATTTTATTGGAAGCGAATTTTTTGTGTTCTAGGGTGATTTCGTTGGAAGCGAATTTTTTGTGTTCTCTGGGGATTTCGATGGAAGCGTATTTTTGAAATATGGGGTCATTTCATTGGAATCATATTTTCTGTGCTCTGGAGTCTTTTCTTTGGAAGCGAATTTTTTGTGCTCTGTGGTGATTTCGTTGGAAGCGAAATTTTTGTGTTCTCGGGTGATTTCGTAGAAAGGGAATTTTTGTGTTCTACGGTGATTTAATTGGAAGCAATTTTTTTCTGATCTGGGATGATATCTTTGGAAGTGAATATTGGTGTTCTCAGGAGATTTCCTTGGAAAAGATTTTTTTGTCTTCTGGGGCAATATCTTTAAAAGAGAATTTTTTGTGTACTACGGTCTTTTCGATGGAAGCAAATTTTTGAAGTAGAGGGTCATTTCGTTGGACGCGTGTTTTCTGTGCTCTGCAGTCATTTCATTGGAACCAAATTTTTTGTGTTCTGGGGTGATTTCGTTGGAAGTGAATTTTTTGTGTTCTGGGTTGATTTCTTTGGAAGCGAATTTTATTGTGTTCTGGGGTAATTTCGTTGGAAGAGAATATTTTGTATTCTCAGGTGATTTCGATGGAAGCAAATTTTTGAAGTATGGTATCATTTCGTTCGAAACGTGTTTTCTGTGCTCTGGAGTCATTTCGGTGGAAGCAAATTTTTTCTGCTCTGGGGTGATTTCTTTGGAAGGGAATTTTTTTGTTCTAAGGTGATTTCGTTGGGAGCAAAATTTTGTGCTCTGGGATGATATCTTTGGAAGAGAATATTTGTGTTCTCAGGAGATTTCGTTAGAAAAGAATATTTCGTCTTCTGGGGTAATATGGTTGGAAGCGAATTTTTTGTGTTCTCTGGTTTTTTCGATGGACGCAATTTTTTGAAGTAGGGGGTCATTTCGTTGGAAGCATGTTTTCTGTGCTCTGGAGTCATTTCATTGAAAGCGAATTTTTTGTGCTCCGCGGTGATTTCGTTTGAAGCGAATATTTGTGTTCTCAGGAGATTTCGTTGTAAGCGAATTTTTGTGTTCTAGGGTAATTTCGTTGGAAGCAAATTTTTTGTGTTCTCGGGTGATTTCGTTGAAAGCGAATTTTTTTATGTTCTATGGTGATTTCTTTGGAAGCGAATTTTTTGTCTTTTGGGTCCTTTCATTGGAAGCTTGTTTTCTGTGCTCTGCAGTTATTTCATTGGAAACAAATTTTTTGTGTTCTGTGGTGATTTCGTTGGAAGTGAATTTTTTGTGTTCTGGGTTGATTTCTTTGGAAGCAAATTTTTTTGTGTTCTGGGGTAATTTCGTTGGAAGAGAATATTTTGTATTCTCAGGTGATTTCGATTGAAGCAAATTTTTGAAGTATGGTATCATTTCGTTCGAAACGTGTTTTCTGTGCTCTGGAGTCAGTTCTTTGGAAGCGAATTTTTTGTGTTCTCGGGTGATTTATTTGAAAGCGAATTTTTTATGTTCTAGGGTGATTTTGTTGGAAGCGAATTTTTTGAGCTCAGGAGGTCTTTAGTTGGAAGCGTGTTTTCTTGTGCTCTGGAGTCATTTCGTTGGAAGCAAATTTTTTGTGCTCTGGGGTGATTTTGTTGGAAGCGAATTTTTTGTGTTCTGGGGTAATTTCGTTGGAAGGAAATTTTTTGCTTTCTGGGTTGATTTCGTTGGACACGAATTTTTTTGTTCTGGGGTGACTTCGTTGAAAGCGAATTTTGAGTGCTCTAGGTTGATTTCGTTGGAAGGGAATTTTTTGTGCTCTGGGTTGATTTCGTTGGAAGCAAATTTTTTCTGTTCTGGGGTAATTTCGTTGGAAGTGATTTTGAAGTATGGGGTGATTTCGTTAGTAGCTTGTTTTCTGTGTTCTTGAGTCATTTTGTTGGAAGCGAATATTTGTGTTCCGGGTGATTTTGTTGGAAGCGAATTTTTTGTGTTCTGTGGTAATTACGTTGGAAGAAAATTTTTTGTATTCTGGGGTCATTTCCTTGGAAGCGTCTTTTCTGTGCTCTGGAGTCATTTCGTTGGTAGAGAATATTTTGTGCTCTGGAGTTGTTTCATTGGAAGCGAATTTTTTTGTGTTCCTGGGTGACTTTTTGAAGTGTGTTTTCTGTGTTAAGGAGTCATTTCGTTGAAAGCGAATTTTTTCTGCTCTGGTGTGATTTCTTTGGAAGCAAATATTTGTGTTTTCTGGAGCTTTCGTTGGAAGCGAATTTTTTGTCTTCTGGGGTAATATCGTTGGAAGAGAATTTTTTGTGTTCTGGGGTGATTTCGTTGGAAGTGAAATTTTTGTGTTCTGGGGTGATTTCGATGGAAGCAAATTTTTTCTGTTCTGCGGTAATTTCGTTGTTAGCAAATATTTGCGTACTCGGGTGATTTTATTGGAAGGGAATTTTTTGTGCTCTGGATTGATATGGTTGGAAGTAAATTTTCTCTATTGTGGGGTAATTTCGTTGGACGCGAATTTTTTGTGTTCTCGGGTGATTTCGTTGAAGGGAATTTTTTGTGTTCTATGGTGAATTCGTTGTAAACGAATTTTTTGTGCTCTGGGATGATTTCTTTGGAAGCGAATATTTGTGTTCTCAGGAGATTTTGTTGGAAGCGATTTTTTTTTGTTCTGGGGTAATTTCTTTGGAAGCGAATTTTTTGTGTTCTTGGGTGATCTCGATGGAAGCAAATTTTTGAAGTATGGGGTCATGTCGTTGGAAGCGTGTTTTCTGTGACCTGGAGTCATTTTGTTGGAACCAAATTTTTTGTGTTCTGTGGAGATTTAGTTGGAAGCGAATATTTGTGTTCTCAGAAGATTTCGTTACGAGCGAATTATTTTTTCTGGGGCAATTTCATTGCAAGCGACTTTTTTGTGTTCTCCGGTTTTTTCGATGGAAGCAAATTTTTGAAGTAGGGGGACATATCGTTAGAAGCGTGTTTTCTGTGCCCTGGAGTCATTTCGCTGGAAACGTGTTTTTTGTGCTCTGGGGTGATTTCGTTGGAAGCGAATATTTGTGTTCTCAGGAGATTTTGTTAGAAAAGAATTTTTTGTCTTCTGGGGTAATTTCGTTGAAAGAGAATTTTTGTGTTCTCCGGTTTTTTCGATGGAAGCAAATTTTTGAAGTAGGGGGTCATTTCGTTGGAAGTGTGTTTTCTGTGCTCTGGAGTCATTTAGTTGGAAGCGAATTTTTTGTGTTCTGGGGTGATTTCGTTGGAAGCGAATTTTTTGTGTTCTCTGGTTTTTTCGATTGAAGCAAATTTTTGAAGTAGGGGTCATTTCGTTGGAAGCATGTTTTCATTGCTCTGGAGTCATTCGTTGGAAGCCAATTTTTTGTGCTCTGGGGTGATTTCTTTGGAAGCAAATTTTTTGTGTTCTCGGGTGATTTCGTTGAAAGCGAATATTTGTGTTCCCAGGTGATTTCATTGGAAGCGAATTTTTTGTCTTCTGGGGTAATATCGTTGGAAGAGAATTTTTTGTGTTCTCCGGTTTTTTCGATGGAAGCATATTTTTGAAATACGGGGTCATTTCGTTGGAAGCGTGTTTTCTGTGCTCTGGAGTCATTTCGTTGGAAGCGAATTTTTGAGCTCTGGGGTGATTCGTTGGTAGCAAATTTTTTGTGTTCTCGGGTGATTTCGTTGAAAGGGAATTTTTGCGTTCTAGGGTGATTTCGTTGGAAGCGAATTTTTTGTGCTCTGGGATGATATTTTTGGAAGCGAATATTTGTGTTCTCAGGAGATTTAGTTGGAAGCGAATTTTTTGTCTTCTGGGGTAATATCGTTGGAAGAGAATTTTTTGTTTTCTCCTTTTTTTTTTGATGGAAGCAAGTTTTTGAAGTAGTAGGTCATTTTGTTGGAAGCGTGTTTTCTGTGCTCTGGAGTCATTTCGTTGGATGCAAAATTTTTGTGTTCTGTGGTGATTTCTTTGGAAGCGAATTTTTTGTGTTCTGGGGTAATTTCAATAGAAGCAATTTTTGTGTTCTGGGGTAATTTCAATAGAAGCAATTTTTGTGTTCTGGGGTAATTACTTTGGAATCAAATTTTTTGTTTTCTGGGCTGATTTCGATGGAAACAATTTTTTTGTGTTCTGGGGTGATTTTGATGGAAGCGAATATTTTGTGTTCTGGGTTGATTTCGTTGGAAGAGAATTTTTTGTGTTCTGGGGCAATTTTGTTGAAAGTGATTTTTTTTGAAGTATGGGGTGATTTCATTGGAAGCTTTTTTTCTGTGCATTGGAGTCATTTCCTTGGAAGCAAATTTTTTGTGTTCTGGGGTGATTTTGTTGGAAGCGAATTTTTTGTGTTCTAGGGTGATTTCTTTGGAAGCAATTTTTTTGTGCTCTGCGGGAATTTCGTTGGAAGCGAATTTTTTGTGTTCTGGGGGATTTCGATGGAAGTAAAAATTTTCCGTTCTGGGGTAATTTCGTTGGAAGCCAATATTTGTGTTCTCGGGTGATTTTTTTGGAAGGGAATTTTTTGTGCTCTGGCTTGATTTGGGTGGAAGTAAGTTTATCTATTCTGGGGTAATTTCTTTGGAAGCGAATTTTTTCTGTTCTCGGGTGATTTGGGTAGAAGCACATTTTTTGTGTTCTGGGTTGATTTTGTTGGAAGCGAATTTTTTGTGCTCTGGGGTGATTTAATTGGAAGCGTGTTTTCTGTGTTTTGGAGTCATTTCGTTGGAAGGGAAATTTTTGTGTTCTGGGTGATTTCTTTGGATGCGAATTTTTTGTGTTCTGGGTTGATTTCGTTGGACGCGAATTTTTTGTGTTCTCAGGTGATTTCGTTGAAAGTGAATTTTTTTTTTTTTTGCCTTAGGGTAAATTCGTTGGAAGCGAATTTATTTGTGCTTTAGGATGATTTCATTGGAAGCTAACATTTGTGTTCGCTGGGGATTTCGTTAGAAAGGAATTTTTTCTGTTCTCGTGTGATTTCGATGGAAGCAAAGTTTTTGTGTTCTGGGTTGATTTCGTTGGACACGAATTTTTTGTGTTCTCAGGTTATTTCGTTGAAAGTGAAATTTTTTTCCTAGGGTTATTTCGTTGGAAGTGAATTTTTGGTGCTCTGGGGTGATTTCTTTGGAAGCGAATATTTGTGTTCTCAGGAGATTTCGTTGGAAAAGAATTTTTTGATTTTAGGGTGATTTCATTGGAAGCTAATATTTGTGTTCCCGGGTGATTTCATTAGAAGCGAATTTTTTCTGTTCTTGGGTGATTTCGATGGAAGCAAATTTTTTGTGTTCTGGGTTGATTTCGTTGGAAGCGAATTTTTTGTGTTCTGGGGCAATTTAGTTGGAAGCGAATTTTTTTGAAGTATGGGGTTATTTCATTTGAAGCATGTTTTCTGTGCTCTGGAGTCATTTCTTTGGAATCAAATTTTTTGTGTTCTGGGGTGATTTCGTTGGAAGCGAATTTTTGTGTTCTGGGGTGATTTCGTTAGAAGCGAATTTTTGTGTTCTGGGGTAATTTCGTTGGAAGCGAATTTTTTGTGTTCTTCGGTGATTTCGATGGAAGCAAATTTTTGAAGTATGGGCTCATTTCGTTGAAATCGAATTTTTTGTGCTTGGTGTGATTTTGTTGGAAGCGAATTTTTTGTGCTCTGGGGTGATTTCTTTGGAAGAGAATATTTGTCTTCTCAGGACATTTCTTTTCAAGCGAATTTTTTTTTGTTCTGGGGTAATTTCGTGGAAGTGAATTTTTTGTGTTCTGGGATGATTTTGATGGAAGCGAATATTTTGTGTTCTGGGGTGATTTCGTTGAAAGCGAATTTTTTGTGCTTGGTGTGATTTTGTTGGAAGCGAATTTTTTGTGCTCTGGGGTGATTTCTTTGGAATCGAATATTTGTCTTCTCAGGACATTTCTTTGCAAGCGATTTTTTTTTGTTCTGGGGTAATTTCGTGGAAGTGAATTTTTTGTGTTCTGGGGTGATTTTGATGGAAGCGAATATTTTGTGTTCTGGAGTGATTTCGTTGAAAGCGAATTTTTTGTGCTTGGTGTGATTTTGTTGGAAGCGAATTTTTTGTGCTCTGGGGTGATTTCTTTGGAAGCGAATATTTGTCTTCTCAGGACATTTCTTTGCAAGCGAATTTTTTGTGTTCTGGGGTAATTTTGTTGGAAGCGAATTTTTGTATCTGGGATGATATCTTTGAAAGCGAATATTTGTGTACTCAGGAGATTTCGTTGGAAAAGAATTTTATGTATTCTGGGGTAATATCGTTGGAAGAGAATTTTTTGTTTTCTCCTTTTTTTCGATGGAAGCAAGTTTTTGAAGTAGTAGGTCATTTTGTTGGAAGCGTGTTTTCTGTGCTCTGGAGTCATTTCGTTGGATGCAAAATTTTTGTGTTCTGTGGTGATTTCTTTGGAAGCGAATTTTTTGTGTTCTGAGGTAATTTCAATAGAAGCAATTTTTGTGTTCTGGGGTAATTACTTTGGAATCGAATTTTTTGTTTTCTGGGGTGATTTCTATGGAAGCGAATTTTTTGTGTTCTGGGGTGATTTTGATGGAAGCGAATATTTTGTGTTCTGGGTTGATTTCGTTGGAAGAGAATTTTTTGTTTTCTGGGGCAATTTTGTTGAAAGTGAATTTTTTTGAAGTATGGGGTGATTTCGTTGGAAGCATGTTTTCTGTGCATTGGAGTCATTTCCTTGGAAGCAAATTTTTTGTGTTCTGGGGTGATTTTGTTGGAAGCGAATTTTTTGTGTTCTAGGGTGATTTCTTTGGAAGCAATTTTTTTGTGCTCTGCGGGGATTTCGATGGAAGCGAATTTTTTGTATTCTGGGGTAATTTCTTTGGAAGCACATTTTTTCTGTTCGTAAAAGCGAATTTTTTGTGCTCTTGTGTGATTTGGTTGGAAGCGCATTTTTTGTCTTCTGTGGTGATTTCGAAGGAAGCGAGGGTTTTATGTTCTAGGGTGATTTTCTTTGAAGGGAATTTTTTGTGTTCTGGGGTCATTTCATTGGAAGCGTGTTTTCTGTGCTCTGGAGTCATTTCGTTGGAAGCGATTTTTTTTGTGTTCTCGGGTGATTTCGTTGAAAGCGAATTTTTTATGTTCTAGGGTGATTTCATTGGAAGCGAATTTTTTGTGTTCTGGGGTCCTTTCTTTGGAAGCGTGTTTTCTGTGCTTTGGAGTCATTTCATTGGAAGCGAATATTTTGTGCTCTGTGGTGATTCCGTTTGAAGCGAATTTTTTGTGTTCTCAGGTGATTTCGTTTAAAGCTAATTTTTTGTGTTCTGGGGTGATTTCGATGGAAGCAAATTTTTTCTGTTCTGTGGTAATTTCGTTGGATGTGAATTTTTTGTGTTCTCGGGTGATTTCACTGAAAGGGAATTTTTTGTGTTCTAGGGTGATTTTGTTGGAAGCGAATTTTTTTGTGCCCTTGGATGATTTCTTTGGAAGCGAATATTTGTGTTAACAGGAGATTTCGTTGGAAGTGAATTGTTTGTGTTCTTCGGTAATTTCGTTGGAAGCGAATTTTTTGTGTTCTTGGGTGATTTCGATGGAAGCAAATTTTTGAAATATGGGGTCATTTTATTGGAAGCATGTTTTCTGTGCTCTGGAGTCATTTCGTTGGAAGCGAATTTTTTGTGTTCTCGGGTGATTTCGATGGAAGCAAATTTTTGAAATATCGGGTCATTTCTTTGGAAGCGTGTTTTCTGTGCTCTGGAGTCACTTCGTTGGAAGCGAATTTTTTGTGTTCTTGGTTGATATCGTTGGAAGCGAATATATGTGTTTTCGGAAGATTTCGTTGCAAGCGAATTTTTTGTATTCTGGGGTAATTTCTTTGGAAGTAAATTTTGTGTGCTCTTGGGTGATTTGGTTGGAAGCGAATTTTTTGTCTTTTGTGGTAATTTCGAAGGAAGCGAGTGTTTTATATTCTAGGGTGATATCGTTGGAAGGGAATTTTTTGTGTTCTGTGCTCATTTCATTGGAAGCGTGTTTTGTGTGCTCTGGAGTCATTTCGTTGGAAGCGAATATTTTGGTGCTCCGGGGTGATTTCATTGGAAGCGAATATTTGTGTTCTCAGGCGATTTCCTTGCAAGGGAATTTTTTGTGTTCTGCGGTGATTTCGTTGGAAGCGAATTTTTTGTGTTCTCGGGTGATTTCGTTGAAAGGGTATTTTTCTGTTTTAGGGTGATTTCGTTGGAAGCGAATTTTTTGTGCTCTGTGATGATATCTTTGGAAGCAAATATTTGGGTTCTCAGGAGATTTCGTTGGAAAAGAATTTTTTGTCTTCTGGGGTAATATCATTAGAAGAGAATTTTTTGTGTTTTCCGGTATTTCCATGGAAGCAAATTTTTGTAGTAGGGGGTCATTGCATTGGAAGCGTGTTTTCTGTGCTCTGGAGTCACTTCGTTGGAAGCAAATTTTTTGTGTTCTGGGTTGATTTCGTTGGAAGCGAATATTTCTGTTTTCGGAAGATTTCGTTGGAAAAAGAATTTTTTGTCTTCTGGGGTAATATCATTAGAAGAGATTTTTTTGTGTTTTCCAGTATTTCCATGGAAGCAAATTTTTGTAGTAGGGGGTCATTGCGTTGGAAGCATGTTTTCTGTGCTCTGGAGTCATTTCGTTGGAAGCGAATATTTTGTGCTCTGGGGTGATTTCGTTGGAAGCAAATTTTTTGTGTTCTCGGGTGATTACTTTGAAAGGGAATATTAGTGTTCTAGGGTGATTTCGTTGGAAGTGAATTTGTTGTGCTCTGGAATGATATCTTTGGAAGCGAATATTTGTGTTCTCAGGAGATTTCATTGGAAAAGAATTTTTTGTCTTCTGGTGTAATATCGTTGGAAGAGAATTTTTTGTGTTTTCCGGTCTTTTCAATGGAAGCAAATTTTTGAAGTAGAGGGTCATTTCGTTGGAAGCGTGTTTTCTGTGCTCTGGAGTCATTTATTTGGAAGCGAATTTTTTGTGTTCTGGGTGATTTGGTTGGAAGCCAATATATGTGTTCTCAGAAAATTTCTTTGCATGAGAATTTTTTGTGTTCTGGGGTAATTTCGTAGGAAGCAAATTTTTTGTGTTCTCGGGTGATTTCTTGGAAAGCGAATTTTTTATTTTCTAGGGTGATTTCGTTGGAAGCGAATTTTTTGTGTTCTGGGGTCCTTTCATTGGAAGCGTGTTTTCTGTGCTATGGAGTCATTTCATTGGAAACAAATATTTTGTGCTCTGTGGTGATTCTGTTGGAAGCGAATTTTTTGTGTTCTCAGGTGATTTCGTTTAAATTAATTTTTTGTGTTCTCGCGTGATTGCATTGGAAGCGAATTTTTTGTGTTTTGGGGTGATTTCGATGGAAGCAAATTTTTTTGTTCTCGGGTGATTTCGTTGAAAGGGAATTTTTGTGTTCTAGGGTAATTTTGTTGGAAGCGAATTTTTGTTTCTGGGATGATATCTTTGATAGCGAATATTTGTGTTCTCAGGAAATTTCGTTGGAAAATAATTTATTGTCTTCTGGGGTAATATCGTTGGGAGAGAATTTTTTGTGTTCTCTGTTCTTTTCCATGGAAGCACATTTTTGAAGTAGGGGGTCATTTCGTTGGAAGCGTGTTTTCTATGCGCTGGAGTCGTTTCTTTGGAAGCCAATTTTTTGTGCTCTGGAGTGATTTCGTTGGAAGCCAATATTTGTGTTCTCAGGAGATTTCCTTGCAATCGAATTTTTTGTGTTCTGGGGTGATTTCCTTGGAAGCAAAATTTTTGTGTTCTCGGGTGATTTCGTTGAAAGGGAATTTTTGTGTTCTAGGGTGATTTTGTTGGAAGCAAATTTTTTGTGCTCTGGGATGATATCTTTGGAAGCGAATATTTGTGTTCTCAGGAGATTTCGTTGGAAAAGAATTTATTATCTTCTGGGTTAATATCGTTGAAAGAGAATTTTTTGTGTTCTCCGGTCTTTTCGATGGAAGCAAATTTTTGAAGTAGAGGGTCATTTCGTTGGAAGCGTGTTTTCTGTGCTCTGGAGTCATTTTGTTGGAAGTGAATTTTTTGTGTTCTCGGGTGATTTCGTTGAAAGCGAATATTTGTGTTCTCAGAGATTTCTTTGCAAGCGAATTTTTTGTGTTCTGGGCTGATTTCGTTGGAAGCGAATTTTTTGTGTTCTGTGGTAATTTCATTGGAAGCGAATTTTTTGTGTTCTGGGGTCATTTCGATGGTAGCAAATTTTTGAAGTATCGGGTCATTTCGTTGGAAGCGTGTTTTCTATGCTCTGGAGTCATTTCTTTGGAAGCCAATTTTTTGTGCTCTGGGTTGATTTTGTTGGAAGCTAATTTTTGTGTTCTCAGGAGATTTCGTTGCAAGCGAATTTTTTGTGATCTGGGTTGATTTCATTGGAAGCGAATTTTTTGTGTTCTCGGGTGATTTCATTGAAAGGGAATTTTTGTATTCTAGGGTGATTTCGTTGGAAGAAAATTTTTTGCTCTGGGATGATAATTTTGAGACGAATATTTGTTTTCTCAGGAGAATTCGTAGGAAAAGGATTTTTTTGTGTCCTGTGGCAATATCGTTGGAAGAGAATTTTTTGTGTTCTCCGGTCTTTTCAATGGTAGCAAATTTTTGTAGTAGGGGGTCATTTCTTTGGAAGCGTTTTTTCTATGCTCTGGAGTCATTTCTTTGGAAGCCAATTTTTTGTGCTCTGGGGTGATTTCATTGGAAGCCAATATTTGTGTTCTCAGGAGATTTCGCTGCAAGTGAATATTTTGTGTTCAGGGGTAATTTCGTTGAGAGAGAATTTTTTGTGTTCTCAGGTGATCTCGATGGAAACAAATTTTTGAAGTAGGGGGTCATTTCGTTGGAAGCGTGTTTTCTGTGCTCTGGGATGATATCTTTGGAATCAAATGTTTGTGTTCTTATAAGATTACGTTGGAAAAGAATTTTTTGTCTTCTGGCGTAATATCGTTGGAAGAGAATTTTTGTGCTTTCCGGTCTTTTCAATGGAAGCAAATTTTTGAAGTAGAGGGTCATTTCGTTTGTAGCGTGTTTTCTGTGCTCTGGAGTCATTTATTTGGAAGCGAATTTTTTGTGTTCTGGGGTGATTTGGTTGGAAGCGAATATATGTGTTCTCAGAAGATTTCTTTGCAAGCAAATTTTTTGTGTTCTGGGGTAATTTCGTGGGAAGCGAATTTTTTGTGTTCTCGGGTGATTTCTTGGAAAGCGAATTTTTTATGTTCTAGGGTGATTTCGTTGGAAGCGAATTTTTTGTGTTCTGGAGTCCTTTCATTGGAAGCGTGTTTTCTGTGCTATGGAGTCATTTCATTAGAAGCGAATATCTTGAGCTCTGTGGTGATTCCGTTGGAAACGAATTTTTTGTGTTTTCAGGTGATTTCGTTTAAAATTAATTTTTTGTGTTCTAGCGTGATTGCGTTGGAAGCGAATTTTTTGTGTTTTGGGGTGATTTCGATGGAAGCAAATTTTTTCTGTTCTGTGGTAATTTCGTTGGACGTGAATTTTTTCTGTTCTTGAGTGATTTCGTTGAACGGGATTTTTTTGTGTTCTAGGGTGATTTTGTTGGAAGCGAATTTTTTTGTTCTCTGGGATGATTTCTTTGGAAGCGAATATTTGTATTATCAGGAGATTTCATTGGAAGCAAATTTTTTGTGTTCTGGGGTCATTTCATTGGAAGCGTGCTTTCTGTGCTCTGGAGTCATTTCGTTGGAAGCGAATTTTTTGTGCTCTGGTGTGATTTCGTTGAAAGCGAATTTTTTGTGTTCTTGGGTGATTTCGTTGAAAGGGAATTTTTGTGTTCTAGGGTAATTTTGTTGGAAGCGAATTTTTGTGTCTGGGATGATATCTTTGAAAGCGAATATTTGTGTTCTCAGCAGATTTCGTTGCAAGGGAATTTTTTGTGTTCTGCGGTGATTTCGTTGGAAGCGAATTTTTTGTGTTCTCGGGTGATTTCGTTGAAAGGGTATTTTTCTGTTTTAGGGTGATTTCGTTGGAAGCAAATTTTTTGTGCTCTGTCATGATATCTTTGGAAGCGAATATTTGTGTTCTCAGGAGATTTCGTTGGAAAAGAATTTTTTATCTTCTGGGGTAATATCGTTAGAAGAGAATTTTTTGTGTTTTCCGGTATTTCCATGGAAGCAAATTTTTGAAGTAGGGGGTCATTGCGTTGGAAGCGTGTTTTCTGTGCTCTGGAGTCATTTCGTTGGAAGCGAATTTTTTGTGTTCTGGGGTCCTTTCATTGGAAGCATGTTTTCTGTGCTTTGGAGTCATTTCATTGGAAGCGAATATTTTGTGCTCTGTGGTGATTTTTTTGGAAGCGAATTTTTTGTGTTCTCAGGTGATTTCGATTATAGCTCATTTTTTGTGTTCTAGCGTGATTGCGTTGGAAGCGAATTTTTTGTGTTCTGGGGTGATTTCGATGGAAGCAAATTTTTTCTGTTCTGTGGTAATTTTGTTGGAAGTGAACTTTATTATTCTCGGGTGATTTTGTTGAAAGCAAATTTTTTGTGTTCTAGGGTGATTTTGTTGGAAGCGAATTTTTTTGTTCTCTGGGATGATTTCTTTGGAAGCGAATATTTGTGTTATCAGGAGATTTCTTTGGAAGCGAATTTTTTGTGTTCCGGGGTAATTTCTTTGGACGCGAATTTTTTGTGTTCTTGGGTGATTTCAATGGAAGCAAATTTTTGAAATATGGGGTCATTTCGTTGGAAGCGTGTTTTCTGTGTTCTGGAGTCATTTCGTTGGAAGCGAATTTTTTGTGCTCTTGGGTGATTTCGTTTGAAGCGAATTTTCTGTGCTCTGGGGTGATTTGTTTGGAAGCGAATTTTTTGTCTTCTGTGGTGATTTCAATGGAAGCGCATTTTTTATGTTTTAGGGTGATTTCGTTGGAGGCGAATTTTTTGTGTTCAGGGGTCATTTCATTGGAAGCATGCTTTCTGTGCTCTGGAGTCATATCTTCGGAAGCAAATTTTTTGTGTTCTCGGGGGATTTCGTTGAAAGGGAATTTTTGTTTTCTAGCGTGATTTCTTTGGAAGCGATTTTTTTCTACTCTGTGATGATATCTTTGGAAGCGAATATTTGTGTTCTCAGGAGATTTCGTTGGAAAAGAATTTTTTGTCCTCTGTGGTAATATCGTTGGAAGAGATTTTTTTGTGTTCTCCGGTGTTTTCGATGGAAGCAAATTTTTGAAGTAGGGGTCATTTCGTTGGAAGCGTGTTTTCTGTGCTCTGGAGTCATTTCGTTGGAAGCGAATATTTTGTGTTCTGGGGTGATTTCGTTGGAAGTGAATATTTGTGTTCTCAGGAGATTTCGTTGCAAGCGAATTTTTTGTGTTCTAGGGTGATTTCGTTGGAAGCGAATTTTTTGTGCTCTTGGGTGATTTGGTTGGAAGCGCATTGTTTGTCTTCTGTGGTGATTTCGAAGGTAGCAAGTGTTTTATGTTCTAGGGTGGTTTTCTTGGAAGGGAATTTTTTGTGTTCTGGGGTCATTTCATTGGAAGCGTGCTTTCTGTGCTCTGGAGTCATTTCGTTGAAAGCGAATTTTTTATGTAATAGGGTGATTACATTGGAAGCGAATTTTTTGTGTTCTGGGGTCCTTTCATTGGAAGCGTGTTTTCTGTGCTTTGGAGTCATTTCATTGGAAGCGAATATTTTGTGCTCTGTGGTGATTGCGTTGGAAGCGAATTTTTTGTGTTGTGGGGTGATTTCATTAGAAGCAAATTTTTTCTGTTCTGTAGTAATTTCGTTGGACGTGAATTTTTTGTGTTTTCGTTGAAAGGGAATTTTTTGTGTTCTAGGGTGATTTTGTTGGAAGCGAATTTTTTTGTGCCCTGGAATGATTTCTTTGGAAGCGAATATTTGTGTTATCAGGAGATTTCGTTGGAAGTGAATTTTTTGTGTTCTGGGGTAATTTCTTTGGAAGCGAATTTTTTGTGTTCTTGGGTGATTTCGATGGAAGCAAATTTTTGAAATATTGGGTCATTTCGTTGGAAGCATGTTTTCTGTGCTCTGGAGTCATTTCATTGGAAGCGAATTTTTTGTGTTCTCAGGTGATTTCGATGGAAGCAAATTTTTGAAATATCGGGTGATTTCTTTGGAAGCGTGTTTTCTGTGCTCTGGAGTCACTTCGTTGGAAGCGAATTTTTTGTGTTCTGAGTTGATTTCGTTGGAAGCGAATATATGTGTTTTTTGGAAGATTTAATTGCAAGCGAATTTTTTGTATTCTGGGGTAATTTCATTGGAAGCAAATTTTTTGTGTTCTCGGGTGATTTCGCTGAAATCGATTTTTTTATGTTCTAGGGTGATTTCGTTGGAAGGGAATTTTTTGTGCTCTTGGGTGATTTGGTTTGAAGCGAATTTTTTGTCTTCTGTGGTGATTTCGAAGGTAGCAAGTGTTTTATGTTCTAGGGTGGTTTTCTTGGAAGTGAATTTTTTGTGTTCTGGGGTCATTTCATTGGAAGCGTGCTTTCTGTGCTCTGGAGTCATTTCGTTGAAAGCGAATTTTTTATGTAATAGGGTGATTACATTGGAAGCGAATTTTTTGTGTTCTGGGGTCCTTTCATTGGAAGCGTGTTTTCTGTGCTTTGGAGTCATTTCATTGGAAGCGAATATTTTGTGCTCTGTGGTGATTGCGTTGGAAGCGAATTTTTTGTGTTGTGGGGTGATTTCATTAGAAGCAAATTTTTTCTGTTCTGTAGTAATTTCGTTGGACGTGAATTTTTTGTGTTTTCGTTGAAAGGGAATTTTTTGTGTTCTAGGGTGATTTTGTTGGAAGCGAATTTTTTTGTTCCCTGGGATGATTTCTTTGGAAGCGAATATTTGTGTTATCAGGAGATTTCGTTGGAAGTGAATTTTTTGTGTTCTGGGGTAATTTCGTTGGAAGCGAATTTTTTGTGTTCTTGGGTGATTTCGATGGAAGCAAATTTTTGAAATATCGGGTCATTTCGTTGGAAGCATGTTTTCTGTGCTCTGGAGTCATTTCATTGGAAGCGAATTTTTTGTGTTCTCGTGTGATTTCGATGGAAGCAAATTTTTGAAATATCGGGTGATTTCTTTGGAAGCGTGTTTTCTGTGCTCTGGAGTCACTTCGTTGGAAGCGAAATTTTTGTGTTCTGCGGTGATTTCAATGGAAGGAAATTTTTTCCATTCTGGGGTAATTTTGTTGCAAGCCAATATTTTTGTTCTCAGGTGATTTATTGGAAGGGAATTTTTTGTGCTCTGGGGTGATTTCGTTGGAAGCAAATTTTTTCTATTCTGGGGTAATTTCGTTGGACGTGAATTTTTTTGTTCTCAGGTGATTTATTGGAAGGGAATTTTTTGTCTTCTGTGGTTATTTCAATGGAAGCCAATTTTTTATGTTCTAGGGTGATTTCTTTGGAAACGAATTTTTTGTGTTCTCGGGTCATTTCATTGGTAAATTGTTTTCTGTGCTCTGGAGTCATTTCTTTGGAAGCGAATTTTTTGTGCTCTCGGGTGATTTCATTGGAAGCGATATTTTTGTGTTCTCGGGTGATTTCGTTGAAACAGAATTTTTTGTGCTCTGGGATGATATCTTTGGAAGCGAATATTTGTGTTCTCAGGAGTTTTCGTTGGAAAAGAATTTTTTGTCTTCTGGGGTAATATCGTTGGAAGAGAATTTTTTCTGTTCTCCGGTCTTTTCGATGGAAGCAAATTTTGAAATAGTGTGTCAGTTCTTTGGAAGCATGTTTTCTGTATTCTGGAGTCATTTTGTTTGAAGCCAATTTTTTGTACTCTGTGTTGTTGTGGAAATTTTGTTGGAAGCGAATTTTTTGTGTTCTCCGGTTTTTTCGATGGAAGTAAATTTTTGGAGTAGGCGTTCATTTTGTTGGAAGCATGTTTTCTGTGCTCTGGAGTCACTTGGTTGTTAGAGAATTTTTGGTGCTCTGGGTTGATTTCGTTGGAAGCGAATTTTTTGTGTTCTCGGGTGATTTCATTTAAAGGGAATTTTTTGTGTTCTAGGGTGATTTCGTTGGAAGCGCATTTTTTGTTTTCTGGGGTATTTACGTTGGAAGCGAATTTTTTGTGTTCTCAGGTGATTTCGATTAAAGGAAATTTTTAATGTTCTGGCATCATTTCATTGGAAGCGTGTTTTCTGTGCTCTGGAGTCATTTCGTTGGAAGGGAATTTTTTGTTCTCTGGGGTGATTTCGTTGGAAGCGAATTTTTTTGTTCTCAGGTGATTTCGTTGAAAGGGAATTTTTTGTGTTCAAGGTTGATTTCGTTGGAAGCGAATTTTTTGTGTTCTGGGGTAATTACGTTGGAAGCGAATTTTTTGTGTTCTCGGGTGATTTCTTTGGCCGCGAATTTTTAGTTTTCTGGGGTCATTTAGTTGGAAGCGTGTTTTCTTTGCTCTGGACTCATTTCGTAGGAAGCGAATTTTTTGTAATCTGGGGTGATTTCGTTGGTAGCAAATTTTTTGTGTTCTGGGGTGATTTCGTTGGCAGCGAATTTTTTTGTTCAGGGGTGATTTCGATGGAAGCACAATTTTTCTGTTCTGTGGTAATTTCGTTGGACGTGAATTTTTTGTGTTCTCGGGTGATTTGGTTGAAAGGGAATTTTTTGTGTTCCAGGGTGATTTCATTGGAAGCGAATTTTTTTGTGCTCTGGGATGATTTTTTTGGAAGCAAATATTTGTGTTCTCAGGAGGTATCGTTGGAAGAAAATTTATTGTGTTCTGGGGTAATTTAGTTAGAAGTGAATTTTTTGTGTTTTCGATGGAAGCAAATTTTTGAAATATGGGGTCATTTCGTTGGAATCGTCTTTTCTCTGCTCTGGAGTCATTATGTTGGAAGCTAATTTTTTTGTGTTCTGTGGTGATTTCGTTGGAAGCGAATATTCGTGTTCTCAGAAGATTTCGTTGCAAGCGAATTTTTTTGTGTTCTGGGGTGACGTTGGAAGCGAATTTTTTCTATTCTCGGGTGATTTCGTTGAAAGCGTATTTTTTATGTTCTAGGGTTATTTCATTGGAAGAGAATTTTTTTGTGCTCTGGGATGATATCTTTGGAAGCGAATATTTGTGTTCTCAGGAGTTTTCGTTGGAAATGAATTTTTTGTCTTCTGGGGTAATATCGTTGGAAGAGAATTTTTTGCGTTCTCCGGTCTTTTCGATGGAAGCAAATTTTGAAATAGTGTGTCAATTCGTTGGAAGCATGTTTTCTGTGCTATGGAGTCATTTCGTTGGAAGTGAATTTTTTGTGTTCTCGGGTGATTTCGTTGAAAGGGAATTTTTTGTGTTCTGGGGTCATTTCTTTGGAAGCCTGTTTTCTGTGCTCTGGAGTCATTTCGTTGGAAGCGAATTTTTTGTGTTCTGGGGTGATTTCGTTGAAAGCGAATTTTTTGTGGTCTGTGGAAATTTTGTTGGAAGCGAATTTTTTGTGTTCTTTGTTTTTTTCGATGGAAGCAAATTTTTGAAGTAGGGGGTCATTTTGTTGGAAGCATGTTTTCTGTGCTCTGGAGTCACTTGGTTGGAAGAGAATTTTTGGTGCTCTGGAGTGATTTCGTTGGAAGCAAATTTTTTGTGTTCTCGGATGATTTCATTTAAAGGGAATTTTTTGTGTTCTAGGGTGATTTCGTTGGAAGCGCATTTTTTGTTTTCTGGGGTAATTACTTTGGAAGCGAATTTTTTGTGTTCTCGTGTGATTTCATTGAAAGGAAATTTTTAGTGTTCTGGCATCATTTCATTGGAAGCGTGTTTTCTGTGCTCTGGAATCATTTCGTTGGAAGCTAATTTTTTGTGCTCTTGGGTGATTTCGTTGGAAGCAATTTTTTTGGGTTCTAGGGTGATTTCGTTGAAAGGGAATTTTTTGTGTTCTGGTGTCATTTCGTAGGAAGGAATTTTTTTGTGCTCTGGGGTGACTGCGTTGGAAGCGTGTTTTCTGTGCTCTGGAATCATTTCGTTGGAAGCGAATTTTTTGTTTTCTGCGGTGATTTCGATGGAAGGAAATTTTTTCCGTTCTGGGGTAATTTTGTGGGAAGCGAATATGTTTGTTCTCAGGTGATTTATTGGAAGGGAATTTTTTGTGCTCTGGGGTTATTTTGTCGGAAGCAAATTTTTTCTATTCTGGGGTAATTTCGTTGGACGTGAATTTTTTTGTTCTCAGGTGATTTCATTGAAAGTGAATTTTTTGTGTTCTCGGGTCATTTCATTGCTACATTGTTTTCTGTGCTCTGGAGTCATTTAGTTGGAAGCGAATTTTTTGTGTTCTCGGGTGATTTCTTTGGCCGCGAATTTTTAGTGTTCTGGGGTCATTTAGTTGGAAGCGTGTTTCCTGTGTTCTGGAGTCATTTCGATGGAAGCGAATTTTTTGTGCTCTGGGGTGATTTCGTTGGAAGCAAATTTTTTGTGTTCTGGGTGACTTCGTTGGAAGTGAATTTTTTGTGTTCTCGGGTCATTTCAATGGAAGCAAATTTTTGAAGTATGGTATCATTTCATTCGAAGCGTGTTTTCTGTGCTCTGGAGTCATTTCGTTGGAAGCAAATATTTGTGTTCTCAGACGATTTCGTTGCAAGCGAATTTTTTGTGTTCTCCGGTTTTTTCGATGGAAGCAAATTTTTGAAGTAGGGGCCATTTCGTTGGAAGCTCGTTTTCTGTGCTCTGGAGTAATTTCGTTGGAAGGGAATTTTTTGTGCTTTGGGCTGATTTAGTTGGAAGCGAATTTTTTGTGTTCTGGTGTGATTTCGTTGAAGGGGAATTTTTTGTGTTCTAGGGTGATTTTGTTGGAAGCGAATTTTTTGTGTTCTGTGGTGATTTCGATGGAAGCAATTTTTTTCTGTTCTGTGGTAATTTGGTTGGACGTGAATTTTTGGTTTTCTCCGGTTTTTTTGATGGAAGCAAATTTTTGAAGCAGGGGGTCATTTCGTTGGAAGCGTGTTTTCTGTGCTCTGGAGTCATTTCGTTGGAAGCGAATTTTTTGTGTTCTGGGGTGATTTCGTTGGAATCGAATTTTTGGTGCTCTGGGGTGATTTGATTGGAAGCTAATATTTGTGTTCTCAGGATATTTCATTGCAAGCAAATTTTTTGTGTTCTGGGGTAATTTCGTTGGAAGCGAATTTTTTGTGTTCTCCGGTTTTTTCGATGGAAGCAAATTATTTAAATAGAGGGTCATTTCGTTGGAAGCGTGTTTTCTGTGCTCTGGAGTCATTTCTTTGGCAGTGAATATTTTGTGCTCTGGGGTGATTTTGTTGGAAGCGAAATTTTTGTGTTCTCGGGTGATTTCGTTGAAAGGGAATTTTTTGTGTTCCAGGGTGATTTCGTTGGAAGCGAATTTTTTTGTGCTCTGGGATGATTTCTTTGGAAGCAAATGTTTGTGTTCTCAGGAGGTATCATTGGAAGCGAATTTATTGTGTTCCGGGTTAATTTCGTTGGAAGCGAATATTTTGTTTTCTCCGGTTTTTTCGATGGAAGCAAAATTTGAAGCAGGGGGTCATTTCGTTGGAAGTATGTTTTCTGTGCTCTGGAGTCATTTCGGTGGAAGCGAATTTTTTGTGTTCAGGGGTGTTTTCATGGAAGCAATTTTTTGTGTTCTGGGGTAATTTCGCTGGAAGCGAATATTTTGTACTCTGGGGTGATTTGATTGGAAGCTAATATTTGTCTTCTCAGGATATTTCGTTGTAAGCGAATTTTTACGTTCTGGGGTAATTTCGTTGGAAGCAAATTTTTTGTGTTCTCCGGTTTTTCGATGGAAGCAAATTTTTTAAGTAGAGGGTCATTTCGTTAGAAGCGTGTTTTCTGTGCTCTGGAGTCATGTCTTTGGCAGTGAATTTTTTGTGCTCTGGGATGATTTCTTTGGAAGCGAATTTTTTCTATTCTCGGGTGATTTCGTTGAAAGCGAATTTTTTTTTTCTAGGTGATTTCGTTGGAAGCGAATTTTTTGTTCTCTGGGGTGATTTGGTTAGAAGGGAATTTTTTGTCTTCTGTGGTTATTTCGATGGAAGCCAATTTTTTATGTTCTAGGGTGAATTCGTTGGAAGCGAATTTTTTGTGCTCTGGGATGATATCTTTGGAAGCCAATATTTGTGTTCTCAGGAGTTTTCGTTGGAAAAGAATTTTTGTCTTCTGGGGTAATATCGTTGGAAGAGAATTTTTTGTGTTCCCCGGTCTTTTCGATGGAAGCAAATTTTGTAATAGTGTGTCATTTCGTTGGAAGCATGTTTTCTGTGCTATGGAGTCATTTCGTTGGAAGCGAATTTTTTGTACTCTTTGGTGATTTCGTTGGAAGTGAATTTTTTGTGTTCTCGGGTGATTTCGTTGAAAGGGAATTTTTTGTGTTCTGGGGTCATTTCTTTGGAATCCTGTTTTCTGTGCTCTGGAGTCATTTCGGTGGAAGCGAATTTTTTGTTTTCTGGGGTGATTTCGTTGAAAGCGAATTTTTTGTGTTCTGTGGAAATTTTGTTGGAAGTGAATTTTTTGTGTTCTCCGGTTTTTTCGATGGAAGCAAATTTTTGAAGTAGGGGGTCATTTTGTTGGAAGCATGTTTTCTGTGCTCTGGAGTCACTTGGTTGGAAGAGAATTTTTGGTGCTCTGGAGTGATTTCGTTGGAAGCGAATTTTTTGTGTTCTCGGGTGATTTCATTTAAAGGGAATTTTTTGTGTTCTAGGGTGATTTCGTTGGAAGTGCATTTTTTTTGTTCTCCGGTTTTTCGATGGAAGCAAATTTTTTAAGTAGAGGGTCATTTCGTTGGAAGCGTGTTCTCTGCGCTCTGGATTTATTTCTTTGGCAGTGAATTTTTTGTGCTCTGGGGTGATTTCGTTGGAAGCGAATTTTTTCTATTCTCGGGTGATTTCTTTGAAAGCAATTTTTTTCTATTCTCGGGTGATTACGTTGAAAGCGAATTTTTTATGTTCTAGGGTTGTTACGTTGGAAGTGAATTTTTTCTGCTCTGGTGTGATTTGGTTAGAAGGGAATTTTTTGTCTTCTGTGGTTATTTCGATGGAAGCCAATTTTTTATGTTCTAGGGTGATTTCGTTGAAAGCGAATTTTTTGTGCTCTGGGATGATATCTTTGGAAGCGAATATTTGTGTTCTCAGGAGTTTTCATTGGAAAAGAATTTTTTGTCTTCTGGAGTAATATCGTTGGAAGAGAATTTTTTTGTGTTCTTCGGTCTTTTCGATGGAAGCAAGTTTTGAAATAGTGTGTCATTTCGTTGGAAGCATGTTTTCTGTGCTATGGAGTCATTTCGTTGGAAGCGAATTTTTTGTACTCTGTGGTGATTTCGTTGGAAGTGAATTTTTTGTGTTCTCGGGTGTTTTCGTTGAAAGGGAATTTTTTGCGTTCTGGGGTCATTTCTTTGGAAGCCTGTTTTCTGTGCTCTGGAGTCATTTCGTTGGAAGCGAATTTTTTGTGTTCTGGGGTGATTTCGTTGGAAGCGAATATTTGTGTTCTCAGAAAATTACGTTGCATGCCAATTTTTTTGTTCTGGTGTGATTTCGTTCGAAGCGAATATTTGTGTTCTCAGAAAATTTCGTTGCAAGCGAATTTTTTGTGTTCTGGGGTAATTTCTTTGGAAGCGAATTTTTTATCTTCTCCGGTTTTTCGATGGAAGCAAATTTTTTAAGTAGGGGGTCATTTCGTTGGAAGCTTATTTTCTGTGCTCTGGAGTCCTTTCGTTGGAAGGGAACTTTTTGTGTTCTGGGGTGATTTCGTAGGAAGCGAATTTTTTGTGTTCTCGGGTGATTTCATTGAAAGGGAATTTTTGCGTTCTAGGGTGATTTCATTGGAAGCGAATCTTTTGTGCTCTGGGACGATTTCGTTGGAAGCGAATATTTGTGTTCTCAGGAGATTTCATTGCAAGCGAATTTTTTGTGTTCTGGGGTGATTTCATTGGAAGCGAATTTTTTGTGTTCTCGGGTGATTTCTTTGAAAGGAAATTTTGTGTTTTCGGGTGATTTCGTTGAAAAAGCTAATTTTTTGTGTTGTAGCGTGATTTCGTTGGAAGCAAATTTTTTTTTTATTCTGGGGTGATTTCGATGGAAGCAAATTTTTTTCTGTTCTGTGATAATTTCTTTGGACGTGAATTTTTTGTGTTATCGGGAGCTTTTGTTGGAAGCGAATTTTTTTGTGCTCTGGGATGGTTTCTTTGGAAGCGAATATTTGTGTTCTCAGGAGATTTCGTTGGAAAAGAATTTTTTTGTCTTCTGGGGTAATCTCGTTGGAAGAGAATTTTTTGTGTTCTCTGGTTTATTCGATGGAAGCAAATTTTTGAAGTAGGGGGTCATTTCGTTGGAAGCGTGTTTTCTGAGCCCTGGAATCATTTCGTTGGTAACGAGTTTTTTTGTGCTCTGGGGTGATTTCATTGGAAACAAATATTTGTGTCCTCAGGAGATTTCGTTGGAAAAGAAATTTTTGTCTTCTGAGGTAATTTGGTTGGAAGCGAATTTTTTGTGTTCTCAGATTATTTCAATGGAAGCAAATTTTTGAAGTATGGGATCATTTCGTTGGAAGCTTGTTTTCTGTGCTCTGGATTCATTTCGTTGGAAGCCTATTTTTTGTGTTCTGGGGTAATTTCGATAGAAGCTAATTTTTTGTGTTCTCTGGTTTTTTCAATGGAAGCAAATTATTGAAATAGGGGGTCATTTCGTTAGAAGCGTGTTTTCTGTGCTCTGGAGTCATTTCGTTGGAAGCGAATTTTTTGTGTTCTCTGGTGATTTTGAAGGAAGCAAATTTTTGAAGTATGAGATCATTTTGTTGAAAGCATGTTTTCTGTGCTCTGGAGTAATTTCGCTGGAAGCGAATTTTTTTTGTTCTGGAGTGATTTCGTTGGAAGCGAATATTTGTGTTCTCAGAAAATTTCGTTGCAAGTAAATTTTTTGTGTTCTGGGGTAATTTCGTTGGAAGCTAATATTTGTGTTCTCCGGTTTTTTCAATGGAAGCAAATTATTGAAATAGGGGGTCATTTCATTGGAAGCGTGTTTTCTGTGATCTGGAGTCATTTCAATGGAAGCGAATTTTTTGTGTTCTGGGGTGATTTCGTTGGAAGCGAATATATGTGTTCTCAGAAGATTTCGTTGAAAGCGAATTTTTTGTGCTCTGGGGTGATTGCTTTGGAAGCGAATATTTGTGTTCTCAGGAGACTTCGTTGCAAGCGAATTTTTTGTGTTCTGGGGTAATTTCGTTGGAAGCGTATTTTTGTGTTCTCCGGTTTTTTCGATGGAAGCGAATTTTTTAAGTAGGGGGTCATTTCGTTGGAAGTGTGTTTTCTGTGCTCTGGAGTCATTTCGTTGGAAGCGAATTTTTTGTGTTCTCGGGTGATTTCGATGGAAGCAAATTTTTGAAGTTAGGGTTCATTTCGTTGGAAGCATGTTTTCTGTGCTCTGGGGTAATTTCGTTGGAAGCTAATTTTTTGTGTTCTGGGGTGATTTCGTTGGAAGCGAATATTTGTGTTCTCAGAAAATTTCGTTGCAAGCAAATTTTTTGTGTTCTGGGGTTATTTCGTTGGAAGCGAATTTTTTATCTTCTCCGGTTTTTCGATGGAAGCAAGTTTTTGAAGTAGGGGGTCATTTCGTTGGAATCATGTTTTCTGTGCTCTGGAGTCATTTCATTGGAAGGGAATTTTTTGTGCTCTGGGGTGATTTCGTTGGAAGCCTATTTTTTGTGTTCTCGGGTGATTTCATTGAAAGCTAATTTTTGTGTTCTGTCGTGATTTCATTAGAAGCGAATTTTTTGTGTTCTGGGGTGATTTCGATGGAAGCAAATTATTTCTGTTCTGTGGTAATTTCGTTGGACGTGAATTTTTTGTGTTCTCGGGTGATTTCGTTGAAAGGGAATTTTTTGTGTTCTAGGGTGATTTCGTTGGATGCGAATTTTTTTGTGCTCTGTGAGGATTTCTTTGGAAGCAGATATTGTGTTCCCAGGAAATTTCGTCGGAAGCGATTTTTTTGTGTTCTGGGGTAATTTCGTTGGAAGCGAAATTTTTGTGTTCTCGGATGATTTCGATGGAAGCAAATTTTTGAAATATGGGGTCATATCTTTGGAAGCATGTTTTCAGTGCTCTGGAGTCATTTCTTTGGAAGTGAATTTTTCGTACTCTAGGGTGATTTCGTTCGAAGCCAATTTTTTGTGCTCTGGAATGATATCTTTGGAAGCGAATATGTGTGCTCTCAGGAGATTTTGTTGGAAAAGAATTTTTTGTCTTCTGGGGTAATATCGTTTGAAGAGAATTTTTTGTGTTCTCGGTTGATTTCGATGGAAGCAAATTTTTGAAATAGGGGGTCATTTCGTTGGAAGCGTGTTTTCTGTGCTCTGGAATCATTTCGTTCGAAGCGAATTTTTTGTGCTCTGGCGTGTTTTCGTTGGAAGCGAATTTTTTGTGCTCTAGGAGGATATCTTTGGAAGAGAATATTTGTGTTCTCAGGAGATTTCATTGGAAAAGAATTTTTTGTCTTCTGGGGTAATATCTTTGAAAGAGAATTTTTTGTGTTCTCCGGTCTTTTCGGTGGAAGCAAATATTTGAAGTAGGGGGTCATTTCATTGGAAGCGTGTTCTCTGTGCTAAGGAGTCATTTCGTAGGAAGCGAGCTTTTTGTCTTCTGGGGTGATTTCGTTGCAAGCAAATTTTTTGTGTTCAGGGTTAATTTCGTTGGAAGCGAATTTTTTGTGTTCTCAGGTGATTTCGATGGAAGCAAATTTTTGAAGTATGGGGTCATATCGTTGGAAGCGTGTTTTCTGTGCTCTGGAATCATTTCTTTGGAAGCGAGTTTTTCGTGCCCTGGGGTGATTTTGTTGGAAGCGAATTTTTTGTGTTCTCGGGTGATTTCGTTGAAAGCGAATTTTTTATGTTCTAGGGTGATTTCATTGGATGTGAATATTTTTCTGCTCTGGGGTGATTTGGTTGGAAGCGAATTTTTTGGCTTCTGTGGTGATTTCGATGGAAGCGAATTTTTTATGTTCTAGGGTGATTTCGTTGGAAGCGAATTTTTTGTGTTCTCGGGTGATTTCGTTGAAAGGGAATTTTTGTGTTCTGGGGTAATTTCGTTGGAAGCGTATTTTTGTGTTCTCCGGTTTTTTCGATGGAAGCGAATTTTTTAAGTAGGGGGTCATTTCGTTGGAAGTGTGTTTTCTGTGCTCTGGAGTCATTTCGTTGGAAGCGAATTTTTTTGTGTTCTCGGGTGATATCGATGGTAGCAAATTTTTGAAGTAAGGGATTATTTTGTTGGAAGCGTGTTTTCTGTGCTCAGGAGTAATTTCGTTGGAAACGAAGTTTTTGTGTTCTGGGGTGATTTCGTTGGAAGCGAATATTTGTGTTCTCAGAAAATTTCGTTGCTAGCAAATTTTTAGTGTTCTGGGGTCATTTCTTTGGAAGCAACTTTTTTATGTTCTCTGGTTTTTCGATGGAAGCAAATTTTTGAAGTAGGGGGTCATTTCGTTGGAATCGTGTTTTCTGTGCTCTGGAGTCATTTCGTTGGAAGGGAATTTTTTGTGCTCTGGGGGAATTTTGTTGGAAGCCAATTTTTTGTGTTCTCGGGTGATTTCATTGAAAGCTAATTTTTGTGTTCTAGTGTGATTTCGTGGGAAGCGAATTTTTTTGTGCTCTAGGATGATTTCTTTGGAAGCGAATATTTGTGTTCCCAGGAGATTTCGTTGGAAGCGAATTTATTCTGTTCCGGGGTAATTTCGTTGGAAGCGAATTTTTTGTGTTCTCAGGTGATTTCGATGGAAGCAAATTTTTCAAATATGGGGTCAATTCATTGTAAGCGTGTTTTCTGTGCCCTGGAGTCATTTCGTTGGAAGCGAATTTTTTGTGTTCTGGTGTGCTTTCGTTGAAAGCGAATATGTGTGTTCTCAGAAAATTTCGTTGCAAGCGAATTTTTTGTGTTCTGCGGTAATTTCTTTGGAAGCGAATTTTTTATGTTCTCCGGTTTTTCGATGGCAGCAAATTTTTTAAGTAGAGGGTCATTTCGTTGGAATCATGTTTTATGTGCTCTGGAGACATTTCCTTGGAAGGGAATTTTTTGTGCTCTGGGGTGATTTCATTTTAAGCTAATTTTTTTTGTGTTCTAGCGTGATTTCGTTGGAAGCGAATTTTTTGTGTTCTGGGGTTATTTCGATGGAAGCAAATATTTTCTGTTCTGTGGTAATTTCGTTGGACGTGAATTTTTGTGTTCTCGGGTGATTTCGTTGAAAGGGAATTTTTTGTGTTCTCGGGTGATTTTGTTGTAAGCGAATTTTTTGTGTTCTGGGATGATTTCTTTGGAAGCGAATATTTGTGTTCCCAGGAGATTTCGTTGGAAGCAATTTTTTTGTGTTCTGGGGTAATTTCGTTGGAAGCGAATTTTTTGTATTCTACGGGTTTTTCGATGGAAGCAAATTTTTTAAGTAGGCGGTCATTTCGTTGGAACTGTGTTTTCTGTGCTCTGGAGTCATTTCGTTGGCAGCGAATTTTTTGTGCTCTGGAGTGATTTATTTGGAAGCGAATTTTTTATGTACTAGGGTGATTTCATTGGAAGTGAATTTTTTCTGCTCTGGGGTGCTTTGGTTGGAAGCGAATATTTTATGTTCTATGGTGATTTCGTTGGAAGCGAATTTTTTATGCTCTGGGATGATATTTTTGGAAGCGAATATTTGTGCTCTCAGGAGATTTCATTGGAAAAGAATTTTTTGTGTTCTGGGATAAATTCGTTGGAAGCGAATTTTTTGTGTTCTGGGTTGATTTTGATGGAAACAAATTTTTGAAGTGGTGGTCATTTCGTTGGAAGCGGGTTTTCTGTACTCTGGATTCATTTCGTTGGAAGCGAATTTTTTGTGCTGTGGGGTGATTTCTTTGGAAGCGAATTTTTTCTGTTCTCGGGTCATTTTGTTGGAAGCAAATTTTTGAAGTATGGGGTCATATCGTTGGAAACGAATTTTTTGTGTTCTCGGGTGATTTCGTTGGAAGTGAATTTTTTCTGCTCTGGGGTGATTTGGTTGGAAGCGAATTTTTTGTCTTCTGTGGTGATTTCGATGGAAGCGAATTTTTTTGTTCTAGGTTGATTTTGTTGGAAGCGAATTTTTTGTGCTCTGGGGTGATTTTGTTGGAAGCGAAATTTTTGTGTTCTCAGTTGATTTCGTTGAAAGGGAATTTTTGTGTTATAGGGTTATTTCGTTGGAAGCGAATTTTTTGTGCTCTGGGATGATAACTTTGGAATCAAATATTTGTGTTCTCAGGAGATTTCGTTGGAAAAGAATTTTTTTGTCTTCTGGGGTAATATCGTTGGAAGAGAATTTTTTGTGTTCTCTGGTTTTTTTGATGGAAGAACATTTTTGACATAGGGGGTCATTTCGTTGGAAGCGTGTTTTCTGTGCCCTTTAGTCATTTCGTTGGAAGCGAATTTTTTGTACTCTGGGGTGATTTCGTTGGAAGCGAATTTTTTGTGTTCTCTTGTGATTTCTTTGAAAGGAAACTTTGTGTTTTCGGGTGATTTCGTTGAAAAAGCTAATTTTTTGTGTTGTAGCGTGATTTCGTTGGAAGCAAATTTTTTTTATTCTGGGGTGATTTCGATGGAAGCAAATTTTTTTCTGTTCTGTGATAATTTCTTTGGACGTGAATTTTTTGTGTTATCGGGGGCTTTTGTTGGAAGCGAATTTTTTTGTGCTCTGGGATGGTTTCTTTGGAAGCGAATATTTGTGTTCTCAGGAGATTTCGTTGGAAAAGAATTTTTTGTCTTCTGGGGTAATCTCGTTGGAAGAGAATTTTTTGTGTTCTCCGGTTTATTCGATGGAAGCAAATTTTTGAAGTAGGGGTTCATTTCGTTGGAAGCGTGTTTTCTGAGCCCTGGAATCATTTCGTTGGAAACGAGTTTTTTGTGCTCTGGGGTGATTTCATTGGAAACAAATATTTGTGTCCTCAGGAGATTTCGTTGGAAAAGAAATTTTTGTCTTCTGAGGTAATTTCGTTGGAAGCGAATTTTTTGTGTTCTCAGATTATTTCAATGGAAGCAAATTTTTGAAGTATGGGATCATTTCGTTGGAAGCTTGTTTACTGTGTTCTGGAGTCATTTCGTTGGAAGCCTATTTTTTGTGTTCTGGGGTAATTTCTTTGGAAGCGAATTTTTTATGTTTCCGGTTTTTCGATGGAAGCAAATTTTTTAAGTAGGGGGTCATTTCGTTGGAAGCTTATTTTCTGTGCTCTGGAGTCCTTTCGTTGGAAGGGAACTTTTTGTGTTCTGGGGTGATTTCGTAGGAAGTGAATTTTTTGTGTTCTCGGGTGATTTCATTGAAAGGGAATTTTTGCGTTCTAGGGTGATTTCTTTGGAAGCGAATCTTTTGTGCTCTGGGACAATTTCTTTGGAAGCGAATATTTGTGTTCTCAGGAGATTTCATTGCAAGCGAATTTTTTGTGTTCTGGGGTAATTTCATTGGAAGCGAATTTTTTGTGTTCTCGAGTGATTTCTTTGAAAGGAAATTTTGTGTTTTCGGGTGATTTCGTTGAAAAAGCTAATTTTTTGTGTTGTAGCGTGATTTATTTGGAAGCAAATTTTTTTTATTCTGGGGTGATTTCGATGGAAGCAAATTTTTTTCTGTTCTGTGATAATTTCTTTGGACGTGAATTTTTTGTGTTATCGGGAGCTTTTGTTGGAAGCGAATTTTTTTGTGCTCTGGGATGGTTTCTTTGGAAGCGAATATTTGTGTTCTCAGGAGATTTCGTTGGAAAAGAATTTTTTGTCTTCTGGGGTAATCTCGTTGGAAGAGAATTTTTTGTGTTCTCTGGTTTATTCGATGGAAGCAAATTTTTGAAGTAGGGGGTCATTTCGTTGGAAGCGTGTTTTCTGAGCCCTGGAATCATTTCGTTGGAAACGAGTTTTTTTGTGCTCTGGGGTGATTTCATTGGAAACAAATATTTGTGTCCTCAGGAGATTTCGTTGGAAAAGAAATTTTTGTCTTCTGAGGTAATTTGGTTGGAAGCGAATTTTTTGTGTTCTCAGATTATTTCAATGGAAGCAAATTTTTGAAGTATGGGATCATTTCGTTGGAAGCTTGTTTTCTGTGCTCTGGATTCATTTCGTTGGAAGCCTATTTTTTGTGTTCTGGGGTAATTTCGATAGAAGCTAATTTTTTGTGTTCTCTGGTTTTTTCAATGGAAGCAAATTATTGAAATAGGGGTCATTTCGTTAGAAGCGTGTTTTCTGTGCTCTGGAGTCATTTCGTTGGAAGCGATTTTTTTGTGTTCTCTGGTGATTTTGAAGGAAGCAAATTTTTGAAGTATGAGATCATTTTGTTGAAAGCATGTTTTCTGTGCTCTGGAGTAATTTCGCTGGAAGCGAATTTTTTTTGTTCTGGAGTGATTTTGTTGGAAGCGAATATTTGTGTTCCCCAAAAATTTCGTTGCAAGTAAATTTTTTGTGTTCTGGGGTAATTTCGTTGGAAGCTAATATTTGTGTTCTCCGGTTTTTTCAATGGAAGCAAATTATTGAAATAGGGGGTCATTTCATTGGAAGCGTGTTTTCTGTGATCTGGAGTCATTTCAATGGAAGCGAATTTTTTGTGTTCTGGGGTGATTTCGTTGGAAGCGAATATATGTGTTCTCAGAAGATTTCGTTGAAAGCGAATTTTTTGTGCTCTGGGGTGATTGCTTTGGAAGCGAATATTTGTGTTCTCAGGAGACTTCGTTGCAAGCGAATTTTTTGTGTTCTGGGGTAATTTCGTTGGAAGCGTATTTTTGTGTTTTCCGGTTTTTTCGATGGAAGCGAATTTTTTAAGTAGGGGGTCATTTCGTTGGAAGTGTGTTTTCTGTGCTCTGGAGTCATTTCGTTGGAAGTGAATTTTTTGTGTTCTCGGGTGATTTCGATGGAAGCAAATTTTTGAAGTTAGGGTTCATTTCGTTGGAAGCATGTTTTCTGTGCTCTGGGGTAATTTCGTTGGAAGCTAATTTTTTGTGTTCTGGGGTGATTTCGTTGGAAGCGAATATTTGTGTTCTCAGAAAATTTCGTTGCAAGCAAATTTTTTGTGTTCTGGGGTTATTTCGTTGGAAGCGAATTTTTTATCTTCTCCGGTTTTTCGATGGAAGCAAGTTTTTGAAGTAGGGGGTCATTTCGTTGGAATCATGTTTTCTGTTCTCTGGAGTCATTTCATTGGAAGGGAATTTTTTGTGCTCTGGGGTGATTTCGTTGGAAGCCTATTTTTTGTGTTCTCTGGTGATTTCATTGAAAGCTAATTTTTGTGTTCTGTCGTGATTTCATTAGAAGCGAATTTTTTGTGTTCTGGGGTGATTTCGATGGAAGCAAATTATTTCTGTTCTGTGGTAATTTCGTTGGACGTGAATTTTTTGTGTTCTCGGGTGATTTCGTTGAAAGGGAATTTTTTGTGTTCTAGGGTGATTTCGTTGGAAGCGAATTTTTTTGTGCTCTGTGAGGATTTCTTTGGAAGCAGATATTGTGTTCCCAGGAAATTTCGTCGGAAGCGATTTTTTTGTGTTCTGGGGTAATTTCGTTGGAAGCGAAATTTTTGTGTTCTCGGATGATTTCGATGGAAGCAAATTTTTGAAATATGGGGTCATATCGTTGGAAGCATGTTTTCAGTGCTCTGGAGTCATTTCTTTGGAAGTGAATTTTTCGTACTCTAGGGTGATTTCGTTCGAAGCCAATTTTTTGTGCTCTGGAATGATATCTTTGGAAGCGAATATGTGTGCTCTCAGGAGATTTTGTTGGAAAAGAATTTTTTGTCTTCTGGGGTAATATCGTTTGAAGAGAATTTTTTGTGTTCTCGGTTGATTTCGATGGAAGCAAATTTTTGAAATAGGGGGTCATTTCGTTGGAAGCGTGTTTTCTGTGCTCTGGAATCATTTCGTTCGAAGCGAATTTTTTGTGCTCTGGCGTGTTTTCGTTGGAAGCGAATTTTTTGTGCTCTAGGAGGATATCTTTGGAAGAGAATATTTGTGTTCTCAGGAGATTTCATTGGAAAAGAATTTTTTGTCTTCTGGGGTAATATCTTTGAAAGAGAATTTTTTGTGTTCTCCGGTCTTTTCGGTGGAAGCAAATATTTGAAGTAGGGGGTCATTTCATTGGAAGCGTGTTCTCTGTGCTAAGGAGTCATTTCGTAGGAAGCGAGCTTTTTGTCTTCTGGGGTGATTTCGTTGCAAGCAAATTTTTTGTGTTCAGGGTTAATTTCGTTGGAAGCGAATTTTTTGTGTTCTCAGGTGATTTCGATGGAAGCAAATTTTTGAAGTATGGGGTCATATCGTTGGAAGCGTGTTTTCTGTGCTCTGGAATCATTTCTTTGGAAGCGAGTTTTTCGTGCCCTGGGGTGATTTTGTTGGAAGCGAATTTTTTGTGTTCTCGGGTGATTTCGTTGAAAGCGAATTTTTTATGTTATAGGGTGATTTCGTTGGATGTGAATATTTTTCTGCTCTGGGGTGATTTGGTTGGAAGCGAATTTTTTGGCTTCTGTGGTGATTTCGATGGAAGCGAATTTTTTATGTTCTAGGGTGATTTCGTTGGAAGCGAATTTTTTGTGTTCTCGGGTGATTTCGTTGAAAGGGAATTTTTGTGTTCTGGGGTAATTTCGTTGGAAGCGTATTTTTGTGTTCTCCGGTTTTTTCGATGGAAGCGAATTTTTTAAGTAGGGGGTCATTTCGTTGGAAGTGTGTTTTCTGTGCTCTGGAGTCATTTCGTTGGAAGCGAATTTTTTTGTGTTCTCGGGTGATATCGATGGTAGCAAATTTTTGAAGTAAGGGATTATTTCGTTGGAAGCGTGTTTTCTGTGCTCAGGAGTAATTTCGTTGGAAACGAAGTTTTTGTGTTCTGGGGTGATTTCGTTGGAAGCGAATATTTGTGTTCTCAGAAAATTTCGTTGCTAGCAAATTTTTAGTGTTCTGGGGTCATTTCTTTGGAAGCAACTTTTTTATGTTCTCTGGTTTTTCGATGGAAGCAAATTTTTGAAGTAGGGGGTCATTTCGTTGGAATCGTGTTTTCTGTGCTCTGGAGTCATTTCGTTGGAAGGGAATTTTTTGTGCTCTGGGGGAATTTTGTTGGAAGCCAATTTTTTGTGTTCTCGGGTGATTTCATTGAAAGCTAATTTTTGTGTTCTAGTGTGATTTCGTGGGAAGCGAATTTTTTTGTGCTCTAGAATGATTTCTTTGGAAGCGAATATTTGTGTTCCCAGGAGATTTCGTTGGAAGCGAATTTATTCTGTTCTGGGGTAATTTCGTTGGAAGCGAATTTTTTGTGTTCTCAGGTGATTTCGATGGAAGCAAATTTTTCAAATATGGGGTCAATTCATTGTAAGCGTGTTTTCTGTGCCCTGGAGTCATTTCGTTGGAAGCAAATTTTTTGTGTTCTGGTGTGCTTTCGTTGAAAGCGAATATGTGTGTTCTCAGAAAATTTCGTTGCAAGCGAATTTTTTGTGTTCTGCGGTAATTTCTTTGGAAGCGAATTTTTTATGTTCTCCGGTTTTTCGATGGCAGCAAATTTTTTAAGTAGAGGGTCATTTCGTTGGAATCATGTTTTATGTGCTCTGGAGACATTTCCTTGGAAGGGAATTTTTTGTGCTCTGGGGTGATTTCATTTTAAGCTAATTTTTTTTGTGTTCTAGCGTGATTTCGTTGGAAGCGAATTTTTTGTGTTCTGGGGTTATTTCGATGGAAGCAAATATTTTCTGTTCTGTGGTAATTTCGTTGGACGTGAATTTTTGTGTTCTCGGGTGATTTCGTTGAAAGGGAATTTTTTGTGTTCTCGGGTGATTTCGTTGTAAGCGAATTTTTTGTGTTCTGGGATGATTTCTTTGGAAGCGAATATTTGTGTTCCCAGGAGATTTCGTTGGAAGCAATTTTTTTGTGTTCTGGGGTAATTTCGTTGGAAGCGAATTTTTTGTATTCTACGGGTTTTTCGATGGAAGCAAATTTTTTAAGTAGGCGGTCATTTCGTTGGAACTGTGTTTTCTGTGCTCTGGAGTCATTTCGTTGGCAGCGAATTTTTTGTGCTCTGGAGTGATTTATTTGGAAGCGAATTTTTTATGTACTAGGGTGATTTCATTGGAAGTGAATTTTTTCTGCTCTGGGGTGATTTGGTTGGAAGCGAATATTTTATGTTCTATGGTGATTTCGTTGGAAGCGAATTTTTTATGCTCTGGGATGATATTTTTGGAAGCGAATATTTGTGCTCTCAGGAGATTTCATTGGAAAAGAATTTTTTGTGTTCTGGGATAAATTCGTTGGAAGCGAATTTTTTGTGTTCTGGGTTGATTTTGATGGAAACAAATTTTTGAAGTGGTGGTCATTTCGTTGGAAGCGGGTTTTCTGTACTCTGGATTCATTTCGTTGGAAGCGAATTTTTTGTGCTGTGGGGTGATTTCTTTGGAAGCGAATTTTTTCTGTTCTCGGGTCATTTTATTGGAAGCAAATTTTTGAAGTATGGGGTCATATCGTTGGAAACGAATTTTTTGTGTTCTCGGGTGATTTCGTTGGAAGTGAATTTTTTCTGCTCTGGGGTGATTTGGTTGGAAGCGAATTTTTTGTCTTCTGTGGTGATTTCGATGGAAGCGAATTTTTTTGTTCTAGGTTGATTTCGTTGGAAGCGAATTTTTTGTGCTCTGGGGTGATTTTGTTGGAAGCGAAATTTTTGTGTTCTCGGTTGATTTCGTTGAAAGGGAATTTTTGTGTTATAGGGTTATTTCGTTGGAAGCGAATTTTTTGTGCTCTGGGATGAGAACTTTGGAATCAAATATTTGTGTTCTCAGGAGATTTCGTTGGAAAAGAATTTTTTGTCTTCTGGGGTAATATCGTTGGAAGAGAATTTTTTGTGTTCTCTGGTTTTTTTGATGGAAGCACATTTTTGACATAGGGGGTCATTTCGTTGGAAGCGTGTTTTCTGTGCCCTTTAGTCATTTCGTTGGAAGCGAATTTTTTGTACTCTGTGGTGATTTCGTTGGAAGCGAATTTTTTGTGTTCTCTTGTGATTTCTTTGAAAGGAAACTTTGTGTTTTCGGGTGATTTCGTTGAAAAAGCTAATTTTTTGTGTTGTAGCGTGATTTCGTTGGAAGCAAATTTTTTTTATTCTGCGGTGATTTCGATGGAAGCAAATTTTTTTCTGTTCTGTGATAATTTCTTTGGACGTGAATTTTTTGTGTTATCGGGGGCTTTTATTGGAAGCGAATTTTTTTGTGCTCTGGGATGGTTTCTTTGGAAGCGAATATTTGTGTTCTCAGGAGATTTCGTTGGAAAAGAAATTTTTGTCTTCTGAGGTAATTTCGTTGGAAGCGAATTTTTTGTGTTCTCAGATTATTTCAATGGAAGCAAATTTTTGAAGTATGGGATCATTTCGTTGGAAGCTTGTTTACTGTGTTCTGGAGTCATTTCGTTGGAAGCCTATTTTTTGTGTTCTGGGGTAATTTCTTTGGAAGCGAATTTTTTATGTTCTCCGGTTTTTCGATGGAAGCAAATTTTTTAAGTAGGGGGTCATTTCGTTGGAAGCTTATTTTCTGTGCTCTGGAGTCCTTTCGTTGGAAGGGAACTTTTTGTGTTCTGGGGTGATTTCGTAGGAAGCGAATTTTTTGTGTTCTCGGGTGATTTCATTGAAAGGGAATTTTTGCGTTCTAGGGTGATTTCTTTGGAAGCAAATTTTTTGTGTTCTCGAGTGATTTCTTTGAAAGGAAATTTTGTGTTTTCGGGTGATTTCGTTGAAAAAGCTAATTTTTTGTGTTGTAGCGTGATTTATTTGGAAGCAAATTTTTTAAGTAGGGGGTCATTTCGTTGGAAGCTTATTTTCTGTGCTCTGGAGTCCTTTCGTTGGAAGGGAACTTTTTGTGCTCTGGGATGATATCTTTGGAAGCGAATATTTGTGTTCTCAGGAGATTTCGTGGGAAAAGAATTTTTTGTCTTCTGGGGTAATATCTTTGGAAGCGAATTTTTTGTGTTCTCGGGTGATTTCGATGGAAGCAAATTTTTGAAGTATGGGATCATTTCGTTGGAAGCATGTTTTCTGTGCGCTGGAGTCATTTCGTTGGAACTGAATTTTTTGTGTTCTGAGGTGATTTCATTGGAAGCGAATTTTTTGTCTTCTGGTGTAATTTCGTTGGAAGCAAATTTTTTGTGTTCTTGGGTGATTTCGTTGAAAACTGTTTTTTTGTGTTCTAGCATGATTTCCTTGGAAGCGAATTTTTTGTGTTCTGGGGTGATTTCGATGGAAGGAAATTTTTTCTGTTCTGTGGTAATTTCGTTGGACATGAATTTTTTGTGTTCTCGGGAGATTTCGTTGAAAGGGAATTTTTGTGTTCTAGGGTGATATCTTTGGAAGCAAATGTTTTTGTGCTCTAGGATGATTTTTTGGAAGCAAACATTTGTATTCTCATGAGATTTCATTGGAAGAGAATATTTTGTGTTCTGGGGTAATATTGTTGGAAGAGAATTTTTTGTGTTCTCCGGACTTTTGGATGGAAGCAAATTTTTGAAAGAGGGGGTCATTTCGTTGGTAGCGTGTTTTCTGTGCTCTGGAGTCATTTCGTTGGAAGCAAATTTTTTGTGTTCTGTGGTGATTTCATTGGAAGCGAATATTTGTGTTCTCAGGAGATTTTGTTGCAAGTGAATTTTTTTGTGTTCTCAGGTGATTTCCTTGAAAGGGAATTTTTGTGTTCTAGGGTGATTTCTTTGGAAGCGAAATTTTTGTGCGCTGGGATGATATCTTTGGAAGCAAGTATTTGTGTTATCAGGAGATTTCGTTGGAAAAGAATTTTTGTCTTCTGGGGTAATATCGTTGGAAGAGAATTATTTGTGTTCTCCAGTCTTCTCGATGGAAGCAAATTTTTGAAGTAGGGAGTCATTTCGTTGGAAGCGTGTTTTCTGTGCTCTGGAGTCATTTCGTTGAAAGCAAATTTTTTGTGCTGTGTGGTGATTTTGTTGGAAGCGAATTTTTTGTGTTTTCGGGTGATTTCGTTGGAAGCGAATATTTTGTGTTCTTGGGTGATATGTTTGAAAGGGAATTTTTGTGTTCTAGGGTGATTTCGTTGGAATCGAATTTTTTGTGCTCTGGGATGATATATTTGGAAGCAATATTTGTGTTCTCAGGAGATTTCTTTGGAAAAGGATTTTTTCTCTTCTGGGATAATATCGTTAGAAGAGAATTTTTTGTGTTCTCCAGTCTTTTTGATGGAAGCAAATTTTTGAAGTATGGGGTCATTTTGTTGGAAGCGTGTTTTCTGTGCTCTGGAGTCATTTCATTGGAAGCGAATTTTTTGTGTTCTGGGGTGATTTCGTCAGAAGCGAATTTTTGTGTTCTCAGGTGATTTCGATGGAAGCAAATTTTTGAAGTATGGGATCATTTCTTTGGAAGCGAATTTTTTATGTTCTGAGGTGATTTCGTTGGAAGCGAATTTTTTGTGTTCTTGGGTGATTTCGATGGAAACAAATTTTTGAAGTATGGGATAATTTCGTTGGAGGCGTGTTTTCTGTGCTTTGGAGTCATTTCATTGGAATCAAAATTTTTGTGTTTTGGGTGATTTCGTTGGTAGCGAATTTTTTGTGTTCTCGGGTGATTTCGTTTGAAGTGAGTTTTTATGGTCTAGTGTGATTTCGTTGCAAGCGAATTTTTTGTGTTCTGGGGTAATTTCTTTGGAAGCGAATTTGTTGTGTTCTCGGTTGATTTCGTTGAAAGCAAATTTTTCATGTTCTAGGGTGATTTCGTTGGAAGCAACTTTTTTGTGCTCTGGGGTGATTTGTTTGGAAGCGAATTTTTTGTCCTCTGTGGTGATGTCAATAGAAGCGAATTTTCTGTGTTCTCGGGTGATTTCGTTGGAAGCGTGTTTTCTGTGCTCTGGAGTCATTTCGTTGGAAGCGAATTTTTTGTACTCTGGGGTGATTTCGTTCGAAGCGAATATTTGTGTTCTCAGGAGATTTCGTTACAAGCGAATTTTTTGTGTTCTCGGGTGATTACGTTGAAAGGGAATTTTTGTGTTCTAGGGTGATTTCTTTGGGAGGGAAGTTTTTGTGCTCTGGGATGATATCTTTGGAAGCAAATATTTGTGTTCTAAGAAGATTTCGTTGCAAGCAAATTTTTTGTGTTCTGGGGTAATTTCGTTGGAAGCGAATTTGTTTTGTTTTCGGGTGATTTCGTTGAAAGCAAATTTTTCATGTTCTAGGGTGATTTCGTTGGAAGCAACTTTTTGGTGCTCTGGGGTGATTTGTTTGGAAGCGAATTTTTTGTCTTCTGTGGTGATGTCAATAGAAGCGAATTTTCTGTGTTCTCGGGTGATTTCGTTGGAAGCGATTTTTTGTGCTCTGGGGTGATTTCGTTGGAAGCGAATATTTGTGTTCTCAGGAGATTTCGTTGCAAGCGAATTTTTTGTGTTCTGGGGAAATTTCGTTGGAAGTGAATTTTTTGTGTTCTCGGGTCATTTTGTTGGAAGCGAATATTTCTGTTCTCAGGAGATTTCGTTGGAAAAGTAATTTTTGTCTTCTGGGGTAATTTCGTTGGAAGCGAATTTTTTGTGTTCTTGACTGATTTCGATGGAAGCAAATTTTTGAAGTATGGGGTCATTTCGTTTGAAGCGTGTTTTCTGTGCTCAGAAGTCATTTCGTTGGAAGCGAATTTGTTGTGTTTTCGGGTGATTTCGTTGAAAGCAAATTTTTTATGTTCTAGGGTGATTTCGTTGGAAGCAACTTTTTTGTGTTCTGGGGTGATTTGTTTGGAAGCGAATTTTTTGTCTTCTGTGGTGATTTCAATAGAAGCGAATTTTCTGTGTTCTCGGGTGATTTCGTTGGAAGCGTGTTTTCTGTGCTCTGGAGTCATTTCGTTGGAAGCGAATTTTTTGTGCTCTGGGATGATATCTTTGGAAGCGAATATTTGTGTTCTCAGGAGATTTCGTTGGAAAAGAATTTTTTGTCTTCTGGGGTAATGTCGTTGGAAGAGAATTTTTTGTGTTCTCCGGTTTTTTCGATGGAAGCAAATTTTGGAAGTAGGGGGTCATTTTGTTGGAAGCGTGTTTTCTGTGCTATGGAATCATTTCGTTGGAAGCGAATTTTTTGTGCTCTTGGGTGATTTCGTTGGAAGCGAATATTTGTGTTCTCAGGAGATTTCGTTGCAAGCGAATTTTTTGTGTTTTGTGGTAATTTCGTTGAAAGTGAATTTTTGTGTTCTCCTTTCAATTCATTGAAAGGGAATTTTTGCGTTGTAGGGTGATTTCGTTTGAAGCGAATTTTTTTTGCTCTGGGATGATATCTTTGGAAGTGAATATTTGTGTTCTCAGGAGATTTCGTGGGAAAAGAATTTTTGTCTTCTGGGGTAATATCGTTGGAAGAGAATTTTTTGAGTTCTCTGGTTTTTTCGATGGAAGCAAATTTTTGAAGTAGGGGGTCATTTCGTTGGAAGCATATTTTCTGTGCTCTGAGGTGATTTCGTTGGAAGCGAATATTTGTTTTTCTCAGGAGATTTTTTTGAAAGGGAATTTTTTTGTTCTAGGGTGATTTTTTGGAATCGAACTTTTTGTGCTCTGGGATGATATCGTTGCAAGCGAATATATGTGTTCTCAGGACATTTCGGTGGTAAAGAGTTTTTTGTGTTCTCCGGTTTTACGATAGAAGCAAATTTTTGAAGTAGGGGGTCATTTCGTTGGAAGCGTGTTTTCTGTGTTCTGGAGTCATTTCGTTGGAAGCGAATTTTTTTTGTTCTCGGGTGTTTTCTTTGAAAGGGAATTTTTTTGTTCTAGGGTGATTTCGTTGGAATCGAATTTTTTGTGCTCTGGGATTATATCTTTGGAAGCGAATATATGTGTTCTCAGGAGATTTCGTTGGAAAAAATTTTTTGTCTTCTAGGGTAATATTGTTGGAAGAGAATTTTTTGTGTTCTCCGTTTTTTTCGATGGAAGCAAATTTTTGAAGTAGGGGTTCATTTCGTTGGAAGCGAATTTTTTTGTGCTCTGGGGTGATTTCGTTGGAAGCGAATATTTGTGTTCTCAGGAGATTTCGTTGCAAGCGAATTTTTTGTCTTCTGGGATGATTTTGTTGGAAGTGAATTTTTTGTGTTCTCGGGTAATTTCCTTGAAAGGGAATTTTTGCGTTCTAGGGTGATTTCTTTGGAAGCGATTTTTTGTGCTCTGGGATGATATCTTTGGAAGCGAATATTTGTGTTCTCAGGAGATTTCGTGGGAAAAGAATTTTTTGTCTTCTGGGGTAATATCGTTGGAAGCGAATTTTTTCTGTTCTCGGGTGATTTCGATGGAATCAAATTTTTGAAGTATGGGATCATTTCGTTGGAAGCATGTTTTCTGTGCTCTGGAGTCATTTCGTTGGAAGTGAATTTTTTGTGTTCTGAGGTGATTTCATTGGAAGCGAATTTTTTGTCTTCTGGGGTAATTACGTTGGAAGCGAATTTTTTGTGTTCTTGGGTGATTTCGTTGAAAACTGATTTTTGTGTTCTAGCATGATTTCCTTGGAAGCGAATTTTTTGTGTTCTGGGGTGATTTCGATGGAAGGAATTTTTTTTCTGTTCTGTGGTAATTTCGTTGGACGTGAATTTTTTGTGTTCTCGGGAGATTTCATTGAAAGGGAATTTTTTGTGTTCTAGTGTGATTTCGTTGGAAGCAAATTTTTTTGTGTTCTAGGATGATTTTTTGGAAGCAAAAATTTGTATTCTCATGAGATTTCGTTGGAAGAGAATTTATTGTGTTCTGGGGTAATATTGTTGGAAGAAAATTTTTTGTGTTCCCCGGACTTTTGGATGGAAGCAAATTTTTGAAAGTGGGGGTCATTTCGTTGGTAGCGTGTTTTCTGTGCTCTGGAGTCATTTCGTTGGAAGCAAATTTTTCGTGTTCTGTAGTGATTTCATTGGAAGCGAATATTTGTGTTCTCAGGAGATTTCGTTGCAATTGAATTTTTTGTGTTCTCAGGTGATTTCCTTGAAAGGGAATTTTTGTGTTCTAGGGTGATTTCTTTGGAAGCGAAGTTTTTGTGCGCGGGTATGATATCTTTGGAAGCAAGTATTTGTGTTATCAGGAGATTTCGTTGGAAAAGAATTTTTTGTCTTCTGGGGTAATACCGTTGGAAGAGAATTATTTGTGTTCTCCAGTCTTCTCGATGGAAGCAAATTTTTGAAGTAGGGAGTCATTTCGTTGGAAGCGTGTTTTCTGTGCTCTGGAGTCATTTCGTTGGAAGCAAATTTTTAGTGCTGTGTGGTGATTTTGTTGGAAGCGAATTATTTGTGTTCTCGGGTGATTTCGTTGGAAGCGAATTTTTTGTCTTCTGGGGTAATTTCGTTGGAAGCAAATTTGTTCTGTTCTCAGGTGATTTCGATGGAAGCAAATATTTGAAGTATGGGATCATTTCGTTTGAAGCATGTTTTCTGTGCTCTAGAGTCATTTCGTTGGAAGTGAATTTTTTGTGTTCTGGGGTGATTTCGTTGGAAGCGAATTTTTTGTGTTATGGGATGATATCTTTGGTAGCGAATATTTGTGTTCTCAGGAGATTTCGTTGCAAGCGATTTTTTTGTGTTCTGGGGTTAATTTGTTGGAAGCGATTTTTTTGTGTTCTCGGGTAATTTCCTTGAAAGGGAATTTTTGCGTTCTAGGGTGATTCCTTTGGAAGCGATTTTTTGTGCTCTGGGATGATATCTTTGGAAGCGAATATTTGTGTTCTCAGACGATTTCGTGGGAAAAGAATTTTTTGTCTTCTCCTGTTTTTTCGATGGAAGCAAGTTTTTGAAGTAGGGGGTCATTTCGTTGGAATCGTGTTTTCTGTGCTCTGGAGTCATTTCGTTGGAAGGGAATTTTTCGTGCTATGGGGTGATTTCGTTGGAAGCCTATTTTTTGTGTTCTCTGGTGATTTCATTGAAAGCTAATTTTTGTGTTCTAGCGTGATTTCATTAAAAGCGAATTTTTTCTGTTCTGCGGTGTTTTCGATGGAAGCAAATTATTTCTGTTCTGTGGTAATTTCGTTGGACGTGAATTTTTTGTGTTCTCGGGTGATTTCGTTGAAAGGGAATATTTTGTGTTCTATGGTGATTTCGTTGGAAGCAAATTTTTTGTGTTCTCGGGGGATTTTGTTGAAAGTGAATTTTTGTGTTCTGGGGTAATTTCATTGGAAGCGTATTTTTGTGTTCTCTGGTTTTTTCGATGGAAGCGAATTTTTTAAGTAATAGGTCATTTCGTTGGAAGTGTGTTTTCTGTGCTCTGGAGTCATTTCGTTGGAAGCGAATTTTTTGTGTTCTCGGGTGATATCGATGGTAGCAAATTTTTGAAGTAAGGTATTATTTCGTTGGAAGCGTGTTTTCTGTGCTCAGAAGTAATTTTCTTGGAAGCGAAGTTTTTGTGTTCTGGGGTGATTTCGTTGGAAGCGAATATTTGTGTTCTCAGAAAATTTCGTTGCAAGCAAATTTTTAGTGTTCTGGGGTTATTTCTTTGGAAGCAACTTTTTTATGTTCTCTGGTTTTTCGATGGAAGCAAATTTTTGAAGTAGGGGGTCATTTCGTTGGAATCGTGTTTTCTGTGCTCTGGCATCATTTCGTTGGAAGGGAATTTTTTGTGCTCTGTGGGGATTTTGTTGGAAGCCAATTTTTTGTGTTCTCGGGTGATTGCATTGAAAGCTAATATTCGTGTTCTAGTGTGATTTCGTGGGAAGCGAATTTTTTGTGCTCTAGGATGATTTCTTTGGAAGCGAATATTTGTGTTCCCAGGAGATTTCTTTGGAAGTGAATTTATTCTGTTCTGGGGTAATTTCGTTGGAAGCGAATTTTTTGTGTTCTCGGGTGATTTCGATGGAAGCAAATTTTTCAAATATGGGATCAATTCATTGTAAGCGTGTTTTCTGTGCCCTGGAGTCATTTCGTTGGAAGTGAATTTTTTGTGTTCTGGTGTGCTTTCATTGAAAGCGAATATGTGTGTTCTCAGAAGATTTGGTTGCAAGCGAATTTTTTGTGTTCTAGTGTAATTTCGTTGGAAGCGAATTTTTTGTGTCCTCGGGTGATTTCAATGGAAGCAAATTTTTAAGTATGGGGTCATTTCATTGGAAGGGTGTTTTCTGTGCTCTGGAGTGATTTCGTTGGAAGCGAATATTTTGTGCTCTGGGGTGATTTCATTGGAAGCGAATATTTGTGTTCACAGGAGATTTCGTTGCAAGCGAATTTTTTTGTTCTGGGGTGATTTCATTTTAAGCGAATTTTTTGTGCTCTAGGAGGATACCTTTGGAAGAGAATATTTGTGTCCTCAGGAGATTTCGTTGGAAAAGAATTTTTTGTGTTCTCCGGTCTTTTCGGTGGAAGCAAATTTTTGAAGTAGGGGGTCATTTCGTTGGAAGCGTGTTTTCTTTGCTAAGGAGTCATTTCGTAGGAAGCCAACTTTTTGTGTTCTGGGTGATTTCGTTGCAAGCAAATTTTTTGTGTTCAGGGTTAATTTCGTTGGAAGCGAATTTTTGAGGTATGGGGTCATATCGTTGGACGCGTGTTTTCTGGGCTCTGGAGTCATTTCTTTGGAAGCGAATTTTTCGTGCCCTTGGGTGATTTTGTTGGAAGCGAATTGTTTATGTTCTAGGGTGTTTTCGTTGGAAGGGAATTTTTTGTGCTCTGGGGTGATTTTTTGGAAGCCAATTTTTTGTGTTTCGGGTGATTTCATTGAAAGCTAATTTTTGTGTTCTAGCGTGATTTTGTTGGAAGCGAATTTTTTGTCTTCTGGGGTGATATCGATGGAAGCAATTTTTTTTCTGTTCAGTGAATTTCGTTGGACGTGAATTTTTTGTGTTCTCGGGTGATTTCGTTGAAAGGTAATTTTTTGTTTTCTAGGGTGATTTTGTTGGAAGCGAATTTTTTTGTGCTCTGGGATGATTTCTTTGGAAGCGAATATTTGTGTTCCCAGGAGATATGGTTGGAAGCGAATTTATTGTTTTCTGGGGTAATTTCTTTGGAAGCGAATTTTTTGTGTTTTCGGGTGATTTCGATGGAAGCAAATTTTTCAAATATGGGGTAATTTCGTTGGAAGCGTGTTTTCTGTGCTCTGGAGTGATTTCGTTGGAAGTGAATTTTTTGTGCTCTGGGGTGATTTCATTGGAAGCGAATATTTGTGTTCTCAGGAGATTTCGTTGGAAAAGAATTTTTTGTCTTCTGGGGTAATATTGTTGGAAGAGAATATTTTGTGTTCTCTGGTTTTTTCGAAGGAAGCAAATTTTTGAAGTAGCAGATTATTTCGTTGGAAGCGTATTTTCTGTGCTCTGGAGTCATTTCGTTCGAAGCGAAATTTTGTGCTCGGGGGTGATTTTGTTGGAAGCAAATATTTGTGTTCTCAGGAGATTTCGTTGCAAGCGAATTTTTTGTATTCTGGGGTGATTTTGTTGGAAGGGAATTTTTTTGTGTTCTCGGGTGATTTCGTTGGAAGCGAATTTTTTGTGTTTTGGGGTGATTTCGATGGATACAAATTTTTGAAGTAAGGGGTCATTTCGTTGGAAGCGGGTTTCTGTACTCTGGATTCATTTCGTTGGAAGCGAATTTTTTGTCCTCTGGGGTGATTTCGTTAGAAGCGAATTTTTTGTGTTCTCGGGTAATTTTGATGGAACAAATTTTTGAAGTATGGGGTCATATCGTTGGAAACGTATTTTTTGTGTTCTCGGGTGATTTCGTTGAAAGCAAATTTTTTATGTACTAGGGTGATTTCGTTGGAAGTGAATTTTTTCTGCTCTGGGGTGATTTGAATGGAAGGGAATTTTTTGTGTTCTGTGGTGATTTCGATGGAAGCGAATTTTGTTGTTCTAGGTTGATTTCGTTGGAAGCGAATTTTTTGTGCTCTGGGGTGATTTCGTTGGAAGCGAATTTTTTGTGTTCTCGGGTGATTTCATTGAAAGGGAATTTTTGTGTGATAGGGTGATTTCGTTGGAAGCGAATTTTTTGTGCTCTGGGAAGATATCTTTGGAAGCAAATATTTGTGTTCTCAGGAGATTTCTTTGAAAAAGAATTTTTTGTCTTCTGCGGTAATATCGTTGGAAGCGAATTTTTTATTTTCTCTGGTTTTTTCGATGGAAGCAAATTTTTGAAGTAGGGGGTCATTTCGTTGGAAGCATGTTTTCTGTGCTCTGGAGTCATTTCCTTGGAAGGGAATTTTTTGTGCTCTGGGGTGATTTCATTTTAAGCTAATTTTTTTGTGTTTTAGCGTGATTTGGTTGGAAGCGAATATTTTGTGTTCTGGGGTTATTTCGATGGAAGCAAACATTTTCTGTTCTGTGGTAATTTCATTGGACGTGAATTTTTTGTATTCTCGGGTGATTTCGTTGAAAGGGAATTTTTTGTGTTCTCGGGTGATTTCGTTGTAAGCGAATTTTTTGTGCTCTGGGATGATTTTTTGGAAGCGAATATTTGTGTTCCCAGGAGATTTCGTTGGAAGGGATTTTTTTGTGTTCTGGGGTAATTTCTTTGGAAGCGAATTTTTTGTATTCTACGGGTTTTTCGATGGAAGCAAATTTTCAAGTAGGGGATCATTTCGTTGGAACTGTGTTTTCTGTGCTCTGGAGTCATTTCGTTGGCCGCGAATTTTTTGTGCTCTGGGGTGATTTATTTGGAAGCGAATTCTTTATGTACTAGGGTGATTTCGTTGGAAGTGAATTTTTTCTGCTCTGGGGTGATTTGGTTGGAAGCGAATTTTTTGTCTTCTGTGGTGATTTCGATGGAAGCGAATATTTTATGTTCTACGGTGATTTCGTTGGAAGCGAATTTTTTATGCTCTGGGATGATATTTTTGGAAGCGAATATTTGTGCTCTCAGGAGATTTCGTTGGAAAAGAATTTTTTGTGTTCTGGGATAAATTCGTTGGAAGCGAATTTTTTGTGTTCTGGGGTGATTTCGATGGTAACAAATTTTTGAAGTTGGGGTCATTTCGTTGGAAGCGGGTTTTCTGTACTCTGGATTCATTTCGTTGGAAGCGAATTTTTTGTGCTCTGGGGTGATTTCGTTGGAAGCGAATTTTTTCTGTTCTCGGGTGATTTTGATGGAAGCAAATTTTTGAAGTATGGGGTCATATCGTTGGAAACGAATTTTTTGTGTTCTCGGGTGATTTCGTTGGAAGTGAATTTTTTCTGCTCTGGGGTGATTTTGTTGGAAGCGAAATTTTTGTGTTCTCGGTTGATTTCGTTGAAAGTGAATTTTTGTGTTATAGGGTTATTTCGTAGGAAGCGAATTTTTTGTGCTCTGGGATGATATCTTTGGAAGCAAATATTTGTGTTCTCAGGAGATTTCGTTGGAAAAGAATTTTTTGTCTTCTGGGGTAATATCGTTGGAAGAGAATTTTTTGTGTTCTCTGGTTTTTTTGATGGAAGCAAATTTTTGACGTAGGGGGTCATTTGGTTGGAAGCGTGTTTTCTGTGCCCTTTAGTCATTTCGTTGGAAGCAAATTTTTTGTACTCTGGGGTGATTTCGTTGGAAGCTAATTTTTGTGTTCTCAGGAGATTTCGTTGCATGCGAATTTTTTGTGTTCTCGAGTAATTTTGTTGGAAGCAAATTTTTTGTGTTCTCGGGTGATTTCTTTGAAAGCGAATTTTTGCGTTCAAGGGGGATTTTGTTGGAAGCGTATTTTTTGTGCTCTGGGATGATATCTATTGAAGCGAATTTTTTGTGTTCCCTGGTGATTTCGATGGAAGCAAATTTTTGAAGTATGGGATCATTTAGTTGGAAGCGTGTTTTCTGTGCTCTGGAGTCATTTCGTTGTAAGCGAATTTTTTGTGTTCTGGGGTGATTTCTTTGGAAGCGAATATTTGTATTCTCAGAAAATTTCGTTGAAAGCGAATTTTTTGTGTTCTTGGGTAATTTCGTTGGAAGCGAATTTTTTATGTTCTCCGGTTTTCGATGGCAGCAAATTTTTTAAGTAGGGGGTCATTTCGTTGAAGTCGTGTTTTATGTGCTCTGGAGTCATTTCGTTGGAAGGAAATTTTTTGTGCTCTGGGGTGATTTCATTGAAAGCTATTTTTTTGTGTTCTAGTGTGATTTCTTTGGAAGCGAATTTTTCGTGCTCTTGGGTGATTTCGTTGGAAGTGAATATTTGTGTTCACAGGAGATTTCTTTGCAAGCGAATTTTTTGTGTTCTGGGGTGATTTCGTAGGAAGCGAATTTTTTGTGCTGTGGGGTGATTTCGTTGGAAGCCAATATTTGTGTTCTCAGGAGATTTCGTTTCAGGCAAATTTTTCGTGCTCTTGGGTGATTTCGTTGGAAGCGAATATTTGTGTTCACAGGAGATTTCATTGCAAGCGAATTTTTTGTGTTCTAGGGTAATTTTTTGGAAGCGAATTTTTCGTACTCTGGGATCATATCTTTGGAAACGAATATTTGTGTTCTCAGGAGATTTCGTTGGAAAAGAATTTTTTGTCTTCTGGGGTAATATCGTTGGAATAGAATTTTTTATGTTCTCCGGTTTTTTTGATTGAAGCAAATTTTTGATGTAGGGGTTCATTTTGTTGGAAGCGTGTTTTCTGTGCTCAGGCGTCACTTGGTTGGAAGAGAATTTTTTGTGTTCTGGGTTGATTACTTTGGAAGCAAATTTTTTCGTGCTCTGGAGTGATTTCGTTGGAAGCGAATTTTTTGTGTTCTTGGGTGATTTCGTTGAAAACTGATTTTTTGTGTTCTAGCATGATTTCCTTGGAAGCGAATTTTTTGTGTTCCTGGGTGATTTCGATGGAAGCAAATTTTTTCTGTTCTATGGTAATTTTGTTGGATGTGAATCGTTTGTGTTCTCAGGTGATTTCGTTGAAAGGGAATTTTTTGTGTTAGAGGGTGATTTTGTTGGAAGCGAATATTTTTGTACTCTGGGATGATTTGTTTGGAAGCGAATATTTGTGTTTTCAGGAGATTTCGTTGGAAGCGAATTTTTTTGTGTTCTGGGGTAATTTTGTTGGAAGCGAATTATTTGTGTTCCTGGGTGATTTCGATGGAAGCACATTTTTGAAATATTGGGTCATTTCGTGGAAAGCGTGTTTTCTGTGCTCTGGAGTAATTTCGTTGGAAGCAAATTTTTTGTGTTCTGGGGAGATTTCGTTGGAAGCGAATATTTTTGTTCTCAGAAAATTTCGTTGCAAGCGAATTTTTTGTGTTCTGGGGAAATTTCGTTGGAAGCGAATTTTTTATGTTCTCTGGTTTTTCGATGGAAGAAAATTTTTGAAGTAGGGGGTCATTTCGTTGGAATAGTGTTTTCTGTGCTCTGGAGTTATTTCGTTAGAAGGGAATTTTTTGTGCTCTGGGGTGATTTCTTTGGAAGCGAATATTTGTGTTCTCAGGAGATTTCGTTGGAAAAGAATTTTTTGTCTTCTGAGGTAATATCTTTGGAAGAGAATTTTTTATGTTCTCCGTTTTTTTCGATGGAAGCAAATTTTTGAAGTAGGGGGTCATTTCGTTGGAATCGTGTTTTATGTGCTCTGGAGTCATTTCGTTGGAAGGGAATTTTTTGTGCTCTGGGGTGATTTCATTGAAAGCTAATTTTTTTGTGTTCTAGCGTGTTTTCTTTGGAAGAGAATTTTTGTGTTCTGGGGTGATTTCGATGGAAGCAAATATTTTCTGTTCTGTGGTAATTTCGTTGGACGTGAATTTTTTGTGTTCTCGGGTGATTTCGTTGAAAGGGAATTTTTTGTGTTCTATGGTGATTTCTTTGGAAGCGAATTTTTTGTGCTCTGGGATGATTTCTTTGGAAGCGAATATTTCTGTTCCCAGGAGATTTCGTTGGAAGCGATTTTTTGTGTTCTGGGGTAATTTCGTTGGAAGCGAATTTTTTGTGTTCTCGGGTGATTTCGATGGAAACAAATATTTGAAATATTGGGTCATTTCGTTGGAATCGTGTTTTCTGTGCTCTGGAGTCCTTTCGTTGGAAGGGAATTTTTTGTGTTCTCGGGTGATTTCAATGGAAGCAAATTTTTGAAGTATGGGATCATTTCGTTGGAAGCTCGTTTTCTGTGCTCTGGAGTCATTTCGTTTGAAGCCTATTTTTTGTGTTCTGGGTTAAATTCGTTGGAAGCGAATTTTTTGTGTTCTCCGGTTTTTTCAATGGAAGCAAATTATTGAAATAGGGGGTCATTTCATTGGAAGCGTGTTTTCTGTGCTCTGGAGTCATTTCATTGGAAGCGAATTTTTTGTGTTCTGGGGTGATTTCGTTGGAAGCGATTATATGTGTTCTCAGAAGATTTCGTTGCAGGCGAATTTTTTATGTTCTGGGGTAATTTCTTTGAAAGCGAATTTTTTGTGTTCTCAGGTGATATCGTTGAAAGCGAATTTTTTTATTCTAGGTTGATTTCTTTGGAAGCGAATTTTTTGTGCTCTGGGGTGAGTTCGTTGGATGCGAATATTTGTGTTCTCAGGAGGTTTCATTGGAAAAGAAATTTTTGTCTTCTGGGGTAATTTCATTGGAAGCGAAATTTTTGTGTTCTCTGGTGATTTCGATGGAAGCAAATATATGAAATAGGGGGACATTTCGTTGGAATCGTGTTTTCTGTGCTCTGGAGTCCTTTCGTTGGAAGTGAATATTTTGTGCTCTGGGGTGATTTCGTAGGAAGCGATTTTTTTTGTGTTCTCGGGTGATTTCATTGAAAGGGAATTTTTGCGTTCTAGGGTGATTTCATTGGAAGCGAATTTTTTGTGCTCTGGGGTGATTTCATTGGAAGCGAATTTTTTGTGTTCTCACGTGATTTCTTTGAAAGGAAATTTTGTGTTTTCGGGTGATTTATTTGAAAAAGCTAATTTTTTGTTTTGTAGCGTGATTTCGTTGGAAGCAAATTTTTTTTATTCTGGGGTGATTTCGATGGAAGCAAATTTTTTTCTGTTCTGTGATAATTTCGTTGGACGTGAATTTTTTGTGTTATCGGGTGTTTTCGTTGGAAGCGAATATATGTGTCCTCAGAAGATTTCGTTGAAAGCGAATTTTTTGTGCTCTGGGGTGATTTCTTTGGAAGCGAATATTTGTGTTCTCAGGAGATTTCGTTGTAAGCGAATTTTTTGTGTTCTGGGGTAATTTCGTTGGAAGCGTATTTTTGTGTTCTCTGGTTTTTTCGATGGAAGCAAATTTTTTAAGTAGGGGGTCATTTCGTTTGAAGCGTGTTTTCTGTGCTCTGGAGTCATTTCGTTGGAAGCGAATTTTTTGTGTTCTCTGGTGATTTCGTTGGAAGCAAATATTTGAAGTATGAGATCATTTTGTTGAAAGCATGTTTTCTGTGCTCTGGAGTAATTTCGTTGGAAGCAAATTTTTTGTGTTCTGGGGTGATTTCGTCGGAAGCAAATATTTGTGTTCTCAGAAAATTTCGTTGCAAGCGAATTTTTTGTGTTCTGGGGTAATTTCGTTGGAAGTGAATATTTGTGTTCTCAGAAAATTTCGTTGCAAGCGAATTTTTTTGTTCTGGGGTGATTTCGTTGGAAGCGAATATTTGTGTTCTCAGAAAATTTCGTTGCAAGTGAATTTTTTGTGTTCTGGGGTAATTTCTTTGAAAGCGAATTTTTTATGTTCTCCGGTTTTTCGATGGAAGCAAATTTTTTAAGTAGGGGTTCATTTCGTTGGATTCGTGTTTTATGTGCTCTGGAGTCATTTCGTTGGAAGAGAATTTTTTGTGCTCAGGGGTGATTTCATTGAACGCTAATTTTTTGGGTTCTAGCGTGATTTCTTTGGAAGAGAATTTTTTGTGTTCTCGGGTGATTTCGATGGAAGCAAAATTTTTCTGTTCTGTGGTAATTTCGTTGGACGTGATTTTTAGTGTTCTCAGGTGATTTTGTTGAAAGGAAATTTTTTGTGTTCTAGGGTGAATTCGTTGGAAGCGAATTTTCTGTGCTCTGGAGTCATTTCGTTGGAAGCTATTTTTTTGTGTTCTCGGGTGATTTCGTTGAAAGGGAATGTTTTGTGTTCTAGGGTGATTTCGTTGGCAGCGAATTTTTTGTGTTCAGGGGTGATTTCGATGGAAGCAAATTTTTGAAGTATGGGGTCATATCATTGGAAGCATGTTTTCTGTGCTCTGGAGTCATTTCTTTGGAAGCAAATTTTTCGTGCTCTTGGGTGATTTCGTTCGAAGGGAATTTTTTGTGCTCTGGGATGATATCTTTGGAAGCGAATATTTGTGTTCTCACGAGATTTCGTTTGAAAAGAAGTTTTTGTCTTCTGGGGTTTGTCTTCTGGATTTCGTTGGAAGCAAATTTTTGTGTTCTCAGGAGATTTCATTGCAAGTGAATTTTTTGTGTTCTGGGGTGATTTCATTGGAAGCGAATTTTTTGTGTTCTCACGTGATTTCTTTGAAAGGAAATTTTGTGTTTTCGGGTGATTTCGTTGAAAAAGGTAATTTTTTGTGTTCTAGCGTGATTTCGTTGGAAGCAAATTTTTTTTATTCTGGGGTGATTTCGATGGAAGCAAATTTTTTTCTGTTCTGTGATAATTTCGTTGGACGTGAATTTTTTGTGTTATCGGGTGCTTTCGTTGGAAGCGAATGTTTTTGTGCTCTGGGATGATTTCTTTGGAAGCGAATATTTGTGTTCTCAGGAGATTTCATTGGAAAAGAATTTTTTGTCTTCTGGGGTAATCTCGTTGGAAGCGAATTTTTTGTGTTCTCTGGTGATTTCGATGGAAGCAAATATTTGTGTTCTCAGAAAATTTCGTTGCAAGCGAATTTTTTGTGTTCTGGGGTAATTTCGTTGGAAGCGAATATTTGTGTTCTCAGAAAATTTCTTTGCAAGCGAATTTTTTTGTTCTGTGGTGATTTCGTTGGAAGCGAATATTTGTGTTCTCAGAAAATTTCGTTGTGTTCTCCGGTTTATTCATTGGAAGCAAATTTTTGAAGTAGGGGGTCATTTCGTTGCAAGCGTGTTTTCTGTGCACTGGAGTCATTTCGTTGGATGCTAATTTTTTGTGCTTTGGTGTGATTTCGCTGGAAGCGAATATTTGTGTTCTCAGGAGATTTCGTTGCAAGCGAATTTTTTGTGTTCTGAGGTGATTTCGTTGGAAGTGAATTTTTTGTGTTCTCAGGTGATTTCGATGGAAACAAATTTTTGAAGTAGGGGGTCATTTCGTTGGAAGCGTGTTTTCTGTGCTCTGGAGTCATTTCCTTTCAAGGGAATTTTTTGTGCTCTCGGGTGATTTCATTGCAAGTGAATTTTTTGTGTTCTCGGGTGATTTCGTTGAAAAAGCTAATTTTTTGTGTTCTAGCATGATTTGGTTGGAAGCAAATTTTTTGTATTATGGGGTGATTTCGATCAAAGCAAATTTTTCTGTTCTGTGATAATTTCGTTGGACGTGAATTTTTTGTGTCATCGGGTGATTTTGTTGGAAGCGAATTTTCTTGTGCTCTGGGATGATATCTTTGGAAACGAATATTTGTGTTTTCAGGAGATTTCGTTGGAAAAGAATTTTTTGTCTTCTGGGGTAATATCGTTGGAAGAGAATTTTTTGTGTTCTCCGGTTTTTTTGATGGAAGCAAATTTTTGAAGTAGGGGGTCATTTCTTTGCAAGCGTGTTTTCTGTGCTCTGGAGTCATTTCGTTGGGAGCGAATTTTTTGTGCTTTGGTGTGATTTCGTTGGAAGCGAATATTTGTGTTCTCAGGAGATTTCGTTGGAAAAGAATTTTTTGTCTTCTGTGGTAATATCGTTGGAAGAGAATTTTTTGTGTTCTCCGGTATTTTCGATGGAAGCAAATTTTGAAGTAGGGTGTCTTTTCGTTGGAAGCATGTTTTCGTTGCTCTGGAGTCATTTCGTTGGAAGCGAATTTTTTGTGATCTCGAGTGATATCGTTGAAAGGGAATTTTTGTGTTCTGGGGTGATTTCTTTAGAAGCGAATTTTTTTTGCTCTGGGATGATATCTTTGGAAGCGAATATTTGTGTTCTCAGGAGATTTCTTTGCAAGTGAATTTTTTGTGTTCTGGGGTAATTCCATTGGAAGAGAATTTTTTGTGTTCTCCAGTTTTTTCGATGGAAGCAAATTTTGAAGTATGTAGTCATTTCGTTGGAAGCATGTATTCTGTACTCTGGAGTCATTTCGTAGGAAGCGAAATTTTTGTGTTCTCGGGTGATTTCGTTGAAAGGGAATTTTTGTGTTCTAGGGTGATTTCGTTGGAAGCGAATTTTTTGTGCTCTGGGATGATATCTTTGGAAGCGAATATTTGTGTTCTCAGGAGATTTCGTTGCAAGTGAATTTTTTGTGTTCTGGGGTAATTTCATTGGAAGAGAATTTTTTGTGTTCTCGGGTGATTTTGTTGAAATGATTTTTTTGTGCTCTGGGATGATATCTTTGGAAGCGATTATTTGTGTTCTCAGGAGATTTCGTTGCAAGTGAATTTTTTGTGTTCTGGGGTAATTTCGTTGGAAGCGTATTTTTTGCGTTCTCACGTGATTTCTTTGAAAGGGAATTTTTGTGTTCTGCGGTGATTTCGTTGAAATGATTTTTTTGTGCTCTGTGATGATATCTTTGGAGGCGAATATTTGTGTTCTCAGGAGATTTCGTTGAAAAAGAATTTTTTGTCTTCTGGAGTAATCTCGTTGGAAGAGAATTTTTTGTGTTCTCGGGTGATTTCCTTGAAAGGGAACTTTTGTGTTCTGGGGTGATTTCGTTGAAATGATTTTTTTGTGCTCTGGGATGATATCTTTGGAAGCGATTATTTGTGTTCTCAGTAGATTTCATTGGAAAAGAATTTTTTGTCGTCTGGGGTAATATCGTTGGAAGAGAATTTTTTGTGATCTCCGGTTTTTTCGATGGAAGCAATTTTTTCAAGTAGGGGGTCATTTCGATGGAAGCGAATTTTTTGTGCTCTGGGGTGATTTCTTTGGAAGCGACTGTTTTGTGTTCTCGGGTGATATCGTTGAAAGGGAATTTTTGTGTTCTGGGGTGATTTCGATGGAAGCGATTTTTTTTTGCTCTGGGATGATAAGTTTGGAAGCGAATATTTGTGTTCTCAGGAGATTTCGTTGCAAGCGAATTTTTTGTGTTCTGAGGTGATTTCGTTGGAAGTGAATTTTTTGTGTTCTCAGGTGATTTCGATGGAAACAAATTTTTGAAGTAGGGGGTCATTTCGTTGGAAGCGTGTTTTCTGTGCTCTGGAGTCATTTCCTTTCAAGGGAATTTTTTGTGCTCTCGGGTGATTTCATTGCAAGTGAATTTTTTGTGTTCTCGGGTGATTTCGTTGAAAAAGCTAATTTTTTGTGTTCTAGCATGATTTGGTTGGAAGCAAATTTTTTGTATTATGGGGTGATTTCGATCAAAGCAAATTTTTCTGTTCTGTGATAATTTCGTTGGACGTGAATTTTTTGTGTCATCGGGTGATTTTGTTGGAAGCGAATTTTCTTGTGCTCTGGGATGATATCTTTGGAAACGAATATTTGTGTTTTCAGGAGATTTCGTTGGAAAAGAATTTTTTGTCTTCTGGGGTAATATCGTTGGAAGAGAATTTTTTGTGTTCTCCGGTTTTTTTGATGGAAGCAAATTTTTGAAGTAGGGGGTCATTTCTTTGCAAGCGTGTTTTCTGTGCTCTGGAGTCATTTCGTTGGGAGCGAATTTTTTGTGCTTTGGTGTGATTTCGTTGGAAGCGAATATTTGTGTTCTCAGGAGATTTCGTTGGAAAAGAATTTTTTGTCTTCTGCGGTAATATCGTTGGAAGAGAATTTTTTGTGTTCTCCGGTATTTTCGATGGAAGCAAATTTTGAAGTAGGGTGTCTTTTCGTTGGAAGCATGTTTTCGTTGCTCTGGAGTCATTTCGTTGGAAGCGAATTTTTTGTGATCTCGAGTGATATCGTTGAAAGGGAATTTTTGTGTTCTGGGGTGATTTCTTTAGAAGCGAATTTTTTTTGCTCTGGGATGATATCTTTGGAAGCGAATATTTGTGTTCTCAGGAGATTTCTTTGCAAGTGAATTTTTTGTGTTCTGGGGTAATTCCATTGGAAGAGAATTTTTTGTGTTCTCCAGTTTTTTCGATGGAAGCAAATTTTGAAGTATGTAGTCATTTCGTTGGAAGCATGTATTCTGTACTCTGGAGTCATTTCGTAGGAAGCGAAATTTTTGTGTTCTCGGGTGATTTCGTTGAAAGGGAATTTTTGTGTTCTAGGGTGATTTCGTTGGAAGCGAATTTTTTGTGCTCTGGGATGATATCTTTGGAAGCGAATATTTGTGTTCTCAGGAGATTTCGTTGCAAGTGAATTTTTTGTGTTCTGGGGTAATTTCATTGGAAGAGAATTTTTTGTGTTCTCGGGTGATTTTGTTGAAATGATTTTTTTGTGCTCTGGGATGATATCTTTGGAAGCGATTATTTGTGTTCTCAGGAGATTTCGTTGCAAGTGAATTTTTTGTGTTCTGGGGTAATTTCGTTGGAAGCGTATTTTTTGCGTTCTCACGTGATTTCTTTGAAAGGGAATTTTTGTGTTCTGCGGTGATTTCGTTGAAATGATTTTTTTGTGCTCTGTGATGATATCTTTGGAGGCGAATATTTGTGTTCTCAGGAGATTTCGTTGAAAAAGAATTTTTTGTCTTCTGGAGTAATCTCGTTGGAAGAGAATTTTTTGTGTTCTCGGGTGATTTCCTTGAAAGGGAACTTTTGTGTTCTGGGGTGATTTCGTTGAAATGATTTTTTTGTGCTCTGGGATGATATCTTTGGAAGCGATTATTTGTGTTCTCAGTAGATTTCGTTGGAAAAGAATTTTTTGTCGTCTGGGGTAATATCGTTGGAAGAGAATTTTTTGTGATCTCCGGTTTTTTCGATGGAAGCAATTTTTTCAAGTAGGGGGTCATTTCGATGGAAGCGAATTTTTTGTGCTCTGGGGTGATTTCTTTGGAAGCGACTGTTTTGTGTTCTCGGGTGATATCGTTGAAAGGGAATTTTTGTGTTCTGGGGTGATTTCGATGGAAGCGATTTTTTTTTGCTCTGGGATGATAAGTTTGGAAGCGAATATTTGTGTTCTCAGGAGATTTCGTTGCAAGTGAATTTTTTGTGTTCTGGGGTAAGTTCGTTGGAAGCGAATTTTTTGTGTTCTCACGTGATTTCTTTGAAAGGGAATTTTTGTGTTCTGGGGTGATTTCATTGAAATGATTTTTTTGTGCTCTGGGATGATATCTTTGGAAGCGAATATGTGTGTTCTCAGGAGTTTTCGTTGGAAAAGAATATTTTGTCTTCTGGGGTAATATCGTTGGAAAAGAATTGTTTGTGTTCTCCGGGTTTTTCGATGGAAGCAAATTTTTGAAGTAGGGATCATTTCATTGGAAGCATGTTTTCTGTGCTCTGGAGTCATTTCGTTGGAAGCGAATTTTTTGTGCTCTGGGATGATTTCGTTGTAATCGAATATTTGTGTTCTCAGGAGATTTCGCTGGAAAAGAATTTTTTGTCTTATGGGGTAATTTGGTTGGAAGCGAAATTTTTGTGTTCTCGGGTGATTTCGTTGAAAGGGAATTTTTGTGTTCTAGGGTGATTTCGTTGGAAGCGAATTTTTTGTGCTCTGGGATGGTATCTTTGGAAGCGAATATTTGTGTTCTCAGTAGATTTCGTTGGAAAATAAATTTTTCTCTTCGGGGGTAATTTCGTTGGAAGCGAATTTCTTGTGTTCTTGGGTGATTTCGATGGAAGCAAATTTTTGAAGGATGGTATAATTTCGGTGGAGGTGTGTTTTCTGTGCTTTGGAGTCATTTCATTGGAAGCGAAATTTTTGTGTTTTGGGTGATTTCGTTGCAAGCGAATTTTTTGTGTTCTGGGGTAATTTCTTCGGAAGCGAATTTGTTGTGTTCTGGGGTGATTTCGTTGAAAGCACATTTTTTATGTTCTAGGGTGATTTTGTTGCAAGCGAATTTTTGGTGTTCTGGGGTAATTTCCTTGGAAGCGAATTTTTTGTGTTCTGGGGTGATTTCGTTGCAAGTGAATTTTTTGTGTTCTGGGGTGATTTCGTTGGAAGCAATTTTTTGTGTTCTCGGGTGATTTCCTTGAAAGGGAATTTTTGTTTTCTAGGGTGATTTCTTTGGAGCGAATTTTTTTGCGCTGGGATGATATCTTTGGAAGCAAGTATTTGTGTTATCAGGAGATTTCGTTGGAAAAGAATTTTTTGTCTTATGGGGTAATATCGTTGGAAGAGAATTTTTTGTGTTCTACAGTCTTCTAGATGGAAGCAAATTTTTGAAGTAGGGAGTCATTTCGTTGGAAGCGTGTTTTCTGTGCCCCTGAGTCATTTCTTTGGAAACGAATTTTTTGTGTTCTGGGGTGATTTCGTTGGAAGCGAATTTTTTGTGTTCTTGGGTGATTTCTTTGAAAGGGAATTTTTGTGTTCTAGGGTGATTTCGTTGGAAGCGAATTTTTTGTGCTCTGGGATTGTATCTGTGGAAGCGAATATTTGTGTTCTCAGGAGATTTTGTTGGAAAAGAAATTTTTGTCTTCGGGGGTAATTTCGTTGGAAGCGAATTTTTTGTGTTCTTGGGTGATTTCTATGGAAGCAAATTTTTGAAGTATGGGATAAATTCGTTGGAGGTGTGTTTTCTGTGCTTTGGAGTCATTTCATTGGAAGCGAAATTTTTGTGTTTTGGGTGATTTCGTTGCAAGCGATTTTTTTTGTGTTCTGGGGTAATTTCTTCGGAAGCGAATTTGTTGTGTTCTCGGGTGATTTCGTTGAAAGGAAATTTTTTATGTTCCAGGGTGATTCTGTTGGAAGCGAATTGTTTGTGCTCTGGGGTGATTTGTTTGGAAGCTAATTTTTTGTCTTCTGTGGTGATTTCAATAGAAGCGAATTTTCTGTGTTCTCGGCTGATTTCGTTGGAAGCATGTTTTCTGTGCTCTGGAGTCATTTCGTTGGAAGCGAATTTTTTGTGCTCTGTCGTGATTTCGTTGGAAGCAAATTTTTTGTGTTCTCGGGTGATTTCGTTTGAAGCGAATTTGTTGTGTTCTCGGGTGATTTCGTTGAAAGCAAATTTTTTATGTTCTAGGGTGATTTCGTTGGAAGCAACTTTTTTGTGCTCTGCGGTGATTTGTTTGCAAGCGAATTTTTTGTCTTCTGTGGTGATTTCAATAGAAGCTTATTTTCTGTGTTCTCGGGTGATTTCGTTGGAAGCGTGTTTTCTGTGCTGTGGAGTCATTTTGTTGGAAGCAAATTTTTTGTATTCTGTGGTGATTTCGTTGGAAGCGAATATTTGTGTTCTCAGGAGATTTCCTTGCAAGCGAATTTTTTGTGTTCTCGGGTGATTTCGTTGAAAGGGAATTTTTGTGTTCTAGGGTGATTTCTTTGGAAGAGAAGTTTTTGTGCTCTGGGATGATATCTTTGGAAGCGAATATTTGTGTTCTCAGGAGATATCGTTGGAAAAGAATTTTTTGTCTTCTGGGGTAATATAGTTAGAAGAGAATTTTTTGTGTTCTCCGGTCATTTCGATGGAAGCAAATTTTTGAAGTATGGGGTCATTTCGTTGGAAGCTTGTTTTCTGTGCTCTGGAGTCATTTCGTTGGAAGCGAATTTTTTTTGTTCTGGGGTGATTTCTTTGGAAGCGAATTTTTTGTGGTCTGGGGTAATTTCGTTGGAAGCGAATTTTTTCTGTTCATGGGTGATTTCGATGGAAGCAAATTTTTGAAATATGGGATCATTTCTTTGGAAGTGAATTTTTTGTGTTCTGAGGTGATTTCTTTGGAAGCGAATTTTTTGTGTTCTCGGGTGATTTGGTTGAAAGGGAATTTTTGTGTTCTAGGGTGATTTCGTTGGAAGCGAATTTTTTGTGCTCTGGGATGGTATCTTTGGAAGCGAATATTTGTGTTCTCAGGAGATTTCGTTGGAAAAGAAATTTTTGTCTTCGGGGGTAATTTCGTTGGAAGCGAATTTCTTGTGATCTTGGGTGATTTTGACGGAAGCAAATTTTTGAAGGATGGTATAATTTCGTTGGAGGTGTGTTTTCTGTGCTTTGGAGTCATTTCATTGGAAGCGAAATTTTTGTGTTTTGGGTGATTTCGTTGGAAGCGAATTTTTTGTGTTCTCAGGTGATTTCGTTTGAAGCGAGTTTTTTATGGTCTAGGGTGATTTAGTTGCAAGCGAATTTTTTGTGTTCTGGGGTAATTTCTTCGGAAGCGAATTTGTTGTGTTCTCGGGTGATTTCGTTGAAAGCAAATTTTTTATGTTCTAGGGTGATTTTGTTGCAAGTGAATTTTTGGTGTTCTGGGGTAATTTCCTTGGAAGCGAATTTTTTGTGTTCTGGGGTGATTTCGTTACAAGTGAATTTTTGTGTTCTGGGGTGATTTCGTTGGAAGCGAATTTTTTGTGTTCTCAGGTGATTTCCTTGAAAGGGAATTTTTGTGTTCTAGGGTGATTTCTTTGGAAGCGAAGTTTTTTTGCGCTGGGATGATATCTTTGGAAGCAAGTATTTGTGTTATCAGGAGATTTCGTTGGAAAAGAATTTTTTGTCTTCTGGGGTAATATCGTTGGAAGAGAATTTTTTTGTGTTCTCCGGTCTTTTTGATGGAAGCAAATTTTTGAAATAGGAGGTCATTTCTTTGGAAGCGTGTTTTCTGTGCTCTGGAGTCATTTTGTTGGAAGCGAATTTTTTGTGCTCTGAGGTGATTTTGTTGGAAGCAAATATTTGTGTTCTCAGGAGATTTCGTTGCAAGCAAAGTTTTTGTGTTCTGCGGTGATTTCGTTGGAAGGGAATTTTTTGTGTTCTCGGGTGATATCGTTGAAAGGGAATTTTTTGTGTTCTGGGATAAATTCATTGGAAGCAAATTTTTTGTGTTCTGGGGTGATTTCGATGGAAGCGAATTTTTTGTGTTCTCAGGTGATTTCCTTGAAAGGGAATTTTTGTTTTCTAGGGTGATTTCTTTGGAAGTGAAGTTTTTTTGCGCTGGGATGATATCTTTGGAAGCAAGTATTTGTGTTATCAGGAGATTTCGTTGGAAAAGAATTTTTTGTCTTCTGGGGTAATATCGTTGTAAGAGAATTTTTTGTGTTCTCCGGTTTTTTTCGATATAAGCAAATTTTTGAAGTAGGGAGTCATTTCGTTGGAAGCGAGTTTTCTGTGCTCTGGAGTCATTTCTTTGGAAGCAAATTTTTTGTGTTCTGGGGTGATTTCGTTGGAAGCAAATTTTTTATGTTCTAGGGTGATTTCGTTGGAAGTAACTTTTTTGTGCTCTGGGGTGATTTGTTTGGAAGCAAATTTTTTGTCTTCTGTGGTGATTTCAATAGAAGTGAATTTTTTGTGTTCTCGGGTGATTTCGTTGGATGCGTGTTTTCTGTGCTCTGGAGTCATTTCGTTGGAAGCGAATTTTTTATACTCTGGGGTGATTTCGTTGGAAGCGAATATTTGTGTTCTCAGGAGTTTTTGTTGCAAGCGAATTTTTTGTGTTCTCGAGTGATTTCATTGAAAGGGAATTTTTGTGTTCTCGGGTGATTTCCTTGAATGGGAATTTTTGTGTTCTAGGGTGATTTCTTTGGAAGCGAAGTTTTTGTGCGCTGGGATGATATCTTTGGAAGCTAGTATTTGTGTTATCAGGAGATTTCGTTGGAAAAGAATTTTTTGTCTTCTGGGGTAATATCGTTGGAAGAGAATTTTTTGTGTTCTCCGGTTTTTTCGATGGAAGCAAATTTTGGAAGTAGGGAGTCATTTAGTTGGAAGCGAGTTTTCTGTAGTCTGGAGTCATTTCTTTGGAAGAGAATTTTTTGTGTTCTGGGGTGATTTCGTTGGAAGCAAATTTTTTGTGTTCTTGGGTGATTTCTTTGAAAGGGAATTTTTGTGTTCTAGGGTGATTTCATTGGATTCAAATTTTTTGTGCTCTGGGATGATATTTTTGGAAGCGAATATTTGTGTTCTCAGGACATTTCGTTGGAAAAGAATTTTTTGTCTTCTGGGGTAATATCGTTAGAAGAGAATTTTTTGTGTTCTTGGGTGATTTCGATGGAAGCATATTTTTGAAGTATGGGGTCATTTTGTTGGAAGCGTGTTTTCTGTGCTCTGGAGTCATTTCGTTGGAAGCGAGTTTTTTGTTTTCGGGGGCGATTTCATTTGAAGCGAATTTTTTGTGTTCTGGGGTAATTTTGTTGGAACCGAATTTTTTCTGTTCTCGGGTGATTTCGTTGGAAGCGTGTTTTCTGTTCAATGGAGGCATTTTGTTGGAAGCCAATTTTTTGTACTCTGGGGTGATTTCGTTGGAAGCGAATATTTGTGTTCTCAGGAGATTTCGTTGGAAGCGAATTTTTGTGTTCTGGGGTGATTTCGTTGGAAGCGAATTTTTTGTGTTCTCAGGTGATTTCTTTGAAAGGGAATTTTTGTGTTCTAGGGTGATTTCATTGGAAGCGAATTTTTTGTGCTCTGGGATGATATCTTTGGAAGCGAATATTTGTGTTCTCAGTAGATTTCGTTGGAAAAGAAATTTTTGTCTTCGGGGGTAATTTCTTTGGAAGTGAATTTTTTGGGTTCTTGGGTGATTTCCATGGAAGCAAATTTTTGAAGTATGGGATCATTTCGTTGGAGGCATGTTTTCTGTGCTCTGGAGTCATTTCGTTGGAAGCGAATTTTTTGTGTTCTCAGGTGATTTTTTTGAAAGGGAATTTTTTTGTTCTAGGGTGATTTCGTGGGAATTAAATTATTCGTGCTCTGGGATGATATCTTTGAATGCGAACATATTTGTTCTCAGGAGATTTCGTTGGAAAAACTTTTTTGTCTTCTGGGGTAATATCGTTGGAAGAGAATTTTTTGTGTTCTCCTTTTTTTTCGATGGAAGCAAATTTTTGAAGAAGTGGTTCATTTCGTTGGAAGCAAATTTTTTTGTGCTCTGGGGTGATTTGTTGGAAGCGAATATTTGTCTTCTCAGGAGATTTCGTTGCAAGCGATTTTTTTGTCTTCTGGGTTCATTTCGTTGGAAGCGAATTTTTTGTGTTCTCGGGTGATATCTATGGAAGCAAATTTTTGAAGTACGGTTTCATTTTGTTGGAAGCATGTTTTCTGTGCTCTGGAGTCATTTCGTTGGAAGCAAATTTTTTGTGTTCTCGGGTGATTTCGTTGAAAAATAATTTTTTGTGTTCTAGCATGATTTCGTTGGAAGCGAATTTTTGTGTTCTGTGGTGATTTCGAAGGAAGGAAATTTTTTCTGTTCTGTGGTAATTTCTTTGGACGTGAATTTTTTGTGTTCTCAGGAGAATTCTTTGAATGGGAATTTTTTATGTTCTAGGGTGATTTTGTTGGAAGTGAATTTTTTTCTGCTCTGGGATGATTTTTGGAAGCAAACATTTGTGTTCTCAGGAGATTTTGTTGGAAATGAATTTTTTGTGTTATGGGGTAATATCGTTGGAAGAGAATATTTTGTGTTCTCCGGACTTTTCGATGGAAGCAAATTTTTGAAGTATGGGGTCATTTCGTTGGAAGCATGTTTTCTGTGCTCTGGAGTCATTTCGTTGGAAGCAAATTTTTTGTGCTCTGTGGTGATTTCGTTGGAAGCGAATATTTTTGTTCTCAGGAGATTTCGTTCCAAGCGAATTTTTTCTGTTCTGGGGTGATTTCGTTGAAAACTAATTTTTTGTGTTCTAGCATGATTTCGTTGGAAGCAAATTTTTTGTGTCCTGGGGTAATTTCAAAGGAAGGAAATTTTTTCTGTTCTGTGGTAATTTCGTTGGACGTGAATTTTTTGTGTTCTCGGGAGATTTCGTTGAAAGGGAATTTTTTTGTGCTCTGGAATGATATCTTTGGAAGTGAATATTTGTGTTCTCAGGAGATTTCTTGGGAAAAGAATTTTTGTCTTCTGGGGTAATATCGTTGGAAGAGAATTTTTTGAGTTGTCTGGTTATTTCGATGGAAGCAATTTTTTGAAGTAGGGGGTCATTTCGTTGGAAGCGTGTTTTCTGTGCTCTGGAGTCATTTTGTTGGAAGCGAATTTTTTGTGCTCTGGGGTGATTTCGTTGGAAGCGAATTTTTTGTGTTCTCGGGCGATTTCTTTGAAAGGGAATTTTTGTGTTCTAGGGTGATTTCGTTGGAAGGGAATTTTTTGTGCTCTGGGATGATATCTTTGGAAGCGAATATTTGTGTTCTCAGGAGATTTCTGTGGAAAAGAGTTTTTTGTGTTCTCCGGTTTTACGATAGAAACAAATTTTTGAAGTAGGGGGTCATTTCGTTGGAAGCGTGTTTTCTGTGTTCTGGAGTCATTTCGTTGGAAGCGAATTTTTTTTGTTCTCGGGTGATTTCTTTGAAAGGGAATTTTTGTTTTCTGAGGTGATTTCGTTGGAAGCAAATTTTTTGTGTTCTCGGGTGATTTCCTTGAAAGGGAATTTTTGTGTTCTAGGATGATTTCTTTGGAAGCGAAGTTTTTGTGCGCTGGGATGATATCTTTGGAAGCAAGTATTTGTGTTATCAGGAGATTTTGTTGGAAAAGAATTTTTTGTCTTCTGGGGTACTATTGTTGGAAGAGAATTTTTTGTGTTCTCCAGTCTTCTCGATGGAAGCAAATTTTTGAAGTAGGGGGTCATTTCGTTGGAAGCATGTTTTCTGTGCTCTGGAGTCATTTGGTTGGAGGTGAATTTTTTGTGTTCTGAGGTGATTTCGTTGGAAGTGAATTTTTTGTTTTCTGGGGTGATTTCGTTGAAAACTGATTTTTTGTGTTCTAGCATGATTTCCTTGGAAGCGAATTTTTTGTGTTCTGGGGTGATTTCGATGGAAGGAAATTTTTTTTCTATTGTGTGGTAATTTCGTTGGAAGCGAATTTTTTGTGTTCTGGGGTAATTTCGATGGAATAGAAATTTTTGTGCTCTCAGGACTTTTCGATGGAAGCAAATTTTTGAAGTAGGGAGTCATTTCATTGGAAGCTAATTTTTTGTGCTGTGGGATGTTTTCTTTGGAAGCGAATGTTTTTGTTCTCAGGAGATTTCGTTGGAAGCGAATTTTTTGTGTTCTGGGGTAATTTCGATGGAATAGAAATTTTTGTGCTCTCAGGACTTTTCGATGGAAGCAAAGTTTTGAAGTAGGAGGTCATTTCGTTGGAAGCATGTTTTCAGAGCTCTGGAGTCATTTCGTTGGAAGCGAATTTTTTGTGCTCTGGGTTAATATCGTTGGAAGCGAATTTTTTGTGTTCTGAGGTGATTTCGTTGAAAGGGAATTTTTGGTGTTCTGGGATGATTTCGTTGGAAGCGAATTTTTTTGTGATCAGGGATGATATCTTTGGAAGCGAATATTTGTGTTTTTAGGAGATTTCGTTGGAAAAGAATTTTTTCTCTTCTGGGGTAATATCATTGGAAGAGAATTTTTTGTGTTCTCCGGTTTCTTCAATGGAAGCAAATTTTTGAAGTAAGGGGTCATTTCGTTCGAAGCGAGTTTTCTCTGCCCTGGAGTCATTTCTTTGGAAGCGAATTTTTTGTGTTTTCGGGTGATTTCCACGGAAAAAAATTTTGAAGTATGGTATCATTTTGTTTGAAGCGTGTTTTCTTTGCTCTGGAGTCATTTCGATGGAATCGAATATTTTGTGTTCTGGGGAGATTTCGTTGGAAGCGAACATTTGTGTTCTCAGAAGATTTCGTTGCAAGTGAATTTTTTCTGTTCTCCGGTTTTTTCGATGGAAGTAAACTTTTGAAGTAGGCAGTCATTTCGTTGGAAGCGTGTTTTCTGTGCTCTGGAGTCATTTCGTTGGAAGTGAATTTTTTGTGCTCTGGGTTGATTTCGTTGGAGGCGAATTTTTTGTGTTCTGGGGTCATTTCATTGGAAGCGTGCTTTCTGTGCTCTAGAGTCATTTCGTTGGAAGCGAATTTTTTGTGCTCTAGGGTGATTTCGTTGAAAGCGAATTTTTTGTGTTCTCGGGTGATTTCGTTGAAAGGGAATTTTTTTGTTCTAGGGTAATTTTGTTGGAAGCGAATTTTTGTATCTGGGATGATATCTTTGAAAGCAAATATTTGTGTACTCAGGAGATTTCGTTGGCAAAGAATTTTATTTATTCTGGGGTAATATCTTTGGAATAGAATTTTTTGTGTTCACCGGTTTTTTTGATGGAAGCACATTTTGAAGTAGGGGGTCATTTCGTTGGAAGCGTGTTTTCTGTGCTCTGGAGTCATTTCGTTGGAAGCGAATTTTTTGTGTTCTGGGTTGATTTCGTTGGAAGCAAATTTTTTGTGTTCTCGTGTGATTTCATTGAAAGGGAATTTTTGTGTTCTCGGGTGATTTCGATGGAAGCAAATTTTTTTTTGTTCTGTGGTAATTTCTTTGGAAGCGAATTTTTTGTGTTTTCGGGTGTTTTCGTTGAAAGGGAATTATTGTGTTCTAGGGTGATTTCTTTGGAAGCGAATTTTTTGTGCTCTGGGATGGTATCTTTGGAAGCGAATATTTGTTTCTCAGGAGATTTTGTTGGAAAAGAATTTTTGTCTTCTGTGGTAATATCGTTGGAAGCGAATTTTTTGTGCTCTGGGATGATATCTTTGGAAGCGAATATTTGTGTTCTCAGGAGATTTCGCTGGAAAATAATTTTTGTGTTCTGGGGTAATATCGTTGGAAGCGAATTTTTTGTGCTCTGTGGTGATTTCGTTGGAAGCGAATTTTTGTGTTCTCAGGAGATTTCGTTGCAAGCGAATTTTTTGTGTTCTGGGTTGATTTCGTTGGAAGCGAATTTTTTGTGTTCTCGGGTGATTTCGTTGGAAGCAAATTTTTTCTGTTCTGTGCTAATTTCGTTGGAAGCGAAATTTTGTGTTCTCGGGGGATTTCAATGAAAGGGAATTTTTGTGTTGTAGGGTGATTTCTTTGGAAGAGTAAATTTTGTGCTCTGGGATGATATCTTTAAGAACGAATATTTGTTTTCTCAGGAGATTTCGTTGCAAAAGAATTTTTTGTCTTCTGGGGAAATTTCCTTGGAAGCAAATTTTTTTAGTTCTGGGGTGATTTCGATGGTAGCAAATTTTTGAAGTATGGGGTCATTTTGTTGGACGCGTGTTTTCTATGCTCTGGAGTCATTTCTTTGGAAGCGAATTTTTTGTGCTCTGTGGTGATTTTGTTGGAAGCGAATATTTGTGTTCTCAGGAGATTTCGTTGCAAGCGAATTTTTTGTTTTCTGGGCTAATTTTTTTGGTGCGAATTTTTGGTGTTCTCAGGTGATTTTGATGGAAACAAATTTTTGAAGTAGTGGGTCATTTCGTTGGAAGCCTGTTTTCTGTGCCCTGGAGTCATTTTGTTGGATGCGAATTTTTTGTGCTCTGGGTTGATTTCTTCGGAAGCGAATTTTTTGTCTTCTCGGGTGATTTAGATTGAAGCAAATTTTTGAAGACTGGGGTCATTTCGTTGGAGCAAATTTTTTGTGTTCTGGGGTGATTTCGTTGGAAGAGAAATTTTTGTGTGCTCAGGATTTTTCGATGGAAGCAAATTTTTGAAGTAGGGGGTCATTTCGTTGGAAGCGTGTTTTCTGTGCTCTGGAGTCATTTCGTTGGAAGTAAATTTTTTGTGTTCTGGGGTGATTTCGTTGGAAGCGAATTTTTTGTGTTCTGGGGTAATTTCGTTGGAAGCGAATTTTTTGTGTTCTCCGGTGATTTCGTTGAAAGGGAATTTTTTGTGTTCTAGGGTGATTTCGTTGGAAGCGAATATTTTTGTTCTCAGGAGATTTCTTTGGAAAAGAATTTTTTGTCTTCTGGGGTAATATGGTTGGAGGAGAATTTTTTTGTGTTCTCCGGTTTTTTCGATGGAAGCAAATTTTTGAAGTTGGGGGTCATATCGTTAGAAGCGTGTTTTCTTTGCTCTGAAGTCATTTCATTGGAAGCGAATTTTTTGTGCTCTGGGGTGATTTCGTTGGAAGCGAATTTTTTGTTTTCTCAGGTGATTTCTCTAAAAGGGAATTTTTGTGTTCTGGGGTGATTTCGTTGGAAGCGAATTTTTTGTGCTCTGGGATGATATCTTTGGAAGCGAATATTTGTGTTCTCAGGAGATTTCGGTGGAAAAGAATTTTTTCTCTTCTGGGGTAATATCGTTGGAAGAGAATTTTTTGTGTTCTCCTGTTTCTTCAATGGAAGCAAATTTTTGAAGTAAGGGGTCATTTCGTTCAAAACGAGTTTTCTGTGCTCTGGAGTCATTTCTTTGGAAGCGAATTTTTTGTGTTCTCAGATGATTTCAATGGAAAGAAATTTTTGAAGTATGGTATCATTTCGTTCGAATCGTGTTTTCTGTGCTCTGGAGTCATTTTGTTGGAAGCGGATTTTTTGTGTCCTGGGGTGATTTCGTTAGAAGCGAATTTTTGTGTTCGGGGGTAATTTCGTCGGAAGCGAATTTTTTGTGTTCTCGGGTGATTTCGATGGAAGCAAATTTTTGAAATATGGTATCATTTCGTTCGAAGCGGGTTTCCTGTGCTCTGGAGTCATTTTTTGGAAGCGAATTTTTTGTGTTCTCCTGTGATTTCGTTGAAAGGGAATGTTTTGTGTTCTAGGGTGATTTCGTTGGAAGCAAATTTTTTGTGTTTTGTGTTGATTTCGTTGGAAGCGAATTTTTTGTGTTCTGGGATGATTTCAGTGGAGGCGAATTTTTTGTGTTCTAGGGTATTTTCGTTGGAAGTGTATTTTTTGTGTTCTCAGGTTTTCTCGATGGAAGCAAATTTTTGAAGTAGGGGGTCATTTTGTTGGAAGCATGTTTTCTGTGCTCTGGAGTCATTTCGTTGGAAGGGAATTTTTTGTGCTCTGGTGTGATTGCGTTGGAAGCGAATATTTTGTGTTCTCGGGTGATTTCATTGAAAGGGAATTTTTTGTGTTCTAGGGTGATTTTGTTGTAAGTGAATTTTCTGTGTCCTGGGGTGATTTCGATGGAAGTGAATTTTTTGTGTTCTCCGGTTTTTTCGATCGAAGCAAATTTTTGAAGTAGCAGGTCATTTCGTTGGAATCGTGTTTTCTGTGCTCTGGAGTCATTTCGTTTGAAGGAAATTTTTTGTGTTCTGGGGTGATTTCGTTGGCAGCGAATTTTTTGTGTTCAGGGGTGATTTCGATGGAAGCAAAATTTTTCTGTTCTGTGGTAATTTCCTTGGACATGAATTTTTTGTGTTCTCGGGTGATTTGGTTGAAAGGGAATTTTTTGTGTTCCAGGGTGATTTCATTGGAAGCGAATTTTTTTGTCCTCTGGGATGATTTCTTTGGAAGCAAATATTTGTGTTCTCAGGAGGTATCGTTGGAAGCGAATTTATTGTGTTCTGGGGTAATTTCGTTAGAAGCGAATTTTTTGTGTTTTCGATGGAAGCAAATTTTTTTGTGTTCTGGGTTGATTTCGTTGGAAGCGAATTTTTTGTGTTCTGGAATGATTTCAGTTGAGGCGAATTTTTTGTGTTCTAGGGTGTTTTCGTTGGAAGCGTATTTTTTGTGTTCTCAGGTTTTCTCGATGGAAGCAAATTTTTGAAGTAGGGGGTCATTTCGTTGGAGTCGTGTTTTCTGTGCTCTGGAGTCATTTCGTTGGAAGCAAATTTTTTGTGTTCTGCGGTGATTTCGAGGGAAGGAAATTTTTTCCGTTCTGGGGTAATTTTGTGGGAAGCCAATATTTTTGTTCTCAGGTGATTTATTGGAAGGGAATTTTTTGTGCTCTGGGGTGATTTCGTTGGAAGAATTTTTTTCCATTCTGGGGTAATTTCTTTAGAAGCCAATATTTTTGTTCTCGGGTGATTTTGTTGGAAGGGAATTTTTTGTGCTCTGGGTTGATTTGGTTGGAAGTAAATTTTTTCTATTCTGGGGTAATTTCGTTGGACGTGAATTTTTTGTTCTCAGGTGATTTCGTTGAAAGTGATTTTTTTTTGCTTTAGGGTGATTTCATTGGATGCGGATTTTTTGTGCTCTGGGGTGATTTCTTTGGAAGCGAATATTTGTGTCCTCAGGAGATTTTGTTGGAAGTGAATTTTTTGTGTTCTGGGGTAATTTCGTTGGAAGCGAATTTTTTTCTTTTCTCCGGTTTTTTTGATGGAAGCAAATTTTTGAAGTAGGGGGTCATCTCGTTGGAAGCGAAATTTTTTGTGTTCTGTGGTAATTTCTTTGGAAGCGAAATATTTTTTGTTCTCAGGTGATTTCGATGGAAGCAAATTTTTGAAGTATGGGGACATTTCATTGGAAGCTATTTTATGTGCTTTGGGGTGATTTCGTTGGAAGCGAATTTCTTGTGTTCAGGGGTAATTTCGTTTGAAGCAAATTTTTTGTGTTCTGGGGTGATTTCGATGGAAGCGAATATTTTGTGTTCTGTGTTGATTTCATTGGAAATGAATATTTGTGTTCTCAGAGATTTCGTTGCAAGCGAATTTTTTGTGCTCTGGGGTGATTTGTTTGGAAGCGAATTTTTTGTATTCTCAGGAGATTTCATTGCAAGCGAATTTTCTGTGTTCTGGGGTGATTTCTTTGGAAGCGAATTTTTTGTGTTCTCGGGGGATTTCAATGATAGGGAATTTTTGTGTTGTAGGGTGATTTCTTTGGAAGAGAAATTTTTGTGCTCTGGGATGATATCTTTGAGAACGAATATTTGTTTTCTCAGGAGATTTCGTTGCAAAAGAATTTTTTGTCTTCTGGGGAAATTTCGTTGGAAGCAAATTTTTTGTGTTCTGGGGTGATTTCGATGGTAGCAAATTTTTGAAGTATGGGGTCATTTTGTTGGACGCGTGTTTTCTATGCTCTGGAGTCATTTCTTTGGAAGCGAATTTTTTGTGCTCTGGGTTGATTTCTTCGGAAGCGAATTTTTTGTGTTCTCGGGTGATTTAGATGGAAGCAAATTTTTGAAGAATGGGGTCATTTCATTGAAAGCAAATTTTTTGTGTTCTGGGGTGATTTCATTGGAAGAGAAATTTTTGTGTGCTCAGGATTTTTCGATGGAAGCAAATTTTTTGTGCTCTGGAGTGATTTGGTTGGAAGCGAATTTTTTGTCTTCTATGGTGATTTCGTTGGAAGCGAATATTTTGTGTTCTGGGGTGATTTCATTGGAAGCGAATATTTGTGTTCTCAGGTGATTTCGTTGAAAGGGAAGTTTTTGTGTTCTATGGTGATTTCGTTGTAAGAGAATTTTCTGTGTTCTGGGGTGAGTTCGATGGAAGTGAATTTTTGTGTTCTCCGGTTATTTCAATGTAAGCAAATTTTTGAAGTAGGGGGTCATTTCGTTATAATCGTGTTTTCTGTGCTTTGGAGTCATTTCGTTGGAAGGGAATTTTTTGCGCTCTGGGGTGATTTCGTTGTAAGCGAACTTGTTTGGGCTCTGGGATGATTTCTTTGGAAGCGAATATTTGTGTTCTCAGGAGATTTCATTGGAAGTGAATTTTTTGTGTTCTGTGGTGATTTCTATGGAAGCAAATTTTTTCTGTTCTGTGGTAATTTCGTTGGACGTGAATTTTTTGTGTTCTCGGGTCATTTCGTTGGAAGCGTGTTTTCTGTGCTATGGAGTCATTTTGTTGGAAGGGAATTTTTTGTACTCTGTGTTGATTTCGTTGGAAGTGAATTTTTTGTGTTCTCGTGTGATTTCGTTGAAAGGGAATTTTTTGTGTTCTGGGGTCATTTCTTTGGGAGCATGTTTTCTGTGCTCTGGAGTCATTCCGTTTAAAAGCGAATTTTTTGTTATCTGTGTTGATTTCGATGGAACCAAATTTTTTCTGTTCTGTGGTAATTTTGTTGGACCTGAATTTTTGGTTTTCTCCGGTTTTTTTGATTGAAGCAAACTTTTGGAGCAGGGGGTCATTTCGTTGGAAGCGTGTTTTCTGTGCTCTGGAGTCATTTCGTTGGAAGGGAAATTTTGTGCTCTTGGGTGATTTTGTTGGAAGCGAATTTTTTGTGTTCTCAGATGATTTCATTTAAAGGGAATTTTTTGTGCTCTGGAGTCATTTCGTTGGAAGCGAATTTTTTGTGTTCTGGGGTGATTTCTTTGGAAGCGAATTTTTTGTGTTCTGTGGAAATTTTGTTGGAAGCGAATTTTTTGTGTTTTCCGGTTTTTTCGATGGAAGTAAATTTTTGAAGTAGGGGGTCATTTTGTTGGAAGCGTGATTTCTGTCCTCTGGAGTCACTTGGTTGGAAGTTGGTGCTCTGGGTTGATTTCGTTAGAAGCGAATTTTTTGTGTTCTCGGGTGATTTCATTTAAAGGAAATTTTTTGTGTTCTAGGGTAATTTCGTTGGAAGCGCATTTTTTGTTTTCTGGGGTAATTACGTTGGAAGCGAATTTTTTGTGTTCTCGGGTGACTTCGTTGAACGGAAATTTTTAGTGTTCTGGCATCATTTCATTGGAAGCGTGTTTTCTGTGCTCTGGAGTAATTTTGTTGGAAGCGAATTATTTGTGCTCTTTGGTGATTTCTTTGGAAGCAAAATTTTTGGGTTTTCGGGTAATTTCGTTGAAAGTGAATTTTCTGTGTCCTGGGGTGATTTCGATGGAAGTGAATTTTTTGTGTTCTCCGGTTTTTTCGATCGAAGCAAATTTTTGAAGTAGCAGGTCATTTCGTTGGTATGGTATCATTTCATTCGAAGCGTGTTTTCTGTGCTCTGGAGTCATTTCGTTGGAAGGGAATTTTTTGTGCTCTCGGGTGATTTTGTTGGAAGCAAATTTTTTGTGTTCTCAGATGATTTCGTTTAAAGGGAAGCAAATTTTTTGTGTTCTGGGGTCATTTCGTTGGAAGCAATTTTTTGTGTTCTGGGGTAATTTCGTTGGAAGTGAATTTTTTGTTTTCTCGGGTCATTTCAATGGAAGCAAATTTTTGAAGTATGGTATCATTTCGTTCGAAGCGTGTTTTCTGTGCTCTGGAGTCATTTCGTTGGAAGCGTAAATTTGTGTTCTCAGACGATTTCGTTGCAAGCGAATTTTTTGTGTTCTCCGGTTTTTTCGATGGAAGCAAATTTTTGAAGTGGGGGCCATTTCGTTCGAAGCTCGTTTTCTGTGCTCTGGAGTAATTTTGTTGGAAGGGAATTTTTTGTGCTTTGGACTGATTTCGTTGGAAGCGAATTTTTTGTGTTCTGGGGTGATTTCGATGGAAGCAATTTTTTTCTGTTCTGTGGCAATTTGGTTGGACGTGAATTTTTGGTTTTCTCTGGTTTTTTTGATGGAAGCAAATTTTTGAAGCAGGGGGTCATTTCGTTGGAAGCATGTTTTCTGTGCTCTGGAGTCATTTCGTTGGAAGCGAATTTTTTGTGTTCTGGGGTGATTTCGTTGGAAGCAAATTTTTGGTGCTCTGGGGTGATTTGATTGGAAGCTAATATTTGTGTTCTCAGGATATTTCATTGCAAGCAAATTTTTTGTGTTCTGGGGTAATTTCGTTGGAAGCGAATTTTTTGTGTTCTCCGGTTTTTTCGATGGAAGCAAATTTTTTAAATAGAGGGTCATTTCGTTGGAAGCGTGTTTTCTGTGCTCTGGAGTCATTTCTTTGGCAGTGAATATTTTGTGCTCTGGGGTGATTTTTTTTGAAGCGAAATTTTTGTGTTCTCGGCTGATTTCGTTGAAAGGGAATTTTTTGTGTTCCAGGATGATTTCGTTGGAAGCGAATTTTTTTGTGCTCTGGGATGATTTCTTTGGAAGCAAATATTTGTGTTCTCAGGAGAGATCGTTTGAAGTGAATTTATTGTGCTCTGGGGTAATTTCGTTGGAAGCGAATTTTTTGTGTTTTCGGGTGATTTCGATAGAAGTAAAGTTTTGAAATATGGGGTCATTTCGTTGGAACCGTGTTTTCTCTGCTCTGGAGTCATTATGTTCGAAACTTATTTTTTGTGTTCTCTGGTGATTTCAATGGAAGCAAATTTTTGAAGTATCGGATCATTTCTTTGGGAGCGTGTTTTCTGTGCTCTGGGGTCATTCCGTTTAAAAGCGAATTTTTTGTGTTCTGGGGTGATTTCGTTGGAAGCGAATATTCGTGTTCTCAGAAGATTTCGTTGGAAGTGAAATTTTTGTTTTCTCCGGTTTTTTCAATGGAAGCAAATTTTTGAAGCCGGGGGTCATTTCGTTGGAAGTGTGTTTTCTATGCTCTGGAGTCATTTCGTTGGAAGCGAAATTTTTGTGTTTTGGGGTGATTTCATGGAAGCAAATTTTTTGTGTTCTGGGGTAATTTCGTTGGAAGCAATTTTTTGTGTTCTAGGGTCATTTCGTTGGAAGTAAATTTTTTGTGTTCTGGGGTCATTTCGTTGGAAGTGAATTTTTTGTGTTCTGGGGTCATTTCGTTGGAAGTGTGTTTTCTATGCTCTGAGTCATTTCGTTGGAAGCGAATTTTTTGTGTTTTGGGGTGATTTCATGGAAGCAAATTTTTTGTGTTCTGGGGTAATTTCGTTGGAAGCAATTTTTTGTGTTCTAGGGTCATTTCGTTGGAAGTAAATTTTTTGTGTTCTGGGGTCATTTCGTTGGAAGTGAATTTTTTGTGTTCTGGGGTCATTTCGTTGGAAGTGTGTTTTCTATGCTCTGAGTCATTTCGTTGGAAGCGAATTTTTTGTGTTCTGGGGTAATTTCGTTGGAAGTGAATTTTTTGTGTTCTCGGGTCATTTCAATGGAAGCAAATTTTTGAAGTATGGTATCATTTTCTTCGAAGCGTGTTTTCTGTGCTCTGGAGTCATTTCGTTGGAAGCGAATATTTGTGTTCTCAGATGATTTTGTTGCAAGCAAATTTTTTGTGTTCTCAGGTTTTTTCGATGGAAGCAAATTTTTGAAGTAGGGGGTCATTTCGTTGGAAGCTTTTTTTCTGTGCTCTGGAGTAATTTCGTTGGAACGGAATTTTTTGTGCTTTGGGCTGATTTCGTTGGAAGCGAATTTTTTGTGTTCTAGTGTGATTTCGTTGAAAGGGAATATTTTGTGTTCTAGGGTGATTTTGTTGGAAGCAAATTTTTTGTGCTCTGTGGTGATTTCGAAGGAACCAATTTTTTTCTGTTCTGTGGTAATTTTGTTGGACCTAAATTTTTGGTTTTCTCCGGTTTTTTTGATGGAAGCAAATTTTTGAAGCAGGGGGTCATTTCGTTGGAAGCATGTTTTCTGTGCTCTGGAGTCATTTCTTTGGAAGGGAATTTTTTGTGCTCTGGGGTGATTTCGTTGGAAGCGAATTTTTTGTGTTCTGGGGTCATATCGTTTGAAGCATGTTTTCTGTGCTCTGGAGTCATTTCGTTGGAAGCTAATTTTTTGTGTTCTCGGGTGATTTCGTTGAAAGGGAATGTTTTGTGTTCTAGGGTGATTTCGTTCGCAGCGAGTTTTTTGTGTTCACGGGTGATTTCGATGGAAGCAAAATTTTTCTGTTCTGTGGTAATTTCGTTGGACGTGAATTTTTTGTGTTCTCGGGTGATTTGGTTGAAAGGGAATTTTTTGTGTTCCAGGGTGATTTCATTGGAAGCTAATTTTTTTGTGCTCTGGGATGATTTCTTTGGAAGCAAATATATTGTTCTCAGAAGATTTTGTTGCAAGCAAATTTTTTGTGTTCTGGCGTAATTTCGTTGGAAGCGAATTTTTTGTGTTCTCGTGTGATTTCGATGGAAGCAAATTTTTGAAGAATGGGGTCATTTCATTGAAAGCAAATTTTTTGTGTTCTGGGGTGATTTCATTGGAAGAGAAATTTTTGTGTGCTCAGGATTTTTCGATGGAAGCAAATTTTTTGTGCTCTGGAGTGATTTGGTTGGAAGCGAATTTTTTGTCTTCTATGGTGATTTCGTTGGAAGCGAATATTTTGTGTTCTGGGGTGATTTCATTGGAAGCGAATATTTGTGTTCTCAGGTGATTTCGTTGAAAGGGAAGTTTTTGTGTTCTATGGTGATTTCGTTGTAAGAGAATTTTCTGTGTTCTGGGGTGAGTTCGATGGAAGTGAATTTTTGTGTTCTCCGGTTATTTCAATGTAAGCAAATTTTTGAAGTAGGGGGTCATTTCGTTATAATCGTGTTTTCTGTGCTTTGGAGTCATTTCGTTGGAAGGGAATTTTTTGCGCTCTGGGGTGATTTCGTTGTAAGCGAACTTGTTTGGGCTCTGGGATGATTTCTTTGGAAGCGAATATTTGTGTTCTCAGGAGATTTCATTGGAAGTGAATTTTTTGTGTTCTGTGGTGATTTCTATGGAAGCAAATTTTTTCTGTTCTGTGGTAATTTCGTTGGACGTGAATTTTTTGTGTTCTCGGGTCATTTCGTTGGAAGCGTGTTTTCTGTGCTATGGAGTCATTTTGTTGGAAGGGAATTTTTTGTACTCTGTGTTGATTTCGTTGGAAGTGAATTTTTTGTGTTCTCGTGTGATTTCGTTGAAAGGGAATTTTTTGTGTTCTGGGGTCATTTCTTTGGGAGCATGTTTTCTGTGCTCTGGAGTCATTCCGTTTAAAAGCGAATTTTTTGTTATCTGTGTTGATTTCGATGGAACCAAATTTTTTCTGTTCTGTGGTAATTTTGTTGGACCTGAATTTTTGGTTTTCTCCGGTTTTTTTGATTGAAGCAAACTTTTGGAGCAGGGGGTCATTTCGTTGGAAGCGTGTTTTCTGTGCTCTGGAGTCATTTCGTTGGAAGGGAAATTTTGTGCTCTTGGGTGATTTTGTTGGAAGCGAATTTTTTGTGTTCTCAGATGATTTCATTTAAAGGGAATTTTTTGTGTTCTAGGGTGATTTCGTTGGAAGCCAATTTTTTGTGTTCTGGAGTAATTACGTTGGAAGCGAATTTTTTGTGTTCTGTGGTAATTTTGTTGGAAGCGAATTTTTTGTGTTCTCCGGTTTTTTCGATGGAAGTAAATTTTTGAAGTAGGGGGTCATTTTGTTGGAAGCGTGTTTTCTGTGCTCTGGAGTCACTTGGTTGGAAGAGAATTTTTGTTGTTCTGGGTTGATTTCGTTAGAAGCGAATTTTTTGTGTTCTCAGGTGATTTCATTTAAAAGGAATTTTTTGTGTTCTAGGGTAATTTCGTTGGGAGCACATTTTTTGTTTTCTGGGGTAATTACGTTGGAAGCGAATTTTTCGTGTTCTCGGGTGACTTCGTTGAAAGGAAATTTTTAGTGTTCTGGCATCATTTCATTGGAAGCGTGTTTTCTGTGCTTGGAGTCATTTCGTTGGAAGGGAATTTTTTGTGCTCTCGGGTGATTTTGTTGGAAGCAAATTTTTTGTGTTCTCAGATGATTTCGTTTAAAGGGAATTTTTTGTGTTCTAGGGTGATTTCGTTGGAAGCCAATTTTTTGTGTTCTGGAGTAATTACGTTGGAAGCGAATTTTTTGTGTTCTCGGGTGATTTCGTTGTCCGCGAATTTTTATTGTTCTGGGGTCATTTCGTTGGAAGCATGTTTTCTGTGCTAAGGAGTCATTTTGTTGGAAGCAAATTTTTTGTACTCTGTGGTGATTTCGTTGGAAGTGAATTTTTTGTGTTCTGGAGTCATTTCTTTGGAAGCCTGTTTTGAGTGCTCTGGAGTCATTTCGTTGGAAGCGAATTTTTTGTGTTCTGGGGTGATTTCTTTGGAAGCGAATTTTTTGTGTTCTGTGGAAATTTTGTTGGAAGCGAATTTTTTGTGTTTTCCGGTTTTTTCGATGGAAGTAAATTTTTGAAGTAGGGGGTCATTTTGTTGGAAGCGTGATTTCTGTCCTCTGGAGTCACTTGGTTGGAAGTTGGTGCTCTGGGTTGATTTCGTTAGAAGCGAATTTTTTGTGTTCTCGGGTGATTTCATTTAAAGGAAATTTTTTGTGTTCTAGGGTAATTTCGTTGGAAGCGCATTTTTTGTTTTCTGGGGTAATTACGTTGGAAGCGAATTTTTTGTGTTCTCGGGTGACTTCGTTGAACGGAAATTTTTAGTGTTCTGGCATCATTTCATTGGAAGCGTGTTTTCTGTGCTCTGGAGTAATTTTGTTGGAAGCGAATTATTTGTGCTCTTTGGTGATTTCTTTGGAAGCAAAATTTTTGGGTTTTCGGGTAATTTCGTTGAAAGTGAATTTTCTGTGTCCTGGGGTGATTTCGATGGAAGTGAATTTTTTGTGTTCTCCGGTTTTTTCGATCGAAGCAAATTTTTGAAGTAGCAGGTCATTTCGTTGGTATGGTATCATTTCATTCGAAGCGTGTTTTCTGTGCTCTGGAGTCATTTCGTTGGAAGGGAATTTTTTGTGCTCTCGGGTGATTTTGTTGGAAGCAAATTTTTTGTGTTCTCAGATGATTTCGTTTAAAGGGAAGCAAATTTTTTGTGTTCTGGGGTCATTTCGTTGGAAGCAATTTTTTGTGTTCTGGGGTAATTTCGTTGGAAGTGAATTTTTTGTTTTCTCGGGTCATTTCAATGGAAGCAAATTTTTGAAGTATGGTATCATTTCGTTCGAAGCGTGTTTTCTGTGCTCTGGAGTCATTTCGTTGGAAGCGTAAATTTGTGTTCTCAGACGATTTCGTTGCAAGCGAATTTTTTGTGTTCTCCGGTTTTTTCGATGGAAGCAAATTTTTGAAGTGGGGGCCATTTCGTTCGAAGCTCGTTTTCTGTGCTCTGGAGTAATTTTGTTGGAAGGGAATTTTTTGTGCTTTGGACTGATTTCGTTGGAAGCGAATTTTTTGTGTTCTGGGGTGATTTCGATGGAAGCAATTTTTTTCTGTTCTGTGGCAATTTGGTTGGACGTGAATTTTTGGTTTTCTCTGGTTTTTTTGATGGAAGCAAATTTTTGAAGCAGGGGGTCATTTCGTTGGAAGCATGTTTTCTGTGCTCTGGAGTCATTTCGTTGGAAGCGAATTTTTTGTGTTCTGGGGTGATTTCGTTGGAAGCAAATTTTTGGTGCTCTGGGGTGATTTGATTGGAAGCTAATATTTGTGTTCTCAGGATATTTCATTGCAAGCAAATTTTTTGTGTTCTGGGGTAATTTCGTTGGAAGCGAATTTTTTGTGTTCTCCGGTTTTTTCGATGGAAGCAAATTTTTTAAATAGAGGGTCATTTCGTTGGAAGCGTGTTTTCTGTGCTCTGGAGTCATTTCTTTGGCAGTGAATATTTTGTGCTCTGGGGTGATTTTTTTTGAAGCGAAATTTTTGTGTTCTCGGCTGATTTCGTTGAAAGGGAATTTTTTGTGTTCCAGGATGATTTCGTTGGAAGCGAATTTTTTTGTGCTCTGGGATGATTTCTTTGGAAGCAAATATTTGTGTTCTCAGGAGAGATCGTTTGAAGTGAATTTATTGTGCTCTGGGGTAATTTCGTTGGAAGCGAATTTTTTGTGTTTTCGGGTGATTTCGATAGAAGTAAAGTTTTGAAATATGGGGTCATTTCGTTGGAACCGTGTTTTCTCTGCTCTGGAGTCATTATGTTCGAAACTTATTTTTTGTGTTCTCTGGTGATTTCAATGGAAGCAAATTTTTGAAGTATCGGATCATTTCTTTGGGAGCGTGTTTTCTGTGCTCTGGGGTCATTCCGTTTAAAAGCGAATTTTTTGTGTTCTGGGGTGATTTCGTTGGAAGCGAATATTCGTGTTCTCAGAAGATTTCGTTGGAAGTGAAATTTTTGTTTTCTCCGGTTTTTTCAATGGAAGCAAATTTTTGAAGCCGGGGGTCATTTCGTTGGAAGTGTGTTTTCTATGCTCTGGAGTCATTTCGTTGGAAGCGAAATTTTTGTGTTTTGGGGTGATTTCATGGAAGCAAATTTTTTGTGTTCTGGGGTAATTTCGTTGGAAGCAATTTTTTGTGTTCTAGGGTCATTTCGTTGGAAGTAAATTTTTTGTGTTCTGGGGTCATTTCGTTGGAAGTGAATTTTTTGTGTTCTGGGGTCATTTCGTTGGAAGTGTGTTTTCTATGCTCTGAGTCATTTCGTTGGAAGCGAATTTTTTGTGTTTTGGGGTGATTTCATGGAAGCAAATTTTTTGTGTTCTGGGGTAATTTCGTTGGAAGCAATTTTTTGTGTTCTAGGGTCATTTCGTTGGAAGTAAATTTTTTGTGTTCTGGGGTCATTTCGTTGGAAGTGAATTTTTTGTGTTCTGGGGTCATTTCGTTGGAAGTGTGTTTTCTATGCTCTGAGTCATTTCGTTGGAAGCGAATTTTTTGTGTTCTGGGGTAATTTCGTTGGAAGTGAATTTTTTGTGTTCTCGGGTCATTTCAATGGAAGCAAATTTTTGAAGTATGGTATCATTTTCTTCGAAGCGTGTTTTCTGTGCTCTGGAGTCATTTCGTTGGAAGCGAATATTTGTGTTCTCAGATGATTTTGTTGCAAGCAAATTTTTTGTGTTCTCAGGTTTTTTCGATGGAAGCAAATTTTTGAAGTAGGGGGTCATTTCGTTGGAAGCTTTTTTTCTGTGCTCTGGAGTAATTTCGTTGGAACGGAATTTTTTGTGCTTTGGGCTGATTTCGTTGGAAGCGAATTTTTTGTGTTCTAGTGTGATTTCGTTGAAAGGGAATATTTTGTGTTCTAGGGTGATTTTGTTGGAAGCAAATTTTTTGTGCTCTGTGGTGATTTCGAAGGAACCAATTTTTTTCTGTTCTGTGGTAATTTTGTTGGACCTAAATTTTTGGTTTTCTCCGGTTTTTTTGATGGAAGCAAATTTTTGAAGCAGGGGGTCATTTCGTTGGAAGCATGTTTTCTGTGCTCTGGAGTCATTTCTTTGGAAGGGAATTTTTTGTGCTCTGGGGTGATTTCGTTGGAAGCGAATTTTTTGTGTTCTGGGGTCATATCGTTTGAAGCATGTTTTCTGTGCTCTGGAGTCATTTCGTTGGAAGCTAATTTTTTGTGTTCTCGGGTGATTTCGTTGAAAGGGAATGTTTTGTGTTCTAGGGTGATTTCGTTCGCAGCGAGTTTTTTGTGTTCACGGGTGATTTCGATGGAAGCAAAATTTTTCTGTTCTGTGGTAATTTCGTTGGACGTGAATTTTTTGTGTTCTCGGGTGATTTGGTTGAAAGGGAATTTTTTGTGTTCCAGGGTGATTTCATTGGAAGCTAATTTTTTTGTGCTCTGGGATGATTTCTTTGGAAGCAAATATATTGTTCTCAGAAGATTTTGTTGCAAGCAAATTTTTTGTGTTCTGGCGTAATTTCGTTGGAAGCGAATTTTTTGTGTTCTCGTGTGATTTCGATGGAAGCAAATTTTTGAAGTATGGGATCATTTCGTTGGGAGCATGTTTTCTGTGCTCTGGAGTCATTCCGTTGAAAGCGAATTTTTTGTGTTCTGGGGTGATTTCATGGAAGCAAATATTTTGTGTTCTGGGGTCATTTCGTTGGAAGCAAATTTTTTGTGTTCTGGGGTCATTTCGTTGGAAGCAATTTTTTTGTGTTCTGGGGTAATTTCGTTGGAAGTGAATTTTTTGTGTTCTCGGGTCATTTCAATGGAAGCAAATTTTTGAAGTATGGTATCATTTCATTCGAAGCGTGTTTTCTGTGCTCTGGAGTCATTTCGTTGGAAGCGAATATTTGTGTTCTCAGACGATTTTGTTGCAAGCGAATTTTTTGTGTTCTCCGGTTTTTTCGATGGAAGCAAATTTTTGAAGTAGGGGCCATTTCGTTGGAAGCTCGTTTTCTGTGCTCTGGAGTAATTTTGTCGGAAGGGAATTTTTTGTGCTTTGGGCTGATTTCGTTGGAAGCGAATTTTTTGTGTTCTGGTGTGATTTCGTTGAAAGGGAATTTTTTGTGTTCTAGGGTAATTTTGTTGGAAGCGAATTTTTTGTGTTCTGTGGTGATTTCGATGGAAGCAATTTTTTTCTGTTCTGTGGTAATTTGGTTGGACGTGAATTTTTGGTTTTCTCCGGTTTTTTTGATGGAAGCAAATTTTTGAAGCAGGGGGTCATTTCGTTGGAAGCGTTTTTTCTGTGCTCTGGAGTCATTTCGTTGGAAGCAAATTTTTTGTGTTCTGGGGTGATTTCGTTGGAATCGAATTTTTGGTGCTCTGGGGTGATTTGATTGGAAGCTAATATTTGTGTTCTCAGGATATTTCATTGCAAGCAAATTTTTTGTGTTCTGGGGTAATTTCGTTGGAAGCGAATTTTTTGTGTTCTCCGGTTTTTTCGATGGAAGCAAATTTTTTAAATAGAGGGTCATTTCGTTGGAAGCGTGTTTTCTGTGCTCTGGAGTCATTTCTTTGGCAGTGAATATTTTGTGCTCTGAGGTTATTTTGTTGGATGCGAAATTTTTGTGTTCTCGGGTGATTTCGTTGAAAGGGAATTTTTTGTGTTCCAGGGTGATTTCGTTGGAAGCGAATTTTTTTGTGCTCTGGGATGATTTCTTTGGAAGCAAATATTTGTGTTCTCAGGAGAGATCGTTTGAAGCGAATTTATTGTGTTCTGGGGTAATTTCGTTGGAAGCGAATTTTTTGTGTTTTCGGGTGATTTCGATAGAAGCAAATTTTTGAAATATGGGGTCATTTCGTTGGAATCGTGTTTTCTCTGCTCTGGAGTCATTATGTTGGAAACTAATTTTTTGTGTTCTGGGGTGATTTCGTTGGAAGCGAATTTTTTGTGTTCTCGGGTGATTTCAATGGAAGCAAATTTTTGAAGTATGGGATCATTTCTTTGGGAGCGTGTTTTCTGTGCTCTGGAGTCATTCCGTTTAAAAGCGAATTTTTTGTGTTCTGGGGTGATTTCGTTGGAAGCGAATATTCGTGTTCTCAAAAGATTTCGTTGGAAGCGAATTTTTTGTTTTCTACGGTTTTTTCAATGGAAGCAAATTTTTGAAGCCGGGGGTCATTTCGTTGGAAGTGTGTTTTCTATGCTCTGGAGTCATTTCGTTGGAAGCGAATTTTTTGTGTTCTCGGGTCTTTTCAATTGAAGCAAATTTTTGAAGTATGGTATCATTTCGTTCGAAGCGTGTTTTCTGTGCTCTGGAGTCATTTCGTTGGAAGCGAATATTTGTGTTCTCAGACGATTTTGTTGCAAGCGAATTTTTTGTGTTCTCAGGTTTTTTCGATGGAAGCAAATTTTTGAAGTAGGGGGTCATTTCTTTGGAAGCTTGTTTTCTGTGCTCTGGAGTAATTTCGTTGGAACGGAATTTTTCGTGCTTTGGGCTGATTTCGTTGGAAGCGAATTTTTTGTGTTCTAGTGTGATTTCGTTGAAAGGGAATTTTTTGTGTTCTAGGGTGATTTTGTTGGAAGCAAATTTTTTGTGCTCTGTGGTGATTTCTATGGAACCAAATTTTTTCTGTTCTGTGGTAATTTTGTTGGACCTAAATTTTTGGTTTTCTCCAGTTTTTTTGATGGAAGCAAATTTTTGAAGCAGGGGGTCATTTCGTTGGAAGCGTGTTTTCTGTGCTCTGGAGTCATTTCGTTGTAAGCAATTTTTTGTATTCTGGGGTGATTTCGTTGGAAGCAAATTTTTTGTGTTCTGGGGTAATTTCGTTGGAAGCGAATTTTTTGTGTTCTGGGGTCATTTCGATGGAAGCAAATTTTTGAAGTAGGGGGACATTTCGTTGGAAGCTTGTTTTCTGTGCTCTGGAGTCAGATCGTTGGAAGGGAATTTTTTGTGCTTTGGGGTGATTTCGTTGGAAGCGAATTTTTTGTGTTCTAGTTTGATTTCGTTGAAAGGAAATTTTTTGTGTTCTAGGGTGATTTCGTTGGACATGAATTTTTTGTTTTCTCGGGTGATTTCATCGAAAGGGTATTTTTTGTGTTCTAGGGTGTTTTCGTTGGAAGCAAACTTTTTTTGCTCTGGGATGATTTCTTTGGAAGCGAATATCTGTGTTCTCAGGAGATTTCGTTGCAAGCGAATTTTTTTTGTTCTGGGGTAATTTCGTTGGAAGTGAATTTTTTGTATTCTCAAGTGATTTCGATGGAAGCAAATTTTTGAAATATGAGGTCATTTCACTGGAAGCATGTTTTCTGTGCTTTGAAGTCATTTCTTTGAAAGCGAATTTTTTGTGCTCTGGGGTGATTTCTTTGGAAGCTAATATTTGTGTTCTCAGGACATTTCGTTGCAAGCGAATTTTTTGTGTTCTGGGGTAATTTCTTTGGAAGCGAATTTTTTGTGTTCTCCGGTTTTTTCGATGGAAGCAAATTTTTTAAGTTGAGGGTCATTTCGTTGGAAGCAAATATTTGTGTTCTCAGACGATTTTGTTGCAAGCGAATTTTTTGTGTTCTCAGGTTTTTTCGATGGAAGCAAGTTTTTGAAGTAGGGGGTCATTTCTTTGGAAGCTTGTTTTCTGTGCTCTGGAGTAATTTCGTTGGAACGGAATTTTTGTGCTTTTGGCTGATTTCGTTGGAAGCAAATTTTTTTGTGTTCTAGTGTGATTTCGTTGAAAGGGAATTTTTTGTGTTCTAGGGTGATTTTGTTGGAAGCAAATTTTTTGTGCTCTGTGGTGATTTCTATGGAACCAAATTTTTTCTGTTCTGTGGTAATTTTGTTGGACCTAAATTTTTGGTTTTCTCCGGTTTTTTTGATGGAAGCAAATTTTTGAAGCAGGGGGTCATTTCGTTGGAAGCGTGTTTTCTGTGCTCTGGAGTCATTTCGTTGGAAGCGAATTTTTTGTGTTCTGAGGTGATTTCGTTGGAAGCGAATTTTTTGTGTTCTGGGGTCATTTCGATGGAAGCAAATTTTTGAAGTAGAGGGACATTTCGTTGGAAGCTTGTTTTCTGTGCTCTGGGGTCAGATCGTTGGAAGGGAATTTTTTGTGCTTTGGGGTGATTTTGTTGGAAGCGAATTTTTTGTGTTCTAGTTTGATTTCGTTGAAAGGAAATTTTTTGTGTTCTAGGGTGATTTCGTTGGACATGAATTTTTTGTTTTCTCGGGTGATTCCATCGAAAGGGAATTTTTTGTGTTCTAGGGTGATTTCGTTGGAAACGAACTTTTTTTGCTCTGGGATGATTTCTTTGGAAGCGAATATCTGTGTTCTCAGGACATTTCGTTCAAGCGAAATTTTTGTGTTCTGGGGTCATTTCTTTGGAAGCGAATTTTTTGTGTTCTCCTGTTTTTTCGATGGAAGCAAATTTTTTAAGTAGAGGGTCATTTCGTTGGAAGCGTGTTTTCTGTGCTCTGGAGTCATTTCGTTGGAAGCGAATTTTTTGTGTTCTCTGGTGATTTCAATGGAAGCAAATTTTTGAAGTATGGGATCATTTAGTTGGAAGCGTGTTTTCTGTGCTCTGGAGTGACTTCGTTGTAAGAGAATTTTTTGTGCTCTGGTATGATTTCTTTGGAAGCGAATATTTGTCTTCTCCAGAGATTTGGTTGCAAGCGAATTTTTTGTTTTCTTGGGTAATTTCGTTGGAAGTGAATTTTTTGTGTTTTACTGTTTTTCGATGGAAGAAAATTTTTGACGTTGGGGGTCATTTCGTTGGAAGAGAAGTTTTTGTGCTCTGGGGTGATTTGGTTGTAAGCGCATATTTTGTCTTCTCTGGTAATTTCGATTGAAGCGAATTTTTTATGTTCTTGGGTCATTTTACGGGAAGCGAATTTTTTGTGCTCTGTGGTGATTACGTTGGAAGTGAATTTTTTTTCTCGGGTGATTTTGTTGAAAGCGAATTATTTGTGTTCGAGGTGATTTTGTTGGTAGCGAATTTTTTGTGTTCTGGGGTCATTTCTTTGGAAGCGTGTTTTCTGTGCTCTGGAGTCATTTCGTTGGAAGCTAATTTTTGTGCTCTGGTGTGATTTTGTTGAAAGCGAATTATTTGTGTTCGAGGTGATTTTGTTGGCAGCAAATTTTTTGTGTTCTGGGGTGATTTCGTTGAAAGAGAATTTTTTGTGTTCTTTGTTGATTTCGTTGAAAGGGAATTTTTTGTGTTGTAGGGTGATTTCGTTGGAAGCGAGTTTTTTGTGCTCTGGGGTGAGTTCGTTGGAAGCGAATATTTGTGTTCTCAGGAGGTTTCGTTGGAAAAGAAATTTTTGTCTTCTGGGGTAAATTCGTTGGAAGCGAATTTTTTGTGTTCTCGAGTGATTTCGATGGAAGCAAATATTTGAAATAGGGGGTCATTTCGTTGGAATCGTGTTTTCTGTGCTCTGGAGTCCTTTCATTGGAAGTGAATATTTATGTTCTCAGTAGATTTCATTGCAAGCGAATTTTTTGTGCTCTGGTGTGATTTCATTATAAGCGAATTTTATGTGTTCTCGGGTGATTTTGTTGAAAGGGAATTTTTGTGTATTAGGGTGATTTCGTTGGAAGCAAATTGTTTTGTGCTCTGGGATGATTTCTTTGGAAGCAAATATTTGTTTTCTCAGGAGGTTTCGTTGGAAGCGATTTTTTTGTGTTCTCGCGTGATTTCGATGGAAGCAAATTTTTGAAGTGTGGGGTCATTTCGTTGGAATCGTGTTTTCTGTGCTCTGGAGTCATTTCGTTGGAAGTCAATTTTTTGTGTTCTGGGGTGATTTCGTTGGAAGCGAATATATGTGTTCTCAGAAGATTTCGTTGCAAGTGAATTTTATGTGTTCTGGGGTTATGTGTTAGAAGCGAATTTTTTCTCTTCTCTGGTGATTTCAATGAAAGCAAATTTTTGAAGTATGGGGTCATTTTGTTGGAAGCATGTTTTCTGTGCTCTGGAGTCATTTCGTTGGAAGCGAATTTTTTGTGTTCTGGGGTGATTTCGATGGAAGCAAATTTTTTCTGTTCTGTGGTAATTTCGTTAGACGTGAATTTTTTGTGTTCTCCGGTGATTTCTTTGAAAGGGAATTTTTTGTGTTCTAGGGTGATTTTTTTGGATGCGAATTTTTTTGTGCTCTGGGATGATTTCTTTGGAAGCGAATATTTGTGTTATCAGGAGATATCGTTGGAAGCGAATTTTTTGTATTCTGGGGTAATTTCGTTGGAAGCGAATTTTTTGTGTTCTCGGGTGATTTCAATAGAAGCAAATTTTTGAAGTATGGGGTCATTTCGTTGGAAGCGTGTTTTCTGTGCTCTGGACTCATTTCGTTGTAAGCAAATTTTTGTGCTCTGGGGTGATTTCGTTGGAAGTGAATTTTTTGTCTTCTGTGGTGATTTCGATAGTAGCGAATATTTTATGTTCTAGGGTGATTTAGTTGGAGGCGAATTTTTTGTGTTCTGGGGTCATTTCATTGGAAGCGTTTTTTCTGTGCTCTGGAGTCATTTCTTTGAAAGCGAATTTTTTGTGCTCTGGGGTGATATCGTTGGAAGCGAATTTTTTTTTGTTCTCGGATGATTTCGTTGAAAGGGAATTTTTGTGTTGTAGGGTGATTTCGTTGGAAGCGAATTTTCTGTGTTCTGGGATGTTTTCGTTGGAAGCGAATATTTGTGTTCTCAGAAGATTTTGTTGTAAGCGAATTTTTTGTGTTCTGGTGTAATTTCGTTGGAAGCGAATTTTTGGTTTTCTCCGGTTTTTTCGATGGAATCAAATTTTTTAAGTAGGGGGTCATTTCTTTGGAAGCATGTTTTCTGTGCTCTAGAGTCATTTCGTTCGAAAATAATTTTTTGTGCTCTGGGGTAATTTCATTGGAAGTGAATATTTGTGTTCTCAGAAGATTTCGTTGCAAGCAAATTTTTTGTGTTCTCGGGTGATTTTCATGGAAGCAAATTTTTGAAGTATGGGATCATTTCGTTGGAAGCGTGTTTTCTGTACTCCTGAGTCATTTCGTTGGAAGCGACTTTTTTGTGTTCTCGGGTGATTTCGTTGAAAGGGAATTTTTGTGTTCTAGGGTGATTTCGTTGGAAGTGAATTTTTTCTACTTTGGGATGATATCTTTGGAAGTGAATATTTGTGTTCTCAGGAGATTTCGTTGGAAAAGAATTTTTTGTCTTCTGGGGTAATATCGTTGGAGGAAAATTTTTTGTGTTCTCCGGTGTTTTCGATGGAAGCAAATTTTTGAAGTAGTGGGTCATTTCGTTGGAAGCGTGTTTTAAGTGTTCTGGAGTCATGTCGTTGAAAGAGAATTTTTTGTGATTTTCTGAGGTGATTTCGATGGAAGCCAAAATTTGTCTTCTCACGAGATTTCATTGCAAGCGAATTTTTTGTGTTCTGGGGTGATTTGCATGGTAGCAAATTTTTGAAGAATGGGGTCATTTCGTTGGAAGCGTGTTTTCTGTGCCCTGGAGTCATTTCGTTGGAAGCGAATTTTTTGTGCTCTGAGTTGATATCGTTGGAAGCGAACTTTTTGTGCTCTGGGATGTTTTCTTTGGAAGCGAATATTTGTGTTCTCAGGAGATTTCATTGGAAAAGAATTTTTTGTCTTCTGTGGTAATATTGTTGGAAGAGAATTTTTTGTGTTCTCAGGATTTTTCGATGGAAGCAAATTTTTGAAATAGGCGATCATTTCGTTGGAAGCGTGTTTTCTGTGCTCTGGGGTGATTTCTTTGGAAGCGAATATTTGTGTTCTCAGGAGATTTCATTGGAAAAGAATTTTTTGTGTTCTGGGGTAATTTCGATGGATGCGAATTTTTTATGCTCTGCGGTTATTTCGTTGGAAGCGAATATTTGTGTTCTCTTGAGATTTCGTTGCAAGCGAATTTTTTGTGTTTTGTTGTAATTTCGTTGGAAGCGAATTTTTGGTGTTCTCAGGTGATTTCAATGGAAACATATTTTTGAAGTAGGGGGTCATTTCGTTGGAAGCGTGTTTTCTGTGCCATGGAGTCATTTCGTTGGAAGCAAATTTTTTGTGCTCTGAGTTGATTTCTTTGGAAGCGAATTTTTTGTCTTCTCAGGTGATTTCGTTGAAAGGGAATTTTTTGTGTTGTAGGGTGATTTCGTGGTAAGCGAAGTTTTCGTGCTCTGGGATGCTTTCTTTGGAAGCGAATATTTGTGTTCTCAAGAGATTTCAACGGAAGCAAATTTTTTGTGTTCTGGGGTAATTTCGTTATAAGTGAATTTTTTGTGTCTAGGGTGATTTCGATGGAAGCAAATCTTTGAAATATGGGGTCATTTCGTTGGAAGCGTGTTTTCTGTGCTCTGGAGTCATTTCTTTGGAAACGAATTTTTTATGTTCTGGGTTGATTTGGTTGGAAGCGAGTTTTTTGTGTTCTCGGGTGATTTTGTTGAAAGCAAATTTTTTATGTTCTACTGTGATTTCGTTGGAAGTGACCTTTTTGTGTGCTGGGGTCCTTTCATTGGAAGTGTGTTTTCTGTGCTCTGGAGTCATTTCATTGGAAGTGAATTTTTTGTGATCTGGGGTGATTTTGTTGGAAGCGAATTGTTTGTGTTCTCAGGTGATTTCCTTTAAATCTAATTTTTTGTGTTTGGGGTAATTTCGTTGGAAGCGAATATTTTGTGTTCTCAGGTGATTTCCTTGAAAGCAAAATTTTTGTGCTCTGGATGATTCCTTTGGAAGCAAATATTTGTGTTATCAGGAGATTTCATTGGAAGCGAATTTTTTGTGTTCTGGGTTAATTTCATTGGAAGCGAATTTTTTGTGTTCTTGGGTGATTTCGATGGAAGCAAATTTTTGAAATATGGGGTCATTTCTTTGGAAGCATGTTTTCTGTGCTCTGGAGTCATTTCGTTGGAAGTGAATTTTTTGTGCTCCGGGGTGATTTCGTTGGAAGCGAATTTTTTGTGATCTTGGGTGATTTCGTTGAAAGGGAATTTTTGTGTTCTAGGGTGATTTCGTTGGAAGCGATATTTTCTATTCTGGGATGATACCTTTGGAAGCGAATATTTGTGTTCTCAGGAGATTTCGTTGGAAAAGAATTTTTTGTCTTCTGGGGTAATTTCGTTGGAAGAGAATTTTTTGTGTTCTCCGGTTTTTTCGATGGAAGCAAATTTTTGAAGTAGGGGGTCATTTCGTTAGAAGTGTGTTTTCTGTGCTCTCGAGTCATTTCGTTGGAAGCGAATTTTTGTGCTCTGGGGTTTTTTCATTGCAAGTGAATATTTGTGTTCTCAGGAGATTTCGTTGCAAGCGAATTTTTTGTGTTCTGAGGTGATTCCGTTGGAAGCGAATTTTTTGTGTTCTAGGATGATTTTTTTGGAAGCGAATTTTTTTTTTTTTTCTGGGATGATTTATATGGAAGCAAATATTTGTGTTATTAGGAGATTTCGTTGTAAAAGAATTTTTTGTGTTCTGGGGTAATATTGTTGGAAGCGAATTTTATGTGTTCTTGGGTGATTTCGACTGAAGGAAATTTTTGAAATATGGGGTCCTTTCGTTGGATGTTTGTTTTCTGTGCTCTGGAGTTATTTCGTTGGAAGCGAATTTTTCGTGTTCTGTGGTGATTTCGTTGGATGCGAATATAGGTGTTCTCAGAAAATTTCGTTGCAAGCGAATTTTATGTGTTCTCGGGTAATTTCGTTAGAAGCGAATTTTTTGTGTTCTCGGGTGATTTCGATGAAAGCAAATTTTTGAAGTATGGGGTCATTTCGTTGGAAGCATGTTTTCTGTGCTATGGAGTCATTTTGTTGGAAGCAAATTTTTTGTGCTCTGGGGTGATTTTGTTGGAGCGAATTTTTTCTGTTATGGGTTAATTTCATTGGAAGCGAATTTTTTGTGTTCTGAGGTGATTTCGTTGGAAGCGAATATTTGTATTCTCAGAAGATTTCGTTGCAAGCGAATTTTTTTGTGTTCTCGGGTGATTTCAAAGCACAGAAAACACGCAAACACAAATATTCTCTTCCAACGAAATTACCCCAGAACACAAAACATTCGCTTGCAACGAAATCACCCCAGAGCACAAAAAATTCGCTTCCAACGAACTCACCCTAGTACACAAAAATTCGCTTTCAACCAAATCACCCAGAACACAAAAAATTGGTGTCCAACGAAATTACCCCAGAATAGAAAAAAATTACTTCCAACCAAATCAACCAAGGGCAAAAAAAATTCCCTTCCCACAAAATCACGCAGGAACACAAATATTGGCTTCCAAGGAAATTACCCCAGTACAGAAAAAATTTGCTTCCATCGAAATCACCCCAGAACACAAAAAAATTGCTTCCAATGAAATTAGCCCAGAACACAAAAATTTGCTTCCAACGAAATCACACCAGAACATAAAAAATTCACTTCCAAAGAAATCACCCCAGAACACAAAAATTTTGCTTCCAATGAAATGACTTCAGAGCACAAAAAACACGCATTTAACGAAATCACCCCATTCTTCAAAAAATTCACTTCCAACGAAATTACCCCAGAACAGAAAAAATTTGCTTCCACCGAAATCACCCCAGAGCACAAAAAATTCACTTCCAACGAAATCACCGTAGAGCACAAAAAATTCGCTTTCAACAAAATCACCCTAGAACACAAAAAATTCGTGTCCAACGAAATAATCAGAATAGAAAAAATTTGCCCTAAAGAAATCACACCAGAGCACAAAAAATTCCCTTCCAACAAAATCATCGAGGAACACATATATTGGCTTCCAACGAAATTACCCCAGAACACAAAAAATTCGCTTCCAATGAAATCACCCCAGAACACGAAAAATTCGCTTCCAACAAAATAACCCTAGAACACAAAAAATTCCCTTCCAACAAAATCACCCAGGAACACAAATATTGGCTTCCAATGACATTACCCCAGAACACAAAAATTTGCTTCCAAAGAAATCACCCCAGAACTCAAAAATTCGCTTCCAACGAAATTACCCCAGAAGAGAAAAAATTTGCTTCCAACGAAATGACTCCAGACGACAGAAAACACGCTACCATCGAAAACGCCCGAGAACACAAAAGAATGTGCTTCCAACGAAATTACCCCAAAAGAGAAAAACATTGCTTCCAACGAAATGAATCCAGAGCACGGAAAACACGCTTCTAACGAAATCACCCCATTCTTCAAAATATTCACTTCCAACGAAATTACCCCAGAACAGAAAAAAATTTGTTTCCAACGAAATCACCCCAGAGCACAAAAAATTCGCTTCCAACGAACTCACCCTAGAGCACAAAAATTCGCTTTCAACGAAATCACCCTAGAAGACAAAAAATTCGCGTCCAACGAAATCAACCCAGAACACAAAAAATTCGCTTCCAACGAAATTACCCCAGAACACAAAAAAATTTGCTTGCAACGAAATCACCCTAGAACATAAAAAATTTGCTTCCATCAAAATCACCCGAAAACACTAAATTGGCTTCCAACAAAATTACCCCAGAACACAAAAATTTGCTTCCAACGAAATCACCCCAGAACACAAAAAATTCGCTTCCAAAGAAATCACCCCAGAACACAAAAATTTCGCCTCCAACGAAATGACTCCTGAACACAGAAAACACGCTTCCAACGAAATAACCCGAGACACAAAAAATTCGCTTCCAACGAAATTACCCCAGAAGAGAAAAAATTTGCTTCCAACGAAATGCGTCCAGAACACAGAAAACATGCTTCTAACGAAATCACCCCATACTTCAAAATATTCACTTCCAACAAAATTACCCCAGAACAGAAAAAATTTGCTGGCAATGAAATCTCCTGAGAACACAAATATTCGCTTCCAACAAAATCACCCAAGAACAAAAAATATTCTCTTCTAACGTAATTACCCCAGAACACAACTATTCGCTTCCGGCGAAATCAACCGAGAGCACAACAAATTCGCTTTCAACGACATCAACCCAGAACACAAAAAATTCACTTCCAACGAAATTACCCCAGAACAGAAAAAAATCGCTTCTGTCCTAATCACCCCAGAGCACAAAAAATTCGTTCCCAATGAAATCACACCAGAACACAAAAAATTCGCTTCCTTCGAAATCACCCAAGAACACAAAAAACAGGCTTCCAACAAAATTACCCCAGAACACAAAAAATTCGCTTCCAACGAAATCACCCGAGAACACAAAAAATTCGCTTCCAACGAAATGACCCCAGAGCACAAAAATTGCTTTCAAAGAAATCACCCCAGAACACAAAAAGTTCGCTTCCAACGAAATCACCCCAGAACACGAAAAATTCGCTTCCAACAAAATAACCCTAGAACACAAAAAATTCCCTTCCAACAAAATCACCCAGGAACACAAATATTGGCTTCCAATGAAATTACCCCAGAACACAAAAATTTGCTTCCAAAGAAATCACCCCAGAACTCAAAAATTCGCTTCCAACGAAATTACCCCAGAAGAGAAAAAATTTGCTTCCAACGAAATGACTCCAGACCACAGAAAACACGCTACCATCGAAATCACCCGAGAACACAAAAAATGTGCTTCCAACGAAATTACCCCAAAAGAGAAAAACATTGCTTCCAACGAAGTGACTCCAGAGCACGGAAAACACGCTTCTAACGAAATCACCCCATACTTCAAAATATTCACTTCCAACGAAATTACCCCAGAACAGAAAAAATTCGCTTCTATCCTAATCACCCCAGAGCACAAAAAATTTGTTCCCAATGAAATCACACCAGAACACAAAAAATTCGCTTCCAATGAAATCAACCCAGAACACAAAAAATTCACTTCCTTCGAAATCACCCAAGAACACAAAAAACTCGCTTCCAATGAAATTACCCCAGAACACAAAAAATTCGCTTCCAACGAAATCACCCGAGAACACAAATACTCGCTTCCAACGAAATCAACCCACAACACAAAAAATTCGCTTCCAACGAAATCACCCAAGAATACAAATATTAGCTTCCAACGATATCTCCCTAGAACATAAAAAATTCGCTACCAACGAAATCACCCTAGAACAAGAAAAATTCACTTTCAACGAAATCATCCGAGAACACAAAAAATTGGTGTCCAAGGAAATTACTGCAGAATAGGAAAAATTTACTTCCAACCAAATCAACCCAGAACACAAAAATTCCCTTCCAACAAAATCACCCGAAAACACATATATAGGCTTCCAAAGAAATCACCCCGGAACACACAAAATTTGCTTCCAAAGAAATCACCCCAGAACACAAAAATTTCGCTTCCAACGAAATTACTCCAGCAGACAAAAAATTCGCTTCCAAAGAAATGACTCCAGAGCACAGAAAACACGATTCCAACGAAATGATCCCGTACTTCAAAAATTTGCTTCCATCGAAATCACCCGAGAACACAAAAAATTGGCTTCCGACGAAATCACCCCAGAGCAAAAAAAATTCACTTCCAAAGAAATTACCCCAGAACACAAAAATTCGCTTCCAACAAAATCACCCAAGAACACAAAAATTCGCTTCCAAAGAAATCACCCTAGAACACAAAAATTTCGCTTCCAACTAAATCACCCCAGAGAACAAAAAATTCGCTTCCAACGAAATTTCTCTAGAGTACAGAAAACATGCTTCCAACGAAATGACCCCATACTTCAAAAATTTGCTTCCAACGAAATCACCCGAGAACACAAAAAATTCGCCTCCAACTAAATCACCCCAGAACACAAAAAAATTCCCTATAAACAAAATCACCCGAGAACAAAAAAATTCGCGTCCAAAGAAATTACCACAAAGAGAGAAAATTTACTTCCAACCAAATCAACCCAGAGCACAAAAAATTCCCTTCCAACAAAATTACCCGAGAACACAAATATTGGCTTCCAATGAAATTACCCCAGGACAGAAAAAATTTGCTTCCATCGAAATCACCCCAGAACACAAAAAATTCACTTCCAAAGAAATTACCCCAGAACACAAAAATTTTCTTTCAACGAAATCACCCTAGAACACAAAAAATCTCTTTCAATGAAATCAACCGAGAACACAAAAAATTGGCTTCCAAGTTAATTACAACAGAATACAAAAAATTCACTTTCAATGAAATCATCCCAGAACACAAAAAATTTGCTTCCAAAGAAATCACCCCAGAACACAAAAATTTCCTTTCAACGAAATCACCCTATAACACAAAAAATTCTCTTTCAAAGAAATCAACCGAGAACACAAAAAATTGGCTTCCAAGTTAATTACAACAGAATACAAAAAATTCGCTTCCAACGAAAACATCCCAGAACACAAAAAATTTGCTTCCAAAGAAATCACCACAGAACACAAAAATTTCCATTCCATGGAAATGAATCCAGAACAGAGAAAACAGGCTTCCAACGAAATCATCCCAGAACACAAAAAATTCGCTTCCAACAATATTAACCCAGAACACAAAAAATTTGATTCCAACAAAATTACCCCAGAACACAAAAAAATTCGCTTCCAAAGAAATTACCCCAGTACACAAGAAATTCGCTTCCACCAAAATCACTCCAGAAACCCAAAAATTTGTTTCCAAAGAAATGACTCCAGAGCACAGAAAACACGCTTACAACGAAATGACCCCCGCTTCAAAAATTTGCTTACATCGAAAAAAACGGAGAAAACAAAATATTCGCTTCCAAGGAAATTACCCCAGAACACAAAAAATTAGCTTCCAACATAATGACTCCAGAGCAGAGAAAACACGCTTCCAACGAAATGACCCCATATTTCAAAAATTTGTTTCCATCGAAATCACCCGAAAACAAAAAATTCGCTTCTAACGAAATTACCCCAGAACACAATAAATTCGCTTCCAACGATACCTCCTGAGAACACAAATATTTGCTTCCAAAGAAATCATCTCAGAGCACAAAAAAATCCGCTTCCAACGAAATCACCCTGGAACACAAAAAATTCCCTTTCAACCAAATCACCCGAGAACACAAAAAATTCACCTCCAACGAAATTACCACACAACAGAAAAATTTTGCTTCCATCGAAATCACCCCTGAACACAAAAAATTCGCGGCCAAAGAAATCACCGGAGAACACAAAAAATTCGCTTCCAACGTAATTACTCCAGAAGACAAAAAATTCGCTTCCAACGAATTCAACCTTGAACACAAAAAATTCCCTTTCAACGAAATCACCCGAGAACACAAAATATTCGCTTCCAACGAAATCACCCCAGAGCACAAAAAATTCCCTTCCAACGAAATGACTCCAGAGCACAAAAAACACGCTTCCAACGAAATGAGCCCAGAACACAAAAAATTCCCTTTCAACGAAATCAAACGAGAACCCAAAAAATTTGCTTCCAACGAAATCACCAAAGAGCACAAAAAATTCGCTTCCAACGAAATGACTCCAGAGCACAGAAAACACGCTTCCAATGAAATGATGCCAGAACACTAAAAATTTCCTTTAAACGAAATCACCCTAGAACACAAAAAATTCGCTTCCAACGTAAATACCCCAGAAAACAAAAAATGCGCTTCCAACGAAATCACCCTAGAACACAAAAAATTTCCTTTAAATGAAATCACCCAGAACAAAAAAAATTCGCTTCCAACGAAATCAACCCAGAGCACCAAAAATTCTCTTCCAACCAAGTGACTCCAGAGCACAGAAAACACCCTTCCAACAAAATGACCCCCTACTTCAAAAATTTACATCCATCGAAAAAACCGGAGAACACAAAATATTCGCTTCCAACGAAATCAGCCCGGAAAACAAAAAATTCGCTTCCAACGAAATGACTCAAGAGCACAGAAAACAGGCGTCCAAAGAAATGACCCCAGAACACAAAAAATTCCCTTTCAACGAAATCACCAGAGAACACAAAAAATTCACTTCCAACGAAATCAACACAGAGTACAAAAAATTGGCTTCCAACAAAATGACTCCATAGCACAGAAAACACGCTTCCAACGAAATGACCCCAGAGCACTAAAAATTCGCGGCCAACGAAATCACCCGAGAACACAAAAAATTAGCTTTGAACCAATTCACCCCAGAACCCAAATCTTCGCTTCCAACCAAATGACTCCAGAGCACAGAAAACAGGCTTCCAACGAAATCACCCCAGAACACAAAAAATTTGCTTCCATCGAAAATACCCGAGAACACAAAAAATTCGCTTCCAACGAAATTACCCCAGAACACAAAAAATTCGCTTCCAACGAAATCACCCAGAACACAAAAAATTTGCTTTTACGAAATCACCCCAGAGCACAAAAATTCGCTTCCATCGAAATGACTCCAGAACACAGAAAACACGCTTCCAACTAAATGACCCCAGAACACAAAAAATTCGCGGCCAAAGAAATCACCCAAGAACACAAAAAAATCGCTTCCAACGAAATGACTCCAGAGCACAGAAAACAATATAGCAATGAAATGACCTAAGAACAAAAAAAATTCACTTTCAATGAAATCACCAGAGAACAAAAAAATTCACGTCCAAAGAAATTACCCTAGAATAGAAAAAATTTGCTTCCGACGAAATCACCCCAGAGCACAAAAAATTCCCTTCCAATTAATCACCTGAGAACAAAAATATTCGCTTCCCACAAAATTACCCCAGGACGGAAAAAATTTCCTTCCATCGAAATCACCGCAGGACACAAAAAATTCGCTTCCAACAAAATGATTCCAGAGCACAGAAAACACGCTTCCAACGAAATCACCCTAGAACACAAAAAATTCCCTTTAAATGAAATCACCCGAGAACACAAAAAATTCGCTTCCAACGAAATCAACCCTGAGCACCAAAAATTCTCTTCCAACCAAGTGACTCCAGAGCACAGAAAACACGCTTCCAACAAAATGACCCCCTACTTAAAAAATTTACTTCCATCGAAAAAAACGGACAACACAAAAAATTCGCTTCCAACAAAATTTCCACAGAACACAAAAAATTCGCTTCCAACGAAATCTCCCAGGAAAACAAAAAATTCGCTTCCAACGAAATGACTCCAGAGCACAGAAAACAGGTGTCCAAGGAAATGACCCCAGAACACAAAAAATTCCCTTTCAACGAAATCACCCGAGAACACAAAAAATTCACTTCCAACGAAATCAACACAGAGTACAAAAAATTGGCTTCCAACAAAATGACTCCATAGCACAGAAAACACGCTTCCAACGAAATGACCCCAGAACACTAAAAATTTGCGGCCAACGAAATCACCCGAGAACACAAAAAATTAGCTTCCAACCAATTCACCCCAGAACCCAAAAAATTCTCTTCCAACCAAATGACTCCAGAGCACAGAAAACAAGCTTCCAATGAAAGGACCCCAGAACACAAAAAATTCGCTTCAAACGAAGTTACCCCAGAACACAAAAATTCGCTTCCAACGACATCACCCCAACACACAAAAAATTTACTTCCAAAGAAATCAACCCAGAACACGAAAAATTTGCTTCTATCGAAATCACCCGAGAACAGAAAAAAATTCGCTTCCAACAAAAATACCCCAGAACATAAAAAATTAGCTACCAAGGAAATCACCAGGGAACACAAATATTTGCTTCCAACGAAATCACCCAGGAACATGAAACATTCGCTTCCATCGAAATCACCCGAGAACACAAAAAAATTCGCTTCCAACGAAATCACCCCAGAGCACAAAAAAATTGCTTCCAACGAAATCACCCATTACTTCAGAAAAATTCACTTCCAACTAAATTGCCCCAGAACACAAAAAATTCGCTTCCAACGAAATCAACCCAGAACACAAAAAATTTGCTTCCATCGAAATCACCAGAGAACAGAAAAAATTTGCTTCTAACGAAATCACCCGGGAACACAAATATTAGCTTCCAATGAAATCACCCTAAAACCAAAAAATTCTTTTCCAACGAAATCTCCTGAGAACACAAATATTCGCTTCCAAAGAAATCACCCCAGAGCACCAAAAATTCGCTTCCAACGAAATTACCCTAAGGCAAAAAAAAAATTCACTTTCAATGAAATCACCTGAGAACACAAAAAATTCGGGTCCAACGAAATCAACCCAGAACACAAAAAATTCGCATCCAAAGAAATCACCCAGAACACAAAATTTTCCCTTCCAACGAAATGACTCCAAAACACAGAAAACACGCTTCCAATGAAATCACCCCAGAGCACAAAAAATTCGCTTCCAACAAAATCAACCCAGAACACAAAAAATTTGCTTCTACCCAAATCACCCGAGAACAGAAAAAATTCTCTTCCAAAGAAATTACACCAGAATAGATAAACTTACTTCCACCCAAATCAAGCCAGAGCACAAAAAATTCCCTTCCAAAAAAATCACCCGAGAACACAAATATTGGCTTCCAACGAAATTACCCCAGAACGGAAAATTTTTACTTCCATCGAAATCCCCCAGAACACAAAAAATTCGCTTCCAACGAAATTCCCGCAGAGCACAAAAAAATTGCTTCCAAAGAAATCACCCTAGAACACAAAAAATTCGCTTCCAACAAAATCACCCCAGAACACAAAAAATTTGCTTCCAAGGAAATGACTCCAATGCACAGAAAACATGCTTCCAACGAAATCACCCCATACTTCAAAAAAAAAAATCACTTTCAACAAAATTGCCCCAGAACACAAAAAATTCTCTTCCAACGAAATCAACCCAGAACACAAAATATTCGCTTCCATCAAAATCACCCCAGAACACAAAAAATTCGTTTCCATCGAAATCACCCCAGAAAACAAAAAATTCGATCCCAAAGTAATTACCCCAGAACACAAAAATTGCTTCTATTGAAATTACCCCAGAACACAAAAAATTCGCTTCCAAAGAAATCACCACAGAACACAAAAATTTTGCATCCAACGAAATGACTCCAGAGCACAGAAAACACGTTTCCAACAAAATGACCTACTACTTCAAAAACTTGCTTCCATCGAAAAAAAAGGAGAAAACAAAAAATTCTCTTCCAACGATATTACCCCAGAAGACAAAAAATTCGCTTCCAACTAAATCTCCTGAGAACACAAATAGTCGCTTCCAAAAATATCATCCCAGAGCACAAAAAATTTGCTTCCAACGAAATGACTCCAGAGCACAAGAAAACACGCTTCCAACTAAAGACCTCCTGAGCACAAAAAATTCGCTTCCAACAAAATCACCCTAGAACATAAAAAATTCACTTTCAAATAAATCACCCGAGAACACAAAAAATTCGCTTCCAAAGAACTGACTCCAGAGCACAGAAAACACGTTTCGAACGAAATGATACCATACTTCAATAATTTGCTTCCATCGAAATCACCTGAGAATACAAAATATTCTCTTCCAACGAAACTACCCCAGAACACAAAAAAATTCGCTTCCAAAGAAATCAACCCAGAACACAAAAAATTCACTTCCAACGAAATCACCCCAGAACACAAAAAATTTGGTTCCAATGAAATAACTGCAGAGCACAGAAAACACGCTTCCAATGAAAGGACCCAGAAGACAAAAAATTCGCTTCCAAAGAAATCACCATAGAACATAAAAAATTCGCTTTCAACGAAATCACCCGAGAACACAAAAAATTCGCTTCCAACGAAATTACCCTAGAACACAAAAAATTCGCTTGCAACGAAATCTCCTGAGAACACAAATATTCGCTTCAAACGAAATCACCGCGGATCACAAAAAATTCGCTTCCACTGAAATGACTCCAGAGCACAGAAAACATGCTTCCAACGAAATGACCCCCTACTTCAAGAATTTGCGTCCATCGAAAAAACCAGAGAACACAAAAAATTTGCTTCCAACCATATTACCCCAGAAGACGAAATATTCTTTTCCAACGAAATCTCCTGAGAACACAAATATTCTCTTCCAAATATATCATCCCAGAGCACAAAATTTTGCTCCCAAAGAAATCACCTTAGAACAAAAAAATTCCCTTCCAAAGAAATCACCCCAGAGCAGAAAAAATTTGCTTCCACCGAAATGACTCCAAAGCACAGAAAACACGCTTCCAAAAAAATGAATACAGAACACAAAAATTATTCCAACGAAATCACCCTAGTACATAAAAAATTCGCTTCCATGGAAATCACCACAGAAGACAAAAAATTTGTTTCCAATGAAATCACCCCAGAGCACAAAGAATTCGCTTCCAACGAAATGACTCCAGAGCACAGAAAACAAGCTTCAAATGAAATTACCCCAGAACACAAAAAATTCGCTTCCAACGAAATCACCCTAGAACATAAAAAATTCGCTTCCTTCGAAATCACCACAGAAGACAAAAAATTCGCTTCCAACCAAATGACCCCAGAGCTCAAAAAATTCACTTTTACGAAATTACCCTAGAACATAAAAAATTCGCATTCAACAAAATCACCCGAGAAAACAAAATATTTGCTTCCAACGAAATCACCCCAGAGCACAAAAAATTTGCTGCCAACGAAATGATTCCAGAGCACAGAAAACACGCTTCCAACGAAATGACCCCATACTTCAAAAATTTGCTTCCATCGAAATCACCCAAGAACACAAAAAATTCGCTTCCAACGAAATTACCCCAGAACACAAAAAATTCGCTTGCAACGAAATCTTCATAGAACACAAATATTCGCTGCCAACGAAATCACCTGAGAACACAAAATATTTGCTTGCAACGAAATCTCCTTAGAAGAAAATATTCGTTTCCAAGGAAATCACCCCAGAGCACAAAAAATTCGCTTCCAAAGGAATCACTCTTAAACATAAAAAATTCGCTGCCAACGAAATGACTCCAGAGCACAGAAAACACGCTTCCAACAAAATGACCCCAAACTTCAAAAATTTGCTTCCATTGAAATCATCCGAGAACATAAAAAATTTGCTTCCAACGAAATTACCCCAGAACCCAAAAAATTCGCTTGCAACAAAATCGTCTGAGAACACATATATTCGCTTCCAACGGAATCACACCAGAACACAAAAAATTCGCTTCCAAATAAATGACTCCAGAGCACAGAAAACACGCTTCCAAAGAAAAGATCCCATACTTCAAAAATTTGCTTCCATCGAAATCACCCGAGAACACAAAAAATTCTCTTCCAAAGAAATCACCCCAGAGCACAAAAAATTCGCTTCCAACCAAATGACTCCTGAGCACAGAAAACACGCTTCCAACGAAATGACCACATACTTCAAAAATTTGCTTCCATCGAAATCACCCCAGAACACAAAAAATTCGCTTCCAACGAAATCTCCTGAGAACACAAATATTCGCTTCCAACGAAATCACCCCAGAACACAAAAAATTCGCTTGCAATGAAATCTCCTGAGAACACAAATATTCGCTTCCAACGAAATCACCACAGAGCACAAAAAATTCGCTTCCAACGAAATGACTCCAGAGCACCGAAAACACGCTTCCAATGAAAAGACCCCCTACTTCAAAAATTTGCTTCCATCGAAAAGACCGTAGTACACAAAACATTCTCTTTTAAAGATATTACCCCAGAAGACAAAAAAATCTTTTCCAAGGAAATCTCCTGAGAACACCAATATTCCCTTCCAAAGATATCATCCCAGATCAGAAAAAAATTGCTTCCAATTAAATCACCCTAGAACACAAAAATTCCTTTTCAACGAAATCACCCGAGAACACAAAAAATTCGCTTCCAACGAAATCACCACAGAGCACAAAAAATTTGCTTCCAAAGAAATGACTCCAGGGCACAGAAAACATGATTCCAACGAAATGACCCCATATTTCAAAAATTCGCTTCCATCGAAATCCCCAGAGAACACAAAAAAATTCGCTTCCAACGAAATCACCCCAACACACAAAAAATTTACTTCCAAAGAAATCAACCCAGAACACGAAAAATTTGCTTCTATCGAAATTACCCGAGAACAGAAAAAAAATCGCTTCCAACAAAAATACCCCAGAATATAAAAAATTAGCTTCCAACGAAATCACCAGGGAACACAAATATTTGCTTCCAACGAAATCACCCAGGAACATAAAACTTTCGCTTCCATCGAAATCACCCGAGAACACAAAAAATTCGTTTCCAATGAAATCACCCCAGAGCACAAAGAATTCGCTTCCAACGAAATGAATCCAGAGCACAGAAAACAAGCTTCAAATGAAATTACCCCAGAACACAAAAAATTCGCTTCCAACGAAATCACCCTAGAACATAAAAAATTCGCTTCCTTTGAAATCACCACAGAAGAAAAAAAATTCGCTTCCAACCAAATCACCCCAGAGCTCAAAAAATTCGCTTTTACGAAATTACCCTAGAACATAAAAAATTCGCTTTCAACGAAATCACCCGAGAACACAAAATATTCGCTTCCAACGAAATCACCCCAGAGCACAAAAAATTCGCTGCCAACGAAATGACTCCAGAGCACAGAAAACACGCTTCCAACGAAATGACGCCATACTTCAAAAATTTGCTTCCATCGAAATCACCCAAAAACACAAAAAATTCGCTTCCAAAGAAATTACCCCAGAACAGAAAGAATTCGCTTGCAACGAAATCTTCTGAGCACACATATATTCGCTTCCACAGAAATCATCGCAGAGCACCAAAAAATTCGCTTCCAAAGAAATCTCCCTAGAACACAAAAAATTCCCTTTCAACGAAATCACCCGAGAACACAAAAAATTCCCTTTCAACGAAATCACCTATGAACACAAATAATTCGCTTGCAATGAAATCTCCTAAGAACACAAATATTCGCTTCAAACGAATTCACCCCAGAGCAAAAAAAATTCCCTTCCAACGAAATTACTCCAGAGCACAGAAAACATGCTTCAAAAGAAATGACCCCATACTTCAAAAATATACTTACATCCAAAAAACCGGAGAACACAAAAAATTCACTTGCAACGAAATCTTCTGAGAACACAAATATTCGCTGCCAACGAAATCACCCGAGAACACAAAAAATTTGCTTGCAACGAAATCTCCTGAGAAGAAAATATTCGCTTCCAACGAAATCACCGCAGAGCACAAAAAATTCGCTTCCAAAGAAATGACTCCAGAGCACAGAAAACACGCATCCAACGAAATGACCCTCTACTTCAAAAATTTGCTTCCATCGAAAAGACCGTAGTACACAAAAAAATCTCTTTTAAAGATATTACCCCAGAAGACAAAAAAATCTTTTCCAACGAAATCTCCTGAGAACACCAATATTCACTTCCAAAGATATCATCCCAGATCAGAAAAAAATTGCTTCCAATTAAATCACCCTAGAACAAAAAAATTCCCTTTCTACGAAATCACCCGAGAACACAAAAAATTCGCTTCCAACGAAATCACCACAGAGCACAAAAAATTCGCTTTCAAAGAAAAGACTCCAGAGCACAGAAAATATGATTCCAATGAAATGACCCCATATTTCAAAAATATGCTTCCATCGAAATCCCCAGAGAACACAAAAAATTCGCTTCCAACGAAATCACCACAGAGCACAAAAAATTCGCTTCCAACGAAATGACTCCAGAGCACAGAAAAGAAGCTTCAAATGAAATTACCCCAGAACACAAAAAATTCGCTTCCAACGAAATCACCCTAGAACATAAAAAATTCGCTTCCATTGAAATCACCACAGAAGACAAAAAATTCACTTCCAACCAAATCACCCCAGATCTCAAAAAATTCGCTTTTATGAAATTACCCTAGAACATAAAAAATTCGCTTTCAACGAAATCACCCGAGAACACAAAATATTCCCTTCCAAAGAAATCACCGCAGAGCCCAAAAAATTAGCTGCCAACAAAAAGACTTCAGAGTACAGAAAACACGCTTCCAAAGAAATGATCCCATACTTCAATAATTTGCTTCCATCGAAATCACCCAAGAACACCAAAAATTCGCGTCAAACGACATGAACCCATAACACAAAAAATTTGCTTACATCGAAATCACCCGAGAACAGAAAAAATTCGCTTCCAAAGAAATTACGCCAGACCACCAAAAATTCGCATCCAAATGAAATCACACGAGAACAAAAATATTAGCTTCCAACGAAATCACGCTACAACATAAAAAAATCGCTTCCATCGAAATCACCTGAGAACACAAAAAAATTCGCTTCCAACGAAATTACCTCAGAACAGAAGAAATTCCCTTCCAACGAAATGGCTCCAGAGTACAGAAAACACGCTTCCAATGAAATGACCCCCTACTTCAAAAATTTGCTTCCATCGAAAAAACCAGAGAACACAAAAAATTCGCTTCCAACGAAATCACCCTAGAACACAAAAAATTCGCTTCCAATAAAATCACCCCAGAACACAAAAAATTCGCTTCCAAAGAAATCACCACAGAGCACAAAAAATTCGCTTTCAACGAAATCACCCTAAAGCAAAAAAATTCACTATCAACGAAATCACCCGAGAACACAAAAAATTCACATACAACGAAATTACCCGAGAATTGAAAAAATTTACTTCCAACCAAATCAAACTAGAGCACAAAAAATTCCCTTCCAACAAAATCACCCGAGAACACAAATATTGACTTCCCACGAAATTACCCCAGAATGGAAAAAGTTTGCTTCCATCGAAATCACCCCAGAACACAAAAAAATCGCTTCCAACGAAATCACCCCAACACACAAAAAATTTACTTCCAAAGAAATCAACCCAGAACACGAAAAATTTGCTTCTATTGAAATCACCCGAGAACAGAAAAAAATTCGCTTCCAACAAAAATACCACAGAACATGAAAAATTAGCTTCCACCGAAATCACCAGGGAACAAAAATATTTGCATCCAACGAAATCACCCAGGAACATAAAAAATTCGCTTCCAACGAAATGTCCCTATACTTCAAAAATTTGCTTCCATCGAAATTACCTGAGAACACAAAAAATTCGCTTCTAACGAAATTACCCCAGAACACAAAAAATTCGCTTGCAAAGAAATCTCCTGAGAAGACAAATATTCGCTTCCAAAGAAATCACCCCAGAGCACAAAAAATTCGCTTCCAACGAAATCACCCCAAGCACAAAAAATTCGCTTTCAATGAAATGAGCCCATACTTGAAAACTTTGCTTCATCGAAATCACCCGAGAACACGAAAAATTCGCTTCCAAAGAAATTACCCCAGAACACAAAAATTTGCTTCCAAGGAAATCACCCCAGAACACAAAAAATTTGCTTCCAAAGAAATGACTCCAGAGCACAGAAAACATGCTTGCAATGAAATCACCCCATACTTCAGAAAAATTCACTTCCAACTAAATTGCCCCAGAACACAAAAAATTCGCTTCCAACGAAATCAACCCAGAACACAAAAAATTTGCTTCCATCGAAATCACCCGAGAACAGAAAAAAATTCACTTCTAACGAAATCACCCGGGAACACAAATATTAGCTTCCAATGAAATCACCATAAAATCAAAAAAATCTTTTCCAACGAAATCTCCTGAGAACACAAATATTCGCTTCCAAAGAAATCACCCCAGAGCACCAAAAATTCACTTCCAACGAAATAACCCTAAGGAAAAAAATTTCACTTTCAACGAAATCACCTGAGAACACAAAAAATTCGTGTCCAATGAAATCAACCCAGAACACAAAAAATTTGCATCCAAAGAAATCACTCAGAACACAAAAATTTCCCTTCCAACGAAATGACTCCAAAACACAGAAAACACGCTTCCAATGAAATCACCCCAGAGCACAAAAAATTCGCTTCCAACGAAATCAACCTAGAACACAAAAAATTTCCTTCTATCCAAATCACCTGAGAACAGAAAAAATGCGCTTCCAAAGAAATTACCCCAGAATACAAAAAATTCGCTTCCATAGAAATCCCCGCAGAGCACAAAAAATTGCTTCCAAAGAAATCACCCTAGAACACAAAAAATTCGCTTCCAACAAAATCACCCCAGAACACAAAAAATTTGCTTCCAAAGAAATGACTCCAATGCACAGAAAATATGCTTCCAACAAAATCACCCCATAATTCAAAAAAATTCGCTTTCAAAAAATTGCCCCAGAACACAAAAAATTCTCTTCCAACGAAATCAACCCAGAACACAAAATATTCGCTTCCATCAAAATCACCCCAGAACACAAAAAATTCACTTCCACGAAATTACCCAAGAACACAAAAAATTCGCTTGCAAAGAAATGTCCTGAGAAGACAAATATTCGCTTCCAACGAAATCACCCCAGAGCACAAAAAATTCGCTTCCAACAAAATCACACCAAGCACAAAAAAATTCGCTTTCAACGAAATGAGCCCATACTTCAAAAATTTGCTTCCATCGAAATCACCTAAGAACACAAAAAATTCGCTTCCAACGAAATCACCCCAGAACACAAAAAATTTGATTCCAAAGAAATGACTCCAGAGCACAGAAAACACGCTTCCAATGAAATCACCCCATACTTCAAAAAAATTCGCTTCCAACTAAATTGCCCCAGAACACAAAAAATTCGCTTCCAACGAAATCACCCCAGAACACAAAAAAATTTGCTTCCATCGAAATCACCCGAGAACAGAAAAAATTCGTTTCTAACGAAATCACCCGGGAACACAAATATTAGCTTCCAATGAAATCATCCTAAAGCACAAGAAATTTGCTTCCAACGAAATCTTCTGAGAACACAAATATTCCCTTCCAAAGAAATCAACCCAGAGCACAAAAAATTCGCTTCCAACGAATTTACCCAAGGCAAAAAAAAATTCACTTTCAACGAAATCACCTGAGAACACAAAAAATTCGCGTCCAACGAAATCAACCCAGAACACAAAAAATTCGCATCCAAAGAAATCACACAGAACACAAAAATTTCCCTTCCAACGAAATGACTCCAAAACACAGAAAACACGCTTCCAATGAAATCACCCAAGAGCACAAAAAATTCGCTTCCAACAAAATCAACCCAGAACACAAAAAATGTGCTTCTATCCAAATCACCCGAGAACAGAAAAAATTCGCTTCCGAAGAAATTACCCCAGAATAGATAAATTTACTTCCACCCAAATCAAGCCAGAGCACGAAAAATTCCCTTCCAAAAAAATCACCCGAGAACACAAATACTGGCTTCCAACGAAATTACCCCAGAACGGAACATTTTTACTTCCATCGAAATCCCCCAGAACACAAAAAATTCGCTTCCAACGAAATTCCCGCAGAGCACAAAAAATTGCTTCCAAGAAATCACCCTAGAACACAAAAAATTCGCTTCCAACAAAATCACCCCAGAACACAAAAAATTTGCTTCCAAGGAAATGACTCCAATGCACAGAAAACATGCTTACAAAGAAATCACCCCAAAACACAAAAAATTTGCTTCCAACGTACTTAACCCAGAACACAAAAAATTTGCTTCCAACGACATCTACCCAGAAGACAAGAAATTCGGGACCACCGAAATCACCCGAGAACACAAAAAAATTCGCTTCCAATGATATTACCCATACTTCAAAAATTTGCTTCCATCAAAATCACCTTAAAACACAAAAAAATAGCTTCCAACTAAAATACCCCGGAACACAAGAAATTCGCTTCCAACGAAATCACCCCAAAGCACAAAAAATTCGCTTCCAACGAAATTACCACAGAACACAAAAAATTCGCTTCCAAAGAAATCACCCCAGAACACAAAAAATTCGCTTCCAAAGAAACGACTCCAGAGCACAGAAAACACGCTACAAACGAAATGACCCCCTACTTCAAAAATTTGCTTCCATCGAAAAAACCGGAGAACACAAAAAATTCTCTTCCAACGATATTACCCCAGAAGACAAAAAATTCTTTTCCAACGAAATCTCCTGAGAACACAAATTTTCGCTTCCAAAAATATCATCCCAGAGCACAAAATATTCGCTTCCAAAGAAATCACCCTAGAACGCAAAAAATTCGCTTGCAAAGAAATCTCCTGAGAAGACAAATATTCGCTTCCAAAGAAATCACCCCAGAGCACAAAAAATTCGCTTCCAACGAAATCACCCCAGAACACAAAAAATTCGCTTGCAAAGAAATCTCCTGAGAAGACAAATATTCGCTTCCAAAGAAATCACCCCAGAGCACAAAAAATTCGCTTCCAACGAAATCACCCCAAGCACAAAAAATTCGCTTTCAATGAAATGAGCCCATACTTGAAAAATTTGCTTCATCGAAATCACCCGAGAACACGAAAAATTCGCTTCCAAAGAAATTACCCCAGAACACAAAAATTTGCTTCCAACGAAATCACCCCAGAACACAAAAAATTCGCTTGCAAAGAAATCTCCTGAGAAGACAAATATTCGCTTCCAAAGAAATCACCCCAGAGCACAAAAAATTCGCTTCCAACGAAATCACCCCAAGCACAAAAAATTCGCTTTCAATGAAATGAGCCCATACTTGAAAAATTTGCTTCATCGAAATCACCCGAGAACACGAAAAATTCGCTTCCAAAGAAATTACCCCAGAACACAAAAATTTGCTTCCAAGGAAATCACCCCAGAACACAAAAAATTTGCTTCCAAAGAAATGACTCCAGAGCACAGAAAACATGCTTCCAATGAAATCACCCCATACTTCAGAAAAATTCACTTCCAACTAAATTGCCCCAGAACACAAAAAATTCGCTTCCAACGAAATCAACCCAGAACACAAAAAATTTGCTTCCATCGAAATCACCCAAGAACAGAAAAAAATTCACTTCTAACGAAATCACCCGGGAACACAAATATTAGCTTCCAATGAAATCACCATAAAATCAAAAAATTCTTTTCCAACGAAATCTCCTGAGAACACAAATATTCGCTTCCAAAGAAATCACCCCAGAGCACCAAAAATTCACTTCCTACGAAATAACCCTAAGGAAAAAAATTTCACTTTCAACGAAATCACCTGAGAACACAAAAAATTGGTGTCCAATGAAATCAACCCAGAACACAAAAAATTTGCATCCAAAGAAATCACTCAGAACACAAAAATTTCCCTTCCAACGAAATGACTCCAAAACACAGAAAACACGCTTCCAATGAAATCACCCCAGAGCACAAAAAATTCGCTTCCAACGAAATCAACCTAGAACACAAAAAATTTCCTTCTATCCAAATCACCTGAGAACAGAAAAAATGCGCTTCCAAAGAAATTACCCCAGAATACAAAAAATTCGCTTCCAAAGAAATCCCCGCAGAGCACAAAAAAAATTGCTTCCAAAGAAATCACCCTAGAACACAAAAAATTCGCTTCCAACAAAATCACCCCAGAACACAAAAAATTTGCTTCCAAAGAAATGACTCCAATGCACAGAAAATATGCTTCCAACAAAATCACCCCATAATTCAAAAAAATTCGCTTTCAAAAAATTGCCCCAGAACACAAAAAATTCTCTTCCAACGAAATCAACCCAGAACACAAAATATTCGCTTCCATCAAAATCACCCAAGAACACAAATAATTCACTTCCACGAAATTACCCAAGAACACAAAAAATTCGCTTGCAAAGAAATGTCCTGAGAAGACAAATATTCGCTTCCAACGAAATCACCCCAGAGCACAAAAAATTCGCTTCCAACAAAATCACACCAAGCACAAAAAATTCGCTTTCAACGAAATGAGCCCATACTTCAAAAATTTGCTTCCATCGAAATCACCTAAGAACACAAAAAATTCGCTTCCAACGAAATCACCCCAGAACACAAAAAATTTGATTCCAAAGAAATGACTCCAGAGCACAGAAAACACGCTTCCAATGAAATCACCCCATACTTCAAAAAAATTCGCTTCCAACTAAATTGCCCCAGAACACAAAAAATTCGCTTCCAACGAAATCACCCCAGAACACAAAAAAATTTGCTTCCATCGAAATCACCCGAGAACAGAAAAAATTCGTTTCTAACGAAATCACCCGGGAACACAAATATTAGCTTCCAATGAAATCATCCTAAAGCACAAGAAATTTGCTTCCAACGAAATCTTCTGAGAACACAAATATTCCCTTCCAAAGAAATCAACCCAGAGCACAAAAAATTCGCTTCCAACGAATTTACCCAAGGCAAAAAAAAATTCACTTTCAACGAAAACACCTGAGAACACAAAAAAATTCGCGTCCAACGAAATCAACCCAGAACACAAAAAATTCGCATCCAAAGAAATCACACAGAACACAAAAATTTCCCTTCCAACGAAATGACTCCAAAACACAGAAAACACGCTTCCAATGAAATCACCCAAGAGCACAAAAAATTCGCTTCCAACAAAATCAACCCAGAACACAAAAAATGTGCTTCTATCCAAATCACCCGAGAACAGAAAAAATTCGCTTCCGAAGAAATTACCCCAGAATAGATAAATTTACTTCCACCCAAATCAAGCCAGAGCACGAAAAATTCCCTTCCAAAAAAATCACCCGAGAACACAAATACTGGCTTCCAACGAAATTACCCCAGAACGGAACATTTTTACTTCCATCGAAATCCCCCAGAACACAAAAAATTCGCTTCCAACGAAATTCCCGCAGAGCACAAAAAATTGCTTCCAAGAAATCACCCTAGAACACAAAAAATTCGCTTCCAACAAAATCACCCCAGAACACAAAAAATTTGCTTCCAAGGAAATGACTCCAATGCACAGAAAACATGCTTACAAAGAAATCACCCCAAAACACAAAAAATTTGCTTCCAACGTACTTAACCCAGAACACAAAAAATTTGCTTCCAACGACATCTACCCAGAAGACAAGAAATTCGGGACCACCGAAATCACCCGAGAACACAAAAAAATTCGCTTCCAATGATATTACCCATACTTCAAAAATTTGCTTCCATCAAAATCACCTTAAAACACAAAAAAATAGCTTCCAACTAAAATACCCCGGAACACAAGAAATTCGCTTCCAACGAAATCACCCCAAAGCACAAAAAATTCGCTTCCAACGAAATTACCACAGAACACAAAAAATTCGCTTCCAAAGAAATCACCCCAGAACACAAAAAATTCGCTTCCAAAGAAACGACTCCAGAGCACAGAAAACACGCTACAAACGAAATGACCCCCTACTTCAAAAATTTGCTTCCATCGAAAAAACCGGAGAACACAAAAAATTCTCTTCCAACGATATTACCCCAGAAGACAAAAAATTCTTTTCCAACGAAATCTCCTGAGAACACAAATTTTCGCTTCCAAAAATATCATCCCAGAGCACAAAATATTCGCTTCCAAAGAAATCACCCTAGAACGCAAAAATTCCCTTTCAACGAAATCACGCGAGAACACAAAAAATTCGCTTCCAACGAAATCACCCCAGAACACAAAAAATTCGCTTGCAAAGAAATCTCCTGAGAAGACAAATATTCGCTTCCAAAGAAATCACCCCAGAGCACAAAAAATTCGCTTCCAACGAAATCACCCCAAGCACAAAAAATTCGCTTTCAATGAAATGAGCCCATACTTGAAAAATTTGCTTCATCGAAATCACCCGAGAACACGAAAAATTCGCTTCCAAAGAAATTACCCCAGAACACAAAAATTTGCTTCCAAGGAAATCACCCCAGAACACAAAAAATTTGCTTCCAAAGAAATGACTCCAGAGCACAGAAAACATGCTTCCAATGAAATCACCCCATACTTCAGAAAAATTCACTTCCAACTAAATTGCCCCAGAACACAAAAAATTCGCTTCCAACGAAATCAACCCAGAACACAAAAAATTTGCTTCCATCGAAATCACCCAAGAACAGAAAAAAATTCACTTCTAACGAAATCACCCGGGAACACAAATATTAGCTTCCAATGAAATCACCATAAAATCAAAAAATTCTTTTCCAACGAAATCTCCTGAGAACACAAATATTCGCTTCCAAAGAAATCACCCCAGAGCACCAAAAATTCACTTCCTACGAAATAACCCTAAGGAAAAAAATTTCACTTTCAACGAAATCACCTGAGAACACAAAAAATTGGTGTCCAATGAAATCAACCCAGAACACAAAAAATTTGCATCCAAAGAAATCACTCAGAACACAAAAATTTCCCTTCCAACGAAATGACTCCAAAACACAGAAAACACGCTTCCAATGAAATCACCCCAGAGCACAAAAAATTCGCTTCCAACGAAATCAACCTAGAACACAAAAAATTTCCTTCTATCCAAATCACCTGAGAACAGAAAAAATGCGCTTCCAAAGAAATTACCCCAGAACTGAATAAAATCACCTGAGTACGCATATATTTGCTAACAACGAAATTACCCCAGAACAGTAAAAATTTGCTTCCATCGAAATCACCCCAGAACACAAAAATTTTGCTTCCATCGAAATCACCCCAGAACACAAAACTTTGCTTCCAAAGAAATCACCCCAGAACACAAAAATTTGCTTCCAACAAAAGCACCCCAGAACACAAAAAATTTGCTCCCAAAGAAATCACCGCAGAACACAAAAATTTCGCTTCCAACGAAATGACTCCAGAACACAGAAAAAACGCTACCAACGGAATCACTCGAGAACACAAAAAATTCGCTTCCAACGAAATCATCCTAGAACACAAAAAATTCGCATCCAACGAAATGACTCCAGAGCACAGAAAACACACTTCCAATGAAATGACCCCAGAAAACAAATATTTCGCTTCCATCGAAATCACCGCAAAACACAAAAATAAACATCGAACGAAAAGACTCCAGAACACAGAAAAAACGCTACCAACGAACTCACCCGAGAACACAAAAAATTTTCTTCCAACGAAATCATCCTAGAACACAAAAAATTCGCATCCAACGAAATGACTCCAGAGCACAGAAAACACGCTTCCAGGGAAATGACCCTAGAAAACAAAAATTTCGCTTCCATCGAAATCACCGAAAAACACAAAAATTCACGTCCAACGAAAAGACTCCAGAGCACGTAAAAAAACACGCTTCCAACGAAATGACCCCCTATTTCAAAAATTTGCTTCATTCGAAAAAACCGGAGACACAAAGAATTCGCCTTCCACGAAATCACCCCAGAACACAAAAAATTCGCTTCCAACGATATTACCCCAGAAGAAAAAAAATTTGCTTCCAACGAAATCTCCTAAGAACACAAATATTCGCTTCCAAAGAAATCACCCTTAGCACAAAAAATTTGCTTCCAAAGAAATCACCCCAGAGTACAAAAATTCCCTTCCAACAAAATCACCCAAGAACACAAATATTGGCTTCCAACGAAATCACCCCAGAACACAAAAAAATCGCTTCTAACGAAATCACCCTAGAACACAAAAATTCCCTTTCAAAGAAATCACCCGAGAACAAAAAAAAATTCGCTTCCAACGAAATCACCCCAGAGAACAAAAATTTCGATTCCAAAGAGTTGACTCCAGAGCACAGAAAACACGCTTCCAAAGAAATGATCCCCTACTTCAAAAATTTGCTTCCATCGAAAAGACAGGAGAACACAAAAAATTCTCTTCCGACAATATTACCCCAGAGACAAAAAATTCTTTTCCAACGAAATCTCGTGAGAACACAAATATTCGCTTCCAAAGATATCATCCCAGAGAACAAAAAATTCGCTTCCAACGAAATTACCCCAGAGCACAAAACATTCGCTTCCAACGAAATCACCCCAGAATACCAAAAAATTCGCTTCCAAAGAAATAACCCAAGAATATAAAAAATTCGCTTCCAAAGAAATAATCCAAGAATATAAAAAATTCGCTTCGATCAAACTCACCTGAGAACACAAAAAATTCGATTCCAACGAAATTACCCCAGATTACAAGAAATTCCTTCCAACGAAATCACCCCAGAGCACAAAAAATTCCCTTCCAACGAAAGGACTCCAGAGCACAGAAAACACGAATCCAACGAAATGACCCCCTATTTCAAATATTTGCTTCCATGGAAATCACCTGAGAACACAAAAAATTCGCTTCCAACTAAATTACCCCAGAAGACAAAAATTTCTTTTCCAACGAAACCTCCTGAGAACACAAATATTCGCTTCCAACGAACTCACCCCAGAGCACAAAAAACTCGCTTCCAAAGAAATCACCCTAGAATATAAAAAATTCGCTTTCAACGATATCACCAGAGAATACAAAAAATTCGCTTCCAAAGAAATTACCCCAGAACACAAAAAATTCGCTTGCAATGAAATCTCCTGAGAACACAAATATTCGTTTCCAATGAAATCACCCCAGAGCACAAAAAAGTCGTTTCCAACGAAATGACTCCAGGGCACAGAAAGCACGCTTCCAACGAAATTACCCCCTACTTCAAAAATTTGTTTCCATCGAAATCACCTGAGAACACAAAAAAATTCACTTCCAACGAAATCACCCCAGAACACAAAAAATTCGCTTGCAACGAAATCTCCTGAGAACACAAATATTCGCTTCCAGCGAAATCACACCAAAGCACAAAAAATTCGCATCCAACGAAATGACTCCAGAGCACAGAAAACACGCTTGCAACGAAATGACCCCCTACTTCAAAAATTTGCTTCCTTCGAATAAACCGGAGAACACAAAAAATTCTCTTCCAACGAGATTACCCCAGAAGACAAAAAATTCTTTTCCAATGAAATCTCCTGAGAACACAAATATTCGCTTCCAAAGAAATCATCCCAGAGCACAAAAAAATTCGCTTCCAACGAAAGCACCCGATAACACAAAAAATTCACGTCCAACGAAATTATCACAGAACAGAAAAAAATTTGCTTCCATCGAAATCACCCCAGAATAAAAAAAATTTGCTTCCAACGAAATGACGCTAGAACACAAAAAATTAGCTTTTTCAACGAAATCACCCGAAAACACAAAATTTCCTTTCAAAGAAATCACCCGAGAACACAAAAAATTCGCTTCCAATGAAATCACCCCAGAACACAAAAAATTTGCTTGCAATGAAATCTCCTGAGAACACAAATATTCGCTTCCAACGAAATCGTCCCAGAGCACAAAAAATTCGCTTCCAACGAAATTACCCTAGAACACAAAAATTCCCTTTCAATGAAATCACCCAAGAACACAAAAAATTCGCTTCCAACGAAAACACCATAGAACAAAAAAAAAATCGCTTCCATCGAAATCACCACAGAAGACAAAAAATTCTCTTCCAATGATATTACCCGAGAAGACAAAAAATTCTTTTCAAACGAAATCTCGTGAGAACACAAATATTCGCTTCCAAAGATATCATCCCAGAGCACAAAAAATTCCCTTCGAACGAAATCACCCAAGCACGAAAAATTCGCTTCCAAAGAAATGACTCCAGAGCACAGAAAACACGCTTCCAATGATATGACCCCATACTTCAAAAATTTGCTTCCATCGAAATCACCCCTGAACACAAAAAATTCGCTGCCAACGAAATCACCCTAGAACACAAAACATTCCCTTTCAACGAAATCACCCGAGAACACAAAAAATTAGCTTCCAACGAAATGACTCCAGAGCACAGAAAATTCGCTTCCAACGAAATCACCCTAGAACACAAAAAATTTCCTTTCAACAAAATCACCTGAGAACACAAAAAAGTCACGTCCAACGAAATTACCACAGAACAGAAAATATTTGCTTCCATCGAAATCACCCGAGAACACAAAAAATTCTCTTCCAACGAAATCACGCTAGAACCCAAAAAATTAGCGTTCAATGAAATCACCCCTGAGCAAAAAAAATTCTCTTCCAACGAAATGACTCCAGAGCACATAAAACACGAATCCAACGAAATGACCCCCTACTTAAAAAATTTGCTTCCATCGAAAAAAGGAGAACATAAAAAATTCGCTTACAACGAAATTACACCAGAACATAAAAAATTCGCTTGCAACGAAATTTTCTGAGAACACAAATATTCGCTTCCAACGAAATCACCCCAGAACACAAAAAATTCGCTTCCAACGAAATGACTCCAGAGCACAGAAAACACGCTTCAAACGAAATGACCCCCTACGTAAAAAATTCGCTTCCAAAAAAATCACCCGAGAACACAAAAAATTCGTTTCCAATGAAATCACCCCAGAACACAAAAAATTCGCTTGCAACGAAATCTCCTGAGAACACAAATATTCGCTTCCAACGAAATCGTCCCAGAGCACAAAAGATTCGCTTCCAACGAAATCACCCTAGAACGCAAAAAGTTCCCTTCCAACGAAAGGACTCCAGAGCACAGAAAACAAGCTTCCAACGAAATGACCCCCTACTTAAAAAATTTGCTTCCATCGAAAAACAGGAGAAGATAAAAAATTCGCTTCCAAAGAAATTACCCCAGAACACAAAAAATTCGCTTGCAACGAAATTTTCTGAGAACACAAATATTCGCTTCCAACGAAATCACCCCAGAACAAAAAAATTCGCTTGCAACGAAATTACTCCAGAGCACAGAAAACATGCTTTCAACAAAATGATCTCATACTTCAAAAATTTGCTTCCATCGAAATCACCAGAGAACACAAAAAATTCGCTTCCAACGAAATGACTCCAGAGCACAGAAAACACGCTTCAAACGAAATGACCCCCTACTTAAAAAATTCGCTTCCATCGAAAAAAACGGAGAACACAAAAATACGCTTCCAACGAAATTACCCCAGAACACAAAAAATTCGCTTGCAACGAAATCTCCTGAGAACACAAATATTCGCTTCCAAAGAAATCACCCCAGAGCACAAAAAATTCGCTTTCAACGAAATCTTCTGAGAACACATATATTCGCTTCCAACGAAATCACCCCAGAACAGAAAAAATTCGCTTCCAATGAAATGACTCCAAATCACAGAAAACACGCTTCCAATGAAATGACCCCCTATTTCAATAATTTGCTTCCATTGAAAAAACCGGAGAACGCAAAAAATTAGCTTCCAACGAAATTACCCCAGAACACAAAAAATTTGCTTGCAAAGAAATTCTCTGAGAACACAAATATTCGCTTCCAACGAAATAACTCCAGAACAAAAAAAAATTCGCTTCCAGCGAAATTACTCCAGAGCACAGAAAACATGCTTTCAACAAAATGATCTCATACTTCAAAAATTTGCTTCCTTCGAAATCACCAGAGAACACAAAAAATTCGCTTCCAACGAAATGACTCCAGAGCACAGAAAACACGCTTCCAACGAAATGACCCCCTACTTAAAAAATTCGCTTCCATCGAAAAAACCGGAGAACACAAAAATACACTTCCAACGAAATTACCCAAGAACACAAAAAATTCGCTTGCAACGAAGTCTCCTGAGAACACAAATATTCGCTTCCAAAGCAATCACCCCAGAGCACAAAAAATTCGCTTTTAACGAAATCTTCTGAGAACACATATATTCACTTCTAACGAAATCACCCCAGAACACAAAAAATTCGCTTCCATTGAAATGACTCCAGATCACAGAAAACACGCTTCCAATGAAATGACCCCCTATTTCAATAATTTGCTTTCATTGAAAAAACCAGAGAACGCAAAAAATTAGCTTCCATCGAAATTACCCCTGAACACAAAAAATAGGCTTCCAACGAAATGAATCCAGAGCACAGAAAACAAGCTTCCAACGAAATGATCCCATACTTCAAAAATTTGCTTACATTGAAATAATCTGAGAACACAAAAAATTCGCTTCCAACGAAATTACCTCAGAAGACAAAAATTTCTTTTCCAACGAAATCTCCTGAGGACACAAATATTTGTTTCCAATGAAATCACCCCAGAGCACAAAAAAACTCGGTTCCAATGAAATGATTCCAGGGCTCAGAAAACACGCTTCCAACGAAATGACCCCCTACTTCAAAAATTTGCTTCCATCGAATAAACCGGAGAACACAAAAAATTCTCTTCCAACGAGATTACCCCAGAAGACAAAAAATTCTTTTCCAACGAAATCTCCTGAGAACACAAATATTCGCTTCCAAAGAAACCATCCCAGAGCACAAAAAAATTCGCTTCCAACAAAAGCCCCCGATAACACAAAAAATTCACGTCCAAAGAAATTATCACAGAACAGAAAAAAATTTGCTTCCATCGAAATCACCCCAGAATAAAAAAAAAAAAATTGCTTCCAAAGAAATCACGCTACAACACAAAAAATTAGCTTTTTCAACGAAATCACCCGAAAACACAAAATTTCCTTTCAAGGAAATCACCCGAGAACACAAAAAATTCGCTTCCAATGAAATCACCCCAGAACACAAAAAATTCGCTTGCAATGAAATCTCCTGAGAACACAAATATTTGCTTCCAACGAAATCGTCCCAGAGCACAAAAGATTCGCTTCCAACGAAATCACCCTAGAACGCAAAAATTCCCTTTCAATGAAATCACCCGAGAACACAAAAAATTCGCTTCCTACGAAATCACCCCAGAACACAAAAAGTTCCCTTCCACCGAAAGGACTCCAGAGCACAGAAAATAAGCTTCCACCGAAATGACCCCCTACTTAAAAAAATTGCTTCCATCGAAAAACCGGAGAACATAACCGGAGAACATAAAGAATTCGCTTCCAAAGAAATTACCCTAGAACACAAAAAATTCGCTTGCAACGAAATCTTCTGAGAACACATATATTCGCTTCCAACGAAATCACCCCAGCACATAAAAAATTCGCTTCCAATAAAATGACTCCATAGCACAGAAAACATGCTTCCAACGAAATGACACACTATTTCAAAATTTGCTTCCATCGAAAAGACCGGAGAACACAAAAAAATTCTCTTCCAACGATATTACTCCAGAAGACAAAAAATTCTTTTCCAATGAAAACTCCTGAGAACACAAATATTCGCTTCCAAAGATATCATCCCAGAGCACAAAAAATTCGCTTCCAACGAAATCACCCTAGAACATAAAAAATTGGCTTCCGTCGAAATAACCACAGAAGACAAAAAATTCCCTTCTAACCAAATCACCACAGAGCACAAAAATTTCACTTCCAACGTAATCACATAAAAAATTCGCTTTCAACGAAATCACCCGAGAATAGAAAAAATTCGCTTCCAAAGAAATCACCCGAGAATAGAAAAAATTCGCTTCCAACGAAATCACCCCAGAGCACAAAAAATTCACTGCCAAAGAAATAACTCCAGAGCGCAGAGAACACGCTTCCAAAGAAATGACCCTCTACTTAAAAAATTTGCTTCCATCGAAAAACCGGAAAACACAAAAAATTTGCTTCCAACGAAATTACCCCAGAACACAAAAAAGTCGATTCCAACGTAATTACCCCAGAAAACAAAAAATGCGCTTCCAACGAAATCACCCTAGAACACAAAAAATTCCCTTTAAATGAAATCACCCGAGAACACAAAAAATTCGCTTCCAACGAAATCACTCCAGAGCACCAAAAATTCTCTTCCAACCAAGTGACTCCAGAGCACAGAAAACATGCTTCCAACAAAATGACCCCCTACTTCAAAAATTTGCTTCCATCGAAAAAACCGGAGAACACCAAAAATTCACTTAAAACAAAATTTCCACAGAACAGAAAAAATTCGCTTTCAACGAAATCACCCCAGAACACAAAAAATTCGCTTCCAACGAAATGACTCCAGAGCACAGAAAACAGGCTTCCAAAGAAATGACCCCAGAACACAAAAAATTCCCTTTCAACGAAATCACCCGAGAACACAAAAAATTCACTTCCAACGAAATGACTCCAGAGCACAGAAAACACGCTTCCAACGAAATGAGCCCAGAACACAAAAAATTCCCTTTCAACGAAATCACCAGAGAACCCAAAAAATTTGCTTCCAACGAAATCACCCAAGAGCACAAAAAATTCGCTTCCAACAAAATGACTCCAGAGCACAGAAAACACGCTTCCAATGAAATGATGCCAGAACACTAAAAATTTCCTTTAAACGAAATCACCCGAGAACACAAAAAAGTTCGCTTCCAACGTAAATACCCCAGAAAACAAAAAATGCGCTTCCAACGAAATCAAAATAGAACACAAAAAATTCCCTTTAAATGAAATCACCCGAGAACACAAATATTAGCTTCCAATCAAATCACCCCAGAGCACAAAAAATTCGCTTCCAACGAAATCACCCTAGAACAGAAAAACTCTCTTTAAACGAAATCACCCTAGATCACAAAAAATTCGCTTCCAACGAAATGACTCCAGAGCACAGAAAACACGCTTCCAACGAAATGACCCTCTACTTAAAAAATTTGCTTCCATCGAAAAACCGGAGAACACAAAAAATTTGCTTCCAACGAAATTGCTCCAGAACATAAAAATTCGATTGCAACGAAATATCCTGAGAACACAAATATTAGCTTCCAATCAAATCACCCCAGAGCACAAAAAATTCGCTTCCAATGAAATTACCCCAGAACACAAAAAATTGCTTCCATGAAAACACCCCAGAACACAAAAAATTCGCTTCCACCGAAATGACTCCAGAGCACAGAAAACATACTTCCAACGAAATGACCCCCTGCTTCAAATTTTGCTTCCATCGAAAAAACCGGAGAAAACAAAACATTCGCTTCCAACGAAATTAACCCGGAACACAATAAATTCGCTTCCAGCGATACCTCCTGAGAACACAAATATTTGCTTCCAAAGAAATCATCCCAGAGCACAAAAAAATTCGCTTCCAACGAAATCACCCTGGAACACAAAAAATTCCCTTTCAACGAAATCACCCGAGAACACAAAAATTTCGCTTCCAACAAAATCACCCCAGAGCACAAAATATTCACTGCCAAAGAAATTACTCCAGAGCACAGAAAACACGCTTCCAACGAAATGACCCTCTATTTAAAAAATTTGCTTCTATGGAAAAAACAGGAGAACACAAAAAATTCGCTTCCAATGAAATTACCCCAGAACACAAAAAATTTGCTTGCAATGAAATATCCTGAGAACACAAATATTAGCTTCCAATCAAATCATCCCAGAGCACCAAAAATTCGATTCCAACGAAATCACCCCAGAACACAAAAAATTCGCTTCCAACGAAATGACTCCAGAGCACAGAAAACATGCTTCCAACGAAATGATCCCCTGCTTCAAAAATTTGCTTCCATCAAAAAAACCGGAGAAAACCAAAAATTCACGTCCAACCAAATTACCACAGAACAGAAAAAAATTGCTTCCATCGAAATCACCACAGAACACAAAAAATTTGCTTCCAACGAAATCAGCCCAAAGCACAAAAAATTCCCTTCCAACGACATTACTCCAGAGCACAGAAAACGAGCTTCCAACGAAATGGCCCCTACTTCAAAAATTTGCTTCCATCGAAAAAACCGGAGAACACAAAAAATTCGCTTGCAACGAAATCGTCTGAGAACACAAATATTTGCTTCCAACGAAATGACTCCAGAGCACAGAAAACACGCTTCGAATGAAATGATACCATACTTCAAAAATTTGCTTCCATTGAAATGACCCGAGAACACAAAAAATTCGCTTCCAACGAAGTCACCCAGAACACAAAAAATTTGCTTCCAACGAAATCACCCCAGAGCACAAAAAATTCGCTTCCATCGAAATGACTCCAGAACACAGGAAACACGCTTCCAACTAAATGACCCCAGAACACTAAAAATTCGCGGCCAAAGAAATCACCCGAGAACACAAAAAATTCGCTTCCATCGAAATGACTCCAGAACACAGGAAACACGCTTCCAACTAAATGACCCCAGAACACTAAAAATTCGCGGCCAAAGAAATCACCCGAGAACACAAAAAATTCGCTTCCAACTAAATGACTCCAGAGCACAGAAAACAATGTAGCAATGAAATGACCCGAGAACACAAAAAATTCCCTTTCAAGAAATCACCCGAGAACACAAAAAATTCACGTCCAACGAAATTACGACAAAATAGAAAAATTTTGCTTCCATCGAAATCACTCCTGAACACAAAAAATTCGCTGCCAACGAAATGACCCTAAAACACAAAACATTCCCTTTCAACGAAATCACCCGAGAACACAAAAAATTAGCTTCCAACCAATTCACCCCAGAACCCAAAAAATTCGCTTCCAACCAAATGACTCCGGAGCACAGAAAACAGGCTTCCAACAAAATCACTCCTGAACACAAAATATTTGCTTCCATAGAAAATACCCGAGAACACAAAAAAATCGCTTCCAACGAAATTAACCCAGAACACAAAAAATTCGCTTCCAACGAAATCACCCAGAACACAAAAACTTTGCTTCCAACGAAATCACCCCAGAGCACAAAAAATTCGCTTCCATCGAAATGACTCCAGAACACAGAAAACACGCTTCCAACTAAATGAACCCAGAACACTAAAAATTCGCGGCCAAAGAAATCACCCGAGAACACAAAAAATGCGCTTCCAACGAAATGACTCCAGAGCACAGAAAACAATGTAGCAATGAAATGACCCGAGAACACAAAAAATTCACTTTCAATGAAATCACCTGAGAACAAAAAAATTCACGTCCAACGAAATTACCCCAGTATAGAAAAAAATTACTTCCGACGAAATCACCCCAGAGCACAAAAAAATTCCCTTCCAATAAATCACCTGAGAACAAAAATATTCGCTTCCCACAAAATTACCCCAGAACGGAAAAAATTTCTTTCCATCGAAATCACCGCAGAACAGAAAAAATTCGCTTCCAACGAAATGATTCCAGAGCACAGAAAACACGCTTCCAACGCAGTCACCCCAGAACACAAAAAAATTCCTTCCAACGAAATGACCCCAGAACACAAAAAATTCCCTTTCAACGAAATCACCCTAGAACCCAAAAAAATTGCTTCCAACGAAATCACCCAAGAGCACAAAAAATTAGCTTCCAACGAAATGATTCCAGCGCACAGAAAACACGCTTCGAATGAAATGATGCCAGAACACTAAAAATTTCCTTTCAATTAAATCACCCGAGAACACAAAAAATTCGCTTCCAAAGTAATTACCCCAGAAAACAAAAAATGCGCTTCCAACGAAATCACCCTAGAACACAAAAAATTCCCTTTAAATGAAATCACCGGAGAACACAAAAAATTTGCTTCCAACGAAATCACTCCAGAGCACCAAAAATTCTCTTCCAACCAAGTGACTCCAGAGCACAGAAAACATGCTTCCAAAAAAATGACCCCCTACTTCAAAAATTTGCTTCCATCGAAAAAACCGGAGATCACAAAAAATTCGCTTCCAACAAAATTTCCACAGACCACAAAAAATTCGCTTTCAACGAAATCACCCCAGAACACAAAAAATTCGCTTCCAACGAAATGACTCCAGAGCACAGAAAACAGGCTTCCAAAGAAATGACCCCAGAACACAAAAAATTCCCTTTCAACGAATCACCCGAGAACACAAAAAATTCACTTCCAACGAAATGACTCCATAGCACAGAAAACATACTTCCAACGAATTGACACACTATTTCAAAATTTGCTTCCATCAAAAAGACCGGAGAACGCAAAAAATTCTCTTCCAACGATATTACCCCAGAAGACAAAAAATTCTTTTCGAACGAAAACTCCTGAGAACACAAATATTCGCTTCCAAAGATATCATCCCAGAGCACAAAAAAATTCGCTTCCAACGAAATAACCCTAGAACATAAAAAATTCGCTTTCAACGAAATCACCCGAGAATAGAAAAAATTCGCTTCCAACGAAATCACCCCAGAGCACAAAAAATTCACTGCCAAAGAAATGACTCCAGAGCACAGAAAACACACTTCCAATGAAATGACCCTCTACTTAAAAAAATTGCTTCCATAGAAAAACCGGAGAACACAAAAAATTCGCTTCCAACGAAATTACCCCAGAACATAAAAATTCGCTTGCAACGAAATATCCTAAGAACACAAATATTAGCTTCCAATCAAATCACCCCAGAGCACAAAAAATTCGCTTCCAACGAAATAACCCTAGAACATAAAAAATTCGCTTTCAACATAATCACCCGAGAATAGAAAAAATTCGCTTCCATGAAATCACCCCAGAACACAAAAAATTCGCTTCCAACGAAATGATTCCAGAGCAGAGAAAACACACTTCCAATGAAATGACCCCCTGCTTCAAAAATTTGCTTCCATCGAAAAAACCGGAGAAAACAAAATATTCGCTTCCAACGAAATTACCCCAAAACACAAAAAAATTCGCTTGCAACGAAATCTTCTGAGAACACGAATATTTGCTTCCAACGAAATAACCACAGAACACAAAAAATTAGCTTCCAACATAATGACTCCAGAGCAAAGACGATTCCAACGAAATGACCCCATATTTCAAAAATTTGCTTCCATCGAAAACACAAAAAATTCACTTCTAACGAAATTACCCCAGAACACAATAAATTTGCTTCCAACGATACCTCCTGAGAACACAAATATTTGCTTCCAAAAAAATCATCCCAGAGCACAAAAAAATTCGCTTCCAATGAAATCACCCTGGAACACAAAAAATTCCCTTTCAACCAAATCACCCGAGAACACAAAAAATTCACGTCCAACGAAATTACCACAGAACAGAAAAATTTTGCTTCCATCGAAATCACCCCTGAACACAAAAAATTCGCTGCCAACGAAATCACCCCAGAACACAAAAAATTTGCTACCAACGAAATCACCCCAGATCACAAAAAAATTCGCTTCCTGCGAAATGACTCCAGAGCACAGAAAACACGCTTCCAACTAAATGACCGCAGAAAACTAAAAATTCGCGGCCAAAGAAATCACCCGAGAACACAAAAAATTCGCTTCCAACGTAATTACCCCAGAACACAAAAAATTCGCTTCCAACAAAATGACTCCATCGCACAGAAAACAGGCTTCCAACGAAATGAACCTAGAACACTAAAAATTCGCGGCCAACGAAATCACCCGAGAACACAAAACGTTTACTTCCAACGAAATCAACACAGAGTACAAAAAATTGGCTTCCAACAAAGTGACTCCATAGCACAGAAAACAGGCTTCCAACGAAATGAACCCAGAACACTAAAAATTCGCGGCCAACGAAATCACCCGAGAACACAAAAAATTCGCATCCAACGTAATTACCCCAGAACACAAAAAATTCGCTTCCATCGAAATCACCCCAGAGCACAAAAAATTCCCTTCCAATGAAATGACTCCAGAGCACAGAAAACACGCTTCCAACGAAATGACACCCTCCTTCAAAAATTTGCTTCCATCAATAAAACCAGAGAAAACAAAAAATTCACGTCCAACGAAATTACCACAGAACAGAAAAAATTTGCTTCCATAGAAATCACCACAGAACACAAAAAATTCTCTTCCAATGAAATCTCCTGAGAACACAAATAGTCGCTTCCAAAGAAATCATCCCAGAGCCCAAACAAGTTCGCTTACAACGAAATCACCCCAGAGCACAAAAAATTACCTTCCAACGAAATGACTCCAAAGCACAGAAACCACGATTATAACGAAATGACCCCCTACTTCAAAAATTTGCTTACATCAAAAAAACTGGAGAACACAAAAAATTCACTTCCATCGAAGTCACCCCAGAACACAGAAAATTCTATTCCAACGAAATCACCCTCGAAAACAAAAACTTCTCTTTCAACGAAATCACCCGAGAACACAAAAAATTTGTTTCAAACGAAATTACCCCTGAACACAAGAAATTCGCTTCCAACGAAATCACCCCAAAGCACATAAAATAGCTTCCAACGAAATGTCCCCATACTTCAAAAATTTGCTTCCATCGAAATCACCTGAGAACACAAAATAATTCGCTTCCAACGAAATTACCCCAGATCACAAAACATTCGCTTCCAACGAAATCACCCCTGAACACAAAAAATTTCGCTTCCAACGGTATGACCCCCTACTTCAAAAATTTGCTTCCATCAAAAAAACCAGAGAACACAAAAAAATTCGCTTCCAACGAAATTACCCCATAACACAAAAAAATTCGCTTCCAACAAAATCTCCTGAGAACACAAATATTCGCTTCCAAAGAAATCACCCCAGAGCACAAAAAATCCGCATCCAATGAAATCACCCTAAAGCAAAAAAAATTCACTTTCAACGAAATCACCTGAGACCAAAAAAATTCACGTCCAACAAAATTACCCCAGAATAGAAAAAATTTACTTTCAACCAAATCAACCCAGAGCACAAAAAATTCCCTTCCAACAAAATCACCCGTGAACAAAAATATTGGCTTCTAAAGAAATTATCCCAGAACGGAAAAAAATTGCTTCCAACGAAATCACCCCAGAGCACAAAAAATTCCCTTCCAATAAATCACCTGAGAACAAAAATATTGGCTTCCCACAAAATTACCCCAGAACGGAAAAAATTTGCTTCCATCAAAATCACCGCAGAACACAAAAAATTCGCTTCCAACGAAATGACTCCAGAGCACAGAAAAGACGCTTCCAATGAAATCACCCCAGAACACAAAAAATTTGCTTCCAACGAAATCAACCCAGAACACAAAAAATTTGCTTCCAACGAAATCAACCCAGAACACAAAAAATTCGCTTCCAACGAAATCACCATAGAATACAAAACATTCCCTTTCAACGAAATCACCCAAGAACACAAAAAATTCGCTTCCAACGAAATGACTCCAGAGCACAGAAAACACACTTCGAACGAAATGATACCATATTTCAAAAATATGCTTCCATCGAAATCACCCGAGAAAACAAAAAATTCGCTTCCAACAAAATTTCCCCAGAACACAAAAACTTCGCCTGCAACGAAATCACCCCAGAACACAAAAAATTCGCTTCCAACCAAATGACTCCAGAGCACAGAAAACAGGCTTCCAACGAAATGACCACAGAACACAAAAAATTCCCTTTTAACAAAATCACCCGAGAAAACAAAAAATTCGCTTCCAAAGAAATGACTCCAGAGCACAAAAAATTCACTTTCAACGAAATCTCCCCAGAACACAAAAAAATCGCTTCCAAGGAAATGACTCCAGAGTACAAACAATTCACTTTCAACGAAATCACCCAAGAGCACAAAAAATTCACTTCAAACGAAATCACCCCCGAGCACCAAAAATTTGCTTCCAACGAAATGACTCCAGAGCACAGAAAACGAACTTCCAACGAAATGACCCCATATTTCAAAAATTTGCTTCCATTGAAATCACCGGAGAACACAAAAAATCGCTTTCAACGAAATTACCCCAGACACAAAATATTCGCTTCCAACGAAATCTCCTGAGAACACAAATATTCGCTTCGAAAGAAATCATCCCAGAGCACAAAAAAATTCGCTTCCAAGGAAATCACCCTAGAACACTAATAATTCCCTTTCAAAGAAATCACACGAGAACAAAAAAAATTCACCTCCAACGAAATTACCAGAGAACAGAAAAAGTTTGCTTCCATCGAAATCACGGCAGAACACCAAAAATTTGCTTCCAACGAAATCACCCAGGAACACAAAAAATTCGCTCCAACGAAATGACTCCAGAGCACAGGAAACCCGCTTCGAACGAAATGATACCATACTTCAAAAATTTGCTTCCATCGAAATCACCTGAAAACACAAAAAATTCGCTTCCAACGAAATTACCCCCGAACACAAAAATTCGCTTTCATCGAAATCACCACAGAACACAAAAAATTCGCTTCCAACAAAATCACCCTAGAACACAAAAAATTCCCTTTCAACGAAATCACACTAGAACACAAAAAATTCACTTCCAACGAAATCAGCCCAAAGCACAAAAAATTCCCTTTCAACGAAATTACTCCAGAGCACAGAAAACAAGCTTCCAACGAAATGACCACCTACTTCAAAATTTTGCTTCCATCAATAAAACAGAACACAAAAAATTCACTTGCAACGAAATCGTCTGAGAACACAAATATTCGCTTCCAACGGAATGACTCCAGAGCACAGAAAACACGCTTCCAACTAAATGACCCCAGAACACTAAAAATTCGCGGCCAAAGAAATGACCACAGAACACAAAAAATTCCCTTTCAACGAAATCACCCGAGAACACAAAAAATTCACTTCCAACGAAATCACCACAGAGTACCAAAAATTTGCTTCCAACAAAATGACTCCAGAATACAGAAAACATGCTTCCAACGAAATGACACACTATTTCAAAATTTGCTTCCATCGAAAAGACCGGAGAACAGAAAAAATTCTCTTCCAACGATATTACCCCAGAAGACAAAAAATTCTTTTCCAACGAAAACTCCTGAGAACACAAATATTCGCTTCCAAAGATATCATCCCAGAGCACAAAAAATTCCGTTTCAACGAAATCACCCGAGAACACAAAAATATCGCTTCCAATGAAATCACCCGAGAGCACAAAAAATTCGCTTCCAACGAAATGACTCCAGAGCACAGAAAACAATTTACCAATGAAATGACCCGAGAACACAAAAAATTCGCTTCCAAAGAAATCACCCTAGAACATAAAAAATTGGCTTCCATTAAAATAACCACAGAAGACAAAAAATTCCCTTCCAATAAATCACCTGAGAACAAAAAAATTCACGTCCAACGAAATTACCCCAGAATAGAAAAAATTTGCTTCCAACGAAATCACCCCAGAGCACAAAAAATTCCCTTCCAATAAATCACCTGAGAACAAAAATATTGGCTTCCCACAAAATTACCCCAGAATGGAAAAAATTTCCTTCCATTGAAATCACCGCAGAACACAAAAAAATTGCTTCCAACGAAAAGACTCCAGAGCACAGAAAACACGCTTCCAACGAAATCACCCCAGAACACAAAAAATTTGCTTCCAATGAAATCAACCCAGAACACAAAAAATTTGCTTCCAAAGAAATGACTCCAGAGCACAGAAAACACGCTTCCAAAGAAATGACCCCAGAACACAAAAAATTCCCTTTCAACGAAATCACCACAGAACACAAAAAATTTGCTTCCAAAGAAATTACCCCAGAACACAAAATATTCGCTTCCAGTGAAATCACCCCAGATCTCAAAAACTTCATTTCCAAAGAAATCACACCAGAACAGAGAAAAATTCGCTTCTAACAAAATGACTCCAAAAGACATAAAACCCGCTTCCAAGAATATTACCCCAGAAAACAAAAAATTCACTTTCAACTATATCACCACAGAACACAAAAAATTCGCTTCCAACAATATCACCCCAGGAACACAAAAAATTCGCTTCCAACGAAATCTCCTGAGAACACAAATATTCGCTTCCAAAGTAATCACCCCAGACCACAGAAAACACGCTTCCAACGAAATCACCCCAGACCACCAAAAATTCGCTTCTAACAAAATCACCCCAGAACACAAAAAATTCGCTTCCAAAGAAATGAATCCAGAGCACAGAAAACACGCTTCCAACGAAATGACACCAGAACACTAAAAATTCCCTTTCAACGAAATCACCCTAGAACACAAAAAATTCGCTTCCAACGTAATTACCCCAGAAAACAAAAAATTCGCTTCCAAAGAAATCACACCAAAGCACCAAAAATTCCCTTCCAATGAAGTGACTCCAGAGCACAGAAAACACGCTTCCAACGAAATGACCCCCTACTTCAAAAATTTGCTTTCATCGAAAAAACCGGAGAACACAAAAAATTCGCTTCCAACGAAATTACCCCAGAACACAAAAAAATTCGCTTGCAATGAAATCTTCAGAGAACATGAATATTCGCTTCCAACGAAATCACCCAAGAACACAAAAAATTCGCTTCCAACGAAATGACTCTAGAGCACAGAAAACAGGCTTCCAACGAAATGATCCCATACTTCAAAAATTTGCTTCCATCGAAAACACCCGAGAACACAAAAATTCGCTGCCAACAAAATTACCCCAGAACATAAAAAATTTGCTTTCATGGAAATCACCCAAGAACACAAAAAATTGGCTTCCAACGAAATCACCCGAGAACACAAAATATTCGCTTCCAACGAAATTGCCCCAGAGCACAAAAAATTAACTTCCAATGAAATGACTCCAGAGCACAGAAAACACGCTTCCAACAAAATGGCCCCCTACTTCAAAAATTTGCTTCCATCAAAATCACCCTAGAACACAAAAAATTTGCTTCCAACGAAATTACCCAAGAACACAAAAAATTAGCTTCCAACGAACTATCCTGAGAACACAAATATTCGCTTCCAAAGAAATCATCCCAGAGCACAAAAAAATTCACTTCCTCGAAATCACCCTGGAACACAAAAAATTCGCTTCCAACAAAATGACTCCAGAGCACAGAAAACAAACTTCGAACAAAATGATACCATACTTCAAAAATTTGCTTCCATTGAAATCAACCGAGAACACAAAAAATTCGCTTCCAACGAAATGACTCCTGAGCATAGAAAACACGCTACCAACGAAATGACCCCAGAACACAAAAAATTCGCTTCCATCAAAATCACCCTAGAACACAAATAGTTTGTTTCCAAAGAAATCATACCAGACCACAAAAAATTCGCTACCAACGAAATCACCCCAGATCACAAAATCTTCATTTCCAACGAAATCACACCAGAACAGAGAAAAATTCGCTTTTAGCGAAATGACTCCAAAGGACATAAAACCCGCTTCCAACAAAATTACCCCAGATCACAAAAAATTCCCTTCCAATGAAATCACCACAGAACACACACACAAAAAAATTCGCTTCCAATGAAATTACCCCAGAACGCAAAACATTCTCTTACAACAAAAACATTCCAGAGCAAAAAAAATGCGTTTCCAACAAAATCACACCAGAACAGAGAAAAATTCGCTTCCAATGAAATGACTACAAAGGACATAAAACCCTCTTCCAACAAAATTACCCCAGAACGCCAAAAATTCGCACCCACGGAAATCTCCCCAGAACACAAAAAAATCGCTTCGATAGAAATCAACCCAGAACACAAAAAATTCGCTTCCATCAAAATGACTCCAGAGCACAGGAAACACGCTTCCAAATAAATCACCCCATACTTCAAAAAATTCGCTAACAACGATATCATCCCAGACCACAAAAAATTCGCTTCCTTCGAAATCACCCGAGATCACAAAAAATTTGTTTCCAACGAAATCACCCCAGAGCACAGAAAACACGCTTCCAACGTAATCACCCCATACTTCAAAAAATTCGCTAACAACGAAATAAACCCAGACCACAAAAAATTCGCTTCCAACGAAATTACCCCAGAAAACATAAAATTCACTTCCATCAAAATCACCCGAGGAACACAAAATATTCGCTTCCAACAAAATCACCCCAGAGCACAAAAAATTCGTTTACAAGGAAAACACCCTAGAACACAAAAAATTCGCTTCCATCAAAATGACTCCAGAGCACAGGAAACACGCTTCCAAATAAATCACCCCATACTTCAAAAAATTCGCTAACAACGATATCATCCCAGACCACAAAAAATTCGCTTCCTTCGAAATCACCCCAGAGCACAAAAAAATTCGTTTCCAACGAAATCACCGCAGATCACAAAAACTTCATTTCCAACGAAATCACACCAGAACAGAGAAAAATTCGCTTCTAACGAAATTACTCCAAAGGACATAAAATCTGCTTCCAAGGACATTACCCCAGAACACAAAAAATTCGCTTCCAACGAAATCACCCCAGAACACAAAAAATTTGCTTCCAACAATATCACCCCAGAACACAAAAAAATTCGCTTCCAACGAAATCTCCTGAGAACACAAATATTCGCTTCCAAAGTAATCACTCCAGACCACAGAAAACACGCTTCCAACGAAATCACCCCAGACCACCAAAAATTCGCTTCCAACGAAATCACCCCAGAAGACAAAAAATTCGCTTCCAACGAAATTGCCCCAGAACACAAAAAATTTGCTTCCAACGAAATCACCCCAGAACACAAATATTTCGCTTCCAAGGAAATGACTCCAGAGCACAGAAAACACGCTTGCAATGAAATGACCCCCTGCTTCAAAAATTTGCTTCATTGGAAAAAAACGGAGAAAACAAAAAATTCCCTTCAAAGGAAATTACCCCAGAACACAAAAAAATTCGCTTTCAACGCAATGACTCCAGAGCACAGAAAACACGCTCCAAACGAAATGATCCCAATCTTCAAAAATTTGCTTCCATCGAAATCACCCGAAAACACACAAAATTCACTTCCAACGAAATTACGCCAGAACACAAAATATTCGCTTGCAACGAAATCTTCTGAGAACACATATATTCGCTTCCAACGAAATCACCCCAGAACACAAAAAATTCGCTTCCAACATAATGACTCGAGAGCAGAGAAACCACGCTTCCAATGAAATGACCCCATATTTCAAAAATTTAGTTCCATCGAAATCACCCGAGAACACAAAAAATTCGCTTCCAACAAATTTACCCAAGAACACAAAAAATTTGCTTCCAACGAAATCTCTGAGAACACAAATATTTGCTTCCAAAGAAATCATCCCAGAGCACAAAAAAATTCGCTTCCACCGAAATCACCCTGGAACACAAAAAAATCCCTTTCATCGAAAACACCCGAGAACACAAAAAATTCACGTCCAACGAAATTACCACAGAACAGAAAAAATTTGCTTACATCGAAATCACCCCTGAACACAAAAAATTCGCTTCCAACGAAATCACCCTAGAACACAAAACATTTCCTTTCAACGAAATCACCCGAGAACACAAAATATTCACGTCCAAAGAAATCACCACAGAGAACAAAAAATTCGCTTCCAACGAAATGACTCCAGAGCACAGAAAACACGCTTCCAACGAAGAGTCCCCCTACTTCAAAAATTTGCTACCATCGAAAAAACCGGAGAACACAAAAAATTCGCTTCCAATGAAATTACCTTAGAACACAAAAAATTCGCTTCCAAAGAAATCACCCCGGGACACAAAAAAATTGCTTCCAACGAAATGACTCCAGAGCACAGAAAACAGGCTTCCAACGAAATGACCCCATATTTCAAAAATTTGCTTCCATTGAAATCACCCGAGAACACAAAAAATTAGCTTTCAACGAAATTACCCCAGAACACAAAATATTCGCTTCCAACGAAATCTCCTGAGAACACAAATATTCGCTTCGAAAGAAATCATCCCAGAGCACAAAAAAATTCGCTTCCAACGAAATCACCCTAGAACACAAATAATTCCCTTTCAAAGAAATCACCCGAGAACACAAAAAATTCGCTTCCAACAAAATCAACCCAGAGCACAAAAAATTCGCTTCCAATGAAATGACTCCAGAGCACCGAAAACATGCTTCCAACGAAATGACCTCCTACTTCAAAAATTTACTTCCATCGAAAAAACCAGAGAACAGAAAAAATTCGATTGCAACGAAATCTTCTGAGAACACAAATATTCGCTTCCAACGAAATCTCCCCAGAACACAAAAAATTCGCTTCCAACGAAATGACTCCAGAGCACAGAAAACACGCTTCGAACAAATGATACCATACTTCAAAAATTTGTTTCCATTGAAATCACCCGAGAACACAAAATATTCACTTCCAACGAAATCACCCCAGAACACAAAAAATTCGCTTCCAAGGAAATCACCCCAGAACACAAAAAATTCGCTTCCAATGAAATTACCCCAGAACACAAAAAATTCGCTTGCAAGGAAATCTTCTGAGAACACAAATATTTGCTTCCAATGAAATCACCCCAGAACACAAAAAATTTGCTTCCAACGAAATCAACCCAGAACACAAAAAATTTGCTTCCAACGAAATCAACCCAGAACACAAAAAATTCGCTTCCAACGAAATCACCATAGAATACAAAACATTCCCTTTCAACGAAATCACCCAAGAACACAAAAAATTCGCTTCCAACGAAATGACTCCAGAGCACAGAAAACACACTTCGAACGAAATGATACCATATTTCAAAAATATGCTTCCATCGAAATCACCCGAGAAAACAAAAAATTCGCTGCCAACAAAATTTCCCCCGAACACAAAAACTTCGCCTGCAACGAAATCACCCCAGAACACAAAAAATTCGCTTCCAACCAAATGACTCCAGAGCACAGAAAACAGGCTTCCAACGAAATGACCACAGAACACAAAAAATTCCCTTTTAACAAAATCACCCGAGAAAACAAAAAATTCGCTTCCAAAGAAATGACTCCAGAGCACAAAAAATTCACTTTCAACGAAATCTCCCCAGAACACAAAAAAATCGCTTCCAAGGAAATGACTCCAGAGTACAAAAAATTCACTTTCAACGAAATCACCCAAGAGCACAAAAAATTCACTTCAAACGAAATCACCCCCGAGCACCAAAAATTTGCTTCCAACGAAATGACTCCAGAGCACAGAAAACGAACTTCCAACGAAATGACCCCATATTTCAAAAATTTGCTTCCATTGAAATCACCGGAGAACACAAAAAATCGCTTTCAACGAAATTACCCCAGACACAAAATATTCGCTTCCAACGAAATCTCCTGAGAACACAAATATTCGCTTCGAAAGAAATCATCCCAGAGCACAAAAAAATTCGCTTCCAAGGAAATCACCCTAGAACACTAATAATTCCCTTTCAAAGAAATCACACGAGAACAAAAAAAATTCACCTCCAACGAAATTACCAGAGAACAGAAAAAGTTTGCTTCCATCGAAATCACGGCAGAACACCAAAAATTCACTTCCAACAAAATCACCCAGGAACACAAAAAATTCGCTCCAACGAAATGACTCCAGAGCACAGGAAACCCGCTTCGAACGAAATGATACCATACTTCAAAAATTTGCTTCCATCGAAATCACCTGAAAACACAAAAAATTCGCTTCCAACGAAATTACCCCCGAACACAAAAATTCGCTTTCATCGAAATCACCACAGAACACAAAAAATTCGCTTCCAACAAAATCACCCTAGAACACAAAAAATTCCCTTTCAACGAAATCACACTAGAACACAAAAAATTCACTTCCAACGAAATCAGCCCAAAGCACAAAAAATTCCCTTTCAACGAAATTACTCCAGAGCACAGAAAACAAGCTTCCAACGAAATGACCACCTACTTCAAAATTTTGCTTCCATCAATAAAACAGGAGAACACAAAAAATTCGCTTGCAACGAAATCGTCTGAGAACACAAATATTCGCTTCCAACGGAATGACTCCAGAGCACAGAAAACACGCTTCCAACTAAATGACCCCAGAACACTAAAAATTCGCGGCCAAAGAAATGACCACAGAACACAAAAAATTCCCTTTCAACGAAATCACCCGAGAACACAAAAAATTCACTTCCAACGAAATCACCACAGAGTACCAAAAATTTGCTTCCAACAAAATGACTCCAGAATACAGAAAACATGCTTCCAACGAAATGACACACTATTTCAAAATTTGCTTCCATCGAAAAGACCGGAGAACAGAAAAAATTCTCTTCCAACGATATTACCCCAGAAGACAAAAAATTCTTTTCCAACGAAAACTCCTGAGAACACAAATATTCGCTTCCAAAGATATCATCCCAGAGCACAAAAAATTCCGTTTCAACGAAATCACCCGAGAACACAAAAATATCGCTTCCAATGAAATCACCCGAGAGCACAAAAAATTCGCTTCCAACGAAATGACTCCAGAGCACAGAAAACAATTTACCAATGAAATGACCCGAGAACACAAAAAATTCGCTTCCAAAGAAATCACCCTAGAACATAAAAAATTGGCTTCCATTAAAATAACCACAGAAGACAAAAAATTCCCTTCCAATAAATCACCTGAGAACAAAAAAATTCACGTCCAACGAAATTACCCCAGAATAGAAAAAATTTGCTTCCAACGAAATCACCCCAGAGCACAAAAAATTCCCTTCCAATAAATCACCTGAGAACAAAAATATTGGCTTCCCACAAAATTACCCCAGAATGGAAAAAATTTCCTTCCATTGAAATCACCGCAGAACACAAAAAATTTGCTTCCAACGAAAAGACTCCAGAGCACAGAAAACACGCTTCCAACGAAATCACCCCAGAACACAAAAAATTTGCTTCCAATGAAATCAACCCAGAACACAAAAAATTTGCTTCCAAAGAAATGACTCCAGAGCACAGAAAACACGCTTCCAAAGAAATGACCCCAGAACACAAAAAATTCCCTTTCAACGAAATCACCACAGAACACAAAAAATTTGCTTCCAAAGAAATTACCCCAGAACACAAAATATTCGCTTCCAGTGAAATCACCCCAGATCTCAAAAACTTCATTTCCAAAGAAATCACACCAGAACAGAGAAAAATTCGCTTCTAACAAAATGACTCCAAAAGACATAAAACCCGCTTCCAAGAATATTACCCCAGAAAACAAAAAATTCACTTTCAACTATATCACCACAGAACACAAAAAATTCGCTTCCAACAATATCACCCCAGGAACACAAAAAATTCGCTTCCAACGAAATCTCCTGAGAACACAAATATTCGCTTCCAAAGTAATCACCCCAGACCACAGAAAACACGCTTCCAACGAAATGACTCCAGAGCATAGAAAACACGCTTCCAAAGAAATGACCCCCTACTTCAAAAATTTGCTTCCATCGAAAAACTGGAGAACACAAAAAATTTGCTTCCAACGAAATTGCTCCAGAACATAAAAATTCGATTGCAACGAAATATCCTGAGAACACAAATATTAGCTTCCAATCAAATCACCCCAGAGCACAAAAAATTCGCTTCCAATGAAATTACCCCAGAACACAAAAAATTGCTTCCATGAAAACACCCCAGAACACAAAAAATTCGCTTCCACCGAAATGACTCCAGAGCACAGAAAACATACTTCCAACGAAATGACCCCCTGCTTCAAATTTTGCTTCCATCGAAAAAACCGGAGAAAACAAAACATTCGCTTCCAACGAAATTAACCCGGAACACAATAAATTCGCTTCCAGCGATACCTCCTGAGAACACAAATATTTGCTTCCAAAGAAATCATCCCAGAGCACAAAAAAATTCGCTTCCAACGAAATCACCCTGGAACACAAAAAATTCCCTTTCAACGAAATCACCCGAGAACACAAAAATTTCGCTTCCAACAAAATCACCCCAGAGCACAAAATATTCACTGCCAAAGAAATTACTCCAGAGCACAGAAAACACGCTTCCAACGAAATGACCCTCTATTTAAAAAATTTGCTTCTATCGAAAAAACAGGAGAACACAAAAAATTCGCTTCCAATGAAATTACCCCAGAACACAAAAAATTTGCTTGCAATGAAATATCCTGAGAACACAAATATTAGCTTCCAATCAAATCATCCCAGAGCACCAAAAATTCGATTCCAACGAAATCACCCCAGAACACAAAAAATTCGCTTCCAACGAAATGACTCCAGAGCACAGAAAACATGCTTCCAACGAAATGATCCCCTGCTTCAAAAATTTGCTTCCATCAAAAAAACCGGAGAAAACCAAAAATTCACGTCCAACCAAATTACCACAGAACAGAAAAAAATTGCTTCCATCGAAATCACCACAGAACACAAAAAATTTGCTTCCAACGAAATCAGCCCAAAGCACAAAAAATTCCCTTCCAACGACATTACTCCAGAGCACAGAAAACGAGCTTCCAACGAAATGGCCCCTACTTCAAAAATTTGCTTCCATCGAAAAAACCGGAGAACACAAAAAATTCGCTTGCAACGAAATCGTCTGAGAACACAAATATTTGCTTCCAACGAAATGACTCCAGAGCACAGAAAACACGCTTCGAATGAAATGATACCATACTTCAAAAATTTGCTTCCATTGAAATGACCCGAGAACACAAAAAATTCGCTTCCAACGAAGTCACCCAGAACACAAAAAATTTGCTTCCAACGAAATCACCCCAGAGCACAAAAAATTCGCTTCCATCGAAATGACTCCAGAACACAGGAAACACGCTTCCAACTAAATGACCCCAGAACACTAAAAATTCGCGGCCAAAGAAATCACCCGAGAACACAAAAAATTCGCTTCCATCGAAATGACTCCAGAACACAGGAAACACGCTTCCAACTAAATGACCCCAGAACACTAAAAATTCGCGGCCAAAGAAATCACCCGAGAACACAAAAAATTCGCTTCCAACTAAATGACTCCAGAGCACAGAAAACAATGTAGCAATGAAATGACCCGAGAACACAAAAAATTCCCTTTCAAGAAATCACCCGAGAACACAAAAAATTCACGTCCAACGAAATTACGACAAAATAGAAAAATTTTGCTTCCATCGAAATCACTCCTGAACACAAAAAATTCGCTGCCAACGAAATGACCCTAAAACACAAAACATTCCCTTTCAACGAAATCACCCGAGAACACAAAAAATTAGCTTCCAACCAATTCACCCCAGAACCCAAAAAATTCGCTTCCAACCAAATGACTCCGGAGCACAGAAAACAGGCTTCCAACAAAATCACCCCTGAACACAAAATATTTGCTTCCATAGAAAATACCCGAGAACACAAAAAAATCGCTTCCAACGAAATTAACCCAGAACACAAAAAATTCGCTTCCAACGAAATCACCCAGAACACAAAAACTTTGCTTCCAACGAAATCACCCCAGAGCACAAAAAATTCGCTTCCATCGAAATGACTCCAGAACACAGAAAACACGCTTCCAACTAAATGAACCCAGAACACTAAAAATTCGCGGCCAAAGAAATCACCCGAGAACACAAAAAATGCGCTTCCAACGAAATGACTCCAGAGCACAGAAAACAATGTAGCAATGAAATGACCCGAGAACACAAAAAATTCACTTTCAATGAAATCACCTGAGAACAAAAAAATTCACGTCCAACGAAATTACCCCAGTATAGAAAAAAATTACTTCCGACGAAATCACCCCAGAGCACAAAAAAATTCCCTTCCAATAAATCACCTGAGAACAAAAATATTCGCTTCCCACAAAATTACCCCAGAACGGAAAAAATTTCTTTCCATCGAAATCACCGCAGAACAGAAAAAATTCGCTTCCAACGAAATGATTCCAGAGCACAGAAAACACGCTTCCAACGCAGTCACCCCAGAACACAAAAAAATTCCTTCCAACGAAATGACCCCAGAACACAAAAAATTCCCTTTCAACGAAATCACCCTAGAACCCAAAAAAATTGCTTCCAACGAAATCACCCAAGAGCACAAAAAATTAGCTTCCAACGAAATGATTCCAGCGCACAGAAAACACGCTTCGAATGAAATGATGCCAGAACACTAAAAATTTCCTTTCAATTAAATCACCCGAGAACACAAAAAATTCGCTTCCAAAGTAATTACCCCAGAAAACAAAAAATGCGCTTCCAACGAAATCACCCTAGAACACAAAAAATTCCCTTTAAATGAAATCACCCGAGAACACAAAAAATTTGCTTCCAACGAAATCACTCCAGAGCACCAAAAATTCTCTTCCAACCAAGTGACTCCAGAGCACAGAAAACATGCTTCCAAAAAAATGACCCCCTACTTCAAAAATTTGCTTCCATCGAAAAAACCGGAGATCACAAAAAATTCGCTTCCAACAAAATTTCCACAGACCACAAAAAATTCGCTTTCAACGAAATCACCCCAGAACACAAAAAATTCGCTTCCAACGAAATGACTCCAGAGCACAGAAAACAGGCTTCCAAAGAAATGACCCCAGAACACAAAAAATTCCCTTTCAACGAATCACCCGAGAACACAAAAAATTCACTTCCAACGAAATGACTCCATAGCACAGAAAACATACTTCCAACGAATTGACACACTATTTCAAAATTTGCTTCCATCAAAAAGACCGGAGAACGCAAAAAATTCTCTTCCAACGATATTACCCCAGAAGACAAAAAATTCTTTTCGAACGAAAACTCCTGAGAACACAAATATTCGCTTCCAAAGATATCATCCCAGAGCACAAAAAAATTCGCTTCCAACGAAATAACCCTAGAACATAAAAAATTCGCTTTCAACGAAATCACCCGAGAATAGAAAAAATTCGCTTCCAACTAAATCACCCCAGAGCACAAAAAATTCACTGCCAAAGAAATGACTCCAGAGCACAGAAAACACACTTCCAATGAAATGACCCTCTACTTAAAAAAATTGCTTCCATAGAAAAACCGGAGAACACAAAAAATTCGCTTCCAACGAAATTACCCCAGAACATAAAAATTCGCTTGCAACGAAATATCCTAAGAACACAAATATTAGCTTCCAATCAAATCACCCCAGAGCACAAAAAATTCGCTTCCAACGAAATAACCCTAGAACATAAAAAATTCGCTTTCAACATAATCACCCGAGAATAGAAAAAATTCGCTTCCATGAAATCACCCCAGAACACAAAAAATTCGCTTCCAACGAAATGATTCCAGAGCAGAGAAAACACACTTCCAATGAAATGACCCCCTGCTTCAAAAATTTGCTTCCATCGAAAAAACCGGAGAAAACAAAATATTCGCTTCCAACGAAATTACCCCAAAACACAAAAAAATTCGCTTGCAACGAAATCTTCTGAGAACACGAATATTTGCTTCCAACGAAATAACCACAGAACACAAAAAATTAGCTTCCAACATAATGACTCCAGAGCAAAGACGATTCCAACGAAATGACCCCATATTTCAAAAATTTGCTTCCATCGAAAACACAAAAAATTCACTTCTAACGAAATTACCCCAGAACACAATAAATTTGCTTCCAACGATACCTCCTGAGAACACAAATATTTGCTTCCAAAAAAATCATCCCAGAGCACAAAAAAATTCGCTTCCAATGAAATCACCCTGGAACACAAAAAATTCCCTTTCAACCAAATCACCCGAGAACACAAAAAATTCACGTCCAACGAAATTACCACAGAACAGAAAAATTTTGCTTCCATCGAAATCACCCCTGAACACAAAAAATTCGCTGCCAACGAAATCACCCCAGAACACAAAAAATTTGCTACCAACGAAATCACCCCAGATCACAAAAAAATTCGCTTCCTGCGAAATGACTCCAGAGCACAGAAAACACGCTTCCAACTAAATGACCGCAGAAAACTAAAAATTCGCGGCCAAAGAAATCACCCGAGAACACAAAAAATTCGCTTCCAACGTAATTACCCCAGAACACAAAAAATTCGCTTCCAACAAAATGACTCCATCGCACAGAAAACAGGCTTCCAACGAAATGAACCTAGAACACTAAAAATTCGCGGCCAACGAAATCACCCGAGAACACAAAACGTTTACTTCCAACGAAATCAACACAGAGTACAAAAAATTGGCTTCCAACAAAGTGACTCCATAGCACAGAAAACAGGCTTCCAACGAAATGAACCCAGAACACTAAAAATTCGCGGCCAACGAAATCACCCGAGAACACAAAAAATTCGCATCCAACGTAATTACCCCAGAACACAAAAAATTCGCTTCCATCGAAATCACCCCAGAGCACAAAAAATTCCCTTCCAATGAAATGACTCCAGAGCACAGAAAACACGCTTCCAACGAAATGACACCCTCCTTCAAAAATTTGCTTCCATCAATAAAACCAGAGAAAACAAAAAATTCACGTCCAACGAAATTACCACAGAACAGAAAAAATTTGCTTCCATAGAAATCACCACAGAACACAAAAAATTCTCTTCCAATGAAATCTCCTGAGAACACAAATAGTCGCTTCCAAAGAAATCATCCCAGAGCCCAAACAAGTTCGCTTACAACGAAATCACCCCAGAGCACAAAAAATTACCTTCCAACGAAATGACTCCAAAGCACAGAAACCACGATTATAACGAAATGACCCCCTACTTCAAAAATTTGCTTACATCAAAAAAACTGGAGAACACAAAAAATTCACTTCCATCGAAGTCACCCCAGAACACAGAAAATTCTATTCCAACGAAATCACCCTCGAAAACAAAAACTTCTCTTTCAACGAAATCACCCGAGAACACAAAAAATTTGTTTCAAACGAAATTACCCCTGAACACAAGAAATTCGCTTCCAACGAAATCACCCCAAAGCACATAAAATAGCTTCCAACGAAATGTCCCCATACTTCAAAAATTTGCTTCCATCGAAATCACCTGAGAACACAAAATAATTCGCTTCCAACGAAATTACCCCAGATCACAAAACATTCGCTTCCAACGAAATCACCCCTGAACACAAAAAATTTCGCTTCCAACGGTATGACCCCCTACTTCAAAAATTTGCTTCCATCAAAAAAACCAGAGAACACAAAAAAATTCGCTTCCAACGAAATTACCCCATAACACAAAAAAATTCGCTTCCAACAAAATCTCCTGAGAACACAAATATTCGCTTCCAAAGAAATCACCCCAGAGCACAAAAAATCCGCATCCAATGAAATCACCCTAAAGCAAAAAAAATTCACTTTCAACGAAATCACCTGAGACCAAAAAAATTCACGTCCAACAAAATTACCCCAGAATAGAAAAAATTTACTTTCAACCAAATCAACCCAGAGCACAAAAAATTCCCTTCCAACAAAATCACCCGTGAACAAAAATATTGGCTTCTAAAGAAATTATCCCAGAACGGAAAAAAATTGCTTCCAACGAAATCACCCCAGAGCACAAAAAATTCCCTTCCAATAAATCACCTGAGAACAAAAATATTGGCTTCCCACAAAATTACCCCAGAACGGAAAAAATTTGCTTCCATCAAAATCACCGCAGAACACAAAAAATTCGCTTCCAACGAAATGACTCCAGAGCACAGAAAAGACGCTTCCAATGAAATCACCCCAGAACACAAAAAATTTGCTTCCAACGAAATCAACCCAGAACACAAAAAATTTGCTTCCAACGAAATCAACCCAGAACACAAAAAATTCGCTTCCAACGAAATCACCATAGAATACAAAACATTCCCTTTCAACGAAATCACCCAAGAACACAAAAAATTCGCTTCCAACGAAATGACTCCAGAGCACAGAAAACACACTTCGAACGAAATGATACCATATTTCAAAAATATGCTTCCATCGAAATCACCCGAGAAAACAAAAAATTCGCTTCCAACAAAATTTCCCCAGAACACAAAAACTTCGCCTGCAACGAAATCACCCCAGAACACAAAAAATTCGCTTCCAACCAAATGACTCCAGAGCAGAGAAAACAGGCTTCCAACGAAATGACCACAGAACACAAAAAATTCCCTTTTAACAAAATCACCCGAGAAAACAAAAAATTCGCTTCCAAAGAAATGACTCCAGAGCACAAAAAATTCACTTTCAACGAAATCTCCCCAGAACACAAAAAAATCGCTTCCAAGGAAATGACTCCAGAGTACAAACAATTCACTTTCAACGAAATCACCCAAGAGCACAAAAAATTCACTTCAAACGAAATCACCCCCGAGCACCAAAAATTTGCTTCCAACGAAATGACTCCAGAGCACAGAAAACGAACTTCCAACGAAATGACCCCATATTTCAAAAATTTGCTTCCATTGAAATCACCGGAGAACACAAAAAATCGCTTTCAACGAAATTACCCCAGACACAAAATATTCGCTTCCAACGAAATCTCCTGAGAACACAAATATTCGCTTCGAAAGAAATCATCCCAGAGCACAAAAAAATTCGCTTCCAAGGAAATCACCCTAGAACACTAATAATTCCCTTTCAAAGAAATCACACGAGAACAAAAAAAATTCACCTCCAACGAAATTACCAGAGAACAGAAAAAGTTTGCTTCCATCGAAATCACGGCAGAACACCAAAAATTTGCTTCCAACGAAATCACCCAGGAACACAAAAAATTCGCTCCAACGAAATGACTCCAGAGCACAGGAAACCCGCTTCGAACGAAATGATACCATACTTCAAAAATTTGCTTCCATCGAAATCACCTGAAAACACAAAAAATTCGCTTCCAACGAAATTACCCCCGAACACAAAAATTCGCTTTCATCGAAATCACCACAGAACACAAAAAATTCGCTTCCAACAAAATCACCCTAGAACACAAAAAATTCCCTTTCAACGAAATCACACTAGAACACAAAAAATTCACTTCCAACGAAATCAGCCCAAAGCACAAAAAATTCCCTTTCAACGAAATTACTCCAGAGCACAGAAAACAAGCTTCCAACGAAATGACCACCTACTTCAAAATTTTGCTTCCATCAATAAAACAGAACACAAAAAATTCACTTGCAACGAAATCGTCTGAGAACACAAATATTCGCTTCCAACGGAATGACTCCAGAGCACAGAAAACACGCTTCCAACTAAATGACCCCAGAACACTAAAAATTCGCGGCCAAAGAAATGACCACAGAACACAAAAAATTCCCTTTCAACGAAATCACCCGAGAACACAAAAAATTCACTTCCAACGAAATCACCACAGAGTACCAAAAATTTGCTTCCAACAAAATGACTCCAGAATACAGAAAACATGCTTCCAACGAAATGACACACTATTTCAAAATTTGCTTCCATCGAAAAGACCGGAGAACAGAAAAAATTCTCTTCCAACGATATTACCCCAGAAGACAAAAAATTCTTTTCCAACGAAAACTCCTGAGAACACAAATATTCGCTTCCAAAGATATCATCCCAGAGCACAAAAAATTCCGTTTCAACGAAATCACCCGAGAACACAAAAATATCGCTTCCAATGAAATCACCCGAGAGCACAAAAAATTCGCTTCCAACGAAATGACTCCAGAGCACAGAAAACAATTTACCAATGAAATGACCCGAGAACACAAAAAATTCGCTTCCAAAGAAATCACCCTAGAACATAAAAAATTGGCTTCCATTAAAATAACCACAGAAGACAAAAAATTCCCTTCCAATAAATCACCTGAGAACAAAAAAATTCACGTCCAACGAAATTACCCCAGAATAGAAAAAATTTGCTTCCAACGAAATCACCCCAGAGCACAAAAAATTCCCTTCCAATAAATCACCTGAGAACAAAAATATTGGCTTCCCACAAAATTACCCCAGAATGGAAAAAATTTCCTTCCATTGAAATCACCGCAGAACACAAAAAAATTGCTTCCAACGAAAAGACTCCAGAGCACAGAAAACACGCTTCCAACGAAATCACCCCAGAACACAAAAAATTTGCTTCCAATGAAATCAACCCAGAACACAAAAAATTTGCTTCCAAAGAAATGACTCCAGAGCACAGAAAACACGCTTCCAAAGAAATGACCCCAGAACACAAAAAATTCCCTTTCAACGAAATCACCACAGAACACAAAAAATTTGCTTCCAAAGAAATTACCCCAGAACACAAAATATTCGCTTCCAGTGAAATCACCCCAGATCTCAAAAACTTCATTTCCAAAGAAATCACACCAGAACAGAGAAAAATTCGCTTCTAACAAAATGACTCCAAAAGACATAAAACCCGCTTCCAAGAATATTACCCCAGAAAACAAAAAATTCACTTTCAACTATATCACCACAGAACACAAAAAATTCGCTTCCAACAATATCACCCCAGGAACACAAAAAATTCGCTTCCAACGAAATCTCCTGAGAACACAAATATTCGCTTCCAAAGTAATCACCCCAGACCACAGAAAACACGCTTCCAACGAAATCACCCCAGACCACCAAAAATTCGCTTCTAACAAAATCACCCCAGAACACAAAAAATTCGCTTCCAAAGAAATGAATCCAGAGCACAGAAAACACGCTTCCAACGAAATGACACCAGAACACTAAAAATTCCCTTTCAACGAAATCACCCTAGAACACAAAAAATTCGCTTCCAACGTAATTACCCCAGAAAACAAAAAATTCGCTTCCAAAGAAATCACACCAAAGCACCAAAAATTCCCTTCCAATGAAGTGACTCCAGAGCACAGAAAACACGCTTCCAACGAAATGACCCCCTACTTCAAAAATTTGCTTTCATCGAAAAAACCGGAGAACACAAAAAATTCGCTTCCAACGAAATTACCCCAGAACACAAAAAAATTCGCTTGCAATGAAATCTTCAGAGAACATGAATATTCGCTTCCAACGAAATCACCCAAGAACACAAAAAATTCGCTTCCAACGAAATGACTCTAGAGCACAGAAAACAGGCTTCCAACGAAATGATCCCATACTTCAAAAATTTGCTTCCATCGAAAACACCCGAGAACACAAAAATTCGCTGCCAACAAAATTACCCCAGAACATAAAAAATTTGCTTTCATGGAAATCACCCAAGAACACAAAAAATTGGCTTCCAACGAAATCACCCGAGAACACAAAATATTCGCTTCCAACGAAATTGCCCCAGAGCACAAAAAATTAACTTCCAATGAAATGACTCCAGAGCACAGAAAACACGCTTCCAACAAAATGGCCCCCTACTTCAAAAATTTGCTTCCATCAAAATCACCCTAGAACACAAAAAATTTGCTTCCAACGAAATTACCCAAGAACACAAAAAATTAGCTTCCAACGAACTATCCTGAGAACACAAATATTCGCTTCCAAAGAAATCATCCCAGAGCACAAAAAAATTCACTTCCTCGAAATCACCCTGGAACACAAAAAATTCGCTTCCAACAAAATGACTCCAGAGCACAGAAAACAAACTTCGAACAAAATGATACCATACTTCAAAAATTTGCTTCCATTGAAATCAACCGAGAACACAAAAAATTCGCTTCCAACGAAATGACTCCTGAGCATAGAAAACACGCTACCAACGAAATGACCCCAGAACACAAAAAATTCGCTTCCATCAAAATCACCCTAGAACACAAATAGTTTGTTTCCAAAGAAATCATACCAGACCACAAAAAATTCGCTACCAACGAAATCACCCCAGATCACAAAATCTTCATTTCCAACGAAATCACACCAGAACAGAGAAAAATTCGCTTTTAGCGAAATGACTCCAAAGGACATAAAACCCGCTTCCAACAAAATTACCCCAGATCACAAAAAATTCCCTTCCAATGAAATCACCACAGAACACACACACAAAAAAATTCGCTTCCAATGAAATTACCCCAGAACGCAAAACATTCTCTTACAACAAAAACATTCCAGAGCAAAAAAAATGCGTTTCCAACAAAATCACACCAGAACAGAGAAAAATTCGCTTCCAATGAAATGACTACAAAGGACATAAAACCCTCTTCCAACAAAATTACCCCAGAACGCCAAAAATTCGCACCCACGGAAATCTCCCCAGAACACAAAAAAATCGCTTCGATAGAAATCAACCCAGAACACAAAAAATTCGCTTCCATCAAAATGACTCCAGAGCACAGGAAACACGCTTCCAAATAAATCACCCCATACTTCAAAAAATTCGCTAACAACGATATCATCCCAGACCACAAAAAATTCGCTTCCTTCGAAATCACCCGAGATCACAAAAAATTTGTTTCCAACGAAATCACCCCAGAGCACAGAAAACACGCTTCCAACGTAATCACCCCATACTTCAAAAAATTCGCTAACAACGAAATAAACCCAGACCACAAAAAATTCGCTTCCAACGAAATTACCCCAGAAAACATAAAATTCACTTCCATCAAAATCACCCGAGGAACACAAAATATTCGCTTCCAACAAAATCACCCCAGAGCACAAAAAATTCGTTTACAAGGAAAACACCCTAGAACACAAAAAATTCGCTTCCATCAAAATGACTCCAGAGCACAGGAAACACGCTTCCAAATAAATCACCCCATACTTCAAAAAATTCGCTAACAACGATATCATCCCAGACCACAAAAAATTCGCTTCCTTCGAAATCACCCCAGAGCACAAAAAAATTCGTTTCCAACGAAATCACCGCAGATCACAAAAACTTCATTTCCAACGAAATCACACCAGAACAGAGAAAAATTCGCTTCTAACGAAATTACTCCAAAGGACATAAAATCTGCTTCCAAGGACATTACCCCAGAACACAAAAAATTCGCTTCCAACGAAATCACCCCAGAACACAAAAAATTTGCTTCCAACAATATCACCCCAGAACACAAAAAAATTCGCTTCCAACGAAATCTCCTGAGAACACAAATATTCGCTTCCAAAGTAATCACTCCAGACCACAGAAAACACGCTTCCAACGAAATCACCCCAGACCACCAAAAATTCGCTTCCAACGAAATCACCCCAGAAGACAAAAAATTCGCTTCCAACGAAATTGCCCCAGAACACAAAAAATTTGCTTCCAACGAAATCACCCCAGAACACAAATATTTCGCTTCCAAGGAAATGACTCCAGAGCACAGAAAACACGCTTGCAATGAAATGACCCCCTGCTTCAAAAATTTGCTTCATTGGAAAAAAACGGAGAAAACAAAAAATTCCCTTCAAAGGAAATTACCCCAGAACACAAAAAAATTCGCTTTCAACGCAATGACTCCAGAGCACAGAAAACACGCTCCAAACGAAATGATCCCAATCTTCAAAAATTTGCTTCCATCGAAATCACCCGAAAACACACAAAATTCACTTCCAACGAAATTACGCCAGAACACAAAATATTCGCTTGCAACGAAATCTTCTGAGAACACATATATTCGCTTCCAACGAAATCACCCCAGAACACAAAAAATTCGCTTCCAACATAATGACTCGAGAGCAGAGAAACCACGCTTCCAATGAAATGACCCCATATTTCAAAAATTTAGTTCCATCGAAATCACCCGAGAACACAAAAAATTCGCTTCCAACAAATTTACCCAAGAACACAAAAAATTTGCTTCCAACGAAATCTCTGAGAACACAAATATTTGCTTCCAAAGAAATCATCCCAGAGCACAAAAAAATTCGCTTCCACCGAAATCACCCTGGAACACAAAAAAATCCCTTTCATCGAAAACACCCGAGAACACAAAAAATTCACGTCCAACGAAATTACCACAGAACAGAAAAAATTTGCTTACATCGAAATCACCCCTGAACACAAAAAATTCGCTTCCAACGAAATCACCCTAGAACACAAAACATTTCCTTTCAACGAAATCACCCGAGAACACAAAATATTCACGTCCAAAGAAATCACCACAGAGAACAAAAAATTCGCTTCCAACGAAATGACTCCAGAGCACAGAAAACACGCTTCCAACGAAGAGTCCCCCTACTTCAAAAATTTGCTACCATCGAAAAAACCGGAGAACACAAAAAATTCGCTTCCAATGAAATTACCTTAGAACACAAAAAATTCGCTTCCAAAGAAATCACCCCGGGACACAAAAAAATTGCTTCCAACGAAATGACTCCAGAGCACAGAAAACAGGCTTCCAACGAAATGACCCCATATTTCAAAAATTTGCTTCCATTGAAATCACCCGAGAACACAAAAAATTAGCTTTCAACGAAATTACCCCAGAACACAAAATATTCGCTTCCAACGAAATCTCCTGAGAACACAAATATTCGCTTCGAAAGAAATCATCCCAGAGCACAAAAAAATTCGCTTCCAACGAAATCACCCTAGAACACAAATAATTCCCTTTCAAAGAAATCACCCGAGAACACAAAAAATTCGCTTCCAACAAAATCAACCCAGAGCACAAAAAATTCGCTTCCAATGAAATGACTCCAGAGCACCGAAAACATGCTTCCAACGAAATGACCTCCTACTTCAAAAATTTACTTCCATCGAAAAAACCAGAGAACAGAAAAAATTCGATTGCAACGAAATCTTCTGAGAACACAAATATTCGCTTCCAACGAAATCTCCCCAGAACACAAAAAATTCGCTTCCAACGAAATGACTCCAGAGCACAGAAAACACGCTTCGAACAAATGATACCATACTTCAAAAATTTGTTTCCATTGAAATCACCCGAGAACACAAAATATTCACTTCCAACGAAATCACCCCAGAACACAAAAAATTCGCTTCCAAGGAAATCACCCCAGAACACAAAAAATTCGCTTCCAATGAAATTACCCCAGAACACAAAAAATTCGCTTGCAAGGAAATCTTCTGAGAACACAAATATTTGCTTCCAAAGAAATCATCCCAGAGCACAAAAAAATTCGCTTCCAAAAAAATCACCCTAGAACACAAAAAATTCACGTCCAACGAAATTACCCCAGAACACAAGAAAATCGCTTCCAACGAAATTACCCGAGAAGACAAAAATTGCGCTTCCAACAAAATCACCCCAGAGCACAAAAAATTCGATTCCAACGAAATGACTCCAGAGCACAGAAAACACCCTTCCAATGAAATGATACCATACTTGAAAAATTTGTTCCATCGAAATCACCCGAGAACACAAAAAATTCGCTTCCAACGAAATGACTCCAGAGCACAGAAAACACGCTTCCAACGAAATGACCCCAGAACACAAAAAATTCCCTTTTAACGAAATCTCCCGAGAACACAAAAAATTCGCTTCCAACGAAATCACCCCAGAGCAACAAAAATTCCCTTCCAACGAAGTGACTCCAGAGCACAGAAAACACGCTTCTAACGAAATGACCCCCTACATCAAAAATTTGCTTCCATCGAAAAAACCTGAGAACACAAAAAATTCGCTTCCAACAACATTACCCCAGAACACAAAAAAATTCGCTTGCAACGAAATCTTCTGAGAACACGAATATTCGCTTCCAGGAAGTCACCCAAGAACACAAAAAATTCGCTTCCAACAAAATGACTCCAGAGCACAGAAAACACGCTTCGAACGAAATGATACCATACTTCAAAAATTTGTTTCCATTGAAATCACCCGAGAACACAAAATATTCGCTTCCAACGATATCACCCCAGAACACAAAAAATTCGCTTGCAAGGAAATCTTCTGAGAAAACAAATATTCGCTTCCAAAGAAATCATCCCAGAGCACAAAAAAATTCGCTTCCAAAAAAATCACCCTAGAACACAAAAAATTCACGTCCAACGAAATTACCCGAGAACACAAGAAAATCGCTTCCAAAAAAATTACCCGAGAACACAAAAATTTCGCTTCCAACAAAATCACCGCAGAGCACAAAAAATTCGATTACAACGAAATGACTCCAGAGCACAGAAAACACGCTTTCAAGGAAATGATCCAATACTTCAAAAATTGGCTTCCATCGAAATCACCCGAGAACACAAAAAATTCACTTCCAACGAAATTATCCCTGAAAACAAAAAATGCGCCTCCAACGAAATCACCCCAGAGCACAAAAAATTTGCTTCCAACGAAGTGACTCCAGAGTAGAGAAAACACGCTTCCAACGAAATGACTCCCTACTTCAAAAATTTGCTTCCATCGAAAAATCCTGAGAACACAAAAATTTCTATTCCAACGATATTACCCCAGAACAAAAAAAATTCGCTTCCAAAGAAATGCCTCTAGAGCACAGAATACACTCTTCCAACGAAATGACCCCATATTTCAAAAATTTGCTTCCATTGAAATAATATAAGAACACAGAAAATTCTCTTCCAAAGATATTACACAAGAAGACAAAAAATTGTTTTCCCACGAAATCACCCGAGAACACAAAAAATTCTCTTTAAAAGAAATCACCTGAGAACACAAAAAATGTGCTTCCAACGAAATCACGCCTGAGCACCAAAAATTCCCTTCCAACGAAGTGACTCCAGAGCACAGAAAACACGCTTCCAACGAAATGACCCCCTACTTCAAAAATTTGCTTCCATCGAAGAAAAAGGAGAACACAAAAAATTCTCTTCCAACGATATTACCCCAGAAGAAAAAATTCTTTTCCAACGAAATCTCCTGAGAACAAAAATATTCGCTTCCAAAGATATCATCCCAGAGCACAAAAAATTCGCTTCCAACGAAATCACCCTAAAACATAAAAAATTCGCTTCCATCGAAATCACCACAGAAGACAAAAATTTCGCTTCCAACAAAATCACCCCATAGCACAAAAAATTGTCTTCCAACGAAATGACTCCAGAGCACAGAAAACACGCTTCCAAGGAAATGATCCCATACTTCAAAAATTGGCTTCCATCGAAAGCACCCAAGAACACAAAAAATTCACTTCCAACGAAATTATCCCAGAACACAAAAAATGCGCTTCCAACGAAATCACCCCAGAGCACAAAAAAATTCGCTTCCATCGAAATGACTCCAGAGCACAGAAAACACGCTTCCAACGAAATGACTCCCTACTTCAAAAATTTGCTTCCATCGAAAAATCCTGAGAGCACAAAAATTTCTATTCCAACGAAATTACACCAGAACACAAAAAATTCGCTTCCAACGAAATCACCCTCGAACACAAAAAATTCCCTTTCAACGAAATCACCCGAGAATACAAAAAATTCGCCTCCAACATAATCAACCCAGAGCACAAAAAATTCGATTCCGACAAAATGACTCCAGAGCACAGAAAATACGCTTCAAATGAAATGACCCCAGAACACCAAAAATTCGCTTCCAAAGAAATGACTCCAGAACATAGAAAACACCCTAGAACATAAAAAAATTGCTTCCATCGAAATCACCACAGAGACAAAAAATTCGCTTCCAACCAAATCACCCCAGAGCACAATAAATTCGCTTCCAACAAAATCACCCCAAAGCAGAAAAAATTTGCTTCCAAAGAAATGACCGTATACTTCAAAAATTTGCTTCCATTGAAATCACATGAGGACACAAAAAATTCGCTTCCAAACCAATTACCCCAGACCACAAAAAAGTCGCTTGCAACGAAATCTTCTGAGAACACAAATATTTGCTTCCATCGAACTCACCCCAGAACACAAAAAATTCGCTTCAATAGAAATGACTCCAGAGCACAGAAAACACACTTCCAACGAAATGATCCCATACTTCAAAAATTTCCTACAATCGAAATCACCCCAGAACACAAAAAATTCCCTTCTAACGAAGTTACCCCAGAACACAAAAAATTTGCTTCCAACGAAATGACTCCAGAGCACAAAAACACGCTTCCAAGGCAATGACCCCCTATTTCAAAAATTTGCTTCTATCGAAATACCGGAGAACACAAAAAATTCTCTTCCAACGAGATTACCCCAGAAGACAAAAAATTCTTTTCCAATGAAATCTCCTGAGAACAAAAATATTCGCTTCCAAAGATATCATCCCAGAGCACAAAAAATTCGCTTCCAACGAAAGCACCCTTGAACACAAAAATTCCCTTTCAACGAAATCACCCGAGAACAAAAAGAATTCGCTTCCAACGAAATCACCCCAGAACACAAAAAATTCGCTTGCAACAAAATCTCCTGAGAACACAAATATTCGCTTCCAACGAAATTACCCCAGAACACAAAAAATTCGCTTCCAACGAAATCACCGCAGAACACAAAAAATTCCCTTGCAAGGAAATCTCCTGAGAACACAAATATTTGCTTCCAACGAAATCACCCCGGAGCACCAAAAAATTCGCTTCCAATGAAATGACTCCAGAGCACACAAAACACGCTTCCAATGAAATGAGCACAGAACACAAAAAATTCCCTTCCAACGAAATCACCCTAGAATATAAAACACTCGCTTCCTTCGAAATCACCACAGAAGACAAAAAATTCGCTTCCAACCAAATCACCCAAGAGCACAAAAAATTTGCTTCCAAAGAAATTACCCCAGAATACAAAAAATTCGCTTGCAACGAAATCTTCCGAAAAAACATATATTCGCTTCCAACGAAATCAACCCAGAACACAAAAAATTCGTTTCCAACGAAGTGACTCCAGAGCACAGAAAACACGCTTCCAAAGAAATGACCCGATATTTCAAAAATTTGCTTCCATCGAAATCACCCGAGAACACAAAAAAATTCGCTTCGAACGAAATGACTCCAGAGCACAGAAAACATGCTTCCAACGAAATGACCCCATATTTCAAAAATTTGCTTCCATCGAAATCACCCAAGAATACAAAAAATTCGCTTCCAACGAAATTACCGAAGAACACAAACAATTCACTTCCAACGAAATCTCCTGATAACACAAATATTCGCTTCCAAAGTAATCATCCAAGGGCACAAAAAAATTCGCTTCCAACAAAATCACCCTAGAACACAAAAAATTCCCTTTCAGTGAAATCACCCGAGAACACAAAAAATTCACGTCTAACGAAATTACCACAGAACAGAAAAAATTTGCTTCCATCGAAATCACCCCAGAACACAAAAAATTAGCTTTAAACGAAATCACCTGAGAACACAAAAAATTCGCTTCAAACGGAATCACCAAAGAGCACAAAATATTCGCTTCCAATGAAATGACTCCAAAGCACAGAAAACACGCTTCGAAAGAAAGGACCCCAGAACACAAAAAATTCGCTTCCAATGAAATCACCCTAGAACATAAAAAATTCGCTTTCAACGAAATCACCCAAGAACACAAAAAAATTCGCTTCCAACGAAATGACTCCAGAGCACAGAAAACATGCTTCCAATGAAATGACCCCAGAACACAAAAAATTCCCTTCCAAGAAAATCACCCTAGAACATAAAACCTTCCCTTCCTTCGAAATCACCACAGAAGACAAAAATGCGCTTCCAACCAAATCACCCAAGAGCACAAAAAATTCGCTTCCAACGAAATCACCCTAAAACACAAAAAATTCGCTTGCAACGAAATCTCCTGAGAACACAAATATTCGCTTCCAACGAAATCACCCCAGAGCACAAAAAATTCGCTTCCAACAAAATGACTCCAGAGCACAGAAAACACGCTTCCAATGAAAAGACCCCCTACTTCAATAATTTGCTTCCATTGAAAAAACTGGAGAACAAAAAAAAATTCTTCCAAAGATATGACCCCTGAAGACAAAAAATTCTTTTCCAACGAAATCTCCTGAGAACACAAATATTCGCTTCCAAAGATATCATTCCAGAGCACAAAAAAATTCGCTTCCAACAAAATTACCCTAGAACACAAAAAATTCACTTTCAACGAAATCTCCCGAGAACACAAAAAATTCACGTCCAACGAAAATAACCCAGAACACAAAAAATTCGCTTGCAACAAAATCTTCTGAGAACACTTATATTCACTTCCAACCAAATCACCACAGAACACAACAAATTCGCTTCCAAAGAAATGAATCCAGAGCACAGAAAACACGCTTCCAACGAAATTACCCCCTACTTCAAAAATTTGCTTCCATCGAAAACACCGGAGAACACAAAAAATTCTCTTCCAACGATATTACCCCAGAAGACAAAAAATTCTTTTCCAACGAAATCTCCTGAGAACACAAATATTCGCTTCCAAAGATATCATCCCAGAGCACAAAAAATTCGCTTCCAACGAAATCACCCTAGAACACAAAAAATTCGCTTTCAACGAAATCTCCTGAGAACACATATATTCGCTTCCAACGAAATCACCCCAGAGCACAAAAAATTCGCTTCCAACAAAATGACTCTACAGCAAAGAAAACACGCTTCCAATGAAATGACCCCTGAACACAAAAAATTCGCCTCCAACGAAATCACCCTAAAACATAAAAAATTTGCTTCCATCGAAATCACCACAGAAGACAAAAAATTCGCTTCTAACCAAATCACCCCAGAGCACAAAAAATTTGCTTCGAACGAAATCACCCCAGAGCACAAAAAATTCGTTTCCAACGAAATGAATCCAGAGCACAGAAAACATGCTTCCAACGAAATGACCCCATATTTCAAAAATTTGCTTCCATTGAAATCACCCAAGAACACAAAAAATTTGCGTCCAAAGAAATTACCCCAGAACACAAAAAATTCGCTTCCAACAAAATCTCCTGATATCACAAATATTCGCTTCCAAAGAAATCATCCAAGAGCACAAAAAAATTCGCTTCCAACAAAATCACCCTAGAACACAAAAAATTCGCTTTCAACGAAATCACCCGAGAACACTAAAAGTTCACTTCCAACAAAATTACCACAGAACAGAAAAAATTTGCTTCCATTGAAATCACCCCAGAACACAAAAAATTCGCTTCCAAAGCAATCACGCTAGAATAGAAAAAATGAGCTATAAACGAAATCACCTGAGAACACAAAAAATTCGCTTCCAACAAAATCACCACAGAGCACAAAATATTCGCTTCCAACATAATGACTCGAGAGCAGAGAAACCACGCTTCCAACGAAATGACCCCATATTTCAAAAATTTAGTTCCATTGAAATCACCCAAGAACACAAAAAATTTGCGTCCAAAGAAATTACCCCAGAACACAAAAAATTCGCTTCCAACAAAATCTCCTGATATCACAAATATTCGCTTCCAAAGAAATCATCCAAGAGCACAAAAAAATTCGCTTCCAACAAAATCACCCTAGAACACAAAAAATTCGCTTTCAACGAAATCACCCGAGAACACTAAAAGTTCACTTCCAACAAAATTACCACAGAACAGAAAAAATTTGCTTCCATTGAAATCACCCCAGAACACAAAAAATTCGCTTCCAAAGCAATCACGCTAGAATAGAAAAAATGAGCTATAAACGAAATCACCTGAGAACACAAAAAATTCGCTTCCAACAAAATCACCACAGAGCACAAAATATTCGCTTCCAACATAATGACTCGAGAGCAGAGAAACCACGCTTCCAACGAAATGACCCCATATTTCAAAAATTTAGTTCCATCGAAATCACCCGAGAACACAAAAAATTCGCTTCCAACGAATTTACCCAAGAACACAAAAAATTTGCTTCCAACGAAATCTCTGAGAACACAAATATTCGCTTCCAAAGAAATCATCCCAGAGCACAAAAAAATTCGCTTCCACCGAAATCACCCTGGAACACAAAAAAATCCCTTTCATCGAAAACACCCGAGAACACAAAAAATTCACGTCCAACGAAATTACCACAGAACAGAAAAAATTTGCTTACATCGAAATCACCCCTGAACACAAAAAATTCGCTTCCAACGAAATCACCCTAGAACACAAAACATTTCCTTTCAACGAAATCACCCGAGAACACAAAATATTCACGTCCAAAGAAATCACCACAGAGAACAAAAAATTCGCTTCCAATGAAATGACTCCAGAGCACAGAAAACACGCTTCCAACGAAGTGTCCCCCTACTTCAAAAATTTGCTACCATCGAAAAAACCGGAGAACACAAAAAATTCGCTTCCAATGAAATTACCTTAGAACACAAAAAATTCGCTTCCAAAGAAATCATCCCGGGACACAAAAAAATTGCTTCCAAAGAAATGACTCCAGAGCACAGAAAACAGGCTTCCAACGAAATGACCCCATATTTCAAAAATTTGCTTCCATTGAAATCACCCGAGAACACAAAAAATTAGCTTTCAACGAAATTACCCCAGAACACAAAATATTCGCTTCCAACGAAATCTCCTGAGAACACAAATATTCGCTTCGAAAGAAATCATCCCAGAGCACAAAAAAATTCGCTTCCAACGAAATCACCCTAGAACACAAATAATTCCCTTTCAAAGAAATCACCCGAGAACACAAAAAATTCGCTTCCAACGAAATCAACCCAGAGCACAAAAAATTCGCTTCCAACGAAATGACTCCAGAGCACCGAAAACATGCTTCCAACGAAATGACCTCCTACTTCAAAAATTTACTTCCATCGAAAAAACCGGAGAACAGAAAAAATTCGATTGCAACGAAATCTTCTGAGAACACAAATATTTGCTTCCAAAGAAATCATCCCAGAGCACAAAAAAATTCGCTTCCAAATAAATCACCCTAGAACACAAAAAATTCACGTCCAACGAAATTACCCCAGAACACAAGAAAATCGCTTCCAAAGAAATTACCCGAGAACACAAAAATTGCGCTTCCAACAAAATCACCCCAGAGCACAAAAAATTCGATTCCAACGAAATGACTCCAGAGCACAGAAAACACCCTTCCAATGAAATGATACCATACTTCAAAAATTTGTTCCATCGAAATCACCCGAGAACACAAAAAATTCGCTTCCAACGAAATGACTCCAGAGCACAGAAAACAGGCTTCCAACGAAATGACCCCATATTTCAAAAATTTGCTTCCATTGAAATCACCCGAGAACACAAAATATTCGCTTCCAACGAAATCTCCTGAGAACACAAATATTCGCTTTGAAAGAAATCATCCCAGAGCACAAAAAAATTCACTTCCAACGAAATCACCCTAGAACACAAATAATTCCCTTTCAAAGAAATCACCCGAGAACACAAAAAATTCGCTTCCAACAAAATCAACCCAGAGCACAAAAAATTCGCTTCCAACGAAATGACTCCAGAGCACCGAAAACATGCTTCCAACGAAATGACCTCCTACTTCAAAAATTTACTTCCATCGAAAAAACCGGAGAAGAGAAAAAATTCGATTGCAATGAAATCTTCTGAGAACACAAATATTCGCTTCCAACGAAATCTCCCCAGAACACAAAAAATTCGCTTCCAACGAAATGACTCCAGAGCACAGAAAACACGCTTCGAACAAATGATACCATACTTCAAAAATTTGTTTCCATTGAAATCACCCGAGAACACAAAATATTCACTTCCAACGAAATCACCCCAGAACACAAAAAATTCGCTTCCAAGGAAATCACCCCAGAACACAAAAAATTCGCTTGCAAGGAAATCTTCTGAGAACACAAATATTTGCTTCCAAAGAAATCATCCCAGAGCACAAAAAAAATTCGCTTCCAAAAAAATCACCCTAGAACACAAAAAATTCACGTCCAACGAAATTACCCCAGAACACAAGAAAATCGCTTCCAACGAAATTACCCGAGAACACAAAAATTGCGCTTCCAACAAAATCACCCCAGAGCACAAAAAATTCGATTCCAACGAAATGACTCCAGAGCACAGAAAACACCCTTCCAATGAAATGATACCATACTTCAAAAATATGTTCCATCGAAATCACCCGAGAACACAAAAAATTCGCTTCCAACGAAATGACTCCAGAGCACAGAAAACACGCTTCCAACGAAATGACCCCAGAACACAAAAAATTCCCTTTTAACGAAATCTCCCGAGAACACAAAAAATTCGCTTCCAACGAAATCACCCCAGAGCAACAAAAATTCCCTTCCAACGAAGTGACTCCAGAGCACAGAAAACACGCTTCTAACGAAATGACTCCCTACATCAAAAATTTGCTTCCATCGAAAAAACCTGAGAACACAAAAAATTCGCTTCCAACATTACCCCAGAACACAAAAAAATTCGCTTGCAACGAAATCTTCTGAGAACACGAATATTCGCTTCCAGGAAGTCACCCAAGAACACAAAAAATTCGCTTCCAACAAAATGACTCCAGAGCACAGAAAACACGCTTCGAACGAAATGATACCATACTTCAAAAATTTGTTTCCATTGAAATCACCCGAGAACACAAAATATTCGCTTCCAACGATATCACCCCAGAACACAAAAAATTCGCTTGCAAGGAAATCTTCTGAGAAAACAAATATTCGCTTCCAAAGAAATCATCCCAGAGCACAAAAAAATTCGCTTCCAAAAAAATCACCCTAGAACACAAAAAATTCACGTCCAACGAAATTACCCGAGAACACAAGAAAATCGCTTCCAAAAAAATTACCCGAGAACAAAAAATTTCGCTTCCAACAAAATCACCGCAGAGCACAAAAAATTCGATTACAACGAAATGACTCCAGAGCACAGAAAACACGCTTTCAAGGAAATGATCCAATACTTCAAAAATTGGCTTCCATCGAAATCACCCGAGAACACAAAAAATTCACTTCCAACGAAATTATCCCTGAAAACAAAAAATGCGCCTCCAACGAAATCACCCCAGAGCACAAAAAATTTGCTTCCAACGAAGTGACTCCAGAGTAGAGAAAACACGCTTCCAACGAAATGACTCCCTACTTCAAAAATTTGCTTCCATCGAAAAATCCTGAGAACACAAAAATTTCTATTCCAACGATATTACCCCAGAACAAAAAAAATTCGCTTCCAAAGAAATGCCTCTAGAGCACAGAATACACTCTTCCAACGAAATGACCCCATATTTCAAAAATTTGTTTCCATTGAAATAATATAAGAACACAGAAAATTCTCTTCCAAAGATATTACACAAGAAGACAAAAAATTGTTTTCCCACGAAATCACCCGAGAACACAAAAAATTCTCTTTAAAAGAAATCACCTGAGAACACAAAAAATGTGCTTCCAACGAAATCACGCCTGAGCACCAAAAATTCCCTTCCAACGAAGTGACTCCAGAGCACAGAAAACACGCTTCCAACGAAATGACCCCCTACTTCAAAAATTTGCTTCCATCGAAGAAAAAGGAGAACACAAAAAATTCTCTTCCAACGATATTACCCCAGAAGAAAAAATTCTTTTCCAACGAAATCTCCTGAGAACACAAATATTCGCTTCCAAAGATATCATCCCAGAGCACAAAAAATTCGCTTCCAACGAAATCACCACAGAAGACAAAAATTTCGCTTCCAACAAAATCACCCCATAGCACAAAAAATTGTCTTCCAACGAAATGACTCCAGAGCACAGAAAACACGCTTCCAAGGAAATGATCCCATACTTCAAAAATTGGCTTCCATCGAAATCACCCAAGAACACAAAAAATTCACTTCCAACGAAATTATCCCAGAACACAAAAAATGCGCTTCCAACGAAATCACCCCAGAGCACAAAAAAATTCGCTTCCATCGAAATGACTCCAGAGCACAGAAAACACGCTTCTAACGAAATGACTCCCTACTTCAAAAATTTGCTTCCATCGAAAAATCCTGAGAGCACAAAAATTTCTATTCCAACGAAATTACACCAGAACACAAAAAATTCGCTTCCAACGAAATCACCCTAGAATATAAAACACTCGCTTCCTTCGAAATCACCACAGAAGACAAAAAATTCGCTTCCAACCAAATCACCCAAGAGCACAAAAAATTTGCTTCCAAAGAAATTACCCCAGAATACAAAAAATTCGCTTGCAACGAAATCTTCCGAAAAAACATATATTCGCTTCCAACGAAATCAACCCAGAACACAAAAAATTCGTTTCCAACGAAGTGACTCCAGAGCACAGAAAACACGCTTCCAAAGAAATGACCCGATATTTCAAAAATTTGCTTCCATCGAAATCACCCGAGAACACAAAAAAATTCGCTTCGAACGAAATGACTCCAGAGCACAGAAAACATGCTTCCAACGAAATGACCCCATATTTCAAAAATTTGCTTCCATCGAAATCACCCAAGAATACAAAAAATTCGCTTCCAATGAAATTACCGAAGAACACAAACAATTCACTTCCAACGAAATCTCCTGATAACACAAATATTCGCTTCCAAAGTAATCATCCAAGGGCACAAAAAAATTCGCTTCCAACAAAATCACCCTAGAACACAAAAAATTCTCTTTCAGTGAAATCACCCGAGAACACAAAAAATTCACGTCTAACGAAATTACCACAGAACAGAAAAAATTTGCTTCCATCGAAATCACCCCAGAACACAAAAAATTAGCTTTAAACGAAATCACCTGAGAACACAAAAAATTCGCTTCAAACGGAATCACCAAAGAGCACAAAATATTCGCTTCCAATGAAATGACTCCAAAGCACAGAAAACACGCTTCGAAAGAAAGGACCCCAGAACACAAAAAATTCGCTTCCAATGAAATCACCCTAGAACATAAAAAATTCGCTTTCAACGAAATCACCCAAGAACACAAAAAAATTCGCTTCCAACGAAATGACTCCAGAGCACAGAAAACACGCTTCCAATGAAATGACCCCAGAACACAAAAAATTCCCTTCCAAGAAAATCACCCTAGAACATAAAACCTTCCCTTCCTTCGAAATCACCACAGAAGACAAAAAATGCGCTTCCAACCAAATCACCCAAGAGCACAAAAAATTCGCTTCCAACGAAATCACCCTAAAACACAAAAAATTCGCTTGCAACGAAATCTCCTGAGAACACAAATATTCGCTTCCAACGAAATCACCCCAGAGCACAAAAAATTCGCTTCCAACAAAATGACTCCAGAGCACAGAAAACACGCTTCCAATGAAAAGACCCCCTACTTCAATAATTTGCTTCCATTGAAAAAACTGGAGAACAAAAAAAATATTCTTCCAAAGATATGACCCCTGAAGACAAAAAATTCTTTTCCAACGAAATCTCCTGAGAACACAAATATTCGCTTCCAAAGATATCATTCCAGAGCACAAAAAAATTCGCTTCCAACAAAATTACCCTAGAACACAAAAAATTCACTTTCAACGAAATCTCCCGAGAACACAAAAAATTCACGTCCAACGAAAATCAGCCAGAACACAAAAAATTCGCTTGCAACAAAATCTTCTGAGAACACTTATATTCACTTCCAACCAAATCACCACAGAACACAACAAATTCGCTTCCAAAGAAATGACTCCAGAGAACAGAAAACACGCTTCCAACGAAATGACCCCCTACTTCAAAAATTTGCTTCCATCGAAAACACCGGAGAACACAAAAAATTCTCTTCCAACGATATTACCCCAGAAGACAAAAAATTCTTTTCCAACGAAATCTCCTGAGAACACAAATATTCGCTTCCAAAGATATCATCCCAGAGCACAAAAAATTCACTTCCAACGAAATCACCCTAGAACACAAAAAATTCGCTTTCAACGAAATCTCCTGAGAACACATATATTCGCTTCCAACGAAATCACCCCAGAGCACAAAAAATTCGCTTCCAACAAAATGACTCTACAGCACAGAAAACACGCTTCCAACGAAATGACCCCCTATTTCAAAAATTTGCTTCCATCGAAAAAACCGGAGAACACAAAAAAATCTTCCAACAATATTACCCCAGAAGACAAAAAAATTCTTTTCCAACGAAATCTCCTGAGAACAGAAATATTCGCTTCCAAAGATATCATCACAGAAGAAAAAAATCGATTCCAACGAAATCACCCTAGAACACAAAAATTCCCTTTCAACGAAATCCCCCGAGAACACAAAAAATTTGCTTCAAACGAAATCACCCCAGAGCACGAAAAATTCGCTTCCAAAGATATGACTCCAGAGCACAGAAAGCACGCTTCCAATGAAATGACCCCTGAACACAAAAAATTCGCCTCCAAGGAAATCACCCTAAAACATAAAAAATTTGCTTCCATCGAAATCACCACAGAAGACAAAAAATTCGCTTCTAACCAAATCACCCCAGAGCACAAAAAATTTGCTTCGAACGAAATCACCCCAGAGCACAAAAAATTCGTTTCCAACGAAATGAATCCAGAGCACAGAAAACATGCTTCCAACGAAATGACCCCATATTTCAAAAATTTGCTTCCATTGAAATCACCCAAGAACACAAAAAATTTGCGTCCAAAGAAATTACCCCAGAACACAAAAAATTCGCTTCCAACAAAATCTCCTGATATCACAAATATTCGCTTCCAAAGAAATCATCCAAGAGCACAAAAAAATTCGCTTCCAACAAAATCACCCTAGAACACAAAAAATTCGCTTTCAACGAAATCACCCGAGAACACTAAAAGTTCACTTCCAACAAAATTACCACAGAACAGAAAAAATTTGCTTCCATTGAAATCACCCCAGAACACAAAAAATTCGCTTCCAAAGCAATCACGCTAGAATAGAAAAAATGAGCTATAAACGAAATCACCTGAGAACACAAAAAATTCGCTTCCAACAAAATCACCACAGAGCACAAAATATTCGCTTCCAACATAATGACTCGAGAGCAGAGAAACCACGCTTCCAACGAAATGACCCCATATTTCAAAAATTTAGTTCCATCGAAATCACCCGAGAACACAAAAAATTCGCTTCCAACGAATTTACCCAAGAACACAAAAAATTTGCTTCCAACGAAATCTCTGAGAACACAAATATTCGCTTCCAAAGAAATCATCCCAGAGCACAAAAAAATTCGCTTCCACCGAAATCACCCGAGAACACAAAAAAATTCGCTTCCAACGAAATCACCCCTGAGCACAAAAAATTCGCTTCCAACGAAATCACCCCAAGCACAAAAAATTCGCTTTCAATGAAATGAGCCCATACTTGAAAAATTTGTTTCATCGAAATCACCCGAGAAAACAAAAAATTCGCTTCCAACGAAATTACCCCAGAACACAAAAATTTGATTCCAAGGAAATCACCCCAGAACACAAAAAATTTGCTTCCAAAGAAATGACTCCAGAGCACAGAAAACACGCTTCCAATGAAATCACCCCATACTTCAGAAAAATTCACTTCCAACTAAATTGCCCCAGAATACAAAAAATTCGCTTCCAACGAAATCATCCAAGAACACAAAAAATTTGCTTCCATCGAAATCACCCGAGAACAGAAAAAATTTGCTTCTAACGAAATCACCCGGGAACACAAATATTAGCTTCCAATGAAATCACCCTAAAACCAAAAAATTCTTTTCCAACGAAATCTCCTGAGAACACAAATATTCGCTTCCAAAGAAATCACCCCAGAGCACCAAAAATTCGCTTCCAACGTAATTACCCTAAGGAAAAAAATTTCACTTTCAACGAAATCACCTGAGAACACAAAAAATTAACGTCCAACGAAATCAACCCAGAACACAAAAAATTCGCATCCAAAGAAATCACCCAGAACACAAAAATTTCCCTTCCAACGAAATGACTCCAAAACACAGAAAACACGCTTCCAATGAAATCACCCCAGAGCACAAAAAATTCGCTTCCAATGAAATCAACCTAGAACACAAAAAATTTGCTTCTATCCAAATCCCCTGAGAACAGAAAAAATTCGCTTCCAAAGAAATTACCCCAGAATACAAAAAATTCGCTTCCATCGAAATCCCCGCAGAGCACAAAAAAAATTGCTTCCAAAGAAATCACCCTAGAACACAAAAAATTCGCTTCCAACAAAATCACCCCAGAACACAAAAAATTTTCTTCCAAGGAAATGACTCCAATACACAGAAAACATGCTTTCAACGAAATCACCCCATACTTCAAAAAAATCACTTTCAACAAAATTGCCCCAGAACACAAAAAATTCTCTCCAACAAAATCAACCCAGAACACAAAATATTCGCTTCCATCAAAATCACCCCAGAACACAAAAAATTCGCTTCCATCGAAATCACCACAGGAAACAAAAAATTCGATTCCAAAGTAATTATCCCAGAACACAAAAATTGCTTCTATTGAAATTACCCCAGAACACAAAAAATTCACTTCCAAAGAAATCACCACAGAACACAAAAATTTTGCATCCAACGAAATGACTCCAGAGCACAGAAAACACGCTTCCAACAAAATGACCTACTACTTCAAAAACTTGCTTCCATCGAAAAAAAAAGGAGAAAACAAAAAATTCTCTTCCAACGATATTACCCCAGAATACATAAAATTCTTTTCCAACGAAATCTCCTGAGTACACAAATATTCGCTTTCAAAGATATCATCCCAGATACAAAAATTCGCTTCCAACAAAATTACCCCAGAACACAAAAAATTCGCTTGCAAAGAAATGTCCTGAGAAGACAAATATTCGCTTCCAAAGAAATCACCCCAGAGCACAAAAAATTCGCTTCCAACAAAATCACACCAAGCACAAAAAATTCGCTTTCAACGAAATCACCCCAGAACACAAAATATTCGCTTCCATCAAAATCACCCCAGAACACAAAAAATTCACTTCCATGAAATTACCCCAGAACACAAAAAATTCGCTCGAAAAGAAATGTCCTGAGAAGACAAATATTCGCTTCCAAAGAAATCACCCCAGAGCACAAAAAATTCGCTTCCAACATAATCACACCAAGCACAAAAAATTCGCTTTCAACGAAATGAGCCCATACTTCAAAAATTTGCTTCCATCGAAATCACCTAAGAACACAAAAAATTCGCTTCCAACGAAATTACCCCAGAACACAAAAATTCGCTTCCAACGAAATCACCCCAGAACACAAAAAATTTGATTCCAAAGAAATGACTCCAGAGCACAGAAAACACGCTTCCAATGAAATAACCCCATACTTCAAAAAAATTCGCTTCCAACTAAATTGCCCCAGAACACAAAAAATTTGCTTCCAACGAAATCAACCCAGAACACAAAAACTTTGCTTCCATCGAAATCACCCGAGAACAGAAAAAATTCGTTTCTAACGGAATCACCAGCGAACACAAATATTAGCTTCCAATGAAATCATCCTAAAGCACAAAAAAATTCGCATCCAACGAATTTACCCTAAGGCAAAAAAAAAATTCACTTTCAACGAAATCACCTGAGAACACAAAAAATTAACGTCCAACGAAATCAACCCAGAACACAAAAAATTCGCATCCAAAGAAATCACCCAGAACACAAAAATTTCCCTTCCAACGAAATGACTCCAAAACACAGAAAACACGCTTCCAATGAAATCACCCCAGAGCACAAAAAATTCGCTTCCAACAAAATCAACCCAGAACACAAAAAATGTGCTTCTACCCAAATCACCCGAGAACAGAAAAAATTTGCTTCCAAAGAAATTACCCCAGAACGGAAAACTTTTACTTCCATCGAAATCCCCCAGAACACAAAAAAATTCGCTTCCAACGAAATTCCCGCACAGCACAAAAAAATTGCTTCCAAAGAAATCACCCTAGAACACAAAAAATTTGCTTCCAACAAAATCACCTCAGAACACAAAAAATTTGCTTCCAAGGAAATGACTCCAATACACAGAAAACATGCTTCCAACGAAATCACCCCATACTTCAAAAAAAAAAATCACTTTCAACAAAATTGCCCCAGAACACAAAAAATTCTCTTCTAACGAAATCAACCCAGAACACAAAATATTCGCTTCCATCAAAATCACCCCAGAACACAAAAAATTCGTTTCCATCGAAATCACCCCAGAAAACAAAAAATTCGATTCCAAAGTAATTACCCCAGAACACAAAAATTGCTTCTATTGAAATTACCCCAGAACACAAAAAATTTGCTTCCAAAGAAATCACCACAGAACACAAAAATTTTGCATCCAACGAAATGACTCCAGAGCACAAAAAACACGCTTCCAACAAAATTACCTACTACTTCAAAAACTTGCTTCCATCGAAAAAAAAGGAGAAAACAAAAAATTCTCTTCCAACGATATTACCCCAGAAGACAAAAAATTCACTTCCAACTAAATCTCCTGAGAACACAAATATTCGCTTCCAAAAATATCATCCCAGAGCACAAAAAATTCGCTTCCAACGAAATCACCCTAGAACGCAAAAATTCCCTTTCAACGAAATCACCCGAGAACACAAAAAATTTGCTACCAACGAAATCACCCCAGAACACAAAAATTCGCTTCCAACGAAATGACTCCAGAGCACAGAAAACACGCTTCCAACGAAATGACCCCGTATTTCAAAAATATGCTTCCATCGAAAAAAACGGAGAACACAAAAATTCTCTTCCAACGATATTACCCCAGAAGACAAAAAATCCGCTTCCAATGAAATCACCTGGGAACACAAATATTCGCTTTCAACGAAATCACCCGAGAACACAAAAAATTTGCTTCCAAAGAAATCACCCCAGAGCACAAAAAATTGGCTTCCAACGAATGACTCCAGAGCAATGAAAACATGCTTCCAACGAAATGACCCCCTACTTCAAAAATTTGCTTCAATCGAAAAAACCAGAGAACACAAAAAATTCGCTTCCAACGAAATCACCCCAGAACACAAAAAATTCGCTTCCAACTAAATGACTCCAGAGCACAGAAAACACACTTCCAACGAAATGACCCCGTACTTCAAAAATTTGCTTCCATCGAAAAAACCGGAGAACACAAAAATTCTCTTTCAACGAAATTACCCCAGAAGACAAAAAATTCTTTTCTAACAAAATCTCCTGAGAACACAAATATTCGCATCCAACGAAATCACCCCAGAGCACAAAAAACACGTTTCCAGCGAAATGACTCCAGGGCACAGAAAACACGCTTCCAACGAAATGACCCCATACTTCAAAAACTTGCTTCCATCGAAATCACCCGAGAACACAAAAAATTCGCTTCCAAAGATATTACCCCAGACCAAAAAAAATTCATTTTCAACGAAATCTCCTGAGAACACAAATATTCGCTTTCAAAGATATCATCCCAGAGCACAAAAAAATCGCTTCCAACGAAATCGCCCTAGAACACAAAAGATTCCCTTTCAACGAAATCACCTGAGAACACAAAAACTTCGTTTCCAACGAAATTATCCTAGAGCACAAAAAATTCGCTTCCAATGAAATGGCTCCAGAGCACAGAAAACACGCTTCCAAAGAAATGACCCCCTACTTCAAAAATTTGCTTCCATCGAAAAAACCGGAGAACACAAAAAAGTCGCTTGCAATGAAATTGCCCCAGAAAAAATAATTCGCTCGTAACAAAATCTTCTGAGAACACAAATATTCGCTTCCAACTAAATCTCCACAGAACACAAAAAATTCGGTTCCAACAAAATGACTCCAGGTCACAGAAAACACGCTTCCAACGACATGACCCCATACTTCAAAAATTTGCTTCCATCGAGATCACCCAAGAACACAAAAAATTCGCTTCCAAAGAAATTACCCCAGAACAAAAAAAAATAGCTTCCAACAAAATCTCCTGAGAACACAAATATTCGCTTCCAAAGAAATCATCCCAGAGCACAAAAAATTCGTTTCCAACGAATTCACCATAGAACACAAAAAATTCCCTTCAACGAAATCACCCGAGAACACAAAAAATTCGCGTCCAACGAAATTACCCCACGATAGAGAAAATTTACTTCCAACCATATCAATCCAGAGCACAAAAAATTGCCTTCCAATAAAATCACCCGAGTACGCAAATATTTGCTAACAACGAAATTACCCCAGAACAGAAAAAATTTGCTTCCATCGAAATCACCCCAGAACACAAAAATTTCACTTCCAACGAAATCACCCCAGAACACAAAAAAATCTCTTCCAACGATATTACCCCAGAAGACAAAAAATTCGATTCCAACGAAAGCTCCAGAAAACACAAATATTTGCTTCCAAAGAAATCACCCCAGAGCACAAAAAATTCGCTTTCAACGAAATGACTCCTTAACACAGAAAACACACTTCAAACAGTCACCCAGGAACACAAAAAAAATTCGCTTCCAATGAAACAATTCCAGAGCACAAAATATTCTCTACCAACGAAATGACTCCAGAGCACAGAAAAGACGCTTCCAAGGAAATGACCCCAGAACACAAAAAATTTGCTTCCAACGTAATTACCACAGAACACAAAAAATTCGCTTCCAACAAAATCACCCGGAACACAAATATTCGCTTCCAACAAAATGACTCCAGAACACAGAAAACAAGCTACTAACGAAATCACCCCATACTTCAAAATCACTTCCAACAAAATTACCCCAGAACAGAAAAAATTTGCTTCCAACGAAATCAACCCAGAGCACAAAAAATTCCCTTCCAAAGAAATCAACCTAGAGCACTCAAAATTCGCTTTCAACGAAATCACCCCAGAACAAAAAAAATTCGTGTCCAACGAAATCAACCCAGAAAACAAAAAATTTCCTTCCAACGAAATTACCCCAGAACACAAAAAATTCGCTTCCAACAAAATCACCCCAGAGCACAAAAAATTTGCTTCCAACAAAATGACTCCAGAGCACAAGAAAACACGCTTCCAACTAAAGACCTCCTGAGCACAAAAAATTCGCTTCCAACAAAATCACCCTAGAACATAAAAAATTCGCTTTCAAATAAATCACCCGAGAACACAAAAAATTCGCTTCCAAAGAACTGACTCCAGAGCACAGAAAACACGTTTCGAACGAAATGATACCATACTTCAAAAATTTGCTTCCATCAAAATCACCTGAGAATACAAAATATTCTCTTCCAACGAAATTACCCCAGAACACAAAAAAATTCGCTTCCAAAGAAATCAACCCAGAACACAAAAAATTCACTTCCAACGAAATCACCCCAGAACACAAAAAATTTGGTTCCAATGAAATAACTGCAGAGCACAGAAAACACGCTTCCAATGAAAGGACCCCAGAAGACAAAAAATTCGCTTCCAAAGAAATCACCATAGAACATAAAAAAATTCGCTTTCAACGAAATCACCCGAGAACACAAAAAATTCGCTTCCAACGAAATTACCCTAGAACACAAAAAATTCGCTTGCAACGAAATCTCCTGAGAACACAAATATTCGCTTCAAACGAAATCACCGCGGAGCACAAAAATTTCGCTTCCAATGAAATGACTCCAGAGCACAGAAAACATGCTTCCAACAAAATGACCCCCTACTTCAAAAATTTGCGTCCATCGAAAAAACCAGAGAACACAAAAAATTCGCTTCCAACCATATTACCCCAGAAGACGAAATATACTTTTCCAACTAAATCTCCTGAGAACACAAATATTCTCTTCCAAAGATATCATCACAGAGCACAAAATTTTGCTCCCAACGAAATCACCTTAGAACAAAAAAATTCCCTTCCAAAGAAATCACCCCAGAGCAGAAAAAATTTGCTTCCACCGAAATGACTCCAAAGCACAGAAAACACGCTTCCAAAAAAATGAATACAGAACACAAAAATTATTCCAACGAAATCACCCTAGTACATAAAAAATTCGCTTCCATGGAAATCACCACAGAAGACAAAAAATTCGTTTCCAATTAAATCACCCCAGAGCACAAAGAATTCGCTTCCAACGAAATGACTCCAGAGCACAGAAAACAAGCTTCAAATGAAATTACCCCAGAACAAAAAATTCGCTTCCAACGAAATCACCCTAGAATATAAAAAATTCGCTTCCTTCGAAATCACCACAAAAGACAAAAAATTCGCTTCCAACCAAATCACCCCAGAGCTCAAAAAATTTGCTTTTACGAAATTTCCCTAGAACGTAAAAAAATCGCATTCAACAAAATCACCCGAGAACACAAAATATTCGCTTCCAACGAAATCACCCCAGAGCACAAAAAATTCGCTGCCAACGAAATTACTCCAGAGCACAGAAAACACGCTTCCAACGAAATGACCCCATACTTCAAAAATTTGCTTCCATCGAAATCACCCAAGAACACAAAAAATTCGTTTCCAACGAAATTACCCCAGAACACAAAAAATTCGCTTGTAACGAAATCTTCTGAGCACACATATATTCGCTTCCACAGAAATCATCGCAGAGCACAAAAAAATTCGCTTCCAACGAAATCTCCCTAGAACACAAAAAATTCCCTTTCAACGAAATCACCCGAGAACACAAAAAATTCCCTTTCAACGAAATCACCTTAGAACACAAATAATTCGCTTGCAATGAAATCTCCTAAGAACACAAATATTCGCTTCAAACGAATTCACCCCAGAGCAAAAAGAATTCCCTTCCAACGAAATGACTCCAGAGCACAGAAAACATGCTTCAAAAGAAATGACCCCATACTTCAAAAATTTACTTCCATCGAAAAAACCAGAGAACATAAAAAATTCGCTTGCAACGAAATCTTCATAGAACACAAATATTCGCTGCCAACGAAATCACCTGAGAACACAAAAAATTTGCTTGCAACAAAATCTCCTTAGAAGAAAATATTCGCTTCCAAGGAAATCACCCCAGAGCACAAAAAATTCGCTTCCAAAGGAATCACTCTTAAACATAAAAAATTCGCTGCCAACGAAATGACTCCAGAGCACAGAAAACACGTTTCCAACAAAATGACCCCAAACTTCAAAAATTTGCTTCCATTGAAATCATCCGAGAACATAAAAAATTTGCTTCCAACGAAATTACCCCAGAACCCAAAAAATTCGCTTGCAACAAAATCGTCTGAGAACACATATATTCGCTTCCAACGGAATCACACCAGAACACAAAAAATTCGCTTCCAACTAAATGACTCCAGACCACAGAAAACATGCTTCCAAAGAAAAGACCCCATACTTCAAAAATTTGCTTCCATCGAAATCACCCGAGAACACAAAAAATTCGCTTCCAAAGAAATCACCCCAGAACACAAAAAATTCGCTTGCAATGAAATCTCCTGAGAACACAAATATTCGCTTCCAACGAAATCACCGCAGAGCAGAAAAAATTCGCTTCCAATGAAATGGCTCCAGAGCACAGAAAACACGCTTCCAACGAAATGACCCCCTACTTCAAAAATTTGCTTCCATCGAAAAAACCGGAGAACACAAATAAGTCGCTTGCAATGAAATTGCCCCAGAAAAAATAATTCGCTCGTAACGAAATCTTCTGAGAACACAAATATTCGCTTCCAACTAAATCTCCACAGATCCCAAAAAATTCGCTTCCAATGAAACCAACCCAGAGCACAAAAAATTTGCTTCCAACGAAAAGACTCCAGAGCACAGAAAACATGCTTCCAACGAAATGACCACCTACTTCAAAAATTTACTCCCATTGAAAAAAACGGAGAACACAAAAGTTCTCTTCCAACGATATTACCCCAGAACACAAAAAATTCACTTGCAATGAAATCTCCTGAGAACACAAAATTCGCTTCCAACGAAATCACCGCAGAGCACAAAAAATTCGCTTCCAACGAAATGACTCCAGAGCACCGAAAACATGCTTCCAATGAAATGACCCCCTACTTCAAAAATTTGCTTCCATCGAAAAGACCGTAGTACACAAAAAATTCTCTTTTAAAGATATTACCATAGAAGAGAAAAAAATCTTTTCCAAGGAAATCTCCTGAGAACACCAATATTCACTTCCAAAGATATCATCCCAGATCAGAAAAAAATTGCTTCCAATTAAATCACCCTAGAACACAAAAATTCCCTTTCAACGAAATCACCCGAGAACACAAAAAATTCGCTTCCAACGAAATCACCACAGAGCAAAAAAATTCGCTTCCAATGAAAAGACTCCAGAGCACAGAAAATATGATTCCAATGAAATGACCCCATATTTCAAAAATACGCTTCCATCGAAATCCCCAGAGAACACAAAAAATGCGCTTCCAACGAAATCACCGCAGAGCACAAAAAATTCGCTTCCAACGAAATGACTCCAGAGCACAGAAAAGAAGCTTCAAATGAAATTACCCCAGAACACAAAAAATTCGCTTCCAACGAAATCACCCTAGAACATAAAAAATTCGCTTCCATCGAAATCACCACAGAAGACAAAAAATTCACTTCCAACCAAATCACCTCAGAGCTCAAAAAATTCGCTTTTACGAAATTACCCTAGAACATAAAAAATTCGCTTTCAACGAAATCACCCGAGAACACAAAATATTCGCTTCCAAAGAAATCACCGCAGAGCCCAAAAAATTAGCTGCCAACGAAAAGTCTTCAGAGTACAGAAAACACACTTCCAAAGAAATGATCCCATACTTCAAAAATTTGCTTCCATCGAAATCACCCAAGAACACCAAAAATTCGCTTCCAACGAAATTACCCCAGAACACAAAAAATACGCTACCAACGACATGAACCCATAACACAAAAAATTTGCTTACATCGAAATCACCCGAGAACAGAAAAAATTCGCTTCCAAAGAAATTACGCCAGACCAACAAAAATTCGCATCCAATGAAATCACACGAGAACAAAAATATTAGCTTCCAACGAAATCACGCTACAACATAAAAAAAATCGCTTCCATCGAAATCACCCGAGAAAACAAAAAAATTCGCTTCCAACGAAATTACCTCAGAACAGAAGAAATTCCCTTCCAACGAAATGGCTCCAGAGTATAGAAAACACGCTTCCAATGAAATGACCCCCTACTTCAAAAATTTGCTTCCATCGAAAAAACCAGAGAACACAAAAAATTCGCTTCCAACGAAATCACCCTAGAACACAAAAAAATTCGCTTCCAATAAAATCACCCCAGAACACAAAAAATTCGCTTCCAAAGAAATCACCACAGAGCACAAAAAATTCGCTTTCAACGAAATCACCCTAAAGCAAAAAAAATTCACTTTCAACGAAATCACCCAAAAACACAAAAAATTCACATACAACGAAATTACCCGAGAATTGAAAAAATTTACTTCCAACCAAATCAACCTAGAGCACAAAAAATTCCCTTCCAACAAAATCACCCGAGAACACAAATATTGGCTTCCCACGAAATTACCCCAGAAAGGAAAAAGTTTGCTTCCATCGAAATCACCCCAGAACACAAAAAAATCGCTTCCAACGAAATCACCCCAACACACAAAAAATTTACTTCCAAAGAAATCAACCCAGAACACGAAAAATTTGCTTCTATTGAAATCACCCGAGAACAGAAAAAAATTCGCTTCCAACAAAAATACCCCAGAACATGAAATATTAGCTTCCAACGAAATCACCAGGGAACACAAATATTTGCATCCAACGAAATCACCCAGGAACATAAAAAATTCGCTTCCAACGAAATGTCCCTATACTTCAAAAATTTGCTTCCATCGAAATTACCTGAGAACACAGAAAATTCACTTCCAACGAAATTACCCCAGAACACAAAAAATTCGCTTGCAAAGAAATCTCCTGAGAAGACAAATATTCGCTTCCAACGAAATCACCCCAAGCACAAAAAATTCGCTTTCAATGAAATGAGCCCATACTTGAAAAATTTGCTTCATCGAAATCACCCGAGAACACAAAAAATTCGCTTCCAAAAAAATTACCCCAGAACACAAAAATTCGCTTCCAAGGAAATCACCCCAGAACACAAAAAATTTGCTTCCAAAGAAATGACTCCAGAGCACAGAAAACATGCTTCCAATGAAATCACCTCATACTTCAGAAAAATTCACTTCCAACTAAATTGCCCCAGAACACAAAAAATTCGCTTCCAACGAAATCAACCCAGAACACAAAAAAATTGCTTCCATCGAAATCACCCGAGAACAGAAAAAAATCGCTTCTAACGAAATCACCCGGGAACACAAATATTAGCTTCCAATGAAATCACCCTAAAATCAAAAAATTCTTTTCCAACGAAATCTCCTGAGAACACAAATATTCGCTTCCAAAGAAATCACTCCAGAGCACCAAAAATTCACTTCCAACGAAATAACCCTAAGGAAAAAAATTTCACTTTCAACGAAATCACCTGAGAACACAAAAAATTCGTGTCCAATGAAATCAACCCAGAACACAAAAAATTCGCATCCAAAGAAATCACTCAGAACACAAAAATTTCCCTTCCAACGAAATGACTCCAAAACACAGAAAACACGCTTCCAATGAAATCACCCCAGAGCACAAAAAATTCGCTTCCAACGAAATCAAACTAGAACACAAAAAATTTGCTTCTATCCAAATCACCTGAGAACAGAAAAAATGCGCTTCCAAAGAAATTACCCCAGAATACAAAAAATTCGCTTCCATAGAAATCCCCGCAGAGCACAAAAAAAATTGCTTCCAAAGAAATCACCCTAGAACACAAAAAATTCGCTTCCAACAAAATCACCCCAGAACACAAAAAATTTGCTTCCAAAGAAATGACTCCAATGCACAGAAAATACGCTTCCAACAAAATCACCCCATAATTCAAAAAAATTCGCTTTCAAAAAATTGCCCCAGAACACAAAAAATTATCTTCCAACGAAATCAACCCAGAACACAAAATATTCGCTTCCATCAAAATCACCCCAGAACACAAAAAATTCACTTCCACGAAATTACCCCAGAACACAAAAAATTCGCTTGCAAAGAAATGTCCTGAGAAGACAAATATTCGCTTCCAAAGAAATCACCCCAGAGCACAAAAAATTCGCTTCCAACAAAATCACACCAAGCACAAAAAATTTGCTTTCAACGAAATGAGCCCATACTTCAAAAATTTGCTTCCATCGAAATCACCTAAGAACACAAAAAATTCGCTTCCAACGAAATCACCCCAGAACACAAAAAATTTGATTCCAAAGAAATGATTCCAGAGCACAGAAAACACGCTTCCAATGAAATCACCCCATACTTCAAAAAAATTCGCTTCCAACTAAATTGCCCCAGAACACAAAAAATTTGCTTCCAACGAAATCAACCCAGAACACAAAAAATTTGCTTCCATCGAAATCACCCGAGAACAGAAAAAATTCGTTTCTAACGAAATCACCCGGGAACACAAATATTAGCTTCCAATGAAATCATCCTAAAGCACAAAAAATTTGCTTCCAACGAAATCTCCTGAGAACACAAATATTCCCTTCCAAAGAAATCAACCCAGAGCACAAAAAATTCGCTTCCAACGAATTTACCCAAGGCAAAAAAAAAATTCACTTTCAACGAAATCACCGGAGAACACAAAAAATTCGCGTCCAACGAAATCGACCCAGAACACAAAAAATTCGCATCCAAAGAAATCACACAGAACATAAATATTTCCCTTCCAACGAAATGACTCCAAAACACAGAAAACACGCTTCCAATGAAATCACCCAAGAGCACAAAAAATTCGCTTCCAACAAAATCAACCCAGAACACAAAAAATGTGCTTCTATGCAAATCACCCGAGAACAGAAAAAATTCGCTTTCAAAGAAATTACCCCAGAATAGATAAATTTACTTCCACCCAAATCAAGCCAGAGAACGAAAAATTCCCTTCCAAAAAAATCACCCGAGAACACAAATATTGGCTTCCAACGAAATTACCCCAGAATGGAAAATTTTTACTTCCATCGAAATCCCCCAGAACACAAAAAATTCGCTTCCAACGAAATTCCCGCAGAGCACAAAATATTGCTTCCAAAGAAATCACCCTAGAACACAAAAAATTCGCTTCCAACAAAATCACCCCAGAACACAAAAAATTTGCTTCCAAGGAAATGACTCCAATGCACAGAAAACATGCTTACAAAGAAATCACCCCAAAACACAAAAAATTTGCTTCCAACGTACTTAACCCAGAACACAAAAAAATTGCTTCCAACGACATCTACCCAGAACACAAGAAATTCGGGACCAACGAAATCACCCGAGAACACAAAAAAATTCGCTTCCAATGAAATTACCCATACTTCAAAAATTTGCTTCCATCGAAATCACCTTAAAACACAAAAAATAGCTTCCAACTAAAATACCCCAGAACACAAGAAATTCGCTTCCAACGAAATCACCCCAAAGCACAAAAAATTCGCTTCCAACGAAATTACCACAGAACACAAAAAATTCGCTTCCAAAGAAATCACCCCAGAACACAAAAAATTCGCTTCCAAAGAAACGACTCCAGAGCACAGAAAACACGCTACAAACGAAATGACCCCTTCTTCAAAAATTTGCTTCCATCGAAAAAACCGGAGAACACAAAAAATTCTCTTCCAACGATATTACCCCAGAAGACAAAAAATTCTTTTACAACGAAATCTCCTGAGAACACAAATTTTCGCTTCCAAAAATATCATCCCAGAGCACAAAATATTCGCTTCCAACGAAATCACCCTAGAACGCAAAAATTCCCTTTCAACGAAATCACCCCAGAGCACAAAAAATTCGCTTCCAACGAAGTGACTCCAGAGCACAGAAAATACGCTTCCAACGAAATGACCCCGTATTTCAAAAATTTGCTTCCATCGAAAAAACCGGAGAACACAAAAAATTCTCTTCCAACGATATTACCCCAGAAGACAAAAAATTCGCTTCCAATGAAATCACCTGGGAACACAAATATTCGTTTTCAACGAAATCACCAGAGAACACAAAAAATTTGCTTCCATAGAAATCACCCCAGAGCACAAAAAATTGGCTTCCAACAAATGACTCCAGAAAATGAAAACACGCTTCCAACGAAATGACCCCCTACTTCAAAAATTTGCTTCAATTGAAAAAACCAGAGAACACAAAAAATTCGCTTCCAACAAAATCACCCCAGAGCACAAAAAATTTGCTTCCAAAGAAATGACTCCAGAGCACAGAAAACACGCTTCCAACTAAAGCCCTCCTGAGCACAAAAAATTTGCTTCCAACAAAATCACCCTAGAACATAAAAAATTCGCTTTCAACGAAATCACCCGAGAACACAAAAAATTCGCTTCCAAAGAAATGACTCCAGAGCACAGAAAACACGCTTCCAATGAAATGACCCCAGAAAACAAAAATTTCACTTCCAACGAAATCACCCTAGAACATAAAAAATTCGCTTCCATCGAAATCACCGCAAAACACAAAAATTCACATCCAACGAAAAGACTCCAGAGCACAGAAAACACGCTTCCAACGAAATGACCCCCTACTTGAAAAATTTTCTTCCATCGGAAAAACCAGCGAACACAAAAAATTAGCTTCCACTGAAATAACCCCAAAAGACAAAAAATTAGCTTGCAACGAAATCTCAAAAACACAAATATTCGCTTCCAACGAAATCACCAAAGAACACAAAAAATTCGCATCCAACGAAATTACCCCAGAATAGAAAAAAATTACTTCCAAACAAATCAACCCAGAGCACAAAAAATTCCCTTCCAACAAAATCACCCAGGAACACAAGTATTGGCTTCCAACGAAATTACCCCAGAACTGAAAAAATTTGCTTCCATCGAAATCACCCAAGAACACAAAACTTTGCTCCCAAAGAAATCACCGCAGAACACAAAAATTTCGCTTCCAACGAAATGACTCCAGAACACAGAAAAAACGCTACCAAAGAAATCACCCGAAAACACAAAAAATTCGTTTCCAACGAAATCATCCTAGAACAAAAAAAATTCGCATCCAATGAAATGACTCCAGAGCACAGAAAACACGGTTCCAATGAAATGACCCCAGAAAACAAAAATTTTGCTTCCATCGAAATCACCGCAAAAGACAAAAATTCACATCCAATAAAAAGACTCCAGAGCACAGAAAACACGCTTCCAACGAAATGACCCCCTATTTCAAAAATTTGCTTCATTCGAAAAAACCGGAGACACAAAGAATTCGCCTCCAACGAAATCACCCCAGAACACAAAAAAATCGCTTCCAACAAAATCACCCCAGAACAAAATCTTTTTCTTTCAACGAAATCACCCCAGAGCTCAAAAAATTCGATTACAACAAAATTACCCCAGAACACAAGAAATACTCTTCCAAAAATATCGACCCAGAGCACAAAAAATTCGTTTCCAACGAAATCACCCTGGAACACAAAAAATTGGCTTTCTACAAAATCACCCGAGAACACAAAAAATTTGCTTCCAATGAAATTACCCCAGAACACAAAAAATTGGCTTTCTACAAAATCACCCGAGAACACAAAAAATTTGCTTCCAACGAAATCACCCCAGAGCACAAAAAATTTGCTTCCAACGAAATGACTCCATAGCTAGAAAACACGCTTCGAACGAAATGACCCCCTACTTCAAACATTTGCTTCCATCGAAATCACCCGAGATCACAAAAAATTCGCTTCCAACGAAATCACCCCAGAACATAAAACATTCGCTTCCAACGAAATGACTCCTGAGCACAGAAAACACGCTTCTAACGAAATCACCCCATACTTAAAAATATTCTCGTCCAACGAAATTATCCCAGAGCAGAAAACATTTGCTTCCAACGAAATCACCCCAAAGCACAAAAAATTCGCTTCCAACAAAATCACCCTAAAGCACAAAAAATTTGATATCAACGAAATCATCCTAGAACACAAAAAATTCCCTTTCAACGAAATTACCCCAGGAGAGAAAAAATTTGCTTCTATCGTAGTCACCACAGAGCACGAAATATTCATTCCCAATGTTATCACACCAGAACACAAAAAATTAGCTTCCAACGAAATTAACCCTGAAGAGAAAAAATTCGCTTCAAACAAAATCACCAGACAGCACAAAAAATTCGCTTCCAACTAAATACCCAAGAACACAAAAAATTCGCTTCCAACGATATTACCCCAGAAGAAAAAAAATTCGCTTCCAACGAAATCTCCTGAGAACACAAATATTCGCTTCCAAAGAAATCACCCTTAGCACAAAAAATTCGCTTCCAACGAAATCACCCTAGAACACAAAAAATTCTCTTTCAACGAAAACACGCGAGAACAAAAAAAGTTCGCTTCCAACGAAATCACAACAGAGCACAAAAAATTAGCTTCCAACGAAATGACTCCAGAGCACAGAAAACACGCTTCCAAAGAAATGACCCCAGAACACAAAAAATTCACTGCCAACAAAATCACCTCGAACACAAAAAATTCGCTTTCAACGAAATCACTACAGAGCACAAAAAATTCGCTTCCCGTAAAATGACCCTATAACATAAAAAATTCGCTTCAATCGAAATCACCAGAGAAGACAAAATATGCGCTTCCAACCAAATACCCCAGAGCACAAAAAAATTGCTTACAACGAAATCACCCTGGAACATAAAAACTTCGCTTTCAACAAAATGAACAGGGGATACAAAAAATTCGCTTCCAACGAAATCACCCCAGAGCACAAAAAATTCTCTTCCAACGAAATGACCCCCTATGTCAAAAATTTTCTTCCAGCGAAAAACAGTAGAACACAAAAAATTCGCTTCCTACGAAATCATCCTAGAACACAAAAAATTCGCATCCAACGAAATGACTCCAGAGCACAGAAAACACGCTTCCAGTGAAAGGACCCTAGAAAACAAAAATTTCGCTTCCATCGAAATCACCGAAAAACACAAAAATTCACGTCCAACGAAAAGACTCCAGAGCACGTAAAAAAACACGCTTCCAACGAAATGACCCCCTATTTCAAAAATTTGCTTCATTCGAAAAAACCGGAGACACAAAGAATTCGCCTTCCACGAAATCACCCCAGAACACAAAAAATTCGCTTCCAACGATATTACCCCAGAAGAAAAAAAATTTGCTTCCAACGAAATCTCCTAAGAACACAAATATTCGCTTCCAAAGAAATCACCCTTAGCACAAAAAATTTGCTTCCAAAGAAATCACCCCAGAGTACAAAAATTCCCTTCCAACAAAATCACCCAAGAACACAAATATTGGCTTCCAACGAAATCACCCCAGAACACAAAAAATTCGCTTCTAACGAAATCACCCTAGAACACAAAAATTCCCTTTCAAAGAAATCACCCGAGAACAAAAAAAATTCGCTTCCAACGAAATCACCCCAGAGAACAAAAATTTCGCTTCCAAAGAGTTGACTCCAGAGCACAGAAAACACGCTTCCAAAGAAATGATCCCCTACTTCAAAAATTTGCTTCCATTGAAAAGACAGGAGAACACAAAAAATTCTCTTCCAACAATATTACCCCAGAGACAAAAAAATTCTTTTCCTACGAAATCTCATGAGAACACAAATATTCGCTTCCAAAGATATCATCCCAGAGAACAAAAAATTCGCTTCCAACGAAATTACCCCAGAGCACAAAACATTCGCTTCCAACGAAATCAACCCAGAATACAAAAAAAATCGGTTCCAAAGAAATAACCCAAGAATATAAAAAATTCGCTTCCAAAGAAATAATCCAAGAATATAAAAAATTCGCTTCGATCAAAATCACCCGAGAACACAAAAAATTCGATTCCAACGAAATTACCCCAGATTAAAAGAAATTCCTTCCAACGAAATCACCCCAGAGCACAAAAAAGTCGTTTCCAACGAAATGACTCCAGGGCACAGAAAGCACGCTTCCAACGAAATTACCCCGTACTTCAAAAATTTGTTTCCATCGAAATCACCTGAGAACACAAAAAATTCACTTCCAACGAAATCACCCCAGAACACAAAAAATTCGCTTGCAACGAAATCTCCTGAGAACACAAATATTCGCTTCCAGCGAAATCACACCAAAGCACAAAAAATTCGCATCCAACGAAATGACTCCAGAGCACAGAAAACACGCTTGCAACGAAATGACCCCCTACTTCAAAAATTTGCTTTCTTCGAATAAACCGGAGAACACAAAAAATTCTCTTCCAACGAGATTACCCCAGAAGACAAAAAATTCTTTTCCAATGAGATCTCCTGAGAACACAAATATTCGCTTCCAAAGAAATCATCCCAGAGCACAAAAAAAAATCGCTTCCAACGAAAGCACCCGATAACACAAAAAATTCACGTCCAACGAAATTATCACAGAACAGAAAAAAATTTGCTTCCATCGAAATCACCCCAGAATAAAAAAAATTTGCTTCCAACGAAATGACGCTAGAACACAAAAAATTAGCTTTTTCAACGAAATCACAAGAAAACACAAAATTTCCTTTCAAAGAAATCACCCGAGAACACAAAAAATTCGCTTCCAATGAAATCACCCCAGAACACAAAAAATTTGCTTGCAATGAAATCTCCTGAGAACACAAATATTCGCTTCCAACGAAATCGTCCCAGAGCACAAAAAATTCGCTTCCAACGAAATTACCCTAGAACACAAAAATTCCCTTTCAATGAAATCACCCAAGAACACAAAAAATTCGCTTCCAACGAAAACACCATAGAACAAAAAAAAATCGCTTCCATCGAAATCACCACAGAAGACAAAAAATTCTCTTCCAATGATATTACCCCAGAAGACAAAAACTTCTTTTCAAATGAAATCTCGTGAGAACACAAATATTCGCTTCCAAAGATATCATTCCAGAGCACAAAAAATTCCCTTCGAACGAAATCACCCAAGAGCACGAAAAATTCGCTTCCAAAGAAATGACTCCAGAGCACAGAAAACATGCTTCCAATGATATGACCCCATACTTCAAAAATTTGCTTCCATCGAAATCACCCCTGAACACAAAAAATTCGCTGCCAATGAAATCACCCTGGAACACAAAACTTTCCCTTTCAACGAAATCACCCGAGAACACAAAAAATTAGCTTCTAACGAAATGACTCCAGAGCACAGAAAATTCGCTTCCAACGAAATCACCCTAGAACACAAATAATTTCCTTTCAACAAAATCACCTGAGAACACAAAAAAGTCACGTCCAACGAAATTACCACAGAACAGAAAAAATTTGCTTCCATCGAAAACACCCGAGAACACAAAAAATTCTCTTCCAACGAAATCACGCTAGAACCCAAAAAATTAGCGTTCAATGAAATCACCCCTGAGCACAAAAAATTCTCTTCCAACGAAATGACTCCAGAGCACATAAACCACGAATCCAACGAAATGACCCCCTACTTAAAAAATTTGCTTCCATCGAAAAACCGGAGAACATAAAAAATTTGCTTACAACGAAATTACCCCAGAACATAAAAAATTCGCTTGCAACGAAATTTTCTGAGAACACAAATATTCGCTTCCAACGAAATCACACCAGAACACAAAAAATTCGCTTCCAACGAAATGACTCCAGAGCACAGAAAACACGCTTCCAACGAAATGACCCCCTACTTAAAAAATTCGCTTCCATCGAAAAAACCGGAGAACACAAAAATACGCTTCCAATGAAATTACCCCAGAACACAAAAAATTCGCTTGCAACGAAATCTCCTGAGAACACAAATATTCGCTCCCAAAGAAATCACCCCAGAGCACAAAAAATTCGCTTTCAACGAAATCTTCTGAGAACACATATATTCACTTCCAAAGAAATCACCCCAGAACAGAAAAAATTCGCTTCCAATGAAATGACTCCAAATCACAGAAAACACGCTTCCAATGAAATGACCCCCTATTTCAATAATTTGCTTCCATTGAAAAAAACCAGAGAACACAAAAAATTAGCTTCCAACAAAATTACCCCAGAACACAAAAAATTCGCTTCCAAAGAAATTTTCTGAGAACACAAATATTTGCTTCCAACGAAATCACTCCAGAACAAAAAAAATTCGCTTCCAGCGAAATTACTCCAGAGCACAGAAAATATGCTTTCAACAAAATGATCTCATACTTCAAAAATTTGCTTCCTTCGAAATCACCAGAGAACACAAAAAATTCGCTTCCAACGAAATGACTCCAGAGCACAGAAAACACGCTTCCAACGAAATGACCCCCTACTTAAAAAATTCGCTTCCATCGAAAAAACCGGAGAACACAAAAATAAGCTTCCAACGAAATTACCCCAGAACACAAAAAATTCGCTTGCAACGAAATCTCCTGAGAACACAAATATTCGCTTCCAAAGCAATCACCCCAGAGCACAAAAAATTCGCTTTCAATGAAATCTTCTGAGAACACATATATTCGCTTCCAACGAAATCACCCCAGAACACAAAAAATTTGCTTCCAAAGAAATGACTCCAGATCACAGAAAACACGCTTCCAATGAAATGACCCCCTATTTCAATAATTTGCTTCTATTGAAAAAACCAGAGAACACAAAAAAATTAGCTTCCTTCGAAATTACCCCAGAACACAAAAAATAGGCTTCCAACGAAATGAATCCAGAGCACAGAAAACAAGCTTCCAACGAAATGATCCCATACTTCAAAAATTTGCTTCCTTTGAAATAATCTGAGAACACAAAAAATTTGCTTCCAACGAAATTACCTCAGAAGACAAAAATTTCTTTTCCAACGAAATCTCCTGAGGACACAAATATTTGTTTCCAATGAAATCACCCCAGAGCACAAAAAACTCGTTTCCAACGAAATGATTCCAGGGCTCAGAAAACACGCTTCCAACGAAATGACCCCCTACTTCAAAAATTTGCTTCCATCGAATAAACCAGAGAACACAAAAAATTCTCTTCCAACGAGATTAACACAGAAGACAAAAAATTCATTTCCAACGAAATCTCCTGAGAACACAAATATTCGCTTCCAAAGAAACCATCCCAGAGCACAAAAAAATTCGCTTCCAACAAAAGCCCCCGATAACACAAAAAATTCACGTCCAAAGAAATTATCACAGAACAGAAAAAAATTTGCTTCCATCGAAATCACCCCAGAATAAAAAAAAATTGCTTCCAACGACATCACGCTACAACACAAAAAATTAGCTTTTTCAAGGAAATCACCCGAAAACACAAAATTTGCTTTCAAAGAAATCACCCGAGAACACAAAAAATTCGTTTCCAATGAAATCACCCCAGAACACAAAAAATTCACTTGCAATGAAATCTCCTGAGAACAAAAATATTCGCTTCCAACGAAATCGTCCCAGAGCACAAAAGATTCGCTTCCAACGAAATCACCCTAGAACGCAAAAATTCCCTTTCAATGAAATCACCCGAGAACACAAAAAAATTCGCTTCCTACAAAATCACCCCAGAACACAAAAAGTTCCCTTCCAAGGAAAGGACTCCAGAGCACAGAAAACAAGCTTCCAACGAAATGACCCCCTACTTCAAAAATTTGCTTCCATCGAAAAACCGGAGAAGATAAAAAATTCGCTTCCAAAGAAATTACCCCAGAACACAAAAAATTCGCTTCCAACGAAATTTTCTGAGAACACAAATATTCGCTTCCAACGAAATCACTCCAGAACAAAAAAAATTCGCTTCCAGCGAAATTACTCCAGAGCACAGAAAACATGCTTTCAACAAAATGATCTCATACTTCAAAAATTTGCTTCCTTTGAAATCACCAGAGAACACAAAAAATTCGCTTCCAGCGAAATTACTCCAGAGCACAGAAAACATGCTTTCAACAAAATGATCTCATACTTCAAAAATTCGCTTCCATCGAAAAAACCAGAGAACACAAAAATAGGCTTCCAACGAAATTACCCCAGAACACAAAAAATTCGCTTGCAACGAAGTCTCCTGAGAACACAAATATTCGCTTCCAAAGCAATCACCCCAGAGCAAAAAAAATTCGCTTTCAAAGAAATCACCCGAGAACACAAAAAATTCGCTTCCAACGAAATCACACCAGAACACAAAAAATTCGCTTGCAATGAAATCTCCAGAGAACACAAATATTCGCTTCCAATGAAATCGTCCCAGAGCACAAAAGATTCGCTTCCAACGAAATCACCCTAGAACACAAAAATTCCCTTTCAATGAAATCACCCGAGAACACAAAAAATTCGCTTCCTACGAAATCACCCCAGAACACAAAAAGTTCCCTTCCAACGAAAGGACTCCAGAGCACAGAAAATAAGCTTCCAACGAAATGATCCCCTACTTAAAAAATTAGCTTCCATCGAAAAACCGGAGATCATAAAAAATTCGCTTCCAAAGAAATTACCCCAGAACACAAAAAATTCGCTTCCAACGAAATTTTCTGAGAACACAAATATTCGCTTCCAACGAAATCACCCCAGAACAAAAAAATTCGCTTGCAACGAAATTTTCTGAGAACACAAATATTCGCTTCCAACGAAATCACCCCAGAACACAAAAAATTCGCTTCCAACGAAATTACTCCAGAGCACAGAAAACATGCTTTCAACAAAATGATCTCATACTTCAAAAATTTGCTTCCATCGAAATCAACCGAGAACACAAAAAATTCGCTACCAACGAAATGACTCCAGAGCACAGACAACACGCTTCAAACGAAATTACCCCCTACTTAAAAAATTCGCTTCCATCGATAAAACTGGAGAACACAAAAATACGCTTCCAACGAAATTACCCCAGAACACAAAAAATTCGCTTGCAACGAAATCTCCTGAGAACACAAATATTCGCTTCCAAAGAAATCACCCCAGAGCACAAAAAATTCGCTTTCAACGAAATCTCCTGAGAACACAAATATTCGCTTCCAAAGAAATCGTCCCAGAGCACAAAAGATTCGCTTCCAACGAAATCACCCTAGAACGCAAAAATTCCCTTTCAATGAAATCACCCGAGAACACAAAAAATTCGCTTCCTACGAAATCACCCCAGAACACAAATGTTCCCTTCCAACGAAAGGACTCCAGAGCACAGAAAACACGATTCCAACGAAATGTCCCCCTATTTCATATATTTGCTTCCATCGAAATCACCCAAGAACACAAAAAATTCACTTCCAACGAAATTACCCCAGAAGACAAAAATTTCTTTTCCAACGAAACTTCCTGAGAACACAAATATTCGCTTCCAACGAACTCACCCCAGAGCACAAAAAACTTGCTTCCAAAGAAATCACCCTAGAATAAAAAGATTCGATTTCAACGATATCACCTGAGAACACAAAATATTCGCTTCCAATGAAATTACCCCAGAACACAAAAAATTCGCCTGCAACGAAATCTTCTGAGAACACATATAATCGCTTCCAACGAAATCACCCCAGAACACAAAAAATTCGCTTCCAATGAAATGACTCCAGATCACAGAAAACACGCTTCCAATGAAATGACCCCCTATTTCAATAATTTGCTTCCATTGAAAAAACCGGAGAACACAAAAAATTAGCTTCCAACGAAATTACCCCAGAACACAAAAAATTCGCTTGCAATGAAATTTTCTGAGAACACAAATGTTCGCTTCCAACGAAATTACTCCAGAACAAAAAAAATTCGCTTCCAGCGAAATTACTCCAGAGCACAGAAAAGATGCTTTCAACAAAATGATCTCATACTTCAAAAATTTGCTTCCATCGAAATCACCAGAGAACACAAAAAATTTGCTTCCAACGAAATGACTCCAGAGCACAGAAAACACGCTTCCAACGAAATGACCCCCTACTTAAAAATTTCGCTTCCATCGAAAAAACCGGAGAACACAAAAATACGCTTCCAACGAAATTACCCCAGAACACAAAAAATTCGCTTGCAACGAAATCTCCTGAGAACACAAATATTCGCTTCCAAAGCAATCACCCCAGAGCACAAAAAATTCGCTTTCAACGAAATCTTCTGAGAACACATATATTCGCTTCCAACGAAATCACCCCAGAACACAAAAAATTCGCTTCCAATGAAATGACTCCAGATCACAGAAAACACGCTTCCAATGAAATGACCCCCTATTTCAATAATTTGCTTCCATTGACAAAACAAGAGAACACAAAAAATTAGCTTCCATCGAAATTACCCCAGAACACAAAAAATAGGCTTCCAACGAAATGAATCCAGAGCACAGAAAACAAGCTTCCAACGAAATGATCCCATACTTCAAAAATTTGCTTCCATTGAAATAATCTGAACGAAATCTCCTGAAAACACAAATATTCGCTTCCAACGAAATGATTCCAGGGCTCAGAAAACACGCTTCCAACGAAATGACCCCCTACTTCAAAAATTTGCTTCCATCGAATAAACCGGAGAACAAAAAAATTCTCTTCCAACGAGATTACCCCAGAAGACAAATAATTCTTTTCCAACGAAATCTCCTGAGAACACAAATATTCGCTTCCAAAGAAACCATCCCAGAGCACAAAAAAATTCGCTTCCAACAAAAGCCCCCGATAACACAAAAAATTCAAGTCCAAAGAAATTATCACAGAACAGAAAAAAATTTGCTTCCATCGAAATCACCCCAGAATAAAAAAAAATTTGCTTCCAACGAAATCACGCTACAACACAAAAAATTAGCTCTTTCAACGAAATCACCAGAAAACACAAAATTTCCTTTCAAAGAAATCACAAGAGAACACAAAAATTCGCTTCCAACGAAATCACCCCAGAGTACAAAAAATTCGCTTCCAACGAAATGACTAAAGGGCACAGAAAACACGCTTCCAACGAAATGACCCCTTACTTCAAAAATTTGCTTCCATCAAAAAAACCAGAGAACACAAAAAATTCTCTTCCAACGATATTACCCCAGAAGACAAAAAATTCTTTTCCAACGAAAACTCCTGAGAACACAAATATTTGCTTCCAAAGATATCATCCCAGAGCACAAAAAATTCGCTTCCAACGAAATAACCCTATAACACAAAAATTTCCTTTCAACGAAATCAACCGAGAACACAAAAATTTCGCTTCCAACAAAATCAACCTAGAACAAAAAAATACGCTTCCATCGAAATCACCACAGAAGACAAAAAATTCGCTTCCAACCAAATCACCCCAGAGCAGAAAAAATTCACTTCCAACGAAATCACCCGAGAATACAAAAAATTCGTTTCCAACGATATGACCCCATACTTCAAAAATTTGCTTCCATCAAAATCACCCGAGAACAGAAAAAATTCGCTTCCAACGAAATCACCCCACAGCACAAAAAATTCGCTTCCAACGAAATGAATCCAGAGTACAGAAAACCCGCTTCCAATGAAATGACCACCACTTCAAAAATTTTTTTCCATCGAAATCACCCCAGAACACAAAAAATTCGCTTCCAACGAATTTATCCCAGAACACAAAAAATTCTTTTCCAATGAAATCTCCTGAGAGCACAAATATTCGCTTCCAAAAATATCATCCCAGAGCATAAAAAATTCGCTTCCAACGAAATCACCGTAGAACATAAAATATTCGCTTCCATCGAAATCACCACAGAAGACAAAAAATTCGCTTCCAACCAAATCACCCCAGAGCAGAAAAAATTCACTTCCAACGAAATCACCCTAGTACATAAAAAATTCGCTTCCAAATAAATCACCCCAGAGCACAAAAATTCGCTGCCAACGAAATGACTCCAGAGCACAGAAAACACAGTTCCAATGAAATGACCGCCTACTTAAAAAATTTGCTTCCATCGAAAAACCCGTAGAATACAAAAAATTCGCTTCCAACGAAATTACCCCAGAACACAAAAAAATTGCTTCCAACGAAATCTCCTGGGAACACAAATATTCGCTTCCAAAGAAATCATCCCAAAACACAAAAAATTCCCTTTCAACGAAATCACTCGAGAACACAAAAAATTCACGTCGAACGAAATTACCACAGAACACAAAAAAATTAGCTTAAAATGAAATCACCCCAGAGCACAAAAAATTCCCTTCCAAGGAAATGACTCCAGAGCACATAAACCATGATTCCAACGAAATGACCCTCTACTTAAAAATTTGCTGCCATCGAAAAACCGGAGAACATAAAAAATTCGCTTCCAAAGAAATTACCCCAGAACACAAAAAATTCGCTTGCAACAAAATTTTCTGAGAACACACATATTCGCTTTCAACGAAAGCACACCAGAACACAAAAAATTCGCTTCCAACGAAATGACTCCAGGGCACAGAAAACACGCTTACAATGAATTGACCCCATATTTGAAAAATTTGCTTCCATCGAAATCACCTGAGAACACAAAAAATTCGCTTCCAACGAAATTACCCCAGAACAGAATAAATTTGCTTCCAACGAAATCTCCTGGGAACACAAATATTCGCTTCCAAAGAAATCATCCTAGAGCACAAAAAAATTCGCTTCCCACGAAATCACACTAGAACACAAAAATTAGCTTTCAATGAAATCACCCGAGAACACAAAAAATTGGCTTCCAACAAAATCCCCCCAGAGCACAAAAAATTCCCTTCCAACGAAATGACTCCAGAGCACAGAAAACACGATCCCAACGAAATGACCCCCTACTTCAAAAATTTGCTTCCATCGAAAAACCAGAGAACATAAAAAAGTTGCTTCCAAAGAAATAACCCCAGAACACTAAAAATTTGCTTGCAACGAAATTTTCTGAGAACACAAATATTCGCTTCCAACGAAATCACCCCAGAACACAAAAACTTCGCTTTCAACGAAATTACTTCTGAGCACAGAAAACACGCTTCCAACGAAATAATCCCTTACTTCAAAAATTTGCTACCATCGATATCACCCGAGAACACAAAAAATTCGCTTCCAACGAAATGACTCCAAAGCACAGAAAACACACTTCCAACGAAATGACCCCCTACTTAAAAAATTCGCTTCCATTGAAAAAACCGGAGAACACAAAAATACGCTTCCAACGAAATTACCCCAGAACACAAAAATTCACTTTCAACGAAATCACCCGAGAACACAAAAAATTCGCTTCCAACGAAATCACCCCAGAGCACAAAAAATCGCTTCCAACGAAAACACCCTAGAACATAAAAATTCGCTTCCATCGAAATCACTACAGAAGCCAAAAAACTCGCTTCCAACCAAATCACCCCAGAGCAGAAAAATATTCACTTCCAACGAAATCACCCTAGAACACAAAAAATTCGCTTCCAACAAAATCACCCCAGGGCACGAAAAATTTGCTTCCAAAGAAATGACTCCAGAGCACAGAAAACACGCTTCCAACGATATGACCCCATACTTCAAAAATTTGCTTCCATCGAAATCACCTGAGAACACAAAAAATTCTCTTTCAAAGATATTACCCCAGAAGACAAAAAATTCTTTTCCAATGAAATCTCCTGAGAACACAAATATTCTCTTCCAAAGATATCCTCCTAGAGCACAAAAAATTCGCTTCCAACAATAACACGCCAGAGCACAAAAAATTCGCTTCGAACGAAATGACTCCAGAGCACAGAAAACACGCTTCCAACAAAATGACCCCCTATTTCAAAAATTTGCTTCCATCGAAATCAACCGAGAACACAAAAAATTCTCTTCCAACGATATTACCCCAGAAGACAAAAAATTCTTTTCCAACAAAATCTCCTGAGAGCACAAATATTCGCTTCCAAAGATATCATTCAAGAGCACAAAAAATTTGCTTTGAACGAAATCACCCTAGAGTACGAAAAATTCACTTCCAAAGAAATGACTCCAGAGCACCAAAAACATGCTTCCAACGATATGACCCCATATTTCAAAAATTTGCTTCCATCGAAATCACCCGAGAACACAAAAATTTCGCTTCCAACGAAATTACCCAGAACACAAAAAATCGCTTCCGACGAAATTTCCTGGGAACACAATATCTGCTTCCAAAGAAATGATCACAGAGCACAAAAAAATTCGCTTCCAAAGAAATCACCATAGAACACAAAATCTTCCCTTTCAACGAAATCACCCGAGAACACAAAAAATTCACGTCCAACGAAATTACCACAGAACAGAAATAATTTGCTTCCGTCGAAATCACCCCAGAACACAAAAAAATCGCTTCTAATGAAATCACGCGAGAACACAAAACTTAGCTTTCAATGAAATCACCCGAGAATACAAAAAATAGGCTTCCAACGAAATCACCCCAGAGCACGAAAAATTCCCTTCCAACGAAATAACTCCAGAGCACAGAAAACACGATTCCAACGAAATGACCCCCTACTTCAAAAACTTGCTTCCATCGAAAAACCGGAGAATATAAAAAATTCGCTTCCAACGAAATAACCCCAGAACACAAAAAATTTGCTTGCAACGAAATTTTCTGAGAACACAAATATTCGCTTCCAACGAAATCACCCCAGAACACAAAAAATTAGCTTCCAACGAAATTACCCCAGAGCACAGAAAACATGCTTCCAACGAAATGAACCCTTACTTCAAAAATTTGCTTCCATCGAAATCACCCGAGAACACAAAAAATTCGCTTCCAACGAAATGACTCCAGAGCACAGAAAACACACTTCCAACAAAATGACCCCCTACTTAAAAAATTCGCTTCCATCGAAAAAACCGGAGAACACAAAAATATGCTTCCAACGAAATTACCCCAGAACACAAAAATTCCCTTTAAACGAAATCACACGAGAACAGAAAAAAATTCGCTTCCAACTAAATCACCCCAGAGCACAAAAAATTCGCTTCCAATGAAATCACCCTAGAACATAAAAAATTCGCTTCCATCGAAATCACCGCAGAAGACAAAAAATTCGCTTCCAACCAAATCACCCCAGAGCAGAAAAAACTTCACTTCCAAGGAAATCACCCTAAAACACAAAAAATTCCCTTTCAAATAAATCACCAAAGAACACAAAAAATACACGTCCAAAGAAATTCCCACAGAACAGAAAAAATTTGCTTCCAACGAAATCAACCCAGAACACAAAAACTTCGCTTCCAACGAAACAACGCTAAAACACAAAAAATTAGCTTTCAAAGAAATCACCCGAGAAGACAAAAAATTGGCTTCCAACGAAATCACCCCAGAGAAAAAAAAATTCACTTCCAATGAAATGACTCCACAGCACAGACAACATGCTTCCAATGAAATGACCCTAGAACACAATAAAATTCGCTTCCAATGAAATCACCCTAGAACATAAAAAATTCCTTTTCAACGAAATCACACGAGAACACAAAAAATTCGCTTCCAACGAAATTACCCAAGAACACAACAAATTCGCTTGTAATGAAATCTCCTGAGAACACAAATATTCGATTCCAAGGAAATCACCCCAGAGCACAAAAAATTCACTTCCAAAGAAATGACTCCAGATCATAGAAAACACGCTTCCAACGAAATGACCTCGTACTTCAAAAATTTGCTACAATCGAAATCACCCCAGAACACAAAAAATTCGCTTCCAACAAAATCACCCCAGAACACAAAAAATTCGCTTCCATGAAATCACCCCAGAACACAAAAAATTTGCTTCCAACGAAATGATTCCAGAGCACAAAAAACACACTTCCATTGAAATGACCCCCTGCTTCAAAAATTTGCTTCCATCGAAAAAACCGGAGAAAACAAAATATTCGCTTCCAATGAAATTACCCCAGAACACAAAAAAATTCGCTTGCAACGAAATCTTCTGAGAACACGAATATTCGCTTCCAACGAAATCTCCCCAGAACACTAAAAATTCGCTTCCAACGAAATTGCTCCAGAGCACAGAAAACACGCTTCCAATGAAATGATCCCTTACTTCAAAAATTTGCTTCAATCGAAATCACCCGAGAACACAAAAAATTCGATTCCAACCATAGCACCCCAGAGCACAAAAAATTTGCTTCCAACGAAATGACTCCAGAGCACAGAAAACACGCTTACAAAGAAATGACCCCCGACATCAAAAATTTGCTTCCATCGAAATAACCGAACAACATAAAAAATTATCTTCCAATGATATTACCCCAGAGGACAAAAAAATTCTTTTCCAACGAAATCTCCTGAGAACAAAAAAATCGCTTCCAACGAAATCTCCTGGGAACACAAATATTCGCTTCCAAAGAAATCATCCCAGAGCACAAAAAATTCCCTTTCAATGAAATCACCTGAGAACACAAAAAATTCACATCCAACAAATTTACCACAGAAAAGAAAATATTTGCTTCCATCGAAATAACCCCACAACACAAAAAATTCGCTTCCAACGAAATCATGCTAGAACCCCAAAAAATTCGCTTTCAATGAAATCACCCCAGAGCACAAAAAATTCCCTTACAAGAAAATGACTCCAGAGCACATAAACACGATTCCAAGGAAATGACCCCCTACTAAAAAATTTGCTGCCATCAAAAAACCGGAGAACATAAAAAATTCACTTCCAACAAAATTACCACAGAACACAAAAAATTCACTTGCAACGAAATTTTCTGAGAAAACAAATATTCGCTTCCAACGAAATCACCCCAGAACACAAAAAAAATCCCTTCCAACGAAATGACTCCAGAGCACAGAAAACACGCTTCCAATGAAATGACCCCCTACTTAAAAAAATTCCCTTCCATCAAAAAAACCGAAGAACACAAAAATACGCTTCCAACGAAATTACCCCAGAACACGAAAAATTCGCTTGCAACAAAATCTCCTGAGAACACAAATATTTGCTTCCAACGAAATCACCCCAGAGCACAAAAAATTCGCTACCAAAGAAATGACTCCAGAGCACAGAAAACACGCTTCCAACGAAATGACCCTCTACTTAAAAAATTTGCTTCCATTGAAAAAACCGGAGAACACAAAAAATTCGCTTACAAAGAATTACCGCAGAACCCAAAAAATTCGCTTGCAACGAAATGTCCTGAGAACTCAAATATTAGCTTCCAAAGAAATCACCCCAGAGCACAAAAATTTGCTTCCAAAGAAATGACTCCAAAGCATAGAAAACATGCTTCCAGGGAAATGACCCCATATTTCAAAAATTTGCTTCCATCGAAATCACTTGAGAATACAAAAAATTAGCTTCCAACGAAATTACCCCAGAACAAAATAAATTCGCTTGCAACGAAATCTCCTGAGAACACAGATATTCGCTTCCAAAGAAATCATCCCAGAGCAAAAAAAAGTTCGCTTCCAACGAAATCACCCTAGAACACAAAAAATTCCCTTTCGATGAAATCACCCGAGAACAAAAAAATTCATTTCCAACGAAATCACCCTAGAACACAAAAAATTTCCTTTCAACGAAATCACACTAGAACACAAAAAATTCGCTTCCAACGAAATCACCCCAAAGCACAAAAAATTCCCTTCCAAAGATCTGACTCCAGAGCACAGAAAACAAGCTTCCAACGAAAAGTCCCCCTATTTCAAAAATTTGCTTCCATCGAAATGACCCCAGAACACAAAAAATTCGCTTCCAACGAAATTACACCAGAACACAAAAAATTTGCTTCCAACGAAATCACCCCAGAAAACAAAAAATTCGCTTCCAACGAAATGACTCCAGAGCACAGAAAACACGCTTCCAACGAAATGACCCCCTGCTTCAAAAATTTGCTTCCATCAAAAAAACCGAAGAAAACAAAAAATTCGCTTGCAACGAAATCATCTTAGAACACAAATATTCGCTTCCAACAAAATGACTCCAGAGCATAGAAAACACGCTTCGAACGAAATGATACCATACTTCAAAAATTTGCTTCCATTGAAATGACCCGAGAACACAAAAAATTCACTTCCAACGAAATTACCCCAGAACACAAAAAATTTACATCCAACGAAATGACCCCAGAACACAAAAAATTGCTTCCAACGAAATTACCACAGAACACAAAAAATTTGCTTCCATGAAATCACCCCAAAACACAAAAAATTCGCTTCCAACGAAATGACTCCAGAGCATAGAAAACACACTTCCAACGAAATGACCCCATATTTCAAAAATTTGCTTCCATTGAAAAAACCGGAGAAAACAAAAAATTCGCTTCCAACGAAATCTTCTGAGAACACGAATAATCGCTTCCAACGAAATCACCCCAGAACACAAAAAATTCGCTTTTAAACGGAATGACTCCAGAGCACAGAATACACGCTCCCAAAGAAATGATCCCATACTTCAAAAATTTGCTTCCATTGAAATCACCCGGGAACACAAAAAATTTGCTTCCAACGAAATCACCCCAGAACACAAAAAATTAGTTTCCAACATAATGACTCCAGAACAGAGAAAACACGGTTCCAACGAAATGACCCCATATTTCAAAAATTTGCTTCCATCGAAATCACCCTTAAACACAAAAAATTCGCTTCCAACGAAATTACCCCAGAACACAATAAATTCGCTTAAAACAATCTCTCCTGAGAACACAAATATCTGCTTCCAAAGAAATCATCCCAGAGCACAAAAAAATTCGCTTCCAACGAAATCACCCTGGAACACAAAAATTCCCTTTCGACAAAATCACCCGAGAACACAAAAAATTAGCTTCCAACGAAATCACAGCAGAACACAAAAAATTCGCTTCCAAACAAATGACTCTAGAACCCAGAAAACAGGCTTCCAACGAAATGACCCCAGAACACCAAAAATTCCCTTTCAACGAAATCACAGGAGAACACAAAAAATTCACTTCCAACGAAATCACCACAGAGTACAAAAAATTCCCTTCCAACAAAATGACTCCATAGTACAGAAAACACGATTCCAACGAAATGACCCGAGAACACAAAAAATTCCCTTTCAACGAAATCACCCTAGAACACAAAAAAATTCCCTTTCAACGAAATCACCCTAGAATACAAAAAATTCACTTACGACGAAATCACCCGAGAACACAAAAAATTCATGTCCAACTAAATCACCCTAGAACACAAAAAATTCCCTTTCAACGAAATCACACTAGAACACAAAAAATTCGCTTCCAACGAAATCACCCCAAAGCATAAAATATTCCCTTCCAAAGATATGACTCCAGAGCACAGAAAACAAGCTTCCAACGAAATGTCCCACTACTTCAAAAATTTGCTTCCTTCGAAATCCCCCGAGAAGACAAAAAATTCGCTTCCTACGAAATTACCCCAGAACACAAAAAATTTGCTTCCAACGAAATCACACCAGAACACAAAAAATTCTCTTCCAACAAAATGACCCCAGAGACAAAAAAATCGCTTCTATCGAAATTACCCCAGAACTCACAAAATTCGCTTCCAACGAAATCACTCCAGAGCACCAAAAATTCTCTTCCAACCAAGTGACTCCAGAGCACAGAAAACACGCTCCCAACGAAATGATCCCATACTTCAAAAATTTGCTTCCATCGAAATCACCCGAGAAAACAAAAAATTCGCTTCCAACGAAATTACGCCAGAACACAAAAAATTTGTTGCAACACAATCTTCTGAGAACAATATATTCTCTTCCAACGAAATTACCCCAGAACACAAAAAATTAGCTTCCAACATAATGACTCCAGAGCAGAGAAAACACGGTTCCAACGAAATGACCCCATATTTCAAAAACTTGCTTACATAGAAATCACCCGAAAACACAAAAAATTCACTTCCAACGAAATTACCCCAGAACACAATAAATTTGCTTCCAACGATACCTCCTAAGAACACAAATATTTGCTTCCAAGGAAATCATCCCAGAGCACAAAAAAAATCGCTTCCAATGAAATCACCCTGGAACACAAAAAATTCCCTTTCAACCAAATCACCCGAGAACACAAAAAATTCACGTCCAACGAAATTACCACAGAACAGAAAAATTTTGCTTCCATCAAAATCACCCCTGAACACAAAAAATTCGCTGCCAACGAAATCACCCTAGAACATAAAAAATTAGCTTTAAAGGAAATCATCTGAGAACACAAAAAATTCGCTTCCAATGAAATCACACCAGAGCACAAAAAATTCGCTTCCAATGAACTGACTCCAGAGCACAGAAAACACGCTTCCGACGAAATGACCCCAGAACAAAAAAAATTCGCTTCCAACGAAATCTCCTGAGAACACAGATATTCGCTTCCAAAGAAATCATCCCAGAGCAAAAAAAAGTTCGATTCCAACGAAATCACCCTAGAACACAAAAAATTCCCTTTCGATGAAATCACCCGAGAACAAAAAAAATCATTTCCAACGAAATCACCCTAGAACACAAAAAATTTCCTTTCAACGAAATCACACTAGAACACAAAAAATTCGCTTCCAACGAAATCACCCCAAAGCACAAAAAATTCCCTTCCAAAGATCTGACTCCAGAGCACAGAAAACAAGCTTCCAACGAAAAGTCCCCCTATTTCAAAAATTTGCTTCCATCGAAATGACCCCAGAACACAAAAAATTCGCTTCCAACGAAATTACACCAGAACACAAAAAATTTGCTTCCAACGAAATCACCCCAGAAAACAAAAAATTCGCTTCCAACGAAATGACTCCAGAGCACAGAAAACACGCTTCCAACGAAATGACCCCCGGCTTCAAAAATTTGCTTCCATCAAAAAAACCGAAGAAAACAAAAAATTCAGGTCCAACAAAATTACCACAGAACAGAAAAAATTTGCTTCCATCGAAATCACCACAGAGCACAAAAAATTTGCTTCCAACAAAATCACCCTAGAACACAAAAAATTCCCTTTCAACGAAATCACACTAGAACACAAAAAATTCGCTTCCAAAGAAATCAGCCCAAAGCACAAAAAATTCCGTTCCAATGAAATTACTCCAAAGCATAGAAAACAAGCTTCCAACGAAATGACCCCCTACTTCAAAAATTTGCTTCCATTGAAAAAACCTGAGAACACAAAAAATTCGCTTGCAACGAAATCATCTTAGAACACAAATATTCGCTTCCAACAAAATGACTCCAGAGCATAGAAAACACGCTTCGAACGAAATGATACCATACTTCAAAAATTTGCTTCCATTGAAATGACCAGAGAACACAAAAAATTCACTTCCAACGAAATTACCCCAGAACACAAAAAATTTACATCCAACGAAATGACCCCAGAACACAAAAAATTGCTTCCAACGAAATTACCACAGAACACAAAAAATTTGCTTCCATGAAATCACCCCAAAACACAAAAAATTCGCTTCCAACGAAATGACTCCAGAGCATAGAAAACACACTTTCAACGAAATGACCCCATATTTCAAAAATTTGCTTCCATTGAAAAAACCGGAGAAAACAAAAAATTCGCTTCCAACGAAAACTTCTGAGAACACGAATATTCGCTTCCAACGAAATCACCCCAGAACACAAAAAATTTGCTTTTAAACGGAATGACTCCAGAGCACAGAATACACACTCCCAAAGAAATGATCCCATACTTCAAAAATTTGCTTCCATTGAAATCACCCGGGAACACAAAAAATTCGCTTCCAAAGAAATGCCTCTAGAGCACAGAAAACACGCTCCCAACGAAATGATCCCATACTTCAAAAATTCGCTTCCAACGAAATTACGCCAGAACACAAAAAATTTGCTTGCAACACAATCTTCTGAGAACAATATATTCTCTTCCAACGAAATTACCCCAGAACACAAAAAATTAGCTTCCAACATAATGACTCCAGAGCAGAGAAAACACGGTTCCAACGAAATGACCCCATATTTCAAAAACTTGCTTACATAGAAATCACCCGAAAACACAAAAAATTCACTTCCAACGAAATTACCCCAGAACACAATAAATTTGCTTCCAACGATACCTCCTAAGAACACAAATATTTGCTTCCAAAGAAATCATCCCAGAGCACAAAAAAAATCGCTTCCAATGAAATCACCCTGGAACACAAAAAATTCCCTTTCAACCAAATCACCCGAGAACACAAAAAATTCACGTCCAACGAAATTACCACAGAACAGAAAAATTTTGCTTCCATCAAAATCACCCCTGAACACAAAAAATTCGCTGCCAACGAAATCACCCTAGAACATAAAAAATTAGCTTTAAAGGAAATCACCTGAGAACACAAAAAATTCGCTTCCAATGAAATCACACCAGAGCACAAAAAATTCGCTTCCAACGAACTGACTCCAGAGCACAGAAAACACGCTTCCGACGAAATGACCCCAGAACAAAAAAAATTCGCTTCCAACGAAATCACCGAGAACACGAAAAATTCCCTTTAAACGAAATCATCTGAGAACACAAAAAATTTGCTTCCAACGAAATCACCCCAGAGCACAAAAAATTCCCTTCCAATGAAATGACTACAGAGCACTCAAGAAAACACGCTTCCAATGAAATGACCCCCTACTTCAAAAATTTCTTCCATCGAAAAACCGAAGAACACAATAAATTCGCTTCCAACGATACCTCCTAAGAACACAAATATTTGCTTCCAAGGAAATCATCCCAGAGCACAAAAAAAATCGCTTCCAATGAAATCACCCTGGAACACAAAACATTCCCTTTCAACCAAATTACCCGAGAACACAAAAAATTCACATCCAACGAAATTACCACGGAATAGAAAAAATTTGTTTCCATCGAAATCACCCCTGAACACAAAAAATTCGCTTCCAACGAAATCACCCTAGAACACAAAAAATTAGCTTTAAAGGAAATCACGTGAGAACACAAAAAATTCGCTTTCAACGAAATTACCCCAGAACACAAAATATTCGCTTCCAACGAAATCTCCTGAGAACACAAATATTCGCTTCGAAAGAAATCATCCCAGAGCACAAAAAAAAATTCGCTTCCAACGAAATCACCCTAGAACATAAAAATAATTCCCTTTCAAAGAAATCACCCGAGAACACAAAAAATTCGCTTCCAACGAAATCAACCCAGAGCACAAATAATTCGCTTCCATCGAAATGACTCCAGAGCACTGAAAACACGCTTCCAACGAAATGACCTCCTACTTCAAAAATTTACTTCCATCGAAAAAACCGGAGAACAGAAAAAATTCGATTGCAATGAAGTCTTCTGAGAACACAAATATTCACTTCCAACGAAATCTCCCCAGAACACAAAAAATTCGCTTCCAACGAAATGACTCCAGAGCACAGAAAAAACGCTTCGAACGAAATGATACCATACTTCAAAAATTTGTTTCCATTGAAATCACCCGAGAACACAAAAAATTCCCTTTCAACAAAATCACCCCAGAACACAAAAAATTGGCTTCCAACGAAATTACCCAAGAACACAAGAAAATCGCTTCCAACGAAATTACCTGAGAACACAAAAATTTCGCTTCCAACAAAATCACCCCAGAGCACAAAAAATTCGATTCCAACGAAATGACTCCAGAGCACAGAAAACACGCTTCCGAGGAAATGATCCAATACTTCAAAAATTGGCTTCCATCGAAATCACCTGAGAACACAAAAAATTCACTTCCAACGAAATTATCCCTGAACACAAAAAATGCGCTTCCAACGAAATCACCCCAGAGCACAAAAATTTTGCTTCCAACAAAGTGACTCCAGAGCACAGAAAACACGCTTCCAACGAAATGACTCCCTACTTCAAAAATTTGCTTCCATCGAAAAATCCTGAGAACACAAAAACTTCTCTTCCAACGAAATTACCCTAGAACATAAAAATTTCTCTTTCAAAGAAATTACCCAAGATCACAAAAATTCGCTTGCAATGAAATCTTCTGAGAACACATATATTCGCTTCCAACCAAATCACCCCAGAACAAAAAAAATTCGCTTCCAAAGAAATGCCTCTAGAGCACAGAAAACACTCTTCCAACGAAATGACCCCATATTTCAAAAATTTGCTTCCATTGAAATAATATAAGAACACAGAAAATTCTCTTCCAAAGATATTACCCAAGAAGACAAAAAATTCTTTTCCCACGAAATCACCAAAGAACACAAAAAATTCGCTTCCAATGAAATCACCCTAGAACACAAAATATTCTCTATTAAAGAAATCACCCAAGAACACAAAAAAAGTGCTTCCAACGAAATCACCCCTGAGCACCAAAAATTCCCTTCCAACGAAGTGACTCCAGAGCACAGAAAACAGGCTTCCAATGAAATGACCCCCTACTTCAAAAATTTGCTTCCATCAAAGAAAAAGGAGAACACAAAAAATTCACTTCCAACGATATTACCCCAGAAGAAAAAATTCTTTTCCAACGAAACCTCCTGAGAACACAAATATTCCCTTCCAAAGATATCATCCGAGAGCACAAAAAATTCGCTTCCAACGAAATCATCCTAAAACATAAAAAATACGCTTCCATCGAAATGACCACAGAAGACAAAAATTTCACTTCCAACAAAATCACTCCAAAGCACCAAAAATTCGCTTCCATCGAATTGACTCCAGAGCACAGAAAACACGCTTCCAACGAAATGACTCCCTACTTCAAAAATTTGCTTCCATTGAAAAATCCTGAGAGCACAAAAATTTCTATTCCAACGATATTACCCCAGAACACAAAAAATTAGCTTCCAACGAAATCACATGAGAACAAAAATATTCGATTCCAAAGAAAACATTCAAGAGCACAAAAAATTCGCTTCCAACGAAATCACCCTCGAACACAAAAAATTCCCTTTCAACGAAATCACCCGAGAATACAAAAAATTCGCTTCCAACATAATCAACCCAGAGCACAAAAAATTCGCTTCCAACAAAATGACTCCAGAGCACAGAAAACACGCTTCCAATGAAATGACCCCAGAACACAAAAAATTCACTTTCAACCAAATCACCCTAGAAAATAAAATATTCGCTTCATTCGAAATCACCATAGAAGACAAAAAATTCGCTTCCAAGCAAATCACTCCTGAGCACAAAAAATTTGCTTTCAATGAAATCACCCTAGAACATAAAAAATTCCCTTTCAATGAAATTACCCCAGAACACAAAAAATTAGCTTGCAATGAAATCTCCTGAGAACACAAATATTCGCTTCCAAAGAAAACATCCCAGAGCACAAAAAATTCGCTTCCAAAGAAATCACCCCAGAACACAAAAAATTCGCTTCCAACGAAATGACTCCAGAGCACAGAAAAAACGCTTCGAACGAAATGATACCATACTTCAAAAATTTGTTTCCATTGAAATCACCCGAGAACAATAAAAATTCCCTTTCAACAAAATCACCCCAGAACACAAAAAATTGGCTTCCAACGAAATTACCCCAGAACACAAAAAATTCGCTTGCAAGGAAATCTTCTGAGAACACAAATATTTGCTTCCAAAGAAATCATCCCAGAGCACAAAAAAATTTGCTTCCAAGGAAATTACCCAAGAACACAAGAAAATCGCTTCCAACGAAATTACCTGAGAACACAAAAATTTCGCTTCCAACAAAATCACCCCAGAGCACAAAAAATTCGATTCCAACGAAATGACCCCAGAGCACAGAAAACACGCTTCCGAGGAAATGATCCAATACTTCAAAAATTGGCTTCCATCGAAATCACCTGAGAACACAAAAAATTCACTTCCAACGAAATTATCCCTGAACACAAAAAATGCGCTTCCAACGAAATCACCCCAGAGCACAAAAATTTTGCTTCCAACAAAGTGACTCCAGAGCACAGAAAACACGCTTCCAACGAAATGACCTCCTACTTCAAAAATTTACTTCCACCGAAAAAACCGGAAAACAGAAAAAATACTCTTGCAACGAAATCTTCTGAGAACACAAATATTCGCTTCCAACGAAATCTCCCCAGAATACAAAAAATTTGCTTCCATCGAAATGAAACCAGAACACAAAAAAATTCGCTTCCAATGAAATCTTCTGAGAACACAAATATTCACTTCTAAAGAAATCATCCCAGAGCACAAAAAATTCGCTTCCAACAAAATCACCCTAGAACACAAAAAATTCCCTTTCAACGAAATCACCCGAGAATACAAAAAAATTCGCTTCCAACATAATCAACGCAGAGCATAAAAAATTCGCTTCCAACAAAATGACTCCAGAGCACAGAAAACACGCTTCCAATGAAATGACTCCAGAACACAAAAAATTTGCTTTCAACGAAATCACCATAGAACATAAAAAATTCGCTTCCATCGAAATCACCATAGAAGACAAAAAATTCTCTTCCAACCAAATCACTCCAGAGCACAAAACATTTGCTTCCAACGAAATCACCCTAGAACATAAAAAATTCCATTTCAATGAAATTACCCTAGAACACAAAAAATTCGCTTGCAACGAAATCTCCTGAGAACACATATATTCGCATCCAAAGAAAACATCCCAGAGCACAAAAAATTCGCTTCCAACGAAATCACCCCAGAGAACAAAAAATTCGCTTCCAACGAAATCAACCCAGAGCACAAAAAATTCACGTCCAACGAAATATCTCCAGAGCTCCGAAAACATGCTTCCAACGAAATGACCTCCTACTTCAAAAATGTACTTCCATCGATAAAACCGGAGAACAGAAAAAATTCGCTTGCAACGAAATCTTCTGAGAACACAAATATTCGCTTCCAACGAAATCTCCCCGGAACACAAAAAATTTGCTTCCAACGAAATGACCCCAGAACACAAAAAATTCCCTTTCAAGGAAATCACCTGAGAACAAAAAAATTCGCTTCCAACGAAATCACCCCAGAGGACAAAAAATTCGCTTCCAACGAAATGACTCCAGAGCACAGAAAACACGCTTCCAACGAAATGACCCCTTCCTTCAAAAATTTGCTTCCATCAAACAAACCGGAGAACACAAAAAATTCATTTCCAAAGAAATGACCCCAGAACACAAAAAAATTCGCTTCCAACGAAATCTTCTGAGAACACAAATACTCACTTCTAAAGAAATCATCCCAGAGCACAAAAAAATTCGCTTCCAACAAAATAACCCTAGAATATAAAAAATTTCCTTTCAAAGAAATCACCCGAGAACACAAAAAATTCACGTCCAACGAAATTACCCCAGAACACAAGGAATTCGCTTCCAACGAAATTAACCTAGAACACAAAAATTTCGCTTCCAACAAAATCACCCCAAACCACAAAACATTCTCTTCCAACGAAATGACTCCAGAGCACAGAAAACACGCTTCCAAGGAAATGATCCCATACTTCAAAAATTGGCTTCCATCGAAATCACCCGAGAACACAAAAAATTCATTTCCAACGAAATTATCCCAGAACACAGAAAATGAGCTACCAACGAAATCACCCCAGAGCACAAAAAATTCACTTACAACAAAATGACTCCAGAGCACAGAAAACACGCTTCCAACAAAATGACTCCCTACTTCAAAAATTTGCTTCCATCGAAAAATCCTGAGAGCACAAAAATTTCTATTCCATCGAAATTACTCCAGAACACAAAAAATTTGCTTCTAACTAAATTATTTGCTTCCAAAGAAAACATCTCAGAGCGAAAAAAATTCGCTTCCAACGAAATCACCCTCGAACAAAAAATTCCCTTTCAACGAAATCACCGAAAATACAAAAAATTCGCTTCCAACATAATCAACCCAGAGGACAAAAAATTTGCTTCCAAAAAAATTACTCCAGAGCACAGAAAACACGCTTCCAATGAAATGACTCCAGAACACAATAAATTTGCTTTCAACGAAATCACCCTAGAACATAAAAAATTCGCTTCCATCGAAATCACCATAGAAGACAAAAAATTCGCTTCCAACCAAATCACTCCAGAGCACAAAAAATTTGCTTCGAACGCAATCACCCTAGAACATAAAAAATTCCCTTTCAATGAAATTACCCCAGAACACAAAAAATTCGCTTCCAACGAAATCTCCTGAGAACACAAATATTCGCTTCCAAAAAAACATCCCAGAGCACAAAAAATTCACTTCCAACGAAATCACCCCAGAACACCAAAATTTCCCTTTCAACGAAATCAACCCAGAGCAGAAAAAATTCGCTTCCAACGAAATTACTCCTGAGCTCCGAAAACATACTTCCAACCAAATGACCTCCTACTTCAAAAATTTACTTCCATCGAAAAAAACCGAGAACAGAAAAAATTCGCTTGCAACGAAATCTTCTGAGAACACAAATATTCACTTACAACGAAATCTCTCCAGAACACAAAATATTCGCTTCAAACGAAATCACTCCAGAACACAAAAAATTCGCTTCCAACGAAATGACCTCCTACTTCAAAAATTTACTTCCATCGAAAAAACCGAGGAACAGCAAAAATTCGCTTGCTACGAAATCTTCTGAGAACACAAATATTCGCTTCCAACGAAATCTCCCCAGAACACAAAATATTCGCTTCCATCGAAATGACTCCAGAGCACAGAAAACACGCTTCGAACGAAATGATACCATACTTCAAAAATTTGTTTCCGTTGAAATCATCTGAGAACACAAAAAATTCGCTTCCAAAGAAATGACTCCAGAGCACAGAAAACTCGTTTCGAACGAAATGACCCCTTACTTCAAAAATTTGCTTCCATTGAAGAAACCGGAGAACACAAAAAATTCTCTTCCAACGCTATTACCCCAGAAGAGAAAAAATTCTTTTCCAACGAAATCTCCTGAGAACACAAATATTCGCTTCCAAAGATATCATCCCAGAGCACAAAAAATTCGCTTCCAACGAAATCACCCTAGAACACAAAAATTCCCTTTTAGAGAAATCACCCAAGAAAACAAAAAATTCGCTTCCAATGAAATCACCCCAGAGCACAAAAAATTTGCTTCCAATGAAATGACTCCAGAGCACAGAAAACTCGTTTCGAACGAAATGACCCCTTACTTCAAATATTTGCTTCCATTGAAGAAACCGGGGAACACAAAAAATTCTCTTCCAAAGATATTACCCCAGAAGAGAAAAAATTCTTTTACAGTGAAATCTCCTGAGAACACAAATATTCGCTTCCAAAGATATCATCCCAGAGCACAAAAAATTCCCTTCCAACGAAATCAACCTAGAACACAAAAATTCCATTTTAGAGAAATCACCCTTGAACACAAAAAATTCCCTTTCAACGAAATCACCAGAGAACACAAAAAGTTTACGTCCAACGAATTTACCACAAAACTGAAAATATTTGCTTCTATTGAAATCAAAGCAGAACACAAAATATTTGATTCCAAAGAAATCACCCCAGAACACAAAAAAATTACTTCCAACGAAATGACTCCAAAACACAGAAAACACGCTTCCAACGAAATGACCCCCTACTTTAAAAATTTGCTTCCATCGAAAAATCCTGAGCACACAAAAATTTCTCTTACAACGAAATTACCCCAGAACACAAAAAATTCGCTTCCATCGAAATTTCCTGAGAACACAAATATTCGCTTCCAAAGAAAACATCCTGGAGCACAAAAAATTTGCTTCCAACGAAATCACCCCAGACACAAAAAATTCCCTTTCAACGACATCACCCCAGATCACAAAAAATTCGCTTCCAACGAAACCAACCCAGAGCACAAAAAATTCGCTTCCAACGAAAAGACTCCAGAGCACAGAAAACATGCTTCCAACGAAATGAACACCTACTTCAAAAATTTACTCCCATTGAAAAAAACGGAGAACACAAAAGTACTCTTCCAACGATATTAACCCAGAACACAAAAAATTCACTTGCAACGAAATCTCCTGAGAACACCAATATTCGCTTCCAACGAAATCACCCCAGAGCACAAAAAATTCGCTTCCAACGAAATGACTCGAGAGCACAGAAAACACACTTCTAACGAAATGACCCCGTACTTCAAAAATTTGCTTCCATCGAAAAAACTGGAGAACACAAAAAATTCTCTTCCAATGATATTACCCCAGAAGACAAAAATTCTTTTCCAACGAAATCTCCTGAGAATACAAACATTCGCTTCCAAAGATATCATCCCAGAGCACAAAAATTTCTCTTCCAACGAAATCACCCTATAGCACAAAAATTCCCTTCCAACGAAATCACCCGAGAACAAAAAAATTCGCTTCCAACGAAATCACCTCAGAACACAAAAAATTCGCATGCAACGTAATCTCCTGAGAACACAAATATTCGATTCCAACGAAATCACCCCAGAGCACAAAAAATTCGCATTCCAACGAAATGACTCGAGAGCACGGAAAACAAAATATCGTGAGAACACAAATATTTGCTTCAAAAGATATCATTCCAGAGTAGAAAAAATTCGCTTCCAACGAAATCACCCTAGAACATAAAAAATTCGCTTCCATCGAAATCACCAAAGAAGACAAAAAATTCGCTTCCATCCAAATCACCCCAGAGCACAAAAAATAAGCTTCGAACGAAATCAGCCTAGAACATAAAAAATTCACTTTCAACGAAATCACCCGAGAACACAAAAAATTCGCTTCCAACGAAATCACCCCAGAGCACAAAAAATTCCCTTCCAATGAAATGACTCCAGAGCACAGAAAACACACTTCCAATGAAATGACACCAGAACACAAAAAATTCCCTTCCAACGAAATCACCCTACAACATAAAAAAATCGCTTCCATCGAAATCACCACAGAAGACAAAAAAATTCGTTTGCAACAAAATCACCCCATAGCACAAAAAATTCGCTTCCAACGAAATCACCCCAGAACACAAAAAATTTGCTTCCAACGAAATGACCCCATACTTCAAAAATTTGCTTTCATCTAAATCACCCGAGAACACAAAAAATTCGCTTCCGAAGAAATCAACCCAGAGCACAAAAAATTCGCTTCCAACGAAATGACTCCAGGGCACAGAAAACAGGCTTCCAAAGAAATGACCCCCTACTTCAAAAATTTGTTTCCATCGAAATCACCTGAGAACACCAATAATTCGCACCAACAAAATTAGCACAGAAAACAAAAAATTCGCTTGCAACGAAATCTCCTGAGAACACAAATATTCGCTTCCAATGAAATCACCCCAGAGCACAAAAAATCGCTTCCAACGAAAACACCCTAGAACATAAAAAATTCGCTTCCAACGAAATCACCACAGAAGCCAAAAAATTCGCTTCCAACCAAATCACCCCAGAGCAGAAAAATATTCACTTCCAACGAAATCACCCTAGAACATAAAAAATTCGCTTTCAACGAAATCACCCGAGAACACAAAAAATTCGCTTCCAACAAAATCACCCCAGGGCACGAAAAATTCGCTTCCAAAGAAATGATTCCAGAGCACAGAAAACACGCTTCCAACGATATGACCCCATACTTCAAAAATTTGCTTCCATCAAAATCACCTGAGAACAAAAAAAATTCGCTTCCAACGAAATTAACCCTGAACACAAAAAATTTGCTTGCAAATAAATCACCCCAGAAGACAAAAAGCACGCTTCCTACGAAATGACTCCCTAGCACAGAGAACACGCTTCCAATGAAATGACCCCCTACTTCAAATATTTGCTTCCACCGAAAAGACCGGAGAACACAAAAAATTCTCTTTCAAAGATATTACCCCAGAAGACAAAAAATTCTTTTCCAATAAAATCTCCTGAGAACACAAATATTCTCTTCCAAAGATATCCTCCTAGAGCACAAAAAATTCGCTTCCAACGAAAACACGCCAGAGCACAAAAAATTCGCTTCGAACGAAATGATTCCAGAGCACAGAAAACATGCTTGCAACGAAATGACCCCCTATTTCAAAAATTTGCTTCCATCGAAATCAACCGAGAACACAAAAAATTCTCTTCCAACGATATTACCCCAGAAGACAAAAAATTCTTTTCCAACAAAATCTCCTTAGAGCACACATATTCGCTTCCAAAGATATCATTCCAGAGCACAAAAAATTCGCTTCGAACGAAATCACCCTAGAGTACGAAAAATTCACTTCCAAAGAAATGACTCCAGAGCACTGAAAACATGCTTCCAACGATATGACCCCATATTTCAAAAATTTGCTTCCATCGAAATCATCCGAGAACACAAAAATTTCGCTTCCAACGAAATTACCCCAGAACACAAAAAAATCGCTTCCGACGAAATTTCCTGGGAACACAATATCTGCTTCCAAAGAAATCATCACAGAGCACAAAAGAATTCGCTTCCAACGAAATCACCCTAGAACACAAAAAATTCCCTTTCAACGAAATCACCCGAGAACACAAAAAATTCACGTCCAACGAAATTACCACAGAACAGAAATAATTTGCTTCCATCGAAATCACCCCAGAACACAAAAAATTCGCTTCTAATGAAATCACGCCAGAACACAAAAATTAGCTTTCAATGAAATCACCCAAGAACACAAAAAATAGGCTTCCAACGAAATCACCCCAGAGCACAAAAAATTCCCTTCCAACGAAATGACTCAAGAGCACAGAAATCACGCTTCCTATGAAATGACCCCCTACTTAAAAAATTCACTTCCATCAAAAAAACCGGAGAACACAAAAATACGCTTCCAACGAAATTACCCCAGAACACAAAAAATTCGCATGCAATGAAATCTCCTGAGAACACAAATATTCGCTTCCAACGAAATCACCCCAGAGCACAAAAAATTAGCTTCAAACGAAATTACCCCAGAGCACAGAAAACATGCTTCCAACGAAATGAACCCTTACTTCAAAAATTTGCTTCCATCGAAATCACCCGAGAACACAAAAAATTCGCTTCCAACGAAATGACTCCAGAGCACAGAAAACACACTTCCAACGAAATGACCCCCTACTTAAAAAATTTGCTTCCATCGAAAAAACCGGAGAACACAAAAATACGTTTCCAACGAAATTACCCCAGAACACAAAAAATTCGCTTTCAACGAATTCTTCTGAGAACACATATATTCGCTTCCAACGAAATCACCCCAGAACACAAAAAATTTGCTACCAAAGAAATGACGCCAGATCACAGAAAACACGTTTCCAATGAAATGACCCCCTATTTCAATAATTTGCTTCCATTGAAAAAACCGGAGAACACAAAAAATTGGCTTCCAACGAAATTACCCCAGAACACAAAAAATTTGCTTGCAACGAAGTCTCCTGAGAACACAAATATTTGCTTCCAAAGCAATCACCCCAGAGCACAAAAAATTCGTTTTCAATGAAATCTTCTGAGAACGCATATATTCGCTTCCAACGAAATCACCCCAGAACACAAAAAATTCGCTTCCATTGAAATGACTCCAGATCACAGAAAACATGCTTCCAATGAAATGACCCCCTATTTCAATAATTTGCTTCCATTGAAAAAACCGGAGAACACAAAAAATTAGCTTCCAACGAAATTACCCCAGAACACAAAAAATTTGCTTGCAACGAAATTTTCAGAGAACACAAATATTCGCTTCCAACGAAATCACTCCAGAACAAAAAAAATTCGCTTCCAGCGAAATTACTCCAGAGCACAGAAAACATGCTTTCAACAAAATGATCTCATACTTCAAAAATTTGCTTCCTTCGAAATCACCAGAGAACACAAAAAATTCGCTTCCAACGAAATGACTCCAGAGCACAGAAAACACGCTTCCAACAAAATGACCCCCTACTTAAAAATTTCGCTTCCATCGAAAAAACCGGAGAACACAAAAATACGCTTCCAACGAAATTACCCCAGAACACAAAAAATTCTTTTGCAACGAAGTCTCCTGAGAACACAAATATTCGCTTCCAAAGAAATAATCCCAGAGCACAAAAAATTCGCTTACAACGAAATCACCCTAGAACACAAAAAATCCCTTTCAACGAAATCACCTGATAACACAAAAAATTCACGTCCAACGAAATTACCACAGAAGAGAAAATATTTGCTTCCATCGAAATAACCCCACAACACAAAAAATTCGCTACCAAAGAAATCACGCTAGAACACAAAAAAGTTAGCTTTCAATGAAATCACCCCAGAGCACAAAAAATTCCCTTCCAACGAAATGACTCCAGAGCACATAAAACACGATTCCAATGAAATGACCCCCTACTTAAAAAATTTGTTGCCATCGAAAAACCGGAGAACATAAAAAATTCGCTTCCAACAAAATTACCACAGAACACAAAAAATTCGCTTGCAACGAAATTTTCTGAGAAAACAAATATTCGCTTCCAACGAAATCACCCCAGAACACAAAAAATTCCCTTCCAACGAAATGACTCCAGAGCACAGAAAACACGCTTCCTATGGAATGACCCCCTACTTAAAAAATTCGCTTCCATCAAAAAAACCGGAGAACACAAAAATACGCTTCCAACGAAATTACCCCAGAACACAAAAAATTCGCTTGCAATGAAATCTCCTGAGAACACAAATATTCGCTTCCAACGAAATCACCCCAGAGTACAAAAAATTCGCTACCAAAGAAATGACTCCAGAGCACAGAAAACACGCTTCCAACGAAATGACCCTCTACTTAAAAAATTTGCTTCCATCGAAAAAACCAGAGAACACAAAAAATTCGCTTCCAAAGAAATTACCCCAGAACCCAAAAAATTCGCTTGCAACGAAATGTCCTGAGAACACAAATATTAGCTTCCAAAGAAATCACCGTAGAGCACAAAAAATTTGCTTCAAAAGAAATGACTCCAAAGCACAGAAAACATGCTTCCAGCGAAATGACCCCATATTTCAAAAATTTGCTTCCATTGAAATCACTTGAGAATACAAAAAATTAGCTTCCAACGAAATTACCCCAGAACAAAATAAATTCGCTTGCAACGAAATCTCCTGAGAACACAGATATTCGCTTCCAAAGAAATCATCCCAGACAAAAAAAAGTTCGCTTCCAACGAAATCACCCTAGAACACAAAAAATTCCCTTTCGATGAAAGCACCCGAGAACACAAAAAATTCATTTCCATCGAAATCACCCTAGAACACAAAAACTTCCCTTTCAACGAAATCACCTGAGAACACAAAAACTTCGTTTACAACGAAATAATCCCAGAGCACAAAAAATTCGCTTACAAAGAAATCACCCTAGAACACAAAAAATCCCTTTCAACGAAATCACCTGATAACACAAAAAATTCACGTCCAACGAAATTACCACAGAAGAGAAAATATTTGTTTCCATCGAAATAACCCCACAACACAAAAAATTCGATTCCAACGAAATCACGCTAGAACACAAAAAAGTTAGCTTTCAATGAAATCACCCCAGAGCACAAAAAATTCCCTTCCAACGAAATGCCTCCAGAGCACATAAAACACGATTCCAACGAAATGACCCCCTACTTAAAAAATTAGTTGCCATCGAAAAACCAGAGAACATAAAAAATTCGCTTCCAAAAAAATTACCACAGAACACAAAAAATTCGCATGCAACGAAATTTTCTGAGAAAACAAATATTCGCTTCCAACGAAATCACCCCAGAGCACAAAAAATTCGCTTCCAAAGAAATGACTCCAGAGCACAGAAAACAAGCTTCCAACGAAAAGTCCCCCTACTTCAAAAATTTGCTTCCATCGAAATGACCCCAGAACACAAAAAATTCGCTTCCAACGAAATTACACCAGAACACAAAAAATTTGCTTCCAACGAAATGACTCAAGAGCACAGAAAACACGCTTCCTATGAAATGACCCCCTACTTAAAAAATTCACTTCCATCAAAAAAACCGGAGAACACAAAAATACGCTTCCAACGAAATTACCCCAGAACACAAAAAATTCGCTTCCAACGAAATCACCCCAGAAAACAAAAAATTTGCTTCCAACGAAATGACTCAAGAGCACAGAAAACACGCTTCCTATGAAATGACCCCCTACTTAAAAAATTCACTTCCATCAAAAAAACCGGAGAACACAAAAATACGCTTCCAACGAAATTACCCCAGAACACAAAAAATTCGCTTGCAATGAAATCTCCTGAGAACACAAATATTCGCTTCCAACGAAATCACCCCAGAGCACAAAAAATTCGCTACCAAAGAAAAGACTCCAGAGCACAGAAAACACGCTTCCAACGAAATGACCCTCTACTTAAAAAATTTGCTTCCATCGAAAAAACCGGAGAACACAAAAAATTCGCTTCCAAAGAAATTACCCCAGAACCCAAAAAATTCACTTGCAACGAAATGTCCTGAGAACACAAATATTAGCTTCCAAAGAAATCACCCCAGAACACAAAAAATTTGCTTCCAAAGAAATGACTCCAGAGCACAGAAAACACACTTCCAAGGAAATGATCCCATACTTCAAAAATTGGCTTCCATCGAAATCACCCGGGAACACAAAAAATTCACTTCCAACGAAAATATCCCAGAACAGAGAAAATGCGCTACCAACGAAATCACCCCAGAGAACAAAATATTCGCTTCCAAAGAAATGACTCCAGAGCACAGAAAACATGCTTCCAACGAAATGACTCCCTTCTTCAAAAATTTGCTTCCATCGAAAAATCCTGAGAGCACAAATATTTCTATTCCAACGAAATTACCCCAGAACACAAAAAATTCGCTTCCAACGAAATCTCCTGAGAATACAAATATTCACTTCCAAAGAAAACATCCCAGAGCGCAAAAAATTTGCTTCCAACGAAATCACCCTCGAACACAAAAAATTCCCTTTCAACAAAATCACCCGAGAATACAAAAAATTCGCTTCCAACATAATCAACCCAGAGCACAAAAAATTTGCTTCCAAAAAATGACTCCAGAGCACAGAAAACACGCTTCCAATGAAATGACTCCAGAGCACAAAAATTTGCTTCCAAAGAAATCACCCTAGAACATAAAAAATTCCCTTTCAATGAAATTACCCCAGAACACAAAAAATTCGCTTGCAAGGAAATCTTCTGAGAACACAAATATTCGCTTCCAAAGAAAACATCCCAGATCACAAAAAATTCGCTTCCAACGAAATTACCCCAGAACACCTAAAATACCCTTTCAACGAAATCACCCCAGAACACAAAAAATTCGCTTCCAACGAAATCAACCTAGAGCACACAAAATTCGCTTCCAACGAAATGACTCCAGAGCTCTGAAAACATGCTTCCAACGAAATGACCTCCTACATCAAAAATTTACTTCCATCGAAAAAACCGGAGAACAGAAAAATTCGCTTGCAACGAAATCTACTGAGAACACAAATATTCACTTCCAACGAAATCTCCCCAAAAAACAAAATATTCGCTTCCAAAGAAATCACTCCAGAACACAAAAAATTCACTTCCAACGAAATGACCCCAGAACATAAAAAATTCGCTTTCAACGAAATCACCCGAGAATAGAAAAAATTCGCTTCCAACGAAATCACCCTAGAACATAAAAAATTGGCTTCTATCGAAATAACCACAGAAGACAAAAAATTCCCTTCTAACCAAATCACCCCAGAGCACAAAAAATTAGCTTCCAACGAAATCACCCTAGAACATAAAAAATTCGCTTTCAACGAAATCACCCGAGAATAGAAAAAATTCGCTTCCAACGAAATCACCCCAGAGCACAAAAAATTCACTGCCAAAGAAATGACTCCAGAGCACAGAAAACACGCTTCCAACGAAATGACCCTCTACTTAAAAAATTTGCTTCCATCGAAAAAACCGGAGAACACAAAAAATTTGCTTCCAACAAAATTTCAACAGAACACAAAAAATTCGCCTCCAACGAAATCACCCCAGAGCACAGAAAATTCACTGCCAAAGAAATGACTCCAGAGCACAGAAAACACACTTCGAACGAAATGATACCATACTTCAAAAATTTGCTTCCATCGAAATCACCCGAGAACACAAAAAATTTGCTTCCAACGAAATTTCCCCAGAACACAAAAACTTCGCCTGCAACGAAATCACCCCAGGACACAAAAAATTCGCTTGCAACGAAATGACTCCAGAGCACAGAAAACACGCCTCCAACGAAATGACCCCCTACTTAAAAAATTTGCTTCCATCGAAATCACCAGAGAACACAAAAAATTCGCTGCCAACGAAATCAGCCCAAAACACAAAAAATTCGCTTGCAACGAAATCACCCCAGAACACCTAAAATACCCTTTCAACGAAATCACCCCAGAACACAAAAAATTCGCTTCCAACGAAATCAACCTAGAGCACACAAAATTCGCTTCCAACGAAATGACTCCAGAGCTCTGAAAACATGCTTCCAACGAAATGACCTCCTACATCAAAAATTTACTTCCATCGAAAAAACCGGAGAACAGAAAAATTCGCTTGCAACGAAATCTACTGAGAACACAAATATTCACTTCCAACGAAATCTCCCCAGAAAACAAAATATTCGCTTCCAAAGAAATCACTCCAGAACACAAAAAAATCACTTCCAACGAAATGACCCCAGAACACAAAAAATTCCCTTTCAAGGAAATCACCCGAGAACACAAAAAATTCGCTTCCAACGAAATGACCCCAGAGGACAAAAAATTCGCTTCCAACGAAATGACTCCAGAGCACAGAAAACACGCTTCCAATGAAATGACCCCCTCCTTCAAGAATTTGCTTCCATCAAACAAACCGGAGAACACAAAAAATTCATTTCCAAAGAAATGACCCCAGAACACAGAAAAATCCGCTTCCAATGAAATCTTTTGAGAACACAAATATTCACTTCTAAAGAAATCATCCCAGAGCACAAAAAAAATTGTTTCCAAGAAAATCACCCTAGAACATAAAAAATTTCCTTTCAAAGAAATCACCTGAGAACTCAAAAAATTCACGTCCAACGAAATTACCCCAAAACACAAGAAATTCGCTTCCAATGAAATTACCCTAGAACACAAAAAATTCGCTTCCAACGAAATCACCCCAGAGCACAAAAAATTCGCTTCCAACGAAATGACTCCAGAGCTCCGAAAACATGCTTCCAACGAAATGACCTCCTACTTCAAAAATTTACTTCCATCGAAAAAAACGGAGAACAGAATAAATTCGCTTGCAACGAAATCTTCTGAGAACACAATTATTCGCTTCCAACGAAATCTCCCCAGAACACAAAATATTCGCTTCCAACGAAATCACTCCAGAACACAAAAAATTCGCTTCCAACGAAATGAAGCCAGAACACAAAAAATTCCCTTTCAAGGAAATCACCCGAGAATACAAAAAATTCGCTTCCAACGAAATCACCCCAGAGGACAAAAAATTCGCTTCCAACGAAATGACTCCAGAGCACAGAAAACACGCTTCCAACGAAATGACCGCCTCCTTCAAAAATTTGCTTCCATCAAACAAACCGGAGAACACAAAAAATTCATTTCCAAAGAAATGACCCCAGAACACAAAAAAATCTGCTTCCAACGAAATCTTTTGAGAACACAAATATTCACTTCTAAAGAAATCATCCCAGAGCACAAAAAAATTCGTTTCCAATAAAATCACCCAAGAACATAAAAAATTTCCTTTCAAAGAAATCACCCGAGAACACAAAATATTCACGTCCAACGAAATTACCCTAGAACACAAAAATTTCGCTTCCAACAAAATCACCCCAGACCACAAAAATTCTCTTCCAATGACATGACTCCAGAGCATAGAAAACACGCTTCCAAGGAAATGATCCCATACTTCAAAAATTGGCTTCCATCAAAATCACCCGAGAACACAAAAAATTCACTTCCAACGAAATTATCCCAGAACACAGAAAATGCGCTACCAACGAAATCATATTAGAGCACAAAAAATTCGCTTCCAACGAAATGACTCCAGAGCACAGAAAACACGCTTCCAACGAAATGACTCCCTACTTCAAAAATTTGCTTCCATCCAAAAGTCGTGAGAGCACAAAAATTTCTATTTCATCGAAATTACCCCAGAACACAACAAATTCGCTTCCAATGAAATCTCCTGAGAACAAAAATATTCGCTTCCAAAGAAAACATCCCAGAGCACAAAAAATTCGCTTCCAACAAAATGACTCCAGAGCACAGAAAACACGCTACCAATGAAGTGACTCCAGAACACAAAAAAATCGCTTCCAACCAAATCACTCCAGAGCACAAAAAATTCGCTTCCAACGAAATCACCCCAGAACACAAAAAATTAGTTTCCAACATAATGACTCCAGAGCAGAGAAAACACGGTTCCAAGGAAATGACCCCATATTCCAAAAATTTGCTTCTGTCGAAATCACCCGAAAACACAAAAAATTCGCTTCCAACGAAATCACCCCAGAACACAATAAATTCGCTTCAAACGATCTCTCCTGAGAACACAAATATTTGCTTCCAAAGAAATCATCCCAGAGCACAAAAAAATTCGCTTCCAACGAAATCACCCTGGAACACAAAAAATTCCCTTTCAACGAAATCACCCGAGAACACAAAAATTTCGCTTCCAACAAAATCACCCCAGAGCACAAAATATTCACTGCCAAAGAAATGACTCCAGAGCACAGAAAACACGCTTCCAACGAAATGACCCTCTATTTAAAAAATTTGCTTCCATCGAAAAAACCGGAGAACACAAAAAATTCGCTTCCAACGAAATTACCCCAGAACACAAAAAATTTGCTTGCAATGAAATATCCTGAGAACACAAATATTAGCTTCCAATCAAATCACCCCAGAGCACCAAAAATTCGCTTCCAACGAAATCACATCAGAACACAAAAAATTCGCTTCCAACGAAATCAGCCCAAAGCACCAAAAATTCCCTTCCAACGAAATTACTCCAGAGCACAGAAAACGAGCTTCCAACGAAATGGCCCCTACTTCAAAAATTTGCTTCCATCGAAAAAACCGGAGAACACAAAAAATTCGCTTGCAACGAAATCGTCTGAGAACACAAATATTCGCTTCCAACGAAATGACTCCAGAGCACAGAAAACACGCTTCCAACGAAATGACCCCAAAACACTAAAAATTCGCGGCCAACGAAATCACCCGAGAACACAAAAAATTAGCATCCAACCAATTCACCCCAGAACCCAAAAAATTCGCTTCCAACCAAATGACTCCAGAGCACAGAAAACAGGCTTCCAACGAAATCACCCCTGAACACAAAAAATTTGCTTCCATCAAAAATACCCAAGAACACAAAAAATTCGCTTCCAACGAAATTACCCCAGAACACAAAAAATTCGCTTCCAACGAAATCACCCAGAACACAAAAAATTTGCTTCCAACGAAATCACCCCAGAGCACAAAAAATTCGCTTCCATCGAAATGACTCCAGAACACAGAAAACACGCTTCCAACTAAATGACCCCAGAACACTAAAAATTCGCGGCCAAAGAAATCAACCGAGAACACAAAAAATTCGCTTCTAACGAAATGACTCCAGAGCACAGAAAACAATGTAGCAATGAAATGACCCGAGAACACAAAAAATTCACTTTCAATGAAATCAGCTGAGAACAAAAAAATTCACGTCCAACGAAATTACCCCAGAATAGAAAAAATTTGCTTCCGACGAAATCACCCCAGTGCACAAAAAATTCCCTTCCAATAAATCACCTGAGAACAAAAATATTCGCTTCCCACAAAATTACCCCTGAACGGAAAAAATTTCCTTCCATCGAAATCATCGCAGAACACAAAAAATTCGATTCCAACGAAATGATTACAGAGCACAGAAAACATGCTTCCAACACAATCACCCCAGAGCACAAAAAAATTCCTTCCAACGAAATGACCCCAGAACGCAAAAAATTCCCTTTCAACGAAATCACCCTAGAACCCAAAAAATTGCTTCCAACGAAATCACCCAAGAGCACAAAAAATTAGCTTCCAACGAAATGATTCCAGAGCACAGAAAACACGCTTCCAATGAAATGATGCCAGAACAATAAAAATTTCCTTTCAATGAAATCACCCGAGAACACAAAAAATTCGCTTCCAAAGTAATTACCTCAGAATACAAAAAATGCGCTTCCAACGAAATCACCCCAGATCACAAAAAAATCCCTTTAAATGAAATCACCCGAGAACACAAAAAATTCTCTTCCAACGAAATCACGCCAGAGCACCAAAAATTCTCTTCCAACCAAGAAACTCCAGAGCACAGAAAACATGCTTTCAACAAAATGACCCCCTACTTCAAAAATTTGCTTCCATCGAAAAAACCGGAGAACACAAAAAATTCGCTTCCAAGAAAATTTCCACAGAACACTAAAAATTCGCTTCCAATGAAATCACCCCAGAACACAAAAATTTCGCGTCCAACGAAATGACTCCAGAGCACAGAAAACAGGCTTCCAAAGAAATGACCCAAGAACACAAAAAATTCCCTTTCAACGAAATCACCCGAGAACACAAAAAATTCACCTCCAACGAAATCACCACAGAGTACAAAAAATTCGCTACCAACGAAATGACTCCAGAGCACAGAAAAAATGCTTCCAACGAAATGACACACTATTTCAAAATTTGCTTCCATCGAAATGACCGGAGAACAGAAAAAATTCTCTTCCAACGATATTACCCCAGACGACAAAAAATTCTTTTCCAACGAAAACTCCTGAGAACACAAATATTCGCTTCCAAAGATATCATCCCAGAGCACAAAAAATTCGCATCCAACGAAATCACCCAAGAACATAAAAATTCCCTTTCAAAGAAATCACCCGAGAACACCAAAATATCGCTTCCAATGAAATCACCCGAGAGCACAAAAAATTCGCTTCCAACGAAATGACTCCAGAAGACAGAAAATAATGAAGCAATGAAATGACCCGAGAACACAAAAAATTCACTTCCAAAGAAATACCCTAGAACATAAAAATTGGCTTCCATCGAAATAACCACAGAAGAAAAAAAATTCCCTTCTAACCAAATCACCCCAGAGCACAAAAAATTCGCTTCCAACAAAATCACCCTAGAACATAAAAAATTTGCTTTCAATGAAATCATCCGAGAATAGAAAAAATTCGCTTCCAACGAAATCACGCCAGAGCACAAAAAATTCACTGCCAAAGAAATGACTCCAGAGCACAGAAAACACACTTCCAACGAAATGACCCTCTACTTAAAAAATTTGCTTCCATCGAAAAAACCGGAGAACACAAAAAATTCGCTTCCAACGAAATTACTCCAGAACACAAAAAATTCGCTTGCAACGAAATATCCTGAGAACACAAATATTAGCTTCCAATCAAATCACCCCAGAGCACAAAAAATTCGCTTCCAACGAAATCACCCCAGAACACAAAAAATTCGCTTCCAACGAAATGACTCCAGAGCATAGAAAACACGCTTCCAACGAAATGATACTATACTTCGAAAATTTGCTTCAATCGAAAAAACCGGAGAAAACAAAAAATTCTCTTTCAACCGTATTACCCCAGAAGACAAAATATTGGCTTCCAAAGAAATCTCCTGAGAACACAAATATTCGCTTTGAAAGAAATCATCCCAGAGCACAAAAAAATTCCCGTTCAACGAAATCACCCGAGAACACAAACAATTCACGTCCAACGAAATTACCACAGAACAGAAAAAATTTGCTTCCATCGAAATCACCCCAGAACACAATAAATTCGCTTCCAACGAAATCACCCTAGAACAGAAAAACTCCCTTTAAACGAAATCACACTAGAACACAAAAAATTCGTTCCAACGAAATGACTCCAGAACACAGAAAACACGCTTCGAACGAAATGATACCATACTTCAAAAATTTGCTTCCATTGAAATGACCCGAGAACACAAAAAATTCCCTTCGAACGAAAATACCCCAGAACACAAAAAATTTGCTTCCAATGAAATGACCCCAGAACACAAAAAATTCGCTTCCAACGAAATTACCCCAGAACACAAAAAATTCGCTACCAACGAAATCACCCAGAACACAAAAAATTTGCTTCCAAAGAAATCACCCCAGAGCACAAAAAATTCGCTTCCATCGAAATGACTCCAGAGCACAGAAAACACGCTTCCAACTAAATGACCCCAGAACACTAAAAATTCGCGGCCAAAGAAATCACCCAAGAACACAAAAAATTCGCTTCCAACGTAATTACCCCAGAACAAAAAAATTCGCTTCCAACGAAATCAACCTTGAACACAAAAAATTCCCTTTGAACGAAATCACCCGAGAACAAAAAAATTCGCTTCCAACGCAATCACCCTAGAGCACAAAAAATTCCCTTCCAACGAAATGACTCCAGGGCACAGAAAAAAGGCTTCCATCGAAAAGACCGGAGAACACAAAAAAATTCTCTTCCATCGATATAACCCTAGAAGACAAAAAATTCTTTTCCAACGAAAACTCCTGAGAACACAAAGATTCGCTTCCAAAGATATCATCCCAGAACACAAAAAATTCGCTTCCAACGAAATCACCCTAGAACATAAAAATTGGCTTCTATCGAAATAACCACAGAAGACAAAAAATTCCCTTCTAACCAAATCACCCCAGAGCACAAAAAATTCGCTTCCAACGAAATCACCCTAGAACATAAAAAATTCGCTTTCAACGAAATCACCCGAGAATAGAAAAAATTCGCTTCCAACGAAATCACCCCAGAACACAAAAAATTCTCTTCCAACGAAATGACCTCCTACTTCAAAAATTTACTTCCATCGAAAAAACCGGAGAACTGAAAAAATTCGTTTGCTACGAAATCTTCTGAGAACACAAAAAATTTGCTTCCAACGAAATGACCCCAGGACACAAAAAATTCCCTTTCAAGGAAATCACCTGAGAACACAAAAAATTCGCTTCCAACGAAACCACCCCAGAGGACAAAAAATTCGCTTCCAACGAAATGACTCCAGAGCACAGAAAACACGCTTCCAACGAAATGACCCCTTCCTTCAAAAATTTGCTTCCATCAAACAAACCGGAGAACACAAAAAATTCATTTCCAAAGAAATGACCCCAGAACACAAAAAAATTCGCTTCCAACGAAATCTTCTGAGAACACAAATACTCACTTCTAAAGAAATCATCCCAGAGCACAAAAAAATTTGCTTCCAACAAAATAACCCTAGAACATAAAAAATTTCCTTTCAAAGAATCACCCGAGAACACAAAAAATTCACGTCCAACGAAATTACCCCAGAACACAAGAAATTCGCTTCCAACGAAATTACCCTAGAACACAAAAATTTTGCTTCCAACAAAATCACCCCAAACCAAAAAACATTCTCTTCCAACGAAATGACTCCAGAGCACAGAAAACACGCTTCCAAGGAAATTATCCCATACTTCAAAAATTGGCTTCCATCGAAATCACCCAAGAACACAAAAAATTCACTTCCAACGAAATGATCCCAGAACACAGAAAATGCGCTACCAACGAAATCACCCCAGAGAACAAAATATTCGCTTCCAACGAAATGACTCCAGAGCACAGAAATCACGCTTCCAAAAAAATGACTCCCTACTTCAAAAATTTGCTTCCATCGAAAAATCCTGAGAGCACAAAAATTTCTATTCCATCGAAATTACCCCAGAACACAAAAAATTCGCTTCCAACGAAATCTCCTGAGAACACAAATATTCGCTTCCAAAGAAAACATACCAGAGTACAAAAAATTCGCTTCCAACAAAATAACCCCAGAACACTAAAATTTCCCTTTCAACGAAATCACCCCAGAGCACAAAAACTTCCCTTCCAAAAAAATGACTCCAGAGCACAGAAAACATGATTCCAACGAAATGACCCCCTATTTCAAAAATTTGCTTCCATCGAAAAACCCGGAGAAGACAAAAAATTCTCTTCCAACGATAAAACCCCAGAAGACAAAAAATTCTTTTCCAAGGAATCTCCTGTGAGCACAAATATTCGCTACCAAAAATATCATCCCAGAGTACAAAAAATTCACTTCCAACGAAATCACCGTAGAACATAAAAAATTCGCTTCCATCGAAATCACCACAGAAGACAAAAAATTCGCTTCCAACCAAAGCACCCCAGAGCAGAAAAAATTCACTTCCAACGAAATCACCCTAGTACATAAAAAAATTGCTTCCAACTAAATCACCCCAGAGCACCAAAAATTCGCTGCCAACGAAATTACCCCAGAACACAAAAAATTCGCTTGCAACGAAATCTCCTGAAAACACAAATATTCGCTTCCAATGAAATCACCCCAGAGCACAGAAAACACACTTCCAACGATATGACCCCATACTTCAAAAATTTGCTTCCATCGAAATCACCCGAGAACACAAAAAAATGCGCTTCCAAAGAAATTACCCCAGAACACAAAAAAATCGCTTCCAACGAAATCTCCTGGGAACACAAATATTCGCTTCCAAAGAAATCATCCCAGAGCACAAAAAATTCGCTTCCAACTAAATCACCCTAGAACACAAAAAATTCCCTTTCAACGAAATCACCTGAGAACACAAAAAATTCACGTCCAACGAAATTACCACAGAACAGAAAATATTTGCTTCCATCAAAATAACCCCACAACACAAAAAATTCGCTTCCAACAAAATCACGCTAGAACACATTAAAATTAGCTTTCAATGAAATCACCCCAGAGCACAAAACATTCCCTTCCAACGAAGTGACTCCAGAGCACATAAAACACGATTCCAACGAAATGACCCCCTACTTAAAAAATTTGCTGCCACCGAAAAACCGGAGAACATAAAAAATTCGCTTCCAATGAAATTACCACAGAACACAAAAAATTCGCTTGCATCGAAATTTTCTGAGAACACAAATATTCGCTTCCAACGACATCACCCCAGAAAACAAAAAATTCGCTTCCAACGAAATGACTCCAGAGCACAGAAAACACGCTTCCAACTAAATGATCCCATACTTCAAAAATTTGCTTCCATCGAAATCACCAGAGAACACAAAAAATTCGCTTCCAAAGAAATTACCCCAGAACACAAAAAATTCGCTTGCAACGAAATGTCCTGAGAACACAAATATTAGCTTCCAAAGAAATCACCCCAGAGCACAAAAAATTCGCTTCCAAAGAAATGACTCCAAAGCACAGAAAACATGCTTCCAGCGAAATGACCTCATATTTCAAAAATTTGCTTCCATCGAAATCACTTGAGAATACAAAAAATTCACTTCCAACGAAATTACCCCAGAACAAAAAAAATTCGCTTGCAACGAAATCTCCTGAGAACACAGATATTCGCTTCCAAAGAAATCATCCCAGAGCAAAAAAAGTTCACTTCCAACGAAATCACCCTAGAACACCAAAAATTCCCTTTCGATGAAATCACCCGAGAAAACAAAAAATTCATGTCCAACGAAATCACCCTAGAACACAAAAAATTTCCTTTCAACGAAATCACACTAGAACACAAAAAATTGGCTTCCAACGAAATCACCCCAAAGCACAAAAAATTCCCTTCCAACGATCTGACTCCAGAGCACAGAAAACAAGCTTCCAACGAAATGTCCCCCTATTTCAAAAATTGGCTTCCATCGAAATGACCCCATAACACAAAAAATTCGCTTCCAACGAAATTACCCCAGAACACAAAAAATTTGCTTCCAACTAAATCACCCCAGAAAACAAAAAATTCGCTTCCAACGAAATGACCCCCTGCTTCAAAAATATGCTTCCATCAAAAAAACCGGAGAAAACCAAAAATTTAGGTCCAACAAAATTACCACAGAACAGAAAAAATTTGGTTCCTTCAAAATCACCACAGAGCACAAAAAATTTGCTTCCAACAAAATCACCCTAGAACACAAAAAAATTCCCTTTCAACGAAATCACACTAGAACAGAAAAAATTCGCTTCCAACGAAATCAGCCCAAAGCACAAAAAATTCCGTTCCAACGAAATTACTCCAGAGCACAGAAAACAAGCTTCCAAAGAAATGACCACCTACTTCAAAAATTTGCTTCCATCGAAAAAACCTGAGAACACAAAAAATTCGCTTGCAACGAAATCGTCTGAGAAAACAAATATTCGCTTCCAACGAAATGACTCCAGAGCACAGAAAACACGCTTCGAACGAAATGATACCATACTTCAAAAATTTGCTTCCATTGAAATGACCCGAGAACACAAAAAATTCACTTCCAACGAAATTACCCCAGAACACAAAAAATTCGCTTCCAACGAAATGACTCCAGAGCATAGAAAACACACTTCCAATGAAATGACCCCAGAACACAAAAAATTTACTTCCAACGAAATGACCCCAGAACACAAAAAATTTACTTCCAACGAAATGACCCCAGAACAGAAAAAATTGCTTCCAACGAAATTACCCCAGAACAAAAAAAATTTGCTTCCATGAAATCACCCCAAAACACAAAAAATTCGCTTCCAACAAAATGACTCCAGAGCATAGAAAACACACTTCCAACGAAATGACCCCCGGCTTCAAAAATTTGCTTCCATTGAAAAAACCGGAGAAAACAAAAAATTCGCTTCCAACGAAATCTTCTGAGAACACGAATATTCGCTTCCAACGAAATCACCCCAGAGCACAAAAAATTCGCTTTTAAACGGAATGACTCCAGAGCACAGAAAACACGCTCCCAAAGAAATGATCCCATAATTCAAAAATTTGCTTCCATTGAAATCACCCGAGAACACAAAAAATTCGCTTCCAACGAAATCACCCCAGAACACAATAAATTAGTTTCCAACATAATGACTCCAGAGCAGAGAAAACACGGTTCCAAGGAAATGACCCCATATTCCAAAAATTTGCTTCTATCGAAATCACCCGAAAACACAAAAAATTCGCTTCCAACGAAATTACCCCAGAACACAATAAATTCGCTTCAAACGATCTCTCCTGAGAACACAAATATTTGCTTCCAAAGAAATCATCCCAGAGCACAAAAAAATTCGCTTCCAACGAAATCACCCTGGAACACAAAAAATTCCCTTTCAACGAAATCACCCGAGAACACAAAAATTTCGCTTCCAACAAAATCACCCCAGAGCACAAAATATTCACTGCCAAAGAAATGACTCCAGAGCACAGAAAACACGCTTCCAACGAAATGACCCTCTATTTAAAAAATTTGTTTCCATCGAAAAAAACGGAGAACACAAAAAAATTCGCTTCCAACGAAATTAACCCAGAACACAAAAAATTTGCTTGCAATGAAATATCCTGAGAACACAAATATTAGCTTCCAGTCAAATCACCCCAGAGCACCAAAAATTCGCTTCCAACGAAATCACACCAGAACACAAAAAATTTGCTTCCAACGAAATCAGCCCAAAGCACCAAAAATTCCCTTCCAACGAAATTACTCCAGAGCACAGAAAACGAGCTTCCAACGAAATGGCCCCTACTTCAAAAATTTGCTTCCATCGAAAAAACCGGAGAACACAAAAAATTTGCTTGCAACGAAATCGTCTGAGAACACAAATATTCGCTTCCAACGAAATGACTCCAGAGCACAGAAAACACGCTTCCAACGAAATGACCCCAAAACACTAAAAATTCGCGGCCAACGAAATCACCCGAGAACACAAAAAATTAGCTTCCCACCAATTCACCCCAGAACCCAAAAAATTCGCTTCCAACCAAATGACTCCAGAGCACAGAAAACAGGCTTCCAACGAAATCACCCCAGAACACAAAAAATTTGCTTCCATCAAAAATACCCAAGAACACAAAAAATTCGCTTCCAACGAAATTACCCCAGAACACAAAAAATTCGCTTCCAACGAAATCACCCAGAACACAAAAAATTTGCTTCCAACGAAATCACCCCAGAGCACAAAAAATTCGCTTCCATCGAAATGACTCCAGAACACAGAAAACACGCTTCCAACTAAATGACCCCAGAACACTAAAAATTCGCGGCCAAAGAAATCAACCGAGAACACAAAAAATTCGCTTCTAACGAAATGACTCCAGAGCACAGAAAACAATGTAGCAATGAAATGACCCGAGAACACAAAAAATTCACTTTCAATGAAATCAGCTGAGAACAAAAAAATTCACGTCCAACGAAATTACCCCAGAATAGAAAAAATTTGCTTCCGACGAAATCACCCCAGTGCACAAAAAATTCCCTTCCAATAAATCACCTGAGAACAAAAATATTCGCTTCCCACAAAATTACCCCTGAACGGAAAAAATTTCCTTCCATCGAAATCATCGCAGAACACAAAAAATTCGATTCCAACGAAATGATTACAGAGCACAGAAAACATGCTTCCAACACAATCACCCCAGAGCACAAAAAAATTCCTTCCAACGAAATGACCCCAGAACGCAAAAAATTCCCTTTCAACGAAATCACCCTAGAACCCAAAAAATTGCTTCCAACGAAATCACCCAAGAGCACAAAAAATTAGCTTCCAACGAAATGATTCCAGAGCACAGAAAACACGCTTCCAATGAAATGATGCCAGAACAATAAAAATTTCCTTTCAATGAAATCACCCGAGAACACAAAAAATTCGCTTCCAAAGTAATTACCTCAGAATACAAAAAATGCGCTTCCAACGAAATCACCCCAGATCACAAAAAAATCCCTTTAAATGAAATCACCCGAGAACACAAAAAATTCTCTTCCAACGAAATCACGCCAGAGCACCAAAAATTCTCTTCCAACCAAGAAACTCCAGAGCACAGAAAACATGCTTTCAACAAAATGACCCCCTACTTCAAAAATTTGCTTCCATCGAAAAAACCGGAGAACACAAAAAATTCGCTTCCAAGAAAATTTCCACAGAACACTAAAAATTCGCTTCCAATGAAATCACCCCAGAACACAAAAATTTCGCGTCCAACGAAATGACTCCAGAGCACAGAAAACAGGCTTCCAAAGAAATGACCCAAGAACACAAAAAATTCCCTTTCAACGAAATCACCCGAGAACACAAAAAATTCACCTCCAACGAAATCACCACAGAGTACAAAAAATTCGCTACCAACGAAATGACTCCAGAGCACAGAAAAAATGCTTCCAACGAAATGACACACTATTTCAAAATTTGCTTCCATCGAAATGACCGGAGAACAGAAAAAATTCTCTTCCAACGATATTACCCCAGACGACAAAAAATTCTTTTCCAACGAAAACTCCTGAGAACACAAATATTCGCTTCCAATGATATCATCCCAGAGCACAAAAAATTCGCATCCAACGAAATCACCCAAGAACACAAAAATTCCCTTTCAAAGAAATCACCCGAGAACACCAAAATATCGCTTCCAATGAAATCACCCGAGAGCACAAAAAATTTGCTTCCAACGAAATGACTCCAGAAGACAGAAAACAATGAAGCAATGAAATGACCCGAGAACACAAAAAATTCGCTTCCAAAGAAATCACCCTAGAACATAAAAATTGGCTTCCATCGAAATAACCACAGAAGAAAAAAAATTCCCTTCTAACCAAATCACCCCAGAGCACAAAAAATTCGCTTCCAACAAAATCACCCTAGAACATAAAAAATTCGCTTTCAATGAAATCATCCGAGAATAGAAAAAATTCGCTTCCAACGAAATCACGCCAGAGCACAAAAAATTCACTGCCAAAGAAATGACTCCAGAGCACAGAAAACACGCTTCCAACGAAATAACCCTCTACTTAAAAAATTTGCTTCCATCGAAAAAACCGGAGAACACAAAAAATTCGCTTCCAACGAAATTACCCCAGAACACAAAAAATTCGCTTGCAACGAAAAATCCTGAGAACACAAATATTAGCTTCCAATCAAATCACCCCAGAGCACAAAAAATTCACTTCCAACGAAATCACCCCAGAACACAAAAAATTCGCTTCCAACGAAATGACTCCAGAGCATAGAAAACACGCTTCCAACGAAATGATACTATACTTCGAAAATTTGCTTCAATCGAAAAAACCGGAGAAAACAAAAAATTCTCTTTCAACGATATTACCCCAGAACACAAAATATTGTCTTCCAAAGAAATCTCCTGAGAACACAAATATTCGCTTCGAAAGAAATCATACCAGAGCACAAAAAAATTCCCGTTCAACGAAATCACCCGAGAACACAAACAATTCATGTCCAACGAAATTACCACAGAACCGAAAAAATTTGCTTCCATCGAAATCACCCCAGAAGACAATAAATTCGCTTCCAACGAAATCACCCTAGAACAGAAAAACTCCCTTTAAACAAAATCACACTAGAACACAAAAAATTCGTTACAACGAAATGACTCCAGAACACAGAAAACACGCTTCGAACGAAATGATACCATACTTCAAAAATTTGCTTCCATTGAAATGACCCGAGAACAAAAAAAATTCCCTTCGAACGAAAATACCCCAGAACACAAAAAATTTGCTTCCAATGAAATGACCCCAGAACACAAAAAATTCGCTTCCAACGAAATTACCCCAGAACACAAAAAAATCGCTTCCAACGAAATCACCCAGAACACAAAAAATTTGCTTCCAAAGAAATCACCCCAGAGCACAAAAAATTCGCTTCCATCGAAATGACTCCAGAGCACAGAAAACACGCTTCCAACTAAATGACCCCAGAACACTAAAAATTCGCGGCCAAAGAAATCACCCAAGAACACAAAAAATTCGCTTCCAACATAATAACCCCAGAACAAAAAAATTCGATTCCAACGCAATCACCCTAGAGCACAAAAAATTCCCTTCCAACGAAATGACTCCAGGGCACAGAAAAAAGGCTTCCATCGAAAAGACCGGAGAACACAAAAAAATTCTCTTCCATCGATATAACCCTAGAAGACAAAAAATTCTTTTCCAACGAAAACTCCTGAGAACACAAAGATTCGCTTCCAAAGATATCATCCCAGAACACAAAAAATTCGCTTCCAACGAAATCACCCTAGAACATAAAAAATTGGCTTCCATCGAAATAACCACAGAAGACAAAATATTCCCTTCTAACCAAATCACCCCAGAGCACAAAAAATTCGCTTCCAACGAAATCACCCTAGAACATAAAAAATTCGCTTTCAACGAAATCACCCGAAAATAGAAAAAATTCGCTTCCAACGAAATCACCCCAGAGCACAAAAAATTCACTGCCAAAGAAATGACTCCAGAGCACAGAAAACACGCTTCCAACGAAATGACCCTCTACTTAAAAAATTTGCTTCCATCGAAAAACCGGAGAACACAAAAAATTTGCTTCCAACGAAATTACCCCAGAACAAAAAAAATTCGATTCCAACGTAATTACCCCAGAAAACAAAAAATTCGCTTCCAACGAAATCACCCTAGAACACAAAAAATTCCCTTTAAATGAAATCACACGAGAACACAAAAAATTCGTTTCCAACGAAATCACTCCAGAGCACCAAAAATTCTCTTCCAACCAAGTGACTCCAGAGCACAGAAAACATGCTTCCAACAAAATGACCCCCTACTTCAAAAATTTGCTTCCATCGAAAAAACCGGAGAACACAAAAAATTTGCTTCCAACAAAATTTCCACAGAACACAAAAAATTCGCTTTCAACGAAATCATCCCAGAACACAAAAAATTCGCTTCCAACGAAATGACTCCAGAGCACAGAAAACAGGCTTCCAAAGAAATGACCCCAGAACACAAAAAATAACCTTTCAACGAAATCACCCGAGAACACAATAAATTCACTTCCAACGCAATCACCCCAGAGCACAAAAAATTCGCTTCCAATGAAATCACCCTAGAACATAAAAAATTCGCTTTCAACGAAATCACCCGAGAATAGAAAAAATTCGCTTCCAACGAAATCACCCCAGAGCACAGAAAATTCACTGCCAAAGAAATGACTCCAGAGCACAGAAAACACACTTCGAACGAAATGATACCATACTTCAAAAATTTGTTTCCATCGAAATCACCCGAGAACACAAAAAATTTGCTTCCAACGAAATTTCCCCAGAACACAAAAACTTCGCCTGCAACGAAATCACCCCAGGACACAAAAAATTCGCTTCCAACGAAATGACTCCAGAGCACAGAAAACAGGCTTCCAACGAAATGACCACAGAACACAAAAAATTCCCTTTTAACAAAATCACACGAGAAAACAAAAAATTCGCTTCCAACGAAATGACTCCAGAGCACAGAAAACACGCTGCCAACGATATGAACCCCTACTTCAAATATTTGATTCCATTGAAAAAACCGGAGAACACAAAAAATTCGCTTCCAATTAAATTACCTTAGAACACAAAAAAATCCCTTCCAAGGAAATGACTCCAGAGCACAAAAAATTCACTTTCAACGAAATCACCCAAGAACACAAAAAATTCGCTTCCAACGAAATCACCCCCGAGCACCAAAAATTTGCTTCCAACGAAATGACTCCAGAGCACAGAAAACGAGCTTCCAACGAAATGACCCCATATTTCAAAAATTTGCTTCCACTGAAATCAACCGAGAACACAAAAAATTTGCTTTCAACGAAATTACCCCAGAACACAAAATATTCGCTTCCAACGAAATCTCCTGAGAACACAAATATTCGCTTCGAAAGAAATCATCCCAGAGCACAAAAAAATTCGCTTCCAAAGAAATCACCCTAGAACACAAATAATTCCCTTTCAAAGAAATCACCCGAGAACACAAAAAATTCACCTAAAACAAAATTACCAGAGAACAGAAAAAGTTTGCTTCCATCTAAATCACCGAAGAACACCAAAAATTCGCTCCAACGAAATGACTCCAGAGCACAGGAAACCCGCTTCGAACGAAATGATACCATACTTCAAAAATTTGCTTCCATCGAAATCACCTGAGAACACAAAAAATTCGCTTCCAACGAAATTACCCCCGAACACAAAAATTCGCTTCCATCGAAATCACCACAGAACACAAAAAATTCGCTTCCAACAAAATCACCCTAGAACACAAAAAATTCCCTTTCAACGAAATCACACTAAAACACAAAAAATTCGCTTCCAACGAAATCAGCCCAAAGCACAAAAAATTCCCTTCCAATGAAATTACTCCAGAGCACAGAAAACAAGCTTCCTATGAAATGACCACCTACTTCAAAAATTTGCTTCCATCGATAAAACCGGAGAACACAAAAAATTCGCTTGCAACGAAATCGTCTGAGAACACAAATATTCGCTTTCAACGAAATGACTCCAGAGCACAGAAAACCCGCTTCGAACGAAATGATACCATACTTCAAAAATTTGCTTCCATTTTGAAATGACCCGAGAACACAAAAAATTCGCTTCCAACGAAATTAGCCCAGAACACAAAAAATTTGCTTCCAACGAAATGACCGGAGAACACAAAAAATTTGCTTCCAACGAAATTACCCCAGAACACAAAAAATTTGCTTCCATGAAATCACCCCAGAACACAAAAAATTCGCTTCCAACGAAATGACTCCAGAGTATAGAAAACACACATCCAACGAAAAGACCCCATATTTCAAAAATTTGCTTCCATCGAAATCACCTGAAAACACAAAAAATTCGCTTCCAACGAAATCACCCCAGAGCACAAAAAATTTGCTTCCATCGAAATGACTCCAGAGCACAGAAAACACGCTTCCAACTAAATGACCCCAGAACACTAAAAATTTGCGGCCAAAGAAATCACCCGAGAACACAAAAAATTCGCTTCCATCGAAATGACTCCAGAGCACAGAAAACACGCTTCCAACTAAATGACCCCAGAACACTAAAAATTCGCGGCCAAAGAAATGACCACAGAACACAAAAAATTCCCTTTCAACGAAATCACCCGAGAACAAAAAAAATTCACTTCCAACGAAATCACCACAGAGTACCAAAAATTCGCTTCCAACAAAATGACTCCAGAATACAGAAAACATGCTTCCAATGAAATGACACACTATTTCAAAATTTGCTTCCATCGAAAAGACCGGAGAACAGAAAAAATTCTCTTCCAACGATATTAAACCAGAAGACAAAAAATTCTTTTCCAACGAAAACTCCTGAGAACACAAATATTCGCTTCCAAAGATATCATCCCAGAGCACAAAAAAATCCGTTTCAACGAAATCACCCGAGTACACAAAAATATCGCTTCCAATGAAATCACCCGAGAGCACAAAAAATTCGCTTCCAACGAAATGACTCCAGAGCACAAAAAACAATTTACCAATGGAATGACCCGAGAACACAAAAAATTCGCTTCCAAAGAAATCACCCTAGAACATAAAAAATTGGCTTCCATTGAAATAACCACAGAAGACAAAAAATTCCCTTCCAATAAATCACCTGAGAACAAAAAAATTCACGTCCAACGAAATTACCCCAGAATAGAAAAAATTTGCTTCCAACGAAATCACCCCAGAGCACAAAAAATTATCTTCCAATAAATCACCTGAGAACAAAAATATTGGCTTCCCACAAAATTACCCCAGAACGGAAAAAATTTCCTTCCATCAAAATCACCGCAGAACACAAAAAATTCGCTTCCAACGAAATGACTCCAGAGCACAGAAAACAGGCGTCCAAAGAAATGACCCCAGAACACAAAAAATTTCCTTTCTACGAAATCACCCGAGAACACAAAAAATTCCGTTTCAACGAAATCACCCGAGTACACAAAAATATCGCTTCCAATAAAATCACCCGAGAGCACAAAAAATTCGCTTCCAACGAAATGACTCCAGAGCACAAAAAATTTACCAATGGAATGACCCGAGAACACAAAAAATTCGCTTCCAAAGAAATCACCCTAGAACATAAAAAATTGGCTTCCATTGAAATAACCACAGAAGACAAAAAATTCCCTTCCAATAAATCACCTGAGAACAAAAAAATTCACGTTCAACGAAATTACCCCAGAATAGAAAAAATTTGCTTCCAACGAAATCACCCCAGAGCACAAAAAATTCCCTTCCAATAAATCACCTGAGAACAAAAATATTGGCTTCCCACAAAATTACCCCAGAACGGAAAAAATTTCCTTCCATCGAAATCACCGCAGAACACAAAAAATTTGCTTCCAACGAAATGACTCCAGAGCACAGAAAACACGCTTCCAACGAAATCACCGGAGAACACAAAAAATTCGCTTCCAACGAAATGACTCCAGAGCACAGGAAACCCGCTTCAAACGAAATGATACCATATTTCAAAAATTTGCTTCCATCGAAATCACCTGAGAACACAAAAAATTCGCTTCCAACGAAATTACCCCCGAACACAAAAATTCGCTTCTAACGAAATCACCCCAGGACACAAAAAATCTGCTTCCAACAAAATGACTCCAGAGCACAGAAAACACGCTTCCAATGAAATGACCCCAGAACACAAAAAATTCCCTTTCAACGAAATCACCACAGAACACAAAAAATTTGTTTCCAATGAAATCACCCCAGAGCACAAAAAATTCGCTTCCAACGAAAAGAATCCAGAGCACAGAAAACACGCTTCCAACGAAATGATGCCAGAACACTAAAAATTCCCTTTCAACGAAATCACCCGAGAACACAAAAAATTTGCTTCCAACGAAATTACCCCAGAACACAAAAAATTCCCTTTCAACGAAATCACCCTAGAACACAAAAAATTTGCTTCCAACGAAATTACCCCAGAACACAAAAAAATTCCCTTGCAATGAAATCTTCTGAGAACATGAATATTCGCTTCCAACGAAATCACCCAAGAACACAAAAAATTCGCTTCCAACGAAATGACTCTAGAGCACAGAAGACACGCTTCCAATGAAAATGATCCCATACTTCAAAAATTTGCTTCCATTGAAAACACCCGAGAACACAAAAAATTCACTTCCAACGAAATTACCCCAGAACACAAAAAATTTGCTTTCATGGAAATCACCCAAGAACACAAAAAATTGGCTTCCAACGAAATCACCCGAGAACACAAAATATTCGCTTCCATCGAAATTGCCCCAGAGCACAAAAAATTAACTTCCAACGAAATGACTCCAGAGCACAGAAAACACGTTTCCAAAAAAATGGCCCCCTACTTCAAAAATTTGCTTCCATCAAAATCACCCTAGAACACAAAAAATTTGCTTCCAACGAAATTACCCAAGAACACAAAAAATTAGCTTCCAACGAAATATCCTGAGAACACAAATATTCGCTTCCAAAGAAATCATCCCAGAGCACAAAAAAATTCACTTCCTCGAAATCACCCTTGAACACAAAAATTTCGCTTCCAACGAAATGACTCCAGAGCACAGAAAACAAGCTTCGAACAAAATGATACCATACTTCAAAAATTGGCTTCCATCGAAATCAACCGAGAACACAAAAAATTCGCTTCCAATGAAATGACTCCTGAGCGTAGAAAACATCCTACCAACGAAATGACCCCAGAACACAAAAAAAATCGCTTCCATCAAAATCACCCTAGAACGGAAATAGTTTGTTTCCAAAGAAATCACACCAGACCACAAAAAATTCGCTACCAACGAAATCACCCCAGATCACAAAATCTTCATTTCCAACGAAATCACACCAGAACAGAGAAAAATTCGCTTTTAACGAAATGACTCCAAAGGACATAAAACCCGCTTCCAACGAAATTACCCCAGATCACAAAAAATTCCCTTCCAATGAAATCACCCCAGAACACACACAAAAAAAATTAGCTTCCAATGAAATTACCCCAGAACGCAAAACATTCTCTTACAACAAAAACATTCCAGAGCAAATAAAATGCGTTTCCAACAAAATCACACCAGAACAGAGAAAAATTCGCTTCCAATGAAATGACTACAAAGGACATAAAACCCTCTTCCAACAAAATTACCCCAGAACACCAAAAATTCGCTCCCACAGAAATCTCCCCAGAACACAAAAAAATCGCTTCGATAGAAATCAACCCAGAACACAAAAAATTCGCTTCCATCAAAATGACTCCAGAGCACAGGAAACACGCTTCCAAATAAATCACCCCATACTTCAAAAAATTCGCTAACAACGATATCATCCCAGACCACAAAAAATTCGCTTCCATCGAAATCACCAGAGAACACAAAAAATTCATTTCCAACGAAATCACCCCAGAGCACAGAAAACACGCTTCCAACGAAATCACCACATACTTCAAAAAATTCGCTAACAACGAAATAAACCCAGACCACAAAAAATTCGCTTCCAACGAAATTACCCCAGAAAACAAAAAATTCACTTCCATCGAAATCACCCGAGGAACACAAAATATTCGCTTCCAACAAAATTACCCCAGAGCACAAAAAATTCGTTTTCAACGAAAACACCCTAGAACACGAAAAATTTGCTTCCAACGAAATCACCCGAGAATGCAAAAAATTTGCTTTCAAACAAATTACCCCAGAACACAAAAATTTGCTTCCAACGAAATCACCACAGAGGACAAAAAATTCGTTTCCAAAGAAATCACACCAGAACAGAGAAAAATTCGCTTCTAACGAAATGACTCCAAAGGACATAACACCTGCTTCCAAAGATATTAGCCCAGAACACAAAGAATTCGCTTCCAACAAAATCACCCCACAACACAAAAAAATTCGCTTCGATCGAAATCAACCCAGAACATAAAATGTTCGCTTCCAACAAAATTACCCCGATCACAAAAACATCATTTCCAAAAAAATCAACAAAGATCACAAAAAATTTGCTTCCATCGAAATCACCCGAGATCACAAAAAATTAGCTTACAAAGAAATCACGCGAGAACACAAAACATTCCCTTTCAACGAAATCACCCGAGAACACAAAAAATTCACTTCCAACAAAATCACCACAGAGAACAAAAAATTCGCTTCCACCGAATGCCCCCTGGAACACAAAAAAAATCCCTTTCATGGTAATCACCCGAGAACACAAAAAATTCACTTCCAACAAAATCACCACAGAGAACAAAAAATTCGATTCCAACGAAATGACTCCAGAGCACAGAAAACACGCTTCCAACGAAGTGTCCCCCTACTTCAAAAATTTGCTACCATCGAAAAAACCGGAGAACACAAAAAATTCGCTTCCAATGAAATTACCTTAGAACACAAAAAATTCGCTTCCAACGAAATCACCCCAGAACACAAAAAAATTGCTTCCAACTAAATGACTCCAGAGCACAGAAAACAGGCTTCCAACGAAATGACCCCATATTTCAAAAATTTGCTTCCATTGAAATCACCCGAGAACACAAAAAATTCGCTTTGAACGAAATTACCCCAGAACACAAAATGTTCGCTTCCAACGAAATCTCCTGAGAACACAAATATTCGCTTCGAAAGAAATCATCCCAGAGCACAAAAAAATTCGCTTCCAAAGAAATCACCCTAGAACACAAATAATTCCCTTTCAAAGAAATCACCAGAGAACACAAAAAATTCGCTTACAACGAAATCAACCCAGAGCACAAAAAATTCGCTTGCAAGGAAATCTTCTGAGAAAACAAATATTCGCTTCCAAAGAAATCATCCCAGAGCACAAAAAAATTCGCTTCCAAAAAAATCACCCTAGAACACAAAAAATTCACGTCCAACGAAATTACCCAAGAACACAAGAAAATCGCTTCCAACGAAATTACCAGAGAACACAAAAATTTAGCTTCCAACAAAATCACCGCAGAGCACAAAAAATTCGATTCCAACGAAATGACTCCAGAGCACATAAAACACACTTTCAAGGAAATGATCCAATACTTCAAAAATTGGCTTCCATCGAAATCACCCGAGAACACAAAAAATTCACTTCCAACGAAATTATCCCTGAACACAAAAAATGCGCCTCCAACGAAATCACCCCAGAGCACAAAAAATTTGCTTCCAACGAAGTGACGCCAGAGCACAGAAAACACGCTTCCAACGAAATGACTCCCTACTTCAAAAATTTGCTTCCATCGAAAAATCCTGAGAACACAAAAATTTCTATTCCAACGATATTACCCCAGAACAAAAAAAATTCGCTCTCAAAGAAATGCCTCTAGAGCACAGAAAACACTCTTCCAACGAAATGACCCCATATTTCAAAAATTTGCTTCCATTGAAATAATATAAGAACACAGAAAATTCTCTTCCAAAGATATTACCCAAGAAGACAAAAAATTGTTTTCCCACAAAATCACCCGAGAACACAAAAAATTCGCTTCCAACGAAATCACCCTAGAACACAAAAAATCTCTTTAAAAGAAATCACCCGAGAACACAAAAAAATGTGCTTCCAACGAAATCACCCCTGAGCACCAAAAAATCCCTTCCAACGAAGTGACTCCAGAGCACAGAAAACACGCTTCCAACGAAATGACCCCCTACTTCAAAAATTTGCTTCCATCGAAGAAAAAGGAGAACACAAAAATTCTCTTCCAACGATATTACACCAGAAGAAAAAATTCTTTTCCAACGAAATCCCTGAGAACACAAATATTCGCTTCCAAAGATATCATCCCAGAGCACAAAAAATTCGCTTCCAACGAAATCATCCTAAAACATAAAAAATTCGCTTCCATCGAAATCACCACAGAAGACAAAAATTTTGCTTCCAACAAAATCACCCCATAGCACGAAAAATTGTCTTCCAACGAAATGACTCCAGAGCACAGAAAACACGCTTACAAGGAAATGATCCCATACTTCAAAAATTGGCTTCCATCGAAATCACCCGAGAACACAAAAAATTCACTTCCAACGAAATTATCCCAGAACACAAAAAATGCGCTTCCAACGAAATAACCCCAGAGCAAAAAAAATTCGCTTCCATCGAAATGACTCCAGAGCACAGAAAATATGCTTCCAATGAAATGACCCCAGAACACCAAAAATTCTTTCAATGAAATCACCCTAGAACATAAAAAATTCGCTTCCAACGAAATCACCCTAGAACATAAAAAATTCGCTTTCAATGAAATTACACCAGAACACAAAAAATTCCCTTTCAACGAAATCACCCGAGAACACAAATATTCGCTTCCAAAGATATCATCCCAGAGCACAAAAAATTCGCTTCCAACGAAATATCTCCAGAGCTCCGAAAACATGCTTCCAACGAAATGACCTCCTACTTCCGTCGAAAAAACGGGAGAACAGAAAAAATTCGCTTGCAACGTAATCTTCTGAGAACACAAATATTCGCTTCCAACGAAATCAAACTAGAACACAAAAAATTAGCTTGCAACGAAATCTCCTGAGAATACAAATATTTGCTTTCAACGAAATCACCCCAGAGCACAAAAAATTCGCTTCCAATGAAAAGACTTCAGAGCACAGAAAACATGCTTACAACGATATGACCCCCTACTTCAAAAATTTGCTTCCATGGAAAAAAACGGAGAACACAAAAAATTCTCTTCCAATCATATTACCCCAGAAGACAAAAAATTCTTTTCCAACGAAATCTCCTGAGAACACAAATATTCGCTTCCAAAGTAAACAATCCACACCACAGAAAACACGCTTCCAACGAAATCACCCCAGACCACCAAAAATTCGCTTCCAACGAAATCACCCCAGAACACAAAAAATTCGCTTCCAACGAAATCTCCTGAGAACACAAATATTCGCTTCCAAAGAAAACATCCCAGAGCACAAAAAATTCGCTTCCAACAAAATGACTCCAGAGCACAGAAAACACGCTTCCAATGAAGTGACTCCAGAACACAAAACATTCGCTTTCAAAGAAATCACCCTAGAACATAAAAAATTCGCTTCCATCGAAATCACCATAGAAGACCAAAAAACTCCCTTCCAACCAAATCACTCCAGAGCACAAAATATTCGCTTCCAACAAAATCACCCCAGACCACAAAAAATTCTCTTCCAACGAAATGACTCCAGAGCACAGAAAACACGCTTCCAAGGAAATGATCCCATACTTCAAAAATTGGCATCCATCGAAATCACCCGAGAACACAAAAAATTCACTTCCAACGAAATTATCCCAGAACACAGAAAATGCGCTACCAATGAAATCACATCAGAGCACAAAAAATTCGCTTCCAACGAAATGACTCCAGAGCACAGAAAACAAGCTTCCAACAAAATGACTCCATACTTCAAAACTTTGCTTCCATCGAAAAGTCCTGAGAGCACAAAAATTCTATTCCATCGAAATTACCCTAGAACATGAAAAATTCGCTTCCAACGAAATCTCCTGAGAACAAAAATATTCGCTTCCAAAAAAAAGCATCCCAGAGCACAAAAAATTCGCTTCCAATGAAATGACTCCCTACTTCAAAAATTTGCTTCCATCAAAAAGTCCTGAGAGCACAAAAATTTCTATTCCATCGAAATTACCCCAGAACACAAAAAATTTGCTTCCAACGAAATCTCTCCTGAGGACAAAAAATTCTAATGAAATGAATCCAGAGCACAGAAAACACGCTTCCAACGAAATGACCCCCTCCTTCAAAAATTTGCTTCCATCAAACAAACCAGAGAACACAAAAAATTCATTTCCAAAGAAATGACCCCAGAACACAAAAAAAATTGCTTCCAATGAAATCTTCTGAGAACACAAATATTCACTTCTAAAGTAATCATCCCAGAGCACAAAAAATTCGCTTCCAACAACATCAACCTAGAACACAAAAAATTCTCTTTCAATGAAATCACCCGAGAATACAAAAAATTCGGTTCCAACATAATCAACCCAGAGCACAAAAAATTCACTTCCAACAAAATGACTCCAGAGCCCAGAAAACACGCTTCCAATGAAATGACCCCAGAACACAAAAAATTCGCTTTCAACGAAATCACCCTAGAACATAAAAAATTCCCTTTCAATAAAATTACCCCAGAACAGAAAAAATTCGCTTGCAACGAAATCTCCTGTGAACACAAATATTCACTTCCAAAGAAAACATCCCAGATCACAAAAAATTCGCTTCCAACGAAATCACCCCAGAACACAAAAAATTCGCTTCCAACGAAATCAACCCAGAGCACAAAAAATTCGCTTCCAACGAAATGACTCCGGAGATCCGAAAACATGCTTCCAACGAAATGACCTCCTACTTCCAAAATTTACTTCCATCGAAAAAAACGGAGAACAGAAAAAATTCGCTTGCAACGAAATATTCTGAGAACACAAATATTCGCTTCCAACGAAATCTCCCCAGAACACAAAATATTCGCTTCCAACGAAATCTCCCCAGAACACAAAATATTCGCTTCCAACGAAATCACTCCAGAATACAAAAAATTCGCTTCCAACGAAATGATTCCCTACTTCAAAAATTTGCTTCCATCAAACAAACCGGAGAACACAAAAAATTCATTTCCAAAGAAATGACCCCAGAACACAAAAAAATCCACTTCCAACGAAATCTTTTGAAACACAAATATTCACTTCTAAAGAAATCATCCCAGAGCACAAAAAAATTCGTTTCCAATAAAATCACCCAAGAACATAAAAAATTTTTTTCAAAGGAATCACCCAAGAACACAAAAAATTCACGTCCAACGAAATTACCCTAGAACACGAAAATTTTGCTTCCAACAATATCACCCCAGACCACAAAAAATTCTCTTCCAACGAAATGACTCCAGAGCACAGAAAACACGCTTCCAAGGAAATAATCCCATACTTCAAAAATTGGCTTCCATCGAAATCACCCGAGAACACAAAAAATTCACTTCCAACGAAATTATCCCAGAACACAGAAAATGCGCTACCAACGAAATCACCCCAGAGCACAAAAAATTCGCTTCCAACGAAATGACCCCAGAACACAGAAAATGCGCTACCAACGAAATCACCACAGAGCACAAAAAATTCATTTCCAAGAAAATCACCCTAGAACATAAAAACTTTCCTTTCAAAGAAATCACCCGAGAACACAAAAAATTCATGTACAACGAAATTACCCCAGAACACAAGAAATTCGCTTCCAACGAAATTACCCTAGAACACAAAAATTTCGCTTCCAACAAAATCACCCCAGACCACAAAAAATTCTCTTCCAACAAAATGACTCCAGAGCACAGAAAACATGCTTCCAAGGAAATGATCCCATACTTCAAAAATTGGCTTCCATCGAAATCACCCGAGAACACAAAAAATTCACTTCCAACGAAATTATCCCAGAACACAAAAAATGCGCTACCAACGAAATCACATCAGAGCACAAAAAATTCGCTTCCAACGAAATGACTCCAGAGCACAGAAAACACGCTTCCAACAAAATGACTCCCTACTTCAAAACTTTGCTTCCATCGAAAAGTCCTGAGAGCACAAAAAATTCTATTCCATCGAAATTACCCCAGAACACAAAAAATTCGCTTCCAACAAAATCTCCTGAGAACACAAACATTCGATTCCAAAGAAAACATCCCAGAGCACAAAAAATTTGCTTCCAACAAAATGACTCCACAGCACAGAAAACACGCTTCCAATGAAGTGACTCCAGAACACAAAAAATTTGCTATCAACGACATCACCCTAGAACATAAAAAATTCGCTTCCATCGAAATCACCATAGAAGACAAAAATTTTGCTTCCAAACAAATCACTCCAGAGCACAACAAATTTGCTTCCAACGAAATCACCCTAGAACATAAAAAATTCCCTTTCAATGAAATTACCCTTGAACACAAAAAATTCGCTTGCAACGAAATCTCCTGAGAACACAAATATTCGCTTCCAAAGAAAATATCCCAGAGCACAAAAAATTCGCTTCCAACGAAATCACCCCAGAACACTAAAATTTCCCTTTCAACAAAATTACCCCAGAACACAAAAAATTTGCTTCCAACGAAATCACTCCAGAGGACAAAAAATTCGCTTCTAAAGAAATAACTCCAGAGCACAGAAAACACGCTTTCAACGAAATGACCCCTCCTTCAAAAATTTGCTTCCATCAAACAAACCAGAGAACACAAAAAATTCATTTCCAAAGAAATGACCCCAGAACAAAAAAAAAATCGCTTCCAATGAAATCTTCTGAGAACACAAATATTCAGTTCTAAAGAAATCATCCCAGAGCCCAAAAAAATTCGCTTCCAACAAAATCACCCTAGAACACAAAAAATTCCCTTTCAACGAAATCACCTGAGAATACAAAAAATTCGCTTCCAACATAATCAACCCAGAGCACAAAAAATTCGCTTCCAACAAATTGACTCCAGAGCACAGAAAACACGCTTCCAATGAAATGACTCCAGAACACAAAAAATTTGCTTTCAACGAAATCACCCTAGAACATAAAATATTCGCTTCCATCGAAATCACCATAGAAGACAAAAAATTCGCTTCCAACCAAATCACTCCAGAGCACAAAAAATTGGCTTCCAATGAAATCACCCTAGAACATAAAAAATCCCCTTTCAATGAAATTACCCCAGAACACAAAAAATTCGCTTGCAATGAAATCTCCTGAGAACACAAATATTCGCATCCAAAGAAAACATCCCAGAGCACAAAAAATTTGCTTCCAATGAAATCACCCCAGAATACCCAAAATTCGCTTCCAACGAAATCACCCCAGAACACAAAAAATTCGCTTCCAACGAAATCAACCCAGAGCACAAAAAATTCGCATCCAACGAAATGACTCCAGAGCTCCGAAAACATGCTTCCAACGAAATGACCTCCTACTTCAAAAATTTACTTCCATCGAAAAAACCGGAGAACAGAAAAAATTCGCTTGCAACGAAATCTTCTGAGAACACAAATATTCGCTTCCAACGAAATCTTTCCGGAACAAAAAATATTCGCTTCCAACGAAATCTCCCCAGAAAACAAAAAATTCGCTTCCAAAGAAATGACTCCAGAGCACAGAAAACTCGTTTCTAACAAAATGACCGCTTACTTCAAAAATTAGCTTCCATTGAAGAAACCAGAGAACACAAAAAATTCTCTTCCAACGAAATTACCCCAGAAGAGAAAAAATTCTTTTCCAACGAAATCTCCTGAAAACACAAATATTCGCTTCCAAAGATATCATCCCAGATCACAAAAAATTCACTTCCAAAGAAATCATCCCAGAACACCAAAAATTCCCTTTCAACGAAATCACCACAGAACACAAAAAATTCGCTTCCAACGAAATCAACCCAGAGCACAAAAAATTCGCTTCCAACGAAATGAATCCAGAGCTCCGAAAACATGCTTCCAACGAAATGACCTCCTACTTCAAAACGTTGCTTCCATCGAAAAGTCCTGAGAGCACAAAAATTTCTATTCCATCGAAATTACCCCAGAACACAAAAAATTCGCTTCCAACGAAATCTCCTGAGAACAAAAATATTCGCTTCCAAAGAAAACATCCCACAGCACAAAAAATTCGCTTCCAATGAAAGGAGTCCCTACTTCAAAAATTTGCTTCCATCGAAAAGTCCTGAGAGCACAAAAATTTCTATTCCATCGAAATTACCCCAGAATACAAAAAATTCGCTTGCAACGAAATCTCCTGAGAACACAAACATTCGCTTCCAAAGAAAACATCCCAGAGCACAAAAAATTCGCTTCCAACAAAATGAGTCCAGAGCACAGAAAACACGCTTCCAATGAAGTGACTCCAAAACACAAAAAATTCGCTTTCAACGAAATCACCCGAGAACATAAAAAATTCGCTTCCATCGAAATCACCATAGAAGACAAAAAACTCGCTTCCAACCAAATCACTCCAGAGTACAAAATATTCGCTTCCAACAAAATCACCCCAGACTACAAAAAATTCTCTTCAAACGAAATGACTCCAGAGCACAGAAAACACGCTTCCAAGGAAATGATCCCATACTTCAAAAATTGGCATCCATCGAAATCACCCGAGAACACAAAAAATTCACTTCCAACGAAATTATCCCAGAACACAGAAAATGCGCTACCAACGAAATCACCCCAGAGCACAAAAAATTCGCTTACAACGAAATGACTCCAGAGCACAGAAAACACGCTTCCAAATAAATGACTCCCTACTTCAAAAATTTGCTTCCATCGAAAAATCCTGAGAGCATAAATATTTCTATTCCATCGAAATTACCCCAGAACACAAAAAATTCACTTCCAACGAAATCTACTGAGAACACAAATATTTGCTTCCAAAGAAAAGATCACAGAGCACAAAAAATTCGCTTCCAACAAAATGACTCCAGAGCACAGAAAACATGCTTCCAATGAAATGACTCCAGAACACAAAAAATTCGCTTTCAACGAAATCACTCTAAAACATAAAAAATTCGCTTCCATCGAAATCACCATAGAAGACAAAAAATTCGCTTACAACCAAATCACTCCAGAGCACAAAAAATTTGCTTCCAACGAAATCACCCTAGAACATAAAAAATTCCCTTTTAATGAAATTACCCCAAAATACAAAACATTCGCTTCCAACGAAATCTCCTGAGAACACAAATATTCGCTTCCAAAGAAAACATTGCAGAGCACAAAAATTTCACTTCCAAAGAAATCACCCCAGAACACCAAAATTTCCCTTTCAACGAAATCACCCCAGAACACAAAAAATTCGCTTCCAAAGAAATCAACCCGGAGCACAAAAAATTCGCTTCCAACGAAATTACTCCAGAGCTCCGAAAACATGCTTCCAACGAAATGACCTCCTACTTCAAAAATTTACTTCCATCGAAAAAACCGGAGAACAGAAAAAATTCGCTTGCAACGAAATCTTCTGAGAACACAAATATTCGCTTACAACGAAATCTCCCCAGAAAACAAAATATTCGCTTCCAACAAAATGACTCCAGAGCACAGAAAACACGCTTCGAACGAAATGATACCATACTTCAAAAATTTGTTTCTGTTGAAATCATCTGAGAACACAAAAAATTCGCTTCCAAAGAAATGACTCCAGAGCACAGAAAACTCGTTTCGAACGAAATGACCCCTTACTTCAAAAATTTGCTTCCATTGAAGAAACCGGAGAAAACAAAAAATTCTCTTCCAACGATATTACCCCTAAAGAGAAAAAATTCTTTTCCAACGAAATCTTCTGAGAACACAAATATTTGCTTCCAACGAAATCTCCCCGGAACAGAAAATATTCGCTTCCAATGAAATAACCCCAGAACACAAAAATTTCGCTTCCAACGAAATGACCTCCTACTTCAAAAATTTATTCCATCGAAAAAAACGGAGAACAGAAAAAATTCGCTTGCCAGGAAATCTTCTGAGTACACAAATATTCGCTTCCAACGGAATCTCCCCAGAACACAAAATATTCGCTTCCAACGAAATCACCCCAGAACACAAAAAATTCGCTTCCAAAGAAATGACCCCAGAACACAAAAAATTCCCTTTCAAGGAAATCACCCGAGAACACAAAAAATTCGCTTCCAACGAACAGACTCCAGAGCACAGAAAACACTCTTCCAACGAAATGACCCCCTCCTTCAAAAATTTGCTTCAATCAAACAAACCGGAAAACACAAAAAATTCATTTCCAAAGAAATGACCCCAGAACACAAAAAAATTCGCTTCCAACGAAATCTTCTGAGAACACAAATATTCACTTCTAAAGAAATCATTCCAGAGCACAAAAAAATTCGCTTCCAACAAAATCACCCTCAAACATAAAAAATTTCCTTTCAAAGAAATCACCCGAGAACACAAAAATTCACGTACAACGAAATTACCCCAGAACACAAGAAATTCGCTTCCAACGAAATTACCCTAGAACACAAAAATTTCGCTTCCAACAAAATCACCCCAGAGCACAAAAAATTCTCTTCCAATGAAATGACTCCAGAGCACAAAAAACACGCTTCCAAGGAAATGATCCCATACTTCAAAAATTGGCTTCCATCGAAATCACCCGAGAACACAAAAAATTCACTTCCAACGAAATTTTCCCAGAACACAGAAAATGCGCTACCAAGGAAATCACCCCAGAACACAAAAAATTCCCTTTCTAGGAAATCACCCGAGAACACAAAAAATTCACTTCTAACGAAATAACTCCAGAGGACAAAAAATTCGCTTTTAATGAAATGACTCCAGAGCACAGAAAACACGCTTCCAACGAAATGACCCCCTCCTTCAAAAATTTGCTTCCATCAAACAAACCAGAGAACACAAAAAATTCATTTCCAAAGAAATGACCCCAGAACACAAAAAATTCTCTTCCAATGAAATCTTCAGAGAACACAAATATTCACTTCTAAAGAAATCATCCCAGAGCACAAAAAATTCGCTTCCAACAAAATCACCATAGAACACAAAAAATTCCCTTTCAACGAAATCACCCGAGAACACAAAAAATTGGCTTCCAACAAAATTACTCCAGAACACAAAAAATTCGCTTGCAACGAAATCTCGTGAGAACACAAATATTTGCTTCCAACGAAATGACTCCAGAGCACAGAAAACATGCTTCCAACGAAATGACCTCCTACTTCAAAAATTTACTTCCATCGAAAAAACCGGAGAACAGAAAAAATTCGCTTGCAACGAAATCTTCTGAGAACACAAATATTCGCTTACAACGAAATCTCCCCAGAAAACAAAATATTCGCTTCCAACAAAATGACTCCAGAGCACAGAAAACACGCTTCGAACGAAATGATACCATACTTCAAAAATTTGTTTCTGTTGAAATCATCTGAGAACACAAAAAATTCGCTTCCAAAGAAATGACTCCAGAGCACAGAAAACTCGTTTCGAACGAAATGACCCCTTACTTCAAAAATTTGCTTCCATTGAAGAAACCGGAGAACACAAAAAATTCTCTTCCAACGATATTACCCCTAAAGAGAAAAAATTCTTTTCCAATGAAATCTTCTGAGAACACAAATATTCGCTTACAACGAAATCTCCCCAGAAAACAAAATATTCGCTTCCAACGAAATCACCCCAGAGCACAAAAAATTCGCTTCCAATGAAATGACTTCAGAGCAAAGAAAACACGCTTCCAACGATTTGGCCCCCTACTTCAAAAATTTGCTTCCATCGAAAAAACCGGAGAACACAAAAAATTCTCTTCCAACCATATTACCCCAGAAGACAAAAAATTCTTGTCCAAAGAAATCTCCTGAGAACAAAAATATTCGCTTCCAACATAATCACCCTAGAACACAAAAAATTCCCTTTCAACGAAATCACCAGAGAACACAAAAAGATTATGTCCAACGAAATTACTACAGAACGGAAAATATTTGCTTCCATTGAAATCAAAGCAGAACACAAAATATTCGATTTCAAAGAAATCACCCTAGAACACAAAAAATTCCCTTTCAACGAAATCACCGGAGAACACAAAAAATTCGCTTCCAACGAAATGACTCCAGAGCACAGAAAACATGCTTCCAATGAAATGACCCCAGAACACAAAAAATTCCCTTCCAAGAAAATCACCCTAGAACATAAAACCCTCGCTTCCTTCGAAATCACCACAGAAGACAAAAAATGTGCTTCCAACCAAATCACCCAAGAGCACAAAAAATTCGCTTCCAACGAAATCACCCTAGAACACAAAAAATTTGCTTGCAACGAAATCTCCTGAGAACACAAATATTCGCTTCCAATGAAATCACCCCAGAGCACAAAAAATTCGCTTCCAACCAAATGACTCCAGAGCACAGAAAACACGCTTCCAACGTAATGACCCCCTACTTCAAAAATTTGCTTCCATTAAAAAATCCTGAGCACACAAAAATTTCTCTTCCAACGAAATCACCCCAGAACACAAAAAAATTTGCTTCCAACGAAATGACCCCATTCTTCAAAAATTTGCTTCCATTTAAATCACCTGAGAACACAAAAAATTCGCTTCCGAAGAAATCAACCCAGAGCACAAAAAATTCGCATCCAACAAAATGACTCCAGGGCACAGAAAACAGGCTTCCAACGAAATGACCCACTACTTCAAAAATTTGTTTCCATCGAAATCAACTGAGAACACCAAAAATTCGCACCAAAAAAATTAGCCCAAAAAACAAAAAATTTGCTTGCAACGAAATCTCCTGAGAACACAAATATTCGCTTCCAACAAAATCACCCCAGAGCAAAAAAAATTCGCTTCCAAAGAAATGACTCCAGAGCATAGAAAACACGCGTCCAACAAAATGACGCCATACTTCAAAAATTTGCTACCATCGAAATCACCCCAGAACACAAAAAATTTGCTTCCAACGAAATTTCCCCAGAAGACAAAAAATTCTTTTGCAACGAAATCTCCTGAGAAAACAAATATTCGTTCTCAAAGATATCATCCCAGAGCACAAAAATTTCTCTTCCAAAGAAATCACCCTACAACACATAAATTCCTTTTCATTGAAATCCCCCGAGAACACAAAAAATTCGCTTCCAAAGAAATCACCCCAGAACACAGAAAATTCGCTTGCAATGAAATCTCCTGAGAACACAAAAAATTCGCTTCCAACGAAATCACCCCAGAGCACAAAAAATTCGTTTCGAACGAAATGACTCCAGAGCACAGAAAACACGCTTCGAATGAAATGACCCGAGAACACAAATTTTCCCTTCCAACGAAATCACCCTAGAACATAAAAAAATCGCTTCCATCGAAATCACCACAGAGACAAAAAATTTGCTTCCAACAAAATCACCCCAGAGCACAATAAATTCGCTTCCAACAAAATCACCCCAAAGCAGAAAAAATTTGCTTCCAAAGAAATGTCCGTATACTTCAAAAATTTGCTTCCATTGAAATCACATGAGGACACAAAAAATTCGCTTCCAAACCAATTACCCCACACCACAAAAAGTCGCTTGCAACGAAATCTTCTGAGAACACAAATATTTGCTTCCATCGAACTCACCCCAGAACACAAAAAATTCGCTTCAAAAGAAATGACTCCAGAGCACAGAAAACACACTTCCAACGAAATGATCCCATACTTCAAAAATTTCCTACAATCGAAATCACCCCAGAACACAAAAAATTCGTTTCCAACGAAGTTACCCCAGAACACAAAAAATTCGCTTCCAACGAAGTTACCCCAGAACACAAAAAATTCGCTTCCAACAAAATGACTCTACAGCACAGAAAACACGCTTCCAACTAAATGACCCCCTATTTCAAAAATTTGCTTCCATCGAAAAAACCGGAGAACACAAAAAAATCTTCCAACAATATTGCCCCAGAAGACAAAAAATTCTTTTTCAACGAAATCTCCTGAGAACATAAATATTCGCTTCCAAAGATATCATCACAGAGTAGAAAAAAATTGCTTCCAACGAAATCACCCTAGAACACAAAAATTCCCTTTCAACGAAACCCCCGAGAACACAAAAAAATTTGCTTCCAACGAAATCACCCCAGAGCACAAAAAATTCGCTTCCAAAGATATGACTCCAGAGCACAGAAAGCACGCTTCCAATGAAATGACCGCTGAACACAAAAAATTCGCCTCCAACGAAATAACCCTAAAACATAAAAAATTCGCTTCCATCGAAATCACCACAGAAGACAAAAAATTCGCTTCCAACCAAATCACCCCAGAGCACAAAAAATTCTCTTAGAACGAAATCACCCCAGAGCACAAAAAATTCGCTTCCAACAAAATGACTCCAGAGCACAGAAAACACGCTTCCAAAGAAATGACCCCATATTTCAAAATTTGCTTCCATTGAAATCACCCAAGAACACAAAAAATTTGCATCAAAAGAAATTACCCCAGAACACAAAAAAATTCTCTTCCAACGAAATCTCATGATAACACAAATATTCGCTTCCAAGGAAATCATCCCAGAGCACAAAAAAATTCGCTTCCAACAAAATTACCCTAGAACACAAAAAATTCGCTTTCAACGAAATCACCCGAGAACACTAAAAGTTCACTTCCAAAAAAATTACCACAGAACAGAAAAAATTTTCTTCCATCGAAATCACCCCAGAACACAAAAAATTCACTTCCAAAGCAATCACGCTAGAACACAAAAAATGAGCTATAAACGAAATCACCTGAGAACACAAAAAATTCGCTTACAACAAAATCACCACAGAGCACAAAATATTCGCTTCCAATGAAATGACTCCAAAGCACAGAAAACATGCTTCCAATGAAAGGAACCCAGAACACAAAAAATTCGCTTCGAACGAAGATACCCCAGAACACAAAAATTCGCTTCCAACGAAATCACCCCAGAACACAAAAAATTCGCTTCCAACGAAATGACTCCATAGCACAGAAAACACGCTTCCAACGCAATGACCCCCTACTTCAAAAATTTGCTTCCGTGGAAATACCGGAAAACACAAACAATTCTCTTCTAACGATATTACCCCAGAAGACAAAAAAATTCTTTTCCAACGAAATCTACTGAGAACAAAAATATTCGCTTCCAAAGATATCATCCCAGAGCACAAAAAATTCGCTTCCAACGAAAGCACCCTTGAACACAAAAATTCCCTTTCAACAAAATCACCCTGAGAACACAAAAATTCACTTTCAATGAAATCACCCGAGAATACAAAAAATTGACTTCCAACGGAATCATCCCAGAGCACAAAAATTCGCTTCCAACAAAATTATCCTAGAACACAAAATTTCCCTTTCAACGAAATGACCTGAGAACACAAAAAATTCGCTTCCAACGATATTACCCCAGAAGACAAAAAATTGTTTTCAAACAAAATCTCATGAGAACACAAATATTCGCTTCCAAAGATATCATCCCAAAGCACAAAAAATTCAATTCTAATGAAATGATTCCAGAGCACCAAAAACATGCTTCCAACGAAATAACCCCCATCTTCAAAAATTTGCTTCCATCGAAAAAACCGGAGAACACAAAGAATTCTCTTCCAACGATATTACCCCAGAAGGCAAAAAATTCTTTTCCAATGAAATCTTCTGAGAACACAAATATTCGCTTCCAACGAAATCACCCCAGAGCACAAAAAATTCGCTTCCAATGAAATCACCCTAGAACACAAAAACTCCCTTTCAACGAAATCACCCGAGAAAACAAAAAACTCGCTTCCAACAAAATTACACCAGAACACAAAAAAATCGCTTTCAACGAAATTGTTCCAGAGCACAGAAAACTTGCTTCCACAAAAAACATGCTTCCAACTAAATGACACGTTACTTCAAAATTTGTTTCCATCGAAAAAACCGGAGAACACAAAAAAATCTCTTCCAACGATATTACCCCAGAAGGCAAAAAATTCTTTTCCAACGAAATCTCCTGAGAACACAAATATTCGCTTCCAAAGATATCATCCCAGAGCAAAAAAATTCACTTCCTATGAAATCACCCTAGAACACAAAAATTCCCTTTCATGGAAATCACCCGAGAACACAAAAAATTTTCTTCCAAGGAAATTACTCCAGAACACAAAAAATTCACTTGCAACGAAATCTTCTGAGAACACAAATATTCGCTTCCAACGAAATCACCCCAGAGCACAAAAAATTTGCTTCCAACGAAAGGACTCCAGAGCACAGAAAACACGCTTCCAACAAAATGACCTCCTACCTCAAAAATTTGCTTCCATCGAAAAAACCAGAAAACACAAAAAATTCTCTTCCAACGATATTACCCCATAAGACAAAAACTTCTTTTCCAATGAAACCTCCTGAGAACACAGATATTCGCTTCCAAAGATATCATCCCAGAGGACAAAAAATTGGCTTCCAACGAAATCACCCTAGAACACAAAAATTCTCTATCATGGAAATCACCCGAGAACACAAAAAATTCGCTTCCAAAGAAATTATCGCAGAACACAAAAAATTCGCTTCCAACATAATGACTCCAGAGCACAGAATACACACTTCCAACGAAATGACCCCCTACTTCAAAAATTTGCTTCCATCGAAAAAACCGGAGAACACAAAAAATTCTCTTCCAATGATATTACCCCAGAAGGCAAAAAATTCTTTTCCAACGAAATCTCCTGAGAACAAAAATATTCGCTTCCAAAGATATCATCCCAGAGCACAATATATTCGCTTCCAACAAAATTACACTAGAATACAAAAATTCCCTTTCAACGAAATCACCCTGAGAACACAAAAATTCACTTTCAATGAAATCACCTGAGAATACAAAAAATTGACTTCCAACGGAATCATCCCAGAGCACAAAAATTCGCTTCCAACAAAATTATCCTAGAACACAAAATTTCCCTTTCAACGAAATGACCTGAGAACACAAAAAATTCGCTTCCAACGATATTACCCCAGAAGACAAAAAATTGTTTTCAAACGAAATCTCATGAGAACACAAATATTCGCTTCCAAAGATATCATCCCAAAGCACAAAAAATTCAATTCTAATGAAATGACTCCAGAGCACCAAAAACATGCTTCCAACAAAATAACCCCCATCTTCAAAAATTTGCTTCCATCGAAAAAACCGGAGAACACAAAGAATTCTCTTCCAACGATATTACCCCAGAAGGCAAAAAATTCTTTTCCAATGAAATCTTCTGAGAACACAAATATTCGCTTCCAAAGATATCATCCCAGAGCACAAAAAATTTGCTTCCAACGAAATCACCCTAGAACACAATAATTCCCTTTCAACAAAATCACCCGAGAACACAAAAAATTCGCTTCCAAAGAAATCACCCCAGAACACAAAAAATTCGCTTCCAACGAAATCACCACAGAGCACAAAAATTCATTTCCAACGAAATGACTCCAGAGCACAGAAAACACGCTTCCAACGAAATGACCCCCTACTTCAAAAATTTGCTTCCATCGAAAAAAACGGAGAACACAAAAAATTCTCTTCCAACTATATTACCCCAGAAGACAAAAATTCTTTTCCAACGAAATCTCCTGAGAATATAAATATTCGCTTCCAAAGATATCATCCCAGAGCACAAAAAATTCGCTTCCAACGAAATCATCCCAGAGCACAAAAAATTTGCTTCCAAAGAAATGACTCCAGTACACAGAAAACACGCTTCCAACGAAATGACACCCTACTTCAAAAATTTGCTTCCATCGAAAAAAATGGAGAACACAAAAAATTCTCGTCCAACGATATTGCCCCAGAAGACAAAAAATTCTTTTCCAACGAAATCTCCTGAGAACACAAATATTAGTTTCTAAAGATAACATCCCAGTGCAAAAAAATCGCTTCCAACGAAATCACCCTAGAATGCAAACATTCCCTTTCAACGAAATTACTCGAGAACCCAAAAAATTCGCTTCCAACGATCTTACCCCAGAACACAAAAAATTCTTTTCCAACGAAATCTCCTGAGAACACAAATATTTGCTTCCAAAGATATCATCCCAGAGCACAAAAAATTCGCTTCCAACGAAATCACCGAAGAACGCAAAAATTCCCTTTTAAAGATATCACGCGAGAACACGAAAAATTCGCTTCCAAGGAAATTACTCCAGAACACAAAAAATGCGCTTGCAACGAAATCTCCTGAGAACACAAATATTTGATTCCAAAGAAATGAGCGCAAAGCACCAGAAATTTGATTCCAACGAAATGACTCCAGAGCACAGAAAACACGCTTCCAACGAAATGACCCACTACTTCAAAAATTTGCTTCCATCGAAAAAACCGGAGAACACAAAAAATTCTCTTCCAACGACATTACCCCCGAAGACCAAAAATTCTTTTCCAAAAAAATCTCCTGAGAACACAAAAAATTCACTTGCAACCAAATCACCCGAGAACACAAAAAATTCGCTTCCAACCAAATCACACCAGAGTACAAAAAATTTACTTCCAATGAAATGACTCCAGAACACCGAAAACACGCTTCCAACGAAATGACACCCTACTTCAAAAATTTGCTTCCATCGAAAAAAACGGAGAAGACCAAAAATTCTCTTCCAACGATATTACCCCAGAAGACAAAAAATTATTTTCCAACAAAATCTCCTGAGTACACAAATATTCGCTTCCATAGATATCATTCCAGAGCACAAAAAATTCGCTTCCAACGAAATCACACTAGAACGCAAAAATTTCCTTTCAACGAAATCACCCGAGGACTCAAAAATTTGCTTCCAACAAAATCACAGCAGAGTACAAAAAATTTGCTTCCAATGCAATGACTCCAGACAACAGAAAACATGCTTCCAATGAAATGACACCCTTCTTCAAAAATTTGCTTCCATCGCAAAAACCGGAGAAGACAAAAAATTCTCTTCCAACGATATTACCCCAGAAGACAAAAAATTCTTTTCCAAGGAAATCTCCTGAAAACATAAATATTCACTTCCAAATATATCATCCCAGAGCACAAAAAATTTGCTTACAACGAAATTACCCTAGAACACAAAAATTCCCTTTCAAAGAAACCACCCGAGAACCCAAAAAATTCGCTTCCAAAAAAATTACTCCAGAACAAAAAAAATTCACTTGCAACGAAATCTCCAGAGAACACAAATATTGCTTCCAAAGATATCATCCCAGAGCACAAAAAATCATTTCAATGAAATCTCCCTAGAACGCAAAAATTCCCTTTCAACGAAATCACCCGATAACCCAAAAAAAATTCGCTTCCAACGAAATCACCCCAGAGCACAAAAAATTCGATTCCAACGAAATCACCCTAGAACACAAAAACTCCCTTTCAACGAAATCACCCGAGAAAACAAAAAATTCGCTTCCAACAAAATTACACCAGAACACAAAAAATTCGCTTTCAAAGAAATTGTTCCAGAGCACAGAAAACATGCTTCCAACTAAATGACACGTTACTTCAAAATTTGTTTCCATCGAAAAAACAGGAGAACAGAAAAAATTCTCTTCCAACGACATTACCCCAGAAGACAAAAAATTCTTTTCCAACAAAATCTCCTGAGAACACCAATATTCGCTTCCAAAGATATCATCCCAGAGCACAAAAAATTCGCTTCCAACAAAATTACACCAGAACACAAAAAATTCGCTGGCAACGAAATCTCCTGAGAACACAAATATTCGCTTCGAAAGAAATCACCCCAGAGCACCAAAAATTCGCTTCCGACGAAATTATTCCAGAGCACAGAAAACACGCTTCCAAAGAAATGACCCCCTACTTCAAAAATTTGCTTCGATTGAAAAAACTGGAGAACCCGAAAAATTCTCTTCCAACTATATTACCCCAGAAGACAAAAAATTCTTTTCCAATGAAATCTCCTGAGAACACAAATATTCGCTTCCAAAGATATCATCCCAGAAGACAAAAAATTCTTTTCTAACGAAATCTCCTGAGAACACAAATATTCGCTTCCAAAGATATCATCTCAGAGCAGAAAAAATTCGCTTCCTACGAAATCACCCTAAAACACAAAAATTCCCTTTCATGGAAATCACCCGAGAACACTAAAAATTCTCTTCCATGGAAATTACTGCAGAACACAAAAAATTCGCTTGCAACGAAATCTCCTGAGAACACAAATATTCGATTCCAAAGAAATGAGCCCAGAGCACCAGAAATTTGATTCCAACGAAATGACTCCAGTGCACAGAAAACACGCTTCCATCGAAATGACCCACTACTTCAAAAATTTGCTTCCATCGCAAAAACCGGAGAAGACAAAAAATTCTCTTCCAAAGATATTACCCCAGAAGACAAAAAATACTTTTCCAAAGAAACCTCCTGAGAACACAAATATTAGCTTCCAAAGATATCATCCCAAAGGACAAAAAATTGGCTTCCAACGAAATCACCCTAGAACACAAAAATTCTCTTTCAAGGAAATCACCCGACAACACAAAAAATTCGCTTCCAAAGAAATTATCGCAGAACTCAAAAAATTCGCTTGCAACGAAATCTCCTGAGAACACAAATATTCGCTTCCAAAGATATCATCCCAGAGCAAAAAAAAAATTCTCTTTCAACGAAATCACCCTAGAACACAAAAATTCCCTTTCAACGTAATCACCCGAGAACACAAAAAATTCGATTCCAACGAAATTACCCCAGAACACAAAAAATTCACATGCAACGAAATCTTCTGAGAACACAAATATTCTCTTCCAACGCAATTAACCCAGAGTACAAAAAATTCGCATCCAACGAAATGTCTCCAGGGCACAGAAAACACGCTTCTAACGAAATGACCCAGTACTTCAAAAATTTGCTTCCATCGAAAAAACCGGAGAACACAAAAAATTCGCTTCCAAAGATATTACCCCAAAACAGAAGAAATTCTTTTCCAACGAAATCTCCTGAGAAGACAAATATACGATTCTATGGATATCATCCCAGAGCACAAAAAATTTGCTTCCAACGAAATCACCCTAGAACACAAAAATTCCCTTTCTACGTAATCACCCGAAAACACAAAAAATTCGCTTCCAACGAAATTACCCCAGAGGACAAAAAATTCTTTTCCAACGAAATCTCCTGAGAACACAAATATTCGCTTCCATCGAAATCACCCCCAAGCACAAAAAATTCGCTTCCACCGAAATGACTCCAGAGCACAGAAAACACGCTTTCAAAGAAATGACCCCCTACTTCAAAAATTTGCTTCCATCGAAAAAACCAGAGAACACAAAAAATTCTCTTCCAATAATATTACCACAGAAGGCAAAAAATTCTTTTCCAACGAAATCTCCTGAGAATATAAATCTTCGCTTCCAAAGATATCATCCCAGAGCAAAAAAATTCGCTTCCTACGAAATCACCCTAGAACACAAAAATTCCCTTTCATGGAAATCACCCGAGAACACAAAAAATTTTCTTCCAAGGAAATTACTCCAGAACACAAAATATTCACTTGCAACGAAATCTCCTGAGAACACAAATATTCGCTTCCAACGAAATCACCCCAGAGCACAAAAAATTTGCTTCCAACGAAAGGACTCCAGAGCACAGAAAACACGCTTCCAACAAAATGACCTCCTACATCAAAAATTTGCTTCCATTGAAAAAACCAGAGAACACAAAAAATTCTCTTCCAACGATATTACCCCATAAGACAAAAAATTCTTTTCCAACGAAACCTCCTGAGAACACAGATATTCGCTTCCAAAGATATCATCCCAGAGGACAAAAAATTGGCTTCCAACGAAATCACCCTAGAACACAAAAATTCTCTATCATGGAAATCACCCGAGAACACAAAAAATTCGCTTCCAAAGAAATTATCGCAGAACACAAAAAATTCGCTTCCAACGTAATGACGCCAGAGCACAGAATACACACTTCCAACGAAATGACCCCCTACTTCAAAAATTTGCTTCCATCGAAAAAACCGGACAACACAAAAAATTCTCTTCCAATGATATTACCCCAGAAGGCAAAAAATTCTTTTCCAACGAAATCTCCTGAGAACACAAATATTCGCTTCCAAAGTAATCAATCCAGACCACAGAAAACACGCTTCCAACGAAATCACCCCAGACCACCAAAAATTCGCTTCCAACAAATTACACTAGAACACAAAAATTCCCTTTCAACAAAATCACCCTGAGAACACAAAAAATTCGCTTCCAAAGAAATGACACCAGAGCACAGAAAACACGCTTCCAAAGAAATGACCCCCTACTTCAAATATTTATTTCCATCGAAAAAACCGGAGAACACAAAAAATTCTCTTCCAAAGATATTACCCCAGAAGGCAAAAAATTCTTTTCCAACGAAATCTCCTGAGAAAACAAATATTCGCTTCCAAAGATATCATCCCAGAGCACAAAAAATTCGCTTCCAACGAAATCACCCTAGAACACAAAAATTCACTTTCAATGAAATCACCCGAGAATACAAAAATTTCACTTCCAACGGAATAATCCCAGAGCACAAAAATTCGCTTCCAACAAAATTATCCTAGAACACAAAATTTCCCTTTCAACGAAATGACCTGAGAACACAAAAAATTCGCTTCCAACGATATTACCCCAGAAGACAAAAAATTGTTTTCAAACGAAATCTCATGAGAACACAAATATTCGCTTCCAAAGATATCATCCCAAAGCACAAAAAATTCGATTCTAATGAAGACCAAAAATTCTTTTTCAACGAAATTTCCTGAGAACACAAAAAATTCACTTGTAATGAAATCTCCTGAGAACACAAATATTCGCTTCCAACGAAATCACCCCAGAGAACAAAAAATTCGCTTCGAACAAAATGACTCCAGAGCACAGAAAACAAGCTTCCAACGAAATGACCCACTACTTCAAAAAATTGCTTCAATTGATAAAACTGGAGAACACAAAAAATTCTCGTCCAACGACATTACCCCAGAAGACAAAAAATTCTTTTCCAGAGAAATCTCCTGAGAACACAAAAAATTCACTTGCAACGAAATCACCCGAAAACACAAAAAATTCGTTTCCAACGAAATCACACCAGAGCACAAAATATTCGCTTCCAACGAAATGACTCCAGAGCACAGAAAACATGCTTCCAATGAAATGACCCCCTATTTCAAAAATTTGCTTCCATCGAAAAAACCGGAGAACACAAAAAATTCTCTTCCAAAGATATTACCCCAGAAGACAAAAAATTCTTTTCCAAAGAAATCTCCTGAGAAAATAAATATTTGCTTCCAAAGATATCATCCCAGAGCACAAAAAATCGCTTCCAACGAAATCACCCTAGAACGCAAAAATTCCCTTTCAACGAAATCACCCGAGAACACAAAAAATTCGCTTCCAACAAAATGACTCCAGAATACAAAAAATTCTTTTCCAACAAAATCTCCTGAGAACACAAATATTTGCTTCCTAAGATATCATCCCAGAACACAAAAAATTCGCTTTCAACGAAATTGTTCCAGAGCACAGAAAACATGCTTCCAACTAAATGACACGTTACTTCAAAATTTGTTTCCATCGAATAAACCGGAGAACACAAAAAATTCTCTTCCAACGATATTACCCCAGAAGACAAAAAATTCTTTCCAACAAAATCTCCTGAGAACACCAATATTCGCTTCCCACGAAATCACCCCAGAGCACAAAAAATTCATTTCCAAAGAAATGACTCCAGAGCACAGAAAACACACTTCCTACAAAATGACCCCCTACTTCAAAAATTTGCTTCAATCGAAAAAACCGGAGAACACAAAAAATTCTCTTCCAACGATATTACCCCAGAAGACAAAAAATCCTTTTCCAACGAAATCTCCTGAGAACACCAATATTCGCTTCCAAAGATATCATCCCAGAGCACAAAACATTCGCTTCCAACAAAATTACACCAGAACACAAAAAATTGCTTGCAACGAAATCTCCTGAGAACACAAATATTCGCTTCCAAAGAAATCACCACAGAGCACCAAAAATTCGCTTCCAATGAAATGACTCCAGAGCACAGAAAACACGCTTCCAACGAAATGACCCCCTACTTCAAAAATTTGCTTCCATCGAAAAAACCAGAGAACACAAAAAATTCTCTTTCAACGATATTACCCCAGAAGACAACAAATTTGCTTCAAACGAAATCTCCTGAGAACACAAATATTAGCTTCCAAAGATATCATCCCAGAGAACAAAAAATTCGCTTCCAATGAAATCACCCTAGAACACCAAAAATTCACTTTCAACGCAATCACCAGAGAACACAAAAAATTTTTGTCCAACGAAATTACCCCAGAATAGCAAAAATTATTTCCAACAAAATAAACCCAGAGCACAAAAAATCGATTCCAACGAAATCACCCTAGAACACAAAAAAATCCCTTTCAACGAAATTACCAGAGAACACAAAAACTTTTCGTCCAACGAAATTACCACAGAACAGAAAATATTCGCTTCCAATGAAATCACCCAGAGCACAAAAAATTCCCTTCCAAAGAAATGACTCCAGAGCACAGAAAACACGCTTCCAAAGAAATGACCCCCTACTTCAAAAATTTACTTCCATCGAAAAAACCGGAGAACAGAAAAAACTCGCTTGCAACGAAATCTTCTGAGAACACAAATATTCGCTTCCAACAAAATCACCCTAGAACTCAAAAAATTCGCTTCCAAAGAAATGACTCCAGAGCACAGAAAACACGCTTCCAACGAAATGATCCCATACTTCAAAAATTTGCTTCCATCGAAATCACCCGAGAACACAAATAATTCGCTTCCAACGAAACTACCCAAGAACACAAAAAATTCTTTTCCAACGAAATCTGAGAACACAAATGTTCGCTTCCAAAGAAATCACCCCAGAGCACAAAAAACTCGTTTCCAATGAAATGAATCCAGAGCACTGAAAACACGAATCCAACGAAATGATACCATACTTCCAAAATTTGCTTCCATCGAAATCACCCAAGAACACAAAAAATTCTCTTCCAACGAAATTACCCCAAAACACAAAAAATTCGCTTCCACCGAAATCTCCTGAGAACACAAATATTCAAACACAAAAAATTCGCATCCAAAGAAATCACACAGAACATAAAAATTTCCCTTCCAACGAAATGACTCCAAAACACAGAAAACATGCTTCCAATGAAATCACCCAAGAGCACAAAAAATTCGCTTCCAACAAAATCAACCCAGAACACAAAAAATGAGCTTCTATCCAAATCACCCGAGAACAGAAAAAATTCGCTTCCAAAGAAATTACCCCAGAATAGATAAATTTACTTCCACCCAAATCAAGCCAGAGCACAAAAAATTCCCTTCCAAAAAAATCACCCGAGAACACAAATATTGGCTTCCAACGAAATTACCCCAGAACGGAAAATTTTTACTTCCATCGAAATCACCCAGAACACAAAAAAATTCGCTTCCAAAGAAATTCCCGCAGAGCACAAAAAAATTGCTTCCAAAGAAATCACCCTAGAACACAAAAAATTGGCTTCCAACAAAATCACCCCAGAACACAAAAAATTTGCTTCCAAGGAAATGACTCCAATGTACAGAAAACATGCTTCCAACGAAATCACCCCAAAACACAAAAAATTTGCTTCCAACGTACTTACCCCAGAACACAAAAAATTCGCTTCCAACGACATCTACCCAGAACACAAGAAATTCGGGACCACCGAAATCACCCAAGAACACAAAAAAATTCGCTTCCAATGAAATTACCCATACTTCAAAAATTTGCTTCCATCGAAATCACCGTAAAACACAAAAAATTAGCTTCCAACTAAAATACCCCAGAACACAAGAAATTCGCTTCCAACGAAATCACACCAAAGCACAAAAAATTCGCTTCCAACGAAATTACAACAGAACACAAAAAATTCGCTTCCAAAGAAATCACCCCAGAACACAAAAAATTCGCTTCCAAAGAAACGACTCCAGAGCACAGAAAACACGCTACAAACGAAATGACCCCCTACTTCAAAAATTTGCTTCGATCAAAAAAACCGGAGAACACAAAAAATTCTCTTCCAACGATATTACCCCAGAAGACAAAAAATTTTTTTCCAACGAAATCTCCTGAGAACACAAATATTTGCTTCCAAAAATATCATCCCAGAGCACAAAATATTTGCTTCCAACGAAATCACCCTAGAACGCAAAAATTCCCTTTCAACGAAATCACGCGAGAACACAAAAAATTCGCTTCCAACGAAATCACCCCAGAGCACAAAAAATTCGCTTCCAACGAAGTGACTCCAGAGCACAGAAAACATGCTTCCAACGAAATGACCCCGTATTGCAAAAATTTGCTTCCATCGAAAAAACCGGAGAACAGAAAAAATTCTCTTCCAACGATATTACCTCAGAAGACAAAAAATTCGCTTCCAATGAAATCACCTGGGAACACAAATATTCGATTTCAATGAAATCACCAGAGAACACAAAAAATTTGCTTCCATAGAAATCACCCCAGAGCACAAAAAATTGGCTTCCAACAAATGACTCCAGAGCAATGAAAACACGCTTCCAACGAAAGACCCCCTACTTCAAAAATTTGCTTCAATTGAAAAAACCAGAGAACACAAAAAATTTGCTTCCAACAAAATCACCCCAGAGCACAAAAAATTTGCTTCCAAAGAAATGACTCCAGAGCACAGAAAACACGCTTCCAACTAAAGCCCTCCTGAGCACAAAAAATTTGCTTCCAACAAAATCACCCTAGAACATAAAAAATTCGCTTTCAACGAAATCACCTGAGAACACAAAAAATTTGCTTCCAAAGAAATGACTCCAGAGCACAGAAAACATGCTTCCAATGAAATGACCCCAGAGAACAAAAATTTCGCTTCCATCGAAATCACCACAAAACACAAAAATTCACATCCAATAAAAAGACTCCAGAGCACAGAAAACACGCTTCCAACGAAATGACCCCCTATTTCAAAAATTTGCTTCATTCGAAAAAACCGGAGACACAAAGAATTCGCCTCCAACGAAATCACCCCAGAGCACAAAAAATTTGCTTCCAAAAAATTACTCTAGAGAACAGAAAACACCCTACCAACGAAAGAACCCCATACTTCAAAAAAATTCGCTTCCAACAAAATCACCCCAGAACAAAATCTTTTTCTTTCAACTAAATCACCCCAGAGCACAAAAAATTCGATTACAACAAAATTACCCCAGAACACAAGAAATACTCTTCCAAGAAAATCGCCCCAGAGCACAAAAAATTCGTTTCCAACGAAATCACCCTGGAACACAAAAAATTGGCTTTCAACAAAATCACCCGAGAACACAAAAAATTTGCTTCCAATGAAATTACCCCAGAACACAAAAAATTCGCTTCCAACGAAATCAACCCAGAGCACAAAAAATTTGCTTCCAACGAAATGACTCCATAGCTAGAAAACACGCTTCGAACGAAATGACCCCCTACTTCAAACATTTGCTTCCATTAAATCACCCGAGAACACAAAAAATTCGCTTCCAACGAAATCACCCCAGAACGTAAAACATTCGCTTCCAAGGAAATGACTCCTGAGCACAGAAAACATGCTTCTAACGAAATCACCCCATACTTAAAAATATTCTCGTCCAAAGAAATTATCCCAGAGCAGAAAACATTTGCTTCCAACGAAATCACCCCAAAGCACAAAAAATTCGCTTCCAACGAAATCACCCCAGAACATAAAACATTCGCTTCCAACGAAATGACTCCTGAGCACAGAAAACACGCTTCTAACGAAATCACCCCATACTTAAAAATATTCTCGTCCAACGAAATTATCCCAGAGCAGAAAACATTTGCTTCCAACGAAATCACCCCAAAGCACAAAAAGTTCGCTTCCAACGAAATCACCCTAAAGCACAAAAAATTCGATATCAACAAAATCATCCTAGAACACAAAAAATTCCCTTTCAACGAAATTACACCAGGAGAGAAAAAATTTGCTTCTATCGTAGTCACCACAGGGCAGGAAATATTCGTTCCCAATGAAATCACACCAGAACACAAAAAATTCGCTTCCAACGAAATCACGCTAGAACACAAAAAATTATCTTTTTCAACGAAATCACCCGAGAACACAAAAAATTCGCTTCCAATGAAATCACCCCAGAGCACAAAAAATTCGCTTGCAATGAAATCTCCTGAGAACATAAATGTTCGCTTCCAACGAAAGGACTCCAGAGCACAGAAAACACGCTTCCAACGAAATCACCACAAAACACAAAACATTCTCTTCCAACGTAATTACATCAGAACACAAACATTCGCTTCCAAAGTTATAATCCCAGAGCACAAAAAATTCGCTTCCAACGAAATTACCCCAGAACACAAAAAATTCGTTTCAACGAAATCTCCTGAGAACACAAATATTCGCTTCCAAAGAAATCATCCCAGAGCACAAAAAAATTCGCTTCCTACGAAATCAACCAAGAACACATAAAATTCCCTTTCAACGAAATCATCCGATAACACAAAAAATTCATATCCAGCGAAATTATCACAGAACAGAAAAAATACTCTTCCATCGAAAATTAGCTTTCAATGAAATCACCCCAGAGCACAAAAAATTCCCTTCGAACGAAATGACTCCAGAGCACATAAAACACGTTTCCAACGAAATGACACCCTACTTAAAAAATTTGCTTCCATCGAAAAACCGAACATAAAAAATTCGCTTCCCACGAAATTACCCCAGAACACAAAAAATTCGCTTGCAACGAAATCTTCTGAGAACACATATATTTGCTTCCAACGAAATCACCCCAGAGCACAAAAAATTCCCTTCGAACGAAATGACTCCAGAGCACAGAAAACACGCTTCCAATGAAATGACCCCCTAACTCCAAAATTTGCTTCCATCGAAAAAACCGGAGAACATAAAAAATTCGCTTCCAACGAAATGACTCCAGAGCACAGAAAACACGCTTCCAATGAAATGAACCTGAAAACAAAAATTTCGCTTCCAACGAAATCACCCTAGAACATAAAAAATTCGCTTCCATCGAAATCACCGCAAAACACAAAAATTCACCTCCAACGAAAACACTCCAAAGCACAGAAAACATGCTTCCAACGAAATGACCCCCTACTTGAAAAATTTTCTTCCATCGAAAAAACCAGCTAACACAAAAAATTAGCTTCCAATGAAATTACCCCAAAACACAAAAAAATAGCTTGCAACGAAATCTCCTGAGAAAACAAATATTCGCTTCCGACGAAAACCGAAGAACACAAAAAATTCGCATCCAAAAAAATTAACCCAGAATAGAAAAAAATTACTTCCAACCGAATCAACCCAGAGCACAAAAAATTCCCTTCCAACAAAATCACCCAAGAACACAAATATTTGCTAACAACGAAATTACCCCAGAACAGAAAAAATTTGCTTCCATCGAAATCACCCCAGAACACAAAAATTTCGCTTCCATCGAAATCACCCCAGAACACAAAACTTTGCTTCCAAAGAAATCACCCCAGAACACAAAAATTCGCTTCCAACAAAATCACCCCAGAACACAAAAAATTTGCTCCCAAAGAAATCACCGCAGAACACAAAAATTTCGCTTCCAAAGAAATGACTCCAGAACACAAAAAAAACGCTACCAACAAAATCACTCGAGAAAACAAAAAATTCGCTTCCAACGAAATCATCCTAGAACACAAAAAATTCGCATCCAACGAAATGACTCCAGAGCACAGAAAACACACTTCCAATGAAATGACCCCAGAAAACAAATATTTCACTTCCATCGAAATCACTGCAAACCACAAAAATTCACATCGAACGAAAAGACTCCAGAACACAGAAAAAATGCTACCAACGAAATCACCTGAGAACACAAAAAATTCGCTTCCAAAGAAATCATCCTAGAACACAAAAAATTCACATCCAACGAAATGACTCCAGATCACAGAAAACACGCTTCCAACGAAAGGACACCCTACTTCAAAAATTTGCTTCCATCGAAAAAAATGGAGAAAACAAAAAATTCACGTCCAAAGATATTACCCCAGAAGACAAAAAATTCTTTTCCACGAAATCTCCTGAGAACACAAATATTAGTTTCTAAAGATAACATCCCAGTGCAAAAAAATCGCTTCCAACGAAATCACCCTAGAATGCAAAAATTCCCTTTCAACGAAATTACTCGAGAACCCAAAAAATTTGCTTCCAACGATCTTACCCCAGAACACAAAAAATTCTTTTCCAACGAAATCGCCTGAGAACACAAATATTTGCTTCCAAAGATATCATCCCAGAGCACAAAAAATTCGCTTCCAACGAAATCACCGAAGAACGCAAAAATTCCCTTTTAAAGATATCACGCGAGAACACAAAAAATTCGCTTCCAAGGAAATTACTCCAGAACACAAAAAATTCGCTTGCAACGAAATCTCCTGAGAACACAAATATTCGATTCCAAAGAAATGAGCCCAAAGCACCAGAAATTTGATTCCAACGAAATGACTCCAGAGCACAGAAAACACGCTTCCAACGAAATGACCCACTACTTTAAAAATTTGCTTCCATCGAAAAAACCGGAGATCACAAAAAATTCTCTTCCTACGACATTACCCCAAAAGACAAAAAATTCTTTTCCAAAGAAATCTCCTGAGCACACAAATATTCGCTTCCAAAGATATCATCACAGAGCACAAAAAATTCGGTTCCAATGAAATCACCCAAGAACGCAAAAATTCCCTTTTAAAGAAATCACGCGAGAACACAAAAAATTCGCTTCCAAGGAAATTACTCCAGAACACAAAAAAATTGCTTGCAACGAAATCTCCTGAGAATACAAATATTCGCTTCCAAAGAAATGAGCCCAGAGCACCAGAAATTTGATTCCAACAAAATGACTCCAGAGCACAGAAAACACGCTTCCAACGAAATGACCCACTACTTCAAAAATTTGCTTCCTTCGAAATAACCGAAGAACACAAAAAATTTCTCTTCCAAAGAAATTACCCCAGAAGACAAAAAATTCTTTTCCAACGAAATCTCCTGAGAACACAAATATTCGCTTACAATGATATCAGCCCAGAGCACAAAAAATTTGCTTCCAACGAAATCACCCCAGAGCACAGAAAATTCGCTTCCGACGAAATGACTCCAGAGCACAGAAAACATGCTTCCAATGAAATGACCCCCTACTTAAAAATTTTGCTTCCATCAAAAAACCAGAGAAAACAAAAAATTCTCTTCCAACGATACTACCCCAGAAGACAAAAAATACTTTTCCAACGAAAACTCCTGAGAAGACAAATATTCGCTTCCAACGATATCACCCCAGAGTACAAAAAATTTGCTTCCAACCAAATGACTCCAGATCACAGAAAACATGCTTCCAACGAAATGACCCACTACTTCAAAACATTGCTTCAATTGATAAAACCGGAGAACACAAAAAATTCTCTTCCAACGACATTACCCCAGAAGACCAAAAATTCTTTTTCAATGAAATTTCCTGAGAACACAAAAAATTCACTTGCAACGAAATCTCCTGAGAACACAAATATTCGCTTCCAACGAAATCACCCCAGAGAACAAAAAATTCGCTTCGAACAAAATGAATCCCGAGCACAGAAAACAAGCTTCCAACGAAATGACCCACTACTTCAAAAAATTGCTTCAATTGATAAAACCGGAGAACACAAAAAATTCTCTTCCAACGACATTACCCCAGAAGACAAAAAATTCTTTTCCAACGAAATCTCCTGAGAATATAAATATTCGCTTCCAAAGATATCATCCCAGAGCACAAAAAATTCGCTTCCAACGAAATCACCCCAGAGAACAAAAAATTCGCTTCCAACCAAATGACTCCAGATCACAGAAAACAAGCTTCCAACGAAATGACCCACTACTTCAAAAAATTGCTTCAATTGATAAAACCAGAGAACACAAAAAATTCTCTTCCAACGACATTACCCCAGAAGACAAAAAATTCTTTTCCAAAGAAATGTCCTGAGAACACAAAAAATTCACTTGCAACGAAATCACCCGAAAACACAAAAAATTCATTTCCAACGAAATCACACCAGAGCACAAAAAATTCGCTTCCAACGAAATGACTCCAGAGCACAGAAAACATGCTTCCAATAAAATGACCCCCTACTTCAAAAATTTGCTTCCATCGAAAAAACCGGAGAACACAAAAAATTCTCTTCCAAAGACATTACCCCAGAAGACAAAAAATTCTTTTCCAAAGAAATCTCCTGAGAACATAAATATTTGCTTCCAAAGATATCATCCCAGAACACAAAAAAATCGCATCCAACGAAATCACCCTAGAACGCAAAAATTCCCTTTCAACGAAATCAGCCGTGAACACAAAAAATTCGCTTCCAACGAAATGACTCCAGAATACAAAAAATTCGCTTGCAATGAAATCTCCTGAGAACACAAATATTCGCTTCCAACGAAATCACCCCAGAGCACAAAAAATTAGCTTCCAACGAAATGACTCCAGAGCACAGAAAACACGCTTCCAAAGAAATGACCCCCTACTTCAAAAATTTGCTTCCATCGCAAAAAATGGAGAACACAAAAAATTCTCGTCCAACGATATTACCCCAGAAGACAAAAAATTCTTTTCCAACGAAATCTCCTGAGAATATAAATATTCGCTTCCAAAGATATCATCCCAGAGCACAAAAAATTCGCTTCCGATGAAATCACCCCAGAGCACAAAAAATTCACTTCCAACGAAATGACTCCAGAACACAGAAAACACGCTTCCAACGAAATGACACCCTACTTCAAAAATTTGCTTCCATCGAAAAAAATGGAGAACACAAAAAATTCTCGTCCAAAGATATTACCCCAGTAGACAAAAAATTCTTTTCCAAGGAAATCTCCTGAGAATGTAAATATTCGCTTCCAAAGATATCATCACAGAGCACAAAAAATTCGCTTCCAACGAAATCACCCTAGAAGGCAAAAATTCACTTTCAACGACATCACCCGAGAACACAAAAAATTCGCTTCCAACGAAATCACCCCAGAGCACAAATAATTCGCTTCCAACGAAATCACTCCAGAGCACAGAAAACACGCTTCCAATGAAATGACCCCCTACTTAAAAAATTTGCTTTCATCGGAAAAACCGGAGAACAAAAAAATTTGGTTTCAACGAAATTACCCCACAACAGAAAAAATTCGCTTCCAACGAAATCACCCCAGAGAACAAAAAATTCGCTTCCAACTAAATGACTCCAGAGCACAGAAAACATGCTTCCAATGAAATGACGCCCTACTTCAAAAATTTGTTTCCATCGAAAAAACCGGAGAAAACAAAAAATTCTCTTCCAATGATATTAACCCAAAAGACAAAAAATTCTTTTCCAACGAAATCTCCTGAGAACACAAATATTCGCTTCCAATGATATCATCACAGAGCACAAAAAATTCGCTTCCAAGGAAATCACCCTAGAACACAAAAATTCCCTTTCAACGATATCACACGAGAACACAAAAAATTCGATTCTAAAGAAATCACCCCAGAGCACAAAAAATTCGCTTTCAACGAAATGACTCCTGAGCACCGGAAATACGCTTCCAACGAAATGACCCCCTACTTCAAAAAATTGCTTCCATCGAAAAAACCGGAGAACACAAAAAATTCTCTTCCAACGACATTACCCCCGAAGACAAAAAATTCTTTTCCATTGAAATCTCCTGAGAACACAAATATTCGCTTCCAAAGATATCATCCCAGAGCACAAAAAATCATTTCAATGAAATCTCCCTAGAACGCAAAAATTCCCTTTCAACGAAATCACCCGATAACCCAAAAAATTCGCTTCCAACGAAATTACCCCAGAACACAAAAAATTCGCTTGCAACGAAATCTTCTGAGAACACATATATTTGCTTCCAACGAAATCACCCCAGAGCACAAAAAATTCCCTTCGAACGAAATGACTCCAGAGCACAGAAAACACGCTTCCAATGAAATGACCCCCTAACTCCAAAATTTGCTTCCATCGAAAAAACCGGAGAACATAAAAAATTCGCTTCCAACGAAATGACTCCAGAGCACAGAAAACACGCTTCCAATGAAATGAACCTGAAAACAAAAATTTCGCTTCCAACGAAATCACCCTAGAACATAAAAAATTCGCTTCCATCGAAATCACCGCAAAACACAAAAATTCACCTCCAACGAAAACACTCCAAAGCACAGAAAACATGCTTCCAACGAAATGACCCCCTACTTGAAAAATTTTCTTCCATCGAAAAAACCAGCTAACACAAAAAATTAGCTTCCAATGAAATTACCCCAAAACACAAAAAAATAGCTTGCAACGAAATCTCCTGAGAAAACAAATATTCGCTTCCGACGAAAACCGAAGAACACAAAAAATTCGCATCCAAAAAAATTAACCCAGAATAGAAAAAAATTACTTCCAACCGAATCAACCCAGAGCACAAAAAATTCCCTTCCAACAAAATCACCCAAGAACACAAATATTTGCTAACAACGAAATTACCCCAGAACAGAAAAAATTTGCTTCCATCGAAATCACCCCAGAACACAAAAATTTCGCTTCCATCGAAATCACCCCAGAACACAAAACTTTGCTTCCAAAGGAATCACCCCAGAACACAAAAATTCGCTTCCAACAAAATCACCCCAGAACACAAAAAATTTGCTCCCAAAGAAATCACCGCAGAACACAAAAATTTCGCTTCCAAAGAAATGACTCCAGAACACAAAAAAAACGCTACCAACAAAATCACTCGAGAAAACAAAAAATTCGCTTCCAACGAAATCATCCTAGAACACAAAAAATTCGCATCCAACGAAATGACTCCAGAGCACAGAAAACACACTTCCAATGAAATGACCCCAGAAAACAAATATTTCACTTCCATCGAAATCACTGCAAACCACAAAAATTCACATCGAACGAAAAGACTCCAGAACACAGAAAAAATGCTACCAACGAAATCACCTGAGAACACAAAAAATTCGCTTCCAAAGAAATCATCCTAGAACACAAAAAATTCACATCCAACGAAATGACTCCAGATCACAGAAAACACGCTTCCAACGAAAGGACACCCTACTTCAAAAATTTGCTTCCATCGAAAAAAATGGAGAAAACAAAAAATTCACGTCCAAAGATATTACCCCAGAAGACAAAAAATTCTTTTCCACGAAATCTCCTGAGAACACAAATATTAGTTTCTAAAGATAACATCCCAGTGCAAAAAAATCGCTTCCAACGAAATCACCCTAGAATGCAAAAATTCCCTTTCAACGAAATTACTCGAGAACCCAAAAAATTTGCTTCCAACGATCTTACCCCAGAACACAAAAAATTCTTTTCCAACGAAATCGCCTGAGAACACAAATATTTGCTTCCAAAGATATCATCCCAGAGCACAAAAAATTCGCTTCCAACGAAATCACCGAAGAACGCAAAAATTCCCTTTTAAAGATATCACGCGAGAACACAAAAAATTCGCTTCCAAGGAAATTACTCCAGAACACAAAAAATTCGCTTGCAACGAAATCTCCTGAGAACACAAATATTCGATTCCAAAGAAATGAGCCCAAAGCACCAGAAATTTGATTCCAACGAAATGACTCCAGAGCACAGAAAACACGCTTCCAACGAAATGACCCACTACTTTAAAAATTTGCTTCCATCGAAAAAACCGGAGATCACAAAAAATTCTCTTCCTACGACATTACCCCAAAAGACAAAAAATTCTTTTCCAAAGAAATCTCCTGAGCACACAAATATTCGCTTCCAAAGATATCATCACAGAGTACAAAAAATTCGGTTCCAATGAAATCACCCAAGAACGCAAAAATTCCCTTTTAAAGAAATCACGCGAGAACACAAAAAATTCGCTTCCAAGGAAATTACTCCAGAACACAAAAAAATTGCTTGCAACGAAATCTCCTGAGAATACAAATATTCGCTTCCAAAGAAATGAGCCCAGAGCACCAGAAATTTGATTCCAACAAAATGACTCCAGAGCACAGAAAACACGCTTCCAACGAAATGACCCACTACTTCAAAAATTTGCTTCCTTCGAAATAACCGAAGAACACAAAAAATTTCTCTTCCAAAGAAATTACCCCAGAAGACAAAAAATTCTTTTCCAACGAAATCTCCTGAGAACACAAATATTCGCTTACAATGATATCAGCCCAGAGCACAAAAAATTTGCTTCCAACGAAATCACCCCAGAGCACAGAAAATTCGCTTCCAACGAAATGACTCCAGAGCACAGAAAACATGCTTCCAATGAAATGACCCCCTACTTAAAAATTTTGCTTCCATCAAAAAACCAGAGAAAACAAAAAATTCTCTTCCAACGATACTACCCCAGAAGACAAAAAATACTTTTCCAACGAAAACTCCTGAGAAGACAAATATTCGCTTCCAACGATATCACCCCAGAGTACAAAAAATTTGCTTCCAACCAAATGACTCCAGATCACAGAAAACATGCTTCCAACGAAATGACCCACTACTTCAAAACATTGCTTCAATTGATAAAACCGGAGAACACAAAAAATTCTCTTCCAACGACATTACCCCAGAAGACCAAAAATTCTTTTTCAATGAAATTTCCTGAGAACACAAAAAATTCACTTGCAACGAAATCTCCTGAGAACACAAATATTCGCTTCCAACGAAATCACCCCAGAGAACAAAAAATTCGCTTCGAACAAAATGAATCCCGAGCACAGAAAACAAGCTTCCAACGAAATGACCCACTACTTCAAAAAATTGCTTCAATTGATAAAACCGGAGAACACAAAAAATTCTCTTCCAACGACATTACCCCAGAAGACAAAAAATTCTTTTCCAACGAAATCTCCTGAGAATATAAATATTCGCTTCCAAAGATATCATCCCAGAGCACAAAAAATTCGCTTCCAACGAAATCACCCCAGAGAACAAAAAATTCGCTTCCAACCAAATGACTCCAGATCACAGAAAACAAGCTTCCAACGAAATGACCCACTACTTCAAAAAATTGCTTCAATTGATAAAACCAGAGAACACAAAAAATTCTCTTCCAACGACATTACCCCAGAAGACAAAAAATTCTTTTCCAAAGAAATGTCCTGAGAACACAAAAAATTCACTTGCAACGAAATCACCCGAAAACACAAAAAATTCATTTCCAACGAAATCACACCAGAGCACAAAAAATTCGCTTCCAACGAAATGACTCCAGAGCACAGAAAACATGCTTCCAATAAAATGACCCCCTACTTCAAAAATTTGCTTCCATCGAAAAAACCGGAGAACACAAAAAATTCTCTTCCAAAGACATTACCCCAGAAGACAAAAAATTCTTTTCCAAAGAAATCTCCTGAGAACATAAATATTTGCTTCCAAAGATATCATCCCAGAACACAAAAAAATCGCATCCAACGAAATCACCCTAGAACGCAAAAATTCCCTTTCAACGAAATCAGCCGTGAACACAAAAAATTCGCTTCCAACGAAATGACTCCAGAATACAAAAAATTCGCTTGCAATGAAATCTCCTGAGAACACAAATATTCGCTTCCAACGAAATCACCCCAGAGCACAAAAAATTAGCTTCCAACGAAATGACTCCAGAGCACAGAAAACACGCTTCCAAAGAAATGACCCCCTACTTCAAAAATTTGCTTCCATCGCAAAAAATGGAGAACACAAAAAATTCTCGTCCAACGATATTACCCCAGAAGACAAAAAATTCTTTTCCAACGAAATCTCCTGAGAATATAAATATTCGCTTCCAAAGATATCATCCCAGAGCACAAAAAATTCGCTTCCGATGAAATCACCCCAGAGCACAAAAAATTCACTTCCAACGAAATGACTCCAGAACACAGAAAACACGCTTCCAACGAAATGACACCCTACTTCAAAAATTTGCTTCCATCGAAAAAAATGGAGAACACAAAAAATTCTCGTCCAAAGATATTACCCCAGTAGACAAAAAATTCTTTTCCAAGGAAATCTCCTGAGAATGTAAATATTCGCTTCCAAAGATATCATCACAGAGCACAAAAAATTCGCTTCCAACGAAATCACCCTAGAAGGCAAAAATTCACTTTCAACGACATCACCCGAGAACACAAAAAATTCGCTTCCAACGAAATCACCCCAGAGCACAAATAATTCGCTTCCAACGAAATCACTCCAGAGCACAGAAAACACGCTTCCAATGAAATGACCCCCTACTTAAAAAATTTGCTTTCATCGGAAAAACCGGAGAACAAAAAAATTTGGTTTCAACGAAATTACCCCACAACAGAAAAAATTCGCTTCCAACGAAATCACCCCAGAGAACAAAAAATTCGCTTCCAACTAAATGACTCCAGAGCACAGAAAACATGCTTCCAATGAAATGACGCCCTACTTCAAAAATTTGTTTCCATCGAAAAAACCGGAGAAAACAAAAAATTCTCTTCCAATGATATTAACCCAAAAGACAAAAAATTCTTTTCCAACGAAATCTCCTGAGAACACAAATATTCGCTTCCAATGATATCATCACAGAGCACAAAAAATTCGCTTCCAAGGAAATCACCCTAGAACACAAAAATTCCCTTTCAACGATATCACACGAGAACACAAAAAATTCGATTCTAAAGAAATCACCCCAGAGCACAAAAAATTCGCTTTCAACGAAATGACTCCTGAGCACCGGAAATACGCTTCCAACGAAATGACCCCCTACTTCAAAAAATTGCTTCCATCGAAAAAACCGGAGAACACAAAAAATTCTCTTCCAACGACATTACCCCCGAAGACAAAAAATTCTTTTCCATTGAAATCTCCTGAGAACACAAATATTCGCTTCCAAAGATATCATCCCAGAGCACAAAAAATCATTTCAATGAAATCTCCCTAGAACGCAAAAATTCCCTTTCAACGAAATCACCCGATAACCCAAAAAATTCGCTTCCAACGAAATCACCCCAGAGCACAAAAAATTCGCTTCCAATGAAATCACCCTAGAACACAAAAACTCCCTTTCAACGAAATCACCCGAGAAAACAAAAAACTCGCTTCCAACAAAATTACACCAGAACACAAAAAATTTGCTTTCAACGAAATTGTTCCAGAGCACAGAAAACATGCTTCCAACTAAATGACACGTTACTTCAAAATTTGTTTCCATCGAAAAAACCGGAGAACACAAAAAAATCTCTTCCAACGATATTACCCCAGAAGGCAAAAAATTCTTTTCCAACGAAATCTCCTGAGAACACAAATATTCGCTTCCAAAGATATCATCCCAGAGCAAAAAAATTCACTTCCTATGAAATCACCCTAGAACACAAAAATTTCCTTTCATGGAAATCACCCGAGAACACAAAAAATTTTCTTCCAAGGAAATTACTCCAGAACACAAAAAATTCACTTGCAACGAAATCTTCTGAGAACACAAATATTCGCTTCCAACGAAATCACCCCAGAGCACAAAAAATTTGCTTCCAACGAAAGGACTCCAGAGCACAGAAAACACGCTTCCAACAAAATGACCTCCTACCTCAAAAATTTGCTTCCATCGAAAAAACCAGAAAACACAAAAAATTCTCTTCCAACGATATTACCCCATAAGACAAAAAATTCTTTTCCAATGAAACCTCCTGAGAACACAGATATTCGCTTCCAAAGATATCATCCCAGAGGACAAAAAATTGGCTTCCAACGAAATCACCCTAGAACACAAAAATTCTCTATCATGGAAATCACCCGAGAACACAAAAAATTCGCTTCCAAAGAAATTATCGCAGAACACAAAAAATTCGCTTCCAACGTAATGACTCCAGAGCACAGAATACACACTTCCAACGAAATGACCCCCTACTTCAAAAATTTGCTTCCATCGAAAAAACCGGAGAACACAAAAAATTCTCTTCCAATGATATTACCCCAGAAGGCAAAAAATTCTTTTCCAACGAAATCTCCTGAGAACAAAAATATTCGCTTCCAAAGATATCATCCCAGAGCACAATATATTCGCTTCCAACAAAATTACACTAGAACACAAAAATTCCCTTTCAACGAAATCACCCTGAGAACACAAAAATTCACTTTCAATGAAATCACCCGAGAATACAAAAAATTGACTTCCAACGGAATCATCCCAGAGCACAAAAATTCGCTTCCAACAAAATTATCCTAGAACACAAAATTTCCCTTTCAACGAAATGACCTGAGAACACAAAAAATTCGCTTCCAACGATATTACCCCAGAAGACAAAAAATTGTTTTCAAACGAAATCTCATGAGAACACAAATATTCGCTTCCAAAGATATCATCCCAAAGCACAAAAAATTCAATTCTAATGAAATGACTCCAGAGCACCAAAAACATGCTTCCAACGAAATAACCCCCATCTTCAAAAATTTGCTTCCATCGAAAAAACCGGAGAACACAAAGAATTCTCTTCCAACGATATTACCCCAGAAGGCAAAAAATTCTTTTCCAATGAAATCTTCTGAGAACACAAATATTCGCTTCCAACGAAATCACCCCAGAGCACAAAAAATTCGCTTCCAATGAAATCACCCTACAGGACAAAAACTCCCTTTCAACGAAATCACCCGAGAAAACAAAAAACTCGCTTCCAACAAAATTACACCAGAACACAAAAAAATCGCTTTCAACGAAATTGTTCCAGAGCACAGAAAACATGCTTCCAACTAAATGACACGTTACTTCAAAATTTGTTTCCATCGAAAAAACCGGAGAACACAAAAAAATCTCTTCCAACGATATTACCCCAGAAGGCAAAAAATTCTTTTCCAACGAAATCTCCTGAGAACACAAATATTCGCTTCCAAAGATATCATCCCAGAGCAAAAAAATTCACTTCCTATGAAATCACCCTAGAACACAAAAATTCCCTTTCATGGAAATCACCCGAGAACACAAAAAATTTTCTTCCAAGGAAATTACTCCAGAACACAAAAAATTCACTTGCAACGAAATCTTCTGAGAACACAAATATTCGCTTCCAACGAAATCACCCCAGAGCACAAAAAATTTGCTTCCAACGAAAGGACTCCAGAGCACAGAAAACACGCTTCCAACAAAATGACCTCCTACCTCAAAAATTTGCTTCCATCGAAAAAACCAGAAAACACAAAAAATTCTCTTCCAACGATATTACCCCATAAGACAAAAACTTCTTTTCCAATGAAACCTCCTGAGAACACAGATATTCGCTTCCAAAGATATCATCCCAGAGGACAAAAAATTGGCTTCCAACGAAATCACCCTAGAACACAAAAATTCTCTATCATGGAAATCACCCGAGAACACAAAAAATTCGCTTCCAAAGAAATTATCGCAGAACACAAAAAATTCGCTTCCAACGTAATGACTCCAGAGCACAGAATACACACTTCCAACGAAATGACCCCCTACTTCAAAAATTTGCTTCCATCGAAAAAACCGGAGAACACAAAAAATTCTCTTCCAATGATATTACCCCAGAAGGCAAAAAATTCTTTTCCAACGAAATCTCCTGAGAACAAAAATATTCGCTTCCAAAGATATCATCCCAGAGCACAATATATTCGCTTCCAACAAAATTACACTAGAATACAAAAATTCCCTTTCAACGAAATCACCCTGAGAACACAAAAATTCACTTTCAATGAAATCACCCGAGAATACAAAAAATTGACTTCCAACGGAATCATCCCAGAGCACAAAAATTCGCTTCCAACAAAATTATCCTAGAACACAAAATTTCCCTTTCAACGAAATGACCTGAGAACACAAAAAATTCGCTTCCAACGATATTACTCCAGAAGACAAAAAATTGTTTTCAAACGAAATCTCATGAGAACACAAATATTCGCTTCCAAAGATATCATCCCAAAGCACAAAAAATTCAATTCTAATGAAATGACTCCAGAGCACCAAAAACATGCTTCCAACGAAATAACCCCCATCTTCAAAAATTTGCTTCCATCGAAAAAACCGGAGAACACAAAGAATTCTCTTCCAACGATATTACCCCAGAAGGCAAAAAATTCTTTTCCAATGAAATCTTCTGAGAACACAAATATTCGCTTCCAAAGATATCATCCCAGAGCACAAAAAATTTGCTTCCAACGAAATCACCCTAGAACACAATAATTCCCTTTCAACAAAATCACCCGAGAACACAAAAAATTCGCTTCCAAAGAAATCACCCCAGAACACAAAAAATTTGCTTCCAACGAAATCACCCTAGAACACAATAATTCCCTTTCAACAAAATCACCCGAGAACACAAAAAATTCGCTTCCAAAGAAATCACCCCAGAACACAAAAAATTCGCTTCCAACGAAATCACCACAGAGCACAAAAATTCATTTCCAACGAAATGACTCCAGAGCACAGAAAACACGCTTCCAACGAAATGACCCCCTACTTCAAAAATTTGCTTCCATCGAAAAAAACGGAGAACACAAAAAATTCTCTTCCAACTATATTACCCCAGAAGACAAAAATTCTTTTCCAACGAAATCTCCTGAGAATATAAATATTCGCTTCCAAAGATATCATCCCAGAGCACAAAAAATTCGCTTCCAACGAAATCATCCCAGAGCACAAAAAATTTGCTTCCAAAGAAATGACTCCAGTACACAGAAAACACGCTTCCAACGAAATGACACCCTACTTCAAAAATTTGCTTCCATCGAAAAAAATGGAGAACACAAAAAATTCTCGTCCAACGATATTGCCCCAGAAGACAAAAAATTCTTTTCCAACGAAATCTCCTGAGAACACAAATATTAGTTTCTAAAGATAACATCCCAGTGCAAAAAAATCGCTTCCAACGAAATCACCCTAGAATGCAAACATTCCCTTTCAACGAAATTACTCGAGAACCCAAAAAATTCGCTTCCAACGATCTTACCCCAGAACACAAAAAATTCTTTTCCAACGAAATCTCCTGAGAACACAAATATTTGCTTCCAAAGATATCATCCCAGAGCACAAAAAATTCGCTTCCAACGAAATCACCGAAGAACGCAAAAATTCCCTTTTAAAGATATCACGCGAGAACACAAAAAAATTCGCTTCCAAGGAAATTACTCCAGAACACAAAAAATGCGCTTGCAACGAAATCTCCTGAGAACACAAATATTCGATTCCAAAGAAATGAGCGCAAAGCACCAGAAATTTGATTCCAACGAAATGACTCCAGAGCACAGAAAACACGCTTCCAACGAAATGACCCACTACTTCAAAAATTTGCTTCCATCGAAAAAACCGGAGAACACAAAAAATTCTCTTCCAACGACATTACCCCCGAAGACCAAAAATTCTTTTCCAAAAAAATCTCCTGAGAACACAAAAAATTCACTTGCAACCAAATCACCCGAGAACACAAAAAATTCGCTTCCAACCAAATCACACCAGAGTACAAAAAATTTACTTCCAATGAAATGACTCCAGAACACCGAAAACACGCTTCCAACGAAATGACACCCTACTTCAAAAATTTGCTTCCATCGAAAAAAACGGAGAAGACCAAAAATTCTCTTCCAACGATATTACCCCAGAAGACAAAAAATTATTTTCCAACAAAATCTCCTGAGTACACAAATATTCGCTTCCATAGATATCATTCCAGAGCACAAAAAATTCGCTTCCAACGAAATCACACTAGAACGCAAAAATTTCCTTTCAACGAAATCACCCGAGGACTCAAAAATTCGCTTCCAACAAAATCACAGCAGAGTACAAAAAATTTGCTTCCAATGCAATGACTCCAGACAACAGAAAACATGCTTCCAATGAAATGACACCCTTCTTCAAAAATTTGCTTCCATCGCAAAAACCGGAGAAGACAAAAAATTCTCTTCCAACGATATTACCCCAGAAGACAAAAAATTCTTTTCCAAGGAAATCTCCTGAAAACATAAATATTGACTTCCAAAGATATCATCCCAGAGCACAAAAAATTTGCTTACAACGAAATTACCCTAGAACACAAAAATTCCCTTTCAAAGAAACCACCCGAGAACCCAAAAAATTCGCTTCCAAAAAAATTACTCCAGAACAAAAAAAATTCGCTTGCAACGAAATCTCCAGAGAACACAAATATTGCTTCCAAAGATATCATCCCAGAGCACAAAAAATCATTTCAATGAAATCTCCCTAGAACGCAAAAATTCCCTTTCAACGAAATCACCCGATAACCCAAAAAAAATTCGCTTCCAACGAAATCACCCCAGAGCACAAAAAATTCGATTCCAACGAAATCACCCTAGAACACAAAAACTCCCTTTCAACGAAATCACCCGAGAAAACAAAAAATTCGCTTCCAACAAAATTACACCAGAACACAAAAAATTCGCTTTCAAAGAAATTGTTCCAGAGCACAGAAAACATGCTTCCAACTAAATGACACGTTACTTCAAAATTTGTTTCCATCGAAAAAACAGGAGAACAGAAAAAATTCTCTTCCAACGACATTACCCCAGAAGACAAAAAATTCTTTTCCAACAAAATCTCCTGAGAACACCAATATTCGCTTCCAAAGATATCATCCCAGAGCACAAAAAATTCGCTTCCAACAAAATTACACCAGACACAAAAAATTCGCTGGCAACGAAATCTCCTGAGAACACAAATATTCGCTTCGAAAGAAATCACCCCAGAGCACCAAAAATTCGCTTCCGACGAAATTATTCCAGAGCACAGAAAACACGCTTCCAAAGAAATGACCCCCTACTTCAAAAATTTGCTTCGATTAAAAAAACTGGAGAACCCGAAAAATTCTCTTCCAACTATATTACCCCAGAAGACAAAAAATTCTTTTCCAATGAAATCTCCTGAGAACACAAATATTCGCTTCCAAAGATATCATCCCAGAAGACAAAAAATTCTTTTCTAACGAAATCTCCTGAGAACACAAATATTCGCTTCCAAAGATATCATCTCAGAGCAGAAAAAATTCGCTTCCTACGAAATCATCCTAAAACACAAAAATTCCCTTTCATGGAAATCACCCGAGAACACTAAAAATTCTCTTCCAAGGAAATTACTGCAGAACACAAAAAATTCGCTTGCAACGAAATCTCCTGAGAACACAAATATTCGATTCCAAAGAAATGAGCCCAGAGCACCAGAAATTTGATTCCAACGAAATGACTCCAGTGCACAGAAAACACGCTTCCATCGAAATGACCCACTACTTCAAAAATTTGCTTCCATCGCAAAAACCGGAGAAGACAAAAAATTCTCTTCCAAAGATATTACCCCAGAAGACAAAAAATACTTTTCCAAAGAAACCTCCTGAGAACACAAATATTAGCTTCCAAAGATATCATCCCAAAGGACAAAAAATTGGCTTCCAACGAAATCACCCTAGAACACAAAAATTCTCTTTCAAGGAAATCACCCGACAACACAAAAAATTCGCTTCCAAAGAAATTATCGCAGAACTCAAAAAATTCGCTTGCAACGAAATCTCCTGAGAACACAAATATTCGCTTCCAAAGATATCATCCCAGAGCAAAAAAAAAAATTCTCTTTCAACGAAATCACCCTAGAACACAAAAATTCCCTTTCAACGTAATCACCCGAGAACACAAAAAATTCGATTCCAACGAAATTACCCCAGAACACAAAAAATTCACATGCAACGAAATCTTCTGAGAACACACATATTCTCTTCCAACGCAATTAACCCAGAGTACAAAAAATTCGCATCCAACGAAATGTCTCCAGGGCACAGAAAACACGCTTCTAACGAAATGACCCAGTACTTCAAAAATTTGCTTCCATCGAAAAAACCGGAGAACACAAAAAATTCGCTTCCAAAGATATTACCCCAAAACAGAAGAAATTCTTTTCCAACGAAATCTCCTGAGAAGACAAATATACGCTTCCATGGATATCATCCCAGAGCACAAAAAATTTGCTTCCAACGAAATCACCCTAGAACACAAAAATTCCCTTTCTACGTAATCACCCGAAAACACAAAAAATTCGCTTCCAACGAAATTACCCCAGAGGACAAAAAATTCTTTTCCAACGAAATCTCCTGAGAACACAAATATTCGCTTCCATCGAAATCACCCCCAAGCACAAAAAATTCGCTTCCACCGAAATGACTCCAGAGCACAGAAAACACGCTTTCAAAGAAATGACCCCCTACTTCAAAAATTTGCTTCCATCGAAAAAACCAGAGAACACAAAAAATTCTCTTCCAATGATATTACCACAGAAGGCAAAAAATTCTTTTCCAACGAAATCTCCTGAGAATATAAATCTTCGCTTCCAAAGATATCATCCCAGAGCAAAAAAATTCGCTTCCTACGAAATCACCCTAGAACACAAAAATTCCCTTTCATGGAAATCACCCGAGAACACAAAAAATTTTCTTCCAAGGAAATTACTCCAGAACACAAAATATTCACTTGCAACGAAATCTCCTGAGAACACAAATATTCGCTTCCAACGAAATCACCCCAGAGCACAAAAAATTTGCTTCCAACGAAAGGACTCCAGAGCACAGAAAACACGCTTCCAACAAAATGACCTCCTACCTCAAAAATTTGCTTCCATTGAAAAAACCAGAGAACACAAAAAATTCTCTTCCAACGATATTACCCCATAAGACAAAAAATTCTTTTCCAACGAAACCTCCTGAGAACACAGATATTCGCTTCCAAAGATATCATCCCAGAGGACAAAAAATTGGCTTCCAACGAAATCACCCTAGAACACAAAAATTCTCTATCATGGAAATCACCAGAGAACACAAAAAATTCGCTTCCAAAGAAATTATCGCAGAACACAAAAAATTCGCTTCCAACGTAATGACGCCAGAGCACAGAATACACACTTCCAACGAAATGACCCCCTACTTCAAAAATTTGCTTCCATCGAAAAAACCGGAGAACACAAAAAATTCTCTTCCAATGATATTACCCCAGAAGGCAAAAAATTCTTTTCCAACGAAATCTCCTGAGAACACAAATATTCGCTTCCAAAGTAATCAATCCAGACCACAGAAAACAAGCTTCCAACGAAATCACCCCAGACCACCAAAAATTCGCTTCCAACAAATTACACTAGAACACAAAAATTCCCTTTCAACGAAATCACCCTGAGAACACAAAAAATTCGCTTCCAAAGAAATGACACCAGAGCACAGAAAACACGCTTCCAAAGAAATGACCCCCTACTTCAAATATTTATTTCCATCGAAAAAACCGGAGAACACAAAAAATTCTCTTCCAAAGATATTACCCCAGAAGGCAAAAAATTCTTTTCCAACGAAATCTCCTGAGAAAACAAATATTCGCTTCCAAAGATATCATCCCAGAGCACAAAAAATTCGCTTCCAACGAAATCACCCTAGAACACAAAAATTCACTTTCAATGAAATCACCCGAGAATACAAAAATTTCACTTCCAACGGAATAATCCCAGAGCACAAAAATTCGCTTCCAACAAAATTATCCTAGAACACAAAATTTCCCTTTCAACGAAATGACCTGAGAACACAAAAAATTCGCTTCCAACGATATTACCCCAGAAGACAAAAAATTGTTTTCAAACGAAATCTCATGAGAACACAAATATTCGCTTCCAAAGATATCATCCCAAAACACAAAAAATTCGATTCTAATGAAGACCAAAAATTCTTTTTCAACGAAATTTCCTGAGAACACAAAAAATTCACTTGTAATGAAATCTCCTGAGAACACAAATATTCGCTTCCAACGAAATCACCCCAGAGAACAAAAAATTCGCTTCGAACAAAATGACTCCAGAGCACAGAAAACAAGCTTCCAACGAAATGACCCACTACTTCAAAAAATTGCTTCAATTGATAAAACTGGAGAACACAAAAAATTCTCTTCCAACGACATTACCCCAGAAGACAAAAAATTCTTTTCCAGAGAAATCTCCTGAGAACACAAAAAATTCACTTGCAACGAAATCACCCGAAAACACAAAAAATTCGTTTCCAACGAAATCACCCCAGAGAACAAAAAATTCGCTTCGAACAAAATGACTCCAGAGCACAGAAAACATGCTTCCAATGAAATGACCCCCTATTTCAAAAATTTGCTTCCATCGAAAAAACCGGAGAACACAAAAAATTCTCTTCCAAAGATATTACCCCAGAAGACAAAAAATTCTTTTCCAAAGAAATCTCCTGAGAAAATAAATATTTGCTTCCAAAGATATCATCCCAGAGCACAAAAAATCGCTTCCAACGAAATCACCCTAGAACGCAAAAATTCCCTTTCAACGAAATCACCCGAGAACACAAAAAATTCGCTTCCAACAAAATGACTCCAGAATACAAAAAATTCTTTTCCAACAAAATCTCCTGAGAACACAAATATTTGCTTCCAAAGATATCATCCCAGAACACAAAAAATTCGCTTTCAACGAAATTGTTCCAGAGCACAGAAAACATGCTTCCAACTAAATGACACGTTACTTCAAAATTTGTTTCCATCGAATAAACCGGAGAACACAAAAAATTCTCTTCCAACGACATTACCCCAGAAGACAAAAAATTCTTTCCAACAAAATCTCCTGAGAACACCAATATTCGCTTCCCACGAAATCACCCCAGAGCACAAAAAATTCATTTCCAAAGAAATGACTCCAGAGCACAGAAAACACACTTCCTACAAAATGACCCCCTACTTCAAAAATTTGCTTCCATCGAAAAAACCGGAGAACACAAAAAATTCTCTTCCAACGATATTACCCCAGAAGACAAAAAATCCTTTTCCAACGAAATCTCCTGAGAACACCAATATTCGCTTCCAAAGATATCATCCCAGAGCACAAAACATTCGCTTCCAACAAAATTACACCAGAACACAAAAAATTGCTTGCAACGAAATCTCCTGAGAACACAAATATTCGCTTCCAAAGAAATCACCACAGAGCACCAAAAATTCGCTTCCAATGAAATGACTCCAGAGCACAGAAAACACGCTTCCAACGAAATGACCCCCTACTTCAAAAATTTGCTTCCATCGAAAAAACCAGAGAACACAAAAAATTCTCTTTCAACGATATTACCCCAGAAGACAACAAATTCGCTTAAAACGAAATCTCCTGAGAACACAAATATTAGCTTCCAAAGATATCATCCCAGAGAACAAAAAATTCGCTTCCAATGAAATCACCCTAGAACACCAAAAATTCCCTTTCAACGCAATCACCAGAGAACACAAAAAATTTTTGTCCAACGAAATTACCCCAGAATAGCAAAAATTATTTCCAACAAAATAAACCCAGAGCACAAAAAATCGATTCCAACGAAATCACCCTAGAACACAAAAAAATCCCTTTCAACGAAATCACCAGAGAACACAAAAACTTTTCGTCCAACGAAATTACCACAGAACAGAAAATATTCGCTTCCAGTGAAATCACCCAGAGCACAAAAAATTCCCTTCCAAAGAAATGACTCCAGAGCACAGAAAACACGCTTCCAAAGAAATGACCCCCTACTTCAAAAATTTACTTCCATCGAAAAAAACGGAGAACAGAAAAAACTCGCTTGCAACGAAATCTTCTGAGAACACAAATATTCGCTTCCAACAAAATCACCCTAGAACTCAAAAAATTCGCTTCCAAAGAAATGACTCCAGAGCACAGAAAACACGCTTCCAACGAAATGATCCCATACTTCAAAAATTTGCTTCCATCGAAATCACCCGAGAACACAAATAATTCGCTTCCAACGAAACTACCCAAGAACACAAAAAATTCTTTTCCAACGAAATCTGAGAACACAAATGTTCGCTTCCAAAGAAATCACCCCAGAGCACAAAAAACTCGTTTCCAATGAAATGAATCCAGAGCACTGAAAACACGAATCCAACGAAATGATACCATACTTCCAAAATTTGCTTCCATCGAAATCACCCAAGAACACAAAAAATTCTCTTCCAACGAAATTACCCCAAAACACAAAAAATTCGCTTCCACCGAAATCTCCTGAGAACACAAATATTCAAACACAAAAAATTCGCATCCAAAGAAATCACACAGAACATAAAAATTTCCCTTCCAACGAAATGACTCCAAAACACAGAAAACATGCTTCCAATGAAATCACCCAAGAGCACAAAAAATTCGCTTCCAACAAAATCAACCCAGAACACAAAAAATGAGCTTCTATCCAAATCACCCGAGAACAGAAAAAATTCGCTTCCAAAGAAATTACCCCAGAATAGATAAATTTACTTCCACCCAAATCAAGCCAGAGCACAAAAAATTCCCTTCCAAAAAAATCACCCGAGAACACAAATATTGGCTTCCAACGAAATTACCCCAGAACGGAAAATTTTTACTTCCATCGAAATCACCCAGAACACAAAAAAATTCGCTTCCAAAGAAATTCCCGCAGAGCACAAAAAAATTGCTTCCAAAGAAATCACCCTAGAACACAAAAAATTGGCTTCCAACAAAATCACCCCAGAACACAAAAAATTTGCTTCCAAGGAAATGACTCCAATGTACAGAAAACATGCTTCCAACGAAATCACCCCAAAACACAAAAAATTTGCTTCCAACGTACTTACCCCAGAACACAAAAAATTCGCTTCCAACGACATCTACCCAGAACACAAGAAATTCGGGACCACCGAAATCACCCAAGAACACAAAAAAATTCGCTTCCAATGAAATTACCCATACTTCAAAAATTTGCTTCCATCGAAATCACCTTAAAACACAAAAAATTAGCTTCCAACTAAAATACCCCAGAACACAAGAAATTCGCTTCCAACGAAATCACACCAAAGCACAAAAAATTCGCTTCCAACGAAATTACAACAGAACACAAAAAATTCGCTTCCAAAGAAATCACCCCAGAACACAAAAAATTCGCTTCCAAAGAAACGACTCCAGAGCACAGAAAACACGCTACAAACGAAATGACCCCCTACTTCAAAAATTTGCTTCGATCAAAAAAACCGGAGAACACAAAAAATTCTCTTCCAACGATATTACCCCAGAAGACAAAAAATTTTTTTCCAACGAAATCTCCTGAGAACACAAATATTTGCTTCCAAAAATATCATCCCAGAGCACAAAATATTTGCTTCCAACGAAATCACCCTAGAACGCAAAAATTCCCTTTCAACGAAATCACGCGAGAACACAAAAAATTCGCTTCCAACGAAATCACCCCAGAGCACAAAAAATTCGCTTCCAACGAAGTGACTCCAGAGCACAGAAAACATGCTTCCAACGAAATGACCCCGTATTGCAAAAATTTGCTTCCATCGAAAAAACCGGAGAACAGAAAAAATTCTCTTCCAACGATATTACCTCAGAAGACAAAAAATTCGCTTCCAATGAAATCACCTGGGAACACAAATATTCGATTTCAATGAAATCACCAGAGAACACAAAAAATTTGCTTCCATAGAAATCACCCCAGAGCACAAAAAATTGGCTTCCAACAAATGACTCCAGAGCAATGAAAACACGCTTCCAACGAAAGACCCCCTACTTCAAAAATTTGCTTCAATTGAAAAAACCAGAGAACACAAAAAATTTGCTTCCAACAAAATCACCCCAGAGCACAAAAAATTTGCTTCCAAAGAAATGACTCCAGAGCACAGAAAACACGCTTCCAACTAAAGCCCTCCTGAGCACAAAAAATTTGCTTCCAACAAAATCACCCTAGAACATAAAAAATTCGCTTTCAACGAAATCACCTGAGAACACAAAAAATTTGCTTCCAAAGAAATGACTCCAGAGCACAGAAAACATGCTTCCAATGAAATGACCCCAGAGAACAAAAATTTCGCTTCCATCGAAATCACCACAAAACACAAAAATTCACATCCAATAAAAAGACTCCAGAGCACAGAAAACACGCTTCCAACGAAATGACCCCCTATTTCAAAAATTTGCTTCATTCGAAAAAACCGGAGACACAAAGAATTCGCCTCCAACGAAATCACCCCAGAGCACAAAAAATTTGCTTCCAAAAAATTACTCTAGAGAACAGAAAACACCCTACCAACGAAAGAACCCCATACTTCAAAAAAATTCGCTTCCAACAAAATCACCCCAGAACAAAATCTTTTTCTTTCAACTAAATCACCCCAGAGCACAAAAAATTCGATTACAACAAAATTACCCCAGAACACAAGAAATACTCTTCCAAGAAAATCGCCCCAGAGCACAAAAAATTCGTTTCCAACGAAATCACCCTGGAACACAAAAAATTGGATTTCAACAAAATCACCCGAGAACACAAAAAATTTGCTTCCAATGAAATTACCCCAGAACACAAAAAATTCGCTTCCAACGAAATCAACCCAGAGCACAAAAAATTTGCTTCCAACGAAATGACTCCATAGCTAGAAAACACGCTTCGAACGAAATGACCCCCTACTTCAAACATTTGCTTCCATTAAATCACCCGAGAACACAAAAAATTCGCTTCCAACGAAATCACCCCAGAACGTAAAACATTCGCTTCCAAGGAAATGACTCCTGAGCACAGAAAACATGCTTCTAACGAAATCACCCCATACTTAAAAATATTCTCGTCCAAAGAAATTATCCCAGAGCAGAAAACATTTGCTTCCAACGAAATCACCCCAAAGCACAAAAAATTCGCTTCCAACGAAATCACCCCAGAACATAAAACATTCGCTTCCAACGAAATGACTCCTGAGCACAGAAAACACGCTTCTAACGAAATCACCCCATACTTAAAAATATTCTCGTCCAACGAAATTATCCCAGAGCAGAAAACATTTGCTTCCAACGAAATCACCCCAAAGCACAAAAAGTTCGCTTCCAACGAAATCACCCTAAAGCACAAAAAATTCGATATCAACAAAATCATCCTAGAACACAAAAAATTCCCTTTCAACGAAATTACACCAGGAGAGAAAAAATTTGCTTCTATCGTAGTCACCACAGGGCAGGAAATATTCGTTCCCAATGAAATCACACCAGAACACAAAAAATTCGCTTCCAACGAAATCACGCTAGAACACAAAAAATTATCTTTTTCAACGAAATCACCCGAGAACACAAAAAATTCGCTTCCAATGAAATCACCCCAGAGCACAAAAAATTCGCTTGCAATGAAATCTCCTGAGAACATAAATGTTCGCTTCCAACGAAAGGACTCCAGAGCACAGAAAACACGCTTCCAACGAAATCACCACAAAACACAAAACATTCTCTTCCAACGTAATTACATCAGAACACAAACATTCGCTTCCAAAGTTATAATCCCAGAGCACAAAAAATTCGCTTCCAACGAAATTACCCCAGAACACAAAAAATTCGTTTCAACGAAATCTCCTGAGAACACAAATATTCGCTTCCAAAGAAATCATCCCAGAGCACAAAAAAATTCGCTTCCTACGAAATCAACCAAGAACACATAAAATTCCCTTTCAACGAAATCATCCGATAACACAAAAAATTCATATCCAGCGAAATTATCACAGAACAGAAAAAATACTCTTCCATCGAAAATTAGCTTTCAATGAAATCACCCCAGAGCACAAAAAATTCCCTTCGAACGAAATGACTCCAGAGCACATAAAACACGTTTCCAACGAAATGACACCCTACTTAAAAAATTTGCTTCCATCGAAAAACCGAACATAAAAAATTCGCTTCCCACGAAATTACCCCAGAACACAAAAAATTCGCTTGCAACGAAATCTTCTGAGAACACATATATTTGCTTCCAACGAAATCACCCCAGAGCACAAAAAATTCCCTTCGAACGAAATGACTCCAGAGCACAGAAAACACGCTTCCAATGAAATGACCCCCTAACTCCAAAATTTGCTTCCATCGAAAAAACCGGAGAACATAAAAAATTCGCTTCCAACGAAATGACTCCAGAGCACAGAAAACACGCTTCCAATGAAATGAACCTGAAAACAAAAATTTCGCTTCCAACGAAATCACCCTAGAACATAAAAAATTCGCTTCCATCGAAATCACCGCAAAACACAAAAATTCACCTCCAACGAAAACACTCCAAAGCACAGAAAACATGCTTCCAACGAAATGACCCCCTACTTGAAAAATTTTCTTCCATCGAAAAAACCAGCTAACACAAAAAATTAGCTTCCAATGAAATTACCCCAAAACACAAAAAAATAGCTTGCAACGAAATCTCCTGAGAAAACAAATATTCGCTTCCGACGAAAACCGAAGAACACAAAAAATTCGCATCCAAAAAAATTAACCCAGAATAGAAAAAAATTACTTCCAACCGAATCAACCCAGAGCACAAAAAATTCCCTTCCAACAAAATCACCCAAGAACACAAATATTTGCTAACAACGAAATTACCCCAGAACAGAAAAAATTTGCTTCCATCGAAATCACCCCAGAACACAAAAATTTCGCTTCCATCGAAATCACCCCAGAACACAAAACTTTGCTTCCAAAGAAATCACCCCAGAACACAAAAATTCGCTTCCAACAAAATCACCCCAGAACACAAAAAATTTGCTCCCAAAGAAATCACCGCAGAACACAAAAATTTCGCTTCCAAAGAAATGACTCCAGAACACAAAAAAAACGCTACCAACAAAATCACTCGAGAAAACAAAAAATTCGCTTCCAACGAAATCATCCTAGAACACAAAAAATTCGCATCCAACGAAATGACTCCAGAGCACAGAAAACACACTTCCAATGAAATGACCCCAGAAAACAAATATTTCACTTCCATCGAAATCACTGCAAACCACAAAAATTCACATCGAACGAAAAGACTCCAGAACACAGAAAAAATGCTACCAACGAAATCACCTGAGAACACAAAAAATTCGCTTCCAAAGAAATCATCCTAGAACACAAAAAATTCACATCCAACGAAATGACTCCAGATCACAGAAAACACGCTTCCAACGAAAGGACACCCTACTTCAAAAATTTGCTTCCATCGAAAAAAATGGAGAAAACAAAAAATTCACGTCCAAAGATATTACCCCAGAAGACAAAAAATTCTTTTCCACGAAATCTCCTGAGAACACAAATATTAGTTTCTAAAGATAACATCCCAGTGCAAAAAAATCGCTTCCAACGAAATCACCCTAGAATGCAAAAATTCCCTTTCAACGAAATTACTCGAGAACCCAAAAAATTTGCTTCCAACGATCTTACCCCAGAACACAAAAAATTCTTTTCCAACGAAATCGCCTGAGAACACAAATATTTGCTTCCAAAGATATCATCCCAGAGCACAAAAAATTCGCTTCCAACGAAATCACCGAAGAACGCAAAAATTCCCTTTTAAAGATATCACGCGAGAACACAAAACTTTCGCTTCCAAGGAAATTACTCCAGAACACAAAAATTTCGATTGCAACGAAATCTCCTGAGAACACAAATATTTGATTCCAAAGAAATGAGCCCAAAGCAATAGAAATTTGATTCCAACGAAATGACTCCAGAGCACAGAAAACACGCTTCCAACGAAATGACCCACTACTTCAAAAATTTGCTTCCATCGAAAAAAACGGAGATCACAAAAAATTCTCTTCCTACGACATTACCCCAAAAGACAAAAAATTCTTTTCCAAAGAAATCTCCTGAGCACACAAATATTCGCTTCCAAAGATATCATCACAGAGCACAAAAAATTCGCTTCCAACGAAATCACCCAAGAACGCAAAAATTCCCTTTTGAAGAAATCACGCGAGAACACAAAAAATTGGCTTCCAAGGAAATTACTCCAGAACACAAAAAATTTGCTTGCAACGAAATCTCCTGAGAATACAAATATTCGCTTCCAAAGAAATGACCCCAGAGCACCAGAAATTTGATTCCAACGAAATGACTCCAGAGCACAGAAAACACGCTTCCAACGAAATGACCCACTACTTCAAAAATTTGCTTCCATCGAAAAAACCGGAGAACACAAAAAATTCTTTTCCAACGAAATTACCCCAGAAGACAAAAAATTCTTTTCCAACGAAATCTCCTGAGAACACAAATATTCGCTTTCAATGATATCAGCCAAGAGCACAAAAAATTTGCTTCCAACGAAATCACCCCAGAGCACAGAAAATTCGCTTCCAACGAAATGACTCCAGAGCACAGAAAACATGATTCCAATGAAATGACCCCCTACTTAAAAATTTTGCTTCCATCAAAAAAACCAGAGAAAACAAAAAATTCTCTTCCAACGATACTACCCCAGAAGACAAAAAATACTTTTCCAACGAAAACTCCTGAGAAGACAAATATTCGCTTCCAACGATATCACCCCAGAGTACAAAAAATTCGCTTCCAACCAAATGACTCCAGATCACAAAAAAACACGCTTCCAACGAAATGACCCACTACTTCAAAACATTGCTTCCATCGAAAAAAGTGGAGAACACAAAAAATTCTCTTCCAACGACATTACCCCAGAAGACCAAAAATTCTTTTTCAATGAAATTTCTGAGAACACAAAAAATTCACTTGCAATGAAATCTCCTGAGAACACAAATATTCGCTTCCAACGAAATCACCCCAGAGAACAAAAAATTCGCTTCCAACCAAATGACTCCAGATCACAGAAAACAAGCTTCCAACGAAATGACCCACTACTTCAAAAAATTGCTTCAATTGATAAAACCAGAGAACACAAAAAATTCTCTTCCAACGACATTACCCCAGAAGACAAAAAATTCTTTTCCAAAGAAATGTCCTGAGAACACAAAAAATTCACTTGCAATGAAATCACCCGAAAACACAAAAAATTCGTTTCCAACGAAATCACACCAGAGCACAAAAAATTCGCTTCCAACGAAATGACTCCAGAGCACAGAAAACATGCTTCCAATGAAATGACCCCCTACTTCAAAAATTTGCTTCCATCGAAAAAACCAGAGAACACAAAAAATTCTCTTCCAAAGACATTACCCCAGAAGACAAAAAATTCTTTTCCAAAGAAATCTCCTGAGAACATAAATATTTGCTTCCAAAGATATCATCCCAGAGCACAAAAAAATCACTTCCAACGAAATCACCCTAGAACGCAAAAATTCCCTTTCAACGAAATCAGCCGAGAACACAAAAAATTCGCTTCCAACGAAATGACTCCAGAATACAAAAAATTCGCTTGCAATGAAATCTCCTGAGAACACAAATATTCGCTTCAAACGAAATCACCCCAGAGCACAAAAAATTAGCTTCCAACGAAATGACTCCAGAGCACAGAAAACACGCTTCCAAAGAAATGACCCCCTACTTCAAAAATTTGCTTCCATCGCAAAAAATGGAGAACACAAAAAATTCTCGTCCAACGATATTACCCCAGAAGACAAAAAATTCTTTTCCAACGAAATCTCCTGAGAATATAAATATTCGCTTCCAAAGATATCATCCCAGAGCACAAAAAATTCGCTTCCAATGAAATCACCCCAGAGCACAAAAAATTCGTTTCCAACGAAATGACTCCAGAACACAGAAAACACGCTTCCAACGAAATGACACCCTACTTCAAAAATTTGCTTCCATCGAAAAAAATGGAGAACACAAAAAATTCTCGTCCAAAGATATTACCCCAGAAGACAAAAAATTCTTTTCCAAGGAAATCTCCTGAGAATGTAAATATTCGCTTCCAAAGATATCATCACAGAGCACAAAAAATTCGCTTCCAACGAAATCACCCTAGAACGCAAAAATTCACTTTCAACGACATCACCCGAGAACACAAAAAATTCGCTTCCAACGAAATCACCCCAGAGCACAAATAATTCACTTCAAACGAAATCACTCCAGAGCACAGAAAACACGCTTCCAATGAAATGACCCCCTACTTAAAAAATTTGCTTTCATCGGAAAAACCGGAGAACAAAAAAATTCGCTTTCGACGAAATTACCCCACAACAGAAAAAATTCGCTTCCAACGAAATCACCCCAGAGAACAAAAAATTCGCTTCCAACTAAATGACTCCAGAGCACAGAAAACATGCTTTCAATGAAATGACCCCCTACTTCAAAAATTTGCTTCCATCGAAAAAAACGGAGAACACAAAAAATTCTCTTCCAACTATATTACCCCAGAAGACAAAAAATTCTTTTCCAACGAAATCTCCTGAGAACACAAATATTAGTTTCTAAAGATAACATCCCAGTGCAAAAAAATCGCTTCCAACGAAATCACCCTAGAATGCAAAAATTCCCTTTCAACGAAATTACTCGAGAACCCAAAAAATTCGCTTCCAACGATCATACCCCAGAACACAAAAAATTCTTTTCCAACGAAATCTCCTGAGAACACAAATATTTGCTTCCAAAGATATCATCCCAGAGCACAAAAAATTCGCTTCCAACGAAATCACCGAAGAACGCAAAAATTCCCTTTTAAAGATATCACGCGAGAACACAAAACTTTCGCTTCCAAGGAAATTACTCCAGAACACAAAAAATTCGCTTGCAACGAAATCTCCTGAGAACACAAATATTTGATTCCAAAGAAATGAGCCCAAAGCACCAGAAATTTGATTCCAACGAAATGACTCCAGAGCACAGAAAACACGCTTCCAACGAAATGACCCACTACTTCAAAAATTTGCTTCCATCGAAAAACCGGAGATCACAAAAAATTCTCTTCCTACGACATTACCCCAAAAGACAAAAAATTCTTTTCCAAAGAAATCTCCTGAGCACACAAATATTCGCTTCCAAAGATATCATCACAGAGCACAAAAAATTCGCTTCCAACGAAATCACCCAAGAACGCAAAAATTCCCTTTTGTAGAAATCACGCGAGAACACAAAAAATTGGCTTCCAAGGAAATTACTCCAGAACACAAAAAATTTGCTTGCAACGAAAACTCCTGAGAATACAAATATTCGCTTCCAAAGAAATGAGCCCAGAGCACCAGAAATTTGATTCCAACGAAATGACTCCAGAGCACAGAAAACACGCTTCCAACGAAATGACCCACTACTTCAAAAATTTGCTTCCATCGAAAAAACCGGAGAACACAAAAAATTCTCTTCCAACGAAATTACCCCAGAAGACAAAAAATTCTTTTCCAACGAAATCTCCTGAGAACACAAATATTCGCTTCCAATGATATCAGCTCAGAGCACAAAAAATTTGCTTCCAACGAAATCACCCCAGAGCACAGAAAATTCGCTACCAACGAAATGACTCCAGAGCACAGAAAACATGCTTCCAATGAAATGACCCCCTACTTAAAAATTTTGCTTCCATCAAACAACGAGAGAAAACAAAAAATTCTCTTCCAACGATACTACCCCAGAAGACAAAAAATACTTTTCCAACGAAAACTCCTGAGAAGACAAATATTCGCTTCCAACGATATCACCTCAGAGTACAAAAAATTCGCTTCCAACCAAATGACTCCAGATCACAGAAAACACGCTTCCAACGAAATGACCCACTACTTCAAAAAATTGCTTCAATTGATAAAACCGGAGAACACAAAAAATTCTCTTCCAACGACATTACCCCAGAAGACAAAAAATTATTTTCCAACGAAATCTCCTGAGAATATAAATATTCGCTTCAAAAGATATCATCCCAGAGCACAAAAAATTCGCTTCCAACGAAATCACCCCAGAGAACAAAAAATTCGCTTCCAACCAAATGACTCCAGATCACAGAAAACAAGCTTCCAACGAAATGACCCACTACTTCAAAAAATTGCTTCAATTGATAAAACCAGAGAACACAAAAAATTCTCTTCCAACGACATTACCCCAGAAGACAAAAAATTCTTTTCCAAAGAAATGTCCTGAGAATACAAAAAATTCACTTGCAACGAAATCACCCGAAAACACAAAAAATTCGTTTCCAACGAAATCACACCAGAGCACAAAAAATTCGCTTCCAACGAAATGACTCCAGAGCACAGAAAACATGCTTCCAATGAAATGACCCGCTACTTCAAAAATTTGCTTCCATCGAAAAAACCGGAGAACACAAAAAATTCTCTTCCAACGATATTACCCCAGAAGACAAAAAATTCTTTTCCAACGAAATCTCCTGAGAACACAAAATTCGTTTCCAAAGATGTCATCCCAGAGCACAAAAAATTCGCTTCCAACTAAATCACCCCAGAACACAAAAATTCCCTTTCATGGAAATCACCCGAGAACACAAAAAATTTTCTTCCAAGGAAATTACTCCAGAACACAAAAAATTCACTTGCAACGAAATCTCCTGAGAACTCAAATATTCGCTTCCAACGAAATCACCCCAGAGTACAAAAAATTTGTTTCCAACTAAATGACTCCAGATCACAGAAAACACGCTTCCAACGAAATGACCCACTACTTCAAAATATTGCTTCCATCGAAAAAAGTGGAGAACACAAAAAATTCTCTTCCAACGACATTAACCCAGAAGACCAAAAATTCTTTTCCAAAAAAATCTCCTGAGAACACAAAAAATTCACTTGCAACCAAATCAACCGAGAACACAAAAAATTCGCTTCCAACCAAATCACACCAGAGTACAAAAAATTTGCTTCCAATGAAATGACTCCAGAACACAGAAAACACGCTTCCAACGAAATGACACCCTACTTCAAAAATTTGCTTCCATCGAAAAAAACGGAGAAGACCAAAAATTCTCTTCCAACGATATTACCCCAGAAGACAAAAAATTCTTTTCCAAGGAAATCTCCTGAAAACATAAATATTCACTTCCAAAGATATCATCCCAAAGCACAAAAAATTTGCTTACAACGAAATTACCCTAGAACACAAAAATTCCCTTTCAAAGAAACCACCCGAGAACCCAAAAAATTCGCTTCCAAAAAAATTACTCCAGAACAAAAAAAATTCGCTTGCAACGAAATCTCCAGAGAACACAAATATTCGCTTCCAAAGATATCATCCCAGAGCACAAAAAATCATTTCAATGAAATCTCCCTAGAACGCAAAAATTCCCTTTCAACGAAATCACCCGATAACCCAAAAAATTCGCTTCCAACGAAATCACCCCAGAGCACAAAAAATTCGATTCCAACGAAATCACCCTAGAACACAAAAACTCCCTTTCAACGAAATCACCCGAGAAAACAAAAAATTCGCTTCCAACAAAATTACACCAGAACACAAAAAATTCGCTTTCAAAGAAATTGTTCCAGAGCCCAGAAAACATGCTTCCAACTAAATGACACGTTACTTCAAAATTTGTTTCCATCAAAAAAACAGGAGAACAGAAAAAATTCTCTTCCAACGACATTACCCCAGAAGACAAAAAATTCTTTTCCAACAAAATCTCCTGAGAACACCAATATTCGCTTCCAAAGATATCATCCCAGAGCACAAAAAAATTCGCTTCCAACAAAATTACACCAGAACACAAAAAATTCGCTGGCAACGAAATCTCCTGAGAACACAAATATTCGCTTCCAAAGAAATCACCCCAGAGCACCAAAAATTCGCTTCCGACGAAATTATCCAAAGATATCATCCCAGAGCACAGAAAACATGCTTCCAAAGAAATGACCCACTACTTCAAAAATTTGCTTCGATTGAAAAAACTGGAGAACCCGAAAAATTCTCTTCCAAATATATTACCCCAGAGGACAAAAAATTCTTTTCCAATGAAATCTCCTGAGAACACAAATATTCGCTTCCAAAGATATCATCCCAGAAGACAAAAAATTCTTTTCTAACGAAATCTCCTGAGAACACAAATATTCGCTTCCAAAGATATCATCTCAGAGCAGAAAAAATTCGCTTCCTACGAAATCACCCTAAAACACAAAAATTCCCTTTCATGGAAATCACCCGAGAACACTAAAAATTCTCTTCCAAGGAAATTACTTCAGAACACAAAAAATTCGCTTGCAACGAAATCTCCTGAGAACACAAATATTCGATTCCAAAGAAATGAGCCCAGAGCACCAGAAATTTGATTCCAAGGAAATGACTACAGTGCACAGAAAACACGCTTCCATCGAAATGACCCACTACTTCAAAAATTTGCTTCCATCGAAAAAACCGGAGAACACAAAAATTCTATTCCAACGATATTACCCCAGAAGACAAAAAATACTTTTCCAAAGAAACCTCCTGAGAACACAAATATTCGCTTCCAAAGATATCATCCCAGAGGACAAAAAATTGGCTTCCAACGAAATCACCCTAGAACACAAAAATTCTCTTTCAAGGAAATCACCCGAGAACACAAAAAAATTCGCTTCCTAAGAAATTATCGCAGAACTCAAAAAATTCGCTTGCAACGAAATCTCCTGAGAACACAAATATTCGCTTCCAAAGATATCATCCCAGAGCAAAAAAAAAAAATTCTCTTTCAACGAAATCACCCTAGAACACAAAAATTCCCTTTCAACGTAATCACCCGAGAACACAAAAAATTCGATTCCAACGAAATTACCCCAGAACACAAAAAATTCACATGCAACGAAATCTTCTGAGAACACAAATATTCGCTTCCAACGCAATTAACCCAGAGTACAAAAAATTCGCATCCAACGAAATTTCTCCAGGGCACAGAAAACACGCTTCTAACGAAATGACCCAGTACTTCAAAAATTTGCTTCCATCGAAAAAACCGGAGAACACAAAAAATTCGCTTCCAAAGATATTACCCCAAAACAGAAAAAATTCTTTGCCAACGAAATCTCCTGAGAAGACAAATATACGCTTCCATGGATATCATCCCAGAGCACAAAAAATTTGCTTCCAACGAAATCACCATAGAAAACAAAAATTCCCTTTCTACGTAATCACCCGAAAACACAAAAAATTCGCTTCCAACGAAATTACCCCAGAGGACAAAAAATTCTTTTCCAACGAAATCTCCTGAGAACACAAATATTCGCTTCTATCGAAATCACCCCCAAGCACAAAAAATTCGCTTCCACCGAAATGACTCCAGAGCACAGAAAACACGCTTTCAAAGAAATGACCCCCTACTTCAAAAATTTGCTTCCATCGAAAAAACCAGAGAACACAAAAAATTCTCTTCCAATGATATTACCCCAGAAGGCAAAAAATTCTTTTCCAACGAAACCTCCTGAGAACACAGATATTCTCTTCCAAAGATATCATCCCAGAGCAAAAAAATTCGCTTCCTACGAAATCACCCTAGAACACAAAAATTCCCTTTCATGGAAATTACCCGAGAACACAAAAAATTTTTTTCCAAGGAAATTACTCCAGAACACAAAATATTCACTTGCAACGAAATCTCCTGAGAACACAAATATTCGCTTCCAACGAAATCACCCCAGAGCACAAAAAATTTGCTTCCAACGAAAGGACTCCAGAGCACAGAAAACACGCTTCCAACAAAATGACCTCCTACCTCAAAAATTTGCTTCCATTGAAAAAACCAGAGAACACAAAAAATTCTCTTCCAACGATATTACCCCATAAGACAAAAAATTCTTTTCCAACGAAACCTCCTGAGAACACAGATATTCGCTTCCAAAGATATCATCCCAGAGGACAAAAAATTGGCTTCCAACGAAATCACCCTAGAACACAAAAATTCTCTATCATGGAAATCACCCGAGAACACAAAAAATTCGCTTCCAAAGAAATTATCGCAGAACACAAAAAATTCGCTTCCAACGTAATGACGCCAGAGCACAGAATACACACTTCCAACGAAATGACCACCTACTTCAAAAATTTGCTTCCATCGAAAAAACCGGAGAACACAAAAAATTCTCTTCCAATGATATTACCCCAGAAGGCAAAAAATTCTTTTCCAACGAAATCTCCTGAGAACACAAATATTCGCTTCCAAAGTAATCAATCCAGACCACAGAAAACACGCTTCCAACGAAATCACCCCAGACCACCAAAAATTCGCTTCCAACAAAATTACACTAGAACACAAAAATTCCCTTTCAACGAAATCACCCTGAGAACACAAAAAATTCCCTTCCAAAGAAATGACACCAGAGCACAGAAAACATGCTTCCAAAGAAATGACCCCCTACTTCAAATATTTATTTCCATCGAAAAAACCGGAGAACACAAAAAATTCTCTTCCAAAGATATTACCCCAGAAGGCAAAAAATTCTTTTCCAACGAAATCTCCTGAGAAAACAAATATTCGCTTCCAAAGATATCATCCCAGAGCACAAAAAATTCGCTTCCAACGAAATCACCCTAGAACACAAAAATTCACTTTCAATGAAATCACCCGAGAATACAAAAATTTCACTTCCAACGGAATCATCCCAGAGCACAAAAATTCGCTTCCAACAAAATTATCCTAGAACACAAAATTTCCCTTTCAACGAAATGACCTGAGAACACAAAAAATTCGCTTCCAACGATATTACCCCAGAAGACAAAAAATTGTTTTCAAACGAAATCTCATGAGAACACAAATATTCGCTTCCAAAGATATCATCCCAAAGCACAAAAAATTCGATTCTAATGAAATGACTCCAGAGCACCAAAAACACGCTTCCAACGAAATAACGCCCATCTTCAAATATTTGCTTCCATCGAAAAAACCGGAGAACACAAAGAATTCTCTTCCAACGATATTACCCCAGAAGGCAAAAAATTCATTTCCAATGAAATCTTCTGAGAACACAAATACTCGCTTCCAAAGATATCATCCGAGAGCACAAAAAATTTGCTTCCAACGAAATCACCCTAGAACACAATAATTCCCTTTCAACGAAATCACCCGAGAACACAAAAAATTCGCTTCCAAAGAAATCACCCCAGAACACAAATAATTCGCTTCCAACGAAATCACCCCAGAGCACAAAAAATTTGTTTTTAACGAAATGACTCCAGATCACAGAAAACACGCTTCCAACGAAATGACCCCCTACTTCAAAAATTTGCTTCCATCGAAAAAAACGGAGAACACAAAAAATTCTCTTCCAACGACATTACCCCAGAAGACAAAAAATTCTTTTCCAGAGAAATCTCCTGAGAACACAAAAAATTCACTTGCAACGAAATCACCCGAAAACACAAAAAATTCGTTTCCAACGAAATCACACCAGAGCACAAAATATTCGCTTGCAACGAAATGACTCCAGAGCACAGAAAACATGCTTCCAAAGAAATGACCCCCTACTTCAAAATTTTGCTTCCATCGAAAAAACCGGAGAACACAAAAAATTCTCCTCCAAAGACATTACCCCAGAAGACAAAAAATTCTTTTCCAAAGAAATCTCCTGAGAAAATAAATATTTGCTTCCAAAGATATCATTCCAGAGCACAAAAATCGCTTCCAACGAAATCACCCTAGAACACAAATAATTCGCTTCCAACGAAATCACCCCAGAGCACAAAAAATTCGTTTCCAACGAAATGACTCCAGATCACAGAAAACACGCTTCCAACGAAATGACCCCCTACTTCAAAAATTTGCTTCCATCGAAAAAAACAGAGAACACAAAAAATTCTCTTCCAACTATATTAACCCAGAAGACAAAAATTTCTTTTCCAACGAAATCTCCTGAAAATATAAATATTCGCTTCCAAAGATATCATCCCAGAGCACAAAAAATTCGCTTCCAACGAAATCACCACAGAGCACAAAAAATTCGCTTCCAACGAAATGACTCCAGAAAACACAGAAAACACGCTTCCAACGAAAGGATACCCTACTTCAAAAATTTGCTTCCATCGAAAAAAATGGAGAACACAAATAATTCTCGTCCAAAGATATTACCCCAGAAGACAAAAAATTCTTTTCCAACGAAATCTCCTGAGAACACAAATATTAGTTTCTAAAGATAACATCCCAGTGCAAAAAAATCGCTTCCAACGAAATCACCCTAGAATGCAAAAATTCCCTTTCAACGAAATTACTGGAGAACCCAAAAAATTCGCTTCCAACGATCTTACCCCAGAACACAAAAAATTCTTTTCCAACGAAATCTCCTGAGAACACAAATATTTGCTTCCAAAGATATCATCCCAGAGCACAAAAAATTCGCTTCCAACGAAATCACCGAAGAACGCAAAAATTCCCTTTTAAAGATATCACGCGAGAACACAAAAAATTCGCTTCCAAGGAAATTACTCCAGAACACAAAAAATTCGCTTGCAACGAAATCTCCTGAGAACACAAATATTCGATTCCAAAGAAATGAGCCCAAAGCACCAGAAATTTGATTCCAACGAAATGACTCCAGAGCACAGAAAACACGCATCCAACGAAATGACCCACTACTTCAAAAATTTGCTTCCATCGAACAAACCGGAGATCACAAAACATTCTCTTCCTACGACATTACCACAAAAGACAAAAAATTCTTTTCCAAAGAAATCTCCTGAGCACACAAATATTCGCTTCCAAAGATATCATCACAGAGCACAAAAAATTCGTTTCCAACGAAATCACCCAAGAACGCAAAAATTCCCTTTTGAAGAAATCACGCGAGAACACAAAAAATTGGCTTCCATGGAAATTACTCCAGAACACAAAAAATTTGCTTGCAACGAAATCTCCTGAGAATACAAATATTCGCTTCCAAAGAAATGAGCCCAGAGCACCAGAAATTTGATTCCAACGAAATGACCCCAGAGCACAGAAAACACGCTTCCAACGAAATGACCCACTACTTAAAAATTTGCTTCCATCAAAAAACCAGAGAAAACAAAAAATTCTCTTCCAATGATACTACCCCAGAAGACAAAAAATACTTTTCCAACGAAAACTCCTGAGAAGACAAATATTCGCTTCCAATGATATCAGCCCAGAGCACAAAAAATTTGCTTCCAACGAAATCATCCCAGAGCACAGAAAATTTGCTTCCAACGAAATGACTCCAGAGCACAGAAAACATGCTTCCAATGAAATGACCCCCTACTTAAAAATTTGCTTCCATCAAAAAACCAGAGAAAACAAAAAATTCTCTTCCAATGATACTACCCCAGAAGACAAAAAATACTTTTCCAACGAAAACTCCTGAGAAGACAAATATTCGCTTCCAACGATATCACCCCAGAGTACAAAAAATTCGCTTCCAACCAAATGACTCCAGATCACAGAAAACACGCTTCCAACGAAATGACCCACTACTTCAAAATATTGCTTCCATCGAAAAAAGTAGAGAACACAAAAAATTCTCTTCCAACGACATTACCCCAGAAGACCAAAAATTCTTTTTCAATGAAATTTCCTGAGAACACAAAAAATTCACTTGCAATGAAATCTCCTGAGAACACAAATATTCGCTTCCAACGAAATCACCCCAGAGAACGAAAAATTCGCTTCGAACAAAATGACTCCAGAGCACAGAAAACAAGCTTCCAACGAAATGACCCACTACTTCAAAAAATTGCTTCAATTGATAAAACTGGAGAACACAAAAAATTCTCTTCCAACGACATTACCACAGAAGACAAAAAATTCTTTTCCAGAGAAATCTCCTGAGAACACAAAAAATTCACTTGCAACGAAATCACCCGAAAACACAAAAAATTCGTTTCCAACGAAATCACACCAGAGCACAAAATATTCGCTTCCAATGAAATGACTCCAGAGCACAGAAAACATGCTTCCAATGAAATGACCCCCTACTTCAAAAATTTGCTTCCATCGAAAAAACCGGAGAACACAAAAAATTCTCTTCCAAAGACATTACCCCAGAAGACAAAAAATTCTTTTCCAAAGAAATCTCCTGAGAAAATAAATATTTGCTTCCAAAGATATCATCCCAGAGCACAAAAATTCGCTTCCAACGAAATCATCCTAGAACGCAAAAATTCCCTTTCAACGAAATCACCCGAGAACACAAAAAATTCGCTTCCAACGAAATGACTCCAGAATACAAAAAATTCGCTTGCAATGAAATCTCCTGAGAACACAAATATTCGCTTCCAACGAAATCACCCCAGAGCACAAAAAATTAGCTTCCAACGAAATGACTCCAGAGCACAGAAAACACGCTTCCAAAGAAATGACCCCCTAATTCAAAAATTTGCTTCCATCGAAAAAAATGGAGAACACAAAAAATTCTCGTCCAACGATATTACCCCAGAAGACAAAAAATTCTTTTCCAACGAAATCTCCTGAGAATATAAATATTCGCTTCCGAAGATATCATCCCAGAGCACAAAAAATTCGCTTCCAATGAAATCACCCCAGAACACAAAAAATTCGCTTCCAACGAAATGACTCCAGAACACAGAAAACACGCTTCCAACGAAATGACACCCTACTTCAAAAATTTGCTTCCATCGAAAAAAATGGAGAACACAAAAAATTCTCGTCCAACGATATTACCCCAGAAGACAAAAAATTCTTTTCCAAGGAAATCTCCTGAGAATATAAATATTCGCTTCCAAAGATATCATCACAGAGCACAAAAAATTCGCTTCCAACGAAATCACCCTAGAAGGCAAAAATTCACTTTCAACGACATCACCCGAGAAAACAAAAAATTCGCTTCCAACGAAATCACCCCAGAGCACAAATAATTCGCTTCCAACGAAATCACTCCAGAGCACAGAAAACACGCTTCCAATGAAATGACCCCCTACATAAAAAATTTGCTTTCATCGGAAAAACTGGAGAACAAAAAAATTCGCTTTCAACGAAATTACCCCACAACAGAAAAAATTCGCTTCCAACGAAATCACCCCAGAGAACAAAAAAGTCGCATCCAATGAAATGACCTCAGATCACAGAAAACACGCTTCCAACGAAATGACAACCTACTTCAAAAAATTGCTTCCATTGATTAAACCGGAGAACACAAAAAATTCTCTTCCAACGACATTACCCCAGAAGACAAAAAATTCTTTTCCAACGAAATCTCCTGAGAACACAAATATTAGTTTCTAAAGATATCATCCCAGTGCAAAAAAAATCGCTTCCAACGAAATCACCCTAGAATGCAAAAATTCCCTTTCAACGAAATTATCCGAGAACCCAAAAAATTCGCTTCCAACGAAATCACAACAGAGCACAAAAAATTCACTTCCAACGAAATGACTCCAGAGCACAGAAAACACGCTTCCAACGAAATGACCCCCTACTTCAAAAAATTGCTTCCATCGAAAAAACTGGAGAACACAAAAAATTCTCTTCCAACGACATTACCCCAGAAGACAAAAAATTCTTTTCCAACGAAATCTCCTGAGAACACAAATATTCGCTTCCAAAGATATCATTCCAGAGCACAAAAAATTCGCTTCCAACAAAATCACCCTAGAACGCAAAAATTCCCTTTCAAAGAAATCACGCGAGAACACAAAAAATTCGCTTCCAAGGAAATTACTCCAGAACACAAAAAATTTGCTTGCAACGAAATCTTCTGAGAACACAAATATTCGCTTCCAAAGAAATGAGCCCAGAGCACCAGAAATTTGATTCCAACGAAATGACTCCAGAGCACAGAAAACACGCTTCCAACGAAATGACCGACTACTTCAAAAATTTCCTTCCATCGAAAAAACCGGAGAACACAAAAAATTCTCTTCCAACGATATTACCCCCAAAGACAAAAAATTCTTTTCCAACGAAATCTCCTGAGAATATAAATATTTGCTTCAAAAGATATCATCCCAGAGCACAAAAAATTCGCTTCCAATGAAATCACCGCAGAGCACAAAAAATTCGCTTCCAACGAAATATCTCCAGAACACAGAAAACACGCTTCCAACGAAATGACACCCTACTTCAAAAATTTGCTTCCATCGAAAAAAATGTAGAACACAAAAAATTCTCGTCCAACGATATTACCCCAGAAGACAAAAAATTATTTTCCAACGAAATCTCCTGAGAATATAAATATTCGCTTCCAAAGATATCATCACAGAGCACAAAAAATTCGCTTCCAACGAAATCACCCTAGAATGCAAAAATTCACTTCCAACGAAATCCCCCGAGAACACAAAAAATTCGCTTCCAAAGAAATGACTCCAGAGCACAGAAAAAATGCTTCCAACGAAATGACACCCTACTTCAAAATTTGCTTCCATCGAAAAAACCGGAGAACACAAAAATTCTCTTCCAACGACATTACCCCATAGGACAAAAAATTCTTTTCCAAAGAAATCTCCTGAGAACACAAATATTTGCTTTCAAAGATATCATGCCAGAGCACAAAAAATTCGCTTCCAACGAAATCACCCCAGAACGCAAAAATTCCCTTTTAAAGATATCACGCGAAAACACAAAAAATTCGGTTCCAAGGAAATTACTCCAGAACACAAAAAAATCGCTTGCCACGAAATCTCCTGAGAACACAAATATTCGATTCCAAAGAAATGAGCCCAGAGCACCAGAAATTTGATTCCAACGAAATGACTCCAGAGCACAGAAAACACGCTTCCAACGAAATTACCCACTTCAAAAATAAGCTTCCATCGAAAAAACCGGAGAGCACAAAAAATTCTCTTCCAACGACATTACCCCAGAAGACAAAAAATTCTTTTCCAACAAAATCTCCTGAGAACACATAGATTCGCTTCCAATGATATCAGCCCAGAGCACAGAAAATTTGCTTCCAATGAAATCACCCCAGAGCACAGAAAATTCGCTTCCAAAGAAATGACTCCAGAGCACAGAAAACATGCTTCCAATGAAATGACCCCCTACTTAAAAATTAGCTTCCATCAAAAAACCAGAGAAAACAAAAAATTCTCTTCCAAAGACATTACCCCAGAAGACAAAAAATTCTTTTCCAAAGAAATCTCCTGAGAAAATAAATATTCGCTTCCGAAGATATCATCCCAGAGCACAAAAAATCGCTTCCAACGAAATCATCCTAGAACGCAAAAATTCCCTTTCAACGAAATCACCCGAGAACACAAAAAATTCGCTTCCAACGAAATGACTCCAGAATACAAAAAATTCGCTTGCAATGAAATCTCCTGAGAACACAAATATTCGCTTCCAACGAAATCACCCCAGAGCACAAAAAATTAGCTTCCAACGAAATGACTCCAGAGCACAGAAAACACGCTTCCAAAGAAATGACCCCCTAATTCAAAAATTTGCTTCCATCGAAAAAAATGGAGAACACAAAAAATTCTCGTCCAACGATATTACCCCAGAAGACAAAAAATTCTTTTCCAACGAAATCTCCTGAGAATATAAATATTCGCTTCCGAAGATATCATCCCAGAGCACAAAAAATTCGCTTCCAATGAAATCACCCCAGAACACAAAAAATTCGCTTCCAACGAAATGACTCCAGAACACAGAAAACACGCTTCCAACGAAATGACACCCTACTTCAAAAATTTGCTTCCATCGAAAAAAATGGAGAACACAAAAAATTCTCGTCCAACGATATTACCCCAGAAGACAAAAAATTCTTTTCCAAGGAAATCTCCTGAGAATATAAATATTCGCTTCCAAAGATATCATCACAGAGCACAAAAAATTCGCTTCCAACGAAATCACCCTAGAAGGCAAAAATTCACTTTCAACGACATCACCCGAGAAAACAAAAAATTCGCTTCCAACGAAATCACCCCAGAGCACAAATAATTCGCTTCCAATGAAATCACTCCAGAGCACAGAAAACACGCTTCCAATGAAATGACCCCCTACATAAAAAATTTGCTTTCATCGGAAAAACTGGAGAACAAAAAAATTCGCTTTCAACGAAATTACCCCACAACAGAAAAAATTCGCTTCCAACGAAATCACCCCAGAGAACAAAAAAGTCGCATCCAATGAAATGACCTCAGATCACAGAAAACACGCTTCCAACGAAATGACAACCTACTTCAAAAAATTGCTTCCATTGATTAAACCGGAGAACACAAAAAATTCTCTTCCAACGACATTACCCCAGAAGACAAAAAATTCTTTTCCAACGAAATCTCCTGAGAACACAAATATTAGTTTCTAAAGATATCATCCCAGTGCAAAAAAAATTGCTTCCAACGAAATCACCCTAGAATGCAAAAATTCCCTTTCAACGAAATTATCCGAGAACCCAAAAAATTCGCTTCCAACGAAATCACAACAGAGCACAAAAAATTCACTTCCAACGAAATGACTCCAGAGCACAGAAAACATGCTTCCAACGAAATGACCCCCTACTTCAAAAAATTGCTTCCATCGAAAAAACCGGAGAACACAAAAAATTCTCTTCCAACGACATTACCCCAGAAGACAAAAAATTCTTTTCCAACGAAATCTCCTGAGAACACAAATATTCGCTTCCAAAGATATCATTCCAGAGCACAAAAAATTCGCTTCCAACAAAATCACCCTAGAACGCAAAAATTCCCTTTCAAAGAAATCACGCGAGAACACAAAAAATTCGCTTCCAAGGAAATTACTCCAGAACACAAAAAATTTGCTTGCAACGAAATCTTCTGAGAACACAAATATTCGCTTCCAAAGAAATGAGCCCAGAGCACCAGAAATTTGATTCCAACGAAATGACTCCAGAGCACAGAAAACACGCTTCCAACGAAATGACCGACTACTTCAAAAATTTCCTTCCATCGAAAAAACCGGAGAACACAAAAAATTCTCTTCCAACGATATTACCCCCAAAGACAAAAAATTCTTTTCCAACGAAATCTCCTGAGAATATAAATATTTGCTTCAAAAGATATCATCCCAGAGCACAAAAAATTCGCTTCCAATGAAATCACCGCAGAGCACAAAAAATTCGCTGCCAACGAAATATCTCCAGAACACAGAAAACACGCTTCCAACGAAATGACACCCTACTTCAAAAATTTGCTTCCATCGAAAAAAATGTAGAACACAAAAAATTCTCGTCCAACGATATTACCCCAGAAGACAAAAAATTATTTTCCAATGAAATCTCCTGAGAATATAAATATTCGCTTCCAAAGATATCATCACAGAGCACAAAAAATTCGCTTCCAACGAAATCACCCTAGAATGCAAAAATTCACTTCCGACAAAATCCCCCGAGAACACAAAAAATTCGCTTCCAAAGAAATGACTCCAGAGCACAGAAAAAATGCTTCCAACGAAATGACACCCTACTTCAAAATTTGCTTCCATCGAAAAAACCGGAGAACACAAAAATTCTCTTCCAACGACATTACCCCATAGGACAAAAAATTCTTTTCCAAAGAAATCTCCTGAGAACACAAATATTTGCTTTCAAAGATATCATGCCAGAGCACAAAAAATTCGCTTCCAACGAAATCACCCCAGAACGCAAAAATTCCCTTTTAAAGATATCACGCGAAAACACAAAAAATTCGGTTCCAAGGAAATTACTCCAGAACACAAAAAAATCGCTTGCCACGAAATCTCCTGAGAACACAAATATTCGATTCCAAAGAAATGAGCCCAGAGCACCAGAAATTTGATTCCAACGAAATGACTCCAGAGCACAGAAAACACGCTTCCAACGAAATTACCCACTTCAAAAATAAGCTTCCATCGAAAAAACCGGAGAGCACAAAAAATTCTCTTCCAACGACATTACCCCAGAAGACAAAAAATTCTTTTCCAACAAAATCTCCTGAGAACACATAGATTCGCTTCCAATGATATCAGCCCAGAGCACAGAAAATTTGCTTCCAATGAAATCACCCCAGAGCACAGAAAATTCGCTTCCAAAGAAATGACTCCAGAGCACAGAAAACATGCTTCCAATGAAATGACCCCCTACTTAAAAATTAGCTTCCATCAAAAAACCAGAGAAAACAAAAAATTCTCTTCCAACGATACTACCCCAGAAGAAAAAAAAATACTTTTCCAACAAAATCTCCTGAGAAGACAAATATTCGCTTCCAACGATATCACCCCAGAGTACAAAAAATTCGCTTCCAACCAAATGACTCCAGATCACAGAAAACACGCTTCCAACGAAATGACCCACTACTTCAAAATATTGCTTCCATCGAAAAAAGTGGAGAACACAAAAAATTCTCTTCCAACGACATTACCCCAGAAGACCAAAAATTCTTTTCCAAAGAAATCTCCTGAGAACACAAAAAATTCCCTTTCAACGAAATCACCCGAGAACACAAAAAATTCGCTTCCAACGAAATGACACCAGAATACAAAAAATTTGCTTGCAATGAAATCTCCTGAGAACACAAATATTCGCTTCCAACGAAATCACCCAAGAAAACAAAAAATTCGCTTCGAACAAAATGACTCCAGAGCACAGAAAACAAGCTTCCAACGAAATGACCCACTACTTCAAAAAATTGCTTCAATTAATAAAACCGGAGAACACAAAAAATTCTCTTCCAACGACATTACCCCAGAAGACAAAAAATTCTTTTCCAAAGAAATCTCCTGAGAACACAAAAAATTCACTTGCAACGAAATCACCCGAAAACACAAAAAATTCGTTTCCAACGAAATCACACCAAAGCACAAAAAATTCGCTTCCAACGAAATGACTCCAGAGCAAAGAAAACATGCTTCCAATGAAATGACCCCCTACTTCAAAAATTTGCTTCCATCGAAAAAACCGGAGAACACAAAAAATTCTCTTCCAAAGACATTACCCCAGAAGACAAAAAATTCTTTTCCAACGAAATCTCCTGAGAACACAAATATTCGCTTCCAAAGATATCATTCCAGAGCACAAAAAATTCGCTTCCAACAAAATCACCCTAGAACGCAAAAATTCCCTTTCAAAGAAATCACGCGAGAACACAAAAAATTCGCTTCCAAGGAAATTACTCCAGAACACAAAAAATTTGCTTGCAACGAAATCTTCTGAGAACACAAATATTCGCTTCCAAAGAAATGAGCCCAGAGCACCAGAAATTTGATTCCAACGAAATGACTCCAGAGCACAGAAAACACGCTTCCAACGAAATGACCGACTACTTCAAAAATTTCCTTCCATCGAAAAAACCGGAGAACACAAAAAATTCTCTTCCAACGATATTACCCCCAAAGACAAAAAATTCTTTTCCAACGAAATCTCCTGAGAATATAAATATTTGCTTCCAAAGATATCATCCCAGAGCACAAAAAATTCGCTTCCAATGAAATCACCGCAGAGCACAAAAAATTCGCTTCCAACGAAATATCTCCAGAACACAGAAAACACGCTTCCAACGAAATGACACCCTACTTCAAAAATTTGCTTCCATCGAAAAAAATGTAGAACACAAAAAATTCTCGTCCAACAATATTACCCCAGAAGACAAAAAATTATTTTCCAACGAAATCTCCTGAGAATATAAATATTCGCTTCCAAAGATATCATCACAGAGCACAAAAAATTCGCTTCCAACGAAATCACCCTAGAATGCAAAAATTCACTTCCGACGAAATCCCCCGAGAACACAAAAAATTCGCTTCCAAAGAAATGACTCCAGAGCACAGAAAAAATGCTTCCAACGAAATGACACCCTACTTCAAAATTTGCTTCCATCGAAAAAACCGGAGAACACAAAAATTCTCTTCCAACGACATTACCCCATAGGACAAAAAATTCTTTTCCAACGAAATCTCCTGAGAACACAAATATTTGCTTTCAAAGATATCATGCCAGAGCACAAAAAATTCGCTTCCAACGAAATCACCCCAGAACGCAAAAATTCCCTTTTAAAGATATCACGCGAAAACACAAAAAAATTCGGTTCCAAGGAAATTACTCCAGAACACAAAAAATTCGCTTGCCACGAAATCTCCTGAGAACACAAATATTCGATTCCAAAGAAATGAGCCCAGAGCACCAGAAATTTGATTCCAACGAAATGACTCCAGAGCACAGAAAACACGCTTCCAACGAAATTACCCACTTCAAAAATAAGCTTCCATCAAAAAAACCGGAGAGCACAAAAAATTCTCTTCCAACGACATTACCCCAGAAGACAAAAAATTCTTTTCCAACAAAATCTCCTGAGAACACATAGATTCGCTTCCAATGATATCAGCCCAGAGCACAGAAAATTTGCTTCCAATGAAATCACCCCAGAGCACAGAAAATTCGCTTCCAAAGAAATGACTCCAGAGCACAGAAAACATGCTTCCAATGAAATGACCCCCTACTTAAAAATTAGCTTCCATCAAAAAACCAGAGAAAACAAAAAATTCTCTTCCAACGATTCTACCCCAGAAGAAAAAAAATACTTTTCCAACAAAATCTCCTGAGAAGACAAATATTCGCTTCCAACGATATCACCCCAGAGTACAAAAAATTCGCTTCCAACCAAATGACTCCAGATCACAGAAAACACGCTTCCAACGAAATGACCCACTACTTCAAAATATTGCTTCCATCGAAAAAAGTGGAGAACACAAAAAATTCTCTTCCAACGACATTACCCCAGAAGACCAAAAATTCTTTTCCAAAGAAATCTCCTGAGAACACAAAAAATTCCCTTTCAACGAAATCACCCGAGAACACAAAAAATTCGCTTCCAACGAAATGACACCAGAATACAAAAAATTTGCTTGCAATGAAATCTCCTGAGAACACAAATATTCGCTTCCAACGAAATCACCCAAGAAAACAAAAAATTCGCTTCGAACAAAATGACTCCAGAGCACAGAAAACAAGCTTCCAACGAAATGACCCACTACTTCAAAAAATTGCTTCAATTAATAAAACCGGAGAACACAAAAAATTCTCTTCCAACGACATTACCCCAGAAGACAAAAAATTCTTTTCCAAAGAAATCTCCTGAGAACACAAAAAATTCACTTGCAACGAAATCACCCGAAAACACAAAAAATTCGTTTCCAACGAAATCACACCAAAGCACAAAAAATTCGCTTCCAACGAAATGACTCCAGAGCAAAGAAAACATGCTTCCAATGAAATGACCCCCTACTTCAAAAATTTGCTTCCATCGAAAAAACCGGAGAACACAAAAAATTCTCTTCCAAAGACATTACCCCAGAAGACAAAAAATTCTTTTCCAACGAAATCTCCTGAGAACACAAATATTCGCTTCCAAAGATATCATTCCAGAGCACAAAAAATTCGCTTCCAACAAAATCACCCTAGAACGCAAAAATTCCCTTTCAAAGAAATCACGCGAGAACACAAAAAATTCGCTTCCAAGGAAATTACTCCAGAACACAAAAAATTTGCTTGCAACGAAATCTTCTGAGAACACAAATATTCGCTTCCAAAGAAATGAGCCCAGAGCACCAGAAATTTGATTCCAACGAAATGACTCCAGAGCACAGAAAACACGCTTCCAACGAAATGACCGACTACTTCAAAAATTTCCTTCCATCGAAAAAACCGGAGAACACAAAAAATTCTCTTCCAACGATATTACCCCCAAAGACAAAAAATTCTTTTCCAACGAAATCTCCTGAGAATATAAATATTTGCTTCCAAAGATATCATCCCAGAGCACAAAAAATTCGCTTCCAATGAAATCACCGCAGAGCACAAAAAATTCGCTTCCAACGAAATATCTCCAGAACACAGAAAACACGCTTCCAACGAAATGACACCCTACTTCAAAAATTTGCTTCCATCGAAAAAAATGTAGAACACAAAAAATTCTCGTCCAACAATATTACCCCAGAAGACAAAAAATTATTTTCCAACGAAATCTCCTGAGAATATAAATATTCGCTTCCAAAGATATCATCACAGAGCACAAAAAATTCGCTTCCAACGAAATCACCCTAGAATGCAAAAATTCACTTCCGACGAAATCCCCCGAGAACACAAAAAATTCGCTTCCAAAGAAATGACTCCAGAGCACAGAAAAAATGCTTCCAACGAAATGACACCCTACTTCAAAATTTGCTTCCATCGAAAAAACCGGAGAACACAAAAATTCTCTTCCAACGACATTACCCCATAGGACAAAAAATTCTTTTCCAACGAAATCTCCTGAGAACACAAATATTTGCTTTCAAAGATATCATGCCAGAGCACAAAAAATTCGCTTCCAACGAAATCACCCCAGAACGCAAAAATTCCCTTTTAAAGATATCACGCGAAAACACAAAAAAATTCGGTTCCAAGGAAATTACTCCAGAACACAAAAAATTCGCTTGCCACGAAATCTCCTGAGAACACAAATATTCGATTCCAAAGAAATGAGCCCAGAGCACCAGAAATTTGATTCCAACGAAATGACTCCAGAGCACAGAAAACACGCTTCCAACGAAATTACCCACTTCAAAAATAAGCTTCCATCAAAAAAACCGGAGAGCACAAAAAATTCTCTTCCAACGACATTACCCCAGAAGACAAAAAATTCTTTTCCAACAAAATCTCCTGAGAACACATAGATTCGCTTCCAATGATATCAGCCCAGAGCACAGAAAATTTGCTTCCAATGAAATCACCCCAGAGCACAGAAAATTCGCTTCCAAAGAAATGACTCCAGAGCACAGAAAACATGCTTCCAATGAAATGACCCCCTACTTAAAAATTAGCTTCCATCAAAAAACCAGAGAAAACAAAAAATTCTCTTCCAACGATTCTACCCCAGAAGAAAAAAAATACTTTTCCAACAAAATCTCCTGAGAAGACAAATATTCGCTTCCAACGATATCACCCCAGAGTACAAAAAATTCGCTTCCAACCAAATGACTCCAGATCACAGAAAACACGCTTCCAACGAAATGACCCACTACTTCAAAATATTGCTTCCATCGAAAAAAGTGGAGAACACAAAAAATTCTCTTCCAACGACATTACCCCAGAAGACCAAAAATTCTTTTCCAAAGAAATCTCCTGAGAACACAAAAAATTCCCTTTCAACGAAATCACCGGAGAACACAAAAAATTCGCTTCCAACGAAATGACACCAGAATACAAAAAATTTGCTTGCAATGAAATCTCCTGAGAACACAAATATTCGCTTCCAAAGAAATCACCCAAGAAAACAAAAAATTCGCTTCGAACAAAATGACTCCAGAGCACAGAAAACAAGCTTCCAACGAAATGACCCACTACTTCAAAAAATTGCTTCAATTAATAAAACCGGAGAACACAAAAAATTCTCTTCCAACGACATTACCCCAGAAGACAAAAAATTCTTTTCCAAAGAAATCTCCTGAGAACACAAAAAATTCACTTGCAAAGAAATCACCCGAAAACACAAAAAATTCGTTTCCAACGAAATCACACCAAAGCACAAAAAATTCGCTTCCAACGAAATGACTCCAGAGCAAAGAAAACATGCTTCCAATGAAATGACCCCCTACTTCAAAAATTTGCTTCCATCGAAAAAACCGGAGAACACAAAAAATTCTCTTCCAAAGACATTACCCCAGAAGACAAAAAATTCTTTTCCAAAGAAATCTCCTGAGAACATAAATATTTGCTTCCAAAGATATCATCCCAGAGCACAAAAAAATCGCTTCCAATGAAATCACCCTAGAACGCAAAAATTCCCTTTCAAAGAAATCACGCGAGAACACAAAAAATTCGCTTCCAAGGAAATTACTCCAGAACACAAAAAATTTGCTTGCAACGAAATCTTCTGAGAACACAAATATTCGCTTCCAAAGAAATGAGCCCAGAGCACCAGAAATTTGATTCCAACGAAATGACTCCAGAGCACAGAAAACACGCTTCCAACGAAATGACCGACTACTTCAAAAATTTCCTTCCATCGAAAAAACCGGAGAACACAAAAAATTCTCTTCCAACGATATTACCCCCAAAGACAAAAAATTCTTTTCCAACGAAATCTCCTGAGAATATAAATATTTGCTTCAAAAGATATCATCCCAGAGCACAAAAAATTCGCTTCCAATGAAATCACCGCAGAGCACAAAAAATTCGCTGCCAACGAAATATCTCCAGAACACAGAAAACACGCTTCCAACGAAATGACACCCTACTTCAAAAATTTGCTTCCATCGAAAAAAATGTAGAACACAAAAAATTCTCGTCCAACGATATTACCCCAGAAGACAAAAAATTATTTTCCAACGAAATCTCCTGAGAATATAAATATTCGCTTCCAAAGATATCATCACAGAGCACAAAAAATTCGCTTCCAACGAAATCACCCTAGAATGCAAAAATTCACTTCCGACGAAATCCCCCGAGAACACAAAAAATTCGCTTCCAAAGAAATGACTCCAGAGCACAGAAAAAATGCTTCCAACGAAATGACACCCTACTTCAAAATTTGCTTCCATCGAAAAAACCGGAGAACACAAAAATTCTCTTCCAACGACATTACCCCATAGGACAAAAAATTCTTTTCCAAAGAAATCTCCTGAGAACACAAATATTTGCTTTCAAAGATATCATGCCAGAGCACAAAAAATTCGCTTCCAACGAAATCACCCCAGAACGCAAAAATTCCCTTTTAAAGATATCACGCGAAAACACAAAAAATTCGGTTCCAAGGAAATTACTCCAGAACCCAAAAAAATCGCTTGCCACGAAATCTCCTGAGAACACAAATATTCGATTCCAAAGAAATGAGCCCAGAGCACCAGAAATTTGATTCCAACGAAATGACTCCAGAGCACAGAAAACACGCTTCCAACGAAATTACCCACTTCAAAAATAAGCTTCCATCGAAAAAACCGGAGAGCACAAAAAATTCTCTTCCAACGACATTACCCCAGAAGACAAAAAATTCTTTTCCAACAAAATCTCCTGAGAACACATAGATTCGCATCCAATGATATCAGCCCAGAGCACAGAAAATTTGCTTCCAATGAAATCACCCCAGAGCACAGAAAATTCGCTTCCAAAGAAATGACTCCAGAGCACAGAAAACATGCTTCCAATGAAATGACCCCCTACTTAAAAATTAGCTTCCATCAAAAAACCAGAGAAAACAAAAAATTCTCTTCCAACGATACTACCCCAGAAGAAAAAAAAATACTTTTCCAACAAAATCTCCTGAGAAGACAAATATTCGCTTCCAACGATATCACCCCAGAGTACAAAAAATTCGCTTCCAACCAAATGACTCCAGATCACAGAAAACACGCTTCCAACGAAATGACCCACTACTTCAAAATATTGCTTCCATCGAAAAAAGTGGAGAACACAAAAAATTCTCTTCCAACGACATTACCCCAGAAGACCAAAAATTCTTTTCCAAAGAAATCTCCTGAGAACACAAAAAATTCCCTTTCAACGAAATCACCCGAGAACACAAAAAATTCGCTTCCAACGAAATGACACCAGAATACAAAAAATTTGCTTGCAATGAAATCTCCTGAGAACACAAATATTCGCTTCCAACGAAATCACCCAAGAAAACAAAAAATTCGCTTCGAACAAAATGACTCCAGAGCACAGAAAACAAGCTTCCAACGAAATGACCCACTACTTCAAAAAATTGCTTCAATTAATAAAACCGGAGAACACAAAAAATTCTCTTCCAACGACATTACCCCAGAAGACAAAAAATTCTTTTCCAAAGAAATCTCCTGAGAACACAAAAAATTCACTTGCAACGAAATCACCCGAAAACACAAAAAATTCGTTTCCAACGAAATCACACCAAAGCACAAAAAATTCGCTTCCAACGAAATGACTCCAGAGCAAAGAAAACATGCTTCCAATGAAATGACCCCCTACTTCAAAAATTTGCTTCCATCGAAAAAACCGGAGAACACAAAAAATTCTCTTCCAAAGACATTACCCCAGAAGACAAAAAATTCTTTTCCAACGAAATCTCCTGAGAACACAAATATTCGCTTCCAAAGATATCATTCCAGAGCACAAAAAATTCGCTTCCAACAAAATCACCCTAGAACGCAAAAATTCCCTTTCAAAGAAATCACGCGAGAACACAAAAAATTCGCTTCCAAGGAAATTACTCCAGAACACAAAAAATTTGCTTGCAACGAAATCTTCTGAGAACACAAATATTCGCTTCCAAAGAAATGAGCCCAGAGCACCAGAAATTTGATTCCAACGAAATGACTCCAGAGCACAGAAAACACGCTTCCAACGAAATGACCGACTACTTCAAAAATTTCCTTCCATCGAAAAAACCGGAGAACACAAAAAATTCTCTTCCAACGATATTACCCCCAAAGACAAAAAATTCTTTTCCAACGAAATCTCCTGAGAATATAAATATTTGCTTCCAAAGATATCATCCCAGAGCACAAAAAATTCGCTTCCAATGAAATCACCGCAGAGCACAAAAAATTCGCTGCCAACGAAATATCTCCAGAACACAGAAAACACGCTTCCAACGAAATGACACCCTACTTCAAAAATTTGCTTCCATCGAAAAAAATGTAGAACACAAAAAATTCTCGTCCAACGATATTACCCCAGAAGACAAAAAATTATTTTCCAACGAAATCTCCTGAGAATATAAATATTCGCTTCCAAAGATATCATCACAGAGCACAAAAAATTCGCTTCCAACGAAATCACCCTAGAATGCAAAAATTCACTTCCGACGAAATCCCCCGAGAACACAAAAAATTCGCTTCCAAAGAAATGACTCCAGAGCACAGAAAAAATGCTTCCAACGAAATGACACCCTACTTCAAAATTTGCTTCCATCGAAAAAACCGGAGAACACAAAAATTCTCTTCCAACGACATTACCCCATAGGACAAAAAATTCTTTTCCAACGAAATCTCCTGAGAACACAAATATTTGCTTTCAAAGATATCATGCCAGAGCACAAAAAATTCGCTTCCAACGAAATCACCCCAGAACGCAAAAATTCCCTTTTAAAGATATCACGCGAAAACACAAAAAAATTCGGTTCCAAGGAAATTACTCCAGAACACAAAAAATTCGCTTGCCACGAAATCTCCTGAGAACACAAATATTCGATTCCAAAGAAATGAGCCCAGAGCACCAGAAATTTGATTCCAACGAAATGACTCCAGAGCACAGAAAACACGCTTCCAACGAAATTACCCACTTCAAAAATAAGCTTCCATCGAAAAAACCGGAGAGCACAAAAAATTCTCTTCCAACGACATTACCCCAGAAGACAAAAAATTCTTTTCCAACAAAATCTCCTGAGAACACATAGATTCGCTTCCAATGATATCAGCCCAGAGCACAGAAAATTTGCTTCCAATGAAATCACCCCAGAGCACAGAAAATTCGCTTCCAAAGAAATGACTCCAGAGCACAGAAAACATGCTTCCAATGAAATGACCCCCTACTTAAAAATTAGCTTCCATCAAAAAACCAGAGAAAACAAAAAATTCTCTTCCAACGATTCTACCCCAGAAGAAAAAAAATACTTTTCCAACAAAATCTCCTGAGAAGACAAATATTCGCTTCCAACGATATCACCCCAGAGTACAAAAAATTCGCTTCCAACCAAATGACTCCAGATCACAGAAAACACGCTTCCAACGAAATGACCCACTACTTCAAAATATTGCTTCCATCGAAAAAAGTGGAGAACACAAAAAATTCTCTTCCAACGACATTACCCCAGAAGACCAAAAATTCTTTTCCAAAGAAATCTCCTGAGAACACAAAAAATTCCCTTTCAACGAAATCACCGGAGAACACAAAAAATTCGCTTCCAACGAAATGACACCAGAATACAAAAAATTTGCTTGCAATGAAATCTCCTGAGAACACAAATATTCGCTTCCAAAGAAATCACCCAAGAAAACAAAAAATTCGCTTCGAACAAAATGACTCCAGAGCACAGAAAACAAGCTTCCAACGAAATGACCCACTACTTCAAAAAATTGCTTCAATTAATAAAACCGGAGAACACAAAAAATTCTCTTCCAACGACATTACCCCAGAAGACAAAAAATTCTTTTCCAAAGAAATCTCCTGAGAACACAAAAAATTCACTTGCAAAGAAATCACCCGAAAACACAAAAAATTCGTTTCCAACGAAATCACACCAAAGCACAAAAAATTCGCTTCCAACGAAAAGACTCCAGAGCAAAGAAAACATGCTTCCAATGAAATGACCCCCTACTTCAAAAATTTGCTTCCATCGAAAAAACCGGAGAACACAAAAAATTCTCTTCCAAAGACATTACCCCAGAAGACAAAAAATTCTTTTCCAAAGAAATCTCCTGAGAACATAAATATTTGCTTCCAAAGATATCATCCCAGAGCACAAAAAAATCGCTTCCAATGAAATCACCCTAGAACGCAAAAATTCCCTTTCAACGAAATCACCCGAGAACACAAAAAATTCGCTTCCAAAGAAATGACTCCAGAACACAAATAATTCGCTTGCCACGAAATCTCCTGAGAACACAAATATTCGATTCCAAAGAAATGAGCCCAGAGCACCAGAAATTTGATTCCAACGAAATGACTCCAGAGCACAGAAAACACGCTTCCAACGAAATTACCCACTTCAAAAATAAGCTTCCATCGAAAAAACCGGAGAGCACAAAAAATTCTCTTCCAACGACATTACCCCAGAAGACAAAAAATTCTTTTCCAACAAAATCTCCTGAGAACACATAGATTCGCTTCCAATGATATCAGCCCAGAGCACAGAAAATTTGCTTCCAATGAAATCACCCCAGAGCACAGAAAATTCGCTTCCAAAGAAATGACTCCAGAGCACAGAAAACATGCTTCCAATGAAATGACCCCCTACTTAAAAATTAGCTTCCATCAAAAAACCAGAGAAAACAAAAAATTCTCTTCCAACGATTCTACCCCAGAAGAAAAAAAATACTTTTCCAACAAAATCTCCTGAGAAGACAAATATTCGCTTCCAACGATATCACCCCAGAGTACAAAAAATTCGCTTCCAACCAAATGACTCCAGATCACAGAAAACACGCTTCCAACGAAATGACCCACTACTTCAAAATATTGCTTCCATCGAAAAAAGTGGAGAACACAAAAAATTCTCTTCCAACGACATTACCCCAGAAGACCAAAAATTCTTTTCCAAAGAAATCTCCTGAGAACACAAAAAATTCCCTTTCAACGAAATCACCCGAGAACACAAAAAATTCGCTTCCAACGAAATGACACCAGAATACAAAAAATTTGCTTGCAATGAAATCTCCTGAGAACACAAATATTCGCTTCCAACGAAATCACCCAAGAAAACAAAAAATTCGCTTCGAACAAAATGACTCCAGAGCACAGAAAACAAGCTTCCAACGAAATGACCCACTACTTCAAAAAATTGCTTCAATTAATAAAACCGGAGAACACAAAAAATTCTCTTCCAACGACATTACCCCAGAAGACAAAAAATTCTTTTCCAAAGAAATCTCCTGAGAACACAAAAAATTCACTTGCAACGAAATCACCCGAAAACACAAAAAATTCGTTTCCAACGAAATCACACCAAAGCACAAAAAATTCGCTTCCAACGAAATGACTCCAGAGCAAAGAAAACATGCTTCCAATGAAATGACCCCCTACTTCAAAAATTTGCTTCCATCGAAAAAACCGGAGAACACAAAAAATTCTCTTCCAAAGACATTACCCCAGAAGACAAAAAATTCTTTTCCAAAGAAATCTCCTGAGAACATAAATATTTGCTTCCAAAGATATCATCCCAGAGCACAAAAAAATCGCTTCCAATGAAATCACCCTAGAACGCAAAAATTCCCTTTCAACGAAATCACCCGAGAACACAAAAAATTCGCTTCCAAAGAAATGACTCCAGAACACAAATAATTCGCTTGCCACGAAATCTCCTGAGAACACAAATATTCGATTCCAAAGAAATGAGCCCAGAGCACCAGAAATTTGATTCCAACGAAATGACTCCAGAGCACAGAAAACACGCTTCCAACGAAATTACCCACTTCAAAAATAAGCTTCCATCGAAAAAACCGGAGAGCACAAAAAATTCTCTTCCAACGACATTACCCCAGAAGACAAAAAATTCTTTTCCAACAAAATCTCCTGAGAACACATAGATTCGCTTCCAATGATATCAGCCCAGAGCACAGAAAATTTGCTTCCAATGAAATCACCCCAGAGCACAGAAAATTCGCTTCCAAAGAAATGACTCCAGAGCACAGAAAACATGCTTCCAATGAAATGACCCCCTACTTAAAAATTAGCTTCCATCAAAAAACCAGAGAAAACAAAAAATTCTCTTCCAACGATTCTACCCCAGAAGAAAAAAAATACTTTTCCAACAAAATCTCCTGAGAAGACAAATATTCGCTTCCAACGATATCACCCCAGAGTACAAAAAATTCGCTTCCAACCAAATGACTCCAGATCACAGAAAACACGCTTCCAACGAAATGACCCACTACTTCAAAATATTGCTTCCATCGAAAAAAGTGGAGAACACAAAAAATTCTCTTCCAACGACATTACCCCAGAAGACCAAAAATTCTTTTCCAAAGAAATCTCCTGAGAACACAAAAAATTCCCTTTCAACGAAATCACCCGAGAACACAAAAAATTCGCTTCCAACGAAATGACACCAGAATACAAAAAATTTGCTTGCAATGAAATCTCCTGAGAACACAAATATTCGCTTCCAACGAAATCACCCAAGAAAACAAAAAATTCGCTTCGAACAAAATGACTCCAGAGCACAGAAAACAAGCTTCCAACGAAATGACCCACTACTTCAAAAAATTGCTTCAATTAATAAAACCGGAGAACACAAAAAATTCTCTTCCAACGACATTACCCCAGAAGACAAAAAATTCTTTTCCAAAGAAATCTCCTGAGAACACAAAAAATTCACTTGCAACGAAATCACCCGAAAACACAAAAAATTCGTTTCCAACGAAATCACACCAAAGCACAAAAAATTCGCTTCCAACGAAATGACTCCAGAGCAAAGAAAACATGCTTCCAATGAAATGACCCCCTACTTCAAAAATTTGCTTCCATCGAAAAAACCGGAGAACACAAAAAATTCTCTTCCAAAGACATTACCCCAGAAGACAAAAAATTCTTTTCCAACGAAATCTCCTGAGAACACAAATATTCGCTTCCAAAGATATCATTCCAGAGCACAAAAAATTCGCTTCCAACAAAATCACCCTAGAACGCAAAAATTCCCTTTCAAAGAAATCACGCGAGAACACAAAAAATTCGCTTCCAAGGAAATTACTCCAGAACACAAAAAATTTGCTTGCAACGAAATCTTCTGAGAACACAAATATTCGCTTCCAAAGAAATGAGCCCAGAGCACCAGAAATTTGATTCCAACGAAATGACTCCAGAGCACAGAAAACACGCTTCCAACAAAATGACCGACTACTTCAAAAATTTCCTTCCATCGAAAAAACCGGAGAACACAAAAAATTCTCTTCCAACGATATTACCCCCAAAGACAAAAAATTCTTTTCCAACGAAATCTCCTGAGAATATAAATATTTGCTTCCAAAGATATCATCCCAGAGCACAAAAAATTCGCTTCCAATGAAATCACCGCAGAGCACAAAAAATTCGCTTCCAACGAAATATCTCCAGAACACAGAAAACACGCTTCCAACGAAATGACACCCTACTTCAAAAATTTGCTTCCATCGAAAAAAATGTAGAACACAAAAAATTCTCGTCCAACGATATTACCCCAGAAGACAAAAAATTATTTTCCAACGAAATCTCCTGAGAATATAAATATTCGCTTCCAAAGATATCATCACAGAGCACAAAAAATTTGCTTCCAACGAAATCACCCTAGAATGCAAAAATTCACTTCCGACGAAATCCCCCGAGAACACAAAAAATTCGCTTCCAAAGAAATGACTCCAGAGCACAGAAAAAATGCTTCCAACGAAATGACACCCTACTTCAAAATTTGCTTCCATCGAAAAAACCGGAGAACACAAAAATTCTCTTCCAACGACATTACCCCATAGGACAAAAAATTCTTTTCCAACGAAATCTCCTGAGAACACAAATATTTGCTTTCAAAGATATCATGCCAGAGCACAAAAAATTCGCTTCCAACGAAATCACCCCAGAACGCAAAAATTCCCTTTTAAAGATATCACGCGAAAACACAAAAAAATTCGGTTCCAAGGAAATTACTCCAGAACACAAAAAATTCGCTTGCCACGAAATCTCCTGAGAACACAAATATTCGATTCCAAAGAAATGAGCCCAGAGCACCAGAAATTTGATTCCAACGAAATGACTCCAGAGCACAGAAAACACGCTTCCAACGAAATTACCCACTTCAAAAATAAGCTTCCATCGAAAAAACCGGAGAGCACAAAAAATTCTCTTCCAACGACATTACCCCAGAAGACAAAAATTTCTTTTCCAACAAAATCTCCTGAGAACACATAGATTCGCTTCCAATGATATCAGCCCAGAGCACAGAAAATTTGCTTCCAATGAAATCACCCCAGAGCACAGAAAATTCGCTTCCAAAGAAATGACTCCAGAGCACAGAAAACATGCTTCCAATGAAATGACCCCCTACTTAAAAATTAGCTTCCATCAAAAAACCAGAGAAAACAAAAAATTCTCTTCCAACGATTCTACCCCAGAAGAAAAAAAATACTTTTCCAACAAAATCTCCTGAGAAGACAAATATTCGCTTCCAACGATATCACCCCAGAGTACAAAAAATTCGCTTCCAACCAAATGACTCCAGATCACAGAAAACACGCTTCCAACGAAATGACCCACTACTTCAAAATATTGCTTCCATCGAAAAAAGTGGAGAACACAAAAAATTCTCTTCCAACGACATTACCCCAGAAGACCAAAAATTCTTTTCCAAAGAAATCTCCTGAGAACACAAAAAATTCCCTTTCAACGAAATCACCGGAGAACACAAAAAATTCGCTTCCAACGAAATGACACCAGAATACAAAAAATTCGCTTGCAATGAAATCTCCTGAGAACACAAATATTCGCTTCCAACGAAATCACCCAAGAAAACAAAAAATTCGCTTCGAACAAAATGACTCCAGAGCACAGAAAACAAGCTTCCAACGAAATGACCCACTACTTCAAAAAATTGCTTCAATTAATAAAACCGGAGAACACAAAAAATTCTCTTCCAACGACATTACCCCAGAAGACAAAAAATTCTTTTCCAAAGAAATCTCCTGAGAACACAAAAAATTCTCTTGCGACGAAATCACCCGAAAACACAAAAAATTCGTTTCCAACGAAATCACACCAAAGCACAAAAAATTCGCTTCCAACGAAATGACTCCAGAGCAAAGAAAACATGCTTCCAATGAAATGACCCCCTACTTCAAAAATTTGCTTCCATCGAAAAAACCGGAGAACACAAAAAATTCTCTTCCAAAGACATTACCCCAGAAGACAAAAAATTCTTTTCCAAAGAAATCTCCTGAGAACATAAATATTTGCTTCCAAAGATATCATCCCAGAGCACAAAAAAATCGCTTCCAATGAAATCACCCTAGAACGCAAAAATTCCCTTTCAACGAAATCACCCGAGAACACAAAAAATTCGCTTCCAAAGAAATGACTCCAGAATACAAAAAAATTCGCTTGCAATGAAATATCCTGATAACACAAATATTCGCTTCCAACGAAATCACCCCAGAGCACAAAAAATTAGCTTCCAACGATATGACTCCAGAGCACAGAAAACATGCTTCCAAAGAAATGACCCCCTACTTCAAAAATTTGCTTTCATCGGAAAAACCGGAGAACAAAAAAATTCGCTTTCAACGAAATTACCCCACAACAGAAAAAATTCGCTTCCAACGAAATCACCCAAGAGAACAAAAAATTCGCTTCCAATGAACTGACCTCAGATCACAGAAAACACGCTTCCAACGAAATGACAACCTACTTCAAAAAATTGCTTCCATTGATTAAACTGGAGAACACAAAAAATTCTCTTCCAACAACATTACCCCAGAAGACAAAAAATTCTTTTCCAACGAAATCTCCTGAGAACACAAATATTAGTTTCTAAAGATATCATCCCAGTGCAAAAAAAAATCGCTTCCAACGAAATCACCCTAGAATGCAAAAATTCCCTGTCAACGAAATTATCCGAGAACACAAAAAATTCGCTTCCAACGAAATCACCCCAGAGCACAAAAAATTCGCTTCCAACGAAATGGCTCTAGAGCACAGAAAACACGCTTCCAACGAAATGACCCCCTACTTCAAAAAATTGCTTCCATCGAAAAAACCGGAGAACACAAAAAATTCTCTTCCAACGACATTACCCCAGAAGACAAAAAATTCTTTTCCAACGAAATCTCCTGAGAACACAAATATTCGCTTCCAAAGATATCATTCCAGAGCACAAAAAATTCGCTTCCAACAAAATCACCCTAGAACGCAAAAATTCCCTTTCAACGAAATCACCCGAGAACTCAAAAAATTCGCTTCCAACAAAATCACACCAGAGTACAAAAAATTTGCTTCCAATGAAATGACTCCAGACAACAGAAAACATGCTTCCAACGAAATGACACCCTACTTCAAAAATTTGCTTCCATCGCAAAAACCGGAGAAGACAAAAAATTCTCTTCCAACAATATTACCCCAGAAGACAAAAAATTCTTTTCCAAGGAAATCTCCTGAAAACATAAATATTCGCTTCCAAAGATATCATCCCAGAGCACAAAAAATTTGCTTACAACGAAATTACCATAGAACACAAAAATTCCCTGTCAAAGAAACCACCCGAGAACCCAAAAAATTCGCTTCCAAAGAAATTACTCCAGAACAAAAAAAAAATTCGCTTGCAACGAAATCTCCAGAGAATACAAATATTCGCTTCCAAAGATATCATTCCAGAGCACAAAAAATCATTTCAATGAAATCTCCCTAGAATGCAAATATTCCCTTTCAACGAAATCACCCGATAACCCAAAAAATTCGCTTCCAACGAAATCATCCCAGAGCACAAAAAATTCGCTTCCAATGAAATCACCCTAGAACACAAAAACTCCCTTTCAACGAAATCACCCGAGAAAACAAAAAATTCGCTTCCAACAAAATTACACCAGAACACAAAAAATTCGCTTTCAACGAAATTGTTCCAGAGCACAGAAAACATGCTTCCAACTAAATGACACGTTACTTCAAAATTTGTTTCCATCGAATAAACCGGAGAACACAAAAAATTCTCTTCCAACGACATTACCCCAGAAGACAAAAAATTCTTTCCAACAAAATCTCCTGAGAACACCAATATTCGCTTCCCAAGAAATCACCCCAGAGCACAAAAAGTTCATTTCCAAAGAAATGACTCCAGAGCACAGAAAACACACTTCCTACAAAATGACCCCCTACTTCAAAAATTTGCTTCCATCGAAAAAAACGGAGAACACAAAAAATTCTCTTCCAACGATATTACCCCAGAAGACAAAAAATCCTTTTCCAACGAAATCTCCTGAGAACACCAATATTCGCTTCCAAAGATATCATCCCAGAGCACAAAACATTCGCTTCCAACAAAATTACACCAGAACACAAAAAATTGCTTGCAACGAAATCTCCTGAGAACACAAATATTCGCTTCCAAAGAAATCACCACAGAGCACCAAAAATTCGCTTCCAATGAAATGACTCCAGAGCACAGAAAACACGCTTCCAACGAAATGACCCCCTACTTCAAAAATTTGCTTCCATCGAAAAAACCGGAGAACACAAAAAATTCTCTTTCAACGATATTACCCCAGAAGACAACAAATTCGCTTCAAACGAAATCTCCTGAGAACACAAATATTAGCTTCCAAAGATATCATCCCAGAGAACAAAAAATTCGCTTCCAATGAAATCACCCTAGAACACCAAAAATTCCCTTTCAACGCAATCACCAGAGAACACAAAAAATTTTTGTCCAACGAAATTACCCCAGAATAGCAAAAATTATTTCCAACAAAATAAACCCAGAGCACAAAAAATCGCTTCCAACGAAATCACCCTAGAACACAAAAAAATCCCTTTCAACGAAATCACCAGAGAACACAAAAACTTTTCGTCCAAAGAAATTACCACAGAACAGAAAATATTCGCTTCCAATGAAATCACCCAGAGCACAAAAAATTCCCTTCCAACGAAATGACTCCAGAGCACAGAAAACACGCTTCCAAAGAAATGACCCCCTACTTCAAAAATTTACTTCCATCGAAAAAACCGGAGAACAGAAAAAACTCGCTTGCAACGAAATCTTCTGAGAACACAAATATTCGCTTCCAACGAAATCACCCTAGAACTCAAAATATTCGCTTCCAAAGAAATGACTCCAGAGCACAGAAAACACGCTTCCAACGAAATGATCCCATACTTCAAAAATTTGCTTCCATTGAAATCACCCGAGAACACAAATAATTCGCTTCCAACGAAACTACCCAAGAACACAAAAAATTCTTTTCCAACGAAATCTGAGAACACAAATGTTCGCTTCCAAAGAAATCACCCCAGAGCACAAAAAACTCGTTTCCAACGAAATGAATCCAGAGCACTGAAAACACGAATCCAACGAAATGATACCATACTTCCAAAATTTGCTTCCATCGAAATCACCCAAGAACACAAAAAATTCTCTTCCAACGAAATTACCCCAAAACACAAAAAATTCGCTTCCACCGAAATCGCCTGAGAACACAAATATTCGCTTCCAAAGAAAACGTCCCAGAGCACAAAAAATTCGCTTCCAACGAAATCATCCTAGACCACAAAAAATTTCCTTTCAACGAAATCACCCGAGAACACAAAGAATTCGCATCCAACGAAATCAACCCAGAGCAGAAATATTCGCTTGCAACGAAATGACTCCAGGGCACAGAAAACAAGCTTCTAACGAAATGACCCCCTACTTCAAATATTGGTTACATCGAAATCATCTGAGAACACAAAAAATTCGCTTCCAACGAAATTACCCCAGAACACAAAAAATTCGTTTGCAACTAAATCTCCAGAGAACACAAATATTCGCTTCCAACCAAATGACTGCAGAGCACAGAAAACACGCTTCCAAAGAAATGAACCGATATTTCAAAAATTTGCTTCTATCGAAATCACCTGAGAACACAAAAAATTCGCTTCCCACAAAATGACCCCAGAACACTAAAAATTCACGGCCAAGGAAATCAACCAAGAACACAAAAAATTGGCTTCCAACGTAATACTCCAGAACACAAAAAATTCGCTCCCAACGAAATCACCCAAGAACACAAAAAATTCTCGTCCAAAAAATTACCCCAGAATAGAAAAAATTACTTCCAACCAAAACAACACAAAGCAGAAAAACTGCGCTTCCAACAAAATCACCCTAGAACACAAAAATTTCCTTTCAACAAAATCACCCGAGAACACAAAAATTCGCTTCCACCGAAATCACCCAGAGCACAAAAAATTCCCTTCCAACGAAATGACTCCAGAGCACAGAAAACATGCTTCCAACGAAATGACATACTACTTCAAAAAATTGCTTCCATCGAAAAAACCGGAGAACACAAAAAATTCTCTTCCAACGACATTACCCCATAAGACAAAAAATTCTTTTGCAGCAAAATCTCCTGAGAACACAAATATTCCATTACAACGAAATCACCCCAGAGCACAAAAAATTCGCTTCCAACGAAATTACGCCAGAGCACAGAAAACATGCTTCCAATGAAATGACCCCTACTTCAAATATTTGCTTCCATCGAAAAATCGGAGAACACAAAAAATTCTATTCCAACGATATTAACCCAGAAGACAAAAAATTCTTTTTCAATGAAATTTCCTGAGAACACAAAAAATTCACTTGCAACGAAATCTCCTGAGAACACAAAATTCGTTTCAAAAGTAATCATCCCAGAGCACAAAAAAATCACTTCCAACAAAATCACCCCAGAACACAAAAATTCCCTTTCAACGAAATCACGCGAGAACACAAAAATTCGGTACCAACGAAATTACCCCAAAACACAAAAATTTGGTTGCAATGAAATCTCCTGAGAACACAAATATTCGCTTCCATCGAAATCACGCCAGAGAAGAAAAAATTCGCTTCCACCGAAATGACTCCAGAGCACAGAAAACCCGCTTCTAACGAAATGACCCCCTACTTCAAAAATTTGCTTCGATCGAAAAAACTGGAGAACACAAATAATTCTCTTCCAACGACATTACCCCAGAAGACAAAAAATTCTTTTCCAACGAAATCTCCTGAGAACACAAATATTTGATTCCAAAGATATCATCCCAGAGCACAAAAAAATCATTTCAACAAAATCACCCTAGACCGCACAAATTCCCTTTCAACGAAATCACCTGAGAACCCAAAAAATTCGCTTCCAAAGAAATGACTCCAGAGCACAGAAAACACTCTTCCAAAGAAATGACGCCCTACTTCAAAAATTTGCTTCCATCGAAAAAAATGGAGAACACAAAAAATTCTCATCCAACGATATTACCCCCAAAGACAAAAAATTCTTTTCCAACGAAATCTCCTGAGAATATAAATATTTGCTTCCAAAGATATCATCCCAGAGCACAAAAAATTCGCTTCCAATGAAATCACCGCAGAGCACAAAAAATTCGCTTCCAACGAAATGACTCCAGAACACAGAAAACACGCTTCCAACGAAATGACACCCTACTTCAAAAATTTGCTTCCATCGAAAAAAAATGAAGAACACAAAAAATTCTCGTCCAACGATATTACCCCAGAAGACAAAAAATTCTTTTCCAACGAAATCTCCTGAGAATATAAATATTCGCTTCCAAAGATATCATCACAGAGCACAAAAAATTCGCTTCCAACGAAATCACCCTAGAATGCAAAAATTCACTTCCAACGAAATCCCCCGAGAACACAAAAAATTCGCTTCCAAAGAAATGACTCCAGAGCACAGAAAAAATGCTTCCAACGAAATGACACCCTACTTCAAAATTTGCTTCCATCGAAAAAACCGGAGAACACAAAAATTCTCTTCCAACGACATTACCCCAGAGGACAAAAAATTCTTTTCCAACGAAATCTCCTGAGAACACAAATATTTGCTTTCAAAGATATCATGCCAGAGCACAAAAAATTCGCTTCCAACGAAATCACCCAAGAACGCAAAAATTCCCTTTTAAAGATATCACGCGAAAACACAAAAAATTCGCTTCCAAGGAAATTACTCCAGAACACAAAAAATTCGCTTGCAACGAAATCTCCTGAGAACACAAATATTCGATTCCAAAGAAATGAGCCCAGAGCACCAGAAATTTGATTCCAACGAAATGACTCCAGAGTACAGAAAACACGCTTTCAACGAAATGACCCACTTAAAAAATTTGCTTCCATCGAAAAAACCGGAGATCACAAAAAATTCTCTTCCTACGATATTACCCCAAAAGACAAAAAATTTTTTTCCAAAGAAATCTCCTGAGCACACAAATATTCGCTTCCAAAGATATCATCACAGAGCACAAAAAATTCGCTTCCAACGAAATCACCCAAGAACGCAAAAATTCCCTTTCAAAGAAATCACGCGAGAACACAAAAAATTCGCTTCCAAGGAAATTACTCCAGAACACAAAAAATTTGCTTGCAACGAAATCTCCTGAGAACACAAATATTCGCTTCCAAAGAAATGAGCCCAGAGCACCAGAAATTTGATTCCAACGAAATGACTCCAGAGCACAGAAAACACGCTTCCAATGAAATGACCGACTACTTCAAAAATTTGCTTCCATCGAAAAAAACGGAGAACACAAAAAATTCTCTTCCAACGATATTACCCCCAAAGACAAAAAATTCTTTTCCAACGAAATCTCCTGAGAATATAAATATTTGCTTCCAAAGATATCATCCCAGAGCACAAAAAATTCGCTTCCAATGAAATCACCGCAGAGCACAAAAAATTCGCTTCCAACGAAATATCTCCAGAACACAGAAAACACGCTTCCAACGAAATGACACCCTACTTCAAAAATTTGCTTCCATCGAAAAAAATGTAGAACACAAAAAATTCTCGTCCAACGATATTACCCCAGAAGACAAAAAATTATTTTCCAACGAAATCTCCTGAGAATATAAATATTCGCTTCCAAAGATATCATCACAGAGCACAAAAAATTCACTTCCAACGAAATCACCCTAGAATGCAAAAATTCACTTCCAACGAAATCACCCGAGAACACAAAAAATTCGCTTCCAAAGAAATGACTCCAGAGCACAGAAAAAATGCTTCCAACGAAATGACACCCTACTTCAAAATTTGCTTCCATCGAAAAAACCGGAGAACACAAAAATTCTCTTCCAACGACATTACCCCATAGGACAAAAAATTCTTTTCCAACGAAATCTCCTGAGAACACAAATATTTGCTTTCAAAGATATCATGCCAGAGCACAAAAAATTCGCTTCCAACGAAATCACCCAAGAACGCAAAAATTCCCTTTTAAAGATATCACGCGAAAACACAAAAAATTCGCTTCCAAGGAAATTACTCCAGAACACAAAAAATTCGCTTGCCACGAAATCTCCTGAGAACACAAATATTCGATTCCAAAGAAATGAGCCCAGAGCACCAGAAATTTGATTCCAACGAAATGACTCCAGAGCACAGAAAACACGCTTCCAACGAAATGACCCACTTCAAAAATTTGCTTCCATCGAAAAAACCGGAGATCACAAAAAATTCCCTTTCAACGAAATCACCCGAGAACACAAAAAATTCGCTTCCAACGAAATGACACCAGAATACAAAAAATTCGCTTGCAATGAAATCTCCTGAGAACACAAATATTCGCTTCCAACGAAATCACCCAAGAAAACAAAAAATTCGCTTCGAACAAAATGACTCCAGAGCACAGAAAACAAGCTTCCAACGAAATGACCCACTACTTCAAAAAATTGCTTCAATTGATAAAACCGGAGAACACAAAAAATTCTCTTCCAACGACATTACCCCAGAAGACAAAAAATTCTTTTCCAAAGAAATCTCCTGAGAACACAAAAAATTCACTTGCAACGAAATCACCCGAAAACACAAAAAATTCGTTTCCAACGAAATCACACCAGAGCACCAAAAATTCGCTTCCAACGAAATGACTCCAGAGCACAGAAAACATGCTTCCAATGAAATGACCCCCTACTTCAAAAATTTGCTTCCATCGAAAAAACCGGAGAACACAAAAAATTCTCTTCCAAAGACATTACCCCAGAAGACAAAAAATTCTTTTCCAAAGAAATCTCCTGAGAACATAAATATTTGCTTCCAAAGATATCATCCCAGAGCACAAAAAAATCGCTTCCAATGAAATCACCCTAGAACGCAAAAATGCCCTTTCAACGAAATCACCCGAGAACACAAAAAATTCGCTTCCAAAGAAATGACTCCAGAATACAAAAAAATTCGCTTGCAATGAAATCTCCTGAGAACACAAATATTCGCTTCCAACGAAATCACCCCAGAGCACAAAAAATTAGCTTCCAACGATATGACTCCAGAGCACAGAAAACACGCTTCCAAAGAAATGACCCCCTACTTCAAAAATTTGCTTCCATCGAAAAAAATGGAGAACACAAAAAATTCTCGTCCAACGATATTACCCCAGAAGACAAAAAATTCTTTTCCAACGAAATCTCCTGAGAATATAAATATTCGCTTCCAAAGATATCATCCCAGAGCACAAAATATTCGCTTCCAATGAAATCACCCCAGAGCACAAAGAATTCGCTTCCAACGAAATGACTCCAGAACACAGAAAACACGCTTCCAACGAAATGACACCCTACTTCAAAAATTTGCTTCCATCGAAAAAAACGGAGAACACAAAAAATTCTCGTCCAACGATATTACCCCAGAAGACAAAAAATTCTTTTCCAAGGAAATTTCCTGAGAAAATAAATATTCGCTTCCAAAGATATCATCCCAGAGCAAAAAAAATTGCTTACAATGAAATTACCCTAGAATGCAAAAATTCCCTGTCAAAGAAACCACCCGAGAACCCAAAAATTTCGCTTCCAAAGAAATTACTCCAGAACAAAAAAAATTCGCTTGCAACAAAATCTCCAGAGAACACAAATATTCGCTTCCAAAGATATCATCCCAGAGCACAAAAAATCATTTCAGTGAAATCTCCCTATAACGCAAAAATTCGCTTTCAACGAAATCACCCGATAACCCAAAAAATTCGCTTCCAAAGAAATCACCCCAGAGCACAAAATATTCGCTTCCAACGAAATCATCCTAGAACACAAAAACTCCCTTTGAACGAAATCACCCGAGAAAACAAAAAATTCGCTTCCAACAAAATTACACCAGAACACAAAAAATTCGCTTTCAACGAAATTGTTCCTGAGCACAGAAAACATGCTTCCAAATAAATGACAGGTTACTTCAAAATTTGTTTCCATCGAAAAAACCGGAGAACACAAAAAATTCTCTTCCAACGACATTACCCCAGAACACAAAAAATACTTTTCCAACAAAATCTCCTGAGAATACCAATATTCACTTCCAAAGATATCATCCCAGAGCACAAAAAATTCGCTTCCAACAAAATTACACCAGAACACAAAAAATTCGCTTGCAATGAAATCTCCTGAGAACACAAATATTCGCTTCCAAAGAAATCACTCCAGAGCACCAAAAATTCGCTTCCAACGAAATTATTCCAGAGCACAGAAAACATGCTTCGAACGAAATGACACGCTACTTCAAAATTTGTTTCCATCGAAAAAAAAACGGAGAACACAAAAAATTCTCTTCCAACGACATTACCCCAGAAGAGAAAAAATTCTTTTCCAATGAAATCTCCTGAGAACACAAATATTCGCTTCCCAAGAAATCACCCCAGAGCACAAAAAATTCATTTCCAAAGAAATGACTCCAGAGCACAGAAAACACACTTCCAACGAAATGACCCACTACTTCAAAAATTTGCTTACATCAAAAAAACCGGAGAACACAAAAAATTCTCTTCCAACGATATTACCCCAGAAGACAAAAAATCCTTTTCCAACGAAATCTCCTGAGAACACCAATATTCGCTTCCAAAGATATCATCCCAGAGCACAAAACATTCGCTTCCAACAAAATTACACCAGAACACAAAAAATTGCTTGCAACGAAATCTCCTGAGAACACAAATATTCGCTTCCAAAGAAATCACCACAGAGCACCAAAAATTCGCTTCCAATGAAATGACTACAGAGCACAGAAAAGATGCTGCCAACGAAATGACACCCTATTTCAAAATTTGCTTCCATCGAAAAAAACGGTGAACACAAAAAATTCTCATCCAATGATATTACCCCAGAAAACAAAAAATTCTTTTCCAACGAAATATGCCGAGAACACGAATATTCGCTTCCAAATATATCATCCCAGAGCACATAGAATTCGCTTCAAACGAAATCACCCTAGAACACAATAATTCCCTTTCAAAGAAATAACCCGAGAACCCAAAAAATTCGCTTCCAAATAAATTACTCCAGAACACAAAAATTCGCTTGCAACGAAATCTCCAGAGAACACAAATATTCGCTTCCAACAAAATCACCCCAGAGCACAAAAAATTCGCTTCCAACGACATGACTCCAGAGCACAGAAAACACTCTTCCAACAAAATGACCCCATAATTCAAAATTTGCTTCCATCGAAAAGACCGGAGAACACAAAAAATTCTCTTCTAACGATATTACCCCAGAAGACAAAAAATTCTTTTCCAATGAAATCTCCTGAGAACACAAATATTCCCTTCCAAGGATATCATCCCAGAGCACAAAAAATTCGCTTCCAATGAAATCACCCTAGAACACAAAAATTCCCTTTCAAAAAAATCACCAGAGAACACAAAAAATTCGCTTCCAATGAAATCACCCTAGAACACAAAAATTCCCTTTCAAAAAAATCACCCGAGAACACAAAAAATTCGCTTCCAACGAAATCACCCCAGAGCACAAAAAATTAGCTTCCAAAGAAATGACTCCAGAACACAGAAAACACCCATCGAACGAAATGACCCCCTAATTCTAAAATTTGCTTCCATCGAAAAAATCGGAGAACACAAAAAATTCTCTTCCAACGATATTACCCCAGAAGACAAAAAATTCTTTTCCAATGAAATCTCCTGAGAACACAAATATTGGCTTCCAATCTTATCATCCCAGAGCACAAAAAATTTGCTTCCAAAGAAATCACCCTAGAACACAAAAATTCTCTTCCAATGAAATCACATAAGAACACCAAAAATTCGCTTGCAACGAAATCTCCTGAGAACACAAATGTTCGCTTCCAACGAAATCACCACAGAGTACAAAAAATTCGCTTCCAACAAAATGACTCCACAGCACAGAAAACATGCTTCCAACGAAATGACCCTCTACTTCAAAAATTTGCTCCATCGAAAAGACTGGAAAACACAAAAAATTCGTTTCTAACTAAATTACACCAGAACACAAAAAATTCGCTTCCAAAGAAATGTCCCGAGAACACAAATATTCGCTTCCAAAGATATCATCCCAGAGCACAAAAACTTCGCTTCCAAAGAAATCACCCTAGAACACAAAAATTCCCTTTCAACGAAATCACCAGAGAAAACAAAAAATTCGATTCCAAAGAAATCACCCCAGAACAGAAAAAATTAGCTTGCAATGAAATCTCCTGAGAGCACAAATATTCGCTTCCAACGAAATCACCCCAGAGCACAAAAAATTTGCTTCCAACGAAATGACTCCAGGGCACAGAAAACACGCTTCCAACGAAATGACCCCATACTTCAAATATGTGCTTCCATCGAAAAGACCGGAGAACACAAAAAATTCTTTTCTAAGTATATTACACCAGAAGACAAAAAATTCTTTTCCAACGAAATCTCCTGAGAACACAAATATTCGCTTCCAACGAAATCACCGCAGAGCACAAAAAATTAGCTTCCGACGAAATGACTCCTGAGCACAGAAAACACGCTTCCAACGAAATTACCAAAGAACAGAAAAAATTTCCTTCCATCGAAATCACCCCAGAACACAAAAAATTCGCTTCCAACGAAATCATGCTAGAACACAAAAAATTAGCTTTCAACGAAATCACCCGAGAACACAAAAAATTCGCATCCTATGAAATTACCCCAGTAGACAAAAAATTCACTTCCAACGAAATCTCTCCAGAACAGAAAAAATTCGCTTCCAAAGAAATTACCCCCGAAGACAAAAATTTCTTTTCCAACGAAATCTCCTGAGAACACAAAATTCGCTTCCAAAGAAAACATCCCAGAGCACAAAAAATTCGCTTCCAACGAAATCACCCTAGAACACAAAAATTCCCTTTCACAAAATCACCCGAGAACACAAAAAATTCGCTTCCAACGAAATCACACTAGAACACAAAAATTCCCTTTCAACGAAATCACCCGAGAACACAAAAAATTCGGTTCCACCAAAATTACCCCAGAACACAAAAAATTCGCTTGCAATGAAATCTTCTGAGAACACAAATATTCGCTTCCATCGAAATCACCCTAGAGCACAAAAAATTCGCTTCCAACGAAATCACCACAGAGTACAAAAAATTCGCTTTCAACGAAATGACTCCAGAGTACAGAAAACATGCTTCCAAAGAAATGACCCCCTACTTCAAAAATTAGCTTCCTTCGAAAAAACCGGAGAACACAAAAAATTCTCTTCCAACGATATTACCCCAGAAAACAAAAAATTCTTTTGCAACGAAATCTCCTGAGAACACAAATATTCGCTTCGAAAGAAATCATCCTAGAGCAAAAAAAAATCATTTCAACGAAATCACCCTAGAACGCAGAAATTCCCTTTCAAGGAAATCACCCGAGAACACAAAAAATTGGCTTCAACGAAATGACTCCAGAGCATAGAAATCATGCGTCCAAGGAAATGACACCCTACTTCAAAATTTGCTTCCATCCAAAAAACCGGAGAACACAAAAAATTCGCTTCAAACGACATTACCCCAGAAGACAAAAAATTCTTTTCCAACAAAATCTCCTGGGAACACAAATATTCTCTTCCAAAGATATCATGCCAGAACACAAAAAAATCATTTCAAAGAAATCACCCCAGAACACAAAAATTCCCTTTCAACAAAATCACCCGAGAACCCAAAAAAATCACTTCCAACGAAATCACCTCAGAGCACAAAAAATTTGCTTCCAACGATGTCTCCAGAGCACAGAAAACACGCTTCCAACGAACTGACCCCCTACTTCAAAAATTTGTTTCCATCGAAAAAACAGGAGAACACAAAAAATTCTCTTCCAACGATATTACCCCAGAAGACAAAAAATTCTTTTCCAACGAAATCTCCTGAGAACACAAATATTCGCTTCCAAAGATATCATCCCAGAGCACAAAAAATTCGCTTCCAATGAAATCACCCTAGAACGCAAAAATTCCCTTTCAAGGAAATCACCCGAGAACACAAAAAATTCGCTTCCAACGAAATTACCCCAGAACACAAAAAATTCGCTTCCAACGAAATTTCCTGAGAACACAAATATTCGCTTCCAAAGATATCATCTCAGAGCACAAAAAATTCTCTTTGAACGAAATCACCCTAGAACACAAAAATTCCCTTTCAACGAAATCACCCGAGAAAAGAAAAAATTCGCTTCCAAAGAAATTACTCCAGAACACAAAAAATTCGCTTGCAACGAAATCTCCTGAGAACACAAATATTCGCTTCCAACGATATCATCTCAGAGCACAAAAAATTCGTTTCCAACGAAATTACCCCAGAACACAAAAAATTCACTTGCAACGAAATCTCCTGAGAACACAAATATTCGCTTCCAACGAAATCACAACAGAGCACAAAAAATTCGCTTCCAACGAAATGACTGCAGAGCACAGAAAACATGCTTACAACGAAATGACCCAATACTTCAAAAATTTCCTTCCATCGAAACAACTGGAGAACACAAAAAATTCTCTTCCAACGATATTACCCTAGAAGACAAAAAATTCTTTTCCAATGAAATATCCTGAGAACACAAATATTCGCTTCCAACGATATCATCTCAGAGCACAAAAAATTTGCTTCCAACGAAATGACTCCAGAGCACAGAAAACATGCTTCCAAACAAATGAGCCCCTACTTAAAAAATTTGCTTTCATCGGAAACACCAGAGAACACAAAAAATTCGCTTCGAACGATATTACCCCAGAACACAAAAAATTCGCTTGCAACGAAATATCCTGAGAATACAAATATTCGCTTCCAAAGATATCATCCCAGAGCACAAAAAATTCGATTCCAATGAAATCACCCAAGAATGCAAAAATACCCTTTCAATGAAATCACCCGAGAACACAAAAAATTCGCTTCCAACGAAATTACCCCAGAACACAAAAAAATCACTTGCAACGAAATCTCCTGAGAACACAAATATTCGCTTCCAACGAAATCACAAAAAAGCACAAAAAATTCACTTCCAACGAAATGACTCCAGAGCACCAAAAATTCGCTTCCAATGAAATCACCCTAGAACGCACATATTCCCTTTCAACGAAATCACCGGAGACCCAAAAAATTCGCTTCCAACGAAATCACCGTAGAAAGCAAATATTCCCTTTCAACGAAATCACCCGAGACGGAAAAAATTGGCTTCCAACGAAATCACCCCAGAGCACAAAAAATTTGCTTCCAATGAAATGACTGTTGAGCACAGAAAACACGCTTCCAAAGAAATGACCCCCTATTTCAAATATTTGCTTCCATCGAAAACCCGGAGAACACAAAACATTCTCTTCCAATGATATTACCCGAGAAAACAAAAAATTCTTTTCCAACGAAATCTCCTGAGAACACAAATATTCGCTTCCAAAGATATCATCCCAGAGCCCAAAAAAATCATTTCAACGAAATCAACCTAGAACGCAAAAATTCCCTTTCAAGGAAATCACCCGAGAACACAAAAAAATTCGCTTCACCGAAATGACTCCAGAGCACAGAAATCATGCTTCCAACGAAATGACACCCTACTTCAAAATTTGCTTCCATCCAAAAAACCGGAGAACACAAAAAATTCGCTTCAAACGACATTACCCCAGGAGACAAAAAATTCTTTTCCAATGAAATCTCCTGGGAACACAAATATTCTCTTCCAAAGATATCATCCCAGAACACAAAAAAAATCATTTCAACGAAATCACCCCAGAACACAAAAATTCCCTTTCAACAAAATCACCCGAGAACCCAAAAAATTCGCTTCCAACGAAATCACCTCAGAGCACAAAAAATTTGCTCCCAACGAAATGACTCCTGAGCAGAGAAAACGCGCTTCCAACGAAATGACCCCGTACTTCAAAAAATTGCTTCCATCGTAAAAACCGGAGAACACAAAAAATTCTGTTCCAACGATATTACCCCAGAAGACAAAATTCTTTTCCAACGAAATCACCTGAGAACACAAATATTCGCTTCCAAAGATATCATCCCAGAGCACAGAAAATTCGCTTCCAACGATATCACCCTAGAACACAAAAATTCCCTTTCAAAGAAATCACGTGAGAACACAAAAATTCGCTTCCAACAAAATTTCCCCAGAGCACAAAAAATTCGCTTCCAATGAAATGACTCCTGAGCACAGAAAACACGCTTCCAACGAAATGACCCCCTACATCAAAAATTTGCTTCCATCGAAAAAACCGGAGAACATAAAAAATTCGCTTCCAACGATATTACCCCAGAAGACCAAAAATTCTTTTCTAAAGAAATCTCCTGAGAACACAAATATTCTCTTCCAAAGATATCATCCCAGAGCACATAAAAATCATTTCAACGAAATCACCCCAGAACACAAAAATTTCCTTTCAAAGAAATCACGCGAGAACACAAAAAATTCGCTTCTAACGAAATCACCCTAGAGCACAAAAAATTCGCTTCCAACGAAATCACCCTAGAATACAAAAATTCCCTTTCAATGAAATCACCCGAGAACACAAAAAATTCGCTACCAACGAACAGACTCCAGAGCACAGAAAACACACTTCCAACGAAATGACCCCCTCCTTCAAAAATTTGCTTCAATCAAACAAACCGGAGAACACAAAAAAATTCATTTCCAAAGAAATGACCCCAGAACACAAAAAAATTCGCTTCCAACGAAATCTTCTGAGAACACAAATATTCACTTCTAAAGAAATCATCCCAGAGCACAAAAAAATCGCTTCCAACAAAATCACCCTCGAACATAAAAAATTTCCTTTCAAAGAAATCACCCGAGAACACAAAAAATTCACGTCCAACGAAATTCCCCCAGAACACAAGAAATTCGCTTCCAACGAAATTACCCTAGAACACACAAATTTCGCTTCCAACAAAATCACCCCAGAGCACAAAAAAATTCTCTTCCAATGAAATGACTCCAGAGCACAGAAAACACGCTTCCAAGGAAATGATCCCATACTTCAAAAATTGGCTTCCATCGAAATCACCCGAGAACACAAAAAATTCACTTCCAACGAAATTATCCCAGAACACAGAAAATGCGCTACCAACGAAATCACCCCAGAGCACAAAAAATTCGCTTACAACGAAATGACCCCAGAACACAAAAAATTCCCTTTCTAGGAAATCACCCGAGAACACAAAAAATTCGCTTCTAACGAAATCACTCCAGAGGACAAAAAATCGCTTCTAACGAAATGACTCCAGAGCACAGAAAACACGCTTCCAACGAAATGACCCCCTCCTTCAAAAATTTGCTTCCATCAAACAAACCAGAGAACACAAAAAATTCATTTCCAAAGAAATGACCCCAGAACACAAAAATTCTCTTCCAATGAAATCTTCTGAGAACACAAATATTCACTTCTAAAGAAATCATCCCAGAGCACAAAAAATTCGCTTCCAACAAAATCACCCTAGAACACAAAAAATTCCCTTTCAACGAAATCACCCGAGAATACAAAAAATTCGCTTCCAACATAATCAACCCAGAGCACAAAAAATTCGCTTCCAACAAAATGACTCCAGAGCACAGAAAACACGCTTCCAATGAAATGACTCCAGAACACAAAAAATTTGCTTTCAACGAAATCACCCTAGAACATAAAAAATTCGCTTCCATCGAAATCACCATAGAAGACAAAAAATTCGTTTCCAACCAAATCACGCCAGAGCACAAAAAATTTGCTTCCAACGAAATCAACCTAGAAAATAAAAAATTCCCTTTCAATGAAATTACCCCAGAACACAAAAAATTCGCTTGCAACGAAATCTCCTGAGAACACAAATATTTGCTTCCAAAGAAAACATCCCAGAGCACAAAAAATTCGCTTCCAATGAAATCACCCCAGAACACCCAAAATTCCCTTTCAACGAAATCACCCAAGAACACAAAAAATTCGTTTCCAAGGAAATCACACCAGAGGACCAAAAATTCGCTTCCAACGAACAGACTCCAGAGCACAGAAAACACGCTTCCAACGAAATGACCCCCTCCTTCAAAAATTTGCTTCCATCAAACAAACCGGAGAACACAAAAAATTCATTTCCAAAGAAATGACCCCAGAACACAAAAAAATTCGCTTCCAACGAAAACTTCTGAGAACACAAATACTTCTAAAGAAATCATCCTAGAGCACAAAAAATTTCGCTTCCAACAAAGTAACCCTAGAACATAAAAAAATTTCCTTTCAAAGAAATCACACGAGAACACAAAAAACTCACGTCCATCGAAATTACCCCAGAACATAAGAAATTCGCTTCCAATGAAATTACCCTAGAACAAAAAAATTTCGCTTCCAACAAAATCACCCCAGACCACAAAAAATTGTCTTCCAACCAAATGACTCCATAGCACAGAAAACACGCTTCCAAGGAAATGATCCCATACTTCAAAAATTGGCTTCCATCGAAATCACCTGAGAACACAAAAAATTCACTTCCAACGAAAATATCCCAGAACACAAAAAATGCGCTGCCAACGAAATCACCCCAGAGAACAAAATATTCGCTTCCAAAGAAATGACTCCAGAGCACAGAAAACACGCTTCCAAAGAAATGACTCCCTACTTCAAAAATTTGCTTCCATTGAAAAATCCTGAGAGCACAAAAAATTTCTATTCCATCGAAATTACCCCAGAACACAAAAAATTCGCTTGCAACGAAATCTCCTGAGAACACAAATATTCGCTTCCAAAGAAAACATCCCAGAGCACAGAAAATTCGCTTCCAACGAAATCATCCCAGGACACCAAAATTTCCCTTTCAACGAAATCACCCCAGAACACAAAAAATTCGCTTCCAACGAAATGACTCCAGAGCTCCGAAAACATGCTTCCAACGAAATGACCTCCTACTTCAAAAATTTACTTCCATCGAAAAAACAGGAGAACAGAAAAAATTCGCTTGCAACGAAATCTTCTGAGAACACAAATATTCGCTTCCAACGAAATCTCCCCAGAACACAAAATATTCGCTTCCAACGAAATCACCCCAGAACACAAAAAATTTACTTCCAACGAAATGACCCCAGAATAGAAAAAATTCGCTTGCAACGAAATCTCCTGAGAACACAAATATTCGCTTCCAAAAAACATCCCAGAGCACAAAAAATTCGCTTCCAACGAAATCACCCCAGGACACCAAAATTTCCCTTTCAACGAAATCACCCCAGGACAGAAAAAATTCGCTTCCAACGAAATGACTCCCTACTTCAAAAATTTCCTTCCATCGAAAAGTCCTGAGAGCACAAAAATTTCTATTCCATCGAAATTACCCCAGAACACAAAAAATTCGCTTCCAACGAAATCTCCTGAGAACACAAACATTCTCTTCCAAAGAAAACATCCCAGAGCACAAAAAATTCGCTTCCAACAAAATGACTCCAGAGCACAGAAAACACGCTTCCAAAGAAGTGACTCCAAAACACAAAAAATACACTTTCAACGAAATCACCCTCGAACATAAAAAATTCGCTTCCATCGAAATCACCATAGAAAACAAAAAATTCGCTTCCAACCAAATCACTCCAGAGCACAAAAAATTTGCTTCCAACGAAATCACCCTAGAACATAAATATTCCCTTTCAATGAAATTACACCAGAACACAAAAAATTCACTTGCAACGAAATCTCCTGAGAACACAAATATTCGCTTCCAAAGAAAACATCCCAGAGCACAAAAAATTCGCTTCCAACAAAATGACCCCAGAACACAAAAAATTCCCTTTCAAGGAAATCACACGAGAACACAGAAAATTTGCTTCCAATGAAATCACTCCAGAGGACAAAAAATTCGCTTCTAACGAAATGACTCGAGAGCACAGAAAACACGCTTCCAACGTAATGACCCCCTCCTTCAAAAATTTGCTTCCGTCAAACAAACCAGAGAACACAAAAAATTCATTTCCAAAGAAATGACCCCAGAACACAAAAAAATTCGCTTCCAATGAAATCTTCTGAGAACACAAATATTCACTTCTAAAGAAATCATCCCAGAGCACAAAAAATTCGCTTCCAACAAATTGACTCCAGAGCACAGAAAACATGCTTCCAATGAAATGACCCCAGGACACAAAAATTTCGCTTTCAACGAAATCACCCTAGAACATAAAATATTGGCTTCCATCGAAATCACCATAGAAGACAAAAAATTCGCTTCCTTCGAAATCACCACAGAAGACAAAAAATTCGCTTCCAACGAAATCACCGTAGAACATAAAAAATTCCCTTTCAATGAAATTACCCCAGAACACAAAAAATTCGCTTGCAATGAATTCTCCTGAGAACACAAAAATTCGCCTCCAACGAAATCACCCTAAAACATAGAAAATTCGCTTCCATCGAAATCACCACAGAAGACAAAAAATTCGCTTCCATCCAAATCACCCCAGAGCACAAAAAAATTCGCTTCGAACGAAATCACCCCAGAGCAGAAAAAATTCGCTTCCAACGAAATGACTCCAGAGCACAGAAAACACGCTTCCAACGAAATGACCAGATATTTCAAAAATTTGCTTCCATTGAAATCACCCAAGAACACAAAAAATTTGCGTCCAAAGAAATTACCCCAGAACACAAAAAATTCGCTTCCAACGAAAATCTCCTGATAACACAAATATTCGCTTCCAAAGAAATCATCCCAGAGCACAAAAAAATTCGCTTCCAACAAAATCACCACAGAGCACAAAATATTCGCTTCCAATGAAATGACTCCAAAGCACAGAAAACATGCTTCCAATGAAAGGAACCCAGAACACAAAAAATTCCCTCGCAACGAAATCTCCTGAGAACACAAATATTCGCTTCCAACAAAATCACCCCAGAGCACAAAAAAATTTGCTTCCAATGAAATGACTCCGGAGCACACAAAACACGCTTCCAATGAAATGACCCCAGAACACAAAAAATTCCCTTCCAACGAAATCACCCTAGAATATAAAACACTCGCTGCCTTCGAAATCACCACAGAAGACAAAAAATTCACTTCCAACCAAATCACCCAAGAGCACAAAAAATTCCCTTCCAACGAAATCACCCTAGAACATAAAAAAATCGATTTCAACGAAATCACCCGAGAACACAAAAAATTTGCTTCCAACGAAATTACCCCAGAATACAAAAAATTTGCTTGCAACGAAATCTTCCGAAAAACACATATATTCGCTTCCAACGAAATAAACTCAGAACACAAAAAATTCGCTTTCAACGAAGTGACTCCAGAGCACAGAAAACACGCTTCCAAAGAAATGACCTGATATTTCAAAAATTTGCTTCCATCGAAAAAAACGGAGAACACAAAAAAATCTCTTCCAACGATATTACCCCAGAAGACAAAAAATTCTTTTCCATCGAAATCTCCTGAGAACACAAATATTTGCTTCCAAAGATGTCATCACAGAGTAGAAAAAAATCGCTTCCAAAGAAATCACCCTAGAACACAAAAATTCCCTTTCAACGAAATCCCCCGAAAACACAAAAATTTTCTTCCAAAGATATGACTCCAGATCACAGAAAGCATGCTTCCAATGAAATGACCCCTGAACACAAAAAATTCGCCTCCAACGAAATCACCCTAAAACATAAAAAATTCCCTTCCATCGAATTCACCACAGAAGACAAAAAATTCGCTTCCAAACAAATCACCCCAGAGCACAAAAAATTCGCTTCGAACGAAATCACCCCAGAGTACAAAAAATTCGTTTCCAAAGAAATGACTCCAGAGCACAGAAAACACGCTTCCAACGAAATGACCCCATATTTCAAAAATTTGCTTCCTTTGAAATCACCCAAGAACACAAAAAATTCGCGTCCAAAGAAATTACCCCGGAACACAAAAAATTCGTTTCCAACGAAATCTCCTGATAACACAAATATTCGCTTCCAAAGAATTCATCCCAAAGAACAAAAAAATTCGCTTCCAACAAAATCACCCTAGAACACAAAAAATTCGCTTTCAAGGAAATCACCCGAGAACACTAAAAGTTCACTTCCAACAAAATTACCACAGAACAGAAAAAATTTGCTTCCATCGAAATCACCCCAGAACACAAAAAATTCGCTTCCAACGCAATCACGCTAGAACACAAAAAAATGAGCTATAATCGAAATCACCTGAGAACACAAAAAATTCGCTTCCAAAAAAATCACCAGAGAGCACAAAATATTCACTTCCAATGAAATGACTCCGAAGCATAGAAAACATGCTTCCAATGAAAGGACACCATAACACAAAAATTCGCTTCCAACGAAATCACCCCAGAACACAAAAAATTCGCTTCCAACGAAATGACTCCAGAGCACAGAAAACACGCTTCCAACGCAATGACCCCCTACTTCAAAAATTTGTTTCCATCGAGATCACCTGAGAACACAAAAAATTCTCTCTCAACGAAATTACCCCTGAACACAAAAAATTGGCTTGCAACGAAATCTCCTGAGAACACAAATATTGGCTTCCAAAGAAATCACCCCAGAGCACAAAAAATTGGCTTCCAAAGAAATGACTCTAGAGCATAGAAAAAACGCTTCCAAAGAAATGACCCCCTACTTCAAAAATTTGCTACCATCGAAAAGTCCGGAGAACACAAAAAATTATCTTCCAACGATATTACCCCAGGAGACAAAAAATCCTTTTCCTACGAATTCTCTTGAGAAAACAAATATTCGTCTCAAAATTATCATCCCAGAGCAAAAAATTTGCTTCCAACGAAATCACCCTAGAATACAAAAAATCACTTTCAATGAAATCACCCGAGAACACAAAAACTTCGCTTCCAATGAAATCAACCCAGAACACAAAAAATTCGCTTGCAACGAAATCTCCTGAGAACACAAAAATTCGCTTCCAACGAAATCACCCCAGAGCACAAAAATTGGCTTCCAAAGAAATGACTCCAGGGCATAGAAAACACGCTTCCAACGAAATGACCCCATACTTCAAAAATTTGCTACCATCGAAATCACCCCAGAACACAAAAAATTTGCTTCCAATGAAATTACCACAGAACACAAAAAATTCGCTTCCAACGAAATCAGCCCAGAACACAAAAAAATTCGCTTGCAAAGAAATCTCCTGAGAATACAAATATTCGCTTTCAACGAAATCACCCGAGAACACAAAATATTCACTTCCAACGAAATGACTCCAGAGCACAGAAAACACGCTTCCAAAAAAATGACCCCCTACTTCAAAAATTTGCTTCCATCGAAAAGACCGAAGAACACAAAAAATTCTCTTCCAACGATATTACCCCAGAAGACAATAAATTCTTTTCCAACGAAATCTCCTGAGAACACAAATATTCGCTTCCAAAGATATCATCACAGAGCAAAAATATTCGCTTCCAACGAAATCACCCCAGAGCACAAAAAATTGGCTTCCAAAGAAATGACTCCAGAGCATAGAAAACACGCTTCCAACGAAATGACCCCTTACTTCAAAAATTTGCTACCATGGAAAAGACCAGAGAACCCAAAAAATTATCTTCCACCGATATTACCCTAGGAGAAAAAAAATTATTCTCCAAAGTATTCTCCTGAGAAAACAAATATTCGCTCTCAATATTATCATCCCAGAGCACAAAAAATTCACTTCCAACGAAATCAACATAGAACACAAAAATTCCCTTTCAAAGAAATCACCCGAGAACACAAAAAATATGCTTCCAACGAAATTAGCACAGAACAGAAAAAATTCGCTTGCAACGAAATCTCCTGAGAACACAAAAATTCGCTTCCAACGAAATCACCCCAGAGCACAAAAAATTGGCTTCCAATGAAATTACCACAGAACACAAAAAATTCGCTTCCAACGAAATCAGCCCAGAACACAAAAAATTCGCTTCTAACGAAATGACTCCAGAGCACAGAAAACAGGCTTCCAAAGAAATGACCCCAGAACACAAAAATTCACTTTCAACGAAATCACCCGAGAACACAAAAAATTCACTTCCAACGAAATGACTCCAGAGCACAGAAAACACGCTTCCAACGAAATGAACCCCTACTTCAAAAATTTGCTTCCATCGAAAAAACCGGAGAACACAAAAAATTAGCTTCCAACGATATTACCCCAGAAGACAAAAAATTCTTTTCCAATGAAATCTCCTGAGAACACAAATATTCGCTTCCAAAGATATAATTCCAGAGCACAACAAATTCACTTCCAATGAAATCACCCTAGAACACTAATATTCCCTTTCAAAGTAATCACCCGAGAACACAAAAAATTTGCTTCCAACGAAATCACCCCAGAGCACAAAATATTCGCTTCCAACGAAATGACTCCAGAGCACAGAAAACATGCTTCCAACGCAATGACCCCCTACTACAAAAATTTGCTTCCATGGAAATACTGTAAAACAAAAAAAATTCTCTTCTAATGATATTACCCCAGAAGACAAAAAATTCATTTCCAACGAAATCTTCCGAAAACAGAAATATTTGCTTCCAACGAAATCAACACAGAACACAAAAAATTCGCTTCCAACGAAGTGACTCCAGAGCACAGAAAACACGCTTCCAATGCAATGACCCCCTACTACAAAAATTTGCTTCCATGGAAATACCGGAAAACACAAAAAATTCGCTTCCAACGAAATCACCCTAAAACAGAAAAATACCCTTTCAACGAAATCACCCGAGAACACAAAAAATTCGCTTCCAACGAAATCACCGCAGAACACAAAAAATTCCCTTGCAAGGAAATCGCCTGAGAACACAAATATTCGCTTCCAATGAAATCACCCCGGAGCACCAAAATATTCGCTTCCAACGAAATGACTCCAGAGCACACAAAACACGCTTCCAGAACACAAAAAATTCACTTCCAACGAAATCACCACAGAACACAAAAAATTTGTTTCCAATGAAATAACTGCAGAGCACAGAAAACAAGCTTCCAATGAAAGGACCCAAAAGACAAAAAATTCGCTTCCAAAGAAATCACCATAGAACATAAAAAAATTCGCTTTCAACGAAATCACCCGAGAACACAAAAAATTTGCTTCCAACGAAATTACCCTAGAACACAAAAATTCGCTTACAACGAAATCTCCTGAGAACACAAATATTCGCTTCAAACGAAATCACCGCGGAGCACAAAAAATTCGCTTTCAATGAAATGACTCCAGAGCACAGAAAACATGCTTCCAACGAAATGACCCCCTACTTCAAAAATTTGCGTCCATCGAAAAAACCAGAGAACACAAAAAATTCGCTTCCAACCATATTACCCCAGGAGACGAAATATTCTTTTCTAACGAAATCTCCTGAGAACACAAATATTCTCTTCCAAAGATATCATCCCAGAGCACAAAATTTGCTCCCAACGAAATAACCTTAGAACAAAAAAATTCCCTTCCAAAGAAATCACCCCAGAGCAGAAAAAATTTGCTTCCACCGAAATGACTCCAGAGCACAGAAAACACGTTTCGAACGAAATGATACCATACTTCAAAAATTTGCTTCCATCGAAATCACCCGAGAATACAAAATATTCTCTTCCAACGAAATTACCCCAGAACACAATAAAATTCGCTTCCAAAGAAATCAACCCAGAACACAAAAAATTCACTTCCAACGAAATCACCCCAGAACACAAAAAATTTGGTTCCAATGAAATGACTGCAGAGCACAGAAAACACGCGTCCAACGAAATGACCCTCTACTTCAAAAATTTGCTTCCATCGAAAAGACCGTAGTACACAAAAAATTCTCTTTTAAAGATATTGCCCCAGAAGACAAAAAAATCTTTTCCAAGGAAATCTCCTGAGAACACCAATATTCACTTCCAAAGATATCATCCCAGATCAGAAAAAAATTGCTTCCAATTAAATCACCCTAGAACACAAAAATTCCCTTTCTACGAAATCACCCGAGAACACAAAAATTTCGCTTCCAACGAAATCACCACAGAGCACAAAAAATTCGCTTCCAAAGAAAAGACTCCAGAGCACAGAAAATATGATTCCAATGAAATGACCCCATATTTCAAAAATACGCTTCCATCGAAATCCCCAGAGAACACAAAAAATTCGCTTCCAACGAAATCACCGCAGAGCACAAAAAATTCGCTTCCAACGAAATGACTCCAGAGCACAGAAAAGAAGCTTCAAATGAAATTACCCCAGAACACAAAATATTCGCTTCCAAAGAAATCACCCTAGAACATAAAAAATTCGCTTCCATCGAAATCACCACAGAAGACAAAAAATTCACTTCCAACCAAATCACCCCAGAGCTCAAAAAATTCGCTTTTACGAAATTACCCTAGAACATAAAAAATTCGCTTTCAACGAAATCACCCGAGAACACAAAATATTCGCTTCCAAAGAAATCACCGCAGAGCCCAAAAAATTAGCTGCCAACGAAAAGACTTCAGAGTACAGAAAACACGCTTCCAAAGAAATGATCCCATACTTCAAAAATTTGCTTCCATCGAAATCACCCAAGAACACCAAAAATTCGCTTCAAACGAAATTACCCCAGAACACAAAAAATTCGCTTCCAACGACATGAACCCATAACACAAAAAATTTACTTACATCGAAATCACCCGAGAACAGAAAAAATTCGCTTCCAAAGAAATTACGCCAGACCACCAAAAATTCGCATCCAATGAAATCACATGAGAACAAAAATATTAGCTTCAAACGAAATCACGCTACAACATAAAAAAATCGCTTCCATCGAAATCACCCGAGAACACAAAAAAATTTGCTTCCAACGAAATTACCTCAGAACAGAAGAAATTCCCTTCCAACGAAATGGCTCCAGAGTACAGAAAACACGCTTCCAATGAAATGACCCCCTACTTCAAAAATTTGCTTCCATCGAAAAAACCAGAGAACACAAAAAATTCGCTTCCAACGAAATCACCCTAGAACACAAAAAATTTGCTTCCAATAAAATCACCCCAGAACACAAAAAATTCGCTTCCAAAGAAATCACCATAGAGCACAAAAAATTCGCTTTCAACGAAATCACCCTAAAGCAAAAAAATTCACTTTCAATGAAATCACCCGAGAACACAAAAAATTCACATACAACGAAATTACCCGAGAATTGAAAAAATTTACTTCCAACCAAATCAACCTAGAGCACAAAAAATTCCCTTCCAACAAAATCACCCGAGAACACAAATATTGACTTCCCACGAAATTACCCCAGAATGGAAAAAGTTTGCTTCCATCGAAATCACCCCAGAACACAAAAAAATCGCTTCCAACGAAATCACCCCAACACACAAAAAATTTACTTCCAAAGAAATCAACCCAGAACACGAAAAATTTGCTTCTATTGAAATCACCCGAGAACAGAAAAAAATTCGCTTCCAACAAAAATACCCCAGAACATGAAAAATTAGCTTCCAACGAAATCACCAGGGAACAAAAATATTTGCATCCAACGAAATCACCCAGGAACATAATAAATTCGCTTCCAACGAAATGTCCCTATACTTCAACAATTTGCTTCCATCGAAATTACCTGAGAACACAAAAAATTCGCTTCCAACGAAATTACCCCAGAACACAAAAAATTCGCTTGCAAAGAAATCTCCTGAGAAGACAAATATTCGCTTCCAAAGAAATCACCCTAGAGCACAAAAAATTCGCTTCCAACGAAATCACCCCAAGCACAAAAAATTCGCTTTCAATGAAATGAGCCCATACTTGAAAAATTTGCTTCATCGAAATCACCCGAGAACACAAAAAATTCGCTTCCAAAGAAATTACCCCAGAACACAAAAATTCGCTTCCAAGGAAATCACCCCAGAACACAAAAAATTTGCTTCCAAAGAAATGACTCCAGAGCACAGAAAACATGCTTCCAATGAAATCACCCCATACTTCAAAATAATTCACTTCCAACTAAATTGCCCCAGAACACAAAAAATTCGCTTCCAACGAAATCAACCCAGAACACAAAAAAATTGCTTCCATCGAAATCACCCGAGAACAGAAAAAATTCGCTTCTAACGAAATCACCCGGGAACACAAATGTTAGCTTCCAATGAAATCACCCTAAAATCAAAAAATTCTTTTCCAACGAAATCTCCTGAGAACACAAATATTCGCTTCCAAAGAAATCACCCCAGAGCACCAAAAATTCACTTCCAACGAAATAACCCTAAGGAAAAAAATTTCACTTTCAACGAAATCACCTGAGAACACAAAAAATTCGTGTCCAATGAAATCAACCCAGAACACAAAAAATTCGCATCCAAAGAAATCACTCAGAACACAAAAATTTCCCTTCCAACGAAATGACTCCAAAACACAGAAAACACCCTTCCAATGAAATCACCCCAGAGCACAAAAAATTCGCTTCCAACGAAATCAATCTAGAACACAAAAAATTTCCTTCTATCCAAATCACCTGAGAACAGAAAAAATGCGCTTCCAAAGAAATTACCCCAGAATACAAAAAATTCGCTTCCAAAGAAATCCCCGCAGAGCACAAAAAAATTGCTTCCAAAGAAATCACCCTAGAACACAAAAAATTCGCTTCCAACAAAATCACCCCAGAACACAAAAAATTTGCTTCCAAAGAAATGACTCCAATGCACAGAAAATATGCTTCCAACAAAATCACCCCATAATTCAAAAAAATTCGCTTTCAAAAAATTGCCCCAGAACACAAAAAATTCTCTTCCAACGAAATCAACCCAGAACACAAAATATTCGCTTCCATCAAAATCACCCCAGAACACAAAAAATTCACTTCCACGAAATTACCCCAGAACACAAAAAATTCGCTTGCAAAGAAATGTCCTGAGAAGACAAATATTCGCTTCCAAAGAAATCACCCCAGAGCACAAAAAATTTGATTCCAAAGAAATGACTCCAGAGCACAGAAAACACGCTTCCAATGAAATCACCCCATACTTCAAAAAAATTCGCTTCCAACTAAATTGCCCCAGAACACAAAAAATTCGCTTCCAACGAAATCAACCCAGAACACAAAAAATTTGCTTCCATCGAAATCACCCGAGAACAGAAAAAATTCGTTTCTAACGAAATCACCCGGGAACACAAATATTAGCTTCCAATGAAATCATCCTAAAGCACAAAAAATTTGCTTCCAACGAAATCTCCTGAGAACACAAATATTCCCTTCCAAAGAAATTAACCCAGAGCACAAAAAATTCGCTTACAACGAATTTACCCAAGGCAAAAAAAAAAAAATTCACTTTCAACGAAATCACCTGAGAACACAAAAAATTCGCGTCCAACGAAATCAACCCAGAACACAAAAAATTCGCATCCAAAGAAATCACACAGAACATAAAAATTTCCCTTCCAACGAAATGACTCCAAAACACAGAAAACATGCTTCCAATGAAATCACCCAAGAGCACAAAAAATTTGCTTCCAACAAAATCAACCCAGAACACAAAAAATGTGCTTCTATCCAAATCACCCGAGAACAGAAAAAATTCGCTTCCAAAGAAATTACCCCAGAATAGATAAATTTACTTCCACCCAAATCAAGCCAGAGCACGAAAAATTCCCTTCCAAAAAAATCACCCGAGAACACAAATATTGGCTTCCAAAGAAATTACCCCAGAACGGAAAATTTTTACTTCCATCGAAATCCCCCAGAACACAAAAAATTCGCTTCCAACGAAATTCCCGCAGAGCACAAAAAATTGCTTCCAAAGAAATCACCCTAGAACACAAAAAATTCGCTTCCAACAAAATCACCCCAGAACACAAAAAATTTGTTTTCAAGGAAATGACTCCAATGCACAGAAAACATGCTTACAAAGAAATCACCCCAAAACACAAAAAATTTGCTTCCAACGTACTTAACCCAGAACACAAAAAATTTGCTTCCAACGACATGTACCCAGAACACAAGAAATTCGGGACCACCGAAATCACCCGAGAATACAAAAAAATTCGCTTCCAATGAAATTACCCATACTTCAAAAATTTGCTTCCATCGAAATCACCTTAAAACACAAAAAAATAGCTTCCAACTAAAATACCCCAGAACACAAGAAATTCGCTTCCAACGAAATCACCCCAAAGCACAAAATATTCGCTTCCAAAGAAACGACTCCAGAGCACAGAAAACACGCTACAAACGAAATGACCCCCTACTTCAAAAATTTGCTTCCATCGAAAAAACTGGAGAACACAAAAAATTCTCTTCCAACGATATTACCCCAGAAGACAAAAAATTCTTTTCCAACGAAATCTCCTGAGAACACAAATTTTCGCTTCCAAAAATATCATCCCAGAGCACAAAATATTCGCTTCCAACGAAATCACCCTAGAACGCAAAAATTCCCTTTCAACGAAATCACGCGAGAACACAAAAAATTCGCTTCAAACGAAATCACCCCAGAGGACAAAAAATTCGCTTCCAACGAAGTGACTCCAGAGCACAGAAAACACGCTTCCAACGAAATGACCCCGTATTTCAAAAATTTGCTTCCATCGAAAAAACCGGAGAACACAAAAAATTCTCTTCCAACGATATTACCCCAGAAGACAAAAAATTCGCTTCCAATGAAATCACCTGGGAACACAAATATTCGCTTTCAACGAAATCACCAGAGAACACAAAAAATTTGCTTCCATAGAAATCACCCCAGAGCACAAAAAATTGGCTTCCAACAAATGACTCCAGAGCAATGAAAACACGCTTCCAACGAAATGACCCCCTACTTCAAAAATTTGCTTCAATTGAAAAATCCAGAGAACACAAAAAATTCGCTTCCAACAAAATCACACCAGAGCACAAAAAATTTGCTTCCAAAGAAATGACTCCAGAGCACAGAAAACACGCTTCCAACTAAAGCCCTCCTGAGCACAAAAAATTTGCTTCCAACAAAATCACCCTAGAACATAAAAAATTCGATTTCAACGAAATCACCGCAAAACACAAAAATTCACATCCAACGAAAAGACTCCAGAGCACAGAAAACACACTTCCAACGAAATGACCCCCTACTTGAAAAATTTTCTTCCATCGGAAAAATCAGCGAACACAAAAAATTAGCTTCCAATGAAATTACCTCAAAAGACAAAAAATTAGCTTGCAACGAAATCTCCTGAGAACACAAATATTTGCTTCCGACCAAATCAAGCAAAAACACAAATATTCGCTTCCAACGAAATCACCGAAGAACAGAAAAAATTCGCATCCAACGAAATTACCCCAGAATAGAAAAAAATTACTTCCAACCAAATCAACCCAGAGCACAAAAAATTCCCTTCCAACAAAATCACCCAGGAACACAAATATTGGCTTCCAACAAAATCACCCAAGAACACAAAACTTTGCTCCCAAAGAAATCACCGCAGAACACAAAAATTTCGCTTCCAACGAAATGACTCCAGAACACAGAAAAAATGCTACCAACGAAATCACCCGAAAACACAAAAAAATTCGTTTCCAACGAAATCATCCTAGAACACAAAAAATTCGCATCCAATGAAATGACTCCAGAGCACAGAAAACACGGTTCCAATGAAATGACCCCAGAAAACAAAAATTTCGATTCCATCGAAATCACCGCAAAAGACAAAAATTCACATCCAATAAAAAGACTCCAGAGCACAGAAAACACGCTTCCAACGAAATGACCCCCTATTTCAAAAATTTGTTTCATTCGAAAAAACCGGAGACACAAAGAATTCGCCTCCAACGAAATCACCCCAGAACACAAAAAATTCGCTTCCAACAAAATCACCCCAGAACAAAATCTTTTTCTTTCAACGAAATCACCCCAGAGCTCAAAAAATTCGATTACAACAAAATTACCCCAGAATACAAGAAATACTCTTCCAACAAAATCGCCCCAGAGCACAAAAAATTCGTTTCCAACGAAATCACCCTGGAACACAAAAAATTGGCTTTCTACAAAATCACCCGAGAACACAAAAAAATTTGCTTCCAATGAAATTACCCCAGAACACAAAAAATTCGCTTCCAACGAAATCACCCCAGAGCACAAAAAATTTGCTTCCAACGAAATGACTCCATAGCTAGAAAACACGCTTCGAACGAAATGACCCCCTATTTCAAACATTTGCTTCCATCGAAATCACCCGAGAACACAAAAAATTCGCTTCCAATGAAATCTCCCCAGAACATAAAACATTCGCTTCCAACGAAATGACTCCTGAGCATAGAAAACACGCTTCTAAGGAAATCACCCCATACTTAAAAATATTCTCGTCCAACGAAATTATCCCAGAGCAGAAAACATTTGCTTCCAACGAAATCACCCCAAAGCACAAAAAATTCGCTTCCAACAAAATCACCCTAAAGCACAAAAAATTCGATATCAACGAAATCATCCTAGAACACAAAAAATTCCCTTTCAACGAAATTACCCCAGGAGAGAAAAAAATTGCTTCTATCGTAGTCACCACAGAGCACGAAATATTCATTCCCAATGTTATCACACCAGAACACAAAAAATTAGCTTCCAACGAAATTAACCCTGAAGAGAAAAAATTCGCTTCAAACAAAATCACCAGACAGCACAAAAAATTCGCTTCCAACTAAATACCCAAGAACAAAAAAATTCGCTTCCAACGATATTACCCCAGAAGAAAAAAAATTCGCTTCCAACGAAATCTCCTGAGAACACAAATATTCGCTTCCAAAGAAATCACCCTTCGCACAAAATATTCACTTCCAACGAAATCACCCTAGAACACAAAAAATTCTCTTTCAACGAAAACACCCGAGAACAAAAAAAATTCGCTTCCAACGAAATCACCACAGAGCACAAAAAATTAGCTTCCAACGAAATGACTCCAGAGCACAGAAAACACGCTTCCAAAGAAATGACCCCAGAACACAAAAAATTCACTGCCAACAAAATCACCTAGAACACAAAAAATTTGCTTTCAACGAAATCACCCGAGAAAAAAAATTCACTTCCAACGTAATCACCACAGAGCACAAAAAATTCGCTTCCCGTAAAATGACCCTATAACATAAAAAATTCGCTTCAATCAAAATCACCAGAGAAGACAAAATATGCGCTTCCAACCAAATACCTCAGAGCGCAAAAAAATTGCTTACAACGAAATCACCCTGGAACATAAAAAATTCGCTTTCAACAAAATGAACAGGGGATACAAAAAATTCGCTTCCAACGAAATCACCCCAGAGCACAAAAAATTTGCTTCCAAAGAAATCACCCCAGAGTACAAAAATTCCCTTCCAACAAAATCACCCAAGAACACAAATATTGGCTTCCATTGAAATCACCCCAGAACACAAAAATTTCGCTTCCAACGAAATGACTCCAGAGCACAGAAAACACGCTTCCATCGAAAAACCGGAGAACATAAAAAATTCGCTTCCACTGAAATTATCCCAGAACACAAAAAATTCTCTTGCAACGAAATTTTCTGAGAACACAAATATTCACTTCCAACGAAATCACCCCAGAACAAAAAAATTCGCTTCCAACGAAATGACTCCAGAGCACAGAAAACACGCTTCCAACAAAATGACCCCCTACTTCAAAAATTCGCTTCCATCGAAAAAACCGGAGAACACAAAAATACGCTTCCAAAGAAATTACCCCAGAACACAAAAAATTTGCTTGGAAGGAAATCTCCTGAGAACACAAATATTCGCTTCCAAAGTAATCACCCCAGAGAACAAAAAAATTTGCTTGCAACGCAATCTTCTGAGAACACATATATTCGCTTCCAACGAAATCACCCCAGAACACAAAAAATTCACTTCCAATGAAATGACTCAAGATCACAGAAAACACGCTTCCAACGAAACGACCCCCTAATTCAAAAATTTGCTTCCATCGAAAAAACCGGAGAACATAAAAAATTCGCTTCCAAAGAAATGACTCCAGAGCACAGAAAACACGCTTCCAATGAAATGACCCCAGAAAACAAAAATTTCACTTCCAACGAAATCACCCTAGAACACAAAAAATTCGCTTCCAACGAAATCATCCTAGAACACAAAAAATTCGCATCCAACGAAATGACTCCAGAGCACAGAAAGCACGCTTCCAATGAAATGACCCCAGAAAACAAAAATTTCGCTTCCATCGTAATCACCGCAAAACACAAAAATTCACATCCAACGAAAAGACCCAGAGCACAGAAAATATGCTTTCAACGAAATGACCCCCTATTTCAAAAATTTGCTTCATTCAAAAAAACCGGAGACACAAAGAATTCGCCTCCAACGAAATCACCCCAGAACACAAAAAATTTGCTTCCAAAAAATTACTCTAGAGAACAGAAAACACCCTACCTACGAAAGAAACCCATACTTCAAAAAAATTCGCTTCCAACAAAATCACCCCAGAACAAAATCTTTTCCTTTCAACGAGATCACCCCAGAGCACAAAAAATTCAATTACAACGAAATTACCCCAGAACACAAGACACACTCTTCCAACAAAATCACCCCAGAGCACAAAAAATTCATTTCCAACGAAATTACCCCAGAACACAAAAAATTCGCTTCCAACGAAATCACCCAAGAGCACAAAAAATTTGCTTCCAACGAAATGACTCCATAGCTAGAAAACATGCTTCGAACAAAATGACCCCCTACTTCAAACATTTGCTTCCATCGAAATCACCCGAGAACACAAAAAATTCGCTTCCAATGAAATCTCCCCAGAACATAAAACATTCACTTCCAACGAAATGACTCCTGAGCACAGAAAACACGCTTCTAACGAAATCACCCCATACTTAAAAATATTCTCGTCCAACGAAATTATCCCAGAGCAGAAAACATTTGCTTCCAACGAAATCACCCCAGAGTACAAAAAATTCGATTGCAACGAAATCACCCTAAAGCACAAAAAATTCGATATCAACGAAATCATCCTAGAACACAAAAAATTCCCTTTCAACAAAATTACCCCAGGATAGAAAAAATTTGCTTCTATCGTAGTTACCACAGAGCACGAAATATTCGTTCCCAATGTAATCACACCAGAACAAAAAAAATTCACTTCCAACGAAATCACGCTAGAACACAAAAAATTAGCTTTTACAACGAAATCACCCGAGAACACAAAAAATTCGCTTCCAATGAAATCACCCCAGAGCACCAAAAATTCGCTTGCAATGAAATCTCCTGAGAACATAAATGTTCGCTTCCAACGAAAGGACTCCAGAGCACAGAAAACACGCTTCCAACGAAATCACCCCAAAACACAAAACATTGTCTTCTAACGTAATTACATCAGAACACAAACATTCGCTTCCAAAGATATCATCCCAGAGCACAAAAAATTCGCTTCCAAAGAAATTACCCCAGAACACAAAAAATTCGCTTCCAAAGAAATTACCCCAGAACACAAAAAATTCTTTTCAACGAAATCTCCTGAGAACACAAATATTCGCTTCCAAGGAAATCATCCCAGAGCACAAAAAAATTCGCTTTCTATGAAATCAACCTAGAACACAAAAAATTCCCTTTCAACGAAATCATCTGATAACACAAAAAATTCATGTCCAGCGAAATTATCACAGAACAGAAAAAATTCTCTTCCAACGAAAATTAGCTTTCAATGAAATCACACCAGAGCACAAAAAATTCCCTTCGAACGAAATGACTCCATCGAAAAACCGGAGAACATAAAAAATTCGCTTCCCACGAAATTACCCCAGAACACAAAAAATTCGCTTGCAAGGAAATCTTCTGAGAACACAAATATTCGCTTCCAACGAAATCACCCCAGAACACAAAAAATTCGCTTCCAATGAAATCACCCCAGAGCACAAAAAATTCGCTTGCAATGAAATCTCCTGAGAACATAAATGTTCGCTTCCAACGAAAGGACTCCAGAGCACAGAAAACACGCTTCCAATGAAATCACCCCAAAACACAAAACATTGTCTTCTAACGTAATTACATCAGAACACAAACATTCGCTTCCAAAGATATCATCCCAGAGCACAAAAAATTCGCTTCCAAAGAAATTACCCCAGAACACAAAAAATTCTTTTCAACGAAATCTCCTGAGAACACAAATATTCGCTTCCAAGGAAATCATCCCAGAGCACAAAAAAATTCGCTTTCTATGAAATCAACCTAGAACACAAAAAATTCCCTTTCAACGAAATCATCTGATAACACAAAAAATTCATGTCCAGCGAAATTATCACAGAACAGAAAAAATTCTCTTCCAACGAAAATTAGCTTTCAATGAAATCACACCAGAGCACAAAAAATTCCCTTCGAACGAAATGACTCCATCGAAAAACCGGAGAACATAAAAAATTCGCTTCCCACGAAATTACCCCAGAACACAAAAAATTCGCTTGCAACGAAATCTTCTGAGAACACATATATTTGCTTCCAACGAAATCACCCCAGAACATAAAAAATTCGCTTCCAATAAAATGACTCCAGAGCACAGAAAACACGCTTCCAACGAAATGACCCCCTAATTCCAAAATTTGCTTCCATCGAAAAAACCGGAGAACATAAAAAATTCGCTTCCAACGAAATGACTCCAGAGCACAGAAAACACACTTCCAATGAAATGACCCCAGAAAACAAAAATTTCGCTTCCAACGAAATCACCCTAGAACATAAAAAATTCGCTTCCATCGAAATCACCGCAAAACACAAAAATTCACCTTCAATGAAAAGACTCCAAAGCACAGAAAACACGCTTCCAACGAAATGACCCCCTACTTGAAAAATATTCTTCCATCGAAACAACCAGCGAACACAAAAAATTAGCTTCCAATGAAATTACACCAAAACACAAAAAATTAGCTTGCAACGAAATCTCCTGAGAACGCAAATATTCGCTTCCGACGAAAACTGAAGAACACAAAAAATTCGCATCCAAAAAAATTAACCCAGAATAGAAAAAAATTACTTCCAACCGAATCAACCCAGAGCACAAAAAATTCCCTTCCAACAAAATCACCCAAGAACACAAATATTGGCTTCCAACGAAATTACCCCAGAACTGAATAAAATCACCTGAGTACGCATATATTTTATAACAACGAAATTACCCCAGAACAGAAAAAATTTGCTTCCATCGAAATCACCCCAGAACACAAAAATTTCGCTTCCATCGAAATCACCCCAGAACACAAAACTTTGCTTCCAAAGAAATCACCCCAGAACACAAAAATTCGCTTCCAACAAAATCACCCCAGAACACAAAAAATTTGCTCCCAAAGAAATCACCGCAGAACACAAAAATTTCGCTTCCAACGAAATGACTCCAGAACACAGAAAAAACGCTACCAACGGAATCCCTCGAGAACACAAAAAATTCGCTTCCAACGAAATCATCCTAGAACACAAAAAATTCGCATCCAATGAAATGACTCCAGAGCACAGAAAACACACTTCCAATGAAATGACCCCAGAAAACAAATATTTCGCTTCCATCGAAATCACCGCAAAACACAAAAATTCACATCGAACGAAAAGACTCCAGAACACAGAAAAAACTCTACCAAAGAACTCACCCGAGAACACAAAAAATTTGCTTCCAACGAAATCATCCTAGAACACAAAAAATTCGCATCCAACGAAATGACTCCAGAGCACAGAAAACACGCTTCCAGTGAAATGACCCTAGAAAACAAAAATTTCGCTTCCATCGAAATCACCGAAAAACACAAAAATTCACGTCCAACGAAAAGACTCCAGAGCACGTAAAAAAACACGCTTCCAACGAAATGACCCCCTATTTCAAAAATTTGCTTCATTCGAAAAAACCGGAGACACAAAGAATTCGCCTTCCACGAAATCACCCCAGAACACAAAAAATTCGCTTCCAACGATATTACCCCAGAAGAAAAAAAATTTGCTTCCAACGAAATCTCCTAAGAACACAAATATTCGCTTCCAAAGAAATCACCCTTAGCACAAAAAAATTTGCTTCCAAAGAAATCACCCCAGAGTACAAAAATTCCCTTCCAACAAAATCACCCAAGAACACAAATATTGGCTTCCAACGAAATCACCCCAGAACACAAAAAATTCGCTTCTAACGAAATCACCCTAGAACACAAAAATTCCCTTTCAAAGAAATCACCCGAGAACAAAAAAAAAATTCGCTTCCAATGAAATCACCCCAGAGAACAAAAATTTCGCTTCCAATGAGTTGACTCCAGAGCACAGAAAACACGCTTCCAAAGAAATGATCCCCTACTTCAAAAATTTGCTTCCATCGAAAAGACAGGAGAACACAAAAAATTCTCTTCCAACAATATTACCCCAGAGACAAAAAATTCTTTTCCAACGAAATCTCGTGAGAACACAAATATTCGCTTCCAAAGATATCATCCCAGAGAACAAAAAATTCGCTTCCAACGAAATTACTCCAGAGCACAAAACATTCGTTTCCAACGAAATCACCCCAGAATACAAAAAAATTCGCTTCCAAAGAAATAACCCAAGAATATAAAAAATTCGCTTCCAAAGAAATAATCCAAGAATATAAAAAATTCGCTTCGATCAAAATCACCCTAGAACACAATAAATTCGATTCCAACGAAATTACCCCAGATTACAAGAAATTCCTTCCAACGAAATAACGCCAGAGCACAAAAAATTCCCTTCCAACGAAAGGACTCCAGAGCACAGAAAACACGAATCCAACGAAATGACCCCCTATTTCAAATATTTGCTTCCATGGAAATCACCTGAGAACACAAAAAATTCGCTTCCAACTAAATTACCCCAGAAGACAAAAATTTCTTTTCCAACGAAACCTCCTGAGAACACAAATATTCGCTTCCAACGAACTCACCCCAGAGCACAAAAAACTCGCTTCCAAAGAAATCACCCTAGAATATAAAAAATTCGCTTTCAACGATATCACCTGAGAATACAAAAAATTCGCTTCCAAAGAAATTACCCCAGAACACAAAAAATTCGCTTGCAATGAAATCTCCTGAGAACACAAATATTCGTTTCCAATGAAATCACCCAGAGAACAAAAAAGTCGATTCCAACGAAATGACTCCAGGGCACAGAAAGCACGCTTCCAACGAAATTACCCCCTACTTCAAAAATTTGTTTCCATCGAAATCACCTGAGAACACAAAAAATTCACTTCCAACGAAATCACCCCAGAACACAAAAAATTCGCTTGCAACGAAATCTCCTGAGAACACAAATATTCGCTTCCAGCGAAATCACACCAAAGCACAAAAAATTCGCATCCAACGAAATGACTCCAGAGCACAGAAAACACGCTTGCAACGAAATGACCCCGACTTCAAAAATTTGCTTCCTTCGAATAAACCGGAGAACACAAAAAATTCCCTTCCAACGAGATTACCCCAGAAGACAAAAAATTCTTTTCCAATGAAATCTCCTGAGAACACAAATATTCGCTTCCAACGAAATCACTCCAGAACAAAAAAAATTCGCTTCCAGCGAAATTACTCCAGAGCACAGAAAACATGCTTTCAACAAAATGATCTCATACTTCAAAAATTTGCTTCCTTCGAAATCACCAGAGAACACAAAAAATTCGCTTCCAACGAAATGACTCCAGAGCACAGAAAACAGGCTTCCAATGAAATGACCCCCTACTTAGAAAATTCGCTTCCATCGAAAAAACCGGAGAACACAAAAATACGCTTCCAACGAAATTACCCCAGAACACAAAAAATTCGCTTCCAACGAAATCTCCTGAGAACACAAATATTCGCTTCCAAAGCAATCACCCCAGAGCACAAAAAATTCCCTTTCAACGAAATCTTCTGAGAACACATATATTCGCTTCCAACGAAATCACCCCAGAACACAAAAAATTTGCTTCCAATGAAATGACTCAAGATCACAGAAAACACGCTTCCAATGAAATGACCCCCTATTTCAATAATTTGCTTCCATTGAAAAAACCAGAGAACACAAAAAATTAGCTTCCTTCGAAATTACCCCAGAACACAAAAAATAGGCTTCCAACGAAATGACTCCAGAGCACAGAAAACAAGCTTCCAACGAAATGATCCCATACTTCAAAAATTTGCTTCCATTGAAATAATCTGAGAACACAAAAAATTCGCTTCCAACCAAATTACCTCAGAAGACAAAAATTTCTTTTCCAACGAAATCTCCTGAGGACACAAATATTTGTTTCCAATGAAATCACCCCAGAGCACAAAAAACTCGTTTCCAACGAAATGATTCCAGGGCTCAGAAAACACGCTTCCAAAGAAATGACCCCCTACTTCAAAAATTTGCTTCCATCGAATAAACCAGAGAACACAAAAAATTCTCTTCCAACGAGATTACCCCAGAAGACAAAAAATTCTTTTCCAACGAAATCTCCTGAGAACACAAATATTCGCTTCCAAAGAAACCATCCCAGAGCACAAAAAATTCGCTTCCAACAAAAGCCCCCGATAACACAAAAAATTCACGTCCAAAGAAATTATCACAGAACAGAAAAAAATTTGCTTCCATCGAAATCACCCCAGAATAAAAAAAATTTTCTTCCAACGAAATCACGCTACAACACAAAAAATTACCTTTTTCAACGAAATCACCCGAAAACACAAAATTTCCTTTCAAAGAAATCACCCGAGAACACAAAAAATTCGTTTCCAATGAAATCACCCCAGAACACAAAAAATTCGCTTGCAATGAAATCTCCTGAGAACACAAATATTCGCTTCCAACGAAATCGTCCCAGAGCACAAAAGATTCGCTTCCAACGAAACCACCCTAGAACGCAAAAATTCCCTTTCAATGAAATCACCCGAGAACACAAAAAATTCGCTTCCTACGAAATCACCCCAGAACACAAAAAGTTCCCTTCCAACGAAAGGACTCCAGAGCACAGAAAACAAGCTTCCAACGAAATGACCCCCTACTTAAAAAATTCGCTTCCATCGATAAAACTAGAGAACACAAAAATACGCTTCCAACGAAATTACCCCAGAACACAAATAATTCGCTTGCAACGAAATCTCCTGAGAACACAAATATTCGCTTCCAAAGAAATCACCCCAGAGCACAAAAAATTCGCTTTCAACGAAATCTTCTGAGAACACATATATTCGCTTCCAACGAAATTACCCCAGAACACAAAAAATTCGCTTCCAACGAAATTTTCTGAGAACACAAATATTCGCTTCCAACGAAATCACTCCAGAACAAAAAAAATTCGCTTCCAGCGAAATTACTCCAGAGCACAGAAAACATGCTTTCAACAAAATGATCTCATACTTCAAAAATTTGCTTCCTTCGAAATCACCAGAGAACACAAAAAATTCGCTTCCAAAAAAATGACTCCAGAGCACAGAAAACACGCTTCCAACGAAATGACCCCCTACTTAAAAAATTCGCTTCCATCGAAAAAACCGGAGAACACAAAAAATACGCTTCCAACGAAATTTCCCCAGAACACAAAAAATTCGCTTGCAACGAAGTCTCCTGAGAACACAAATATTCGCTTCCAAAGCAATCACCCCAGAGCACAAAAAATTCGCTTTCAACGAAATATTCTGAGAACACATATATTCGCTTCCAACGAAATCACCCCAGAACACAAAAAATTCGCTTCCAATGAAATGACTCCAGATCACAGAAAACACGCTTCCAATGAAATGACCCCCTATTTCAATAATTTGCTTCCATTGAAAAAACCAGAGAACACAAAAAATTAGCTTCCTTCGAAATTACCCCAGAACACAAAAAATAGGCTTCCAACGAAATGAATCCAGAGCACAGAAAACAAGCTTCCAACGAAATGATCCCATACTTCAAAAATTTGCTTCCATTGAAATAATCTGAGAACACAAAAAATTCGCTTCCAACGAAATTACCTCAGAAGACAAAAATTTCTTTTCCAACGAAATCTCCTGAGGACACAAATATTTGTTTCCAATGAAATCACCCCAGAGCACAAAAAAACTCGTTTCCAACGAAATGATTCCAGGGCTCAGAAAACACGCTTCCAACGAAATGACCCCCTACTTCAAAAATTTGCTTCCATCGAATAAACCAGAGAACACAAAAAATTCTCTTCCAACGAGATTACCCCAGAAGACAAAAAATTCTTTTCCAACGAAATCTCCTGAGAACACAAATATTCGCTTCCAAAGAAACCATCCCAGAGCACAAAAAAATTCGCTTCCAACAAAAGCCCCCGATAACACAAAAAATTCACGTCCAAAGAAATTATCACAGAACAGAAAAAAATTTGCTTCCATCGAAATCACCCCAGAATAAAAAAAATTTTCTTCCAACGAAATCACGCTACAACACAAAAAATTACCTTTTTCAACGAAATCACCCGAAAACACAAAATTTCCTTTCAAAGAAATCACTCGAGAACACAAAAAATTCGCTTCCAATGAAATCACCCCAGAACACAAAAAATTCGCTTGCAATGATATCTCCTGAGAACACAAATATTCGCTTCCAAAGAAATCGTTCCAGAGCACAAAAGATTCGCTTCCAACGAAATCACCCTAGAACGCAAAAATTCCCTTTCAATGAAATCACCCGAGAACACAAAAAATTCGCTTCCTACGAAATCACCCCAGAACACAAAAAGTTCCCTTCCAACGAAAGGACTCCAGAGCACAGAAAATAAGCTTCAAAAGAAATGACCCCCTACTTAAAAAATTTGCTTCCAACGAAAAACCGGAGAACAAAAAAATTCGCTTCCAAAGAAATTACCCCAGAACACAAAAAATTCGCTTGCAACAAAATTTTCTGAGAACACAAATATTCGCTTCCAACGAAATCACCCCAGAACAAAAAAATTGGCTTGCAATGAAATTTTCTGAGAACACAAATATTCGCTTCCAACGAAATCACCCCAGAACACAAAAAATTCGCTTCCAACGAAATTACTCCAGAGCACAGAAAACATGCTTTCAACAAAATGATCTCATACTTCAAAAATTTGCTTCCATCGAAATCACCAGAGAACACAAAAAATTCGCTACCAAGGAAATGACTCCAGAGCACAGACAACACGCTTCAAACGAAATGACCCCCTACTTAAAAAATTCGCTTCCATCGATAAAACTGGAGAACACAAAAATACGCTTCCAACGAAATTACCCCAGTCCACAAATAATTCGCTTGCAACGAAATCTCCTGAGAACACAAATATTCGCTTCCAAAGAAATCACCCCAGAGCACAAAAAATTCGCTTTCAACGAAATCTTCTGAGAACACATATATTCGCTTCCAACGAAATCACTCCAGAACACAAAAAATTCGCTTCCAATGAAATGACTCCAGATCACAGAAAACACGCTTCCAATGAAATGACCCCCTATTTCAATAAGTTTCTTCCATTGAAAAAACCGGAGAACACAAAACATTAGCTTCCAACGAAATTACCCCAGAACACAAAAAATAGGCTTCCAACGAAATGACTCCAGAGCACAGAAAACAAGCTTCCAACGAAATGATCCCATACTTCAAAAATTTGCTTCCATCGAAAAACCAGAGAACATAAAAAAGTTGCTTCCAAAGAAATAACCCCAGAACACTAAAAATTTGCTTGCAACGAAATTTTCTGAGAACACAAATATTCGCTTCCAACGAAATCACCCCAGAACACAAAAACTTCGCTTCCAACGAAATTACTCCTGAGCACAGAAAACACGCTTCCAACGAAATAATCCCTTACTTCAAAAATTTGCTACCATCGATAACACCCGAGAACACAAAAAATTCGCTTCCAACGAAATGACTCCAGAGCACAGAAAACACACTTCCAACGAAATGACCCCTACTTAAAAAATTCGCTTCCATCGAAAAAACCGGAGAACACAAAAATACGCTTCCAACGAAATTACCCCAGAACACAAAAATTCCCTTTCAACGAAATCACCCGAGAACACAAAAAATTCGCTTCCAACGAAATCACCCCAGAGAACAAAAAATCGCTTCCAACGAAAACACCCTAGAACATAAAAAATTCGCTTCCATCGAAATCACCACAGAAGCCAAAAAATTCGCTTCCAACCAAATCACCCCAGAGCAGAAAAATATTCACTTCCAACGAAATCACCCTAGAACATAAAAAATTCGCTTTCAACGAAATCACCCAGGAACACAAAAAATTCGCTTCCAACAAAATCACCCCAGGGCACGAAAAACTCGCTTCCAAAAAAATGATTCCAGAGCACAGAAAACACGCTTCCAAAGATATGACCCCATACTTCAAAAATTTGCTTCCATCGAAATCACCTGAGAACACAAAAAATTCGCTTCCAACGAAATTAACCCTGAACACAAAAAATTTGCTTGCAACGAAATCACCCCAGAAGACAAAAAGCTCGCTTCCTACGAAATGACTCCTTAGCACAGAGAACACACTTCCAATGAAATGACCCCCTACTTCAAATATTTGCTTCCACCGAAAAGACCAGAGAACACAAAAAATTCTCTTACAAAGATATTACCCCAGAAGACAAAAAATTCTTTTCCAACAAAATCTCCTGAGAGCACACATATTCGCTTCCAAAGATATCATTCCAGAGCACAAAAAATTCGCTTCGAACGAAATCACCCTAGAGTACGAAAAATTCACTTCCAAAGAAATGACTCCAGAGCACTGAAAACATGCTTCCAACGATATGACCCCATATTTCAAAAATTTGCTTCCATCGAAATCATCCGAGAACACAAAAATTTCGCTTCCAACGAAATTACCCCAGAACACAAAAAAATCGCTTCCGACGAAATTTCCTGGGAACACAATATCTGCTTCCAAAAAATCATCACAGAGCACAAAAAAATTCGCTTCCAACGAAATCACCCTAGAACACAAAAAATTCCCTTTCAACGAAATCACCCGAGAACACAAAAAATTCACGTCCAACGAAATTACCACAGAACAGAAATAATTTGCTTCCATCGAAATCACCCCAGAACACAAAAAATTCGCTTCTAATGAAATCACGCCAGAACACAAAAATTAGCTTTCAATGAAATCACCCGAGAACACAAAAAATAGGCTTCCAACGAAATCACCCCAGAGCACAAAAAATTCGCTTCCAATGAAATGACTCCAGAGCACAGAAAACAGGCTTCCAAAGAAATGACCCCAGAACGCAAAAAATTCCCTTTCAACGAAATCACCCGAGAACACAAAAAATTCACTTCCAACGAAATCACCACAGAGTACAAACAATTCGCTTCCAACGAAATGACTCCATAGCACAGAAAACATGCTTCCAACGAAATGACACACTATTTCAAAACTTGCTTCCATGGAAAAGACCGAAGAACACAAAAAAATTCTCTTCCAACGATATTACTCCAGAAGACAAAAAATTCTTTTCCAATGAAAACTCCTGAGAACACAAATATTCGCTTTCAAAGATATCATCCCAGAGCACAAAAAATTCACTTCCAACGAAATCACCCTAGAACATAAAAAATTGGCTTCCATCGAAATAACCACAGAAGACAAAAAATTCCCTTCTAACCAAATCACACCAGAGCACAAAAAATTCACTTCCAACGTAACAACCCTAGAACATAAAAAATTCGCTTTCAACGAAATCACCCGAGAATAGAAAAAATTCGCTTCCAAAGAAATCACCCGAGAATAGAAAAAATTCGCTTCCAACGAAATCACCCCAGAGCACAAAAAATTCACTGCCAAAGAAATAACTCCAGAGCGCAGAGAACACGCTTCCAACGAAATGACCCTCTACTTAAAAAATTTGCTTCCATCGAAAAACCGGAGAACACAAAAAATTTGCTTCCAACGAAATTACCCCAGAACACAAAAAATTCGATTCCAACGTAATTACCCAAGAAAACAAAAAATGCGCTTCCAACGAAATCACCCTAGAACACAAAAAATTCCCTTTAAATGAAATCACCCGAGAACACAAAAAATTTGCTTCCAACGAAATCACTCCAGAGCACCAAAAATTCTCTTCCAACCAAGTGACTCCAGAGCACAAAAAACAGGCTTCCAACGAAATCACTCCAGAACACAAAAAATTTGCTTCCATCGAAAATACCCTAGAACACAAAAAATTCGCTTCCAACGGAATTACCCCAGAACACAAAAAATTCGCTTCCAACGAAATCACCCAGAACACAAAAAATTAGCTTCCAAAGAAATCACCCCAGAGCACAAATAATTCACTTCCATCGAAATGACTCCAGAACACAGAAAACACGCTTCCAACTAAATGACCCCAGAACACTAAAAATTTGCGGCCAAAGAAATCACCCGAGAACACAAAAAATTCGCTTCCAACGAAATGACTACAGAGCACAGAAAACAATGTAGCAATGAAATGACCCGAGAACACAAAAAAATTCACTTTCAATGAAATCACCTGAGAACAAAAGAATTCACGTCCAACGAAATTACCCCAGAATAGAAAAAATTTGCTTCCGACGAAATCACCCAAGAGCACAAAAAATTGGCTTCCAACGAAATGATTCCAGAGCACAGAAAACACGCTTCCAATGAAATGATGCCAGAACACTAAAAATTTCCTTTCAATGAAATCACCCGAGAACACAAAAAATTTGCTTCCAAAGTAATTACCCCAGAAAACAAAAAATGCGCTTCCAACGAAATCACCCTAGAACACAAAAAATTCCCTTTAAATGAAATCATCCGAGAACACAAAAAATTTGCTTCCAACGAAATCACTCCAGAGCACCAAAAATTCTCTTCCAACCAAGTGACTCCAGAGCACAGAAAACATGATTCCAACAAAATGACCCCCTACTACAAAAATTTGCTTCCATCGAAAAAACCGGAGAACACAAAAAATTCGCTTCCAACAAAATTTCCACAGAACACAAAAAATTCGCTACCAACGAAATCACCCCAGAACACAAAAAATTCGCTTCCAACGAAATGACTCCAGAGCACAGAAAAAAGGCTTCCAAAGAAATGAGCCCAGAACACAAAAAATTCCCTTTCAACGAAATCACCTGAGAACACAAAAAATTCACTTCCAACGAAATCACCACAGAGTACAAGAAAATCGCTACCAACGAAATGACTCCAGAGCACAGAAAACATGCTTCCAACGAAATGACACACTCTTTCAAAATTTGCTTCCATCGAAAAGACCGGAGAACAGAAAAAATTCTCTTCCAACGATATTACCCCAGACGACAAATAATTCTTTTCCAACGATAACTCCTGAGAACACAAATATTCGCTTCCAAAGATATCATCCCAGAGCACAAAAAATTCACTTCCAACGAAATCACCCAAGAACACAAAAATTCCCTTTCAACGAAATCACCCGAGAACACAAAAAATTCGCTTCCAACGAAATGACTCGAGAGGACAGAAAACAATGTAGCAATGAAATGACCCAAGAACACAAAAAATTCGCTTCCAAAGAAATCACCCTAGAACATAAAAATTGGCTTCCATCGAAATAACCACAGAAGACAAAAAATTCCCTTCCAATAAATCACCCCAGAGCACAAAAAATACGCTTCCAAAGAAATCACCCTAGAACATAAAAAATTCGCTTTCAACGAAATCACCCGAGAATAGAAAAAATTCGCTTCCAACAAAATCACCCCAGAGCACAAAAAATTCACTGCCAAAGAAATGACTCCAGAGCACAGAAAACACGCTTTCAACGAAATGACCCTCTACTTAAAAAATTTCCTTCCATCGAAAAAACCGGAGAACACAATAAATTCGCTTCCAACAAAATTACCCCAGAACACAAAAAATTCGCTTGCAACGAAATATCCTGAGAACACAAATATTAGCTTCCAATCAAATCACCCCAGAGCACAAAAAATTCGCTTCCAACGAAATCACCCCAGAACACAAAAAATTCGATTCCAACGAAATGACTCCAGAGCACAGAAAACACGCTTCCAACGAAATGATACCATACTGCAAATATTTGCTTCAATCGAAAAAACCGGAGAAAACAAAAAATTCTCTTCCAACGATATTACCCAAGAAGACAAAATATTCGCTTCCAAAGAAATCTCCTGAGAACACAAATATTCGCTTCGAAAGAAATCATCCCAGAGCACAAAAAAATTCCCGTTCAACGAAATCACCCGAGAACACAAAAAATTCACGTCCAACGAAATTACCAGAGAAAAGAAAAAATTTGCTTCCATCGAAATCACCCCAGAATACAATAAATTCGCTTCCAACGAAATCACCCTACATCACAAAAAATTCGTTCCAACGAAATGACTCCAGAGCACAGAAAACACGCTTCGAACGAAATGATACCATACTTCAAAAATTTGCTTCCAACGAAATCACCCAAGAGCACAAAAAATTAGCTTCCAACGAAATGATTCCAGAGCACAGAAAACACACTTCCAATGAAATGATGCGAGAACACTAAAAATTTCCTTTCAATGAAATCACCCGAGAACACAAAAAAAATCACTTCCAACGTACTTACCCCAGGAAACAAAAAATGCGCTTCCAACGAAATCACCCTAGAACACAAAAAATTCCCTTTAAATGAAATCACCCGAGAACACAAAAAAATTCGCTTCTAACAAAATCAACCCAGAGCACCAAAAATTCGCTAACAACGAAATGACTCCAGAGCACAGAAAACACACTTCCAATGAAATGACCCCCTGCTTCAAAAATTTGCTTCCATCGAAAAAAACAGAGAAAACAAAATATTCTCTTCCAACGAAATTACCCCAGAACACAAAAAAATTCGCTTGCAACGAAATCACTCGAGAATAGAAAAAATTCGCTTCCAAAGAAATCACCCGAGAATAGAAAAAATTCGCTTCCAACGAAATCACCCCAGAGCACAAAAAATTCACTGCCAAAGGAATAACTCCAGAGCACAGAGAACACGCTTCCAACGAAATGACCCTCTACTTAAAAAATTTGCTTCCATCGAAAAACCGGAGAACACAAAAAATTTGCTTCCAACGAAATTACCCCAGAACACAAAAAATTCGATTCCAACGTAATTTACCCTAGAAAACAAAAAATGCGCTTCCAACGAAATCACCCTAGAACACAAAAAATTCCCTTTAAATAAAATCACCCGAGAACACAAAAAATTCGCTTCCAACAAAATCACTCCGGAGCACCAAAAATTCTCTTCCAACCAAGTGACTCCACAGCACAGAAAACATGCTTCCAACACCATGACCCCCTACTTCAAAAATTTGCTTCCATCGAAAAAACCGGAGAACACAAAAAATTCACTTCCAACAAAATTTCTACAGAACACGAAATATTCGCTTTCAACGAAATCACCCCAGAACACAAAAAATTCGCTTCCAACGAAATGACTCCAGAGCACAGAAAACAGGCTTCCAAAAAATGACCCCAGAACACAAAAAATTCCCTTTCAACGAAATCACCTGAGAACATAAAAATTCACTTCCAACGAAATCACCATAGAGTACAAAAAATTCGCTTCCAACGAAATGACTCCATAGCACAGAAAACATGCTTCCAACGAAATGACACACTATTTCAAAATTTGCTTCCATCGAAAAGACCGGAGAACACAAAAATTTCTCTTCCAACGATATTACCCCAGAAGACAAAAAATTCTTTTCCAATGAAAACTCCTGAGAACACAAATATTCGCTTCCAATGAAATCACCCCAGAGCACAAAAAATTCGCTTCCAACGAAATGACTCGAGAGGACATAAAACAATGTAGCAATGAAATGACCCAAGAACACAAAAAATTCGCTTCCAAAGAAATCACCCTAGAACATAAAAATTGGCTTCCATCGAAATAACCACAGAAGACAAAAAATTCCCTTCTAACCAAATCACCCCAGAGCACAAAAAATTCGCTTCCAACGAAATCACGCTACAACACAAAAAATTAGCTTTTTCAACGAAATCACCCGAAAACACAAAATTTCCTTCCAAAGAAATCACCCGAGAACACAAAAAATTCGCTTCAAATGAAATCACCCCAGAATACAAAAAATTCGCTTGCAATGAAATCTCCTGAGAACACAAATATTTGCTTCCAACGAAATCGTCCCAGAGCACAAAAGATTCGCTTCCAACGAAATCACCCTAGAACGCAAAAATTCCCTTTCAATGAAATCACCCGAGAACACAAAAAATTCGCTTCCTACGAAATCACGCCAGAACACAAAAAGTTCCCTTCCAACGAAAGGACTCCAGAGCACAGAAAATAAGCTTCCAACGAAATGACCACCTACTTAAAAAATTTGCTTCCATCGAAAAACCGGAGAACATAAAAAATTCGCTTCCAAAGAAACTACCCCAGAACACAAAAAAATCGCTTCCAACGAAATCTCCTGGGAACACAAATATTCGCTTTCAAAGAAATCATCCCAGAACACAAAAAATTCGCTTACAACAAAATCACCCGAGAACACAAAAAATTCCCTTTCAACGAAATCACCCGAGAACACAAAAAATTCCCTTTCAACGAAATCACCCGAGAACACAAAAAATTCACTTCCAACGAAATTACCACAGAACAGAAAATATTTGCTTCCATCGAAATAACCCCAGAACACAAAAAATTCGCTTCCAACGAAATCACGCTAGAACACAAAAAAATTAGCTTAAAATGAAATCACCCCAGAGCACAAAAAATTCCCTTCCAAGGAAATGACTCCAGAGCACATAAAACATGATTCCAACGAAATGACCCTCTACTTAAAAAATTTGCTGCCATCGAAAAACCGGAGAACATAAAAAATTCGCTTCCAAAGAAATTACCCCAGAACACAAAAAATTCGCTTGCAACGAAATTTTCTGAGAACACACATATTCGCTTTCAACGAAAGCACACCAGAATACAAAAAATTCGCTTCCAACGAAATGACTCCAGGGCACAGAAAACACGCTTACAATGAATTGACCCCATATTTGAAAAATTTGCTTCCATCGAAATCACCCGAGAACACAAAAAATTCGCTTCCAACGAAATTACCCGAGAACAGAATAAATTCGCTTCCAACGAAATCTCCTGGGAACACAAATATTCGCTTCCAAAGAAATCTTCCTAGAGCACAAAAAAATTCGCTTCCCACGAAATCACACTAGAACACAAAAATTAGCTTTCAATGAAATCACCCGAGAACACAAAAAATTGGCTTCCAACAAAATCCCCCCAGAGCACAAAAAATTCCCTTCCAACCAAATGACTCCAGAGCACAGAAAACACGATTCCAACGAAATGCCCCCCTACTTCAAAAATTTGCTTCCATCGAAAAACCAGAGAACATAAAAAAGTTGCTTCCAAAGAAATAACCCCAGAACACTAAAAATTTGCTTGCAACGAAATTTTCTGAGAACACAAATATTCGCTTCCAACGAAATCACCCCAGAACACAAAAACTTCGCTTCCAACGAAATTACTCCTGAGCACAGAAAACACGCTTCCAACGAAATAATCCCTTACTTCAAAAATTTGCTACCATCGATATCACCAGAGAACACAAAAAATTCGCTTCCAACGAAATGACTCCAGAGCACAGAAAACACACTTCCAACGAAATGACCCCCTACTTAAAAAATTCGCTTCCATCGAAAAAACCGGAGAACACAAAAAAACGCTTCCAACGAAATTACCCCAGAACACAAAAATTCCCTTTCAAAGAAATCACCCGAGAACACAAAAAATTCGCTTCCAACGAAATCACCCCAGAGCACAAAAAATCGCTTCCAACGAAAACACCCTAGAACATAAAAAATTCGCTTCCATCGAAATCACCACAGAAGCCAAAAAATTCGCTTCCAACCAAATCACCCCAGAGCAGAAAAATATTCACTTCCAACGAAATCACCCTAGAACATAAAAAATTCGCTTTCAACGAAATCACCCGAGAACACAAAAAATTCACTTCCAAAAAAATCACCCCAGGGCATGAAAAACTTGCTTCCAAAGAAATGATTCCAGAGCACAGAAAACACGCTACCAACGATATGACCCCATACTTCAAAAATTTGCTTCCATCGAAATCACCTGAGAACACAAAAAATTCGCTTCCAACGAAATTAACCCTGAACACAAAAAATTTGCTTGCAACGAAATCACCCCAGAAGACAAAAAGCTCGCTTCCTACGAAATGACTCCTTAGCACAGAGAACACGCTTCCAATGAAATGACCCCCTACTTCAAATATTTGCTTCCACCGAAAAGACCGGAGAACACAAAAAATTCTCTTTCAAAGACATTACCCCAGAAGACAAAAAATTCTTTTCCAATGAAATCTCCTGAGAACACAAATATTCTCTTCCAAAGATATCCTCCTAGAGCACAAAAAATTCGCTTCCAACGAAAACACGCCAGAGCACAAAAAATTCGCTTCGAACGAAATGTTTCCAGAGCACAGAAAACACGCTTCCAACGAAATGACCCCCTATTTCAAAAATTTGCTTCCATCGAAATCAACCGAGAACACAAAAAATTCTCTTCCAACGATATTACCCCAGAAGACAAAAAATTCTTTTCCAACAAAATCTCCTGAGAGCACACATATTCGCTTCCAAAGATATCATTCCAGAGCACAAAAAATTCGCTTCGAAAGAAATCATCATAGAGTACGAAAAATTCACTTCCAAAGAAATGACTCCAGAGCACTGAAAACATGCTTCCAACGATATGACCCCATATTTCAAAAATTTGCTTCCATCGAAATCATCTGAGAACACAAAAATTTCACTTCCAACGAAATTACCCCAGAACACAAAAAAATCACTTCCGACGAAATTTCCTGGGAACACAATATCTGCTTCCAAAGAAATCATCACAGAGCACAAAAAAATTCGCTTCCAACGAAATCACCCTAGAACACAAAAAATTCCCTTTCAACGAAATCACCCGAGAACACAAAAAATTCACGTCCAACGAAATTACCACAGAACAGAAAAAATTTGCTTCCATCGAAATCACCCCAGAACACAATAAATTCGCTTCCAACGAAATCACCCTAGAACAGAAAAACTCCCTTTAAACGAAATCACCCTAGATCACAAAAAATTCGTTCCAACGAAATGACTCCAGAGCACAGAAAACACGCTTCCAACGCAATCACCCCAGAGCACAAAAAAATTCCTTCCTACGAAATGACACCAGAACACAAAAAATTCCCTTTCAACGAAATCACCCTAGAACCCAAAAAAAATTACTTCCAATGAAATCACCCAAGAGCACAAAAAATTAGCTTCCAAAGAAATGATTCCAGAGCACAGAAAACATGCTTCCAATGAAATGATGCCAGAACACTAAAAATTTCCTTTCAATGAAATCACCCGAGAACACAAAAAATTCGCTTCCAAAGTAATTACCCCAGAAAACAAAAAATGCGCTTCCAACGAAATCACCCTAGAACACAAAAAATTCCCTTTAAATGAAATCACCCGAGAACACAAAAAATTCGCTTCCAACGAAATCACGCCAGAGCACAGAAAACAGGCTTCCAAAGGAATGACCCCAGAACACAAAAATTCCCTTTCAACGAAATCACCCGAGAACACAAAAAATTCACTTCCAACGAAATCACCACAGAGTACAAAAAATTCGCTACCAACGAAATGACTCCAGAGCACAGAAAACATGCTTCCAACGAAATGACACACTATTTCAAAATTTGCTTCCATCGAAAAGACCGGGGAACACAAAAAATTCTCTTCCAACGATATTACCCCAGAAGACAAAAAATTCTTTTCCAACGAAAACTCCTGAGAACACAAATATTCGCTTCCAAAGATATCATCCCAGAGCACAAGAAATTCGCTTCCAACGAAATCACCCAAGAACACAAAAATTCCCTTTCAACGAAATCACCCGAGAACACCAAAATATCGCTTCCAATGAAATCACCGAGAGCACAAAAAATTCGCTTCCAACGAAATGACTCGAGAGGACACAAAACAATGTAGCAATGAAATGACCTGAGAACACAAAAAATCGCTTCCAAAGAAATCACCCTAGAACATAAAAATTGGCTTCCGTCGAAATAACCACAGAAGACAAAAAATTCCCTTCTAACCAAATCACCCCAGAGCGCAAAAAATTCGCTTCCAACGAAATCACCCCAGAGCACAAAAAATTCGCTTGCAATGAAATATCCTGAGAACACAAATATTAGCTTCCAATCAAATCACCCCAGAGCACAAAAAATTCGCTTCCAACGAAATCACCCTAGAACAGAAAAACTCTCTTTAAATAAAATCACCCTAGATCACAAAAAATTCGCTTCCAACGAAATGACTCCAGAGCACAGAAAACACACTTCCAACGAAATGATACCATACTTCGAAAATTTGCTTCAATCGAAAAAACCGGAGAAAACAAAAATTCTCTTCCAACGATATTACCCCAGAAGACAAAATATTCGCTTCCAAAGAAATCTCCTGAGAACACAAATATTCCCTTCGAAAGAAATCATCCCAGAGCACAACAAAATTCCCGTTCAACGAAATCACCCGAGAACACAAAAAATTCACGTCCAACGAAATTACCACAGAACAGAAAAAATTTGCTTCCATCGAAATCACCCCAGAACACAATAAATTCGCTTCCAACGAAATCACCCTAGAACAGAAAAACTCCCTTTAAACGAAATCACCCTAGATCACAAAAAATTCGTTCCAACGAAATGACTCCAGAGCACAGAAAACACGCTACGAACGAAATGATACCATAGTTCAAAAATTTGCTTCCATCGAAATCACCCGAGAACAAAAAAATTCGCTTCAAACGAAATTACCCCAGAACACAAAAAATTCGCTTCCAACGAAATCACCCAGAGCACAAAAAATTCGCTTCCATCGAAATGACTCCAGAGCACAGAAAACACGCTTCCAACTAAATGACCCCAGAACACTAAAAATTCGCGGCCAAAGAAATCTCCCGAGAACACAAAAAATTCGCTTCCAACGTAATTACCCCAGAACAAAAAAATTCGCTTCCAACGAAATCAACCTTGAACACAAAAACTTCCCTTTGAACGAAATCACCCAAGAACAAAAAAATTCGCTTCCAACGAAATCACCCCAGAGTACAAAAAATTCCCTTCCAACGAAATGACTCCAGAGCACAGAAAACACGATTCCAATGAAATGACCCCCTACTTCAAAAATTTGCTTCGATTGAAAAAACCAGAGAACACAAAAAATTCACTTCCATTGAAATCACCCCAGAACACAGAAAATTCACTTCCAACGAAATCACCCTAGAACACAAAAAATTCCCTTTCAATGAAATCACCCGAGAACACAAAATATTCGCTTCCAACGCAATTACCCCAGAGCACAAAAAATTCCCTTCCAACGAAATGACTCCAGAGCACAGAAAACAGGCTTCCAACGAAATGACCCCAGAACACAAAAAATTCCCTTTCAACGAAATCACCCAAGAACCCAAAAAATTTGCTTCCAACGAAATCACCCAAGAGCACAAAAAATTAGTTTACAACGAAATGAATCCAGAGCACAGAAAACACGCTTCCAATGAAATGATGCGAGAACACTAAAAATTTCTTTTCAATGAAATCACCCGAGAACACAAAAAATTCGCTTCCAACGTACTTACCCCAGAAAACAAAAAATGCGCTTCCAACGAAATCACTCTAGAACACAAAAAATTCCCTTTAAATGAAATCACCCTAGAACACAAAAAATTCCCTTTAAATGAAATCACCTGAGAACACAAAAAATTCGCTTCCAACGAAATCTCTCCAGAGCCACAAAAATTCTCTTCCAACCAAGTGACTCCAGAGCACAGAAAACATGCTTCTAACAAAATGACCCCCTACTTCAAAAATTTGCTTCAATCGAAAAAACCGGAAAACACAAAAAATTCACTTCCAACAAAATTTCCACAGAACACAAAAAAATTCACTTCCAACGAAATAACCACAGAACACAAAAAATTCGCTTCCAACGAAATGACTCCAGAGCACAGAAAACAGGCTTCCAAAGAAATGACCCCAGAACGCAAAAAATTCCCTTTCAACGAAATCACACGAGAACACAAAAAATTCACTTCCAACGAAATCACCACAGAGTACAAAAAATTCGCTTCCAACGAAATGACTCCATAGCACAGAAAACATGCTTCCAACGAAATGACACACTATTTCAAAACTTGCTTCCATCGAAAAGACCGAAGAACACAAAAAAATTCTCTTCCAACGATATTACTCCAGAAGACAAAAAATTCTTTTCCAATGAAAACTCCTGAGAACACAAATATTCGCTTCCAAAGATATCATCCCAGAGCACAAAAAATTCGCTTCCAATGAAATCACCCTAGAACATAAAAAATTGGCTTCCGTCGAAATAACCACAGAAGACAAAAAATTCCCTTCTAACCAAATCATCCAAGAGCACAAAAAATTCGCTTCCAACGAAATCACCCTAGAACATAAAAAATTCGCTTTCATCGAAATCACTCGAGAATAGAAAAAATTCGCTTCCAAAGAAATCACCCGAGAATAGAAAAAATTCCCTTCCAACGAAATCACCCCAGAGCACAAAAAATTCACTGCCAAAGGAATAACTCCAGAGCACAGAGAACACGCTTCCAACGAAATGACCCTCTACTTAAAAAATTTGCTTCCATTGAAAAACCGGAGAACACAAAAAATTTGCTTCCAACGAAATTACCCCAGAACACAAAAAATTCGATTCCAACGTAATTTACCCCAGAAAACAAAAAATGCGCTTCCAACGAAATCACCCTAGAACACAAAAAATTCCCTTTAAATAAAATCACCCGAGAACACAAAAAATTCGCTTCCAACGAAATCACTCCAGAGCACCAAAAATTCTCTTCCAACCAAGTGACTCCATAGCACAGAAAACATGCTTCCAACACCATGACCCCCTACTTCAAAAATTTGCTTCCATCGAAAAAACCGGAGAACACAAAAAATTCACTTCCAACAAAATTTCTACAGAACACGAAAAATTCGCTTTCAACGAAATCACCCCAGAACACAAAAAATTCGCTTCCAACGAAATGACTCCAGAGCACAGAAAATGACCCCAGAACACAAAAAATTCCCTTTCAACGAAATCACCCGAGAACATAAAAAATTCACTTCCAACGAAATCACCATAGAGTACAAAAAATTCGCTTCCAACGAAATGACTCCATAGCACAGAAAACATGCTTCCAACGAAATGACACACTATTTCAAAATTTGCTTCCATCGAAAAAACCGGAGAACACAAAAAATTCTCTTCCAACGATATTACCCCAGAAGACAAAAAATTCTTTTCCAATGAAAACTCCTGAGAACACAAATATTCGCTTCCAAAGATATCATCCCAGAGCACAAAAAATTCGCTTGCAACGAAATATCCTGAGAACACAAATATTAGCTTCCAATCAAATCACCCCAGAGCACAAAAAATTTGCTTGCAACGAAATATCCTGAGAACACAAATATTCGCTTCCAAAGATATCATCCCAGAGCACAAAAAATTCGCTTGCAATGAAATATCCTGAGAACACAAATATTCGCTTCCAAAGATATCATCCCAGAGCACAAGAAATTCGCTTCCAACGAAATCACCCAAGAACACAAAAATTCCCTTTCAACGAAATCACCCGAGAACACCAAAATATCGCTTCCAATGAAATCACCGAGAGCACAAAAAATTCGCTTCCAACGAAATGACTCGAGAGGACACAAAACAATGTAGCAATGAAATGACCTGAGAACACAAAAAATCGCTTCCAAAGAAATCACCCTAGAACATAAAAATTGGCTTCCGTCGAAATAACCACAGAAGACAAAAAATTCCCTTCTAACCAAATCACCCCAGAGCGCAAAAAATTCGCTTCCAACGAAATCACCCTAGAACATAAAAAATTCGCTTTCAACGAAATCACCCGAGAATAGAAAAAATTCGCTTCCAACGAAATCACCCCAGAGCACAAAAAATTCGCTTGCAACGAAATATCCTGAGAACACAAATATTAGCTTCCAATCAAATCACCACAGAGCACAAAAAATTCGCTTCCAACGAAATCACCCCAGAACACAAAAAATTCGTTTCCAACGAAATGACTCCAGAGCACAGAAAACACGCTTCCAACGAAATGATACCATACTTCGAAAATTTGCTTCAATCGAAAAAACCGGAGAAAACAAAAAATTCTCTTCCAAAGATATTACCCCAGAAGACAAAATATTCGCTTCCAAAGAAATCTCCTGAGAACACAAATATTCGCTTCGAAAGAAATCATCCCAGAGCACAAAAAAATTCCCGTTCAACGAAATCACCCGAGAACACAAAAAATTCACGTCCAACAAAATTACCACAGAACAGAAAAAATTTGCTTCAATCGAAATCACCCCAGAACACAATAAATTCGCTTCCAACGAAATCACCCTAGAACAGAAAAACTCCCTTTAAACGAAATCACCCCAGAGCACAAAAAAATTCGCTTCCAACGAAATCACGCTACAACACAAAAAATTAGCTTTTTCAACGAAATCACCCGAAAACACAAAATTTCCTTTCAAAGAAATCACCCGAGAACACAAAAAATTCGCTTCAAATGAAATCACCCCAGAATACAAAAAATTCGCTTTCAATGAAATCTCCTGAGAACACAAATATTTGCTTCCAACGAAATCGTCCCAGAGCACAAAAGATTCGCTTCCAACGAAATCACCCTAGAACGCAAAAATTCCCTTTCAATGAAATCACCCGAGAACACAAAAAATTCGCTTCCTACGAAATCACCCCAGAACACAAAAAGTTCCCTTCCAACGAAAGGACTCCAGAGCACAGAAAATAAGCTTCCAACGAAATGACCACCTACTTAAAAAATTTGCTTCCATCGAAAAACCGGAGAACATAAAAAATTCGCTTCCAAAGAAATTACCCCCGAACACAAAAAATTCGCTTGCAACGAAATTTTCTGAGAACACAAATATTCGCTTCCAACGAAATCACCCCAGAACACAAAAAATTCGCTTCCAACGAAATGACTCCAGAGCACAAAAACACGCTTCCAAGGCAATGACCCCCTATTTCAAAAATTTGCTTCCATCGAAAAACCCGTAGAATACAAAAAATTCGCTTCCAACGAACTTACCCCAGAACACAAAAAAATCGCTTCCAACGAAATCTCCTGGGAACACAAATATTCGCTTTCAAAGAAATCATCCCAGAACACAAAAAATTCGCTTACAACAAAATCACCCGAGAACACAAAAAATTCCCTTTCAACGAAATCACCCGAGAACACAAAAAATTCACTTCCAACGAAATTACCACAGAACAGAAAATATTTGCTTCCATCGAAATAACCCCAGAACACAAAAAAATTCGCTTCCAACGAAATCACGCTAGAACACAAAAAAATTAGCTTAAAATGAAATCACCCCAGAGCACAAAAAATTCCCTTCCAAGGAAATGTCTCCAGAGCACATAAAACATGATTCCAACGAAATGACCCTCTACTTAAAAAATTTCCTTCCATCGAAATCACTGCAGAACACAAAAAATTCGCTTCCAACGAAATGATTCCAGAGCACAGAAAACACGCTTCCAACGCAATCACCCCAGAGCACAAAACAATTCCTTCCTACGAAATGACACCAGAACACAAAAAATTCCCTTTCAACGAAATCACCCTAGAACCCAAAAAAAATTGCTTCCAATGAAATCACCCAAGAGCACAAAAAATTAGCTTCCAACAAAATGATTCCAGAGCACAGAAAACATGCTTCCAATGAAATGATGCCAGAACACTAAAAATTTCCTTTCAATGAAATCACCCGAGAACACAAAAAATTCGCTTCCAAAGTAATTACCCCAGAAAACAAAAAATGCGCTTCCAACGAAATCACCCTAGAACACAAAAAATTCCCTTTAAATGAAATCACCCGAGAACACAAAAAATTCGCTTCCAACGAAATCACGCCAGAGCACCAAAAATTCTCTTCCAACCAAGTGACTCCAGAGCACAGAAAACACGCTTCCAACAAAATGACCCACTACTTCAAAAATTTGCTTCCATCGAAAAAACCGGAGAACACAAAAAATTCGATTCCAACAAAATTTCCACAGAACACAAAAAATTCGCTTCCAACGAAATCACCCCAGAACACAAAAAATTCGCTTCTAACGAAATGACTCCAGAGCACAGAAAACAGGCTTCCAAAGAAATGACCCCAGAACACAAAAATTCCCTTTCAACGAAATCACCCGAGAACACAAAAAATTCACTTCCAACGAAATCACCACAGAGTACAAAAAATTGGCTTCCAACAAAATGACTCCATCGCACAGAAAACACGCTTCCAACGAAATGACCCCAGAGCACTAAAAATTCGCGACCAACGAAATCACCCGAGAACACAAAAATTTAGCTTCCAACCAATTCACCCCAGAACCCAAAAAATTCGCTTCCAACCAAATGACTCCAGAGCACAGAAAACAGGCTTCCAACGAAATCACCCCAGAACACAAAAAATTTGCTTCCATCGAAAATACCCGAGAACACAAAAAATTCGCTTCCAACGAAATTACCCCAGAACACAAAAAATTCGCTTCCAACGAAATCACCCAGAACACAAAAAATTTGCTTCCAACGAAATCACCCCAGAGCACAAAAATTCGCTTCCATCGAAATGACTCCAGAACACAAAAAACACGCTTCCAACTAAATGACCCCAGAACACTAAAAATTCCCGGCCAAAGAAATCACCCGAGAACACAAAAAATTCGCTTCCAACGAAATGACTCCCGAGCACAGAAAACAATGTAGCAATGAAATAACCAGAGAACACAAAAAATTCACTTTCAATGAAATCACCTGAGAACAAAAAAATTCACGTCCAACGAAATTACCCCAGAATAGAAAAAATTTGCTTCCGACGAAATCACCCCAGAGCACAAAAAATTCCCTTCGAATAAATCACCTGAGAACAAAAATATTCGCTTCCCACAAAATTACCCCAGGACGGAAAAAATTTCCTTCCATCGAAATCACTGCAGAACACAAAAAATTCGCTTCCAACGAAATGATTCCAGAGCACAGAAAACACGCTTCCAACGCAATCATCCCAGAGTACAAAAAAATTCCTTCCTACGAAATGACACCAGAACACAAAAAATTCCCTTTCAACGAAATCACCCTAGAACCCAAAAAAAATTGCTTCCAATGAAATCACCCAAGAGCACAAAAAATTAGCTTCCAACGAAATGATTCCAGAGCACAGAAAACATGCTTCCAATGAAATGATGCCAGAACACTAAAAATTTCCTTTCAATGAAAACACCCGAGAACACAAAAAATTCGCTTCCAAAGAAATCACCCTAGAACATAAAAATTGGCTTCCATCGAAATAACCACAGAAGACAAAAAATTCCCTTCTAACCAAATCACCCCAGAGCGCAAAAAATTCGCTTCCAACGAAATCACCCTAGAACATAAAAAATTCGCTTTCAACGAAATCACCCGAAAATAGAAAAAATTCGCTTCCAACGAAATCACCCCAGAGCACAAAAAATTCGCTTGCAACGAAATATCCTGAGAACACAAATATTAGCTTCCAATCAAATCACCCCAGAGCACAAAAAATTCGCTTCCAACGAAATCACCCTAGAACAGAAAAACTCTCTTTAAACGAAATCACCCTAGATCACAAAAAATTCGCTTCCAACGAAATGACTCCAGAGCACAGAAAACACACTTCCAACGAAATGATACCATACTTCGAAAATTTGCTTCAATCGAAAAAACCGGAGAAAACAAAAAATTCTCTTCCAACGATATTACCCCAGAAGACAAAATATTCGCTTCCAAAGAAATCTCCTGAGAACACAAATATTCGCTTAGAAAGAAATCATCCCAGAGCACAAAAAAATTCCCGTTCAACGAAATCACCCGAGAACACAAAAAATTCACGTCCAACGAAATTACAACAGAACAGAAAAAATTTGCTTCCATCGAAATCACCCCAGAACACAATAAATTCGCTTCCAACGAAATCACCCTAGAACAGAAAAACTCCCTTTAAACGAAATCACCCTAGATCACAAAAAATTCGTTCCAACGAAATGACTCCAGAGCACAGAAAACACGCTTCCAACGCAATCACCCCAGAGCACAAAAAAATTCCTTCCTACGAAATGACACCAGAACACAAAAAATTCCCTTTCAACGAAATCACCCTAGAACCCAAAAAAAATTGCTTCTAATGAAATCACCCAAGAGCACAAAAAATTAGCTTCCAACGAAATGATTCCAGAGCACAGAAAACATGCTTCCAATGAAATGATGCCAGAACACTAAAAATTTCCTTTCAATGAAATCACCCGAGAACACAAAAAATTCGCTTCCAAAGTAATTACCCCAGAAAACAAAAAATGCGCTTCCAACGAAATCACCCTAGAACACAAAAAATTCCCTTTAAATGAAATCACCCGAGAACACAAAAAATTCGCTTCCAACGAAATCACGCCAGAGCACCAAAAATTCTCTTCCAACCAAGTGACTCCAGAGCACAGAAAACACGCTTCCAACAAAATGACCCCCTACTTCAAAAATTTGCTTGCATCGAAAAAACCGGAGAACACAAAAAATTCACTTCCAACAAAATTTCCACAGAACACAAAAAATTCGCTTCCAACGAAATCACCCCAGAACACAAAAAATTCGCTTCTAACGAAATGACTCCAGAGCACAGAAAACAGGCTTTCAAAGAAATGACCCCAGAACACAAAAATTCCCTTTCAAAGAAATCACCCGAGAACACAAAAAATTCACTTCCAACGAAATCACCACAGAGTACAAAAAATTCGCTACCAACGAAATGACTCCAGAGCACAGACAACATGCTTCCAAAGAAATGACACACTATTTCAAAATTTGCTTCCATCGAAAAGACCGGAGAACACAAAAAATTCTCTTCCAACGATATTACCCCAGAAGACAAAAAATTCTTTTCCAACGAAAACTCCTGAGAACACAAATATTCGCTTCCAAAGATATCATCCAAGAGCACAAAAAATTCGCTTCCAAGAAAATCACCCAAGAACACAAAAATTCCCTTTCAACGAAATCACCCGAGAACACCAAAATATCGCTTCCAATGAAATCACCCGAGAGCACAAAAAAATTTGCTTCCAACGAAATGACTCGAGAGGACATAAAACAATGTAGCAAGGAAATGACCTGAGAACACAAAAAATTCGCTTCCAAAGAAATCACCCTAGAACATAAAAATTGGCTTCCATCGAAATAACCACAGAAGACAAAAAATTCCCTTCTAACCAAATCACCCCAGAGCGCAAAAAATTCGCTTCCAACGAAATCACCCTAGAACATAAAAAATTCGCTTTCAATGAAATCACCCGAGAATAGAAAAAATTCGCTTCCAACGAAATCACCCCAGAGCACAAAAAATTCGCTTGCAACGAAATATCCTGAGAACACAAATATTAGCTTCCAATCAAATCACCCCAGAGCACAAAAAATTCGCTTCCAACGAAATCACCCAAGAACACAAAAAATTCGTTTCCAACGAAATGACTCCAGAGCACAGAAAACACGCTTCCAACGAAATGATACCATACTTCGAAAATTTGCTTCAATCGAAAAAACCGGAGAAAACAAAAAATTCTCTTCCAACGATATTACCCCAGAAGACAAAATATTCGCTTCCAAAGAAATCTCCTGAGAACACAAATATTCGCTTAGAAAGAAATCATCCCAGAGCACAAAAAAATTCCCGTTCAACGAAATCACCCGAGAACACAAAAAATTCACGTCCAACGAAATTACCACAGAACAGAAAAAATTTGCTTCCATCGAAATCACCCCAGAACACAATAAATTCGCTTCCAACGAAATCACCCTAGAACAGAAAAACTCCCTTTAAACGAAATCACCCTAGATCACAAAAAATTCGTTCCAACAAAATGACTCCAGAGCACAGAAAACACGCTTCGAACGAAATGATACCATAGTTCAAAAATTTGCTTCCATCGAAATCACCCGAGAACAAAAAATTCGCTTCCAACGAAATCACCCAGAACACAAAAAATTTGCTTCCAAAGAAATCACCCCAGAGCACAAAAAAATCGCTTCCATCGAAATGACTCCAGAGCACAGAAAACATGCTTCCAACTAAATGACCCCAGAACACTAAAAATTCGCGGCCAAAGAAATCTCCCGAGAACACAAAAAATTCGCTTCCAACGTAATTACCCCAGAACAAAAAAATTCGCTTCCAACGAAATCAACCTTGAACACAAAAACTTCCCGTTGAACGAAATCACCCGAGAACAAAAAAATTCGCTTCCAACGAAATCACCCCAGAGTACAAAAAATTCCCTTTCAACGAAATGACTCCAGAGCACAGAAAACACGATTCCAATGAAATGACCCCCTACTTCAAAAATTTGCTTCGATTGAAAAAACCAGAGAACACAAAAAATTCACTTCCATTGAAATCACCCCAGAACACAGAAAATTCACTTCCAACGAAATCACCCTAGAACACAAAAAATTCCCTTTCAATGAAATCACCCGAGAACACAAAATATTCGCTTCCAACGCAATTACCCCAGAGCACAAAAAATTCCCTTCCAACGAAATGACTCCAGAGCACAGAAAACAGGCTTCCAACGAAATGACCCCAGAACACAAATAATTCCCTTTCAACGAAATCACCCAAGAACCCAAAAAATTTGCTTCCAACGAAATCACCCAAGAGCACAAAAAATTAGTTTCCAATGAAATGAATCCAGAGCATAGAAAACACGCTTCCAATGAAATGATTCGAGAACACTAAAAATTTCCTTTCAATGAAATCACCCGAGAACACAAAAAATTCGCTTCCAACGTAATTACCCCAGAAAACAAAAAATGTGCTTCCAACGAAATCACCCTAGAACACAAAAAATTGCCTTTAAATGAAATCACCCGAGAACACAAAAAATTCGCTTCCAACGAAATCTCTCCAGAGCACCAAAAATTCTCTTCCAACCAAGTGACTCCAGAGCACAGAAAACATGATTCCAACAAAATGACCCCCTACTACAAAAATTTGCTTCCATCGAAAAAAACGGAGAACACAAAAAATTCACTTCCAACAAAATTTCCACCGACCACAAAAAATTCGCTTTCAACGAAATCACCCCAGAACACAAAAAATTCGCTTCGAACGAAATGACTCCAGAGCACAGAAAACAGGCTTCCAAAGAAATGACCCCAGAACACAAAAAATTCCCTTTCAACGAAATCACCCGAGAACACAAAAAATTCACTTCCAACGAAATCACCATAGAATACAAAAAATTCGCTTCCAACGAAATGACTCCATAGCACAGAAAACATGCTTCCAACGAAATGACACACTATTTCAAAATTTGCTTCCATCGAAAAGACCAGAGAACACAAAAAATTCTCTTGCAACGATATTACCCCAGAAGACAAAAAATTCTTTTCCAACGAAAACTCCTGAGAACACAAATATTCGCTTCCAAAGATATCATCCCAGAGCACAAAAAATTCGCTTCCAACGAATTCACCCTAGAACATAAAAAATTGGCTTCCATCGAAATAACCACAGAAGACAAAAAAATTCCCTTCTAACCAAATCACCCCAGAGCACAAAAAATTCACTTCCAACGTAATCACCCTAGAACATAAAAAATTCGCTTTCAACGAAATCACCCGAGAATAGAAAAAATTCGCTTCCAAAGAAATCACCCGAGAATAGAAAAAATTCGCTTCCAACGAAATCACCCCAGAGCACAAAAAATTCACTGCCAAAGAAATAACTCCAGAGCACAGAGAACAAGCTTCCAATGAAATGACCCTCTACTTAAAAAATTTGCTTCCATCGAAAAACCGGAGAACACAAAAAATTTACTTCCAACGAAATTACCACAGAACACAAAAAATTCGATTCCAACGTAATTACCCCAGAAAACAAAAAATGCGCTTCCAACGAAATCACCCTAGAACACAAAAATTCCCTTTAAATGAAATCACCCGAGAACACAAAAAATTTGCTTCCAACGAAATCACTCCAGAGCACCAAAAATTCTCTTCCAAACAAGTGAATCCAGAGCACAGAAAACATGCTTCCAACAAAATGACCCCCTACTTCAAAAATTTGCTTCCATCGAAAAAAACGGAGAACACAAAAAATTCACTTCCAACAAAATTTCCACCGACCACAAAAAATTCGCTTTCAACGAAATCACCCCAGAACACAAAAAATTCGCTTCGAACGAAATGACTCCAGAGCACAGAAAACAGGCTTCCAAAGAAATGACCCCAGAACACAAAAAATTCCCTTTCAACGAAATCACCCGAGAACACAAAAAATTCACTTCCAACGAAATCACCATAGAATACAAAAAATTCGCTTCCAACGAAATGACTCCATAGCACAGAAAACATGCTTCCAACGAAATGACACACTATTTCAAAATTTGCTTCCATCGAAAAGACCAGAGAACACAAAAAATTCTCTTGCAACGATATTACCCCAGAAGACAAAAAATTCTTTTCCAACGAAAACTCCTGAGAACACAAATATTCGCTTCCAAAGATATCATCCCAGAGCACAAAAAATTCGCTTCCAACGAATTCACCCTAGAACATAAAAAATTGGCTTCCATGGAAATAACCACAGAAGACAAAAAATTCCCTTCTAACCAAATCACCCCAGAGCACAAAAAATTCACTTCCAATGTAATCACCCTAGAACATAAAAAATTCGCTTTCAACGAAATCACCCTATAATAGAAAAAATTCGCTTCCAAAGAAATCACCGGAGAATAGAAAAAATTCGCTTCCAAAGAAATCACCCCAGAGCACAAAAAATTCACTGCCAAAGAAATAACTCCAGAGCACAGAAAACACGCTTCCGACGAAATGACCCTCTACTTAAAAAATTTGCTTCCATCGAAAAACCGGAGAACACAAAAAATTTGCTTCCAACGAAATTACCACAGAACACAAAAAATTCGATTCCAACGTAATTACCCCAGAAAACAAAAAATGCGCTTCCAACGAAATCACCCTAGAACACAAAAAATTCCCTTTAGATGAAATCACCCGAGAACACAAAAAATTTGCTTCCAACGAAATCATCCTAGAGCACAAAAAATTCACTGCCAAAGAAATGACTCCAGAGCACAGAAAACACGCTTCCAACGAAATGACCCTCTACTTAAAAAATTTGCTTTCATCGAAAAACCAGAGAACACAAAAAAATTGCTTCCAACGAAATTACCCCAGAACATAAAAATTCGCTTGCAACGAAATATCCTGAGAACACAAATATTAGCTTCCAATCAAATCACCCCAGAGCACAAAAAATTCGGTTCCAACGAAATCACCCCAGAGCACAAATAATTCGCTTCCACCGAAATGACTCCAGAGCACAGAAAACATACTTCCAACGAAATGACCCCCTGCTTCAAAAATTTGCTTCCATCGAAAAAACCGGAGAAAACAAAATATTCGCTTCCAACGAAATTACCCCGGAACACAATAAATTCGCTTCCAATGATACCTCCTGAGAACACAAATATTTGCTTCCAAAGAAATCATCCCAGAGCACAAAAAAATTCGCTTCCAACGAAATCACCCTGGAACACAAAAAATTCCATTTCAACCAAATCACCCGAGAACAGAAAAATTCACGTCCAACGAAATTACCACAGGACAGAAAAATTTTGCTTCCATCGAAATCACCCCTGAACACAATAAATTCGCTGCCAACGAAATCTCCCAGAACACAAAAAATTTGCTACCAACGAAATCACCCCAGATCACAAAATATTCGCTTCCTACGAAATGAATCCAGAGCACAGAAAACACGCTTCCAACTAAATGACCCCAGAACACTAAAAATTCGCGGCCAAAGAAATCACCCGAGAACACAAAAAATTCGCTTCCAATGTAATTACCCCAGAACACAAAAAATTCGCTTCCAACGAAATCAACCTTGAACACAAAAAATTCCCTTTCAACGAAATCACCCGAGAACAAAAAAATTCGCTTCCAACGAAATCACCCCAGAGAACAAAAAATTCCCTTCCAACTAAATGACTCCACAGCACAGAAAACACGATTCCAACGAAATGACCTGCTACTTCAAAAATTTGCTTCAATCGAAAAAACCGGATAACACAAAAAATTCACTTCCATCGAAATCACCCCAGGACACAGAAAATTCACTTTCAACGAAATCACCCTAGAACACAAAAAATTCCTTTTCAATGAAATCACCCGAGAACACAAAATATTCGCTTCCAACGAAATCACCCCAGAGCACAAAAAATTCCCTTCCAACGAAATGACTCCAGAGCACAGAAAACAGGCTTCCAACGAAATGAGCCCAGAACACAAAAAATTCCCTTTCAACGAAATCTCCCGAGAACCCAAAAAATTCCCTTCCAACGAAATGACTCCAGAGCACAGAAAACACGCTTCCAATGAAATGATGCCAGAACACTAAAAATTTCCTTTAAACGAAATCACCCGAGAACACAAAAAATTCGCTTCCAACGTAAATACCCCAGAAAACAAAAAATGCGCTTCCAACGAAATCACCCTAGAACACAAAAAATTCCCTTTAAATGAAAACACCCGAGAACACAAAAAATTCGCTTCCAACGAAATCAACCCAGAGCACCAAAACTTCTCTTCCAACCAAGTGACTCCAGAGCTCAGAAAACACGCTTCCAACAAAATGACACCCTACTTCAAAAATTTACTTCCATCGAAAAAACTGGACAACACAAAAAATTCGCTTCCAACAAAATTTCCACAGAACACAAAAAATTCGCTTCCAACGAAATCACCCCGAAACACAAAAAATTCGCTTCCAACGAAATGACCCCAGAGAACAGAAAACAAGCGTCCAAAAAAAATGACCCCAGAACACAAAAAATTCCCTTTCAACGAAATCACCCGAGAACACAAAAAGTTCACTTCCAACGAAATCAACAGAGAGTGCAAAAAATTGGCTTCCAACAAAATGACTCCATAGCACAGAAAACAGGCTTCCAACGAAATGACCCCAGAACACTAAAAATTCGCGGCCAACGAAATCACCCGAGAACACAAAAAATTCGCTTCGAACGTAATTACCCCAGAACACAAAAAATTCGCTTGCAACGAAATCACCCCAGAGCACAAAAATTCCCTTCCAACGAAATGACTCCAGATCACAGAAAACACGCTTCCAACGAAATGACACCCTCCTTCAAAAATTTGCTTCCATCAATAAAACCAGAGAAAACAAAAAATTCACGTCCAACGAAATTACCACAGAACAGAAAAAATTTGCTTCCATAGAAATCACCACAGAACACAAAAAATTCTCTTCCAATGAAATCTCCTGAGAACACAAATAGTCGCTTCCAAAGAAATCATCCCAGAGACCAAACAAGTTCGCTTACAACGAAATCACCCCAGAGCGCAAAAAATTCCCTTCCAATGAAATGACTCCAAAGCACAGAAACCACGATTATAACGAAATGACCCCCTACTTCAAAAATTTGCTTACATGGAAAAAACTGGAGAACACAAAAAATTCACTTCCATCGAAGTCACCCCAGAACACAGAAAATTCTCTTCCAACGAAATCACCCTCGAAAACAAAAACTTCCCTTTCAACGAAATCACCCGAGAACACAAAAAATTTGCTTCAAACGAAATGACCCCTGAACACAAGAAATTCGCTTCCAACGAAATCACCCCAAAGCACATAAAATAGCTTCCAACGAAATGTCCCCATACTTCAAAAATTTGCTTCCATCAAAATCACCTGAGAACACAAAATAATTCACTTCCAACTAAATTACCCCAGATCACAAAACATTCGCTTCCAACGAAATCACCCCTGAAAACAAAAAATTTCGCTTCCAACGGTATGACCCCCTACTTCAAAAATTTGCTTCCATCAAAAAAACCAGAGAACACAAAATTTTGCTTCCAACGAAATTACCCCAGAACACAAAAAATTCGCTTCCAACAAAATCTCCTGAGGACACAAATATTCGCTTCCAAAGAAATCACCCCAGAGCACAAAAAATCCGCATCCAATGAAATCACCCTAAAGCAAAAAAAAATTCACTTTCAACGAAATCACCTGAGACCAAAAAATTCACGTCCAACGAAATTACCCCAGAATAGAAAAAATTTACTTCCAACCAAATCAACCCAGAGCACAAAAAATTCCCTTCCAACAAAATCACCCGAGAACAAAAATATTGGCTTCTAAAGAAATTACCCCAGAACGGAAAAAAATTGCTTCCAACGAAATCACCCCAGAGCAAAAAAAATTCCCTTCCAATAAATCACCTGAGAACAAAAATATTGGCTTCCCACAAAATTACCCCAGAAAGGAAAAAATTTCCTTCCATCGAAATCACCGCAGAACACAAAAAATTCGCTTCCAACGAAATGACTCCAGAGCACAGAAAACACGCTTCCAACAAAATCACCCCAGAACACAAAAAATTTGCTTCCAACGAAATCAACCCAGAACACAAAAAAATTCGCTTCCAACGAAATCACCATAGAACACAAAACATTCCCTTTCAACGAAATCACCCAAGAACACAAAAAATTCGCTTCCAACGAAATGACTCCAGAGCACAGAAAACACACTTCGAACGAAATGATACCATACTTCAAAAATTTGCTTCCATCGAAATCACCCGAGAACACAAAAAATTCGCTTCCAACGAAATTTCCCCAGAACACAAAAACTTTGCCTGCAACGAAATCACCCCAGAACACAAAAAATTCGCTTCCAACCAAATGACTCCAGAGCACAGAAAACAGGCTTCCAACAAAATGACCACAGAACACAAAAAATACCCTTTTAACAAAATCATCCGAGAAAACAAAAAATTCGCTTCCAACGAAATGACTCCAGAGCACAGAAAACACGCTGCCAACGAAATGACCCCCTACTTCAAATATTTGCTTCCATTGAAAAAACCAGAGAACACAAAAAATTCGCTTCCAATGAAATTACCTTAGAACACAAAAAATTCGCTTCCAACGAAATCGCCCCAGAACACAAAAAAATCGCTTCCAACGAAATCACCCCCGAGCACCAAAAATTTGCTTCCAACGAAATGACTCCAGAGCACAGAAAACGAGCTTCCAACGAAATGACCTCATATTTCAAAAATTTGCTTCCATTGAAATCACCGGAGAACACAAAAAATTCGCTTTCAACGAAATTACCCCAGAACACAAAATATTCGCTTCCAACGAAATCTCCTGAGAACACAAATATTCGCTTCGAAAGAAATCATCCCAGAGCACAAAAAAATTCGCTTCCAAGGAAATCACCCTAGAACACTAATAATTCCCTTTCAAAGAAATCACACGAGAACACAAAAAATTCACCTCCAACGAAATTACCAGAGAACAGAAAAAGTTTGCTTCCATCTAAATCACGGCAGAACAGCAAAACTTCGCTTCCAACGAAATCACCCAGGAACACAAAAAATTCGCTCCAACGAAATGACTCCAGAGCACAGGTAACCCGCTTCGAACGAAATGATACCATACTTCAAAAATTTGCTTCCATCGAAATCACCTGAAAACACAAAAAATTCGCTTCCAAAGAAATTACCCCCGAACACAAAAATTCGCTTCCATCGAAATCACCACAGAACACAAAAAATTCGCTTCCAACAAAATCACCCTAGAACACAAAAAATTCCCTTTCAACGAAATCACACTAGAACACAAAAAATTCGCTTCCAACGAAATCAGCCCAAAGCACAAAAAATTCCCTTCCAACGAAATTACTCCAGAGCACAGAAAACAAGCTTCCAACGAAATGACCACCTACTTCAAAAATTTACTCCCATTGAAAAAAACGGAGAACACAAAAGTTCTCTTCCAACGATATTACCCCAGAACACAAAAATTCACTTGCAATGAAATCTCCTGAGAACACAAATATTCGCTTCCAACAAAATGACTCCAGAGCACAGAAAACACGCTTCGAACGAAATGATACCATACTTCAAAAATTGGCTTCAATCGAAAAAACTGGAGAAAACAAAAAATTCTCTTCCAACGATATTACCCCAGAAGAGAAAATATTTGCTTCCAACGAAATCTCCTGAGAACACAAAAATTCGCTTCCAACGAAATTACCCCAGAACACAAAAAATTCGCTTCCAACGAAATCATCCAGAACACAAAAAATTTGCTTCCAACGAAATCACCCCAGAGCACAAAAAATTCGCTTCCATCGAAATGACTCCAGAGCACAGAAAACATGCTTCCAACTAAATGATCCCAGAACACTAAAAATTTGCGGCCAAAAAATCACCCGAGAACACAAAAAATTCGCTTCCATCAAAATGACTCCAGAGCACAGAAAACACGCTTCCAACTAAAGGACCCCAGAACATTAAAAATTCGCAGCCAAAGAAATGACCACAGAACACAAAACATTCCCTTTCAACGAAATCACCTGAGAACACAAAAATTCACTTCCAACGAAATCACCACAGAGTACCAAAAATTTGCTTCCAACAAAATGACTCCAGAATACAGAAAACATGCTTCGAACGAAATGACACACTATTTCAAAATTTGCTTCCATCGAAAAGACCGGAGAACAGAAAAAATTCTCTTCCAACGATATTACCCCAGAAGACAAAAAATTCTTTTCCAACGAAAACTCCTGAGAACACAAATATTTGCTTCCAAAGATATCATCCCAGAGCACAAAAAATTCCGTTTCAACGAAATCACCCGAGAACACAAAAATATCGCTTCCAATGAAATCACCCGAGAGCACAAAAAATTCGCTTCCAACGAAATGACTCCAGAGCACAGAAAACAATTTACCAATGAAATGACCCGAGAACACAAAAAATTCGCTTCCAAAGAAATCACCCTAGAACATAAAAAATTGGCTTCCATTAAAATAACCACAGAAGACAAAAAATCACCTTCCAATAAATCACCTGAGAACAAAAAAATTCACGTCCAACGAAATTACCCCAGAATAGAAAAAATTTGCTTCCAAAGAAATCACCCCAGAGCACAAAAAATTCCCTTCCAATAAATCACCTGAGAACAAAAATATTGGCTTCCCACAAAATTACCCCAGAACGGAAAAAATTTCCTTCCATCGAAATTACCGCAGAACACAAAAAATTCGCTTCCAATGAAAAGACTCCAGAGCACAGAAAACACGCTTCCAACGAAATCACCCCAGAACACAAAAAATTTACTTCCAATGAAATCAACCCAGAACACAAAAAATTTGCTTCCAAAGAAATGACTCCAGAGCACAGAAAACACGCTTCCAAAGAAATGACCCCAGAACACAAAAAATTCCCTTTCAACGAAATCACCACAGAACACAAAAAATTTGCTTCCAAAGAAATTACCCCAGAACACAAAATATTCGCTTCCAATGAAATCACCCCAGATCTCAAAAACTTCATTTCCAAAGAAATCACACCAGAAGAGAGAAAAATTCGCTTCTAACAAAATGACTCCAAAAGACATAAAACCCGCTTCCAAGAATATTACCCCAGAAAACAAAAAATTCACTTTCAACTATATCACCCCAGAACACAAAAAATTCGCTTCCAACAATATCACCCCAGGAACACAAAAATTTGCTTCCAACGAAATCTCCTGAGAACACAAATATTCGCTTCCAAAGTAATCACCCCAGACCACAGAAAACACGCTTCCAACGAAATCACCACAGAACACCAAAAATTCGCTTCTAACGAAATCACAACCAGAACACAAAAAATTCGCTTCCAAAGAAATGAATCCAGAGCGCAGAAAACACGCTTCCAACGAAATGACACCAGAACACTAAAAATTCCCTTTCAACGAAATCACCCTAGAACACAAAAAATTCGCTTCCAACGTAATTACCCCAGAAAACAAAAAATTCGATTCCAAAGAAATCACACCAAAGCACCAAAAATTCCCTTCCAATGAAGTGACTCCAGAGCACAGAAAACACGCTTCCAACGAAATGACCCCTTACTTCAAAAATTTGCTTTCATCGAAAAAAACGGAAAAACACAAAAAATTCGCTTCCAATGAAATTACCCCAGAACACAAAAAAATTCGCTTGCAATGAAATCTTCTAAGAACATGAATATTCGCTTCCAACGAAATCACCCAAGAACACAAAAAATTCGCTTCCAACGAAATGACTCTAGAGCACAGAAAACACGCTTCCAACGAAATGATCCCATACTTCAAAAATTTGCTTCCATCGAAAACACCCGAGAACACAAAAAATTCGCTTCCAACGAAATTACCCCAGAACATAAAAAATTTGCTTTCATGGAAATCACCCAAGAACACAAAAAATTGGCTTCCAACGATATGTCCCGAGAACACAAAATATTCGCTTCCAACGAAATTGCCCCAGAGCACAAAAAATTAACTTCCAATGAAATGACTTCAGAGCACAGGAAACACGCTTCCAACAAAATGGCCCCCTACTTCAAAAATTTGCTTCCATCAAAATCACCCTAGAACACAAAAAAATTGCTTCCAATGAAATTACCCAAGAACACAAAAAATTAGTTTCCAACGAAATATCCTGAGAACACAAATATTCGCTTCCAAAGAAATCATCCCAGAGCACAAAAAAATTTACTTCCTCGAAATCACCCTGGAACACAAAAAATTCGCTTCCAACAAAATGACTCCAGAGCACAGAAAACAAGCTTCGAACAAAATGATACCATACTTCAAAAATTTGCTTCCATCGAAATCAACCGAGAACACAAAAAATTCGCTTCCAACGAAATGACTCCTGAGCATAGAAAACACGCTACCAACGAAATGACCCCAGAACACAAAAAATGCGCTTCCATCAAAATCACCCTAGAACACAAAAAGTTTGTTTCCAAAGAAATCATACCAGACCACAAAAAATTCGCTACCAACGAAATCACCCCAGATCACAAAAGATTCCCTTCCAATGAAATCACCCCAGAACACACACACACAAAAATTCGCTTCCAATGAAATTACCCCAGAACGCAAAACATTCTCTTATAACAAAAACATTCCAGAGCAAAAAAATGCGTTTCCAACAAAATCACACCAGAACAGAGAAAAATTCGTTTCCAATGAAATGACTACAAAGGACATAAAACCCTCTTCCAACAAAATTACCCCAGAACGCCAAAAATTCGCTCCCACGGAAATCTCCCCAGAACACAAAAAAATCGCTTCGATAGAAATCAACCCAGAACACAAAAAATTCGCTTCCATCAAAATGACTCCAGAGCACAGGAAACACGCTTCCAAATAAATCACCCCATACTTCAAAAAATTCGCTAACAACGATATCATCCCAGACCACAAAAAATTCGCTTCCTTCGAAATCACCCGAGATCACAAAAAATTCGTTTCCAACGAAATCACCCCAGAGCACAGAAAACACGCTTCCAACGTAATCACCCCATACTTCAAAAAATTCGCTAACAACGAAATAAACCCAGACCACAAAAAATTCGCTTCCAACGAAATTACCCCAGAAAACAAAAAATTCACTTCCATCGAAATCACCCGAGGAACACAAAATATTCGCTTCCAACAAAATCACCCCAGAGCACAAAAAATTCGTTTTCAACGAAAACACCCTAGAACTCAAAAAATTTGCTTCCAACAAAATCACCCGAGAATGCAAAAAATTTGCTTCCAAACAAATTACCCCAGAACACAAAAATTTGCTTCCAACGAAATCACCACAGAGGACAAAAACTTCGTTTCCAAAGAAATCACACCAGAACAGAGAAAAATTCGCTTCTAACGAAATGACTCCAAAGAACATAACACCTGCTTCCAGAGATATTACCCCAGAACACAAAGAATTCACTTCCAACGAAATCACCCCACAACACAAAAAAAATCGCTTCGATCGAAATCAACCCAGAACATAAAAAGTTCGCTTCCAACAAAATTACCCCGATCACAAAAACATCATTTCCAACAAAATCAACAAAGATCACAAAAAATTTGCTTCCATCGAAATCACCCGAGATCACAAAAAATTAGCTTACAAAGAAATCACCCGAGAACACAAAAAATTAGCTTCCAATGAAATTACCCAAGAACGCAAAAAATTCGCTTCAAAGGAAATCACCCCAGAGCACAAAAAAATTCGTTTCCAACGAAATCACCGCAGATCACAAAAATTTCATTTCCAACGAAATCACACCAGAACAGAGAAAAATTTGCTTCTAAAGAAATTACTCCAAAGGACAAAAAACCTGCTTCCTAAGAAATTACGCCAGAACACCAAAAATTTGAGTCCACTGAAATCATCCCAGAACACAAAAAATTCGCTTCCAACGAAATCAACCCAGAACACAAAAAATTCGCGTCCATCGAAATAACCAGAGAACACAAAAAATTCGCTTCCAACGAAACCACCCCAGAGCAGAAAAAAATCGCTTCCAACAAAATTACCCCAGAACAGATAAAATTTTCTTCCAATGAAATCATCCCAGAGGACAAGAAATTCTTTCCAAAGAAATCACACCAGAACACAAAAAATTCGCTTCCAACCAAATCAACCCAGATCTCAAAAACTTCTTTTCCAAAGAAATCAAACCAAAACAGAGAAAAATTCGCTTCTAACAAAATGACTCCAAAGGATATAAAACCTGCTTCCAAGGATATTACCCCAGAACACAAAAAATTCGCTTCCAACGAAATCACCCCAGAACACAAAAAATCCGCTTCCAACAATATCACCCCAGAACACAAAAAATTCGCTTCCAACGAAATCTCCTGAGAACACAAATATTCGCTTCCAAAGTAATCACTCCAGACCACAGAAAACACGCTTCCAACGAAATCACCCCAGACCACCAAAAATTCGCTTCCAACGAAATCACCCCAGAAGACAAAAAATTCGCTTCCAACGAAATTGCCCCAGAACACAAAAAATTTACTTCCAACGAAATCACCCCAGAACACAAATATTTCGCTTCCAAGGAAATGACTCCAGAGCACAGAAAACACGCTTGCAATGAAATGATCCACCTGCTTCAAAAATTTGCTTCATTGGAAAAAAACGGAGAAAACAAAAAATTCCCTTCAAAGGAAATTACCCCAGAACACAAAAAAATTCGCTTTCAACGCAATGACTCCAGAGCACAAAAAACACGCTCCAAACGAAATGATCCCAATCTTCAAAAATTTGCTTCCATCGAAATCACCCGAAAACACACAAAATTCGCTTCCAACGAAATTACGCCAGAAAACAAAATATTCGCTTGCAACGAAATCTTCTGAGAACACATACATTCGCTTCCAACGAAATCACCCAAGAAGACAAAAAATTCGCTTCCAACATAATGACTCGAGAGAAGAGAAACCACGCTTCCAAGGAAATGACCCCATATTTCAAAAATTTGGTTCCATCGAAATCACCTGAGAACACAAAAAATTCGCTTCCAACGAATTTACCCAAGAACACAAAAAATTTGCTTCCAACGAAATCACCCCAGAACACAAATATTTCGCTTCCAAGGAAATGACTCCAGAGCACAGAAAACACGCTTGCAATGAAATGACCCCCTGCTTCAAAAATTTGCTTCATTGGAAAAAAACGGAGAAAACAAAAAATTCCCTTCAAAGGAAATTACCCCAGAACACAAAAAAATTCGCTTTCAATGCAATGACTCCAGAGCACAAAAAACACGCTCCAAACGAAATGATCCCAATCTTCAAAAATTTGCTTCCATCGAAATCACCCGAAAACACACAAAATTCGCTTCCAACGAAATTACGCCAGAAAACAAAATATTCGCTTGCAACGAAATCTTCTGAGAACACATACATTCGCTTCCAACGAAATCACCCAAGAAGACAAAAAATTCGCTTCCAACATAATGACTCGAGAGAAGAGAAACCACGCTTCCAACGAAATGACCCCATATTTCAAAAATTTGGTTCCATCGAAATCACCCGAGAACACAAAAAATTCGCTTCCAACGAATTTACCCAAGAACACAAAAAATTTGCTTCCAACGAAATCACCCCAGAACACAAATATTTCGCTTCCAAGGAAATGACTCCAGAGCACAGAAAACACGCTTGCAATGAAATGACCCCCTGCTTCAAAAATTTGCTTCATTGGAAAAAAACGGAGAAAACAAAAAATTCCCTTCAAAGGAAATTACCCCAGAACACAAAAAAATTCGCTTTCAACGCAATGACTCCAGAGCACAAAAAACACGCTCCAAACGAAATGATCCCAATCTTCAAAAATTTGCTTCCATCGAAATCACCCGAAAACACACAAAATTCGCTTCCAACGAAATTACGCCAGAACACAAAATATTCGCTTGCAACGAAATCTTCTGAGAACACATACATTCGCTTCCAACGAAATCACCCAAGAAGACAAAAAATTCGCTTCCAACATAATGACTCGAGAGAAGAGAAACCACGCTTCCAACGAAATGACCCCATATTTCAAAAATTTGGTTCCATCGAAATCACCCGAGAACACAAAAAATTCGCTTCCAACGAATTTACCCAAGAACACAAAAAATTTGCTTCCAACGAAATCTCTGACAACACAAATATTTGCTTCCAAAGAAATCATCCCAGAGCACAAAAAAATTCGCTTCCACCGAAATCACCCTGGAACACAAAAAAATCCCTTTCATCGAAAACACCCGAGAACACAAAAAATTCAAGTCCAACGAAATTACCACAGAACAGAAAAAATTTGCTTCCATCGAAATCACCCCTGAACACAAAAAATTCGCTTCCAACGAAATCACCCTAGAACACAAAACATTTCCTTTCAACAAAATCACCCGAGAACACAAAAAATTCACGTCCAACGAAATCACCACAGAGAACAAAAAATTCGCTTCCAATGAAATGACTCCAGAGCACAGAAAACACGCTTCCAAAGAAGTGTCCCCCTACTTCAAAAATTTGCTACCATCGAAAAAACCGGAGAACACAAAAAATTCGCTTCCAATGAAATTACCTTAGAACACAAAAAATTCGCTTCCAAAGAAATCACCCCAGAACACAAAAAAAAGTTGCTTCCAACGAAATGACTCCAGAGCACAGAAAACAGGCTTCCAACGAAATGACCCCATATTTCAAAAATTTGCTTCCATTGAAATCACCCGAGAACACAAAAAATTAGCTTTCAACGAAATTACCCCAGAACACAAAATATTCGCTTCCAACGAAATCTCCTGAGAACACAAATATTCGCTTCGAAAGAAATCATCCCAGAGCACAAAAAAATTCGCTTCCAACGAAATCACCCTAGAACACAAATAATTCCCTTTCAAAGAAATCACACGAGAACACAAAAAATTCGCTTCCAAGGAAATCAACCCAGAGCACAAAAAATTCGCTTCCAACGAAATGACTCCAGAGCACCGAAAACAAGCTTCTAAAGAAATGACCTCCTACTTCAAAAATTTACTTCCATCGAAAAAACCGGAGAACAGAAAAAATTCGATTGCAACGAAATCTTCTGAGAACACAAATTCTCGCTTCCAACGAAATCTCCCCAGAACACAAAAAATTCGCTTCCAACGAAATGACTCCAGAGCACAGAAAACACGCTTCGAACAAATGATACCATACTTCAAAAATTTGTTTCCATTGAAATCACCCGAGAACACAAAATATTCACTTCCAACAAAATCACCCCAGAAAACAAAAAATTCGCTTCCAATGAAATTACCCCAGAACACAAAAAATTCGCTTGCAAGGAAATCTTCTGAGAACACAAATATTTGCTTCCAAAGAAATCATCCCAGAGCACAAAAAAATTCGCTTCCAAAAAAATCACCCTAGAACACAAAAAATTCACGTCCAACGAAATTACCCCAGAACACAAGAAAATCGCTTCCAACGAAATTACCCGAGAACACAAAAATTGCGCTTCCAACAAATTCACCGCAGAGCAAAAAAATTCGATTCCAACGAAATGACTCCAGAGCACAGAAAACACGCTTTCAAGGAAATGATCCAATACTTCAAAAATTGGCTTCCATCGAAATCACCCAAGAACACAAAAAATTCACTTCCAACGAAATTATCCCTGAACACAAAAAATGCGCCTCCAACGAAATCACCCCAGAGCACAAAAAATTTGCTTCCAACGAAGTGACTCCAGAGCACAGAAAACACCCTTCCAATGAAATGATACCATACTTCAAAAAGTTGTTCCATCGAAATCACCCGAGAACACAAAAAATTCGCTTCCAACGAAATGACTCCAGAGCACAGAAAACACGTTTCCAACGAAATGACCCTAGAACACAAAAAATTCCCTTTTAACGAAATCTCCCGAGAACACAAAAAATTCGCTTCCAACGAAATCACCCCAGAGCAACAAAAATTCCCTTCCAACGAAGTGACTCCAGAGCACAGAAAACAAGCTTCTAACGAAATGACCGCCTACATCAAAAATTTGCTTCCATCGAAAAAACCTGAGAACACAAAAAATTCGCTTTCAACAACATTACCCCAGAACACAAAAAAATTCGCTTGCAACGAAATCTTCTCAGAACACGAATATTCGCTTCCAGGAAGTCACCCAAGAACACAAAAAATTCGCTTCCAACAAAATGACTCCAGAGCACAGAAAACACACTTCGAACGAAATGATACCATATTTCAAAAATTTGTTTCCATTGAAATCACCCGAGAACACAAACTATTCGCTTCCAACGAAATCACCCCAGAACACAAAAAATTCGCTTGCAAGGAAATCTTCTGAGAAAACAAATATTCGCTATCAAAGAAATCATCCCAGAGCACAAAAAATTCGCTTCCAAAAAAATCACCCTAGAACACAAAAAATTCACGTCCAACGAAATTACCCGAGAACACAAGAAAATCGCTTCCAACGAAATTACCCGAGAACACAAAAATTTCGCTTCCAACAAAATCACCGCAGAGCACAAAAAATTCGATTCCAACGAAATGACTCCAGAGCACAGAAAACACGCTTTCAAGGAAATGATCTAATACTTCAAAAATTGGCTTCCATCGAAATCACCCGAGAACACAAAAAATTCACTTCCAACGAAATTATCCCTGAACACAAAAAATGCGCCTCCAACGAAATCACCCCAGAGCACAAAAAATTTGCTTCCAACGAAGTGACTCCAGAGCACAGAAAACACCCTTCCAATGAAATGATACCATACTTCAAAAATTTGTTCCATCGAAATCACCCGAGAACACAAAAAATTCGCTTCCAACGAAATGACTCCAGAGCACAGAAAACACGTTTCCAACGAAATGACCCTAGAACACAAAAAATTCCCTTTTAACGAAATCTCCCGAGAACACAAAAAATTCGCTTCCAACGAAATCACCCCAGAGCAACAAAAATTCCCTTCCAACGAAGTGACTCCAGAGCACAGAAAACAAGCTTCTAACGAAATGACCCCCTACATCAAAAATTTGCTTCCATCGAAAAAACCTGAGAACACAAAAAATTCGCTTTCAACAACATTACCCCAGAACACAAAAAAATTCGCTTGCAACGAAATCTTCTCAGAACACGAATATTCGCTTCCAGGAAGTCACCCAAGAACACAAAAAATTCGCTTCCAACAAAATGACTCCAGAGCACAGAAAACACGCTTCGAACGAAATGATACCATATTTCAAAAATTTGTTTCCATTGAAATCACCCGAGAACACAAAATATTCGCTTCCAACGAAATCACCCCAGAACACAAAAAATTCGCTTGCAAGGAAATCTTCTGAGAAAACAAATATTCGCTATCAAAGAAATCATCCCAGAGCACAAAAAATTCGCTTCCAAAAAAATCACCCTAGAACACAAAAAATTCACGTCCAACGAAATTACCCGAGAACACAAGAAAATCGCTTCCAACGAAATTACCCGAGAACACAAAAATTTCGCTTCCAACAAAATCACCGCAGAGCACAAAAAATTCGATTCCAACGAAATGACTCCAGAGCACAGAAAACACGCTTTCAAGGAAATGATCCAATACTTCAAAAATTGGCTTCCATCGAAATCACCCAAGAACACAAAAAATTCACTTCCAACGAAATTATCCCTGAACACAAAAAATGCGCCTCCAACGAAATCACCCCAGAGCACAAAAAATTTGCTTCCAACGAAGTGACTCCAGAGCACAGAAAACACCCTTCCAATGAAATGATACCATACTTCAAAAATTTGTTCCATCGAAATCACCCGAGAACACAAAAAATTCGCTTCCAACGAAATGACTCCAGAGCACAGAAAACACGTTTCCAACGAAATGACCCTAGAACACAAAAAATTCCCTTTTAACGAAATCTCCCGAGACACAAAAAATTCGCTTCCAACGAAATCACCCCAGAGCAACAAAAATTCCCTTCCAACGAAGTGACTCCAGAGCACAGAAAACAAGCTTCTAACGAAATGACCCCCTACATCAAAAATTTGCTTCCATCGAAAAAACCTGAGAACACAAAAAAATTCTCTTTCAACAACATTACCCCAGAACACAAAAAAATTCGCTTGCAACGAAATCTTCTCAGAACACGAATATTCGCTTCCAGGAAGTCACCCAAGAACACAAAAAATTCGCTTCCAACAAAATGACTCCAGAGCACAGAAAACACGCTTCGAACGAAATGATACCATATTTCAAAAATTTGTTTCCATTGAAATCACCCGAGAACACAAAATATTCGCTTCCAACGAAATCACCCCAGAACACAAAAAATTCGCTTGCAAGGAAATCTTCTGAGAAAACAAATATTCGCTATCAAAGAAATCATCCCAGAGCACAAAAAATTCGCTTCCAAAAAAATCACCCTAGAACACAAAAAATTCACGTCCAACGAAATTACCCGAGAACACAAGAAAATCGCTTCCAACGAAATTACCCGAGAACACAAAAATTTCGCTTCCAACAAAATCACCGCAGAGCACAAAAAATTCGATTCCAACGAAATGACTCCAGAGCACAGAAAACACGCTTTCAAGGAAATGATCCAATACTTCAAAAATTGGCTTCCATCGAAATCACCCGAGAACACAAAAAATTCACTTCCAACGAAATTATCCCTGAACACAAAAAATGCGCCTCCAACGAAATCACCCCAGAGCACAAAAAATTTGCTTCCAACGAAGTGACTCCAGAGCACAGAAAACACCCTTCCAATGAAATGATACCATACTTCAAAAATTTGTTCCATCGAAATCACCCGAGAACACAAAAAATTCGCTTCCAACGAAATGACTCCAGAGCACAGAAAACACGTTTCCAACGAAATGACCCTAGAACACAAAAAATTCCCTTTTAATGAAATCTCCCGAGAACACAAAAAATTCGCTTCCAACGAAATCACCCCAGAGCAACAAAAATTCCCTTCCAACGAAGTGACTCCAGAGCACAGAAAACAAGCTTCTAACGAAATGACCCCCTACATCAAAAATTTGCTTCCATCGAAAAAACCTGAGAACACAAAAAAATTCGCTTTCAACAACATTACCCCAGAACACAAAAAAATTCGCTTGCAACGAAATCTTCTCAGAACACGAATATTCGCTTCCAGGAAGTCACCCAAGAACACAAAAAATTCTCTTCCAACAAAATGACTCCAGAGCACAGAAAACACGCTTCGAACGAAATGATACCATATTTCAAAAATTTGTTTCCATTGAAATCACCCGAGAACACAAAAAATTCGCTTCCAACGAAATCACCCCAGAACACAAAAAATTCGCTTGCAAGGAAATCTTCTGAGAAAACAAATATTCGCTTCCAAAGAAATCATCCCAGAGCACAAAAAATTCGCTTCCGAAAAAATCACCCTACAACACAAAAAATTCACGTCCAACGAAATTACCCGAGAACACAAGAAAATCGCTTCCAACGAAATTACCCGAGAACACAAAAATTTCGCTTCCAACAAAATCACCGCAGAGCACAAAAAATTCGATTCCAACGAAATGACTCCAGAGCACAGAAAACACGCTTTCAAGGAAATGATCCAATACTTCAAAAATTGGCTTCCGTCGAAATCACCCGAGAACACAAAAAATTCACTTCCAACGAAATTATCCCTGAAAACAAAAAATGCGCCTCCAACGAAATCACCCCAGAGCACAAAAAATTTGCTTCCAACGAAGTGACTCCAGAGTAGAGAAAACACGCTTCCAACGAAATGATTCCCTACTTCAAAAATTTGCTTCCATCGAAAAATCCTGAGAACACAAAAATTTCTATTCCAACGATATTACCCCAGAAAAAAAAATTTTGCTTCCAAAGAAATGCCTCTAGAGCACAGAATACACTCTTCCAACGAAATGACCCCATATTTCAAAAATTTGCTTCCATTGAAATAATATAAGAACACAGAAAATTCTCTTCCAAAGATATTACACAAGAAGAAAAAAAATTGTTTTCCCACGAAATCACCCGAGAACACAAAAAATTCGCTTCCAACGAAATCACCCTAGAACACAAAAAATTCTCTTTAAAAGAAATCATCCGAGAACACAAAAAATGTGCTTCTAACGAAATCACGCCTGAGCACCCAAAATTCCCTTCCAACGAAGTGACTCCAGAGCACAGAAAACACGCTTCCAACGAAATGACCCCCTACTTCAAAAATTTGCTTCCATCGAAGAAAAAGGAGAACACAAAAAATTCTCTTCCAACGATATTACCCCAGAAGAAAAAATTCTTTTCCAACGAAATCTCCTGAGAACACAAATATTCGCTTCCAAAGATATCATCCCAGAGCACAAAAAATTCGCTTCCAACGAAATCACCCTAAAACATAAAAAATTCGCTTCCATCGAAATCACCACAGAAGACAAAAATTTCGCTTCCAACAAAATCACCCCATAGCACAAAAAATTGTCTTCCAACGAAATGACTCCAGAGCACAGAAAACACACTTCCAAGGAAATGATCCCATACTTCAAAAATTGGCTTCCATCGAAATCACCCAAGAACACAAAAAATGCGCTTCCAACGAAATCACCCCAGAGCACAAAAAAATTCGCTTCCATCGAAATGACTACAGAGCACAGAAAACACGCTTCCAACGAAATAACTCCCTACTTCAAAAATTTGCTTCCATCGAAAAATCCTGAGAGCACAAAAATTTCTATTCCAACGAAATTACACCAGAACACAAAAAATTCGATTCCAACGAAATCACCCTCGAACACAAAAAATTCCCTTTCAACGAAATCACCCGAGAATACAAAAAATTCGCCTACAACATAATCAACCCAGAGCACAAAATATTCGATTCCGACAAAATGACTCCAGAGCACAGAAAATACGCATCCAATGAAATGACCCCAGAACACCAAAAATTCGCTTCCAAAGAAATGACTCCAGAGCATAGAAAACACCCTAGAACATAAAAAAATCGCTTCCATCGAAATCACCACAGAGACAAAAAATTCGCTTCCAACCAAATCACCCCAGAGCACAATAAATTCGCTTTCAACAAAATCACCCCAAAGCAGAAAAAAATTTGCTTCCAAAAAAATGACCGTATACTTCAAAAATTTGCTTCCATTGAAATCACATGAGGACACAAACAATTCGCTTCCAAACCAATTACCCCAGACCACAAAAAAGTCGCTTGCAACGAAATCTTCTGAGAACACAAATATTTGCTTCCATCGAACTCACCCCAGAACACAAAAAATTCGCTTCAAAAGAAATGACTCCAGAGCACAGAAAACACACTTCCAACGAAATGATCCCATACTTCAAAAATTTCCTACAATCGAAATCAGCCCAGAACACAAAAAATTCCCTTCTAACGAAGTTACCCCAGAACACAAAAAATTTGCTTCCAACGAAATGACTCCAGAGCACAAAAACACGCTTCCAAGGCAATGACCCCCTATTTCAAAAATTTGCTTCTATCGAAATACCGGAGAACACAAAAAATTCTCTTCCAACGAGATTACCCCAGAAGACAAAAAATTCTTTTCCAACGAAATCTCCTGAGAACAAAAATATTCGCTTCCAAAGATATCATCCCAGAGCACAAAAAATTCGCTTCCAACGAAAGCACCCTTGAAAACAAAAATTCCCTTTCAACGAAATCACCCGAGAACAAAAAAAATTCGCTTCCAACGAAATCACCCCAGAACACAAATAATTCGCTTGCAACGAAATCTCCTGAGAACACAAATATTCGCTTCCAACGAAATTACCCCAGAACACAAAAAATTCGCTTCCAACGAAATCACCGCAGAACACAAAAAATTCCCTTGCAAGGAAATCTCCTGAGAACACAAATATTCGCTTCCAACGAAATCACCCCGGAGCACCAATAAATTCGCTTCCAATGAAATGACTCCAGAGCACACAAAACACGCTTCCAATGAAATGAGCACAGAACACAAAAAATTCCCTTCCAACGAAATCACCCTAGAATATAAAACACTCGCTTCGTTCGAAATCACCACAGAAGACAAAAAATTCGCTTCCAACCAAATCACCCAATTGCACAGAAAATTTGCTTCCAACGAAATTACCCCAGAATACAAAAAAATTCACTTGCAACGAAATCTTCCGAAAAAACATATATTCGCTTCCAACGAAATCAACCCAGAACACAAAAAATTCGTTTCCAACGAAGTGACTCCAGAGCACAGAAAACACGCTTCCAAAGAAATGACCCGATATTTCAAAAATTTGCTTCCATCGAAATCACCCGAGAACACAAAAAATTAGCTTCGAACGAAATGACTCCAGAGCACAGAAAACACGCTTCCAACGAAATGACCCCATATTTCAAAAATTTGCTTCCATCGAAATCACCCAAGAACACAAAAAATTCGCTTCCAACGAAATTACCGAAGAACACAAACAATTCACTTCCAACGAAATCTCCTGATAACACAAATATTCGCTTCCAAAGAAATCATTCCAGAGCACAAAAAATTCGCTTCCAACAAAATCACCCTAGAACACAAAAAATTCCCTTTCAGTGAAATCACCCGAGAACACAAAAAATTCACGTCCAACGAAATTACCACAGAACAGAAAAAATTTGCTTCCATCGAAATCACCCCAGAACACAAAAAATTAGCTTTAAACGAAATCACCTGAGAACACAAAAAATTCGCTTCAAACGGAATCACCACAGAGCACAAAATATTCGCTTCCAATGAAATGACTCCAAAGCACAGAAAACACGCTTCCAAAGAAAGGACCCCAGAACACAAAAAATTCGCTTCCAATGAAATCACCCTAGAACATAAAAAATTCGCTTTCAACGAAATCACCCGAGAACACAAAAAAATTCGCTTCCAACGAAATGACTCCAGAGCACAGAAAACACGCTTCCAATGAAATGACCCCAGAACACAAAAAATTCCCTTCCAAGAAAATCACCCTAGAACATAAAACCTTCCCTTCCTTCGAAATCACAACAGAAGACAAAAAATGCGCTTCCAACCAAATCACCCAAGAGCACAAAAAATTTGCTTCCAACGAAATCACCCTAAAACACAAAAAATTCGCTTGCAACGAAATCTCCTGAGAACACAAATATTCGCTTCCAACGAAATCACCCCAGAGCACAAAAAAATTCGCTTCCAACAAAATGACTCCAGAGCACAGAAAACACGCTTCCAATGAAAAGACCCCCTATTTCAAAAATTTGCTTCCATTGAAAAAACTGGAGAACACAAAAAATATTCTTCCAAAGAGATTACCACTGAAGACAAAAAATTCTTTTCCAACGAAATCTCCTAAGAACACAAATATTCGCTTCCAAAGATATCATTCCAGAGCACAAAAAATTCGCTTCGAACAAAATCACCCTAGAACACAAAAAATTCCCTTTCAACGAAATCACCCGAGAACACAAATTTCACGTCCAACGAAATTAACCCAGAACACAAAAAATTCGATTGCAACAAAATCTTCTGAGAACACTTATATTCACTTCCAACCAAATCACCACAAAACACAACGAATTAGCTTCCAAAGAAATGACTCCAGAGCACAGAAAACACGCTTCCAACGAAATGAACCCTACTTCAAAAATTTGCTTCCATCGAAAACACCGGAGAACACAAAAAAATCTCTACCATCGATATTACCCCAGAAGACAAAAAATTCTTTTCCAACGAAATCTCCTGAGAACACAAATATTCGCTTCCAAAGATATCATCCCAGAGCACAGAAAATTCGCTTCCAACGAAATCACCCTAGAACACAAAAAATTCGCTTTCAACGAAATCTCCTGAGAACACATATATTCGCTTCCAACGAAATCACCACAGAGCACAAAAAATTCGCTTCCAACAAAATGACTCTACAGCACAGAAAACACGCTTCCAACGAAATGACCCCCTATTTCAAAAATTTGCTTCCATCGAAAACACCGGAGAGCACAAAAACATCTCTTCCAACGATATTACCCCAGAAGACAAAAAATTCTTTTCCAACGAAATCTCCTGAGAACACAAATATTCGCTTCCAAAGATATCATCCCAGAGCACAAAAAATTCGCTTCCAAAGAAATCACCCTAGAACACAAAAAATTCGCTTCCAACGAAATCTCCTGAGAACACATATATTTGCTTCCAACGAAATCACCCCATAGCACAAAAAATTCGCTTCCAACAAAATGACTCTACAGCACAGAAAACACGCTTCCAACGAAATGACCCCCTATTTCAAAAATTTGCTTCCATCGAAAAAACCGGAGAACACAAAAAATTCTTCCAACAATATTACCCCAGAAGACAAAAAATTCTTTTCCAATGAAATCTCCTGAGAACACAAATATTCGCTTCCAGAGATATCATCACAGAGTAGAAAAAAATCGCTTCCAACGAAATCACCGTAGAACACAAAAATTCCCTTTCAACGAAATCACCCGAGAACACAAAAAATTTGCTTCCAACGAAATTACCCCAGAGCACAAAAAATTCGCTTCCAAAGATATGACTCCAGAGCACAGAAAGCATGCTTCCAATGAAATGACCCCTGAACACAAAAAATTCGCCTCCAACGAAATCACCCTAAAACATAAAAAATTCGCTTCCATCGAAATCACCACGAAAACAAAAAATTTGCTTCCAAACAAATCACCCCAGAGCACAAAAAATTCGTTTCGAACGAAGTTACCCTAGAACACAAAAATTCGCTTCCAACGAAATCACCCAAGAGCACAAAAAATTCCCTTCCAATGAAATCACCCTAGAACATAAAAAAATCGATTTCAACAAAATCACCCGAGAACACAAAAAATTTGCTTCCAACGAAATTACCCCAGAATACAAAAATTTGCTTGCAACGAAATCTCCCGAAAAACACATATATTCGCTTCCAACGAAATAAACTCAGAACACAAAAAATTCGCTTCCAACGAAGTGACTCCAGAGCACAAAAACATGCTTCCAACGAAATGACCCGATATTTCAAAAATTTGCTTCCATCGAAATCACCCGAGAACACAAAAAATTCGGTTCAAATGAAATGACTCCAGAGCACAGAAAACATGCTTCCAACGAAATGACCCGGTATTTCAAAAATTTGCTTCCATCGAAATCACCCAAGAACACAAAAAATTCGCTTCCAACGAAATTACCCCAGAACACAAAAAATTCACTTCCAACGAAATCTCCTGATAACACAAATATTTGCTTCCAAAGAAATCATCCCAGGGCACAAAAAAATTCGCTTCCAACAAAATCACCCTAGAACACAAAAAATTCCCTTTCAACAAAATCACCCGAAAACACAAAAAATTCACGTCCAACGAAATTACTACAGAACAGAAAAAATTCGCTTCTATTGAAATCACACCAAACACAAAAAATTCCATTCCAAGAAAACCACCCTAGATCATAAAACACTCGCTTCCTTCGAAATCACCACAGAAGACAAACAATGTGCTTCCAACCAAATCACCTAAGAGCACAAAAAATTTGCTTCCAACAAAATCACCCTAGAACAAAAAAAATTCGCTTGCAACGAAATCTCCTGAGAACACAAATATTCGCTTCCAACGAAATCACCCGAGAACACAAAAAATTCCCTTTCAACGAAATCACCCGAGAACACAAATTTCACGTCCAACGAAATTAACCCAGAACACAAAAAATTCGATTGCAACAAAATCTTCTGAGAACACTTATATTCACTTCCAACCAAATCACCACAGAACACAACAAATTAGCTTCCAAAGAAATGACTCCAGAGCACAGAAAACACGCTTCCAACGAAATGAACCCTACTTCAAAAATTTGCTTCCATCGAAAACACCAGAGAACACAAAAAAATCTCTACCAACGATATTACCCCAGAAGACAAAAAATTCTTTTCCAACGAAATCTCCTGAGAACACAAATATTCGCTTCCAAAGATATCATCCCAGAGCACAGAAAATTCGCTTCCAACGAAATCACCCTAGAACACAAAAAATTCGCTTCCAACGAAATCTCCTGAGAACACATATATTCGCTTCCAACGAAATCACCCCATAGCACAAAAAATTCGCTTCCAACAAAATGACTCTACAGCACAGAAAACACGCTTCCAACGAAATGACCCCCTATTTCAAAAATTTGCTTCCATCGAAAAAACCGGAGAACACAAAAAATTCTTCCAACAATATTACCCCAGAAGACAAAAAATTCTTTTCCAATGAAATCTCCTGAGAACACAAATATTCGCTTCCAGAGATATCATCACAGAGTAGAAAAAAATCGCTTCCAACGAAATCACCGTAGAACACAAAAATTCCCTTTCAACGAAATCACCCGAGAACACAAAAAATTTGCTTCCAACGAAATTACCCCAGAGCACAAAAAATTCGCTTCCAAAGATATGACTCCAGAGCACAGAAAGCATGCTTCCAATGAAATGACCCCTGAACACAAAAAATTCGCCTCCAACGAAATCACCCTAAAACATAAAAAATTCGCTTCCATCGAAATCACCACAGAAGACAAAAAATTCGCTTCCAAACAAATCACCCCAGAGCACAAAAAATTCGTTTCGAACAAAGTTACCCTAGAACACAAAAATTCGCTTCCAACGAAATCACCCCAGAACACAAAAAATTCGCTTCCAACGAAATGACTCCAGAGAACAGAAAACACGCTTCCAACGCAATGACCCCCTACTTCAAAAATTTGCTTCCATGGAAATACCGGAAAACACAAAAAATTCTCTTCTAACGATATTACCCCAGAAGACAAAAAATTCTTTTCCAACGAAATCTCCTGAGAACACAAATATTCGCTTCCAACGAAATCACCCTAAAACAGAAAAATATCCTTTCAAAGAAATCACCCGAGAACACAAAAAATTCGCTTCCAACGAAATCACCGCAGAACACAAAAAATTCCCTCGCAACGAAATCTCCTGAGAACACAAATATTCGCTTCCAACGAAATCACCCCAGAGCACAAAAAAAATTGCTTCCAATGAAATGACTCCAGAGCAAACAAAACACGCTTCCAATGAAATGACCCCAGAACACAAAAAATTCCCTTCCAACGAAATCACCCTAGAATATAAAACACTCGCTGCCTTCGAAATCACCACAGAAGACAAAAAATTCGCTTCCAACCAAATCACCCAAGAGCACAAAAAATTCCCTTCCAATGAAATCACCCTAGAACATAAAAAAATCGATTTCAACAAAATCACCCGAGAACACAAAAAATTTGCTTCCAACGAAATTACCCCAGAATACAAAAATTTGCTTGCAACGAAATCTCCCGAAAAACACATATATTCGCTTCCAACGAAATAAACTCAGAACACAAAAAATTCGCTTCCAACGAAGTGACTCCAGAGCACAAAAAACACGCTTCCAACGAAATGACCCGATATTTCAAAAATTTGCTTCCATCGAAATCACCCGAGAACACAAAAAATTCGGTTCCAATGAAATGACTCCAGAGCACAGAAAACATGCTTCCAACGAAATGACCCGGTATTTCAAAAATTTGCTTCCATCGAAATCACCCAAGAACACAAAAAATTCGCTTCCAACAAAATTACCCCAGAACACAAAAAATTCACTTCCAACGAAATCTCCTGATAACACAAATATTTGCTTCCAAAGAAATCATCCCAGGGCACAAAAAAATTCGCTTCCAACAAAATCACCCTAGAACACAAAAAATTCCCTTTCAACAAAATCACCCGAAAACACAAAACATTCACGTCCAACGAAATTACTACAGAACAGAAAAAATTCGCTTCTATTGAAATCACACCAAACACAAAAAATTCCCTTCCAAGAAAACCACCCTAGATCATAAAACACTCGCTTCCTTCGAAATCACCACAGAAGACAAACAATGCGCTTCCAACCAAATCACCTAAGAGCACAAAAAATTTGCTTCCAACAAAATCACCCTAGAACAAAAAAAATTCGCTTGCAACGAAATCTCCTGAGAACACAAATATTCGCTTCCAACGAAATCACCCCAGAACACAACAAATTCGCTTCCAACGAAATGACTCCAGAGCACAGAAAACACGCTTCCAAGGAAATGACCCCCTACTTTAAAAATTTGCTTCCATTGAAATCACCCAAGAACACAAAAAATTCGCGTCCAAAGAAATTACCCCGGAACACAAAAAATTCGCTTCCAACGAAATCTCCTGATAACACAAATATCTTCCAAAGAAATCATCCCAGAGAACAAAAAAATTCGCTTCCAACAAAATCACCCTAGAACTCAAAAAATTCGCTTTCAACGAAATCACCGGAGAACACTAAAAGTTCACTTCCAACAAAATTACCACAGAACAGAAAAAATTTGCTTCCATCGAAATCACCCCAGAACACAAAAAATTCGCTTCCAACGCAATCACGCTAGAACACAAAAAATGAGCTATAATCGAACTCACCTGAGAACACAAAAAATTCGCTTCCAAAAAAATCACCACAGAGCACAAAATATTCACTTCCAATGAAATGACTCCAAAGCACAGAAAACATGCTTCCAATGAAAGGACCCCAGAACACAAAAAATTCGCTTCGAACGAAGTTACCCCAGAACACAAAAATTCGCTTCCAACGAAATCACCCCAGAACACAAAAAATTCGCTTCCAACGAAATGACTCCAGAGCACAGAAAGCACGCTTCCAATGAAATGACCCCAGAACACAAAAAATTTGCTTCCAATGAAATCTCCTGATAACACAAATATTCGCTTCCAAAGAAATCATCCCAGAGAACAAAAAAATTCGCTTCCAACAAAATCACCCTAGAACACAAAAAAATCCCGTTCAACAAAATCACCCGAGAACAGAAAAAATTCACGTCCAACGAAATTACCACAGAACAAAAAAAAATTGCTTCCATCGAAATCACCCCAAAACACAAAAAATTCGCTTCCAATGAAATTACCACAGAACACAAAAAATTCGCTTGCAAAGAAATCTCCTGAGAACACAAATATTCGCTTTCAACGAAATCACCCGAGAACACAAAAAATTCACTTCCAACGAAATGACTCCAGAGCACAGAAAACACTCTTCCAACGAAATGACCCTCTACTTCAAAAATTTGCTTCCATCGAAAAGTTCGGAGAACACAAAAAATTCTCTTTCAACGATATTACCCCAGAAGACAATAAATTCTTTTCCAACGAAATCTCCTGAGAAGACAAATATTGGCGTCCAAAGATATCATCCCAGAGTACAAAAAATTTGCTTCCAACAGAATCACCCAAGAACACAAAAATTCCCTTTCAACGAAATCACCTGAGAACACAAAAAATTTGCTTCCATCGAAATCACCACAAAACACAAAAAATTCGCTTCCAACGCAATCACGCTAGAACACAAAAAATTAATTTAAACGAAATCACCAGAGAACACAAAAAATTCGCTTCCAACGGAATCACCACAGAGCAAAAAATATTCGCTTCCAATGAAATGACTCCATAGCACAGAAAACACGCTTCCAATGAAAGGACCTCAGAACACAAAAAATTCGCTTCCAACGAAATCACTCTAGAACATAAAAAATTTGCTTTCCAAGAAATCACCCGAGAACACAAAAAATTCGCTTCCCACAAAATTACCCCAGAACATAAAAAATTCGCTTGCAAAGAAATTTTCTGAGAACACATATATTCGCTTCCAACCAAATCACCCCAGAACACAAAAAATTCGCTTCCAAATAAATGACTCCAGAGCACAGAAAACACGCTTCCAACGAAATGACCCTCTACTTCAAAAATTTGCTTGCATTGAAAAGACCGGAAAACACAAAAACTTCTCTTCCAACGATATTACCCCAGAAGACAAAAAATTCTTTTCCAACGTAATCTCCTAAGAACACAAACATTTGATTACAAAGATATCATCCCAGAGCACAGAAAACAGGCTTCCAAAGAAATGACCCCCTACTTCAAAAATTTGTTTCCATCGAGATCACCTGAAAACACAAAAAATTCTCTCTCAACGAAATAACCCCAGAAAAAAAAATTCGCTTGCAACGAAATCTCCTGAGAACACAAATATTGGCTTCCAACGAAATCACCCCAGAGCACAAAAAATTGGCTTCCAAAGAAATGACTCCAGAGCATAGAATACACGCTTCCATCGAAATGACTCCCTACTTCAAAAATTTGCTTCCATCGAAAAGACCGGAGAACACAAAAAATTCTCTTCCAACGATATTACCCTAGGAGACAAAAAATTATTTTCCAAAGAATTCTCCTGAGATAACAAATATTCGCTCTCAAAATTATCATCCCAGAGCACAAAAAATTCACTTCCAACCAAATCACCATAGAACACAAAAATTCCCTTTCAATGAAATTACCCGAGAGCACAAAAAATTTGCTTCCAACGAAATCAACCCAGAACACAAAAAATTCGCTTGCAACGAAATCTCCCGAGAACACAAAAATTTGCTTCCAACGAAATCACCCCAGAGCACAAAAAATTTGCTTCCAACGAAATGACTCCAGAGCACAGAAAACATGCTTCCAACGAAATGACCCCCTACTTCAAAAATGTGCTTACATCGAAAAAACCGGTGAACACAAAAAATTCTATTCCAACGATATTACCCCAGAATAAATAAAATTCTTTTCCAACGAAATCTCCTGAGTACACAAATATTCGCGTTCAAAGATATCATCCCAGATACAAAAATTCGCTTCCAACAAAATTACCCTAGAACACAAAAATTCCGTTTCAACAAAATCACCCGAGAACACAAAAAATTCGCTTTCAACGAAATCATCCCAGAGCACAAAAAATTCGCTTCCAACGAAATGACTCCAGAGCACAGAAAGCACACTTCCAATGAAATGACCCCAGAACACAAAAAATTCACCTCCAACGAAATTAGCACAGAACAGAAAAAATTTGCTTCCATCGAAATCACCCGAGAACACAAAAAATTCGCTGCCAACGAAATCAACCCAGAACACAAAAAATTCGCTTCCAACGAAATGTCTCCAGAGCACAGGAAACACGCTTTCAAAGAAATGACCCCATACTTCAAAAATTTCCTTCCATCGAAAAGACCAGAAAACACAAAAAATTCTTTTCCAACGAAATTCCACGAGAACACAAAAAATTCGTGTCGAACGAAATGACCCCAGACACAAAAAATTCGTTCCAACGAAATCTCCTGAGAACACAAATATTCGTTTCAAAAGAAATCGCCCCAGAGCACAAAAAATTCGCTTCCAACGAAATCACCCTAGAACACAAAAAATTCTCTTTCAACAAAATTACATGAAAAGAAAAAAAAAATTGCGTCCTACGAAATTATCCCAGAATAGAAATAATTTACATCCAACCAAATTACCCCAGAACAGAAAAAATTTGCTTCCATCGAAATCACCCAAGAACACAAAAAATTCGCTTCCAAAGAAATTACACCAGAACACAAAAAATTTGCTTCCAAAAAATTACTCCAGAGAACAGAAGACACGCTTCCAACGAAATCACCCCATATTTAAAAAAATTTTTGATTCCAACGAAATCAACCCAGGACACAAAAAATTCGCTTCCAACGAAATGTCTCCAGAGCACAGGAAACACGCTTTCAAAGAAATGACCCGATATTTCAAAAATTTGCTTCCATCGAAATCACCCGAGAACACAAAAAAATCACTTTCAACAAAAATTACCCCAGAACACCAAAAATTCGCTTCCAACGAAATCTTGTGAGAACACAAATATTCGCTTCCAAAGAAATCATCCCAGAGCACAAAAAAATTCGCTTCCAATGAAATCACCCCAGAGCGCAAAAAATTCCCTTCCAACGAAATGACTCCAGAGCACAGAAAACACGATTCCAACAAAATGACCCCCTACTTCAACAATTTGCTTCCATTGAAAAAACCGGAGAACACAAAAAATTCGCTTCCAACCAAATTACCCCAAACACAAAAAATTCGCTTGCAACGTAATCTTCTGAGAACACAAATATTTCCTTCCAGCGAAATACCCCGAAAACACAAAAAATTCGCATCCAACGAAATTGCCCCAGAGCACAAAAAAATCGCTTCCAACGACATCACCCCAACACACAAAAAATTTTCTTCCAAAGAAATCAACCCAGAACACGAAAAATTTGCGTCTATCGAAATACCCGAGAACAGAAAAAAATTCGCTTCCAACAAAAAAACCCCAGAACATAAAAAAATTAGCTTCCAACGAAATCACCAGGGAACACAAATATTTGCTTCCAACGAAATCACCCAGGAACATGAAAAATTCGCTTCCAACAAAATCACCCCAGAGCACAAAAAATTCGCTTCCAACGAAATCACCCCAAGCACAAAAAATTCGCTTTCAATGAAATGAGCCCATACTTGAAAAATTTGCTTCATCGAAATCACCCGAGAACACAAAAAATTCGCTTCCAACGAAATTACCCCAGAACACAAAAATTCGCTTCCAAGGAAATCACCCCAGAAGACAAAAAATTTGCTTCCAAAGAAATGACTCCAGAGCACAGAAAACACGCTTCCAATGAAATCACCCCATACTTCAGAAAAATTCACTTCCAACTAAATTGCCCCAGAACACAAAAAAATTCGCTTCCAACGAAATCAACCCAGAACAGAAAAAATTTGCTTATATCGAAATCACCCCTGAACACAAAAAAATCGCTTCCAACGACATCACCCCAACACACAAAAAATTTACTTCCAAAGAAATCAACCCAGAACACGAAAAATTTGCTTCTATCGAAATCACCCGAGAACAGAAAAAAATTCGCTTCAAAAAAATACCCCAGAACATAAAAAATTAGCTTCCAAAGAAATCACCAGGGAACACAAATATTCGCTTTCAACGAAATCACCCGAGAACACAAAAAATTTGCTTCCAAAGAAATCACCCCAGAGCACAAAAAAATGGCTTCCAACGAATGACTCCAGAGCAATGAAAACATGCTTCCAAGGAAATGACCCCATACTTCAAAAATTTGCTTCAATCGAAAAAACCAGAGAACACAAAAAATTCGCTTCCAACGAAATCACCCCAGAACACAAAAAATTCGCTTCCAACTAAATGACTCCAGAGCACAGAAAACACACTTCCAACGAAATGACCCCCTACTTCAAAAATTTGCTTCCATCGAAAAAACCGGAGAACACAAAAATTCTCTTTCAACGAAATTACCCCAGAAGACAAAAAATTCTTTTCTAAAAAAATCTCCTGAGAACACAAATATTCGCATCCAACGAAATCACCCCAGAGCACAAAAAACACGTTTCCAGCGAAATGACTCCAGGGCACAGAAAACACGCTTCCAACGAAATGACCCCCTACTTCAAAAACTTGCTTCCATTGAAATCACCCGAGAAGACAAAAAATTCGCTTCCAAAGATATTACCCCAGACCAAAAAAAATTCATTTTCAACGAAATCTCCTGAGAACACAAATATTCGCTTTCAAAGATATCATCCCAGAGCACAAAAAAATCGCTTCCAACGAAATCACCCTAGAACACAAAAGATTCCCTTTCAACGAAATCACCTGAGAACACAAAAACTTCGTTTCCAACGAAATTATCCTAGAGCACAAAAAATTCGCTTCCAATGAAATGGCTCCAGAGCACAGAAAACACGCTTCCAAAGAAATGACCCCCTACTTCAAAAATTTGCTTCCATCGAAAAAACCGGAGAACACAAAAAAGTCGCTTGCAATGAAATTGCCCCAGAAAAAATAATTCGCTCGTAACGAAATCTTCTGAGAACACAAATATTCGCTTCCAACTAAATCTCCACAGAACACAAAAAATTCGGTTCCAACAAAATGACTGCAGGTCACAGAAAACACGCTTCCAACGACATGACCCCATACTTCAAAAATTTGCTTCCATCGAGATCACCCAAGAACACAAAAAATTCGCTTCCAAAGAAATTACCCCAGAACCAAAAAAAATCGCTTCCAACAAAATCTCCTGAGAACACAAATATTCGCTTCCAAAGAAATCATCCCAGAGCACAAAAAATTCGTTTCCAACGAATTCACCATAGAACACAAAAAATTCCCTTCAACGAAATCACCCGAGAACACAAAAAATTCGCGTCCAACGAAATTACCCCACAATAGAGAAAATTTACTTCCAACCATATCAATCCAGAGCACAAAAAATTGCCTTCCAATAAAATCACCCGAGTACGCAAATATTTGCTAACAACGAAATTACCCCAGAACAGAAAAAATTTGCTTCCATCGAAATCACCCCAGAACACAAAAATTTCACTTCCAACGAAATCACCCCAGAACACAAAAAAATCTCTTCCAACGATATTACCCCAGAAGACAAAAAATTCGCTTCCAACGAAAGCTCCAGAAAACACAAATATTTGCTTCCAAAGAAATCACCCCAGAGCACAAAAAATTCGATTTCAACGAAATGACTCCTTAACACAGAAAACACACTTCAAAAAGTCACCCAGGAACACAAAAAAAATTCGCTTCCAATGAAACAATTCCAGAGCACAAAATATTCTCTACCAACGAAATGACTCCAGAGCACAGAAAAGACGCTTCCAAGGAAATGACCCCAGAACACAAAAAATTTTCTTCCAACGTAATTACCACAGAACACAAAAAATTCGCTTCCAACAAAATCACCCGGAACACAAATATTCGCTTCCAACAAAATGACTCCAGAACACAGAAAACAAGCTACTAACGAAATCACCCCATACTTCAAAATCACTTCCAACGAAATTACCCCAGAACAGAAAAAATTTGCTTCCAACGAAATCAACCCAGAGCACAAAAAATTCCCTTCCAAAGAAATCAACCTAGAGCACTCAAAATTCGCTTTCAACGAAATCACCCCAGAACAAAAAAAATTCGTGTCCAACGAAATCAACCCAGAAAACAAAAAATTTCCTTCCAACGAAATTACCCCAGAACACAAAAAATTCGCTTCCAACAAAATCACCCCAGAGCACAAAAAATTTGCTTCCAACGAAATGACTCCAGAGCACAAGAAAACACGCTTCCAACTAAAGACCTCCTGAGCACAAAAAATTCGCTTCCAACAAAATCACCCTAGAACATAAAAAATTCGCTTTCAAATAAATCACCCGAGAACACAAAAAATTCGCTTCCAAAGAACTGACTCCAGAGCACAGAAAACACGTTTCGAATGAAATGATACCATACTTCAAAAATTTGCTTCCATCAAAATCACCTGAGAATACAAAATATTCTCTTCCAACGAAATTACCCCAGAACACAAAAAAATTCGCTTCCAAAGAAATCAACCCAGAACACAAAAAATTCACTTCCAACGAAATCACCCCAGAACACAAAAAATTTGGTTCCAATGAAATAACTGCAGAGCACAGAAAACACGCTTCCAATGAAAGGACCCCAGAAGACAAAAAATTCGCTTCCAAAGAAATCACCATAGAACATAAAAAATTCGCTTTCAACGAAATCACCCGCGAACACAAAAAATTCGCTTCCAACGAAATTACCCTAGAACACAAAAAATTCGCTTGCAACGAAATCTCCTGAGAACACAAATATTCGCTTCAAACGAAATCACCGCGGAGCACAAAAATTTCGCTTCCAATGAAATGACTCCAGAGCACAGAAAACATGCTTCCAACAAAATGACCCCCTACTTCAAAAATTTGCGTCCATCGAAAAAACCAGAGAACACAAAAAATTCGCTTCCAACCATATTACCCCTGAAGACGAAATATTCTTTTCCAACGAAATCTCCTGAGAACACAAATATTCTCTTCCAAAGATATCATCCCAGAGCACAAAATTTTGCTCCCAACGAAATCACCTTAGAACAAAAAAATTCCCTTCCAAAGAAATCACCCCAGAGCAGAAAAAATTTGCTTCCACCGAAATGACTCCAAAGCACAGAAAATACGCTTCCAAAAAAATGAATACAGAACACAAAAATTATTCCAACGAAATCACCCTAGTACATAAAAAATTCGCTTCCATGGAAATCACCACAGAAGACAAAAAATTCGTTTCCAATTAAATCACCCCAGAGGACAAAGAATTCGCTTCCAACGAAATGACTCCAGAGCACAGAAAACAAGCTTCAAATGAAATTACCCCAGAACACAAAAAATTCGCTTCCAACGAAATCACCCTAGAACATAAAAAATTCGCTTCCTTCGAAATCACCACAAAAGACAAAAAATTCGCTTCCAACCAAATCACCCCAGAGCTCAAAAAATTTGCTTTTACGAAATTTCCCTAGAACGTAAAAAATTCGCATTCAACAAAATCACCCGAGAACACAAAATATTCGCTTCCAACGAAATCACCCCAGAGCACAAAAAATTTGCTGCCAACGAAATGACTCCAGAGCACAGAAAACACGCTTCCAACGAAATGACCCCATACTTCAAAAATTTGCTTCCATCGAAATCACCCAAGAACACAAAAAATTCGCTTCCAACTAAATTACCGAAGAACAAAAACAATTCACTTCCAAAGAAATCTCCTGATAACACAAATTTTCGCTTCCAAAGAAATCATCCAAGGGTAAAAAAAAAATTCGCTTCCAACAAAATCACCCTAGAACACAAAAAATTCCCTTTCAGTGAAATCACCCGAGAACACAAAAAATTCACGTCCAACGAAATTACCACAGAACAGAAAAAATTTGCTTCCATCGAAATCACCCCAGAACACAAAAAATTAGCTTTAAACGAAATCACCCGAGAACACAAAAAATTCGCTTCAAACGGAATCACCACAGAGCACAAAATATTCGATTCCAATGAAATGACTCCAAAGCACAGAAAACACGCTTCCAAAGAAAGGACCCCAGAACACAAAAAATTCGCTTCCAATGAAATCACCCTAGAACATAAAAAATTCGCTTTCAACGAAATCACCCGAGAATACAAAAAAATTCGCTTCCAACGAAATGACTCCAGAGCACAGAAAACACGCTTCCAATGAAATGACCCCAGAACACAAAAAATTCCCTTCAAAGAAAATCACCCTAGAACATAAAACCCTCGCTTCCTTCGAAATCACCACAGAAGACAAAAAATGTGCTTCCAACCAAATCACAAAAGAGCACAAAATATTCGCTTCCAACAAAATCACCCTAGAACACAAAAAATTAGCTTGCAACGAAATCTCCTTAGAACACAAATATTCGCTTCCAACGAAATCACCCCAGAACACAAAAAATTCGCTTCCAACAAAATGACTCCAGAACACAGAAAACACGCTTCCAATGAAAAGACCCCCTATTTCAAAAATTTGCTTCCATTGAAAAAACTGGAGAACACAAAAAATATTCTTCCAAAGAGATTACCACTGAAGACAAAAAATTCTTTTCCAACGAAATCTCCTAAGAACACAAATATTCGCTTCCAAAGATATCATTCCAGAGCACAAAAAATTCGCTTCGAACAAAATCACCCTAGAACACAAAAAATTCCCTTTCAACGAAATCACCCGAGAACACAAATTTCACGTCCAACGAAATTAACCCAGAACACAAAAAATTCGATTGCAACAAAATCTTCTGAGAACACTTATATTCACTTCCAACCAAATCACCACAGAACACAACAAATTAGCTTCCAAAGAAATGACTCCAGAGCACAGAAAACACGCTTCCAACGAAATGAACCCTACTTCAAAAATTTGCTTCCATCGAAAACACCGGAGAACACAAAAAAATCTCTACCAACGATATTACCCCAGAAGACAAAAAATTCTTTTCCAACGAAATCTCCTGAGAACACAAATATTCGCTTCCAATGATATCATCCCAGAGCACAGAAAATTCGCATCCAACGAAATCACCCTAGAACACAAAAAATTCGCTTTCAACGAAATCTCCTGAGAACACATATATTCGCTTCCAACGAAATCACCACAGAGCACAAAAAATTCGCTTCCAACAAAATGACTCTACAGCACAGAAAACACGCTTCCAAAGAAATGACCCCCTATTTCAAAAATTTGCTTCCATCGAAAAAACCGGAGAACACAAAAAATTCTTCCAACAATATTACCCCAGAAGACAAAAAATTCTTTTCCAATGAAATCTCCTGAGAACACAAATATTCGCTTCCACAGATATCATCACAGAGTAGAAAAAAATCGCTTCCAAAGAAATCACCCTAGAACACAAAAATTCCCTTTCAACGAAATCACCCGAGAACACAAAAAATTTGCTTCCAACGAAATTACCCCAGAGCACAAAAAATTCGCTTCCAAAGATATGACTCCAGAGCACAGAAAGCATGCTTCCAATGAAATGACCCCTGAACACAAAAAATTCGCCTCCAACGAAATCACCCTAAAATATAAAAAATTCGCTTCCATCGAAATCACCACAGAAGACAAAAAATTCGCTTCCAAACAAATCACCCCAGAGCACAAAAAATTCGCTTCGAACGAAGTTACCCTAGAACACAAAAATTCGCTTCCAACGAAATCACCCCAGAACACAAAAAATTCGCTTCCAACGAAATGACTCCAGAGAACAGAAAACACGCTTCCAACGCAATGACCCCCTACTTCAAAAATTTGCTTCCATGGAAATACCGGAAAACACAAAAAATTCTCTTCTAACGATATTACCCCAGAAGACAAAAAATTCTTTTCCAACGAAATCTCCTGAGAACACAAATATTCGCTTCCAACGAAATCACCCTAAAACAGAAAAATATCCTTTCAAAGAAATCACCCGAGAACACAAAAAATTCGCTTCCAACGAAATCACCGCAGAACACAAAAAATTCCCTCGCAACGAAATCGCCTGAGAACACAAATATTCGCTTCCAACGAAATCACCCCAGAGCACAAAAAAATTTGCTTCCAATGAAATGACTCCAGAGCAAACAAAACACGCTTCCAATGAAATGACCCCAGAACACAAAAAATTCCCTTCCAACAAAATCACCCTAGAATATAAAACACTCGCTGCCTTCGAAATCACCACAGAAGACAAAAAATTCGCTTCCAACCAAATCACCCAAGAGCACAAAAAATTCCCTTCCAATGAAATCACCCTAGAACATAAAAAAATCGATTTCAACAAAATCACCTGAGAACACAAAAAATTTGCTTCCAACGAAATTACCCCAGAATACAAAAATTTGCTTGCAACGAAATCTCCCGAAAAACACATATATTCGCTTCCAACGAAATAAACTCAGAACACAAAAAATTCGCTTCCAACGAAGTGACTCCAGAGCACAAAAAACACGCTTCCAACGAAATGACCCGATATTTCAAAAATTTGCTTCCATCGAAATCACCCGAGAACACAAAAAATTCGGTTCAAATGAAATGACTCCAGAGCACAGAAAACATGCTTCCAACGAAATGACCCGGTATTTCAAAAATTTGCTTCCATCGAAATCACCCAAGAACACAAAAAATTCGCTTCCAACGAAATTACCCCAGAACACAAAAAATTCACTTCCAACGAAATCTCCTGATAACACAAATATTTGCTTCCAAAGAAATCATCCCAGGGCACAAAAAAATTCGCTTCCAACAAAATCACCCTAGAACACAAAAAATTCCCTTTCAACAAAATCACCCGAAAACACAAAAAATTCACGTCCAACGAAATTACTACAGAACAGAAAAAATTCGCTTCTATTGAAATCACACCAAACACAAAAAATTCCCTTCCAAGAAAACCACCCTAGATCATAAAACACTCGCTTCCGTCGAAATCACCACAGAAGACAAACAATGCGCTTCCAACCAAATCACCTAAGAGCACAAAAAATTTGCTTCCAACAAAATCACCCTAGAACAAAAAAAAATTCGCTTGCAACGAAATCTCCTGAGAACACAAATATTCGTTTCCAACGAAATCACCCCAGAACACAACAAATTCGCTTCCAACGAAATGACTCCAGAGCACAGAAAACAAGCTTCCAAGGAAATGACCCCCTACTTTAAAAATTTGCTTCCATTGAAATCACCCAAGAACACAAAAAATTCGCATCCAAAGAAATTACCCCGGAACACAAAAAATTCGCTTCCAACGAAATCTCCTGATAACACAAATATCTTCCAAAGAAATCATCCCAGAGAACAAAAAAATTCGCTTCCAACAAAATCACCCTAGAACTCAAAAAATTCGCTTTCAACGAAATCACCGGAGAACACTAAAAGTTCACTTCCAACAAAATTACCACAGAACAGAAAAAATTTGCTTCCATCGAAATCACCCCAGAACACAAAAAATTCGCTTCCAACGCAATCACGCTAGAACACAAAAAATGAGCTATAATCGAAATCACCTGAGAACACAAAAAATTCGCTTCCAAAAAAATCACCACAGAGCACAAAATATTCACTTCCAATGAAATGACTCCAAAGCACAGAAAACATGCTTCCAATGAAAGGACCCCAGAACACAAAAAATTCGCTTCGAACGAAGTTACCCCAGAACACAAAAATTCGCTTCCAACGAAATCACCCCAGAACACAAAAAATTCGCTTCCAACGAAATGACTCCAGAGCACAGAAAGCACGCTTCCAATGAAATGACCCCAGAACACAAAAAATTTGCTTCCAATGAAATCTCCTGATAACACAAATATTCGCTTCCAAAGAAATCATCCCAGAGAACAAAAAAATTCGCTTCCAACAAAATCACCCTAGAACACAAAAAAATCCCGTTCAACAAAATCACCCGAGAACAGAAAAAATTCACGTCCAACGAAATTACCACAGAACAGAAAAAAATTGCTTCCATCGAAATCACCCCAAAACACAAAAAATTCGCTTCCAATGAAATTACCACAGAACACAAAAAATTCGCTTGCAAAGAAATCTCCTGAGAACACAAATATTCGCTTTCAACGAAATCACCCGAGAACACAAAAAATTCACTTCCAACGAAATGACTCCAGAGCACAGAAAACACTCTTCCAACGAAATGATCCTCTACTTCAAAAATTTGCTTCCATCGAAAAGTTCGGAGAACACAAAAAATTCTCTTTCAACGATATTACCCCAGAAGACAATAAATTCTTTTCCAACGAAATCTCCTGAGAAGACAAATATTGGCGTCCAAAGATATCATCCCAGAGTACAAAAAATTTGCTTCCAACAGAATCACCCTAGAACACAAAAATTCCCTTTCAACGAAATCACCCGAGAACACAAAAAATTTGCTTCCATCGAAATCACCACAAAACACAAAAAATTCGCTTCCAACGCAATCACGCTAGAACACAAAAAATTAATTTAAACGAAATCACCAGAGAACACAAAAAATTCGCTTCCAACGGAATCACCACAGAGCAAAAAATATTCGCTTCCAATGAAATGACTCCATAGCACAGAAAACACGCTTCCAATGAAAGGACCTCAGAACACAAAAAATTCGCTTCCAACGAAATCACTCTAGAACATAAAAAATTTGCTTTCCAAGAAATCACCCGAGAACACAAAAAATTCGCTTCCCACAAAATTACCCCAGAACATAAAAAATTCGCTTGCAAAGAAATTTTCTGAGAACACATATATTCGCTTCCAACCAAATCACCCCAGAACACAAAAAATTCGCTTCCAAATAAATGACTCCAGAGCACAGAAAACACGCTTCCAACGAAATGACCCTCTACTTCAAAAATTTGCTTGCATTGAAAAGACCGGAAAACACAAAAACTTCTCTTCCAACGATATTACCCCAGAAGACAAAAAATTCTTTTCCAACGTAATCTCCTAAGAACACAAACATTTGATTACAAAGATATCATCCCAGAGCACAGAAAACAGGCTTCCAAAGAAATGACCCCCTACTTCAAAAATTTGTTTCCATCGAGATCACCTGAAAACACAAAAAATTCTCTCTCAACGAAATAACCCCAGAAAAAAAATTCGCTTGCAACGAAATCTCCTGAGAACACAAATATTGGCTTCCAACGAAATCACCCCAGAGCACAAAAAATTGGCTTCCAAAGAAATGACTCCAGAGCATAGAATACACGCTTCCATCGAAATGACCCCCTACTTCAAAAATTTGCTTCCATCGAAAAGACCGGAGAACACAAAAAATTCTCTTCCAACGATATTACCCTAGGAGACAAAAAATTATTTTCCAAAGAATTCTCCTGAGATAACAAATATTCGCTCTCAAAATTATCATCCCAGAGCACAAAAAATTCACTTCCAACCAAATCACCATAGAACACAAAAATTCCCTTTCAATGAAATCACCCGAGAGCACAAAAAATTTGCTTCCAACGAAATCAACCCAGAACACAAAAAATTCGCTTGCAACGAAATCTCCCGAGAACACAAAAATTTGCTTCCAACGAAATCACCCCAGAGCACAAAAAATTTGCTTCCAACGAAATGACTCCAGAGCACAGAAAACATGCTTCCAACGAAATGACCCCCTACTTCAAAAATGTGCTTACATCGAAAAAACCGGTGAACACAAAAAATTCTATTCCAATGATATTACCCCAGAATAAATAAAATTCTTTTCCAACGAAATCTCCTGAGTACACAAATATTCGCGTTCAAAGATATCATCCAAGATACAAAAATTCGCTTCCAACAAAATTACCCTAGAACACAAAAATTCCGTTTCAACAAAATCACCCGAGAACACAAAAAATTAGCTTTCAACGAAATCATCCCAGAGCACAAAAAATTCGCTTCCAACGAAATGACTCCAGAGCACAGAAAGCACACTTCCAATGAAATGACCCCAGAACACAAAAAATTCGCCTCCAACGAAATTAGCACAGAACAGAAAAAATTTGCTTCCATCGAAATCACCCGAGAACACAAAAAATTCGCTGCCAACGAAATCAACCCAGAACACAAAAAATTCGCTTCCAACGAAATGTCTCCAGAGCACAGGAAACACGCTTTCAAAGAAATGACCCCATACTTCAAAAATTTCCTTCCATCGAAAAGACCAGAAAACACAAAAAATTCTTTTCCAACGAAATTCCACGAGAACACAAAAAATTCGTGTCGAACGAAATGACCCCAGACACAAAAAATTCGTTCCAACGAAATCTCCTGAGAACACAAATATTCGTTTCAAAAGAAATCACCCCAGAGCACAAAAAATTCGCTTCCAACGAAATCACCCTAGAACACAAAAAATTCTCTTTCAACAAAATTACATGAAAAGAAAAAAAAAAATTGCGTCCTACGAAATTATCCCAGAATAGAAATAATTTACATCCAACCAAATTACCCCAGAACAGAAAAAATTTGCTTCCATCGAAATCACCCAAGAACACAAAAAATTCGCTTCCAAAGAAATTACACCAGAACACAAAAAATTTGCTTCCAAAAAATTACTCCAGAGAACAGAAGACACGCTTCCAACGAAATCACCCCATATTTAAAAAAATTTTTGATTCCAACGAAATCAACCCAGGACACAAAAAATTCGCTTCCAACGAAATGTCTCCAGAGCACAGGAAACACGCTTTCAAAGAAATGACCCGATATTTCAAAAATTTGCTTCCATCGAAATCACCCGAGAACACAAAAAAATCACTTTCAACAAAAATTACCCCAGAACACCAAAAATTCGCTTCCAACGAAATCTCGTGAGAACACAAATATTCGCTTCCAAAGAAATCATCCCAGAGCACAAAAAAATTCGCTTCCAATGAAATCACCCCAGAGCGCAAAAAATTCCCTTCCAACGAAATGACTCCAGAGCACAGAAAACACGATTCCAACAAAATGACCCCCTACTTCAACAATTTGCTTCCATTGAAAAAACCGGAGAACACAAAAAATTCGCTTCCAACCAAATTACCCCAAACACAAAAAATTCGCTTGCAACGTAATCTTCTGAGAACACAAATACTTCCTTCCAGCGAAATACCCCGAAAACACAAAAAATTCGCATCCAACGAAATTGCCCCAGAGCACAAAAAAATCGCTTCCAACGACATCACCCCAACACACAAAAAATTTTCTTCCAAAGAAATCAACCCAGAACACGAAAAATTTGCGTCTATCGAAATACCCGAGAACAGAAAAAAATTCGCTTCCAACAAAAAAACCCCAGAACATAAAAAAATTAGCTTCCAACGAAATCACCAGGGAACACAAATATTTGCTTCCAACGAAATCACCCAGGAACGTGAAAAATTCGCTTCCAACAAAATCACCCCAGAGCACAAAAAATTCGCTTCCAACGAAATCACCCCAAGCACAAAAAATTCGCTTTCAATGAAATGAGCCCATACTTGAAAAATTTGCTTCATCGAAATCACCCGAGAACACAAAAAATTCGCTTCCAACGAAATTACCCCAGAACACAAAAATTCGCTTCCAAGGAAATCACCCCAGAAGACAAAAAATTTGCTTCCAAAGAAATGACTCCAGAGCACAGAAAACACGCTTCCAATGAAATCACCCCATACTTCAGAAAAATTCACTTCCAACTAAATTGCCCCAGAACACAAAAAATTCGCTTCCAACGAAATCAACCCAGAACAGAAAAAATTTGCTTATATCGAAATCACCCCTGAACACAAAAAAATCGCTTCCAACGACATCACCCCAACACACAAAAAATTTTCTTCCAAAGAAATCAACCCAGAACACGAAAAATTTGCTTCTATCGAAATCACCCGAGAACAGAAAAAAATTCGCTTCAAAAAAAACCCCAGAACATAAAAAATTAGCTTCCAAAGAAATCACCAGGGAACACAAATATTTGCTTCCAACGAAATCACCCAGGAACATGAAAAATTCGCTTCCATCGAAATCACCCGAGAACACAAAAAAATTCGCTTCAAACGAAATCACCCCTGAGCACAAAAAATTCGCTTCCAACGAAATCACCCCAAGCACAAAAAATTCGCTTTCAATGAAATGAGCCCATACTTGAAAAATTTGCTTCATCGAAATCACCCGAGAACACAAAAATTTCGCTTCCAACGAAATTACCCCAGAACACAAAAATTCGCTTCCAAGGAAATCACCCCAGAACACAAAAAATTTGCTTCCAAAGAAATGACTCCAGAGCACAGAAAACACGCTTCCAATGAAATCACCCCATACTTCAGAAAAATTCACTTCCAACTAAATTGCCCCAGAATACAAAAAATTCGCTTCCAACGAAATCAACCAAGAACACAAAAAATTTGCTTCCATCGAAATCACCCGAGAACAGAAAAAATTTGCTTCTAACGAAATCACCCGGGAACACAAATATTAACTTCCAATGAAATCACCCTAAAACCAAAAAATTCTTTTCCAACGAAATCTCCTGAGAACACAAATATTCGCTTCCAAAGAAATCACCCCAGAGCACCAAAAATTCGCTTCCAACGTAATTACCCTAAGGAAAAAAATTTCACTTTCAACGAAATCACCTGAGAACACAAAAAATTCGTGTCCAATGAAATCAACCCAGAACACAAAAAATTCGCATCCCAAGAAATCACTCAGAACACAAAAATTTCCCTTCCAACGAAATGACTCCAAAACACAGAAAACACGCTTCCAATGAAATCACCCCAGAGCACAAAAAATTCACTTCCAATGAAATCAACCTAGAACACAAAAAAATTGCTTCTATCCAAATTCCCTGAGAACAGAAAAAATTCGCTTCCAAAGAAATTACCCCAGAATACAAAAAATTCGCTTCCATCGAAATCCCCACAGAGCACAAAAAAAAATTGCTTCCAAAGAAATCACCCTAGAACACAAAAAATTCGCTTCCAACAAAATCACCCCAGAACACAAAAAATTTTCTTCCAAGGAAATGACTCCAATGCACAGAAACCATGCTTTCAACGAAATCACCCCATACTTCAAAAAAATCACTTTCAACAAAATTGCCCCAGAACACAAAAAATTCTCTCCAACGAAATCAACCCAGAACACAAAATATTCGCTTCCATCAAAATCACCCCAGAACACAAAAATTCGCTTCCATCGAAATCACCACAGGAAACAAAAAATTCGATTCCAAAGTAATTACCCCAGAACACAAAAATTGCTTCTATTGAAATTACCCCAGAACACAAAAAATTCACTTCCAAAGAAATCACCACAGAACACAAAAATTTTGCATCCAACGAAATGACTCTAGAGCACAGAAAACACGCTTCCAACAAAATGACCTACTACTTCAAAAACTTGCTTCCATCAAAAAAAAAGGAGAAAACAAAAAATTCTCTTCCAACGATATTACCCCAGAATACATAAAATTCTTTTCCAACGAAATCTCCTGAGTACACAAATATTCGCTTTCAAAGATATCATCCCAGATACAAAAATTCGCTTCCAACAAAATTACCCCAGAACACAAAAAATTCGCTTGCAAAGAAATGTCCTGAGAAGACAAATATTCGCTTCCAAAGAAATCACCCCAGAGCACAAAAAATTCGCTTCCAACAAAATCACACCAAGCACAAAAAATTCGCTTTCAACGAAATCACCCCAGAACACAAAAAATTTGGTTCCAATGAAATAACTGCAGAGCACAGAAAACACGCTTCCAATGAAAGGACCCCAGAAGACAAAAAATTCGCTTCCAAAGAAATCACCATAGAACATAAAAAATTCGCTTTCAACGAAATCACCCGAGAACACAAAAAATTCGCTTCCAACGAAATTACCCTAGAACACAAAAAATTCGCTTGCAATGAAATCTCCTGAGAACACAAATATTCGCTTCAAACGAAATCACCGAGGAGCACAAAAATTTCGCTTCCAATGAAATGACTCCAGAGCACAGAAAACGTGCTTCCAACAAAATGACCCCCTACTTCAAAAATTTGCGTCCATCGAAAAAACCAGAGAACACAAAAAATTCGCTTCCAACCATATTACCCCAGAAGACGAAATATTCTTTTCCAACGAAATCTCCTGAGAACACAAATATTCTCTTCCAAAGATATCATCCCAGAGCACAAAATTTTGCTCCCAACGAAATCACCTTAGAACAAAAAAATTCCCTTCCAAAGAAATCACCCCAGAGCAGAAAAAATTTGCTTCCACCGAAATGACTCCAAAGCACAGAAAACACGCTTCCAAAAAAATGAATACAGAACACAAAAATTATTCCAACGAAATCACCCTAGTACATAAAAAATTCGCTTCCATGGAAATCACCACAGAAGACAAAAAATTCGTTTCCAATTAAATCACCCCAGAGCACAAAGAATTCGCTTCCAACGAAATGACTCCAGAGCACAGAAAACAAGCTTCAAATGAAATTACCCCAGAACACAAAAAATTCGCTTCCAACGAAATCACCCTAGAACATAAAAAATTCGCTTCCTTCGAAATCACCACAAAAGACAAAAAATTCGCTTCCAACCAAATCACCCCAGAGCTCAAAAAATTTGCTTTTACGAAATTTCCCTAGAACGTAAAAAATTCGCATTCAACAAAATCACCCGAGAACACAAAATATTCGCTTCCAACGAAATCACCCCAGAGCACAAAAAATTCGCTGCCAACGAAATGACTCCAGAGCACAGAAAACACGCTTCCAACGAAATGACCCCATACTTCAAAAATTTGCTTCCATCGAAATCACCCAAGAACACAAAAAATTCGCTTCCAACGAAATTACCCCAGAACACAAAAAATTCGCTTGTAACGAAATCCTCTGAGCACACATATATTCGCTTCCACAGAAATCATCGCAGAGCACAAAAAAATTCACTTCCAATGAAATCTCCCTAGAACACAAAAAATTCCCTTTCAACGAAATCACCCGAGAACACAAAAAATTCCCTTTCAACGAAATCACCTTAGAACACAAATAATTCGCTTGCAATGAAATCTCCTAAGAACACAAATATTCGCTTCAAACGAATTCACCCCAGAGCAAAAAGAATTCCCTTCCAACGAAATGACTCCAGAGCACAGAAAACATGCTTCAAAAGAAATGACCCCATACTTCAAAAATTTACTTCCATCGAAAAAACCGGAGAACACAAAAAAGTCGCATGCAACGAAATCTTCATAGAACACAAATATTCGCTGCCAACGAAATCACCTGAGAACACAAAAAATTTGCTTGCAACAAAATCTCCTTAGAAGAAAATATTCGCTTCCAAGGAAATCACCCCAGAGCACAAAAAATTCGCTTCCAAAGGAATCACTCTTAAACATAAAAAATTCGCTGCCAACGAAATGACTCCAGAGCACAGAAAACACGTTTCCAACAAAATGACCCCAAACTTCAAAAATTTGCTTCCATTGAAATCATCCGAGAACATAAAAAAATTTGCTTCCAACGAAATTACCCCAGAACCCAAAAAATTCGCTTCCAACAAAATCGTCTGAGAACACATATATTCGCTTCCAACGGAATCACACCAGAACACAAAAAATTCGCTTCAAACTAAATGACTCCAGACCACAGAAAACATGCTTCCAAAGAAAAGACACCATACTTCAAAAATTTGCTTCCATCGAAATCACCCGAGAACACAAAAAAATCGCTTCCAAAGAAATCACCCCAGAGCACAAAAAATTCGCTTCCAACCAAATGACTCCTGAGCACAGAAAACACGCTTCCAACGAAATGACCACATACTTCAAAAATTTGCTTCCATCGAAATCACCCCAGAACACAAAAAATTCGCTTCCAACAAAATCTCCTAAGAACACAAATATTCGCTTCCAACGAAATCACCCCAGAACACAAAAAATTCGCTTGCAATGAAATCTCCTGAGAACACAAATATTCGCTTCCAACGAAATCACCGCAGAGCACAAAAAATTCGCTTCCAATGAAATGGCTCCAGAGCACAGAAAACACGCTTCCAACGAAATGACCCCCTACTTCAAAAATTTGCTTCCATCGAAAAAACCGAAGAACACAAAAAAGTCGCTTGCAATGAAATTGCCCCAGAAAAAATAATTCGCTCGTAACGAAATCTTCTGAGAACACAAATATTCGCTTCCAACTAAATCTCCACAGAACACAAAAAATTCGGTTCCAACAAAATGACTCTAGGTCACAGAAAACATGCTTCCAACGACATGACCTCATACTTCAAAAATTTGCTTCCATCGAGATCACCCAAGAACACAAAAATTCGCTTCCAAAGAAATTACCCCAGAACAAAAAAAATCGCTTCCAACAAAATCTCCTGAGAACACAAATATTCGCTTCCAAAGAAATCATCCCAGAGCACAAAAAATTCGTTTCCAACGAATTCACCATAGAACACAAAAAATTCCCTTCAACGAAATCACCCAAGAACACAAAAAATTCGCGTCCAACGAAATTACCCCACAATAGAGAAAATTTACTTCCAACCATATCAATCCAGAGCACAAAAAATTGCCTTCCAATAAAATCACCCGAGTACGCAAATATTTGCTAACAACGAAATTACCCCAGAACAGAAAAAATTTGCTTCCATCGAAATCACCCCAGAACACAAAAATTTCACTTCCAACGAAATCACCCCAGAACACAAAAAAATCTCTTCCAACGATATTACCCCAGAAGACAAAAAATTCGCTTCCAACGAAAGCTCCAGAAAACACAAATATTTGCTTCCAAAGAAATCACCCCAGAGCACAAAAAATTCGCTTTCAACGAAATGACTCCTTAACACAGAAAACACACTTCAAAAAGTCACCCAGGAACACAAAAAAAATTCGCTTTCAATGAAACAATTCCAGAGCACAAAATATTCTCTACCAACGAAATGACTCCAGAGCACAGAAAAGACGCTTCCAAGGAAATGACCCCAGAACACAAAAAATTTTCTTCCAACGTAATTACCACAGAACACAAAAAATTCGCTTCCAACAAAATCACCCGGAACACAAATATTCGCTTCCAACAAAATGACTCCAGAACACAGAAAACAAGCTACTAACGAAATCACCCCATACTTCAAAATCACTTCCAACGAAATTACCCCAGAACAGAAAAAATTTGCTTCCAACGAAATCAACCCAGAGCACAAAAAATTCCCTTCCAAAGAAATCAACCTAGAGCACTCAAAATTCGCTTTCAACGAAATCACCCCAGAACAAAAAAAATTCGTGTCCAACGAAATCAACCCAGAAAACAAAAAATTTCCTTCCAACGAAATTACCCCAGAACACAAAAAATTCGCTTCCAACAAAATCACCCCAGAGCACAAAAAATTTGCTTCCAACGAAATGACTCCAGAGCACAAGAAAACACGCTTCCAACTAAAGACCTCCTGAGCACAAAAAATTCGCTTCCAACAAAATCACCCTAGAACATAAAAAATTCGCTTTCAAATAAATCACCCGAGAACACAAAAAATTCGCTTCCAAAGAACTGACTCCAGAGCACAGAAAACACGTTTCGAAAGAAATGATACCATACTTCAAAAATTTGCTTCCATCAAAATCACCTGAGAATACAAAATATTCTCTTCCAACGAAATTACCCCAGAACACAAAAAAATTCGCTTCCAAAGAAATCAACCCAGAACACAAAAAATTCACTTCTAACGAAATCACCCCAGAACACAAAAAATTTGGTTCCAATGAAATAACTGCAGAGCACAGAAAACACGCTTCCAATGAAAGGACCCCAGAAGACAAAAAATTCGCTTCCAAAGAAATCACCATAAAACATAAAAAATTCGCTTTCAACGAAATCACCCGAGAACACAAAAAATTCGCTTCCAACGAAATTACCCCAGAACACAAAAAATTCGCTTGTAACGAAATCTTCTGAGCACACATATATTCGCTTCCACAGAAATCATCGCAGAGCACAAAAAAATTCGCTTCCAACGAAATCTCCCTAGAACACAAAAAATTCCCTTTCAAAGAAATCACCCGAGAACACAAAAAATTCACTTTCAACGAAATCACCTTAGAACACAAATAATTCGCTTGCAATGAAATCTCCTAAGAACACAAATACTCGCTTCAAACGAATTCACCCCAGAGCAAAAAGAATTCCCTTCCAACGAAATGACTCCAGAGCACAGAAAACATGCTTCAAAAGAAATGACCCCATACTTCAAAAATTTACTTCCATCGAAAAAACCGGAGAACACAAAAAATTCGCTTGCAACGAAATCTTCATAGAACACAAATATTCGCTGCCAACGAAATCACCTGAGAACACAAAAAATTTGCTTGCAACAAAATCTCCTTAGAAGAAAATATTCGCTTCCAAGGAAATCACACCAGAGCACAAAAAATTCGCTTCCAAAGGAATCACTCTTAAACATAAAAAATTCGCTGCCAACGAAATGACTCCAGAGCACAGAAAACACGTTTCCAACAAAATGACCCCAAACTTCAAAAATTTGCTTCCATTGAAATCATCCGAGAACATAAAAAATTTGCTTCCAACGAAATTACCCCAGAACCCAAAAAATTCGCTTGCAACAAAATCGTCTGAGAACACATATATTCGCTTCCAACGGAATCACACCAGAACACAAAAAATTCGCTTCCAACTAAATGACTCCAGAGCACAGAAAACATGCTTCCAAAGAAAAGACCCCATACTTCAAAAATTTGCTTCCATCGAAATCACCCGAGAACACAAAAAATTCGCTTCCAAAGAAATCACCCCAGAGCACAAAAAATTCGCTTCCAACCAAATGACTCCTGAGCACAGAAAACACGCTTCCAACAAAATGACCACATACTTCAAAAATTTGCTTCCATCGAAATCACACCAGAACACAAAAAATTCGCTTCCAACAAAATCTCCTGAGAACACAAATATTCGCTTCCAACGAAATCACCCCAGAACACAAAAAATTCGCTTGCAATGAAATCTCCTGAGAACACAAATATTCGCTTCCAACGAAATCACCGCAGAGCAGAAAAAATTCGCGTCCAATGAAATGGCTCCAGAGCACAGAAAACACGCTTCCAACGAAATGACCCCCTACTTCAAAAATTTGCTTCCATCGAAAAAACCGGAGAACACCAATAAGTCGCTTGCAATGAAATTGCCCCAGAAAAAATAATTCGCTCGTAACGAAATCTTCTGAGAACACAAATATTCGCTTCCAACTAAATCTCCACAGATCCCAAAAAATTCGCTTCCAACGAAACCAACCCAGAGCACAAAAAATTCGCTTCCAACGAAAAGACTCCAGAGCACAGAAAACATGCTTCCAACGAAATGACCACCTACTTCAAAAATTTACTCCCATTGAAAAAAACGGAGAACACAAAAGTTCTCTTCCAACGATATTACCCCAGAACACAAAAAATTCACTTGCAATGAAATCTCCTGAGAACACAAATATTCGCTTCCAACGAAATCACCGCAGAGCACAAAAAATTCGCTTCCAACGAAATGACTCCAGAGCACCGAAAACACGCTTCCAATGAAATGACCCCCTACTTCAAAAATTTGCTTCCATCGAAAAGACCGTAGTACACAAAAAATTCTCTTTTAAAGATATTACCCCAGAAGACAAAAAAATCTTTTCCAAGGAAATCTCCTGAAAACACCAATATTCACTTCCAAAGATATCATCCCAGATCAGAAAAAAATTGCTTCCAATTAAATCACCCTAGAACACAAAAATTCCCTTTCAACGAAATCACCCGAGAACACAAAAAATTCGCTTCCAACGAAATCACCACAGAGCACAAAAAATTCGCTTCCAAAGAAATGACTCCAGGGCACAGAAAACATGATTCCAACGAAATGACCCCATATTTCAAAAATTCGCTTCCATCGAAATCCCCAGAGAACACAAAAAATTCGCTTCCAACGAAATCACCCCAACACACAAAAAATTTACTTCCAAAGAAATCAACCCAGAACACGAAAAATTTGCTTCTATCGAAATTACCCGAGAACAGAAAAAAAATCGCTTCCAACAAAAATACCCCAGAACATAAAAAATTAGCTTCCAACGAAATCACCAGGGAACACAAATATTTGCTTCCAACGAAATCACCCAGGAACATAAAAAATTCGCTTCCATCGAAATCACCCGAGAACACAAAAAAATTCGCTTCCAACGAAATTACCCCAGAACACAAGAAATTCGCTTCCAATGAAATCACCCCAAAGGACAAAAAATTCGCTTCCAACGAAATGTCCCTGTACTTCAAAAATTTGCTTCCATCGAAATTACCTGAGAAGACAAAAAATTCGCTTGCAAAGAAATCTCCTGAGAAGACAAATATTCGCTTCCAAAGAAATCACCCCAGAGCACAAAAAATTCGCTTCCAACGAAATCACCCCAAGCACAAAAAATTAGTTTTCAACGAAATGATTCCATACTTGAAATATTTGCTTCCATCGAAAAAACCGGAGAAAACAAAAATTTGATTCCAACGAAATTACCCCAGAACACAAAATTTCGCTTGCAACTAAATCTCCTGAGAACACAAATATTCGCTCCCAAAGAAAACATTACAGATCACAAAAAATTCATTTCCAACGAAATCACCCTAGAACACAAAAAATTCCCTTTCAACGAAATCACCCAAGAACACAAAATATTCGCTTCCAACGAAATCACCACATAGCACAAATAATTCGCTTCCAACAAAATGACTCCAGAGCACAGAAAAAACGCTTCCAATGAAATGACCCCAGAACACAAAAAATTCGCCTCCAACGAAATCAACCCAGAACAGAAAAAATTTGCTTATATCGAAATCACCCCTGAACACAAAAAAATCGCTTCCAACGACATCACCCCAACACACAAAAAATTTTCTTCCAAAGAAATCAACCCAGAACACGAAAAATTTGCTTCTATCGAAATCACCCGAGAACAGAAAAAAATTCGCTTCAAAAAAAACCCCAGAACATAAAAAATTAGCTTCCAAAGAAATCACCAGGGAACACAAATATTTGCTTCCAACGAAATCACCCAGGAACATGAAAAATTCGCTTCCATCGAAATCACCCGAGAACACAAAAAAATTCGCTTCAAACGAAATCACCCCTGAGCACAAAAAATTCGCTTCCAACGAAATCACCCCAAGCACAAAAAATTCGCTTTCAATGAAATGAGCCCATACTTGAAAAATTTGCTTCATCGAAATCACCCGAGAACACAAAAATTTCGCTTCCAACGAAATTACCCCAGAACACAAAAATTCGCTTCCAAGGAAATCACCCCAGAACACAAAAAATTTGCTTCCAAAGAAATGACTCCAGAGCACAGAAAACACGCTTCCAATGAAATCACCCCATACTTCAGAAAAATTCACTTCCAACTAAATTGCCCCAGAATACAAAAAATTCGCTTCCAACGAAATCAACCAAGAACACAAAAAATTTGCTTCCATCGAAATCACCCGAGAACAGAAAAAATTTGCTTCTAACGAAATCACCCGGGAACACAAATATTAACTTCCAATGAAATCACCCTAAAACCAAAAAATTCTTTTCCAACGAAATCTCCTGAGAACACAAATATTCGCTTCCAAAGAAATCACCCCAGAGCACCAAAAATTCGCTTCCAACGTAATTACCCTAAGGAAAAAAATTTCACTTTCAACGAAATCACCTGAGAACACAAAAAATTCGTGTCCAATGAAATCAACCCAGAACACAAAAAATTCGCATCCCAAGAAATCACTCAGAACACAAAAATTTCCCTTCCAACGAAATGACTCCAAAACACAGAAAACACGCTTCCAATGAAATCACCCCAGAGCACAAAAAATTCACTTCCAATGAAATCAACCTAGAACACAAAAAAATTGCTTCTATCCAAATTCCCTGAGAACAGAAAAAATTCGCTTCCAAAGAAATTACCCCAGAATACAAAAAATTCGCTTCCATCGAAATCCCCACAGAGCACAAAAAAAAATTGCTTCCAAAGAAATCACCCTAGAACACAAAAAATTCGCTTCCAACAAAATCACCCCAGAACACAAAAAATTTTCTTCCAAGGAAATGACTCCAATGCACAGAAACCATGCTTTCAACGAAATCACCCCATACTTCAAAAAAATCACTTTCAACAAAATTGCCCCAGAACACAAAAAATTCTCTCCAACGAAATCAACCCAGAACACAAAATATTCGCTTCCATCAAAATCACCCCAGAACACAAAAATTCGCTTCCATCGAAATCACCACAGGAAACAAAAAATTCGATTCCAAAGTAATTACCCCAGAACACAAAAATTGCTTCTATTGAAATTACCCCAGAACACAAAAAATTCACTTCCAAAGAAATCACCACAGAACACAAAAATTTTGCATCCAACGAAATGACTCTAGAGCACAGAAAACACGCTTCCAACAAAATGACCTACTACTTCAAAAACTTGCTTCCATCAAAAAAAAAGGAGAAAACAAAAAATTCTCTTCCAACGATATTACCCCAGAATACATAAAATTCTTTTCCAACGAAATCTCCTGAGTACACAAATATTCGCTTTCAAAGATATCATCCCAGATACAAAAATTCGCTTCCAACAAAATTACCCCAGAACACAAAAAATTCGCTTGCAAAGAAATGTCCTGAGAAGACAAATATTCGCTTCCAAAGAAATCACCCCAGAGCACAAAAAATTCGCTTCCAACAAAATCACACCAAGCACAAAAAATTCGCTTTCAACGAAATCACCCCAGAACACAAAAAATTTGGTTCCAATGAAATAACTGCAGAGCACAGAAAACACGCTTCCAATGAAAGGACCCCAGAAGACAAAAAATTCGCTTCCAAAGAAATCACCATAGAACATAAAAAATTCGCTTTCAACGAAATCACCCGAGAACACAAAAAATTCGCTTCCAACGAAATTACCCTAGAACACAAAAAATTCGCTTGCAATGAAATCTCCTGAGAACACAAATATTCGCTTCAAACGAAATCACCGAGGAGCACAAAAATTTCGCTTCCAATGAAATGACTCCAGAGCACAGAAAACGTGCTTCCAACAAAATGACCCCCTACTTCAAAAATTTGCGTCCATCGAAAAAACCAGAGAACACAAAAAATTCGCTTCCAACCATATTACCCCAGAAGACGAAATATTCTTTTCCAACGAAATCTCCTGAGAACACAAATATTCTCTTCCAAAGATATCATCCCAGAGCACAAAATTTTGCTCCCAACGAAATCACCTTAGAACAAAAAAATTCCCTTCCAAAGAAATCACCCCAGAGCAGAAAAAATTTGCTTCCACCGAAATGACTCCAAAGCACAGAAAACACGCTTCCAAAAAAATGAATACAGAACACAAAAATTATTCCAACGAAATCACCCTAGTACATAAAAAATTCGCTTCCATGGAAATCACCACAGAAGACAAAAAATTCGTTTCCAATTAAATCACCCCAGAGCACAAAGAATTCGCTTCCAACGAAATGACTCCAGAGCACAGAAAACAAGCTTCAAATGAAATTACCCCAGAACACAAAAAATTCGCTTCCAACGAAATCACCCTAGAACATAAAAAATTCGCTTCCTTCGAAATCACCACAAAAGACAAAAAATTCGCTTCCAACCAAATCACCCCAGAGCTCAAAAAATTTGCTTTTACGAAATTTCCCTAGAACGTAAAAAATTCGCATTCAACAAAATCACCCGAGAACACAAAATATTCGCTTCCAACGAAATCACCCCAGAGCACAAAAAATTCGCTGCCAACGAAATGACTCCAGAGCACAGAAAACACGCTTCCAACGAAATGACCCCATACTTCAAAAATTTGCTTCCATCGAAATCACCCAAGAACACAAAAAATTCGCTTCCAACGAAATTACCCCAGAACACAAAAAATTCGCTTGTAACGAAATCCTCTGAGCACACATATATTCGCTTCCACAGAAATCATCGCAGAGCACAAAAAAATTCGCTTCCAATGAAATCTCCCTAGAACACAAAAAATTCCCTTTCAACGAAATCACCCGAGAACACAAAAAATTCCCTTTCAACGAAATCACCTTAGAACACAAATAATTCGCTTGCAATGAAATCTCCTAAGAACACAAATATTCGCTTCAAACGAATTCACCCCAGGGCAAAAAGAATTCCCTTCCAACGAAATGACTCCAGAGCACAGAAAACATGCTTCAAAAGAAATGACCCCATACTTCAAAAATTTACTTCCATCGAAAAAACCGGAGAACACAAAAAAGTCGCATGCAACGAAATCTTCATAGAACACAAATATTCGCTGCCAACGAAATCACCTGAGAACACAAAAAATTTGCTTGCAACAAAATCTCCTTAGAAGAAAATATTCGCTTCCAAGGAAATCACCCCAGAGCACAAAAAATTCGCTTCCAAAGGAATCACTCTTAAACATAAAAAATTCGCTGCCAACGAAATGACTCCAGAGCACAGAAAACACGTTTCCAACAAAATGACCCCAAACTTCAAAAATTTGCTTCCATTGAAATCATCCGAGAACATAAAAAAATTTGCTTCCAACGAAATTACCCCAGAACCCAAAAAATTCGCTTGCAACAAAATCGTCTGAGAACACATATATTCGCTTCCAACGGAATCACACCAGAACACAAAAAATTCGCTTCAAACTAAATGACTCCAGACCACAGAAAACATGCTTCCAAAGAAAAGACACCATACTTCAAAAATTTGCTTCCATCGAAATCACCCGAGAACACAAAAAAATCGCTTCCAAAGAAATCACCCCAGAGCACAAAAAATTCGCTTCCAACCAAATGACTCCTGAGCACAGAAAACACGCTTCCAACGAACTGACCACATACTTCAAAAATTTGCTTCCATCGAAATCACCCCAGAACACAAAAAATTCGCTTCCAACAAAATCTCCTAAGAACACAAATATTCGCTTCCAACGAAATCACCCCAGAACACAAAAAATTCGCTTGCAATGAAATCTCCTGAGAACACAAATATTCGCTTCCAACGAAATCACCGCAGAGCACAAAAAATTCGCTTCCAATGAAATGGCTCCAGAGCACAGAAAACACGCTTCCAACGAAATGACCCCCTACTTCAAAAATTTGCTTCCATCGAAAAAACCGGAGAACACCAATAAGTCGCTTGCAATGAAATTGCCCCAGAAAAAATAATTCGCTCGTAACGAAATCTTCTGAGAACACAAATATTCGCTTCCAACTAAATCTCCACAGAACACAAAAAATTCGGTTCCAACAAAATGACTCTAGGTCACAGAAAACATGCTTCCAACGACATGACCTCATACTTCAAAAATTTGCTTCCATCGAGATCACCCAAGAACACAAAAATTCGCTTCCAAAGAAATTACCCCAGAACAAAAAAAAATCGCTTCCAACAAAATCTCCTGAGAACACAAATATTCGCTTCCAAAGAAATCATCCCAGAGCACAAAAAATTCGTTTCCAACGAATTCACCATAGAACACAAAAAATTCCCTTCAACGAAATCACCCAAGAACACAAAAAATTCGCGTCCAACGAAATTACCCCACAATAGAGAAAATTTACTTCCAACCATATCAATCCAGAGCACAAAAAATTGCCTTCCAATAAAATCACCCGAGTACGCAAATATTTGCTAACAACGAAATTACCCCAGAACAGAAAAAATTTGCTTCCATCGAAATCACCCCAGAACACAAAAATTTCACTTCCAACGAAATCACCCCAGAACACAAAAAAATCTCTTCCAACGATATTACCCCAGAAGACAAAAAATTCGCTTCCAACGAAAGCTCCAGAAAACACAAATATTTGCTTCCAAAGAAATCACCCCAGAGCACAAAAAATTCGCTTTCAACGAAATGACTCCTTAACACAGAAAACACACTTCAAAAAGTCACCCAGGAACACAAAAAAAATTCGCTTTCAATGAAACAATTCCAGAGCACAAAATATTCTCTACCAACGAAATGACTCCAGAGCACAGAAAAGACGCTTCCAAGGAAATGACCCCAGAACACAAAAAATTTGCTTCCAACGTAATTACCACAGAACACAAAAAATTCGCTTCCAACAAAATCACCCGGAACACAAATATTCGCTTCCAACAAAATGACTCCAGAACACAGAAAACAAGCTACTAACGAAATCACCCCATACTTCAAAATCACTTCCAACGAAATTACCCCAGAACAGAAAAAATTTGCTTCCAACGAAATCAACCCAGAGCACAAAAAATTCCCTTCCAAAGAAATCAACCTAGAGCACTCAAAATTCGCTTTCAACGAAATCACCCCAGAACAAAAAAAATTCGTGTCCAACGAAATCAACCCAGAAAACAAAAAATTTCCTTCCAACGAAATTACCCCAGAACACAAAAAATTCGCTTCCAACAAAATCACCCCAGAGCACAAAAAATTTGCTTCCAACGAAATGACTCCAGAGCACAAGAAAACACGCTTCCAACTAAAGACCTCCTGAGCACAAAAAATTCGCTTCCAACAAAATCACCCTAGAACAAAAAAAATTCGCTTTCAAATAAATCACCCGAGAACACAAAAAATTCGCTTCCAAAGAACTGACTCCAGAGCACAGAAAACACGTTTCGAACGAAATGATACCATACTTCAAAAATTTGCTTCCATCAAAATCACCTGAGAATACAAAATATTCTCTTCCAACGAAATTACCCCAGAACACAAAAAAATTCGCTTCCAAAGAAATCAACCCAGAACACAAAAAATTCACTTCTAACGAAATCACCCCAGAACACAAAAAATTTGGTTCCAATGAAATAACTGCAGAGCACAGAAAACACGCTTCCAATGAAAGGACCCCAGAAGACAAAAAATTCGCTTCCAAAGAAATCACCATAGAACATAAAAAATTCGCTTTCAACGAAATCACCCGAGAACACAAAAAATTCGCTTCCAACGAAATTACCCAGGAACACAAAAAATTCGCTTGTAACGAAATCTTCTGAGCACACATATATTCGCTTCCACAGAAATCATCGCAGAGCACAAAAAAATTCGCTTCCAACGAAATCTCCCTAGAACACAAAAAATTCCCTTTCAAAGAAATCACCCGAGAACACAAAAAATTCACTTTCAACGAAATCACCTTAGAACACAAATAATTTGCTTGCAATGAAATCTCCTAAGAACACAAATACTCGCTTCAAACGAATTCACCCCAGAGCAAAAAGAATTCCCTTCCAACGAAATGACTCCAGAGCACAGAAAACATGCTTCAAAAGAAATGACCCCATACTTCAAAAATTTACTTCCATCGAAAAAACCGGAGAACACAAAAAATTCGCTTGCAACGAAATCTTCATAGAACACAAATATTCGCTGCCAACAAAATCACCTGAGAACACAAAAAATTTGCTTGCAACAAAATCTCCTTAGAAGAAAATATTCGCTTCCAAGGAAATCACACCAGAGCACAAAAAATTCGCTTCCAAAGGAATCACTCTTAAACATAAAAAATTCGCTGCCAACGAAATGACTCCAGAGCACAGAAAACACGTTTCCAACAAAATGACCCCAAACTTCAAAAATTTGCTTCCATTGAAATCATCCGAGAACATAAAAAATTTGCTTCCAACGAAATTACCCCAGAACCCAAAAAATTCGCTTGCAACAAAATCGTCTGAGAACACATATATTCGCTTCCAACGGAATCACACCAGAACACAAAAAATTCGCTTCCAACTAAATGACTCCAGAGCACAGAAAACATGCTTCCAAAGAAAAGACCCCATACTTCAAAAATTTGCTTCCATCGAAATCACCCGAGAACACAAAAAATTCGCTTCCAAAGAAATCACCCCAGAGCACAAAAAATTCGCTTCCAACCAAATGACTCCTGAGCACAGAAAACACGCTTCCAACAAAATGACCACATACTTCAAAAATTTGCTTCCATCGAAATCACACCAGAACACAAAAAATTCGCTTCCAACAAAATCTCCTGAGAACACAAATATTCGCTTCCAACGAAATCACCCCAGAACACAAAAAATTCGCTTGCAATGAAATCTCCTGAGAACACAAATATTCGCTTCCAACGAAATCACCGCAGAGCAGAAAAAATTCGCGTCCAATGAAATGGCTCCAGAGCACAGAAAACACGCTTCCAACGAAATGACCCCCTACTTCAAAAATTTGCTTCCATCGAAAAAACCGGAGAACACCAATAAGTCGCTTGCAATGAAATTGCCCCAGAAAAAATAATTCGCTCGTAACGAAATCTTCTGAGAACACAAATATTCGCTTCCAACTAAATCTCCACAGATCCCAAAAAATTCGCTTCCAACGAAACCAACCCAGAGCACAAAAAATTCGCTTCCAACGAAAAGACTCCAGAGCACAGAAAACATGCTTCCAACGAAATGACCACCTACTTCAAAAATTTACTCCCATTGAAAAAAACGGAGAACACAAAAGTTCTCTTCCAACGATATTACCCCAGAACACAAAAATTCACTTGCAATGAAATCTCCTGAGAACACAAATATTCGCTTCCAACGAAATCACCGCAGAGCACAAAAAATTCGCTTCCAACGAAATGACTCCAGAGCACCGAAAACACGCTTCCAATGAAATGACCCCCTACTTCAAAAATTTGCTTCCATCGAAAAGACCGTAGTACACAAAAAATTCTCTTTTAAAGATATTACGCCAGAAGACAAAAAAATCTTTTCCAAGGAAATCTCCTGAAAACACCAATATTCACTTCCAAAGATATCATCCCAGATCAGAAAAAAATTGCTTCCAATTAAATCACCCTAGAACACAAAAATTCCCTTTAAACGAAATCACCCGAGAACACAAAAAATTCGCTTCCAACGAAATCACCACAGAGCACAAAAAATTCGCTTCCAAAGAAATGACTCCAGGGCACAGAAAACATGATTCCAACGAAATGACCCCATATTTCAAAAATTCGCTTCCATCGAAATCCCCAGAGAACACAAAAAATTCGCTTCCAACGAAATCACCCCAACACACAAAAAATTTACTTCCAAAGAAATCAACCCAGAACACGAAAAATTTGCTTCTATCAAATTACCCGAGAACAGAAAAAAAATCGCTTCCAACAAAAATACCCCAGAACATAAAAAATTAGCTTCCAACGAAATCACCAGGGAACACAAATATTTGCTTCCAACGAAATCACCCAGGAACATAAAAAATTCGCTTCCATCGAAATCACCCGAGAACACAAAAAAATTCGCTTCCAACGAAATTACCCCAGAACACAAGAAATTCGCTTCCAATGAAATCACCCCAAAGGACAAAAAATTCGCTTCCAACGAAATGTCCCTGTACTTCAAAAATTTGCTTTCATCGAAATTACCTGAGAAGACAAAAAATTCGCTTGCAAAGAAATCTCCTGAGAAGACAAATATTTGCTTCCAAAGAAATCACCCCAGAGCACAAAAAATTCGCTTCCAACGAAATCACCCCAAGCACAAAAAATTAGTTTTCAACGAAATGATTCCATACTTGAAATATTTGCTTCCATCGAAAAAACCGGAGAAAACAAAAATTTGATTCCAACGAAATTACCCCAGAACACAAAATTTCGCTTGCAAATAAATCTCCTGAGAACACAAATATTCGCTCCCAAAGAAAACATTACAGATCACAAAAAATTCATTTCCAACGAAATCACCCTAGAACACAAAAAATTCCCTTTCAACGAAATCACCCAAGAACACAAAATATTCGCTTCCAACGAAATCACCACATAGCACAAATAATTCGCTTCCAACAAAATGACTCCAGAGCACAGAAAAAACGCTTCCAATGAAATGACCCCAGAACACAAAAAATTCGCCTCCAACGAAATCACCCTAGAACATAAAAAATTCACTTCCATCGAAATCACCACAGAAGACAAAAAATTCGCTTCTAACCAAATCACCCCATAGCACAAAAAATTCGCTTCGAATGAAATCACCCTAGAACATAAAAAATTCCCTTTCAACGAAAACACCCGAGAACACAAAAAATTCACGTCCAACGAAATTACCACAGAACAGAAAAAACTAGCTCCCATCGAAATCACCCCAGAACACAAAAAATCCGCTTCCAACGAAATCATGCTAGAACACAAAAAATTAGCTTTTAAGGAAATCACCTGAGAACACAAAAAATTCGCTTCCAACGAAATCATACCAGAGCAAAAAAAATTCGCTTCCAACGAACTGACTCCAGAGCACAGAAAACACGTTTCGAACGAAATGACTGCCTACTTCAAAAATGTGCTTCCATCGAAATCACCTGAGAATACAAAATATTCTCTTACAACGAAATTATCCCAGAACACAAAAAAATTCGCTTCCAAAGAAATCAACCCAGAACACAAAAAATTCACTTCCAACGAAATCACCCCAGAACAAAAAAATTTGGTTCCAATGAAATGACTGCAGAGCACTGAAAACACGCTTCCAATGAAAGGACCCCAGAAGACAAAAAAATTCACTTGCAAAGAAATCACCATAGAACATAAAAAATTCGCTTTCAACGAAATCACCTGAGAACATAAAAAATTCGCTTCCAACGAAATTACCCCAGAACACAAAAAATTCGCTTGCAACGAAATCTCCTGAGAACACAAATATTCGCTTCAAACGAAATCACCGCGGAGCACAAAAAATTCGTTTCCAAAGAAATGACTCCAGAGCACAGAAAACATGCTTCCAACGAAATGACCCCCTACTTCAAAAATTTGCATCCATCGAAAAAACCCGAGAACACAAAAAATTCGCTTCCAACCATATTACCCCAGAAGACAAAATATTCTTTTCCAACGAAATCTCCTGAGAACACAAATATTCTCTTCCAAAGATATCATCACAGAGCACAAAATTTCGCTCCCAACGAAATCACCCTAGAACAAAAAAAATCCCTTCCAAAGAAATCACCCCAGAGCAGAAAAATTTGCTTCCACCGAAATGACTCCAAAGCACAGAAAACACGCTTCCAAAAAAATGAATCCAGAACATAAAAATTATTCCAACGAAATCACCCTAGTACATAAAAAATTCGCTTCCATGGAAATCACCACAGAACACAAAAAATTCGTTTCCAATGAAATCACCCCAGAGCACAAAGAATTCGCTTCCAACGAAATGAATCCAGAGCACAGAAAACAAGCTTCAAATGAAATTACCCCAGAACACAAAAAATTCGCTTCCAACGAAATCACCCTAGAACATAAAAAATTCGCTTCCTTTGAAATCACCACAGAAGATAAAAAATTCGCTTCCAACCAAATCACCCCAGAGCTCAAAAAATTCGCTTTTACGAAATTACCCTAGAACATAAAAAATTCGCTTTCAACGAAATCACCCGAGAACACAAAATATTCGCTTCCAACGAAATCACCCCAGAGCACAAAAAATTCTCTGCCAACGAAATGACTCCAGAGCACAGAAAACACACTTCCAACGAAATGACCCCATACTTCAAAAATTTGCTTCCATCGAAATCACCCAAAAACACAAAAAATTCGCTTCCAACGAAATTACCCCAGAACACAAAGAATTCGCTTGCAACGAAATCTTCTGAGCACACATATATTCGCTTCCACAGAAATCATCGCAGAGCACCAAAAAATTCGCTTCCAACGAAATCACCCGAGAACACAAAAAATTCCCTTTCAACGAAATCACCTAAGAACACAAATAATTCGCTTGCAATGAAATCTCCTAAGAACACAAATATTCGCTTCAAACGAATTCACCCCAGAGCAAAAAAAATTCCCTTCCAACGAAATTACTCCAGAGCACAGGAAACATGCTTCAAAAGAAATGACCCCATACTTCAAAAATTTACTTCCATCCAAAAAACCGGAGAACACAAAAAATTCGCTTGCAACGAAATCTTCATAGAACACAAATATTCGCTGCCAACGAAATCACCCGAGAACACAAAAAATTTGCTTGCAACGAAATCTCCTGAGAAGAAAATATTCGCTTCCAACGAAATCACCGCAGAGCACAAAAAATTCGCTTCCAAAGAAATGACTCCAGAGCACAGAAAACACGCGTCCAACGAAATGACCCTCTACTTCAAAAATTTGCTTCCATCGAAAAGACCGTAGTACACAAAAAATTCTCTTTTAAAGATATTACCCCAGAAGACAAAAAAATCTTTTCCAAGGAAATCTCCTGAGAACACCAATATTCACTTCCAAAGATATCATCACAGATCAGAAAAAATTGCTTCCAATTAAATCACCCTAGAACACAAAAATTCCCTTTCTACGAAATCACCCGAGAACACAAAAAATTCGCTTCCAACGAAATCACCACAGAGCAAAAAAATTCGCTTCCAAAGAAAAGACTCCAGAGCACAGAAAATATGATTCCAATGAAATGACCCCATATTTCAAAAATACGCTTCCATCGAAATCCCCAGAGAACACAAAAAATGCGCTTCCAACGAAATCACCGCAGAGCACAAAAAATTCGCTTCCAACGAAATGACTCCAGAGCACAGAAAAGAAGCTTCAAATGAAATTACCCCAGAACACAAAAAATTCGCTTCCAACGAAATCACCCTAGAACATAAAAAATTCGCTTCCATCGAAATCACCACAGAAGACAAAAAATTCACTTCCAACCAAATCACCCCAGAGCTCAAAAAATTCGCTTTTACGAAATTACCCTAGAACATAAAAAATTCGCTTTCAACGAAATCACCCGAGAACACAAAATATTCGCTTCCAAAGAAATCACTGCAGAGCCCAAAAAATTAGCTGCCAACGAAAAGTCTTCAGAGTACAGAAAACACGCTTCCAAAGAAATGATCCCATACTTCAAAAATTTGCTTCCATCGAAAAAACCAGAGAACACAAAAACTTCGCTTCCAACGAAATCACCCTAGAACACAAAAAATTCGCTTCCAATAAAATCACCCCAGAACACAAAAAATTCGCTTCCAAAGAAATCACCACAGAGCACAAAAAATTCGCTTTCAACGAAATCACCCTAAAGCAAAAAAAATTCACTTTCAACGAAATCACCCAAGAACACAAAAAATTCATATACAACGAAATTACCCGAGAATTGAAAAAATTTACTTCCAACCAAATCAACCTAGAGCACAAAAAATTCCCTTCCAACAAAATCACCCGAGAACACAAATATTGGCTTCCCACGAAATTACCCCAGAAAGGAAAAAGTTTGCTTCCATCGAAATCACCCCAGAACACAAAAAAATCGCTTCCAACGAAATCACCCCAACACACAAAAAATTTACTTCCAAAGAAATCAACCCAGAACACGAAAAATTTGCTTCTATTGAAATCACCCGAGAACAGAAAAAAATTCGCTTCCAACAAAAATACCCCAGAACATGAAAAATTAGCTTCCAACGAAATCACCAGGGAACACAAATATTTGCATCCAACGAAATCACCCAGGAACATAAAAAATTCGCTTCCAACGAAATGTCCCTATACTTCAAAAATTTGCTTCCATCGAAATTACCTGAGAACACAGAAAATTCGCTTCCAACGAAATTACCCCAGAACACAAAAAATTCGCTTGCAAAGAAATCTCCTGAGAAGACAAATATTCGCTTCCAACGAAATCACCCCAAGCACAAAAAATTCGCTTTCAATGAAATGAGCCCATACTTGAAAAATTTGCTTCATCGAAATCACCCGAGAACACAAAAAATTCGCTTCCAAAGAAATTACCCCAGAACACAAAAATTCGCTTCCAAGGAAATCACCCCAGAACACAAAAAATTTGCTTCCAAAGAAATGACTCCAGAGCACAGAAAACATGCTTCCAATGAAATCACCCCATACTTCAGAAAAATTCACTTCCAACTAAATTGCCCCAGAACACAAAAAATTCGCTTCCAACGAAATCAACCCAGAACACAAAAAATTGCTTCCATCGAAATCACCCGAGAACAGAAAAAAATCGCTTCTAACGAAATCACCCGGGAACACAAATATTAGCTTCCAATGAAATCGCCCTAAAATCAAAAAATTCTTTTCCAACGAAATCTCCTGAGAACACAAATATTCACTTCCAAAGAAATCACCCCAGAGCACCAAAAATTCACTTCCAACGAAATAACCCTAAGGAAAAAAATTTCACTTTCAACGAAATCACCTGAGAACACAAAAAATTCGTGTCCAATGAAATCAACCCAGAACACAAAAAATTCGCATCCAAAGAAATCACTCAGAACACAAAAATTTCCCTTCCAACGAAATGACTCCAAAACACAGAAAACACGCTTCCAATGAAATCACCCCAGAGCACAAAAAATTCGCTTCCAACGAAATCAACCTAGAACACAAAAAATTTGCTTCTATCCAAATCACCTGAGAACAGAAAAAATGCGCTTCCAAAGAAATTACCCCAGAATACAAAAAATTCGCTTCCATAGAAATCCCCGCAGAGCACAAAATAAATTGCTTCCAAAGAAATCACCCTAGAACACAAAAAATTCGCTTCCAACAAAATCACCCCAGAACACAAAAAATTTGCTTCCAAAGAAATGACTCCAATGCACAGAAAATATGCTTCCAACAAAATCACCCCATAATTCAAAAAAATTCGCTTTCAAAAAATTGCCCCAGAACACAAAAAAATATCTTCCAACGAAATCAACCCAGAACACAAAATATTCGCTTCCATCAAAATCACCCCAGAACACAAAAAATTCACTTCCACGAAATTACCACAGAACACAAAAAATTCGCTTGCAAAGAAATGTCCTGAGAAGACAAATATTCGCTTCCAAAGAAATCACCCCAGAGCACAAAAAATTCGCTTCCAACGAAGTGACTCCAGAGCACAGAAAACACGCTTCCAACGAAATGACCCCGTATTTCAAAAATTTGCTTCCATCGAAAAAACCGGAGAACACAAAAAATTCTCTTCCAACGATATTACCCCAGAAGACAAAAAATTCGCTTCCAATGAAATCACCTGGGAACACAAATATTCGCTTTCAACGAAATCACCAGAGAACACAAAAAATTTGCTTCCATAGAAATCACCCCAGAGCACAAAAAATTGGCTTCCAACAAAATCACCCCAGAGCACAAAAAATTGGCTTCCAACAAATGACTCCAGAAAATGAAAACACGCTTCCAACGAAATGACCCCCTACTTCAAAAATTTGCTTCAATTGAAAAAACCAGAGAACACAAAAAATTCGCTTCCAACAAAATCACCCCAGAGCACAAAAAATTTGCTTCCAAAGAAATGACTCCAGAGCACAGAAAACACGCTTCCAACTAAAGCCCTCCTGAGCACAAAAAATTTGCTTCCAACAAAATCACCCTAGAACATAAAAAATTCGCTTTCAACGAAATCACCCGAGAACACAAAAAATTCGCTTCCAAAGAAATGACTCCAGAGCACAGAAAACACGCTTCCAATGAAATGACCCCAGAAAACAAAAATTTCACATCCAACGAAATCACCCTAGAACATAAAAAATTCGCTTCCATCGAAATCACCGCAAAACACAAAAATTCACATCCAACGAAAAGACTCCAGAGCACAGAAAACACACTTCCAACGAAATGACCCCCTACTTGAAAAATTTTCTTCCATCGGAAAAACCAGCGAACACAAAAAATTAGCTTCCAATGAAATAACCCCAAAAGACAAAAAATTAGCTTGCAACGAAATCTCCTGAGAACACAAATATTTGCTTCCGACCAAATCAAGCAAAAACACAAATATTCGCTTCCAACGAAATCACCAAAGAACACAAAAAATTCGCATCCAACGAAATTACCCCAGAATAGAAAAAAATTACTTCCAACCAAATCAACCCAGAGCACAAAAAATTCCCTTCCAACAAAATCACCCAGGAACACAAATATTGGCTTCCAACGAAATTACCCCAGAACTGAAAAAATTTGCTTCCATCGAAATCACCCAAGAACACAAAACTTTGCTCCCAAAGAAATCACCGCAGAACACAAAAATTTCGCTTCCAACGAAATGACTCCAGAACACAGAAAAAACGCTACCAAAGAAATCACCCGAAAACACAAAAAATTCGTTTCCAACGATATCATCCTAGAACACAAAAAATTCGCATCCAATGAAATGACTCCAGAGCACAGAAAACACGGTTCCAATGAAATGACCCCAGAAAACAAAAATTTCGCTTCCATCGAAATCACCGCAAAAGACAAAAATTCACATCCAATAAAAAGACTCCAGAGCACAGAAAACACGCTTCCAACGAAATGACCCCCTATTTCAAAAATTTGCCTCATTCGAAAAAACCGGAGACACAAAGAATTCGCCTCCAACGAAATCACCCCAGAACACAAAAAAATCGCTTCCAACAAAATCACCCCAGAACAAAATCTTTTTCTTTCAACGAAATCACCCCAGAGCTCAAAAAATTCGATTACAACAAAATTACCCCAGAACACAAGAAATACTCTTCCAAAAAAATCGACCCAGAGCACAAAAAATTCGTTTCCAACGAAATCACCCTGGAACACAAAAAATTGGCTTTCTACAAAATCACCCGAGAACACAAAAAATTTGCTTCCAATGAAATTACCCCAGAACACAAAAAATTGGCTTTCTACAAAATCACCCGAGAACACAAAAAATTTGCTTCCAACGAAATCACCCCAGAGCACAAAAAATTTGCTTCCAACGAAATGACTCCATAGCTAGAAAACACGCTTCGAACGAAATGACCCCCTACTTCAAACATTTGCTTCCATCGAAATCACCCGAGAACACAAAAAATTCGCTTCCAACGAAATCACCCCAGAACATAAAACATTCGCTTCCAACGAAATGACTCCTGAGCACAGAAAACACGCTTCTAACGAAATCACCCCATACTTAAAAATATTCTCGTCCAACGAAATTATCCCAGAGCAGAAAACATTTGCTTCCAACGAAATCACCCCAAAGCACAAAAAATTCGCTTCCAACAAAATCACCCTAAAGCACAAAAAATTTGATATCAACGAAATCATCCTAGAACACAAAAAATTCCCTTTCAACGAAATTACCCCAGGAGAGAAAAAATTTGCTTCTATCGTAGTCACCACAGAGCACGAAATATTCATTCCCAATGTTATCACACCAGAACACAAAAAATTAGCTTCCAACGAAATTAACCCTGAAGAGAAAAAATTCGCTTCAAACAAAATCACCAGACAGCACAAAAAATTCGCTTCCAACTAAATACCCAAGAACACAAAAAATTCGCTTCCAACGATATTACCCCAGAAGAAAAAAAATTCGCTTCCAACGAAATCTCCTGAGAACACAAATATTCGCTTCCAAAGAAATCACCCTTAGCACAAAAAATTCGCTTCCTACGAAATCACCCAAGAAAACAAAAAATTCGCTTGCAACCAAATCTTCGGAGAACACAAATATTCGCTTCCAAAGAAATCACACTAGCGCACAAAAAATTTGCTTACAACGAAGTGACTCCAGAGCACAGAAAACACGCTTGCAAAGAAATGACCCCATACTTCAAAAATTTGTTTCCATCGAAATCACCTGAAAACATAAAAAATTCGCATCCAAAGAAATGACCTCAGACTTCAAAAATTTTCTTCCATCGAAAAGACCAGAGAACACATAAAATTCGCTTCCAACGAAATTACCCCTGAACACAAAAAATTCACTTCTAAAGAAATCTATTGAGAATACAAATATTGGCTTCCAAAGAAATCATCCCAGAGCACAAAAAATTTGCTTCCAAAGAAATCACCCCAGAGTACAAAAATTCCCTTCCAACAAAATCACCCGAGAACACAAATATTGGCTTCCATTGAAATCACCCCAGAACACAAAAATTTCGCTTCCACCGAAATGACTCCAGAGCACAGAAAACACGCTTCCATCGAAAAACCGGAGAACATAAAAAATTCGCTTCCACCGAAATTACCCCAGAACACAAAAAATTCTCTTGCAACGAAATTTTCTGAGAACACAAATATTCACTTCCAATGAAATCACCCCAGAACAAAAAAATTCACTTCCAACGAAATGATTCCAGAGCACAGAAAACACGCTTCCAACAAAATGACCCCCTACTTCAAAAATTCGCTTCCATCGAAAAAACCGGAGAACACAAAAATACGCTTCCAAAGAAATTACCCCAGAACACAAAAAATTTGCTTGGAAGGAAATCTCCTGAGAACACAAATATTCGCTTCCAAAGAAATCACCCCAGAGCACAAAAAATTCGCTTGCAACGCAATCTTCTGAGAACACATATATTCGCTTCCAACGAAATCACCCCAGAACACAAAAAATTCGCTTCCAATGAAATGACTCAAGATCACAGAAAACATGCTTCCAAAGAAACGACCCCAGAATTCAAAAATTTGCTTCCATCGAAAAAACCGGAGAACATAAAAAATTCGCTTCCAAAGAAATGACTCCAGAGCACAGAAAACACGCTTCCAATGAAATGACCCCAGAAAACGAAAATTAAACTTCCAACGAAATCACCCTAGAACACAAAAAATTCGCATCCAACGAAATGTCTCCAGAGCACAGAAAGCACGCTTCCAATGAAATGACCCCAGAAAACAAAAATTTCGCTTCCATCGTAATCACCGCAAAACACAAAAATTCACATCCTACGAAAAGACTCCAGAGCACAGAAAATATGCTTTCAACGAAATGACCCCCTATTTCAAAAATTTGCTTCATTCAAAAAAACCGGAGACACAAAGAATTCGCCTCCAACGAAATCACCCCAGAACACAAAAAATTTGCTTCCAAAAAATTACTCTAGAGAACAGAAAACACCCTACCTACGAAAGAAACCCATACTTCAAAAAAATTCGCTTCCAACAAAATCACCCCAGAACAAAATCTTTTCCTTTCAACGAGATCACCCCAGAGCACAAAAAATTCAATTACAACGAAATTACCCCAGAACACAAGACACACTCTTCCAACAAAATCACCCCAGAGCACAAAAAATTCGTTTCCAACGAAATTACCCCAGAACACAAAAAATTCGCTTCCAACGAAATCACCCCAGAGCACAAAAAATTTGCTTCCAACGAAATGACTCCATAGCTAGAAAACACGCTTCGAACAAAATGACCCCCTACTTCAAACATTTGCTTCCATCGAAATCACCCGAGAACACAAAAAATTCGCTTCCAATGAAATCTCCCCAGAACATAAAACATTCGCTTCCAACGAAATGACTCCTGAGCACAGAAAACACGCTTCTAACGAAATCACCCCATACTTAAAAATATTCTCGTCCAACGAAATTATCCCAGAGCAGAAAACATTTGCTTCCAACGAAATCACCCCAGAGTACAAAAAATTCGCTTGCAACGAAATCACCCTAAAGCACAAAAAATTCGATATCAACGAAATTACCCCAGGATAGAAAAAATTTGCTTCTATCGTAATCACCACAGAGCACGAAATATTCATTCCCAATGTAATCACACCAGAGCACAAAAAATTCACTTCCAACGAAATCACGCTAGAACACAAAAAATTAGCTTTTTCAACGAAATCACCCGAGAACACAAAAAATTCGCTTCCAATGAAATCACCCCAGAGCACAAAAAATTCGCTTGCAATGAAATCTCCTGAGAACATAAATGTTCGCTTCCAACGAAAGGACTCCAGAGCACAGAAAACACGCTTCCAACGAAATCACCCCAAAACACAAAACATTGTCTTCTAACGGAATTACATCAGAACACAAACATTCGCTTCCAAAGATATCATCCCAGAGCACAAAACATTCGCTTCCAACGAAATTACCCCAGAACACAAAAAATTCTTTTCAACGAAATCTCCTGAGAACACAAATATTCGCTTTCAAGGAAATCATCCCAGAGCACAAAAAAATTCGCTTTCTACGAAATCAACCTAGAACACAAAAAATTCCCTTTCAACGAAATCATCTGATAACACAAAAAATTCATGTCCAGCGAAATTATCACAGAACAGAAAAAATTTCTTCCAACGAAAATTAGCTTTCAATGAAATCACCCCAGAGCACAAAAAATTCCCTTCGAACGAAATGACTCCATCGAAAAACCGGAGAACATAAAAAATTCGCTTCCCACGAAATTACCCCAGAACACAAAAAATTCGCTTGCAACGAAATCTTCTGAGAACACATATATTTGCTTCCAACGAAATCACCCCAGAACATAAAAAAATTCGCTTCCAATAAAATGACTCCAGAGCACAGAAAACACGCTTCCAACGAAATGACCCCCTAATTCCAAAATTTGCTTCCATCGAAAAAACCGGAGAACATAAAAAATTTGCTTCCAACGAAATGACTCCAGAGCACAGAAAACACGCTTCCAATGAAATGACCCCAGAAAACAAAAATTTCGCTTCCAACGAAATCACCCTAGCACATAAAAAATTCGCTTCCATTGAAATCACCGCAAAACACAAAAATTCACCTCCAATGAAAAGACTCCAAAGCACAGAAAACACGCTTCCAACGAAATGACCGCCTACTTGAAAAATTTTCTTCCATCGAAACAACCAGCGAACACAAAAAATTAGCTTCCAATGAAATTACACCAAAACACAGAAAATTAGCTTGCAACGAAATCTCCTGAGAACACAAATATTCGCTTCCGACGAAAACCGAAGAACACAAAAAATTCGCATCCAAAAAAATTAACCCAGAATAGAAAAAAATTACTTCCAACCGAATCAACCCAGAGCACAAAAAATTCCCTTCCAACAAAATCACCCAAGAACACAAATATTGGCTTCCAACGAAATTACCCCAGAACTGAATAAAATCACCTGAGTACGCATATATTTGCTAACAACGAAATTACCCCAGAACAGAAAAAATTTGCTTCCATCGAAATCACCCCAGAACACAAAAATTTCGCTTCCATCGAAATCACCCCAGAACACAAAAATTTCGCTTCCATCGAAATCACCCCAGAACACAAAACTTTGCTTCCAAAGAAATCACCCCAGAACAGAAAAATTCGCTTCCAACAAAATCACCCCAGAACACAAAAAATTTGCTCCCAAAGAAATCACCGCAGAACACAAAAATTTCGCTTCCAACGAAATGACTCCAGAACACAGAAAAAACGCTACCAACGGAATCACTCGAGAACACAAATAATTCGCTTCCAACGAAATCATCCTAGAACACAAAAAATTCGCATCCAACGAAATGACTCCAGAGCACAGAAAACACACTTCCAATGAAATGACCCCAGAAAACAAATATTTCGCTACCATCGAAATCACCGCAAAACACAAAAATTCACATCGAACGAAAAGACTCCAGAACACAGAAAAAAACGCTACCAACGACCTCACCCGAGAACACAAAAAATTTGCTTCCAACGAAATCATCCTAGAACACAAAAAATTCGCATCCAACGAAATGACTCCAGAGCACAGAAAACACGCTTCCAGTGAAAGGACCCTAGAATACAAAAATTTCGCTTCCATCGAAATCAATGAAAAACACAAAAATTCACGTCCAACGAAAAGACTCCAGAGCACGTAAAAAAACACGCTTCCAACGATATGACCCCCTATTTCAAAAATTTGCTTCATTCGAAAAAACCGGAGACACAAAGAATTCGCCTTCCACGAAATCACCCCAGAACACAAAAAATTCGCTTCCAACGATATTACCCCAGAAGAAAAAAAATTTGCTTCCAACGAAATCTCCTAAGAACACAAATATTCGCTTCCAAAGAAATCACCCTTAGCACAAAAAATTTGCTTCCAAAGAAATCACCCCAGAGTACAAAAATTCCCTTCAACAAAATCACCCAAGAACACAAATATTGGCTTCTAACGAAATCACCCTAGAACACAAAAATTCCCTTTCAAAGAAATCACCCGAGAACAAAAAAAAATTCGCTTCCAACGAAATCACCCCAGAGAACAAAAATTTCGCTTCCAAAGAGTTGACTCCAGAGCACAGAAAACACGCTTCCAAAGAAATGATCCCCTACTTCAAAAATTTGCTTCCATTGAAAAGACAGGAGAACACAAAAAATTCTCTTCCAACAATATTACCCCAGAGACAAAAAAATTCTTTTCCTACGAAATCTCGTGAGAACACAAATATTCGCTTCCAAAGATATCATCCCAGAGAACAAAAAATTCGCTTCCAACGAAATTACCCCAGAGCACAAAACATTCGCTTCCAACGAAATCAACCCAGAATACAAAAAAAATCGGTTCCAAAGAAATAACCCAAGAATATAAAAAATTCGCTTCCAAAGAAATAATCCAAGAATATAAAAAATTCGCTTCGATCAAAATCACCCGAGAACACAAAAAATTCGATTCCAACGAAATTACCCCAGATTAAAAGAAATTCCTTCCAACGAAATCACCCCAGAGCACAAAAAAGTCGTTTCCAACGAAATGACTCCAGGGCACAGAAAGCACGCTTCCAATGAAATTACCCCGTACTTCAAAAATTTGTTTCCATCAAAATCACCTGAGAACACAAAAAATTCACTTCCAACGAAATCACCCCAGAACACAAAAAATTCGCTTGCAACGAAATCTCCTGAGAACACAAATATTCGCTTCCAGCGAAATCACACCAAAGCACAAAAAATTCGCATCCAACGAAATGACTCCAGAGCACAGAAAACACGCTTGCAACGAAATGACCCCCTACTTCAAAAATTTGCTTCCTTCGAATAAACCGGAGAACACAAAAAATTCTCTTCCAACGAGATTACCCCAGAAGACAAAAAATTCTTTTCCAATGAGATCTCCTGAGAACACAAATATTCGCTTCCAAAGAAATCATCCCAGAGCACAAAAAAAATTCGCTTCCAACGAAAGCACCCGATAACACAAAAAATTCACGTCCAACGAAATTATCACAGAACAGAAAAAAATTTGCTTCCATCGAAATCACCCCAGAATAAAAAAAATTTGCTTCCAACGAAATGACGCTAGAACACAAAAAATTAGCTTTTTCAACGAAATCACCCGAAAACACAAAATTTCCTTTCAAAGAAATCACCCGAGAACACAAAAAATTCGCTTCCAATGAAATCACCCCAGAACACAAAATATTTGCTTGCAATGAAATCTCCTGAGAACACAAATATTCGCTTCCAAGGAAATCGTCCCAGAGCACAAAAAATTCGCTTCCAACGAAATTACCCTAGAACACAAAAATTCCCTTTCAATGAAATCACCCAAGAACACAAAAAATTCGCTTCCAAAGAAAACACCATAGAACAAAAAAAAATCGCTTCCATCGAAATCACCACAGAAGACAAAAAATTCTCTTCCAATGATATTACCCCAGAAGACAAAAACTTCTTTTCAAACGAAATCTCGTGAGAACACAAATATTCGCTTCCAAAGATATCATCCCAGAGCACAAAAAATTCCCTTCGAACGAAATCACCCAAGAGCACGAAAAATTCGCTTCCAAAGAAATGACTCCAGAGTACAGAAAACACGCTTCCAATGATATGACCCCATACTTCAAAAATTTGCTTCCATCGAAATCACCCCTGAACACAAAAAATTCGCTGCCAACGAAATCACACTAGAACACAAAACATTCCCTTTCAACGAAATCACCCGAGAACACAAAAAATTAGCTTCTAACGAAATGACTCCAGAGCACAGAAAATTCGCTTCCAACGAAATCACCCTAGAACACAAATAATTTCCTTTCAACAAAATCACCTGAGAACACAAAAAGTCACGTCCAACGAAATTACCACAGAACAGAAAAAATTTGCTTCCATCGAAATCACCCGAGAACACAAAAAATTCTCTTCCAACGAAATCACGCTAGAACCCAAAAAATTAGCGTTCAATGAAATCACCCCTGAGCACAAAAAATTCTCTTCCAACGAAATGACTCCAGAGCACATGAACCACGAATCCAACGAAATGACCCCCTACTTAAAAAATTTGCTTCCATCGAAAAACCGGAGAACATAAAAAATTCGCTTACAACGAAATTACCCCAGAACATAAAAAATTCGCTTGCAACGAAATTTTCTGAGAACACAAATATTCGCTTCCAACGAAATCACCCCAGAACACAAAAAATTAGCTTCCAACGAAATTACCCCAGAGCACAGAAAACATGCTTCCAACGAAATGAACCCTTACTTCAAAAATTTGCTTCCATCGAAATCACCCGAGAACACAAAAAATTCGCTTCCAACGAAATGACTCCAGAGCACAGAAAACACACTTCCAACAAAATGACCCCCTACTTAAAAAATTCGCTTCCATCGAAAAAACCGGAGAACACAAAAATATGCTTCCAACGAAATTACCCCAGAACACAAAAATTCCCTTTAAACGAAATCACACGAGAACAGAAAAAATTCGCTTCCAACTAAATCACCCCAGAGCACAAAAAATTCGCTTCCAACGAAATCACCCTAGAACATAAAAAATTCGCTTCCATCGAAATCACCACAGAAGACAAAAAATTCGCTTCCAACCAAATCACCCCAGAGCAGAAAAAACTTCACTTCCAAGGAAATCACCCTAGAACACAAAAAATTCCCTTTCAAATAAATCACCAAAGAACACAAAAAATACACGTCCAATGAAATTCCCACAGAACAGAAAAAATTTGCTTCCAACGAAATCAACCCAGAACACAAAAACTTCGCTTCCAATGAAATGACTCCACAGCACAGACAACATGCTTCCAATGAAATGACCCTAGAACACAAAAAAATTCGCTTCCAATGAAATCACCCTAGAACATAAAAAATTCCTTTTCAACGAAATCACACGAGAACACAAAAAATTCGCTTCCAACGAAATTACCCAAGAACACAACAAATTCGCTTGTAATGAAATCTCCTGAGAACACAAATATTCGATTCCAAGGAAATCACCCCAGAGCACAAAAAATTCACTTCCAAAGAAATGACTCCAGATCATAGAAAACACGCTTCCAACAAAATGACCTCGTACTTCAAAAATTTGCTACAATCGAAATCACCCCAGAACACAAAAAATTCGCTTCCAACAAAATCACCCCAGAACACAAAAAATTCGCTTCCATGAAATCACCCCAGAACACAAAAAATTTGCTTCCAACGAAATGATTCCAGAGCACAGAAAACATACTTCCAATGAAATGACCCCCTGCTTCAAAAATTTGCTTCCATCGAAAAAACCAGAGAAAACAAAATATTCGCTTCCAACGAAATTACCCCAGAACACAAAAAAATTCGCTTGCAACGAAATCTTCTGAGAACACGAATATTCGCTTCCAACGAAATCTCCCCAGAACACAAAAAATTCGCTTCCAACGAAATTGCTCCAGAGCACAGAAAACACGCTTCCAATAAAATGATCCCTTACTTCAAAAATTTGCTTCAATCGAAATCACCCGAGAACACAAAAAATTCGATTCCAACCATAGCACCCCAGAGCACAAAAAATTTGCTTCCAACGAAATGACTCCAGAGCACAGAAAACACGCTTACAAAGAAATGACCCCCGACATCAAAAATTTGCTTCCATCGAAAAAACCGAACAACATAAAAAATTCTCTTCCAATGATATTACCCCAGAGGACAAAAAAATTCTTTTCCAACGAAATCTCCTGAGAACAAAAAAATCGCTTCCAACGAAATCTCCTGGGAACACAAATATTCGCTTCCAAAGAAATCATCCCAGAGCACAAAAAATTCCCTTTCAATGAAATCACCTGAGAACACAAAAAATTCACATCCAACGAAATTACCACAGAAGAGAAAATATTTGCTTCCATCGAAATAACCCCACAACACAAAAAATTCGCTGCCAAAGAAATGACTCCAGAGTACAGAAAACACGCTTCCAATGATATGACCCCATACTTCAAAAATTTGCTTCCATCGAAATCACCCCTGAACACAAAAAATTCGCTGCCAACGAAATCACACTAGAACACAAAACATTCCCTTTCAACGAAATCACCCGAGAACACAAAAAATTAGCTTCTAACGAAATGACTCCAGAGCACAGAAAATTCGCTTCCAACGAAATCACCCTAGAACACAAATAATTTCCTTTCAACAAAATCACCTGAGAACACAAAAAAGTCACGTCCAACGAAATTACCACAGAACAGAAAAAATTTGCTTCCATCGAAATCACCCGAGAACACAAAAAATTCTCTTCCAACGAAATCACGCTAGAACCCAAAAAATTAGCGTTCAATGAAATCACCCCTGAGCACAAAAAATTCTCTTCCAACGAAATGACTCCAGAGCACATGAACCACGAATCCAACGAAATGACCCCCTACTTAAAAAATTTGCTTCCATCGAAAAACCGGAGAACATAAAAAATTCGCTTACAACGAAATTACCACAGAACATAAAAAATTCGCTTGCAACGAAATTTTCTGAGAACACAAATATTCGCTTCCAACGAAATCACACCAGAACACAAAAAATTCGCTTCCAACGAAATGACTCCAGAGCACAGAAAACACGCTTCCAACGAAATGACCCCCTACTTAAAAAATTCGCTTCCATCGAAAAAACCGGAGAACACAAAAATACGCTTCCAACGAAATTACACCAGAACACAAAAAATTCGCTTGCAACGAAATCTCCTGAGAACACAAATATTCGCTTCCAGAGAAATCACCCCAGAGCACAAAAAATTCGCTTTCAACGAAATCTTCTGAGAACACATATATTCGCTTCCAAAGAAATCACCCCAGAACAGAAAAAATTCGCTTCCAATGAAATGACTCCAGATCACAGAAAACACGCTTCCAATGAAATGACCCATTTCAATAATTTGCTTCCATTGAAAAAACCAGAGAACACAAAAAATTAGCTTCCAACAAAATTACCCCAGAACACAAAAAATTCGCTTCCAACGAAATTTTCTGAGAACACAAATATTTGCTTCCAACGAAATCACTCCAGAACAAAAAAAATTCGCTTCCAGCGAAATTACTCCAGAGCACAGAAAATATGCTTTCAACAAAATGATCTCATACTTCAAAAATTTGCTTCCTTCGAAATCACCAGAGAACACAAAAAATTCGCTTCCAACGAAATGACTCCAGAGCACAGAAAAGACGCTTCCAACGAAATGACCCCCTACTTAAAAAATTCGCTTCCATCGAAAAAACCGGAGAACACAAAAATACGCTTCCAACGAAATTACCCCAGAACACAAAAAATTCGCTTGCAACAAAATCTCCTGAGAACACAAATATTCGCTTCCAAAGCAATCACCCCAGAGCACAAAAAATTCGCTTTCAATGAAATCTTCTGAGAACACATATATTCCCTTCCAACGAAATCACCCCAGAACACAAAAAATTTGCTTCCAAAGAAATGACTCCAGATCACAGAAAACACGCTTCCAATGAAATGACCCCCTATTTCAATAATTTGCTTCCATTGAAAAAACCAGAGAACACAAAAAAATTAGCTTCCTTCGAAATTACCCCAGAACACAAAAAATAGGCTTCCAACGAAATGAATCCAGAGCACAGAAAACAAGCTTCCAACGAAATGATCCCATACTTCAAAAATTTGCTTCCTTTGAAATAATCTGAGAACACAAAAAATTCGCTTCCAACGAAATTACCTCAGAAGACAAAAATTTCTTTTCCAACGAAATCTCCTGAGGACACAAATATTTGTTTCCAATGAAATCACCCCAGAGCACAAAAAACTCGTTTCCAACGTAATGATTCCAGGGCTCAGAAAACACGCTTCCAACGAAATGACCCCCTACTTCAAAAATTTGCTTCCATCGAATAAACCAGAGAACACAAAAAATTCTCTTCCAACGAGATTACCCCAGAAGACAAAAAATTCATTTCCAACGAAATCTCCTGAGAACACAAATATTCGCTTCCAAAGAAACCATCCCAGAGCACAAAAATATTCGCTTCCAACAAAAGCCCCCGATAACACAAAAAATTCACGTCCAAAGAAATTATCACAGAACAGAAAAAAATTTGCTTCCATCGAAATCACCCCAGAATAAAAAAAATTTGCTTCCAAAGAAATCACGCTACAACACAAAAAATTAGCTTTTTCAAGGAAATCACCCGAAAACACAAAATTTGCTTTCAAAGAAATCACCCGAGAACACAAAAAATTCGTTTCCAATGAAATCACCCCAGAACACAAAAAATTCACTTGCAATGAAATCTCCTGAGAACACAAATATTCGCTTCCAACGAAATCGTCCCAGAGCACAAAAGATTCGCTTCCAACGAAATCACCCTAGAACGCAAAAATTCCCTTTCAATGAAATCACCCGAGAACACAAAAAAATTCGCTTCCTACAAAATCACCCCAGAACACAAAAAGTTCCCTTCCAAGGAAAGGACTCCAGAGCACAGAAAACAAGCTTCCAACGAAATGACCCCCTACTTCAAAAATTTGCTTCCATCGAAAAACCGGAGAAGATAAAAAATTCGCTTCCAAAGAAATTACCCCAGAACACAAAAAATTCGCTTCCAACAAAATTTTCTGAGAACACAAATGTTCGCTTCCAACGAAATCACTCCAGAACAAAAAAAATTCGCTTCCAGCGAAATTACTCCAGAGCACAGAAAACATGCTTTCAACAAAATGATCTCATACTTCAAAAATTTGCTTCCTTTGAAATCACCAGAGAACACAAAAAATTCGCTTCCAGCGAAATTACTCCAGAGCACAGAAAACATGCTTTCAACAAAATGATCTCATACTTCAAAAATTCGCTTCCATTGAAAAAACCAGAGAACACAAAAATAGGCTTCCAACGAAATAACCCCAGAACACAAAAAATTCGCTTGCAACGAAGTCTCCTGAGAACACAAATATTCGCTTCCAAAGCAATCACCCCAGAGCACAAAAAATTCGCTTTCAAAGAAATCACCCGAGAACACAAAAAATTCGCTTCCAACGAAATCACACCAGAACACAAAAAATTCGCTTGCAATGAAATCTCCAGAGAACACAAATATTCGCTTCCAACGAAATCGTCCCAGAGCACAAAAGATTCGCTTCCAACGAAATCACCCTAGAACACAAAAATTCCCTTTCAATGAAATCACCCGAGAACACAAAAAATTCGCTTCCTACGAAATCACCCCAGAACACAAAAAGTTCCCTTCCAACGAAGGGACTCCAGAGCACAGAAAATAAGCTTCCAACGAAATGATCCCCTACTTAAAAAATTTGCTTCCATCGAAAAACCGGAGATCATAAAAAATTCGCTTCCAAAGAAATTACCCCAGAACACAAAAAATTCGCTTCCAACGAAATTTTCTGAGAACACAAATATTCGCTTCCAACGAAATCACCCCAGAACAAAAAAATTCGCTTGCAACGAAATTTTCTGAGAACACAAATATTCGCTTCCAACGAAATCACCCCAGAACACAAAAAATTCGCTTCCAACGAAATTACTCCAGAGCACAGAAAACATGCTTTCAACAAAATGATCTCATACTTCAAAAATTTGCTTCCATCGAAATCAACCGAGAACACAAAAAATTCGCAACCAACGAAATGACTCCAGAGCACAGACAACACGCTTCAAACGAAATTACCCCCTACTTAAAAAATTCGCTTCCATCGATAAAACTGGAGAACACAAAAATACGCTTCCAACGAAATTACCCCAGAACACAAAAAATTCGCTTGCAACGAAATCTCCTGAGAACACAAATATTCGCTTCCAAAGAAATCACCCCAGAGCACAAAAAAATTCGCTTTCAACGAAATCTCCTGAGAACACAAATATTCGCTTCCAAAGAAATTGTCCCAGAGCACAAAAGATTCGCTTCCAACGAAATCACCCTAGAACGCAAAAATTCCCTTTCAATGAAATCACCCGAGAACACAAAAAATTCGCTTTCTACGAAATCACCCCAGAACACAAATGTTCCCTTCCAACGAAAGGACTCCAGAGCACAGAAAACACGATTCCAACGAAATGTCCCCCTATTTCATATATTTGCTTCCATCGAAATCACCCAAGAACACAAAAAATTCACTTCCAACGAAATTACCCCAGAAGACAAAAATTTCTTTTCCAACGAAACTTCCTGAGAACACAAATATTCGCTTCCAACGAACTCACCCCAGAGCACAAAAAACTTGCTTCCAAAGTAATCACCCAAGAATAAAAAGATTCGATTTCAACGATATCACCTGAGAACACAAAATATTCGCTTCCAATGAAATTACCCCAGAACACAAAAAATTCGCCTGCAACGAAATCTTCTGAGAACACATATAATCGCTTCCAACGAAATCACCCCAGAACACAAAAAATTCGCTTCCAATGAAATGACTCCAGATCACAGAAAACACGCTTCCAATGAAATGACCCCCTATTTCAATAATTTGCTTCCATTGAAAAAACCGGAGAACACAAAAAATTAGCTTCCAACGAAATTACCCCAGAACACAAAAAATTCGCTTGCAATGAAATTTTCTGAGAACACAAATATTCGCTTCCAACGAAATCACTCCAGAACAAAAAAAATTCGCTTCTAGCGAAATTACTCCAGAGCACAGAAAAGATGCTTCCAACAAAATGATCTCATACTTCAAATATTTGCTTCCATCGAAATCACCAGAGAACACAAAAAATTCGCTTCCAACGAAATGACTCCAGAGCACAGAAAACACGCTTCCAACGAAATGACCCCCTACTTAAAAATTTCGCTTCCATCGAAAAAACCGGAGAACACAAAAATATGCTTCCAACGAAATTACCCCAGAACACAAAAAATTCGCTTGCAACGAAATCTCCTGAGAACACAAATATTCGCTTCCAAAGCAATCACCCCAGAGCACAAAAAATTCGCTTTCAACGAAATCTTCTGAGAACACATATATTCCCTTCCAACGAAATCACCCCAGAACACAAAAAATTTGCTTCCAAAGAAATGACTCCAGATCACAGAAAACACGCTTCCAATGAAATGACCCCCTATTTCAATAATTTGCTTCCATTGAAAAAACCAGAGAACACAAAAAAATTAGCTTCCTTCGAAATTACCCCAGAACACAAAAAATAGGCTTCCAACGAAATGAATCCAGAGCACAGAAAACAAGCTTCCAACGAAATGATCCCATACTTCAAAAATTTGCTTCCTTTGAAATAATCTGAGAACACAAAAAATTCGCTTCCAACGAAATTACCTCAGAAGACAAAAATTTCTTTTCCAACGAAATCTTCTGAGGACACAAATATTTGTTTCCAATGAAATCACCCCAGAGCACAAAAAACTCATTTCCAACGAAATGATTCCAGGGCTCAGAAAACACGCTTCCAACGAAATGACCCCCTACTTCAAAAATTTGCTTCCATCGAATAAACCGGAGAACAAAAAAATTCTCTTCCAACGAGATTACCCCAGAAGACAAATAATTCTTTTCCAACGAAATCTCCTGAGAACACAAATATTCGCTTCCAAAGAAACCATCCCAGAGCACAAAAAAATTCGCTTCCAACAAAAGCCCCCGATAACACAAAAAATTCAAGTCCAAAGAAATTATCACAGAACAGAAAAAAATTTGCTTCCATCGAAATCACCCCAGAATAAAAAAAAATTTGCTTCCAACGAAATCACCCCAGAGTACAAAAAATTCGCTCTTTCAACGAAATCACCCGAAAACACAAAATTTCCTTTCAAAGAAATCACAAGAGAACACAAAAATTCGCTTCCAACGAAATCACCCCAGAGTACAAAAAATTCGCTTCCAACGAAATGACTAAAGGGCACAGAAAACACGCTTCCAACGAAATGACCCCTTACTTCAAAAATTTGCTTCCATCAAAAAAACCAGAGAACACAAAAAATTCCCTTCCAACGATAATACCCCAGAAGACAAAAAATTCTTTTCCAACGAAAACTCCTGAGAACACAAATATTTGCTTCCAAAGATATCATCCCAGAGCACAAAAAATTCGCTTCCAACGAAATAACCCTATAACACAAAAATTTCCTTTCAACGAAATCAACCGAGAACACAAAAATTTCGCTTCCAACAAAATCAACCTAGAACAAAAAAATACGCTTCCATCGAAATCACCACAGAAGACAAAAAATTCGCTTCCAACCAAATCACCCCAGAGCAGAAAAAATTCACTTCCAACGTAATCACCCGAGAATACAAAAAATTCGTTTCCAACGATATGACCCCATACTTCAAAAATTTGCTTCCATCAAAATCACCCGAGAACAGAAAAAATTCGCTTCCAACGAAATCACCCCACAGCACAAAAAATTCACTTCCAACGAAATGAATCCAGAGTACAGAAAACCTGCTTGCAATGAAATGACCACCACTTCAAAAATTTTTTTCCATCGAAATCACCCCAGAACACAAAAAATTCGCTTCCAACGAATTTATCCCAGAACACAAAAAATTCTTTTCCAATGAAATCTCCTGAGAGCACAAATATTCGCTTCCAAAAATATCATCCCAGAGCATAAAAAATTCGCTTCCAACGAAATCACCGTAGAACATAAAATATTCGCTTCCATTGAAATCACCACAGAAGACAAAAAATTCGCTTCCAACCAAATCACCCCAGAGCAGAAAAAATTCACTTCCAACGAAATCACCCTAGTACATAAAAAATTCGCTTCCAAATAAATCACCCCAGAGCACAAAAATTCGCTGCCAACGAAATGACTCCAGAGCACAGAAAACACAGTTCCAATGAAATGACCGCCTACTTAAAAAATTTGCTTCCATCGAAAAACCCATAGAATACAAAAAATTCGCTTCCAACGAAATTACCCCAGAACACAAAAAAATTGCTTCCAACGAAATCTCCTGGGAACACAAATATTCGCTTCCAAAGAAATCATCCCAAAACACAAAAAATTCCCTTTCAACGAAATCACTCGAGAACACAAAAAATTCACGTCGAACGAAATTACCACAGAACAGAAAATATTTGCTTCCATCGAAATAACCCCAGAACACAAAAAATTCGCTTCCAACGAAATCACGCTAGAACACAAAAAAATTAGCTTAAAATGAAATCACCCCAGAGCACAAAAAATTCCCTTCCAAGGAAATGACTCCAGAGCACATAAACCATGATTCCAACGAAATGACCCTCTACTTAAAAAATTTGCTGCCATCGAAAAACCGGAGAACATAAAAAATTCGCTTCCAAAGAAATTACCCCAGAACACAAAAAATTCGCTTGCAACGAAATTTTCTGAGAACACACATATTCGCTTTCAACGAAAGCACACCAGAACACAAAAAATTCGCTTCCAACGAAATGACTCCAGGGCACAGAAAACACGCTTACAATGAATTGACCCCATATTTGAAAAATTTGCTTCCTTCGAAATCACCCGAGAACACAAAAAATTCGCTTCCAACGAAATTACCCCAGAACAGAATAAATTCGCTTCCAACGAAATCTCCTGGGAACACAAATATTCGCTTCCAAAGAAATCATCCTAGAGCACAAAAAAATTCGCTTCCCACGAAATCACACTAGAACACAAAAATTAGCTTTCAATGAAATCACCCGAGAACACAAAAAATTGGCTTCCAACAAAATCCCCCCAGAGCACAAAAAATTCCCTTCCAACGAAATGACTCCAGAGCACAGAAAACACGATCCCAACGAAATGACCCCCTACTTCAAAAATTTGCTTCCATCGAAAAACCAGAGAACATAAAAAAGTTGCTTCCAAAGAAATAACCCCAGAACACTAAAAATTTGCTTGCAACGAAATTTTCTGAGAACACAAATATTCGCTTCCAACGAAATCACCCCAGAACACAAAAACTTCGCTTCCAACGAAATTACTTCTGAGCACAGAAAACACGCTTCCAACGATATAATCCCTTACTTCAAAAATTTGCTACCATCGATATCACCCGAGAACACAAAAAATTCGCTTCCAACGAAATTAACCCAGAACACAAAAATTCACTTTCAACGAAATCACCCGAGAACACAAAAAATTCGCTTCCAACGAAATCACCCCAGAGCACAAAAAATCGCTTCCAACGAAAACACCCTAGAACATAAAAATTCGCTTCCATCGAAATCACTACAGAAGCCAAAAAACTCGCTTCCAACCAAATCACCCCAGAGCAGAAAAATATTCACTTCCAACGAAATCACCCTAGAACACAAAAAATTCGCTTCCAACAAAATCACCCCAGGGCACGAAAAATTCGCTTCCAAAGAAATGACTCCAGAGCACAGAAAACACGCTTCCAACGATATGACCCCATACTTCAAAAATTTGCTTCCATCGAAATCACCTGAGAACACAAAAAATTCTCTTTCAAAGATATTACCCCAGAAGACAAAAAATTCTTTTCCAATGAAATCTCCTGAGAACACAAATATTCTCTTCCAAAGATATCCTCCTAGAGCACAAAAAATTCGCTTCCAACAATAACACGCCAGAGCACAAAAAATTCGCTTCGAACGAAATGACTCCAGAGCACAGAAAACACGCTTCCAACAAAATGACCCCCTATTTCAAAAATTTGCTTCCATCGAAATCAACCGAGAACACAAAAAATTCTCTTCCAACGATATTACCCCAGAAGACAAAAAATTCTTTTCCAACAAAATCTCCTGAGAGCACAAATATTCGCTTCCAAAGATACCATTCAAGAGCACAAAAAATTTGCTTTGAACGAAATCACCCTAGAGTACGAAAAATTCACTTCCAAAGAAATGACTCCAGAGCACCAAAAACATGCTTCCAACGATATGACCCCATATTTCAAAAATTTGCTTCCATCGAAATCACCCGAGAACACAAAAATTTCGCTTCCAACGAAATTACCCAGAACACAAAAAATCGCTTCCGACGAAATTTCCTGGGAACACAATATCTGCTTCCAAAGAAATCATCACAGAGCACAAAAAAATTCGCTTCCAAAGAAATCACCATAGAACACAAAATATTCCCTTTCAACGAAATCACCCGAGAACACAAAAAATTCACGTCCAACGAAATTACCACAGAACAGAAATAATTTGCTTCCATCGAAATCACCCCAGAACACAAAAAATTCGCTTCTAATGAAATCACGCTAGAACACAAAAATTAGCTTTCAATGAAATCACCCGAGAATACAAAAAATAGGCTTCCAACGAAATCACCCCAGAGCACGAAAAATTCCCTTCCAACGAAATAACTCCAGAGCACAGAAAACACGATTCCAACGAAATGACCCCCTACTTCAAAAACTTGCTTCCATCGAAAAACCGGAGAATATAAAAAATTCGCTTCCAACGAAATAACCCCAGAACACAAAAAATTTGCTTGCAACGAAATTTTCTGAGAACACAAATATTCGCTTCCAACGAAATCACCCCAGAACACAAAAAATTAGCTTCCAACGAAATTACCCCAGAGCACAGAAAACATGCTTCCAACGAAATGAACCCTTACTTCAAAAATTTGCTTCCATCGAAATCACCCGAGAACACAAAAAATTCGCTTCCAACGAAATGACTCCAGAGCACAGAAAACACACTTCCAACAAAATGACCCCCTACTTAAAAAATTCGCTTCAATCGAAAAAACCGGAGAACACAAAAATATGCTTCCAACGAAATTACCCCAGAACACAAAAATTCCCTTTAAACGAAATCACACGAGAACAGAAAAAATTCGCTTCCAACTAAATCACCCCAGAGCACAAAAAATTCGCTTCCAACGAAATCACCCTAGAACATAAAAAATTCGCTTCCATCGAAATCACCACAGAAGACAAAAAATTCGCTTCCAACCAAATCACCCCAGAGCAGAAAAAACTTCACTTCCAAGGAAATCACCCTAGAACACAAAAAATTCACTTTCAAATAAATCACCAAAGAACACAAAAAATACACGTCCAATGAAATTCCCACAGAACAGAAAAAATTTGCTTCCAACGAAATCAACCCAGAACACAAAAACTTCGCTTCCAACGAAACAACGCTAAAACACAAAAAATTAGCTTTCAAAGAAATCACCCGAGAAGACAAAAAATTGGCTTCCAACGAAATCACCCCAGAGAAAAAAAAATTCACTTCCAATGAAATGACTCCACAGCACAGACAACATGCTTCCAATGAAATGACCCTAGAACACAAAAAAATTCGCTTCCAATGAAATCACCCTAAACATAAAAAATTCCTTTTCAACGAAATCACACGAGAATACAAAAAATTCGCTTCCAACGAAATTACCCAAGAACACAACAAATTCGCTTGTAATGAAATCTCCTGAGAACACAAATATTCGATTCCAAGGAAATCACCCCAGAGCACAAAAAATTCACTTCCAAAGAAATGACTCCAGATCATAGAAAACACGCTTCCAACAAAATGACCTCGTACTTCAAAAATTTGCTACAATCGAAATCACCCCAGAACACAAAAAATTCGCTTCCAACAAAATCACCCCAGAACACAAAAAATTCGCTTCCATGAAATCACCCCAGAACACAAAAAATTTGCTTCCAACGAAATGATTCCAGAGCACAGAAAACACACTTCCAATGAAATGACCCCCTGCTTCAAAAATTTGCTTCCATCGAAAAAACCAGAGAAAACAAAATATTTGCTTCCAACGAAATTACCCCAGAACACAAAAAAATTCGCTTGCAACGAAATCTTCTGAGAACACGAATATTCGCTTCCAACGAAATCTCCCCAGAACACAAAAAATTCGCTTCCAACGAAATTGCTCCAGAGCACAGAAAACACGCTTCCAATGAAATGATCCCTTACTTCAAAAATTTGCTTCAATCGAAATCACCCGAGAACACAAAAAATTCGATTCCAACCATAGCACCCCAGAGCACAAAAAATTTGCTTCCAACGAAATGACTCCAGAGCACAGAAAACACGCTTACAAAGAAATGACCCCCGACATCAAAAATTTGCTTCCATCGAAAAAACCGAACAACATAAAAAATTCTCTTCCAATGATATTACCCCAGAGGACAAAAAAATTCTTTTCCAACAAAATCTCCTGAGAACAAAAAATTCACTTCCAACGAAATCACCACAGAGTACAAAAAATTCCCTTCCAACAAAATGACTCCATAGCACAGAAAACACGATTCCAACGAAATGACCCGAGAACACAAAAAATTCCCTTTCAACGAAATCACCCTAGAACACAAAAAAATTCCCTTTCAACGAAATCACCCTAGAATACAAAAAATTCACTTACGACGAAATCACCCGAGAACACAAAAAATTCATGTCCAACTAAATCAGCCTAGAACACAAAAAATTTGCTTCCAACGAAATCACCCCAAAGCATAAAATATTCCCTTCCAAAGATATGACTCCAGAGCACAGAAAACAAGCTTCCAACGAAATGTCCCCCTACTTCAAAAATTTGCTTCCTTCGAAATCCCCCGAGAAGACAAAAAATTCGCTTCCTACGAAATTACCCCAGAACACAAAAAATTTGCTTCCAACGAAATCACACCAGAACACAAAAAATTCTCTTCCAACAAAATGACCCCAGAGACAAAAAAATCGCTTCTATCGAAATTACCCCAGAACTCACAAAATTCGCTTCCAACGAAATCACTCCAGAGCACCAAAAATTCTCTTCCAACCAAGTGACTCCAGAGCACAGAAAACACGCTCCCAACGAAATGATCCCATACTTCAAAAATTCGCTTCCAACGAAATTACGCCAGAACACAAAAAATTTGCTTGCAACACAATCTTCTGAGAACAATATATTCTCTTCCAACGAAATTACCTCAGAACACAAAAAATTAGCTTCCAACATAATGACTCCAGAGCAGAGAAAACACGGTTCCAACGAAATGACCCCATATTTCAAAAACTTGCTTACATAGAAATCACCCGAAAACACAAAAAATTCACTTCCAACGAAATTACCCCAGAACACAATAAATTTGCTTCCAACGATACCTCCTAAGAACACAAATATTTGCTTCCAAGGAAATCATCCCAGAGCACAAAAAAAATCGCTTCCAATGAAATCACCCTGGAACACAAAAAATTCCCTTTCAACCAAATCACCCGAGAACACAAAAAATTCACGTCCAACGAAATTACCACAGAACAGAAAAATTTTGCTTCCATCAAAATCACCCCTGAACACAAAAAATTCGCTGCCAACGAAATCACCCTAGAACATAAAAAATTAGCTTTAAAGGAAATCACCTGAGAACACAAAAAATTCGCTTCCAATGAAATCACACCAGAGCACAAAAAATTCGCTTCCAACGAACTGACTCCAGAGCACAGAAAACACGCTTCCGACGAAATGACCCCAGAACACAAAAAATTCTCTTCCAACGAAATCACCGAGAACACGAAAAATTCCCTTTAAACGAAATCATCTGAGAACACAAAAAATTTGCTTCCAAAGAAATCACCCCAGAGCACAAAAAATTCCCTTCCAATGAAATGACTACAGAGCACTCCAGAAAACACGCTTCCAATGAAATGACCCCCTACTTCAAAAATTTGCTTCCATCGAAAAACCGAAGAACACAATAAATTCGCTTCCAACGATACCTCCTAAGAACACAAATATTTGCTTCCAAGGAAATCATCCCAGAGCACAAAAAAAATTGCTTCCAATGAAATCACCCTGGAACACAAAACATTCCCTTTCAACCAAATCACCCGAGAACACAAAAAATTCACATCCAACGAAATTACCACGGAATAGAAAAAATTTGCTTCCATCAAAATCACCCCTGAACACAAAAAATTCGCTTCCAACGAAATCACCCTAGAACACAAAAAATTAGCTTTAAAGGAAATCACGTGAGAACACAAAAAATTCGCTTTCAACGAAATTACCCCAGAACACAAAATATTCGCTTCCAACGAAATCTCCTGAGAACACAAATATTCGCTTCGAAAGAAATCATCCCAGAGCACAAAAAAAATTCGCTTCCAACGAAATCACCCTAGAACATAAAAATAATTCCCTTTCAAAGAAATCACCCGAGAACACAAAAAATTCGCTTCCAACGAAATCAACCCAGAGCACAAAAAATTCGCTTCCATCAAAATGACTCCAGAGCACTGAAAACACGCTTCCAACGAAATGACCTCCTACTTCAAAAATTTACTTCCATCGAAAAAACCGGAGAACAGAAAAAATTCGATTGCAATGAAGTCTTCTGAGAACACAAATATTCACTTCCAATGAAATCTCCCCAGAACACAAAAAATTCGCTTCCAACGAAATGACTCCAGAGCACAGAAAAAACGCTTCGAACGAAATGATACCATACTTCAAAAATTTGTTTCCATTGAAATCACCCGAGAACACAAAATATTTGCTTCCAACGAAATCACCCCAGAACACAAAAAATTGGCTTCCAACGAAATTACCCCAGAACACAAAAAATTCGCTTGCAAGGAAATCTTCTGAGAACACAAATATTTGCTTCCAAAGAAATCATCCCAGAGCACAAAAAAATTCGCTTCCAAGGAAATTACCCAAGAACACAAGAAAATCGCTTCCAACGATATTACCTGAGAACACAAAAATTTCGCTTCCAACAAAATCACCCCAGAGCACAAAAAATTCGATTCCAACGAAATGACTCCAGAGCACAGAAAACACGCTTCCGAGGAAATGATCCAATACTTCAAAAATTGGCTTCCATCGAAATCACCCGAGAACACAAAAAATTCACTTCCAACGAAATTATCCCTGAACACAAAAAAATGTGCTTCCAACGAAATCACCCCAGAGCACAAAAATTTTGCTTCCAACAAAGTGACTCCAGAGCACAGAAAACACGCTTCCAACGAAATGACTCTGTACTTCAAAAATTTGCTTCCATCGAAAAATCCTGAGAACACAAAAACTTCTCTTCCAACGAAATTACCCTAGAACATAAAAATTTCTCTTTCAAAGAAATTACCCAAGATCACAAAAATTCACTTGCAATGAAATCTTCTGAGAACACATATATTCGCTTCCAACCAAATCACCCCAGAACAAAAAAAATTCGCTTCCAAAGAAATGCCTCTAGAGCACAGAAAACACTCTTCCAACGAAATGACCCCATATTTCAAAAATTTGCTTCCATTGAAATAATATAAGAACACAGAAAATTCTCTTCCAAAGATATTACCCAAGAAGACAAAAAATTCTTTTCCCACAAAATCACCAAAGAACACAAAAAATTCGCTTCCAATGAAATCACCCTAGAACACAAAATATTCTCTTTTAAAGAAATCACCCAAGAACAAAAAAAAAAGTGCTTCCAACAAAATCACCCCTGAGCACCAAAAATTCCCTTCCAACGAAGTGACTCCAGAGCACAGAAAACAGGCTTCCAATGAAATGACCCCCTACTTCAAAAATTTGCTTCCATCAAAGAAAAAGGAGAACACAAAAAATTCACTTCCAACGATATTACCCCAGAAGAAAAAATTCTTTTCCAACGAAATCTCCTGAGAACACAAATATTCCCTTCCAAAGATATCATCCCAGAGCACAAAAAATTCGCTTCCAACGAAATCATCCTAAAACATAAAAAATTCGCTTCCATCGAAATCACCACAGAAGACAAAAATTTCACTTCCAACAAAATCACTCCAGAGCACCAAAAATTCGCTTCCATCGAAATGACTCCAGAGCACAGAAAACACGCTTCCAACGAAATGACTCCCTACTTCAAAAATTTGCTTCCATCGAAAAATCCTGAGAGCACAAAAATTTCTATTCCAACGATATTACCCCAGAACACAAAAAATTAGCTTCCAACGAAATCACCTGAGAACAAAAATATTCGATTCCAAACAAAACATTCAAGAGCACAAAAAATTCGCTTCCAATGAAATCACCCTCGAACACAAAAAATTCCCTTTCAACGAAATCACCCGAGAATACAAAAAATTCGCTTCCAAAATAATCAACCCAGAGCAAAAAAATTCGCTTCCAACAAAATGACTCCAGAGCACAGAAAACACGCTTCCAATGAAATGACCCCAGAACACAAAAAATTCACTTTCAACCAAATCACCCTAGAAAATAAAATATTCGCTTCCATCGAAATCACCATAGAAGACAAAAAATTCGCTTCCAAGCAAATCACTCCTGAGCACAAAAAATTTGCTTTCAATGAAATCACCCTAGAACATAAAAAATTCCCTTTCAATGAAATTACCCCAGAACACAAAAAATTAGCCTGCAATGAAATCTCCTGAGAACACAAATATTCGCTTCCAAAGAAAACATCCCAGAGCACAAAAAATTCGCTTCCAACGAAATCACCCCAGAACACCCAAAATTCCATTTCAACGAAATCACCCCAGAACACAAAAAAATTCGCTTCCAACGAAATGACTCCAGAGCTCCGAAAACATGCTTCCAACGAAATGACCTCCTACTTCAAAAATTTACTTCCATCGAAAAAACCAGAGAACAGAAAAAATTCGCTTGCAACGGAATCTTCTGAGAACACAAATATTTTCTTCCAACGAAATCTCCCCAGAACACAAAATATTCGCTTCCAACGAAATCACCACAGAACACAAAAAATTTGCTTCCAACGAAATGACTCCAGAGCACAGAAAACACGCATCCAAGAAAATGATCCCATACTTCAAAAATTGGATTCCATCGAAATCACCCGAGAACAAAAAAAATTCACTTCCAACGAAATTATCCCAGAACACAGAACATGCGCTACCAACGAAATCACCCCAGAGCACAAAAAATTCGCTTCCAACGAAATGACTCCAGAGCACAGAAAACATGCTTCCAACGAAATGACTCCATTCTTCAAAAATTTGCTTCCATCAAAAATCCTGAGAGCACAAATATTTCTATTCCAACGAAATTACACCAGAACACAAAAAATTCGCTTCCAACGAAATCTCCTGAGAACACAAATATTCACTTCCAAAGAAAACATCCCAGAGCACAAAAAATTCGCTTCCAACGAAATCACCCTCGAACACAAAAAATTCCCTTTCAACGAAATCACCCGAGAATACAAAAAGTTCGCTTCAAACATAATCAACCCAGAGCACAAAAAATTTGCTTCCAAAAAAATGACTCCAGAGCATAGAAAACACGCTTCCAATGAAGTGACTCCAGAACACAAAAAATTCGCTTTCAACGAAATCACCCTAGAACATAAAAAATTCCCTTTCAATGAAATTACCCCAGAAGACAAAAATTTCGCTTGCAATGAAATCTCCTGAGAACACAAATATTCGCTTCCAACGAAAACATCCCAGAGCACAAAAAATTCGCTTCCAACGAAATCACCCCAGAACACCAAATATTCCCTTTCAACGAAATCACCCCAGAACACAAAAAATTTGCTTCCAACGAAATCAACCCAGAGCACAAAAAATTCGCTTCCAACGAAATGACTCCAGAGCTCCGAAAACATGCTTCCAACAAAATGGCCTCCTACTTCAAAAATTTACTTCCATTGAAAAAACCGGAGAACAGAAAAATTTCGCTTGCAACGAAATCTTCTGAGAAGACCAATATTCGCTTCCAATGAAATCTCCCCAGAACACAAAATATTCGCTTCCAACGAAATCACCCCAGAACACAAAAAATTCCCTTTCAAGGAAATCACCCGAGGACACAAAAATTCACTTCCAACGAAATGACTCCAGAGCACAGAAAACACACTTCCAACGAAATGACCCCCTCCTTCAAAAATTTGCTTCCATCAAACAAACCGGAGAACACAAAAAATTCATTTCCAAAGAAATGACCCCAGAACACAAAAAATTTCGTTTCCAACGAAATCTTCTGAGAACACAAATACTCACTTCTAAAGAAGTCATCCCAGAGCACAGAAAAATTCGCTTCCAACAAAATAACCCTAAATCATAAAAAAAATTCCTTTCAAAGAAATCACCCGAGAACACAAAAAATTCACGTCCAACGAAATTACCCCAGAACACAAGAAATTCGCTTCCAACGAAATTACCCTAGAACACAAAAATTTTGCTTCCAACAAAATCACCCCAGACCACAAAAAATTCTCTTCCAACGAAATGACTCCAGAGCACAGAAAACACGCTTCCAGGAAATGATCCCATACTTCAAAAATTGGCTTCCATTGAAATCACCCGAGAACACAAAAAATTCGCTTCCAATGAAATTATCCCAGAACACAGAAAATGCGCTACCAACGAAATCACCCCAGAGCACAAAAAATTCGCTTCCAACGAAATGACCCCAGAATACAAAAAATTCCCTTTCAAGGAAATCACCCGAGAACACAAAAAATTCGCTTCCAAAATAATCAACCCAGAGCACAAAAAATTCGCTTCCAATGAAATCTTCTGAGAACACAAATATTCACTCCTAAAGAAATCATCCCAGAGCACAAAAAATTCGCTTCCAACAAAATCACCCTAGAACACAAAAAATTCCCTTTCAAAGAAATCACCCGAGCATACAAAAAATTCGCTTCCAACATAATCAACCCAGAGCACAAAAAATTCGCTTCCAACGAAATGACTCCAGAGCTCCGAAAACATGCTTCCAACGAAATGACCTCCTACTTCAAAAATTTACTTCCACCGAAAAAACCGGAAAACAGAAAAAATTCTCTTGCAACGAAATCTTCTGAGAACACAAATATTCGCTTCCAACGAAATCTCCCCAGAATACAAAAAATTCGATTCCATCGAAATGAAACCAGAACACAAAAAAATTCGCTTCCAATGAAATCTTCTGAGAACACAAATATTCACTTCTAAAGAAATCATCCCAGAGCACAAAAAATTCGCTTCCAACAAAACACCCTAGAACACAAAAAATTCCCTTTCAACGAAATCACCCGAGAATACAAAAAAATTCGCTTCCAACATAATCAACGCAGAGCATAAAAAATTCGCTTCCAACAAAATGACTCCAGAGCACAGAAAACACGCTTCCAATGAAATGACTCCAGAACACAAAAAATTTGCTTTCAACGAAATCACCATAGAACATAAAAAAATCGCTTCCATCGAAATCAACATAGAAGACAAAAAATTCGCTTCCAACCAAATCACTCCAGAGCACAAAACATTTGCTTCCAACGAAATCACCCTAGAACATAAAAAATTCCATTTCAATGAAATTACCCTAGAACACAAAAAATTCGCTTGCAACGAAATCTCCTGAGAAAACATATATTCGCATCCAAAGAAAACATCCCAGAGCACAAAAAATTCGCTTCCAATGAAATCACCCCAGAACACCAAAAATTCCCTTTCAACGAAATCACCCCAGAACACAAAAAATTCGCTTCTAACGAAATCACCCCAGAGAACAAAAAATTCGCTTCCAAAGAAATAAACCCAGAGCACAAAAAATTCACGTCCAACGAAATGTCTCCAGAGCTCCGAAAACATGCTTCCAACGAAATGACCTCTTACTTCAAAAATTTACTTCCATCGATAAAACCGGAGAACAGAAAAAATTCGCTTGCAACGAAATCTTCTGAGAACACAAATATTCGCTTCCAACGAAATCTCCCCGGAACACAAAAAATTTGCTTCCAACGAAATGAACCCAGAACACAAAAAATTCCCTTTCAAGGAAATCACCTGAGAACAAAAAAATTCGCTTCCAACGAAATCACCCCAGAGGACAAAAAATTCGCTTCCAACGAAATGACTCCAGAGCACAGAAAACACGCTTCCAAAGAAATGACCCCTTCCTTCAAAAATTTGCTTCCATCAAACAAACCGGAGAACACAAAAAATTCATTTCCAAAGAAATGACCCCAGAACACAAAAAAAATTCGCTTCCAACGAAATCTTCTGAGAACACAAATACTCACTTCTAAAGAAATCATCCCAGAGCATAAAAAAATTCGCTTCCAACAAAATAACCCTAGAATATAAAAAATTTCCTTTCAAAGAAATCACCCGAGAACACAAAAAATTCACGTCCAACGAAATTACCCCAGAACACAAGAAATTCGCTTCCAACGAAATTAACCTAGAACACAAAAATTTCGCTTCCAACAAAATCACCCCAAACCACAAAACATTCTCTTCCAACGAAATGACTCCAGAGCACAGAAAACACGCTTCCAAAGAAATGATCCCATACTTCAAAAATTGGCTTCCATCGAAATCACCCGAGAACACAAAAAATTCATTTCCAACGAAATTATCCCAGAACACAGAAAATGAGCTACCAACGAAATCACCCCAGAGCACAAAAAATTCACTTACAACAAAATGACTCCAGAGCACAGAAAACACGCTTCCAACAAAATGACTCCCTACTTCAAAAATTTGCTTCCATCGAAAAATCCTGAGAGCACAAAAATTTCTATTCCATCGAAATTACTCCAGAACACAAAAAATTTGCTTCTAACGAAATCATTTGCTTCCAAAGAAAACATCCCAGAGCGAAAAAAATTCGCTTCCAACGAAATCACCCTCGAACAAAAAATTCCCTTTCAACGAAATCACCGAAAATACAAAAAATTCGCTTCCAACATAATCAACCCAGAGGACAAAAAATTTGCTTCCAAAAAAATGACTCCAGAGCACAGAAAACATGCTTCCAATGAAACGACTCCAGAACACAATAAATTTGCTTTCAACGAAATCACCCTAGAACATAAAAAATTCGCTTCCATCGAAATCACCATAGAAGACAAAAAATTCGCTTCCAACCAAATCACTCCAGAGCACAAAAAATTTGCTTCGAACGCAATCACCCTAGAACATAAAAAATTCCCTTTCAATGAAATTACCCCAGAACACAAAAAATTCGCTTCCAACGAAATCTCCTGAGAACACAAATATTCGCTTCCAAAAAAACATCCGATAGCACAAAAAATTCACTTCCAACGAAATCACCCCAGAACACCAAAATTTCCCTTTCAACGAAATCAACCCAGAGCAGAAAAAATTCGCTTCCAACGAAATTACTCCTGAGCTCCGAAAACATACTTCCAACCAAATGACCTCCTACTTCAAAAATTTACTTCCATCGAAAAAAACCGAGAACAGAAAAAATTCGCTTGCAACGAAATCTTCTGAGAACACAAATATTCACTTACAACGAAATCTCCCCAGAACACAAAATATTTACTTCCAACGAAATCACCCCAGAACACAAAAAATTCGCTTCCAACGAAATCAACCCAGAGCACAAAAAATTTGCTTCCAACGAAATTACTCCAGAGCTCCGAAAACATACTTCCAACCAAATGACCTCCTACTTCAAAAATTTACTTCCATCGAAAAAACCGGAGAACAGAAAAAATTCGCTTGCAACGAAATCTTCTGAGAACACAAATATTCACTTACAACGAAATCTCTCCAGAACACAAAATATTCGCTTCAAACGAAATCACTCCAGAACACAAAAAATTCGCTTCCAACGAAATGACCTCCTACTTCAAAAATTTACTTCCATCGAAAAAACCGAGGAACAGCAAAAATTCGCTTGCTACGAAATCTTCTGAGAACACAAATATTCGCTTCCAACGAAATCTCCCCAGAACACAAAATATTCGCTTCCAACGAAATGACTCCAGAGCACAGAAAACACGCTTCGAACGAAATGATACCATACTTCAAAAATTTGTTTCCGTTGAAATCATCTGAGAACACAAAAAATTCGCTTCCAAAGAAATGACTCCAGAGCACAGAAAACTCGTTTCGAACGAAATGACACCTTACTTCAAATATTTGCTTCCATTGAAGAAACCGGGGAACACAAAAAATTCTCTTCCAACGATATTACCCCAGAAGAGAAAAAATTCTTTTACAATGAAATCTCCTGAGAACACAAATATTCGCTTCCAAAGATATCATCCCAGAGCACAAAAAATTCCCTTCCAACGAAATCAACCTAGAACACAAAAATTCCCTTTCAACGAAATCACCAGAGAACACAAAAAGTTTACGTCCAACGAATTTACCACAAAACTGAAAATATTTGCTTCTATTGAAATCAAAGCAGAACACAAAATATTTGATTCCAAAGAAATCACCCTAGAACACAAAAAATTCCCTTTCAACAAAATCACCGGAGAACACAAAAAATTCGCTTCCAACGACATTACCCCAGAACACAAAAAATTCGCTTCCAACGAAATCACCCCAGAACACAAAAAAATTACTTCCAACGAAATGACTCCAAAACACAGAAAACACGCTTCCAACGAAATGACCCCCTACTTTAAAAATTTGCTTCCATCGAAAAATCCTGAGCACACAAAAATTTCTCTTCCAACGAAATTACCCCAGAACACAAAAAATTCGCTTCCAACGAAATTTCCTGAGAACACAAATATTCGCTTCCAAAGAAAACATCCTGGAGCACAAAAAATTTGCTTCCAACGAAATCACCCCAGACACAAAAAATTCCCTTTCAACGACATCACCCAAGATCACAAAAAATTCGCTTCCAACGAAACCAACCCAGAGCACAAAAAAGTCGCTTCCAACGAAAAGACTCCAGAGCACAGAAAACATGCTTCCAACGAAATGACCACCTACTTCAAAAATTTACTCCCATTGAAAAAAACGGAGAACACAAAAGTACTCTTCCAACGATATTAACCCAGAACACAAAAAATTCACTTGCAACGAAATCTCCTGAGAACACCAATATTCGCTTCCAACGAAATCACCCCAGAGCACAAAAAATTCGCTTCCAACGAAATGACTCCAGAGCACAGAAAACACACTTCTAACGAAATGACCCCGTACTTCAAAAATTTGCTTCCATCGAAAAAACTGGAGAACACAAAAAATTCTCTTCCAATGATATTACCCCAGAAGACAAAAATTCTTTTCCAACGAAATCTCCTGAGAATACAAACATTCGCTTCCAAAGATATCATCCCAGAGCACAAAAATTTCGCTTCCAACGAAATCACCCTATAGCACAAAAATTCCCTTCCAACGAAATCACCCGAGAACAAAAAAATTCGCTTCCAACGAAATCACCTCAGAACACAAAAAATTCGCATGCAACGTAATCTCCTGAGAACACAAGTATTCGATTCCAACGAAATCACCCCAGAGCACAAAAAATTCACATTCCAACGAAATGACTCGAGAGCACGGAAAACAAAATATCGTGAGAACACAAATATTTGCTTCAAAAGATATCATTCCAGAGTAGAAAAAATTCGCTTCCAACGAAATCACCCTAGAACATAAAAAATTCACTTCCATCGAAATCACCAAAGAAGACAAAAAATTCGCTTCCAACCAAATCACCACAGAGCACAAAAAATAAGCTTCGAAAGAAATCAGCCTAGAACATAAAAAATTCACTTTCAACGAAATCACCCGAGAACACAAAAAATTCGCTTCCAATGATATCACCCCAGAGCACAAAAAATTCCCTTCCAATGAAATGACTCCAGAGCACAGAAAACACACTTCCAATGAAATGACCCCAGAACACAAAAAATTCCCTTCCAACGAAATCACCCTACAACATAAAAAAATCGCTTCCATCGAAATCACCACAGAAGACAAAAAAATTCGTTTGCAACAAAATCACCCCATAGCACAAAAAATTCGCTTCCAACGAAATCACCCCAGAACACAAAAAATTTGCTTCCAACGAAATGACCCCATACTTCAAAAATTTGCTTCCATCTAAATCACCCGAGAACACAAAAAATTCGCTTCCGAAGAAATCAACCCAGAGCACAAAAAATTCGCTTCCAACGAAATGACTCCAGGGCACAGAAAACAGGCTTCCAAAGAAATGACCCCCTACTTCAAAAATTTGTTTCCATCGAAATCACCTGAGAACACCAAAAATTCGCACAAACAAAATTAGCACAGAAAACAAAAAATTCGCTTGCAACGAAATCTTCTGAGAACACGAATATTCGCTTCCAACGAAATCACCCAAGAACACAAAAAATTCGCTTCCAACAAAATGACTCTAGAGCACAGAAAACACGCTTCCAACGAAATGATCCCATACTTCAAAAATTTGCTTCCATCGAAAACACCCGAGAACACAAAAAATTCGCTTCCAACGAAATTACCCCAGAACACAAAAAATTTGCTTTCAAGTAAATCACCAAAGAACACAAAAAATTCGCTTCCAACGAAATCACCCGAGAACACAAAATATTCGCTTCCAACGCAATCGCCCCAGAGCACAAAAAATTAACTTCCAATGAAATTACTCCAGAGCACAGAAAACACGCTTCCAACAAAATGGCCCTCTACTTCAAAAATTTGCTTCCATCAAAATCACCCTAGAACACAAAAAATTTGCTTCCAACGAAATTACCCAAGAACACAAAAAATTCGCTTCCAAAGAAATATCCTGAGAACACAAATATTCGCTTCCAATGTAATCATCCCAGAGCACAAAAAAATTCGCTTCCAACGAAATCACCCTGGAACACAAAAAATTCGCTTCCAACTTAATGACTCCAGAGCACAGAAAACAAGCTTCGAACAAAATGATACCATACTTCAAAAATTTGCTTCCATCGAAATCAACCGAGAACACAAAAAATTCGCTTCCAACGAAATGACTCCTGAGCACAGAAAACACGCTACCAACGAAATGACCCCAGAACACAAAAAACTTGCTTCCATCAAATCACCCTAGAACACAAAAAGTTTGTTTCCAAAGAAATCACACCAGACCACAAAAAATTCGCTACCAACGAAATCACCCCAGATCACAAAAACTTCATTTCCAACAAAATCACACCAGAACAGAGAAAAATTCGCTTTTAACGAAATGACTCCAAAGGACATAAAACCCGCTTCCAACGAAATTACCCCAGATCACAAAAAATTCCCTTCCAATGAAATAACCCCAGAACACACACACAAAAAAAATTCGCTTCCAATGAAATTACCCCAGAACACAAAACATTCTCTTACAACGAAAACATTCCAGAGCAAAAAAAAATGTGTTTCCAACAAAATCACACCAGAACAGAGAAAAATTCGCTTCCAATGAAATGACTACAAAGGACATAAAACCCTCTTCCAACAAAATTACCCCAGAACGCCAAAAATTCGCTCTCACTGAAATCTCCCCAGAAAAGAAAAAAATCGCTTCGATCGAAATCAACCCAGAACACAAAAAATTCGCTTCCATCAAAATGACTCCAGAGCACAGGAAACACGCTTCCAAATAAATCACCCCATACTTCAAAAAATTCGCTAACAACGATATCATCCCAGACCACAAAAAATTCGCATCCATCGAAATCACCTGAGAACACAAAAAATTCATTTCCAACGAAATCACCCCAGAGCACAGAAAACACGCTTCCAACGAAATCACCCCATACTTCAAAAAATTCGCTAACAACGAAATAAACCCAGACCACAAAAGATTGCTTCCAACGAAATTACCCCAGAAAACAAAAAATTCACTTCCATCGAAATCACCAGAGGAACACAAAATATTCGCTTCCAACAAAATCACCCCAGAGCACAAAAAATTCGTTTTCAACGAAAACACCCTAGAACACAAATAATTTGCTTCCAACGAAATCACCCGAGAATGCAAAAAATTTGCTTCCAAACAAATTACCCTAGAACACAAAAATTTGCTTACAACGAAATCACCACAGAGGACAAAAAATTCGTTTCCAAAGAAATCACACCAGAACACAAAAAATTCTCTTCCAACGAAATCACCCCAGATCACAAAAACTTCATTTCCAAAGAAATCACACCAGAAAAGAGAAAAATTTGCTTCTAACGAAATGACTCCAAAGGACATAACACCTGCTTCCAGAGATATTACCCCAGAACACAAAGAATTCGCTTCCAACGAAATCACCCCACAACACAAAAAAAATTCGCTTCGATCGAAATCAACCCAGAACAAAAAAGTTCGCTTCCAAAAAAAATTACCCCGATCACAAAAACATCATTTCCAACAAAATCAAGATCACAAAAAATTTGCTTCCATCGAAATCACCCGAGATCACAAAAAATTAGCTTACAAAGAAATCACCGGAGAAAACAAAAAATTAGCTTCCAATGAAATTACCCAAGAAGGCAAAAAATTCGCTTCAAAGGAAATCACCCCAGAGCACAAAAAATTCGTTTCCAACGAAAACACCGCAGATCACAAAAACTTCATTTCCAAAAAAATCACACCAGAACAGAGAAAAATTCGCTTCTAACGAAATTACTCCAAAGGACATAAAACCTGCTTCCTAAGAAATTACGCCAGAACACCAAAAATTTGAATCCACTGAAATCATCCCAGAACACAAAAAATTCGCTTCCAACGAAATCAACCCAGAACAAAAAAATTCGCTTCCATCGAAATAACCAGAGAACACAAAAAATTCGCTTCCAACGAAACCACCCCAGAGCAGAAAAAAATCGCTTCCAACAAAATTACCCCAGAACAGATGAAATTTGCTTCCAATGATATCATCCCAGAGGACAAGAAATTCTTTCCAAAGAAATCACACCAGAACACAAAAAATTCGTTTCCAACCAAATCAACCCAGATCTCAAAAACTTCATTTCCAAAGAAATCAAACCAAAACAGAGAATAATTCGCTTCTAACAAAATGACTCCAAAGGACATAAAACCTGCTTCCAAGGATATTACCCCAGAACACAAAAAATTCGCTTCCAACGAAATCTCCGGAGAACACAAATATTCGCTTCCAAAGTAATCACTCCAGACCACAGAAAACACGCTTACAACGAAATCACCCCAGACCACCAAAAATTCGCTTCCACCGAAATCACCCCAGAACACAAAAAATTCGCTTCCAACGAAATTGCCCCAGAACACAAAAAATTTGCTTCCAACGAAATCACCGCAGAACACAAAAATTTCGCTTCCAACGAAATGACTCCAGAGCACAGAAAACACACTTCCAACGAAATGACCCCCTGCTTCAAAAATTTGCTTCATTGGAAAAAACCGGAGAAAACAAAAAATTCCCTTCAAAGGAAATTACCCCAGAACACAAAAAAATTCGCTTGCAACGAAATCTTCTGAGAACACGAATATTCGCTTCCAACGAAATCACCCCAGAACACAAAAAATTCGCTTTCAACGCAATGACTCCAGTGCACAGAAAACACACTCCCAACGAAATGGTCCCAATCTTCAAAAATTTGCTTCCATCGAAATCACCCGAGAACACACAAAATTCGCTTCCAACGAAATTACGCCAGTACACGAAATATTCGCTTGCAACGAAATGTTCTGAAAGCACATACATTCGCTTCCAACGAAATCACCCCAGAACACAAAAAATTCACTTCCAACATGACTAGAGAGCAGAGAAAACAAGCTTCCAACGAAATGACCCCATATTTCAAAAATTTGGTTCCATTGAAATCACCCGAGAACACAAAAAATTCGCTTTCAATGAAATTACCCCAGAACACAAATATTCGCTTCCAACGAAATCTCCTGAGAACACAAATATTCCCTTCGAAAGAAATCATCCCAGAGCACAAAAAAATTCGCTTCCAACGAAATCACCCTAGAACACAAATAATTCCCTTTCAAAGAAATCACCCGAGAACACAAAAAATTCGCTTCCAACGAAATCAACCCAGAGCACAAAAAATTCGCTTCCAACGAAATGACTCCAGAGCACCGAAACATGCTTCCAACGAAATGACCTCCTACTTCAAAAATTTACTTCCATCAAAAAAACGGAGAACAGAAAATTCGGATTGCAACGAAATCTTCTGAGAACACAAATATTCGCTTCCAACGAAATCTCCCCAGAACACAAAAAATTCGCTTCCAACGAAATGACTCCAGAGCACAGAAAACACGCTTCGAACGAAATGATACCATACTTCAAAAATTTGTTTCCATTGAAATCACCCGAGAACACAAAATATTCGCTTCCAACGAAATCACCCCAGAACACAAAAAATTTGCTTCCAACGAAATTACCCCAGAACACAAAAAATTCGCTTGCAAGGAAATCTTCTGAGAACACAAATATTCGCTTCCAAAGAAATCATCCCAGAGCACAAAAAAATTCGCTTCCAACGAAATTACCCCAGAACACAAGAAAATCGCTTCCAACGAAATTACCCGAGAACACAAAAATTTCGCTTCCGACAAAATCACCCCAGAGCACAAAAAATTCGATTCCAACGAAATGACTCCAGAGCACAGAAAACACGCTTCCGAGGAAATGATCCAATACTTCAAAAATTGGCTTCCATCGAAATCACCCGAGAACACAAAAAATTCACTTCCAACGAAATTATCCCTGAACACAAAAAATGCGCTTCCAACGAAATCACCCCAGAGCACAAAAAATTTGCTTCCAACGAAGTGACTCCAGAGCACAGAAAACACGCTTCCAACAAAATGACTCCGTACTTCAAAAATTTGCTTCCATCGAAAAATCCTGAGAACACAAAAACTTCTCTTCCAACGAAATTACCCTAGAACATAAAAAATTCTCTTTCAAAGAAATTACCCAAGATCAAAAAAATTCGCTTGCAATGAAATCTTCTGAGAATACATATATTCGCTTAAAACCAAATCACCCCAGAACAAAAAAAATTCGCTTCCAAAGAAATGCCTCTAGAGCACAGAAAACACTCTTCCAACGAAATGACCACATATTTCAAAATTTGCTTCCATAGAAATAATATAAGAACACAGAAAATTCTCTTCCAAAGATATTACCCAAGAAGACAAAAAATTGTTTTCCCACGAAATCACCCGAGAACACAAAAAATTCGCTTCCAACGAAATCACCCTAGAACACAAAATATTCTCTTTTAAAGAAATCACCCGAGAACACAAAAAAATGTGCTTCCAACGAAATCACCCCTGAGCACCAAAAATTCCCTTCCAACGAAGTGACTCCAGAGCACAGAAAACAGGCTTCCAATGAAATGACCCCCTACTTCAAAAATTTGCTTCCATCGAAGAAAAAGGAGAACACAAAAAATTCACTTCCAACGATATTACCCCAGAAGAAAAAATTCTTTTCCAACGAAATATCCTGAGAACACAAATATTCGCTTCCAAAGATATCATCCCAGAGCACAAAAAATTCGCTTCCAACGAAATCACCCTAAAACATAAAAAATTCGCATCCATCGAAATCACCACAGAAGACAAATTTTCACTTCCAACAAAATCACTCCAGAGCACAAAAAATTGTCTTCCAACGAAATGACTCCAGAGCACAGAAAACACGCTTCCAAGGAAATGATCGCATACTTCAAAAATTGGCTTCCATCGAAATCACCCGAGAACACAAAAATTCACTTCCAACGAAATGATCCCAGAACACAAAAAATGCGCTTCCAACGAAATCACCCCAGAGCACCAAAAATTCGCTTCCATCGAATTGACTCCAGAGCACAGAAAACACGCTTCCAACGAAATGACTCCCTACTTCAAAAATTTGCTTCCATCGAAAAATCCTGAAAGCACAAAAATTTCTATTCCAATGATATTACCCCAGAACACAAAAAATTCGCTTCCAACGAAATCACTTGAGAACAAAAATATTCTATTCCAAAGAAAACATCCAAGAGCACAAAAAATTAGCTTTCAACGAAATCACCCTAGAAAATAAAATATTCGCTTCCATCGAAATCACCATAGAAGACAAAAAATTCACTTCCAAGCAAATCACTCCTGAGCACAAAAAATTTGCTTTCAATGAAATCACCCTAGAACATAAAAAATTCCCTTTCAATGAAATTACCCCAGAACACAAAAAATTAGCTTGCAATGAAATCTCCTGAGAACACAAATATTCGCTTCCAAAGAAAACATCCCAGAGCACAAAAAATTCGCTTCCAACGAAATCACCCCAGAACACCCAAAATTCCCTTTCAACGAAATCACCCCAGAACACAAAAAATTCGCTTCCAACGAAATCACCCCAAAACACCCAAAATTCACTTTCAACGAAATCAACACAGAGCACAAAAAATTCGCTTCCAACGAAATGACTCCAGAGCTCCGAAAACATGCTTCCAACGAAATGACCTCCTACTTCAAAAATTTACTTCCATCGAAAAAAACCGGAGAACAGAAAAAATTTGCTTGCAACGAAATCTTCTGAGAACACAAATATTTGCTTCCAACGAAATCTCCCCAGAACACAAAATATTCGCTTCCAAAGAAATCACCACAGAACACAAAAAATTTGCTTCCAACAAAATGACTCCAGAGCACAGAAAACACACTTCCAAGGAAATGATCCCATACTTCAAAAATTGGCTTCCATCGAAATCACCGGGGAACACAAAAAATTCACTTCCAACGAAAATATCCCAGAACAGAGAAAATGCGCTACCAACGAAATCACCCCAGAGAACAAAATATTCGCTTCCAAAGAAATGACTCCAGAGCACAGAAAACATGCTTCCAACGAAATGACTCCCTTCTTAAAAAATTTGCTTCCATCGAAAAATCCTGAGAGCACAAATATTTCTATTCCAACGAAATTACCCCAGAACACAAAAAATTCGCTTCCAACGAAATCTCCTGAGAATACAAATATTCACTTCCAAAGAAAACATCCCAGAGCACAAAAAATTCGCTTCCAACGAAATCACCCTCGAACACAAAAAATTCCCTTTCAACAAAATCACCCGAGAATACAAAAAATTCGCTTCCAACATAATCAACCCAGAGCACAAAAAATTTGCTTCCAAAAAATGACTCCAGAGCACAGAAAACACGCTTCCAATGAAATGACTCCAGAGCACAAAAACTTGCTTCCAAAGAAATCACCCTAGAACATAAAAAATTCCCTTTCAATGAAATTACCCCAGAACACAAAAAATTCGCTTGCAAGGAAATCTTCTGAGAACACAAATATTCGCTTCCAAAGAAAACATCCCAGATCACAAAAAATTCGCTTCCAAAGAAATCACCCCAGAACACCTAAAATACCCTTTCAACGAAATCACCCCAGAACACAAAAAATTCGCTTCCAACGAAATCAACCTACAGCACACAAAATTCGCTTCCAACGAAATGACCCCAGAGCTCTGAAAACATGCTTCCAACGAAATGACCTCCTACATCAAAAATTTACTTCCATCGAAAAAACCGGAGAACAGAAAAATTCGCTTGCAACGAAATCTACTGAGAACACAAATATTCGCTTCCAACGAAATCTCCCCAGAAAACAAAATATTCGCTTCCAAAGAAATCACTCCAGAACACAAAAAATTCACTTCCAACGAAATGACCCCAGAACACAAAAAATTCCCTTTCAAGGAAATCACCCGAGAACACAAAAAATTCGCTTCCAACGAAATGACCCCAGAGGACAAAAAATTCGCTTCCAACGAAATGACTCCAGAGCACAGAAAACACGCTTCCAATGAAATGACCCCTTGCTTCAAGAATTTGCTTCCATCAAACAAACCGGAGAACACAAAAAATTCATTTCCAAAGAAATGACCCCAGAACACAAAAAAATCCGCTTCCAATGAAATCTTTTGAGAATACAAATATTCACTTCTAAAGAAATCATCCCAGAGCACAAAAAAAATTGTTTCCAAGAAAATCACCCTAGAACATAAAAAATTTCCTTTCAAAGAAATCACCCGAGAACTCAAAAAATTCACGTCCAACGAAATTACCCCAGAACACAAGAAATTCGCTTCCAATGAAATTACCCTAGAACACAAAAAATTCGCTTCCAACGAAATCACCCCAGAGCACAAAAAATTCGCTTCCAACAAAATGACTCCAGAGCTCCGAAAACATGCTTCCAACGAAATGACCTCCTACTTCAAAAATTTACTTCCATCGAAAAAAACGGAGAACAGAATAAATTCGCTTGCAACGAAATCTTCTGAGAACACAAGTATTCGCTTCCAACGAAATCTCCCCAGAACACAAAATATTCGCTTCCAACGAAATCACTCCAGAACACAAAAAATTCGCTTCCAACGAAATGAAGCCAGAACACAAAAAATTCCCTTTCAAGGAAATCACCCGAGAACACAAAAAATTCGCTTCCAACGAAATCACCCCAGAGGACAAAAAATTCGCTTCCAACGAAATGACTCCAGAGCACAGAAAACACGCTTCCAAAGAAATGACCGCCTCCTTCAAAAATTTGCTTCCATCAAACAAACCGGAGAACACAAAAAATTCATTTCCAAAGAAATGACACCAGAACACAAAAAAATCTGCTTCCAACGAAATCTTTTGAGAACACAAATATTCACTTCTAAAGAAATCATCCCAGAGCACAAAAAAATTCGTTTCCAATAAAATCACCCAAGAACATAAAAAATTTCCTTTCAAAGAAATCACCCGAGAACACAAAAAATTCACGTCCAACGAAATTACCCTAGAACACAAAAATTTCGCTTCCAACAAAATCACCCCAGACCACAAAAATTCGCTTCCAACGAAATGACTCCAGAGCATAGAAAACACGCTTCCAAGGAAATGATCCCATACTTCAAAAATTGGCTTCCATCGAAATCACCCGAGAACACAAAAAATTCACTTCCAACGAAATTATCCCAGAACACAGAAAATGCGCTACCAATGAAATCATATTAGAGCACAAAAAATTCGCTTCCAACGAAATGACTCCAGAGCACAGAAAACACGCTTCCAACGAAATGACTCCCTACTTCAAAAATTTGCTTCCATCCAAAAGTCGTGAGAGCACAAAAATTTCTATTCCATCGAAATTACCCCAGAACACAACAAATTCGCTTCCAATGAAATCTCCTGAGAACAAAAATATTCGCTTCCAAAGAAAACATCCCAGAGCACAAAAAATTCGCTTCCAACAAAATGACTCCAGAGCACAGAAAACACGCTTCCAATGAAGTGACTCCAGAACACAAAAAATTCGCTTTCAACGAAATCACCCTAGATCATAAAAAATTTGCTTCCATCGAAATCACCATAGAAGACAAAAAAAATCGCTTCCAACCAAATCACTCCAGAGCACAAAAAATTTGCTTCCAACGAAATCACCCTAGAACATAAAAAATTCCCTTTCAATGAAATTACCCTTGAACACAAAAAATTCGCTTGCAACGAAATCTCCTGAGAACACAAATATTCGCTTCCAAAGAAAACATCCCAGAGCACAAAAAATTCGCTTCCAACGAAATCACCCTAGAACACCAAAAATTGCCTTTCAACGAAATCACCCCAGAACACAAAAAATTCGCTTCCAACGAAATCAACCCAGAGCAGAAAAAATTCGCTTCCAACGAAATGACTCCAGAGCTCCGAAAACATGCTTTAAACGAAATGGCCTCCCACTTCAAAAATTTACTTCCATCGAAAAAACCGGAGAACAGAAAAAATTCGCTTGCAACGAAATCTTCTGAGAACACAAATATTCGCTTCCAATGAAATCTCCCCAGAACACAAAATATTCGCTTCCAACGAAATCACACCAGAACACAAAAAATTCGCTTCCAACGAAATCACCCCAGAGGACAAAAAATTCGCTTCCAACGAAATGACTCCAGAGCACAGAAAACACGCTTCCAACGAAATGACCCCCTCCTTCAAAAATTTGCTTCCATCAAACAAACCGGAGAACACAAAAAATTCATTTCCAAAGAAATGACCCCAGAACACAAAAAAATTCGCTTCCAATGAAATCTTCTGAGAACACAAATATTCACTTCTAAAGAAATCATCCCAGAGCACAAAAAATTCGCTTCCAACAAAATCACCATAGAAGACAAAAAATTCGCTTCCAACCAAATCACTCCAGAGCACAAAAAATTTGCTTCCAACGAAATCACCCTAGAACATAAAAAATTCCATTTCAATGAAATTACCCCAGAACACAAAAATTTTGCTTGCAACGAAATCTCCTGAGAACACAAATATTCGCTTCCAAAGAAAACATCATAGAGCACAAAAAATTCACTTCCAACGAAATCACCCCAGAACACCAAATATTCCCTTTCAACGAAATCACCCCAGAACACAAAAAATTCGCTTCCAACGAAATCACCCCAGAGCACAAAAAATTCGCTTCCAACGAAATCAACCCAGAGCACAAAAAATTCACGTCCAACGAAATGTCTCCAGAGCTCCGAAAACATGCTTCCAACGAAATGACTTCCTACTTCAAAAATTTACTTCCATCCAAAAAACCGGAGAACAGAAAAAATTCGCTTGCAACGAAATCTTCTGAGAACACAAATATTCGCTTCCAACGAAATCTCCCCAGAACACAAAATATTCGCTTCCAACGAAATCACCCCAGAACACAAAAAATTCTCTTCCAACGAAATGACCTCCTACTTCAAAAATTTACTTCCATCGAAAAAACCGGAGAACTGAAAAAATTCCTTTGCTACGAAATCTTCTGAGAACACAAATATTCGCCCCCAATGAAATCTCCCCAGAACACAAAATATTCGCTTCCAACGAAATCACCCCAGAACACAAAAAATTTGCTTCCAACGAAATGACCCCAGGACACAAAAAATTCCCTTTCAAGGAAATCACCTGAGAACACAAAAAATTCGCTTCCAACGAAACCACCCCAGAGGACAAAAAATTCGCTTCCAAAGAAATGACTCCAGAGCACAGAAAACACGCTTCCAACGAAATGACCCCTTCCTTCAAAAATTTGCTTCCATCAAACAAACCGGCGAACACAAAAAATTCATTTCCAAAGAAATGACCCCAGAACACAAAAAAATTCGCTTCCAACGAAATCTTCTGAGAACACAAATACTCACTTCTAAAGAAATCAGCCCAGAGCACAAAAAAAATCGCTTCCAACAAAATAACCCTAGAACATAAAAAATTTCCTTTCAAAGAATCACCCGAGAACACAAAAAATTCACGTCCAACGAAATTACCCCAGAACACAAGAAATTCGCTTCCAACGAAATTAACCTAGAACACAAAAATTTCGCTTCCAACAAAATCACCCCAAACCACAAAACATTCTCTTCCAACGAAATGACTCCAGAGCACAGAAAACACGCTTCCAAGGAAATTATCCCATACTTCAAAAATTGGCTTCCATCGAAATCACCCGAGAACACAAAAAATTCACTTCCAACGAAATGATCCCAGAACACAGAAAATGCGCTACCAACGAAATCACCCCAGAGAACAAAATATTCGCTTCCAACGAAATGACTCCAGAGCACAGAAATTACGCTTCCAAAAAAATGACTCCCTACTTTAAAAATTTGCTTCCATCGAAAAATCCTGAGAGCACAAAAATTTCTATTCCATCGAAATTACCCCAGAACACAAAAAATTCGCTTCCAACGAAATCTCCTGAGAACACAAATATTCGCTTCCAAAGAAAACATACCAGAGTACAAAAAATTCGCTTCCAACAAAATAACCCCAGAACACTAAAATTTCCCTTTCAACGAAATCACCCCAGAACACAAAAAATTCGCTTCCAACGAAATTACCCTAGAACACAAAAAATTCGCTTCCAACAAAATCACCCCAGACCACAAAAAATTCTCTTCCAACGAAATGACTCTAGAGCACAGAAAACATGCTTCCAAGGAAATGATCCCATACTTAAAAAATTGGCTTCCATCGAAATCACCCGAGAACACAAAAAATTCACTTCCAACGAAAGTACAGCAGAACACAGAAAATTCGCTTCCAAAGAAATCACTCCAGAGGACAAAAAATTTGCTTCTAACGAAATGACTCCAAAGCACAGAAAACACGGTTCCAACGAAATGACCCCCTCCTTCAAAAATTTGCTTCCATCAAACAAACCAGAGAACACAAAAAATTCATTTCCAAAGAAATGACCCCAGAACACAAAAAAATTTGCTTCCAACGAAATCTTCTGAGAACACAAATACATATTCACTTCTAAAGAAATCATCCCAGAGCACAAAAAATTCCCTTTCAACAAAATCACCTGAGAATACAAAAAATTCGCTTCCAACATAATCAACCCAGAGCACAAAAAACACACTTCCAACGAAATGATCCCATACTTCAAAAATTTCCTACAATCGAAATCACCCCAGAACACAAAAAATTCGCTTCCAATGAAGTTACCCCAGAACACAAAAAATTTGCTTCCAACGAAATGACTCCAGAGCACAAAAACACGCTTCCAAGGCAATGACCCCCTATATCAAAAATTTGCTTCCATCGAAATACCGGGGAACACAAAAAATTCACTTCCAACAAGATTACCGCAGTAGACAAAAAATTCTTTTCCAACGAAATCTCCTGAGAACAAAAATATTCGCTTCCAAAGATATCATCCCAGAGCACAAAAAACTCGCTTCCAACGAAAGCACCCTTGAACACAAAAATTCCTTTCAACGAAATCACCCGAGAACACAAAAAATTCTCTTTCAATGAAATCACCCCAGAACACAAAAAATTTGCTGCCAACAAAATCACCTCGAACACAAATAATTCGCTTTCAACAAAATCACACCAGAGCACAAAAATTGGCTTCCAACGAAATGACTCCAGAGCACAGAAAACACGCTTACAAAGAAATGACCCCAGAACACAAAAAATTCGCTACCAACAAAATCACCTCGAACACAAATCATTCGCTTTCAACAAAATCACCCGAGAAAAAAAAATTCACTTCCAACGTAATCACCACAGAGCACAAAAAATTCGCTTCCCGTAAAATGACCCTAGAACATAAAAAATTCGCTTCAATCGAAATCACCAGAGAAGACAAAATATTCGCTTCCAACCAAATCACCCCAGAGCGCAAAAAATTTGCTTACAACGAAATCACCCTGGAACATAAAAAATTCGCTTTCAACAAAATGAACAGGGGATACAAAAAATTCGCTTCCAACGAAATCACCCCAGAGCACAAAAAATTCTCTTCCAACGAAATGACCCCCTACGTCAAAAATTTTCTTCCATTGAAAAACAGTAGAACACAAAAAATTCACTTCCAACTAAATTACCCAAAAAATAAAAAATTCGCTTGCAACCAAATCTCCAGAGAACATAAATATTCGCTTCCAAAGAAATCACACCAGAGCACAAAAAATTCGCTTCCAACGAAAGCACCCTTGAACACAAAAATTCCTTTCAACGAAATCACCCGAGAACACAAAAAATTCTCTTTCAATGAAATCACCCCAGAACACAAAAAATTTGCTGCCAACAAAATCACCTCGAACACAAATAATTCGCTTTCAACAAAATCACACCAGAGCACAAAAATTGGCTTCCAACGAAATGACTCCAGAGCACAGAAAACACGCTTACAAAGAAATGACCCCAGAACACAAAAAATTCGCTACCAACAAAATCACCTCGAACACAAATCATTCGCTTTCAACAAAATCACCCGAGAAAAAAAAATTCACTTCCAACGTAATCACCACAGAGCACAAAAAATTCGCTTCCCGTAAAATGACCCTAGAACATAAAAAATTCGCTTCAATCGAAATCACCAGAGAAGACAAAATATTCGCTTCCAACCAAATCACCCCAGAGCGCAAAAAATTTGCTTACAACGAAATCACCCTGGAACATAAAAAATTCGCTTTCAACAAAATGAACAGGGGATACAAAAAATTCGCTTCCAACGAAATCACCCCAGAGCACAAAAAATTCTCTTCCAACGAAATGACCCCCTACGTCAAAAATTTTCTTCCATTGAAAAACAGTAGAACACAAAAAATTCACTTCCAACTAAATTACCCAAAAAATAAAAAATTCGCTTGCAACCAAATCTCCAGAGAACATAAATATTCGCTTCCAAAGAAATCACACCAGAGCACAAAAAATTCGCTTACAACAAAGTGACTCCAGAGCACAGAAAACACGCTTGCAAAGAAATGACCCCGTACTTCAAAAATTTGTTTCCATGGAAATCACCCGAAAACACAAAAAATTCTCTTCCAACAAAATCACCCCAAAGCACAAAAAATTCGCTTCCAAAGAAATGACCTCAGACTTCAAAAATTTTCTTCCATGGAAAAGACCAGAGAACAGATAAAATTCGCTTCCAACGAAATTACACCTGAACAGAAAAAATTCACTTCTAAAGAAATCTCTTGAGAATACAAATATTGGCTTCCAAAGAAATCATCCCAGAGCACAAAAATTTCTCTTCAAACGAAATGACTCCAGAGCACAGAAAACACGCTCGCAACGAAATGACCCCCTACTTCAAAAATTTGCTTCCATCAAAAAAAACCGTAGAACACAAAAAATTCTCTTCCAACGCTATTACCCCAGGAGAAAAAAATTCTTTTCCAACGAAAACTCCTGAGAACACAAATATTCGCTTCCAATGAAATCATCCCAGAGCACAAAAAAATTCGCTTCCAACGACATCACCCCAGAATACAAAAAAATTTGCTTCCAACGAAAACATGCTAGAACACAAAAAATAAGCTTTTTCAACGAAATCACCCGAGAACACAAAAAATTCACTTCGAACGAAATCACCCCAGAGCACAAAAACTTCCCTTTCAAAAAAATGACTCCAGAGCACAGAAAACATGATTCCAACGAAATGACCCCCTATTTCAAAAATTTGCTTCCATCGAAAAACCCGGAGAAGACAAAAAATTCTATTCCAACGATAAAACCCCAGAAGACAAAAAATTCTTTTCCAAGGAATCTCCTGTGAGCACAAATATTCGCTTCCAATGAAATCGCCCCGGAGCACGAAAAATTTGCTTCCAACGAAATGACTCCAGAGCACAGAAAACACACTTCCAACGATATGACCCCATACTTCAAAAATTTGCTTCCATCGAAATCACCCGAGAACACAAAAAATGCGCTTCCAAAGAAATTACCCCAGAACACAAAAAAATTGCTTCCAACGAAATCTCCTGGGAACACAAATATTCGCTTCCAAAGAAATCATCCCAGAGCACAAAAAATTCGCTTCCAACGAAATCACCCTAGAACACAAAAAATTCCCTTTCAACGAAATCACCTGAGAACACAAAAAATTCACGTCCAACGAAATTACCACAGAACAGAAAATATTTGCTTCCATCAAAATAACCCCACAACACAAAAAATTCGCTTCCAACGAAATCACGCTAGAACACATTAAAATTAGCTTTCAATGAAATCACCCCAGAGCACAAAACATTCCCTTCCAACGAAATGACTCCAGAGCACATAAAACACGATTCCAACGAAATGACCCCCTACTTAAAAAATTTGCTGCCACCGAAAAACCGGAGAACATAAAAAATTCGCTTCCAATGAAATTACCACAGAACACAAAAAATTCGCTTGCAATGAAATTTTCTGAGAACACAAATATTCGCTTCCAATGACATCACCCCAGAACACAAAAAATTCGCTTCCAACGAAATGACTCCAGAGCACAGAAAACACGCTTCCAACTAAATGATACCATACTTCAAAAATTTGCTTCCATCGAAATCACCAGAGAACACAAAAAATTCGCTTCCAAAGAAATTACCCCAGAACATAAAAAATTCGCTTGCAACGAAATGTCCTGAGAACACAAATATTAGCTTCCAAAGAAATCACCCCAGAGCACAAAAAATTCGCTTCCAAAGAAATGACTCCAAAGCACATAAAACATGCTTCCAGCGAAATGACCTCATATTTCAAAAATTTGCTTCCTTCGAAATCACTTGAGAATACAAAAAATTCGCTTCCAACGAAATTACCTCAGAACAAAATAAATTCGCTTGCAACGAAATCTCCTGAGAACACAGATATTCGCTTCCAAAGAAATCATCCCAGAGCAAAAAAAGTTCGCTTCCAACGAAATCACCATAGAACACCAAAAATTCCCTTTCGATGAAATCACCCGAGAAAACAAAAAATTCATGTCCAACGAAATCACCCTAGAACACAAAAAATTTCCTTTCAATGAAATCACACTAGAACACAAAAAATTGGCTTCCAACGAAATCACCCCAAAGCACAAAAAATTCCCTTCCAACGATCTGACTCCAGAGCACAGAAAACAAGCTTCCAACGAAATGTCCCCCTATTTCAAAAATTGGCTTCCATCGAAATGACCCCATAACACAAAAAATTCGCTTCCAACGAAATTACCCCAGAACACAAAAAATTTGCTTCCAACGAAATCACCCCAGAACACAAAAATTCGCTTCCAACGAAATGACTCCAGAGCACAGAAAACACGCTTCCAACGAAATGACCCCCTGCTTCAAAAATTTGCTTCCATCAAAAAAACCGGAGAAAACCAAAAATTTAGGTCCAACAAAATTACCACAGAACAGAAAAAATTTGGTTCCTTCGAAATCACCACAGAGCACAAAAAATTTGCTTCCAACAAAATCACCCTAGAACACAAAAAATTCCCTTTCAACGAAATCACACTAGAACACAAAAAATTTGCTTCCAACGAAATCAGCCCAAAGCACAAAAAATTCCGTTCCAACGAAATTACTCCAGAGCACAGAAAACAAGCTTCCAAAGAAATGACCCCCTACTTCAAAAATTTGCTTCCATTGAAATGACCCGAGAACACAAAAAATTCACTTCCAACGAAATTACCCCAGAACACAAAAAATTGCTTCCAACGAAATTACCCCAGAACAAAAAAAATTTGCTTCCATGAAATCACCACAAAACACAAAAAATTCGCTTCCAACGAAATGACTCCAGAGCATAGAAAACACACTTCCAACGAAATGACCCCCGGCTTCAAAAATTTGCTTCCATTGAAAAAACCAGAGAAAACAAAAAATTCGCTTCCAACGAAATCTTCTGAGAACAAGAATATTCGCTTCCAACGAAATCACCCCAGAACACAAAAAATTCGCTTTTAAACAGAATGACTCCAGAGCACAGAAAACACACTCCCAAAGAAATGATCCCATAATTCAAAAATTTGCTTCCATTGAAATCACCCGAGAACACAAAAAATTCGCTTCCAACGAAATCACCCCAGAACACAAAAAATTAGTTTCCAACATAATGACTCCAGAGCAGAGAAAACACGGTTCCAAGGAAATGACCCCATATTCCAAAAATTTGCTTCTATCGAAATCACCCGAAAACACAAAAAATTCGCTTCCAACGAAATTACCCCAGAACACAATAAATTCGCTTCAAACGATCTCTCCTGAGAACACAAATATTTGCTTCCAAAGAAATCATCCCAGAGCACAAAAAAATTCGCTTCCAACGAAATCACCCTGGAACACAAAAAATTCCCTTTCAACGAAATCACCCGAGAACACAAAAATTTCGCTTCCAACAAAATCACCCCAGAGCACAAAATATTCACTGCCAAAGAAATGACTCCAGAGCACAGAAAACACGCTTCCAACGAAATGACCCTCTATTTAAAAAATTTGCTTCCATCGAAAAAACCGGAGAACACAAAAAATTCGCTTCCAACGAAATTACCCCAGAACACAAAAAATTTGCTTGCAATGAAATATCCTGAGAACACAAATATTAGCTTCCAATCAAATCACCCCAGAGCACCAAAAATTCGCTTCCAACAAAATCACACCAGAACACAAAAAATTCGCTTCCAACGAAATCAGCCCAAAGCACCAAAAATTCCCTTCCAACGAAATTACTCCAGAGCACAGAAAACGAGCTTCCAACGAAATGGCCCCTACTTCAAAAATTTGCTTCCATCGAAAAAACCGGAGAACACAAAAAATTCGCTTGCAACGAAATCGTCTGAGAACACAAATATTCGCTTCCAACGAAATGACTCCAGAGCACAGAAAACACGCTTCCAACGAAATGACCCCAAAACACTAAAAATTCGCGGCCAACGAAATCACCAGAGAACACAAAAAATTAGCTTCCAACCAATTCACCCCAGAACCCAAAAAATTCGCTTCCAACCAAATGACTCCAGAGCACAGAAAACAGGCTTCCAACGAAATCACCCCTGAACACAAAAAATTTGCTTCCATAAAAAATACCCAAGACCACAAAAAATTCGCTTCCAACGAAATTACGCCAGAACACAAAAAATTCGCTTCCAACGAAATCACCCAGAACACAAAAAATTTGCTTCCAACGAAATCACCCCAGAGCACAAAAAATTCGCTTCCATCGAAATGACTCCAGAACACAGAAAACACGCTTACAACTAAATGACCCCAGAACACTAAAAATTCGCGGCCAAAGAAATCAACCGAGAACACAAAAAATTCGCTTCTAACGAAATGACTCCAGAGCACAGAAAACAATGTAGCAATGAAATGACCCGAGAACACAAAAAATTCACTTTCAATGAAATCACCTGAGAACAAAAAAATTCACTTCCAACGAAATTACCCCAGAATAGAAAAAATTTGCTTCCGACGAAATCACCCCAGTGCACAAAAAATTCCCTTCCAATAAATCACCTGAGAACAAAAATATTCGCTTCCCACAAAATTACCCCAGAACGGAAAAAATTTCCTTCCATCGAAATCATCGCAGAACACAAAAAATTCGATTCCAACGAAATGATTACAGAGCACAGAAAACATGCTTCCAACCCAATCACCCCAGAGCACAAAAAAATTCCTTCCAACGAAATGACCCCAGAACGCAAAAAATTCCCTTTCAACGAAATCACCCTAGAAAGCAAAAAAATTGCTTCCAACGAAATCACCCAAGAGCACAAAAAATTAGCTTAAAACGAAATGATTCCAGAGCACAGAAAACACGCTTCCAATGAAATGATGCCAGAACAATAAAAATTTCCTTTCAATGAAATCACCCGAGAACACAAAAAATTCGCTTCCAAAGTAATTACCCCAGAATACAAAAAATGCGCTTCCAACGAAATCACCCCAGATCACAAAAAAAATCCCTTTAAATGAAATCTCCCGAGAACACAAAAAATTCGCTTCCAACGAAATCACGCCAGAGCACCAAAAATTCTCTTCCAACCAAGGGACTCCAGAGCACAGAAAACACGCTTCCAACAAAATGACCCCCTACTTCAAAAATTTGCTTCCATCGAAAAAACCGGAGAACACAAAAAATTCGCTTCCAAGAAAATTTCCACAGAACACTAAAAATTCGCTTCCAATGAAATCACCCCAGAACACAAAAATTTCGCTTCCAACGAAATGACTCCAGAGCACAGAAAACAGGCTTCCAAAGAAATGACCCTAGAACACAAAAAATTCCCTTTCAACGAAATCACCCGAGAACACAAAAAATTCACTTCCAACGAAATCACCACAGAGTACAAAAAATTCGCTACCAACGAAATGACTCCAGAGCACAGAAAAAATGCTTCCAACAAAATAACACACTATTTCAAAATTTGCTTCCATCGAAATGACCGGAGAACAGAAAAAATTCTCTTCCAACGATATTACCCCAGACGACAAAAAATTCTTTTCCAACGAAAACTCCTGAGAACACAAATATTCGCTTCCAAAGATATCATCCCAGAGCACAAAAAATTCGCATCCAACGAAATCACCCAAGAACACAAAAATTCCCTTTCAAAGAAATCACCCGAGAACACCAAAATATCGCTTCCAATGAAATCACCCGAGAGCACAAAAAATTCGCTTCCAACGAAATGACTCCAGAAGACAGAAAACAATGAAGCAATGAAATGACCCGAGAACACAAAAAATTCGCTTCCAAAGAAATCACCCTAGAACATAAAAATTGGCTTCCATCGAAATAACCACAGAAGAAAAAAAATTCCCTTCTAACCAAATCACCCCAGAGCACAAAAAATTCGCTTCCAACAAAATCACCCTAGAACATAAAAAATTCGCTTTCAATGAAATCATCCGAGAATAGAAAAAATTCGCTTCCAACGAAATCACGCCAGAGCACAAAAAATTCACTGCCAAAGAAATGACTCCAGAGCACAGAAAACACGCTTCCAACGAAATGACCCTCTACTTAAAAAATTTGCTTCCATCGAAAAAACCGGAGAACACAAAAAATTCGCTTCCAACGAAATTACCCCAGAACACAAAAAATTCGCTTGCAACGAAATATCCTGAGAACACAAATATTAGCTTCCAATCAAATCACCCCAGAGCACAAAAAATTCGCTTCCAACGAAATGACTCCAGAGCATAGAAAACACGCTTCCAACGAAATGATACTATACTTCGAAAATTTGCTTCAATCGAAAAAACCGGAGAAAACAAAAAAATTCTCTTTCAACGATATTACCCCAGAAGACAAAATATTGGCTTCCAAAGAAATCTCCTGAGAACACAAATATTCGCTTCGAAAGAAATCATCCCAGAGCACAAAAAAATTCCCGTTCAACGAAATCACCCGAGAACACAAACAATTCACGTCCAACGAAATTACCACAGAACAGAAAAAATTTGCTTCCATCGAAATCACCCCAGAACACAATAAATTCGCTTCCAACGAAATCAACCTAGAACAGAAAAACTCCCTTTAAACGAAATCACACTAGAACACAAAAAATTCGTTCCAACGAAATGACTCCAGAACACAGAAAACACGCTTCGAACGAAATGATAAAATACTTCAAAAATTTGCTTCCATTGAAATGACCCGAGAACACAAAAAATTCCCTTCGAACGAAAATACCCCAGAACACAAAAAATTTGCTTCCAATGAAATGACCCCAGAACACAAAAAATTCGCTTCCAACGAAATTACCCCAGAACACAAAAAATTCGCTTCCAACGAAATCACCCAGAACACAAAAAATTTGCTTCCAAAGAAATCACCCCAGAGCACAAAAAATTCGCTTCCATCGAAATGACTCCAGAGCACAGAAAACACGCTTCCAACTAAATGACCCCAGAACACTAAAAATTCGCGGCCAAAGAAATCACCCAAGAACACAAAAAATTCGCTTCCAACGTAATTACCCCAGAACAAAAAAATTCGCTTCCAACGAAATCAACCTTGAACACAAAAATTTCCCTTTGAACGAAATCACCCGAGAACAAAAAAATTCGCTTCCAACGCAATCACCCTAGAGCACAAAAAATTCCCTTCCAACGAAATGACTCCAGGGCACAGAAAAAAGGCTTCCATCGAAAAGACCGGAGAACACAAAAAAATTCTCTTCCATCGATATAACCCTAGAAGACAAAAAATTCTTTTCCAACGAAAACTCCTGAGAACACAAAGATTCGCTTCCAAAGATATCATCCCAGAACACAAAAAATTCGCTTCCAACGAAATCACCCTAGAACATAAAAAATTGGCTTCCATCGAAATAACCACAGAAGACAAAAAATTCCCTTCTAACCAAATCACCCCAGAGCACAAAAAATTCGCTTCCAACGAAATCACCCTAGAACATAAAAAATACGCTTTCAACGAAATCACCCGAGAATAGAAAAAATTCGCTTCCAACGAAATCACCCCAGAGCACAAAAAATTCACTGCCAAAGAAATGACTCCAGAGCACAGAAAACACGCTTCCAACGAAATGACCCTCTACTTAAAAAATTTGCTTCCATCGAAAAACCGGAGAACACAAAAAATTTGCTTCCAACGAAATTACCCCAGAACAAAAAAAATTAGATTCCAACGTAATTACCCCAGAAAACAAAAAATGCGCTTCCAACGAAATCACCCTAGAACACAAAAAATTCCCTTTAAATGAAATCACACGAGAACACAAAAAATTCGTTTCCAACGAAATCACTCCAGAGCACCAAAAATTCTCTTCCAACCAAGTGACTCCAGAGCACAGAAAACATGCTTCCAACAAAAAGACCCCCTACTTCAAAAATTTGCTTCCATCGAAAAAACCGGAGAACACAAAAAATTTGCTTCCAACAAAATTTCCACAGAACACAAAAAATTCGCTTTCAACGAAATCACCCGAGAATAGAAAAAATTCGCTTCCAACGAAATCACCCCAGAGCACAGAAAATTCACTGCCAAAGAAATGACTCCAGAGCACAGAAAACACACTTCGAACGAAATGATACCATACTTCAAATATTTGCTTCCATCGAAATCACCCGAGAACACAAAAAATTTGCTTCCAACGAAATTTCCCCAGAACACAAAAACTTCGCCTGCAACGAAATCACCCCAGGACACAAAAAATTCGCTTGCAACGAAATGACTCCAGAGCACAGAAAACAGGCTTCCAACGAAATGACCACAGAACAAAAAAAATACCCTTTTAACAAAATCACCCGAGAAAACAAAAAATTCGCTTCCAACGAAATGACTCCAGAGCACAGAAAACACGCTGCCAACGATATGACCCCCTACTTCAAATATTTGATTCCATTGAAAAAACCGGAGAACACAAAAAATTCGCTTCCAATTAAATTACCTTAGAACACAAAAAAATCGCTTCCAACGAAATATCCTGAGAACACAAATATTCGCTTCGAAAGAAATCATCCCAGAGCACAAAAAAATTCGCTTCCAAAGAAATCACCCTAGAACACAAATAATTCCCTTTCAAAGAAATCACCCGAGAACACAAAAAATTCACCTAAAACGAAATTACCAGAGAACAGAAAAAGTTTGCTTCCATCTAAATCACCGAAGAACACCAAAAATTCGCTCCAACGAAATGACTCCAGAGCACAGGAAACCCGCTTCGAACGAAATGATACCATACTTCAAAAATTTGCTTCCATCGAAATCACCTGAGAACACAAAAAATTCGCTTCCAACGAAATTACCCCCGAACACAAAAATTCGCTTCCATCGAAATCACCACAGAACACAAAAAATTCGCTTCCAAAAAAATCACCCTAGAACACAAAAAATTCCCTTTCAACGAAATCACACTAAAACACAAAAAATTCGCTTCCAACGAAATCAGCCCAAAGCACAAAAAATTCCCTTCCAATGAAATTACTCCAGAGCACAGAAAACAAGCTTCCTATGAAATGACCACCTACTTCAAAAATTTGCTTCCATCGATAAAACCGGAGAACACAAAAAATTCGCTTGCAACGAAATTACCCCCGAACACAAAAATTCGCTTCCATCGAAATCACCACAGAACACAAAAAATTCGCTTCCAAAAAAATCACCCTAGAACACAAAAAATTCCCTTTCAACGAAATCACACTAAAACACAAAAAATTCGCTTCCAACGAAATCAGCCCAAAGCACAAAAAATTCCCTTCCAATGAAATTACTCCAGAGCACAGAAAACAAGCTTCCTATGAAATGACCACCTACTTCAAAAATTTGCTTCCATCGATAAAACCGGAGAACACAAAAAATTCGCTTGCAACGAAATCGTCTGAGAACACAAATATTCGCTTTCAACGAAATGACTCCAGAGCACAGAAAACACGCTTCGAACGAAATGATACCATACTTCAAAAATTTGCTTCCATTTTGAAATGACCCGAGAACACAAAAAATTCGCTTCCAACGAAATTAGCCCAGAACACAAAAAATTTGCTTCCAACGAAATGACCGGAGAACACAAAAAATTTGCTTCCAACGAAATTACCCCAGAACACAAAAAATTTGCTTCCATGAAATCACCCGAGAATACAAAAAATTCACTTCCAACGAAATCACCACAGAGTACCAAAAATTCGCTTCCAACAAAATGACTCCAGAATACAGAAAACATGCTTCCAATGAAATGACACACTATTTCAAAATTTGCTTCCATCGAAAAGACCGGAGAACAGAAAAAATTCTCTTCCAACGATATTAAACCAGAAGACAAAAAATTCTTTTCCAACGAAAACTCCTGAGAACACAAATATTCGCTTCCAAAGATATCATCCCAGAGCACAAAAAAATCCGTTTCAACGAAATCACCCGAGTACACAAAAATATCGCTTCCAATGAAATCACCCGAGAGCACAAAAAATTCGCTTCCAACGAAATGACTCCAGAGCACAAAAAACAATTTACCAATGGAATGACCCGAGAACACAAAAAATTCGCTTCCAAAGAAATCACCCTAGAACATAAAAAATTGGCTTCCATTGAAATAACCACAGAAGACAAAAAATTCCCTTCCAATAAATCACCTGAGAACAAAAAAATTCACGTCCAACGAAATTACCCCAGAATAGAAAAAATTTGCTTCCAACGAAATCACCCCAGAGCACAAAAAATTCCCTTCCAATAAATCACCAGAGAACAAAAATATTGGCTTCCCACAAAATTACCCCAGAACGGAAAAAATTTCCTTCCATCGAAATCACCGCAGAACACAAAAAATTCGCTTCCAACGAAATGACTCCAGAGCACAGAAAACAGGCGTCCAAAGAAATGACCCCAGAACACAAAAAATTTCCTTTCAACGAAATCACCCGAGAACACAAAAAATTCCGTTTCAACGAAATCACCCGAGTACACAAAAATATCGCTTCCAATGAAATCACCCGAGAGCACAAAAAATTCGCTTCCAACGAAATGACTCCAGAGCACAAAAAACAATTTACCAATGGAATGACCCGAGAACACAAAAAATTCGCTTCCAAAGAAATCACCCTAGAACATAAAAAATTGGCTTCCATTGAAATAACCACAGAAGACAAAAAATTCCCTTCCAATAAATCACCTGAGAACAAAAAAATTCACGTCCAACGAAATTACCCCAGAATAGAAAAAATTTGCTTCCAACGAAATCACCCCAGAGCACAAAAAATTCCCTTCCAATAAATCACCTGAGAACAAAAATATTGGCTTCCCACAAAATTACCCCAGAACGGAAAAAATTTCCTTCCATCGAAATCACCGCAGAACACAAAAAATTTGCTTCCAACGAAATGACTCCAGAGCACAGAAAACACGCTTCCAACGAAATCACCGGAGAACACAAAAAATTCGCTTCCAACGAAATGACTCCAGAGCACAGGAAACCCGCTTCGAACGAAATGATACCATATTTCAAAAATTTGCTTCCATCGAAATCACCTGAGAACACAAAAAATTCGCTTCCAACGAAATTACCCCCGAACACAAAAATTCGCTTCTAACGAAATCACCCCAGGACACAAAAAATCTGCTTCCAACAAAATGACTCCAGAGCACAGAAAACACGCTTCCAATGAAATGACCCCAGAACACAAAAAATTCCCTTTCAACGAAATCACCACAGAACACAAAAAATTTGTTTCCAACGAAATCACCCCAGAGCACAAAAAATTCGCTTCCAACGAAAAGAATCCAGAGCACAGAAAACACGCTTCCAACGAAATGACGCCAGAACACTAAAAATTCCCTTTCAACGAAATCACCCGAGAACACAAAAAATTTGCTTCCAACGAAATTACCCCAGAACACAAAAAATTCCCTTTCAACGAAATCACCCTAGAACACAAAAAATTTGCTTCCAACGAAATTACCCCAGAACACAAAAAAATTCCCTTGCAATGAAATCTTCTGAGAACATGAATATTCGCTTCCAACGAAATCACCCAAGAACACAAAAAATTCGCTTCCAACGAAATCACCCAGAACACAAAAAATTTGCTTCCAACGAAATCACCCCAGAGCACAAAAAATTTGCTTCCATTGAAATGACTCCAGAGCACAGAAAACACGCTTCCAACTAAATGACCCCAGAACACTAAAAATTTGCGGCCAAAGAAATCACCCGAGAACACAAAAAATTCGCTTCCATCGAAATGACTCCAGAGCACAGAAAACACGCTTCCAACTAAATGACCCCAGAACACTAAAAATTCGCGGCCAAAGAAATGACCACAGAACACAAAAAATTCCCTTTCAACGAAATCACCCGAGAACACAAAAAATTCACTTCCAACGAAATCACCACAGAGTACCAAAAATTCGCTTCCAACAAAATGACTCCAGAATACAGAAAACATGCTTCCAATGAAATGACACACTATTTCAAAATTTGCTTCCATCGAAAAGACCGGAGAACAGAAAAAATTCTCTTCCAACGATATTAAACCAGAAGACAAAAAATTCTTTTCCAACGAAAACTCCTGAGAACACAAATATTCGCTTCCAAAGATATCATCCCAGAGCACAAAAAAATCCGTTTCAACGAAATCACCCGAGTACACAAAAATATCGCTTCCAATGAAATCACCCGAGAGCACAAAAAATTCGCTTCCAACGAAATGACTCCAGAGCACAAAAAACAATTTACCAATGGAATGACCCGAGAACACAAAAAATTCGCTTCCAAAGAAATCACCCTAGAACATAAAAAATTGGCTTCCATTGAAATAACCACAGAAGACAAAAAATTCCCTTCCAATAAATCACCTGAGAACAAAAAAATTCACGTCCAACGAAATTACCCCAGAATAGAAAAAATTTGCTTCCAACGAAATCACCCCAGAGCACAAAAATTCCCTTCCAATAAATCACCAGAGAACAAAAATATTGGCTTCCCACAAAATTACCCCAGAACGGAAAAAATTTCCTTCCATCGAAATCACCGCAGAACACAAAAAATTCGCTTCCAACGAAATGACTGAGAGCACAGAAAACAGGCGTCCAAAGAAATGACCCCAGAACACAAAAAATTTCCTTTCAACGAAATCACCCGAGAACACAAAAAATTCCGTTTCAACGAAATCACCCGAGTACACAAAAATATCGCTTCCAATGAAATCACCCGAGAGCACAAAAAATTCGCTTCCAACGAAATGACTCCAGAGCACAAAAAACAATTTACCAATGGAATGACCCGAGAACACAAAAAATTCGCTTCCAAAGAAATCACCCTAGAACATAAAAAATTGGCTTCCATTGAAATAACCACAGAAGACAAAAAATTCCCTTCCAATAAATCACCTGAGAACAAAAAAATTCACGTCCAACGAAATTACCCCAGAATAGAAAAAATTTGCTTCCAACGAAATCACCCCAGAGCACAAAAAATTCCCTTCCAATAAATCACCTGAGAACAAAAATATTGGCTTCCCACAAAATTACCCCAGAACGGAAAAAATTTCCTTCCATCGAAATCACCGCAGAACACAAAAAATTTGCTTCCAACGAAATGACTCCAGAGCACAGAAAACACGCTTCCAACGAAATCACCGGAGAACACAAAAAATTCGCTTCCAACGAAATGACTCCAGAGCACAGGAAACCCGCTTCGAACGAAATGATACCATATTTCAAAAATTTGCTTCCATCGAAATCACCTGAGAACACAAAAAATTCGCTTCCAACGAAATTACCCCCGAACACAAAAATTCGCTTCTAACGAAATCACCCCAGGACACAAAAAATCTGCTTCCAACAAAATGACTCCAGAGCACAGAAAACACGCTTCCAATGAAATGACCCCAGAACACAAAAAATTCCCTTTCAACGAAATCACCACAGAACACAAAAAATTTGTTTCCAACGAAATCACCCCAGAGCACAAAAAATTCGCTTCCAACGAAAAGAATCCAGAGCACAGAAAACACGCTTCCAACGAAATGACGCCAGAACACTAAAAATTCCCTTTCAACGAAATCACCCGAGAACACAAAAAATTTGCTTCCAACGAAATTACCCCAGAACACAAAAAATTCCCTTTCAACGAAATCACCCTAGAACACAAAAAATTTGCTTCCAACGAAATTACCCCAGAACACAAAAAAATTCCCTTGCAATGAAATCTTCTGAGAACATGAATATTCGCTTCCAACGAAATCACCCAAGAACACAAAAAATTCGCTTCCAACGAAATCACCCAGAACACAAAAAATTTGCTTCCAACGAAATCACCCCAGAGCACAAAAAATTTGCTTCCATCGAAATGACTCCAGAGCACAGAAAACACGCTTCCAACTAAATGACCCCAGAACACTAAAAATTTGCGGCCAAAGAAATCACCCGAGAACACAAAAAATTCGCTTCCATCGAAATGACTCCAGAGCACAGAAAACACGCTTCCAACTAAATGACCCCAGAACACTAAAAATTCGCGGCCAAAGAAATGACCACAGAACACAAAAAATTCCCTTTCAACGAAATCACCCGAGAACACAAAAAATTCACTTCCAACGAAATCACCACAGAGTACCAAAAATTCGCTTCCAACAAAATGACTCCAGAATACAGAAAACATGCTTCCAATGAAATGACACACTATTTCAAAATTTGCTTCCATCGAAAAGACCGGAGAACAGAAAAAATTCTCTTCCAACGATATTAAACCAGAAGACAAAAAATTCTTTTCCAACGAAAACTCCTGAGAACACAAATATTCGCTTCCAAAGATATCATCCCAGAGCACAAAAAAATCCGTTTCAACGAAATCACCCGAGTACACAAAAATATCGCTTCCAATGAAATCACCCGAGAGCACAAAAAATTCGCTTCCAACGAAATGACTCCAGAGCACAAAAAACAATTTACCAATGGAATGACCCGAGAACACAAAAAATTCGCTTCCAAAGAAATCACCCTAGAACATAAAAAATTGGCTTCCATTGAAATAACCACAGAAGACAAAAAATTCCCTTCCAATAAATCACCTGAGAACAAAAAAATTCACGTCCAACGAAATTACCCCAGAATAGAAAAAATTTGCTTCCAACGAAATCACCCCAGAGCACAAAAAATTCCCTTCCAATAAATCACCTGAGAACAAAAATATTGGCTTCCCACAAAATTACCCCAGAACGGAAAAAATTTCCTTCCATCGAAATCACCGCAGAACACAAAAAATTTGCTTCCAACGAAATGACTCCAGAGCACAGAAAACACGCTTCCAACGAAATCACCGGAGAACACAAAAAATTCGCTTCCAACGAAATGACTCCAGAGCACAGGAAACCCGCTTCGAACGAAATGATACCATATTTCAAAAATTTGCTTCCATCGAAATCACCTGAGAACACAAAAAATTCGCTTCCAACGAAATTACCCCCGAACACAAAAATTCGCTTCTAACGAAATCACCCCAGGACACAAAAAATCTGCTTCCAACAAAATGACTCCAGAGCACAGAAAACACGCTTCCAATGAAATGACCCCAGAACACAAAAAATTCCCTTTCAACGAAATCACCACAGAACACAAAAAATTTGTTTCCAACGAAATCACCCCAGAGCACAAAAAATTCGCTTCCAACGAAAAGAATCCAGAGCACAGAAAACACGCTTCCAACGAAATGACGCCAGAACACTAAAAATTCCCTTTCAACGAAATCACCCGAGAACACAAAAAATTTGCTTCCAACGAAATTACCCCAGAACACAAAAAATTCCCTTTCAACGAAATCACCCTAGAACACAAAAAATTTGCTTCCAACGAAATTACCCCAGAACACAAAAAAAATCCCTTGCAATGAAATCTTCTGAGAACATGAATATTCGCTTCCAACGAAATCACCCAAGAACACAAAAAATTCGCTTCCAACGAAATGACTCTAGAGCACAGAAGACACGCTTCCAACGAAAATGATCCCATACTTTAAAAATTTGCTTCCATTGAAAACACCCGAGAACACAAAAAATTCGCTTCCAACGAAATTACCCCAGAACACAAAAAATTTGCTTTCATGGAAATCACCCAAAATACAAAAAATTGGCTTCCAACGAAATCACCCGAGAACACAAAATATTCGCTTCCATCGAAATTGCCCCAGAGCACAAAAAATTAACTTCCAACGAAATGACTCCAGAGCACAGAAAACACGTTTCCAACAAAATGGCCCCCTACTTCAAAAATTTGCTTCCATCAAAATCACCCTAGAACACAAAAAAATTTGCTTCCAACGAAATTACCCAAGAACACAAAAAATTAGCTTCCAACGAAATATCCTGAGAACACAAATATTCGCTTCCAAAGAAATCATCCCAGAGCACAAAAAAATTCACTTCCTCGAAATCACCCTTGAACACAAAAATTTCGCTTCCAACGAAATGACTCCAGAGTACAGAAAACAAGCTTCGAACAAAATGATACCATACTTCAAAAATTTGCTTCCATCGAAATCAACCGAGAACACAAAAAATTCGCTTCCAATGAAATGACTCCTGAGCGTAGAAAACACCCTACCAACGAAATGACCCCAGAACACAAAAAAAAATCGCTTCCATCAAAATCACCCTAGAACGGAAATAGTTTGTTTCCAAAGAAATCACACCAGACCACAAAAAATTCGCTACCAACGAAATCACCCCAGATCACAAAATCTTCATTTCCAACGAAATCACACCAGAACAGAGAAAAATTCGCTTTTAACGAAATGACTCCAAAGGACATAAAACCCGCTTCCAACGAAATTACCCCAGATCACAAAAAATTTCCTTCCAATGAAATCACCCCAGAACACACACAAAAAAAAATAGCTTCCAATGAAATTACCCCAGAACGCAAAACATTCTCTTACAACAAAAACATTCCAGAGCAAATAAAATGCGTTTCCAACAAAATCACACCAGAACAGAGAAAAATTCGCTTCCAATGAAATGACTACAAAGGACATAAAACCCTCTTCCAACAAAATTACCCCAGAACACCAAAAATTCGCTCCCACGGAAATCTCCCCAGAACACAAAAAAATCGCTTCGATAGAAATCAACCCAGAACACAAAAAATTCGCTTCCATCAAAATGACTCCAGAGCACAGGAAACACGCTTCCAAATAAATCACCCCATACTTCAAAAAATTCGCTAACAACGATATCATCCCAGACCACAAAAAATTCGCTTCCATCGAAATCACCAGAGAACACAAAAAATTCGTTTCCAACGAAATCACCCCAGAGCACAGAAAACACGCTTCCAACGAAATCACCCCATACTTCAAAAAATTCGCTAACAACGAAATAAACCCAGACCACAAAAAATTCGCTTCCAAAGAAATTACCCCAGAACACAAAAAATTCACTTCCATCGAAATCACCCGAGGAACACAAAATATTCGCTACCAACAAAATTACCCCAGAGCACAAAAAATTCGTTTTCAACGAAAACACCCTAGGACACGAAAAATTTGCTTCCAACGAAATCACCCGAGAATGCAAAAAATTTGCTTCCAAACAAATTACCCCAGAACACAAAAATTTGCTTCCAACAAATCACCACAGAGGACAAAAAATTCGTTTCCAAAGAAATCACACCAGAACAGAGAAAAATTCGCTTCTAACGAAATGACTCCAAAGGACATAACACCTGCTTCCAAAGATATTAGCCCAGAACACAAAGAATTCGCTTCCAACAAAATCACCCCACAACACAAAAAAATTCGCTTCGATCGAAATCAACCCAGAACATAAAAATTTCGCTTCCAACAAAATTACCCCGATTACAAAAACATCATTTCCAAAAAAATCAACAAAGATCACAAAAAATTTGCTTCCATCGAAATCACCCGAGATCACAAAAAATTAGCTTACAAAAAAATCACGCGAGAACACAAAACATTCCCTTTCAACGAAATCACCCGAGAACACAAAAAATTCACTTCCAACAAAATCACCACAGAGAACAAAAAATTCGCTTCCACCGAATGCACCCTGGAACACAAAAAAAATCCCTTTCATGGTAATCACCCGAGAACACAAAAAATTCACTTCCAACAAAATCACCACAGAGAACAAAAAATTCGATTCCAACGAAATGACTCCAGAGCACAGAAAACACGCTTCCAACGAAGTGTCCCCCTACTTCAAAAATTTGCTACCATCGAAAAAACCGGAGAACACAAAAAATTCGCTTCCAATGAAATTACCTTAGAACACAAAAAATTCGCTTCCAACGAAATCACCCCAGAACACAAAAAAATTGCTTCCAACTAAATGACTCCAGAGCACAGAAAACAGGCTTCCAACGAAATGACCCCATATTTCAAAAATTTGCTTCCATTGAAATCACCCGAGAACACAAAAAATTCGCTTTGAACGAAATTACCCCAGAACACAAAATGTTCGCTTCCAACGAAATCTCCTGAGAACACAAATATTCGCTTCGAAAGAAATCATCCCAGAGCACAAAAAAATTCGCTTCCAAAGAAATCACCCTAGAACACAAATAATTCCCTTTCAAAGAAATCACCAGAGAACACAAAAAATTCGCTTACAACGAAATCAACCCAGAGCACAAAAAATTCGCTTGCAAGGAAATCTTCTGAGAAAACAAATATTCGCTTCCAAAGAAATCATCCCAGAGCACAAAAAAATTCGCTTCCAAAAAAATCACCCTAGAACACAAAAAATTCACGTCCAACGAAATTACCCAAGAACACAAGAAAATCGCTTCCAACGAAATTACCCGAGAACACAAAAATTTAGCTTCCAACGAAATCACCACAGAGCACAAAAAATTCACTTCCAACGAAATGACTCCAGAGCACAGAAAACACGCTTCCAAAGAAATGACTGCCTACTTCAAAAATGTGCTTCCATTCAAAAAACCGGAGAACACAAAAAATTCGATTCCAACGATGTTACCCCAGAAGACAAAAAATTCTTTTCCAGGAAAATCTCCTGAGAACACAAATATTCGCTTCCAAAGATATCATCACAGAGTAGAAAAAATTCGCTTCCAACGAAATAACCCTAGAACACAAAAATTCCCTTTCAAAGAAATCACACGAAATCACAAAAAATTCGCTTCCAACGAAATTAGCACAGAACAGAAAAAATTTGCTTCCATCGAAATCACCCGAGAACACAAAAAATTCGCTTCCAACGAAATCAACCCAGAACACAAAAAATTCGCTTGCAACGACATCTCCTGAGAACACAAAAATTCACTTTCAACGAAATCACCCCAGAGCACAAAAAATTCGCTTCCAACGATATTACCCCAGAAGACAAAAAATTCTTTTCCAGCGAAACCTCCTGAGAACACAAATATTCGCTTCCAAAGATATCATCCCAAAGCACAAAAAATTCGCTTCCAACGAAATCACGCTAGAACACAAAAAAAATTCACTTCAAACAAAATTACCCCAGAAGACAAAAATTTCTTTTCCAACGAAATCTCCTGAGAACACAAATATTCGCTTCCAACGAAATCTCCCCAGAGCACAAAAAACTCTTATCCAACAAAATGACTCCAGGGCACAGAAAACAGGCTTCCAATGAAATGACCCCTTACTTCAAAAATTTGTTTTCATCGAAATCACCTGAGAACACTAAAAATTCCCTTCCAAACAAATTACCCCTGAAGACAAAAAATTTGCTTGCAAAGAAATCTCCTGAGAATGCCAATATTGGCTTCCAACGAAATCACACTGGAGCACAAAAAATTCGCTTCCAAAGAAATGACTCCAAAGCACAGAAATCACGCTTCCAACGAAATGAACCCATACTTCAAAAATTTGCTACCATCGAAATCACCCCAGAACACAAAAAAATTCGCTTCCAACGGAATCACCCCAGAGCACAAAAAATTCGCTTCCAACGAAATGACTCCAGAGCACAGAAAAAACTCTTCAAACGAAATGACCCCATACTTCATAAATTTGCTTGCATCGAAGAAACCGGAGAACACAAAAAATTCTCTTCCAACCATATTACCCCAGAAGACAAAAAATTCTTTTCCAATGAAATCTCCTGAGAACACAAATATTCGCTTCCAAAGATATCATCCCAGAGCACAAAAAATTCGCTTCCAAAAAAATCACCCTAGAACACAAAAATTCCCTTTCAACGAAATCACCCGAGAACACAAAAAATTTGCTTCCAACGAAATGACTCCAGAGCACAGAAAACAGGCTTCCAATGAAATGACCCCAGAACACAAAAAATTCCCTTCCAACGAAATCACCCTAGAACATAAAAAAATCGCTTCCATCGAAATCACCTCAGAAGACAAAAAAATCGCTTCCAACCAAATCACCGGAGAGAACAAAAAATTCACTTCCAACGAAATCAACCTAGAACACAAAAATTCCCTTTCAACGAAATTACACCAGAACACAAAAAATTCGATTCCAATGAAATGACTCCAGAGCACAGAAAACACGCTTCCAACGAAATGATCCGATACTTCAAAAATTTGCTTCCATCCAAATCACCTGAGAACACAAAAAATTCGCTTCCAACGAAATTACCCCAGAAGACAAAAAATTCTTTTCCAACGAAATCTCCTGAGAACACAAATATTCGCTTCTAAAGATATCATCCCAGAGTACAAAAAATTCGCTTCTAACGAAATTACCACAGAACAGAAAAAATTTGCTTCCATCGAAATCACCCGAGAACACAAAAAATTCGCTTCCAACAAAATCACGCTAGAACACAAAAAATTAGCTTTCAACGAAATCACCTAAGAATACAAAAAATTCGCTTCCAACGAAATCACTCCAAAGCACAAAAAATTCCGTTCCAACGAAATGACTCCAAGGTACAGAAAACACGATTCGAACGAAATGACACCCTACTTCAAAAATTTGCTTCCATCGAAAAAACTGGAGAACACAAAAAATTCGCTTCCAACGAAATTACATCAGAACACAAAAAATTCTCTTCCAACGAAATGACTCCAGAGCACAGAATACACGCCTCCAACGAAATGATCCCATACTTCAAAAATTTACTTCTATCCAAATCACACGAAAACACAAAAAATTCACTTCAAACGAAAATTCACTTCAAACACATATATTCGCTTCCAACGAAATTACCCCAGAGCACAAAAAAATTCGCTTCCAACGAAATGACCCCCTACTTCAAAAATTAGCTTCCATCGAAAAAAACGGAGAACACAAAAAATTCTCTTCCAAAAATATTACCCTAGAAGACAAAAAATTTTTTCCAACAAAATCTCCTGAGAACACATATATTCGCTTCCAAAGATATCATCCCAGAGCACAAAAAATTCGATTACAACGAAATCACCCTAGAACAAAAAAATTCCCTTTCAAAAAAATCAGCTGAGAACACAAAAAATTCGCTTCCAACAAAATCACCCCAGAGCACACAAAATTCGCTTCCAACGAAATGACTCCAGAGCACAGAAAACACGCTTCCAACGAAGTGACCCCCTACTTCAAAAATTTGTTTCCATCGAAAAAACCGGAGAACACAAAAAATTCTCTTCCAACGAAATAACCCCAGAAGACAAAAAATTCTTTTGCAACGAAATCTCCTGAGAACACAAATATTCGCTTCCAAAGATAGCATCCCACAGCACAAAAACTTCGCTTCCAAAGAAATCACCCTAGAACACAAAAATTCCCTTTAAATGAAATCACAAGAGAACACAAAAAATTCACTTCCAACGAAATCACCCCAGAACAAAAAATTTTCTTGCAACGAAATCTCCTGAGAACACAAATATTCGCTTCCAAAGATATCATCCCAGAGCAGAAAAAATTCGCTTCCAACAAAATCACCTCAGAAAACAAAAATTCCCTTTAAAGAAATCACCCGAGAACAAAAAAAATTCGCTTCCAACGAAATGACTCCAGAACACAGAAAACACGCTTCCATCGAAATGACCCCATACTTCAAAAATTTGCTTCTATCGTAAAACCTGAGAACACAAAAAATTCTTTTCCACCGAAATCTCCTGAGAACACAAATATTCGCTTCCAAAGATATCATCCCAGAACACAAAAAAATTCGCTTCCAACGAAATCACCCTAGTACGCAAAAATTCCCTTTCAAGGAAATCACCCGAGAACACAAATAATTCGCTTCCAACGAAATCTCCTGAGAACACAAAAAATTCTCTTCCAATGATATTACCCCAGAAGACAAAAAATTCTTTTGCAACGAAATCTCCTGAGAACACAAATATTCGCTTCCAAAGATATCATCCGAGAGCACAAAAAATTCGCTTCCAACGAAATCTCCCGAGAACACAAAAAAATTCACGTCCAACGAAATTAACATAAAATAGAAAATTTCCTTCCTTCGAAATAACCCCAGAACACAAAAAATTCGCTTCCAACGAAATCATGCTAGAACACAAAAAATTAGTTTTCAACGAATTCACCCCAGAACACAAAAATTCGCTGGCAACGAAATCTCCTGAGAACACAAATATTCACTTCCAACGAAATCACCACAGAGCACAAAAAATTTGCTTCCAACGAAATGACTCCAGAACACAGAAAACACGCTTCCAACGAAATGACCCCCTACTTCAAAAATTTGCTTCCATCGAGAAGACTGGAGAACACAAAAAATTCTCTTCCAACGATATTACCCCAGAAGACAAAAAATTCTTTTCCAACAAAATCTCCTGAGAACACAAATACTTGCTTCCAAAGATATCATCCCAGCGCACAAAAACTTCGCTTCCAAAGAAATCACCCTAGAACACAAAAATTCCCTTTCAAGGAAATCACCCGAGAACACAAAAAATTCGCTTCCAACGAAATCATCCCAGAACACAAAAAATTCACTTGCAACGAAATCTCCTGAGAACACAAATATTCGCTTCCAACGAAATCACCACAGAGCACAAAAAAATTGCCTCCAAAGAAATGACTCCAGAGCACAGAAAACACGCTTCCAACGAAATGACCCCCTACTTCAAAAATTTGCTTCCATCGAAAAGTTCGGAGAACACAAAAAATTCTCTTCCAACAATATTACCCCAGAACACAAAAAATTCGCTTTCCAACAAAATCTCCTGAGAACACAAATGTTTGCTTCCAAAAAATCATCCCAGAGCACAAAAAAATTTGCTTCCAATGAAATCACCCTAGAACACAAAAAATTCCCTTTCAACGAAATCTCCCGAGAACAAAAAAAAATTCACGTCCAACGAAATTACCATACAACAGAAAAAATTTTCTTCCATCGAAATCACCCCAGAACACAAAAAATTCGCTTCCAAGGAAATCATGCTAGAACACAAAAAATCAGTTTTCAACGAAATCACCCAAGAACACAAAAAATTCGCTTCCAACGAAATTACCCCAGAAGACAAAAAATTTGCTTCCAACGAAATCACCTCAGAACACAAAAAATTCACCTCCAACGAAATAACTCCAGAGCACAGAAAACATGCTTCCAAAGAAATGATCCCATACTTCAAAAATATGCTTCCATCGAAATCACCCAAGAACACAGAAAATTCCCTTTCAACGAAATTACCCCAGAACACAAAAAATCGCTTGCAACGAAATCTCCTGAGAACACAAATATTCGCTTCCAAAGATATCATCGCAGAACACATAAAATTCGCTTCCAACGAAATCACCCTAGTTCGCAAAAATTCCCTTTCAATGAAATCACCCGAGAACACAAAAAATTCGCTTCCAACGAAATTACCACACAACAGAAAAAATTTCCTTCCATCGAATCACCCCAGAACACAAAAAATTCGCTTCCAAGGAAATCATGCTAGAACACAAAAAATCAGTTTTCAACGAAATCACCCAAGAAAACAAAAAATTCGCTTCCAACGAAATTACCCCAGAAGACAAAAAATTCGCTTCCAACGAAATCACCTCAGAACACAAAAAATTCACCTCCAACGAAATGACTCCAGAGCACAGAAAACATGCTTCCAACAAAATGAAACCCTACTGCAAAAATTTGCTTCCATCGAAATCACCCGAGAACACAAATAATTCGCTTCCAACGAAATGAACCCAGAACACAAAAAAATCGCTTGCAACGAAATCTCCTGAGAACACAAATATTCGCTTCCAACGAAATCACCCCAGAGCACAAAAAAATTTGCTTCCAACGAAATGAACCCCTTCTTCAAAAATTTCCTTCCATCGAAAAAAAAGGAGAACACAAAAAATTCTCTTCCAACGATATTACCCCATAAGACAAAAAATTTTTTCCAACGAAATCTCCTGAAAACAAATATATTCGCTTCCAAAGATATCATCCCAGAGCACAAATAATTTAATTCCCACGAAATCACCCTAGAACAAAAAAAATTCCCTTTCAAAAAAATCACCTGAGAATACAAAAAATTCGCTTCCAACGAAATGACTCCAGAGCACAGAAAACATGCCTCCAACGAAATGATCCCATACTTCAAAAATTTGCTTCCATAGAAATCACCCGAGAACACAAAAAATTCACTTCCAAAGAAATTACCCCCAAAGACAAAAATTTCTTTTCCAACGAAATCTACTGAGAACACAAATATTCGCTTCCAAAGATATCATCCCAAAGCACAAAAAATTCGCTTCCAACAAAATCACGTTAGAACACAAAAATTCCCTTTCAACGAAATAACCCGAGAACACAAAAAATTCGCTTCCAACGAAATCACCCCAGAACACAAAAATTCGCTTCCAACGAAATCTCCTGAGAACACAAATATTCGCTTCCAACGAAAACACCCCAGAGTACAAAAAATTGGCTTCCAACGAAATGACTCCAGAGCACAGAAAACACGCTTCCAACGAAATCACCCAAGAACAGAAAAAATTCGCTTCCAACGAAATCACCCCAGAACACAAAAAATTCGCTTCCAACGAAATGACTCCAGAGCACAGGAAACAAGCTTCCAACGAAATGAACCCCTACTTCAAAAAATTGCTTCCATCGAAAAAACCGGAGAACACAAAAAATTCTCTTCCAACGACATTACCCCCGAAGACAAAAAATTCTTTTCCAACGAAAACTCCTGAGAACACAAATATTCGCTTCCAAAGATATCATCCCAGAGCACAAAAAATTCGTTTCCAACGAAATCGCCCAAGAACGCAAAAATTCCCTTTCAAAGAAATCACGCGAGAACACAAAAAATTCGCTTCGAAGGAAATTACTCCAGAACACAAAAAATTCGCTTGAAAAGAAATCTTCTGAGATCTCAAATATTCGCTTCCAACGAAATCACCCCAGAGCACCAAAAATTTGATTCCAACGAAATGACTCCAGAGCACAGAAAACACGCTTCCAAAGAAATGACCCACTACTTCAAAAATTTGCTTCCATGGAAAAAACCGGAGAACACAAAAAATTCTATTCCAATGACATTACCCCAGAAGACAAAAAATTCTTTTATAACGAAATCTCCTGAGAACACAAATATTCGCTTCCAAAGATATTATCCCAGAGCACAAAAAATTCGCTTCCAACGAAATCACCCCAGAGCACATAAAATTCGCTTCCAACGAATGACTCCAGAGCACAGAAAACATGCTTCTAATGAAATGACCCCCTACTTAAAAATTTGCTACATCAAAAAAACCGGAGAAAACAAAAAATTCTCTTCCAACGATACTACCCCAGAAGACAAAAAATATTTTTCCAACGAAATCTCCTGAGAACACAAATATTCGCTTCCAACGAAATCACCACAGAGTACAAAAAATTTGCTTCCAACTAAATGACTCCAGATCACAGAAAACACGGTTCCAACGAAATGACCCACTACTTCAAAATATTGCTTCCATCGAAAAAAGTGGAGAACACAAAAAATTCTCTTCCAACGACATTATCCCAGAAGACCAAAAATACTTTTCTAACGAAATCTCCTGAGAACACAAAAAATTCACTTGCAACGAAATCTCCTGAGAACACAAATATTCGCTTCCAACGAAATCACCCCAGAACAGAAAAAAATTCGCTTCGAACAAAATTACTCCAGAGCACAGAAAAAAAGCTTCCAACGAAATGACCCACTACTTCAAAAAATTGCTTCCATTGATAAAACCAGAGAACACAAAAAATTCTCTACCAACGACATTACCCGGGAAGACAAAAAATTCTTTTCCAACGAAATCTCCTGAGAACACAAATATTCGCTTCCAAAGATATCATCCCAGAGCACAAAAAATTCGCTTCCAAGAAAATCACCCTAGAACGCAAAAATTCGCTTTCAACCAAATCACCCGAGAACACAAAAAATTTGATTCCAACAAAATCATACCAGAGTACAAAAAATTTGCTTCCAATGAAATGACTCCAGAACACAGAAAACACGCTTCCAACGAAATGACACCCTACTTCAAAAATTTGCTTCCATTGAAAAAACCGGAGAAGACCAAAAATTCTCTTCCAACGATATTACCCCAGAAGACAAAAAATTATTTTCCAACAAAATCTCCTGAGAACACAAATATTCGCTTCCAAAGATATCATTCTAGAGCACAAAAAATTCGCTTCCAAGGAAATCACCCTAGAACGCAAAAATTCCCTTTCATCGAAATCACCCGAGAACTCAAAAAATTCGCTTCCAACAAAATCACACCAGAGTGCAAAAAATTTGCTTACAATGAAATGACTCCAGACCACAGAAAACATGCTTCCAACGAAATGACACCCTACGTCATAAATTTGCTTCCATCGAAAAAATCGGAGAAGACAAAAAATTCTCTTCCAAAGATATTACCCCAGAAGACAAAAAATTCTTTTCCAACGAAATCTCCTGAAAACATAAATATTCGCTTCCAAAGATATCATCCCAGAGCACAAAAAATTTGCTTACAGCGAAATTACCCTAGAACACAAAAATTCCCTTTCAAAGAACCCCCCCGAGAACCCAAAAAATTCGCTTCCAAAGAAATTACTCCAGAACAAAAAAAATTCGCTTGCAACGAAATCTCCAGAGAACACAAATATTCGCTTCCAAAGAAATCACGCCAGAGCACAAAAAATTCGGTTTAAACAAAATGACTCCAGAGCACAGAAAACACACTTCCAACGAAATGACCCCCTACTTAAAAAATTTGCTTTCATCGGAAACACTGGAGAACACAAAAAATTCGCTTCCAACGATATTACCCCAGAACACAAAAAATTCGCTTGCAACAAAATCTCCTGAGAACACAAATATTCGCTTCCAAAGATATCATTCCAGAGCACAAAAAATCATTTCAATGAAATCTCCCTAGAACGCAAAAATTCCCTTTCAACGAAAACACCCGAAAACCCAAAAAATTCGCTTCCAACGAAATCACCCCAGAGCACAAAAAATTCGCTTCCAACGAAATCACCCTAGAACACAAAAATTCCCTTTCAACCAAATCACCAGAGAACACAAAAAATTTGCTTCCAAAGAAATGATTCCAGAGCACAGAAAACATACTTCCAACGAAATGACACCCTACTTCAAAAATTTGCTTCCATCGAAAAAACCGGAGAACACAAAAAATTCTCTTCCAACGACATTACCCCAGTACACAAAAAATTCACTTGCAACGAAATCTCCTGAGAACACAAATATTCGCTTCCAAAGATATCCTGTCAGAGCACAAAAAATTCGCTTCCAACGAAATCACCCTAGAACGCAAAAATTCCCTTTCAAGGAAATCACAAGAGAATACAAAAAATTCGCTTCGAACGAATTTACCCCAGAACACAAAAAATTTGCATGCAACGAAATCTCCTGAGAACACAAATATTTCCTTCCAAAGGTATGAAACCAGAGCACAAATAATTCGCTTCTAAAGAAATCACCTAGAACACAAAAATTCCCTTTCATCGATATCACCCGAGAACACAAAAAATTCGCTTCCAACAAAATCACCCCAGAGCACAAAAAATTCGCTTCCAACGAAATGACTCCAGAGGACAAAAAACTTGCTTCCAACGAAATGACACCCTACTTCAAAATTTGCTTCCATTGAAAAAACCGGAGAACACAAAAATTTCGCTTCCCACGATATTACCCCAGAAGACAAAAAAATTCCTTTCCAACGAAATCTCCGGAGAACACAAATATTCGCTTCCAACGAAATCACCCCAGAGCACAAAATATTTGCTTCCAACGAAAAGACTCCAGAGCACAGAAAACACGCTTCCAACGAAATGACCCCCTACTTCAAAAATTTGCTTCCATCGAAAAAAGCGGAGAACACAAAAAATTCTCTTCCAATGATATTACCCCAGAAGACAAAAAATTCTTTTCCAACGAAATCTCCTGCGAACACAAATATTCGCTTCCAAGGATATCATCCCAGAGCACAAAAAATTAGCTTACAACGAAATCACCCTAGAACGCAAAAATTCCCTTTCAAGGAAATCACCCGAGAACACAAAAAAATTCGCTTCCAACGAAATTACAGCAGAACACAAAAAATTCGCTTGGAACGAAATCTCCTGAGAACACAAATATCCGCTTCCAAAGATATCATCCCAGAGCACAAAAAATTCTCTTTCAACGAAATCACCCTAGAACACAAAAATTCCCTTTCAACGAAATCACCCGAGAAAAGAAAAAATTCGCTTCCAACGAAATTACTCCAGAACACAAAAAATTCGCTTGCAACGAAATCTCCTTAGAACACAAATATTTGCTTCGATCGAAATCACCCCAGAGCACAAAAAATTCGTTTCCACTGAAATGACTCCAGAGCACAGAAAACACACTTCCAACGAAATGAGCCCCTATTTCAAAAATTTGCTTCGATCGAAAAAACCGGAGAACACAAAAAATTCTCTTCCAACCACATTACCCCAGAAGACAAAAAATTCTTTTCCAAAGAAATCTCCTGAGAACACAAATATTCGCTTTCTACGAAATCACCCCAGAGAACAAAACATTCGCTTCCAACGAAAATCTCCAGAGCACAGAAAACATGCTTTCAATGAAATGACCCCCTACTTCAAAAATTTGCTTCCATCGAAAAAACCGGAGAACACAAAAAATTCTCTTACAACGATATTACCCCAGAAGACAAAAAATTCCTTTCCAACGAAATCTCCGGAGAACACAAAATTCGTTTCCAAAGATATCATCCCAGAGCACAAAAATTTCGCTTCCAACGAAATCACGCGAGAACACAAAAAATTCGGTTCCACCAAAATTACCCCAGAACACAAAAAATTCGCTTGCAATGAAATCTCCTGAGAACACAAATATTCACTTCTTTCGAAATCACCCCAGAGCACAAAAAATTCGCTTCCAACGAAATCACCACAGAGTACAAAAAATTCTCTTCCAAAGAAATGACTCCAGAGTACAGAAAACATGCTTCCAACGAAATGACCCCCTACTTCAAAAATTAGCTTCCTTCGAAAAAACCGGAGAACACAAAAAATTCTCTTCCAACGATATTACCCCAGAAAACAAAAAAATTCTCTTCCAACGAAATCTCCTGAGAACACAAATATTCGCTTCCAAAGAAATCATCCCAGAGTAAAAAAAAAAATCATTTCAACGAAATCACCCTAGAACGCAAAAATTCCCTTTCAAGGAAATCACCTGAGAACACAAAAATTTCGCTTCAACGAAATGACTCCAGAGCATAGAATTCATGCGTCCAACGAAATGACACCCTACTTCAAAATTTGCTTCCATCCAAAAAACCGGAGAACACAAAAAATTCGCTTCAAACGACATTACCCCAGAAGACAAAAAATTCTTTTCCAACGAAATCTCCTGGGAACACAAATATTCTCTTCCAATCATTTCAACGAAATCACCCCAGAACACAAAAATCATTTCAACGAAATCACCCCAGAACACAAAAATTCCCTTTCAACAAAATCACCCAAGAACCCAAAAAATTCACTTCCAACGAAATCACCTCAGAGCACAAAAAATTTGCCTCCAACGATGTCTCCAGAGCACAGAAAACACGCTTCCAACGAACTGACCCCCTACTTCAAAAATTTGCTTCCATTGAAAAAACAGGAGAACACAAAAAATTCTCTTCCAACGATATTACTCCAGAAGACAAAAAATTCTTTTCCAACGAAATCTCCTGCGAACACAAATATTCGCTTCCAAAGATATCATCCCACAGCACAAAAAATTCGCTTACAACGAAATGACTCCAGAGCACAGAAAACATGCTTCCAACGAAATGACCCAATACTTCAAAAATTTATTTCCATCGAAACAACTGGAGAAAACAAAAAATTCTCTTCCAACGATATTACCCCAGAAGACAAAAAATTCTTTTTCAATGAAATATCCTGAGAACACAAATATTCGCTTCCAACGATATCATCTCAGAGCACAAAAAATTCGCTTCCAAAGAAATGACTCCAGAGCACAGAAAACACGCTTCCAAACAAATGACCCCCTACTTAAAAAATTTGCTTTCATCGGAAACACCGGAGAACACAAAAAATTCGCTTCGAACGATATTACCCCAGAACACAAAAAATTCGCTTGCAACGAAATCTCCTGAGAACACAAATATTCGCTTCCAAAGATATCATCCTAGAGCACAAAAAATTCGCTTCCAACGAAATCACCCTAGAATTCAAAAATTCCCTTTCAAGGAAATCACCCGAGAAAACAAAAAATTCGCTTCCAACGAAATTACCCCAGAACACAAAAAATTCGCTTGCAACGAAATCTCCTGAGAACACAAATATTCGCTTCCAAAGAAATCACAAAAAAGCACAAAAAATTCGCTTCCAACGAAATGACTCCAGAGCACAAAAAATCGCTTCCAATGAAATCACCCTAGAACGCAAATATTCCCATTCAACAAAATCACCGGAGACACAAAAAATTCGCTTCCAACGAAATCACCCTAGAACGCAAATATTCCCTTTCAACGAAATCACCCGAGAACACAAAAAATTTGCTTCCATAGAAATCACCCCAGAGCACAAAAAATTGGCTTCCAACAAATGACTCCAGAGCAATGAAAACATGCTTCCAACGAAATGACCCCCTTCTTCAAAAATTTGCTTCAATTGAAAAAACCAGAGAACACCAAAAATTCGCTTCCAACAAAATCACCCCAGAGCACAAAAAATTTGCTTCCAAAGAAATGACTCCAGAACACAGAAAACACGCTTCCAACTAAAGCCCTCCTGAGTACAAAAAATTTGCTTCCAACAAAATCACCCTAGAACATAAAAAATTCGCTTTCAATGAAATCACCCGAGAACACAAAAAATTCGCTTCCAAAGAAATGACTCCAGAGCACAGAAAACACGCTTCCAATGAAATGACCCCAGAAAACAAAAATTTCACTTCCAATGAAATCACCCTAGAACATAAAAAATTCGCTTCCATCGAAATCACCGCAAAACACAAAAATTCACATCCAACAAAAAGACTCCAGAGCACAGAAAACACACTTCCAACGAAATGAACCCCTACTTGAAAAATTTTCTTCCATCGGAAAAACCAGCGAACACAAAAAATTAGTTTCCAATGAAATTACCCCAAAAGACCATAAATTAGCTTGCAACGAAATCTCCTGAGAACACAAATATTCGCTTCCAACGAAATCACCCCAGAACATAAAACATTCGCTTCCAACGAAATGACTCCTGAGCACAGAAAACACGCTTCTAACGAAATCACCCCATACTTAAAAATATTCTCGTCCAACGAAATTATCCCACAGCAGAAAACATTTGCTTCCAACGAAATCACCCCAAAGCACAAAAAATTTGCTTCCAACGAAATCACCCTAAAGCACAAAAAATTCGATATCAACGAAATCATCCTAGAACACAAAAAATTCCCTTTCAACGAAATTACCCCAGGAGAGAAAAAATTTGTTTCTATCGTAGTCACCACAGAGCATGAAATATTCATTCCCATTGTAATCACACCAGAACACAAAAAATTTGCTTCCAACGAAATTACCCCTGAAGAGAAAAAATTCGCTTCAAACAAAATCACCAGAGAGCACAAAAAATTTGCTTCCAACTAAATACCCAAGAACACAAAAAAATTCGCTTCCAACGATATTACTCCAGAAGAAAAAAAATTCGCTTCCAACGAAATCTCCTGAGAACACAAATATTCGCTTCCAAAGAAATCACCCTTAGCACAAAAAATTCGCTTCCAACGAAATCACCCTAGAACACAAAAAATTCTCTTTCAACGAAAACACCCGAGAACAAAAAAAATTCGCTTCCCACGAAATCACCACAGAGCACAAAAAATTAGCTTCCAACGAAATGACTCCAGAGCACAGAAAACACGCTTCCAAAGAAATGACCCCAGAACACAAAAAATTCACTGCCAACAAAATCACCTCGAACACAAAAAATTCGCTTTCAACGAAATCACCCGAGAAAAAAAAATTCACTTCCAACGTAATCACCACAAGGCACAAAAAATTCGCTTCCCGTAAAATGACCCTATGACATAAAAAATTCGCTTCAATCGAAATCACCAGAGAAGACAAAATATGCGCTTCCAACCAAATACCTCAGAGCGCAAAAAAATTGCTTACAACGAAATCACCCTGGAACATAAAAAATTCGCTTTCAACAAAATGAACAGGGGATACAAAAAATTCGCTTCCAACGAAATCACCCCAGAGCACAAAAAATTCTCTTCCAACGAAATGACCCCCTACGTAAAAAATTTTCTTCCAGCGAAAAACAGTAGAACACTAAAAATTCACTTCCAAAGAAATTACCCAAGAAAACAAAAAATTCGCTTGCAACCAAATCTTCGGAGAACACAAATATTCGCTTCCAAAGAAATCACACTAGAGCACAAAATTTCGCTTACAACGAAGTGACTCCAGAGCACGGAAAACACGCTTGCAAAGAAATGACCCCATACTTCAAAAATTTGTTTCCATCGAAATCACCCGAAAACATAAAAAATTCGCTTCCAACAAAATCACCCCAAAGCACAAAAAAATTCGCTTCCAAAGAAATGACCTCAGACTTCAAAAATTTTCTTCCATCGAAAAGACCAGAGAACACATAAAATTCGCTTCCAACGAAATTACCCCTGAACACAAAAAATTCACTTCTAAAGAAATCTCTTGAGAATACAAATATTGGCTCCCAAAGAAATCATCCCAGAGCACAAAAAATTTGCTTCCAAAGAAATCACCCCAGAGTACAAAAATTCCCTTCCAACAAAATCACCCGAGAACACAAATATTGGCTTCCATTGAAATCACCCCAGAATACAAAAATTTCGCTTCCAACGAAATGACTCCAGAGCACAGAAAACACGCTTACAAAGAAATGACCCCCTACTTCAAAAATTTCCTTCCATCGAAAAAACCGGAGAAAACACAAAAAATTCTCTAACAACGAGATTACCCCAGAAGACAAAAAAATCTTCTCCAACGAAATCTCCAGAAAACACAAATATTCGTTTCCAAAGATGTCATCCCAGAGCACGAAAAACTCGCTTCCAACGAAAGCACCCCAGAACACAAAAAATTCTCTTGCAACGAAATTTTCTGAGAACACAAATATTCGCTTCCAACGAAATCACCCCAGAACAAAAAAATTCGCTTCCAACGAAATGACTCCAGAGCACAGAAAACACGCTTCCAACAAAATGACACACACTTCAAAAATTCGCTTCCATCGAAAAAACCGGAGAACACAAAAATACGCTTCCATCGAAATTACCCCAGAACACAAAAAATTCGCTTCCAACAAAATCTCCTGAGAACACAAATGTTTGCTTCCAAAAAATCATCCCAGAGCACAAAAAAATTTGCTTCCAATGAAATCACCCTAGAACACAAAAAATTCCCTTTCAACGAAATCTCCCGAGAACAAAAAAAAATTCACGTCCAACGAAATTACCATACAACAGAAAAAATTTCCTTCCATCGAAATCACCCCAGAACACAAAAAATTCGCTTCCAAGGAAATCATGCTAGAACACAAAAAATCAGTTTTCAACGAAATCACCCAAGAACACAAAAAATTCGCTTCCAACGAAATTACCCCAGAAGACAAAAAATTTGCTTCCAACGAAATCACCTCAGAAAACAAAAAATTCACCTCCAACGAAATAACTCCAGAGCACAGAAAACATGCTTCCAACGAAATGATCCCATACTTCAAAAATATGCTTCCATCGAAATCACCCAAGAACACAGAAAATTCCCTTTCAACGAAATTACCCCAGAACACAAAAAATCGCTTGCAACTAAATCTCCTGAGAACACAAATATTCGCTTCCAAAGAAATCACCCTAGTACGCAAAAATTCCCTTTCAATGAAATCACCCGAGAACACAAAAAATTCGCTTCCAACGAAATTACCACACAACAGAAAAAATTTCCTTCCATCGAAATCACCCCAGAACACAAAAAATTCGCTTCCAAGGAAATCATGCTAGAACACAAAAAATCAGTTTTCAACGAAATCACCCAAGAAAACAAAAAATTCGCTTCCAACGAAATTACCCCAGAAGACAAAAAATTCGCTTCCAACGAAATCACCTCAGAACACAAAAAATTCACCTCCAACGAAATGACTCCAGAGCACAGAAAACATGCTTCCAACAAAATGAAACCCTACTGCAAAAATTTGCTTCCATCGAAATCACCCGAGAACACAAATAATTCGCTTCCAACGAAATGAACCCAGAACACAAAAAAATCGCTTGCAACAAAATCTCCTGAGAACACAAATATTCGCTTCCAAAGATATCATTCCAGAGCACAAAAAATCATTTCAATGAAATCTCCCTAGAACGCAAAAATTCCCTTTCAACGAAAACACCCGATAACCCAAAAAATTCGCTTCCAACGAAATCACCCCAGAGCACAAAAAATTCGCTTCCAACGAAATCACCCTAGAACACAAAAATTCCCTTTCAACCAAATCACCAGAGAACACAAAAAATTTGCTTCCAAAGAAATGATTCCAGAGCACAGAAAACATACTTCCAACGAAATGACACCCTACTTCAAAAATTTGCTTCCATCGAAAAAACCGGAGAACACAAAAATTCTCTTCCAACGACATTACCCCAGTACACAAAAAATTCACTTGCAACGAAATCTCCTGAGAACACAAATATTCGCTTCCAAAGATATCCTGTCAGAGCACAAAAAATTCGCTTCCAACGAAATCACCCTAGAACGCAAAAATTCCCTTTCAAGGAAATCACAAGAGAATACAAAAAATTCGCTTCGAACGAATTTACCCCAGAACACAAAAAATTTCCATGTAACGAAATCTCCTGAGAACACAAATATTTCCTTCCAAAGGTATCAAACCAGAGCACAAATAATTCGCTTCTAAAGAAATCACCTAGAACACAAAAATTCCCTTTCATCGATATCACCCGAGAACACAAAAAATTCGCTTCCAACAAAATCACCCCAGAGCACAAAAAATTCGCTTCCAACGAAATGACTCCAGAGGACAGAAAACTTGCTTCCAACGAAATGACACCCTACTTCAAAATTTGCTTCCATTGAAAAAACCGGAGAACACAAAAATTTCGCTTCCCACGATATTACCCCAGAAGACAAAAAAATTCCTTTCCAACGAAATCTCCGGAGAACACAAATATTCGCTTCCAACGAAATCACCCCAGAGCACAAAATATTTGCTTCCAACGAAAAGACTCCAGAGCACAGAAAACACGCTTCCAACGAACTGACCCCCTACTTCAAAAATTTGCTTCCATCGAAAAAAGCGGAGAACACAAAAAATTCTCTTCCAATGATATTACCCCAGAAGACAAAAAATTCTTTTCCAACGAAATCTCCTGCGAACACAAATATTCGCTTCCAAAGATATCATCCCAGAGCACAAAAAAATTAGCTTACAACGAAATCACCCTAGAACGCAAATATTCCCTTTCAAGGAAATCACCCGAGAACACAAAAAAATTCGCTTCCAACGAAATTACAGCAGAACACAAAAAATTCGCTTGGAACGAAATCTCCTGAGAACACAAATATCCGCTTCCAAAGATATCATCCCAGAGCACAAAAAATTCTCTTTCAACGAAATCACCCTAGAACACAAAAATTCCCTTTCAACGAAATCACCCGAGAAAAGAAAAAATTCGCTTCCAACGAAATTACTCCAGAACACAAAAAATTCGCTTGCAACGAAATCTCCTTAGAACACAAATATTCGCTTCCATGGAAATCACCCCAGAGCACAAAAAATTCGTTTCCACTGAAATGACTCCAGAGCACAGAAAACACGCTTCCAACGAAATGAGCCCCTATTTCAAAAATTTGCTTCGATCGAAAAAACCGGAGAACACAAAAAATTCTCTTCCAACCACATTACCCCAGAAGACAAAAAATTCTTTTCCAAAGAAATCTCCTGAGAACACAAATATTCGCTTTCAACGAAATCACCCCAGAGAACAAAACATTCGCTTCCAACGAAAATCTCCAGAGCACAGAAAACATGCTTTCAATGAAATGACCCCCTACTTCAAAAATTTGCTTCCATCGTAAAAACCGGAGAACACAAAAAATTCTCTTACAACGATATTACCCCAGAAGACAAAAAAATTCCTTTCCAACGAAATCTCCGGAGAACACAAAATTCGTTTCCAAAGATATCATCCCAGAGCACAAAAATTTCGCTTCCAACGAAATCACGCGAGAACACAAAAATTCGGTTCCACCAAAATTACCCCAGAACACAAAAAATTCGCTTGCAATGAAATCTCCTGAGAACACAAATATTCACTTCTTTCGAAATCACCCCAGAGCACAAAAAATTCGCTTCCAACGAAATCACCACAGAGTACAAACAATTCGCTTCCAAAGAAATGACTCCAGAGTACAGAAAACATGCTTCCAACGAAATGACCCCCTACTTCAAAAATTAGCTTCCTTCGAAAAAACCGGAGAACACAAAAAATTCTCTTCCAACGATATTACCCCAGAAAACAAAAAATTCTCTTCCAACGAAATCTCCTGAGAACACAAATATTCGCTTCCAAAGAAAATATCCCAGAGTAAAAAAAAAATCATTTCAACGAAATCACCCCAGAACACAAAAATTCCCTTTCAAGGAAATCACCTTAGAACACAAAAAATTCGCTTCAACGAAATGACTCCAGAGCATAGAATTCATGCGTCCAACGAAATGACACCCTACTTCAAAATTTGCTTCCATCCAAAAAACCGGAGAACACAAAAAATTCGCTTCAAACGACATTACCCCAGAAGACAAAAAATTCTTTTCCAACGAAATCTCCTGGGAACACAAATATTCTCTTCCAAAGATATCATCCCAGAACACAAAAAAATCATTTCAACGAAATCACCCCAGAACACAAAAATTCCCTTTCAAGGAATCACCCGAAAACACAAAAAATTCGCTTCCAACGAAATTACCCCAGAACACAAAAAATTCGCTTGCAACGAAATCTCCTGAGAACACAAATATTCGCTTCCAAAGATATCCTCTCAGAGCACAAAAAATTCTCTTTGAACGAAATCACCCTAGAACACAAAAATTCCCTTTCAACGAAATCACCGTAGAAAAGAAAAAATTTGCTTCCAACGAAATCACCCCAGAACACAAAATTTCCCTTTCAACGAAATCACGCGAGAACACAAAAATTCGGTTCCCCCGAAATTACCCCAGAACACAAAAAATTCGCTTGCAGTGAAATCACCCCAGAGTACAAAAAATTCGCTTCCAACGAAATGACTCCAGAGCACAGAAAACATGCTTCCAACGAAATGACGCCCTACTTCAAAAATTTGTTTCCTTCGAAAAAATCGGAGAACACAAAAAATTCTCTTCCAACGATATTACCCCAGAAGAAAAAAACTTCATTTACAACGAAATCTCCTGAGAACACAAATATTCCCTTCCAACGATATCATCTCAGAGCACAAAAAATTCACTTCCAACGAAATGACTCCAGAGCACAGAAAACATGCTTCCAACGAAATGACCCAATACTTCAAAAATTTATTTCCATCGAAACAACTGGAGAAAACAAAAAATTCTCTTCCAACGATATTACCCCAGAAGACAAAAAATTCTTTTCCAATGAAATATCCTGAGAAGACAAATATTCGCTTCCAACGATATCATCTCAGAGCACAAAAAATTCGCTTCCAACGAAATGACTCCAGAGCACAGAAAACACGCTTCCAAACAAATGACCCCCTACTTAAAAAATTTGCTTTCATCGGAAACACCGGAGAACACAAAAAATTCGCTTCGAACGATATTACCCCAAAACACAAAAAATTCGCTTGCAACGAAATCTCCTGAGAACACAAATATTCGCTTCCAAAGATATCATCCTAGAGCACAAAATATTCGCTTCCAACGAAATCACCCTAGAATTCAAAAATTCCCTTTCAAGGAAATCACCCGAGAAAACAAAAAATTCGCTTCCAACGAAATTACCCCAGAACACAAAAAATTCGCTTGCAACGAAATCTCCTGAGAACACAAATATTCGCTTCCAGCGAAATCACACCAAAGCACAAAAAATTCGCATCCAACGAAATGACTCCAGAGCACAGAAAACACGCTTGCAACGAAATGACCCCCTACTTCAAAAACTTGCTTACTTCGAATAAACCGGAGAACACAAAAAATTCTCTTCCAACGAGATTACTCCAGAAGACAAAAAATTATTTTCCAATGAAATCTCCCGAGAAAACAAATAATCGCTTCCAAAGAAAACATCCCAGAGCACAAAAAAATTCGCTTCCAACGAAAGCACCCGATAACACAAAAAATTCACGTCCAGCGAAATTATCACAGAACAGAAAAAAATTTGCTTTCAACGAAATCACGCTAGAACACAAAAAATTGGCTTTCAACAAAATCACGCTAGAACACAAAAAATTCGCTTCCAATGAAATCACCCCAGAACACAAAAAATTCGCTTCCAACGAAATCACCCTAGAACGCAAAAATTCCCTTTCAAGGAAATCACAAGAGAATACAAAAAATTCGCTTCGAACGAATTTACCCCAGAACACAAAAAATTTCCATGTAACGAAATCTCCTGAGAACACAAATATTTCCTTCCAAAGGTATCAAACCAGAGCACAAATAATTCGCTTCTAAAGAAATCACCTAGAACACAAAAATTCCCTTTCATCGATATCACCCGAGAACACAAAAAATTCGCTTCCAACAAAATCACCCCAGAGCACAAAAAATTCGCTTCCAACGAAATGACTCCAGAGGACAGAAAACTTGCTTCCAACGAAATGACACCCTACTTCAAAATTTGCTTCCATTGAAAAAACCGGAGAACACAAAAATTTCGCTTCCCACGATATTACCCCAGAAGACAAAAAAATTCCTTTCCAACGAAATCTCCGGAGAACACAAATATTCGCTTCCAACGAAATCACCCCAGAGCACAAAATATTTGCTTCCAACGAAAAGACTCCAGAGCACAGAAAACACGCTTCCAACGAACTGACCCCCTACTTCAAAAATTTGCTTCCATCGAAAAAAGCGGAGAACACAAAAAATTCTCTTCCAATGATATTACCCCAGAAGACAAAAAATTCTTTTCCAACGAAATCTCCTGCGAACACAAATATTCGCTTCCAAAGATATCATCCCAGAGCACAAAAAAATTAGCTTACAACGAAATCACCCTAGAACGCAAATATTCCCTTTCAAGGAAATCACCCGAGAACACAAAAAAATTCGCTTCCAACGAAATTACAGCAGAACACAAAAAATTCGCTTGGAACGAAATCTCCTGAGAACACAAATATCCGCTTCCAAAGATATCATCCCAGAGCACAAAAAATTCTCTTTCAACGAAATCACCCTAGAACACAAAAATTCCCTTTCAACGAAATCACCCGAGAAAAGAAAAAATTCGCTTCCAACGAAATTACTCCAGAACACAAAAAATTCGCTTGCAACGAAATCTCCTTAGAACACAAATATTCGCTTCCATGGAAATCACCCCAGAGCACAAAAAATTCGTTTCCACTGAAATGACTCCAGAGCACAGAAAACACGCTTCCAACGAAATGAGCCCCTATTTCAAAAATTTGCTTCGATCGAAAAAACCGGAGAACACAAAAAATTCTCTTCCAACCACATTACCCCAGAAGACAAAAAATTCTTTTCCAAAGAAATCTCCTGAGAACACAAATATTCGCTTTCAACGAAATCACCCCAGAGAACAAAACATTCGCTTCCAACGAAAATCTCCAGAGCACAGAAAACATGCTTTCAATGAAATGACCCCCTACTTCAAAAATTTGCTTCCATCGTAAAAACCGGAGAACACAAAAAATTCTCTTACAACGATATTACCCCAGAAGACAAAAAAATTCCTTTCCAACGAAATCTCCGGAGAACACAAAATTCGTTTCCAAAGATATCATCCCAGAGCACAAAAATTTCGCTTCCAACGAAATCACGCGAGAACACAAAAATTCGGTTCCACCAAAATTACCCCAGAACACAAAAAATTCGCTTGCAATGAAATCTCGTGAGAACACAAATATTCACTTCTTTCGAAATCACCCCAGAGCACAAAAAATTCGCTTCCAACGAAATCACCACAGAGTACAAACAATTCGCTTCCAAAGAAATGACTCCAGAGTACAGAAAACATGCTTCCAACGAAATGACCCCCTACTTCAAAAATTAGCTTCCTTCGAAAAAACCGGAGAACACAAAAAATTCTCTTCCAACGATATTACCCCAGAAAACAAAAAATTCTCTTCCAACGAAATCTCCTGAGAACACAAATATTCGCTTCCAAAGAAAATATCCCAGAGTAAAAAAAAAATCATTTCAACGAAATCACCCCAGAACACAAAAATTCCCTTTCAAGGAAATCACCTTAGAACACAAAAAATTCGCTTCAACGAAATGACTCCAGAGCATAGAATTCATGCGTCCAACGAAATGACACCCTACTTCAAAATTTGCTTCCATCCAAAAAACCGGAGAACACAAAAAATTCGCTTCAAACGACATTACCCCAGAAGACAAAAAATTCTTTTCCAACGAAATCTCCTGGGAACACAAATATTCTCTTCCAAAGATATCATCCCAGAACACAAAAAAATCATTTCAACGAAATCACCCCAGAACACAAAAATTCCCTTTCAAGGAATCACCCGAAAACACAAAAAATTCGCTTCCAACGAAATTACCCCAGAACACAAAAAATTCGCTTGCAACGAAATCTCCTGAGAACACAAATATTCGCTTCCAAAGATATCCTCTCAGAGCACAAAAAATTCTCTTTGAACGAAATCACCCTAGAACACAAAAATTCCCTTTCAACGAAATCACCGGAGAAAAGAAAAAATTTGCTTCCAACGAAATCACCCCAGAACACAAAATTTCCCTTTCAACGAAATCACGCGAGAACACAAAAATTCGGTTCCCCCGAAATTACCCCAGAACACAAAAAATTCGCTTGCAGTGAAATCACCCCAGAGTACAAAAAATTCGCTTCCAACGAAATGACTCCAGAGCACAGAAAACATGCTTCCAACGAAATGACGCCCTACTTCAAAAATTTGTTTCCTTCGAAAAAATCGGAGAACACAAAAAATTCTCTTCCAACGATATTACCCCAGAAGAAAAAAAATTCATTTACAACGAAATCTCCTGAGAACACAAATATTCCCTTCCAACGATATCATCTCAGAGCACAAAAAATTCACTTCCAACGAAATGACTCCAGAGCACAGAAAACATGCTTCCAACGAAATGACCCAATACTTCAAAAATTTATTTCCATCGAAACAACTGGAGAAAACAAAAAATTCTCTTCCAACGATATTACCCCAGAAGACAAAAAATTCTTTTCCAATGAAATATCCTGAGAACACAAATATTCGCTTCCAACGATATCATCTCAGAGCACAAAAAATTCGCTTCCAACGAAATGACTCCAGAGCACAGAAAACACGCTTCCAAACAAATGACCCCCTACTTAAAAAATTTGCTTTCATCGGAAACACCGGAGAACACAAAAAATTCGCTTCGAACGATATTACCCCAAAACACAAAAAATTCGCTTGCAACGAAATCTCCTGAGAACACAAATATTCGCTTCCAAAGATATCATCCTAGAGCACAAAATATTCGCTTCCAACGAAATCACCCTAGAATTCAAAAATTCCCTTTCAAGGAAATCACCCGAGAAAACAAAAAATTCGCTTCCAACGAAATTACCCCAGAACACAAAAAATTCGCTTGCAACGAAATCTCCTGAGAACACAAATATTCGCTTCCAGCGAAATCACACCAAAGCACAAAAAATTCGCATCCAACGAAATGACTCCAGAGCACAGAAAACACGCTTGCAACGAAATGACCCCCTACTTCAAAAATTTGCTTACTTCGAATAAACCGGAGAACACAAAAAATTCTCTTCCAACGAGATTACTCCAGAAGACAAAAAATTATTTTCCAATGAAATCTCCCGAGAACACAAATATTCGCTTCCAAAGAAAACATCCCAGAGCACAAAAAAATTCGCTTCCAACGAAAGCACCCGATAACACAAAAAATTCACGTCCAGCGAAATTATCACAGAACAGAAAAAAATTTGCTTTCAACGAAATCACGCTAGAACACAAAAAATTAGCTTTCAACAAAATCACGCTAGAACACAAAAAATTCGCTTCCAATGAAATCACCCCAGAACACAAAAAATTCGCTTGCAATGAAATCTCCTGAGAACACAAATATTCGCTTCCAACGAAATCGTCCCCGAGCACAAAAAATTCGCTTCCAACGAAATTACCCTAGAACACAAAAATTCCCTTTCAATGAAATCACCCAAGAACACAAAAAATTCGCTTCCAACGAAAACACCATAGAACAAAAAAAATCGCTTCCATCGAAATCACCACAGAAGACAAAAAATTCTCTTCCAATGATATTACCCCAGAAGACAAAAACTTCTTTTCAAACGAAATCTCATGAGAAAACAAATATTCGCTTCCAAAGATATCATCCCAGAGCACAAAAAATTCCCTTCGAACGAAATAACCCAAGAGCACGAAAAATTCGCTTCCAAAGAAATGACTCCAGAGCACAGAAAACATGCTTTCAACAAAATGATCTCATACTTCAAAAATTTGCTTCCATCGAAATCACCAGAAAACACAAAAAATTCGCTTCCAACAAAATGACTCCAGAGCACAGAAAACACGCTTCAAACGAAATGACCCCCTACTTAAAAAATTCGCTTCCATGGAAAAAAACAGAGAACACAAAAATACACTTCCAACGAAATTACCCCAGAACACAAAAAATTCGCTTGCAATGAAATCTCCTGAGAACACAAATATTCGCTTCCAAAGAAATCACCCCAGAGCACAAAAAATTCGCTTTCAACGAAATCTTCTGAGAACACATATATTCGCTTCCAACGAAATCACCCCAGAACACAAAAAATTCGCTTCCAATGAAATGACTCAAGATCACAGAAAACATGCTTCCAATGAAATGACTCCCTATTTCAATAAGTTGCTTCCATTGAAAAAACCAGAGAACACAAAACATTAGCTTCCAACGAAATTACCCCAGAACACAAAAAATAGGCTTCCAACGAAATGACTCCAGAGCACAGAAAACAATCTTCCAACGAAATGATCCCATACTTCAAAAATTTGCTTCCATTGAAATAATCTGAGAACACAAAAAATTCGCTTCCAACGAAATTACCTCAGAAGACAAAAATTTCTTTTCCAACGAAATCTCCTGAGGACACAAATATTTGTTTCCAATGAAATCACCCCAGAGCACAAAACACTCGTTTCCAACGAAATGACTCCAGGGCACAGAAAAACACACTTCCAACGAAATGACCCCCTACTTCAAAAATTTGCTTCCATCGAATAAACCGGAGAACACAAAAAATTCTCTACCAAAGAGATTACCTCAGAAGACAAAAAATTCTTTTCCAATGAAATCTCCTGAGAACACAAATATTCGCTTCCAAAGAAATCATCCCAGAGCACAAAAAAATTCGCTTCCAATGAAAGCACCCGATAACACAAAAAATTCACGTCCAACGAAATTATCACAGAACAGATAAAAATTTGCTTCCATCGAAATCACCCCAGAATAAAAAAAATTTGCTTCCAACGAAATCACACTACAACACAAAAAGTTAACTTTTTCAACGAAATCACCCGAAAACACAAAATTTCCTTTCAAAGAAATCACCCGAGAACACAAAAAATTCGCTTCCAATGAAATCACCCCAGAACACAGAAAATTCGCTTGCAATGAAATCTCCTGAGAACACAAATATTCGCTTCCAACGAAATCGTCCCAGAGCACAAAAAATTCGCTTCCAACGAAATCACCCTAGAACGCAAAAATTCCCTTTCAAAGAAATCACCCGAGAACACAAAAAAATCGCTTCCTACGAAATCACCCCAGAGCACAAAAATTCCCTTCCAACGAAAGGACTCCAGAGCACAGAAAACACAATTCCAACGAAATGTCCCCCTATTTCATATATTTGCTTCCATCGAAATCACCGGAGAACACAAAAAATTCGCTTCCAACGAAATTACCCCAGAAGACAAAAATTTCTTTTCCAATGAAACCTCCTGAGAACACAAATATTCGCTTCCAACGAACTCACCCCAGAGCACAAAAAATTCGCTTCCAAAGAAATCACCCCAGAACACAAAAAATTCGCTTCCAAAGAAATGACTCCAGAGCACAGAAAACACGCTTCCAATGAAATGACCCCCTATTTCAATAATTTGCTGCCATCGAAATCAACCGAGAACACAAAAAATTTGCCTACAAAGAAATTACCCCAGAACACAAAAAAATTGCTTCCAACGAAATCTCCTGGGAACACAAATATTGGCTTCCAAAGAAATCATCCCAGAGCACAAAAAATTCACTTCCAACGAAATGACTCCAGAGCACAGAAAACACGCTTCCAACGAAATGACCCAATACTTCAAAAATTTGCTTCCATCGAAACAACCGGAGAACACAAAAATTTCTCTTCCAACGATATTACCCAAGAAGACAAAAATTATTTTCCAATGAAATCTCCTGAGAACACAAATATTCGCTTCTAACCATATCATCTCAGAGCACAAAAAATTCTCTTCCAATGAAATCACCGTAGAATACAAAAAATTCCCTTTCAACGAAATCACCCGAGAACACAAAAATTCCCTTTCAACGAAATCACCCGAGATCACAAAAAAATTCACGTCCAACGAAATTACCACAGAACAGAAAATATTTGCTTCCATCGAAATAACCCCAGAACACCAAAAATTCGCTTCCAAAGAAATCACGCTAGAACACAAAAAAAAGCTTTCAATGAAATCACCACAGAGCACAAAAAATTCCCTTCCAAAAAATGACTCCAGAGCACATAAAACACGATTCCATCGAAATGACCACCTACTTAAAAAATTTGCTGCCATCGAAAAACGGAGAACATAAAAAATTCGCTTCCAACGAAATTACTCAAGAACACAAAAAATTCGCTTGCAACGAAATTTTCTGAGAATACAAATATTCGCATCAAACGAAATCACCCCAGAACACAAAAAATTCGCTTCCAACGAAATGACTCCAGGGCACAGAAAACACGCTTCCAACTAAATGATCCCATACTTCAAAAATTTGCTTCCACCGAAATCACCAGAGAACACAAAAAATTCGCTTCCAACGAAATTACCCCAGAAGACAAAAATTTCTTTTCCAATGAAACCTCCTGAGAACACAAATATTCGCTTCCAACGAACTCACCCCAGAGCACAAAAAATTCGCTTCCAAAGAAATCACCCCAGAACACAAAAAATTCGCTTCCAAAGAAATGACTCCAGAGCACAGAAAACACGCTTCCAATGAAATGACCCCCTATTTCAATAATTTGCTGCCATCGAAATCAACCGAGAACACAAAAAATTTGCCTACAAAGAAATTACCCCAGAACACAAAAAAATCGCTTCCAACGAAATCTCCTGGGAACACAAATATTGGCTTCCAAGAAATCATCCCAGAGCACAAAAAATTCACTTCCAACGAAATGACTCCAGAGCACAGAAAACACGCTTCCAACAAAATGACCCAATACTTCAAAAATTTGCTTCCATCGAAACAACCGGAGAACACAAAAATTTCTCTTCCAACGATATTACCCAAGAAGACAAAAATTATTTTCCAACGAAATCTCCTGAGAACACAAGTATTCGCTTTTAACCATATCATCTCAGAGCACAAAAAATTCGCTTCCAACGAAATCACCGTAGAATACAAAAAATTCCCTTTCAACGAAATCACCCGAGAACACAAAAATTCCCTTTCAACGAAATCACCCGAGATCACAAAAAAATTCACGTCCAACGAAATTACCACAGAACAGAAAATATTTGCTTCCATCGAAATAACCCCAGAACACCAAAAATTCGCTTCCAAAGAAATCACGCTAGAACACAAAAAAATAGCTTTCAATGAAATCACCACAGAGCACAAAAAATTCCCTTCCAAAAAATGACTCCAGAGCACATAAAACACGATTCCATCGAAATGACCACCTACTTAAAAAATTTGCTGCCATCGAAAAACGGAGAACATAAAAAATTCGCTTCCAACGAAATTACTCAAGAACACAAAAAATTCGCTTGCAACGAAATTTTCTGAGAATACAAATATTCGCATCAAACGAAATCACCCCAGAACACAAAAAATTCGCTTCCAACGAAATGACTCCAGGGTACAGAAAACACACTTCCAACTAAATGATCCCATACTTCAAAAATTTGCTTCCACCGAAATCACCAGAGAACACAAAAAATTCGCTTCCAAATAGATATCATCCCAGAGCACAAAAAATTCGCTTACAACAAAATCACCCGTGAACGCAAAAATTCGCTTTCAACGAAATCACCTGAGAACACAAAAATTTGCTTCCAACGAAATTACTCCAGAACACAAAAAATTCGCTTGCAACGAAATTTTCTGAGAACACAAACATTCGCTTCCAACAAAATCACCCCAGAACATAAAAAATTCGCTTCCAACGAAATGACTCCTGAGCACAGAAAACACGCTTCCAACTAAATGATCCCATACTTCAAAAATTTGCTTCCATCGAAATCACCAGGGAACACAAAAAATTCGCTTCAATAGATATAATCTCAGAGCACAAAAATTTCGCTTCCAACAAAATCAACCTTGAACACAAAAATTTGCTTTCAACGAAATCACCCGTGAACACAAAAAATTTGCTTCCAACGAAATTACTCCAGAACACAAAAAATTTGCATGCAACGAAATCTCCTGAGAACACAAAAATTAGCTTCCAACGATATCACCCCAGAGTACAAAAAATTCGCTTCCAAAGAAATGACTAAAGGGCACAGAAAACACGCTTCCAACGAAATGACGCCCTATGTCAAAAATTTGCTTCCATCAAAAAACCAGAGAAAACAAAAAATTCTCTTCCAACGATATTACCCCAGAAGACAAAAAATTCTTTTCCAACGAAATCTCCTGAGAACATAAATATTTGCTTCCAAAGATATCATCCCAGAGCACAAAAAATTTGCTTCCAACGAAATAAACCTTTAACACAAAAATTCGCTTCCATCGAAATCACCACAGAAGACAAAAAATTCGCTTCCAACCAAATCACCCCAGAGCAGAAAAAATTCACTTCCAACGAAATCACCCGAGAACACAAAAAATTCGTTTCCAACGATATGAACCCATACTTCAAAAATTTGCTTCCATCAAAATCACCCGAGAACAGAAAAAATTCGCTTCCAACGAAATCACCCCAGAGCACAAAAAATTTGCTTCCAACGAAATGTATCCAGAGTACAGAAAACCCGCTTTCAACGAAATGACCCCCACTTCAAAAATTTGTTTCCATCGAAATCACCCCAGAACACAAAAAAATTCGCTTCCAACGAATTTATCCCAGAACACAAAAAATTCTTTTCCAACGAAATCTCCTGAGAGCACAAATATTCGCTTCCAAAAATATCATCCCAGAGCATACAATATTCGCTTCCATCGAAATCACCACAGAAGACAAAAAATTCGCTTCCAACCAAATCACCCCAGAGCAGAAAAAATTCACTTCCAACGAAATCAACCTAGTACATAAAAAATTCGCTTCCAAATAAATCACCCCAGAGCACAAAAAATTCGCTGCCAACGAAATGACTCCAGAGCACAGAAAACACAGTTCCAACGAAATGACCCCCTACTTAAAAAATTTGCTTCCATGGAAAAACCCGTAGAATACAAAAAATTCGCTTCCAGCGAAATTACCCCAAAACACAAAAAAATCGCTTCCAACGAAATCTCTTGGGAACACAAATATTCGCTTCCAAAGAAATCATCCCAGAGCACAAAAAATTCGCTTACAACGAAATCACGCGAGAACACAAAAAATTCACGTCCAACGAAATTACCACAGAACAGAAAATATTTGCTTCCATCGAAATAACCCCAGAACACAAAAAATTGGCTTCCAACAAAATCACGCTAGAACACAAAAAAATTAGCTTAAAATGAAATCACCCCAGAGCACAAAAAATTCCCTTCCAAGGAAATGACTCCAGAGCACATAAAACATGATTCCAACGAAATGACACTCTACTTAAAAAAATTGCTGCCATCAAAAAACCGGAGAACATAAAAAAATCGCTTCAAACGAAATTAGCCCAGAACACAAAAAATTCGCTTGCAACGAAATTTGCTGAGAGCACAAAAAATTCGCTTCCAACAAAATGACTCCAGAGCACAGAAAACATGCTTCCAACGAAATGACCCCCTACTTCAAAAATTTGCTTCCATTGAAAAAACCAGAGAACGCAAAAATTCGCTTCCAACAAAATTACCCCAGAACAGAATAAATTCGCTTCCAACGATATCTCCTGGGAACACAAATATTCGCTTCCAAAGAAATGATCCTAGAGCACAAAAAAATTCGCTTCCCACGAAATCACACTAGAAAACAAAAATTAGATTTCAATGAAATCACCCGAGAACATAAAAAATTGGCTTCCAACAAAATCCCCCCAGAGCACAAAAAATTCCCTTCCAACGAAATGACTCCAGAGCACAGAAAACACGATTCCAACGAAATGACCCCCTACTTCAAAAATTTGCTTCCATCGAAAAACCAGAGAACATAAAAAAGTTGCTTCCAAAGAAATAACCCCAGAACACTAAAAATTTGCTTGCAACGAAATTTTCTGAGAACACAAATATTCGCTTCCAACGAAATCACCCCAGAACACAAAAACTTCGCTTCCAACGAAATTACTCCTGAGCACAGAAAACACGCTTCCAACGAAACAATCCCTTACTTCAAAAATTTGCTACCATCGATATCACCCGAGAACACAAAAAATTCGATTCCATCGAAATGACTCCAGAGCACAGAAAACACACTTCCAAAGAAATGACCACCTACTTAAAAAATTCGCTTCCATCGAAAAAACCGGAGAACACAAAAATACGCTTCCAACGAAATTACCCCAGAACACAAAAATTCCCTTTAAACGAAATCACCCGAGAACATAAAAAATTCGCTTCCAACGAAATCACCCCAGAGCACAAAAAATCGCTTCCAACGAAAACACCCTAGAACATAAAAAATTCGCTTCCATTGAAATCACCACAGAAGCCAAAAAATTCGCTTCCAACCAAATCACCCCAGAGCAGAAAAATGACCCCCTACTTCAAAATTTTGCTTCCACCGAAAAGACTGGAGAACACAAAAAATTCTCTTTCAAAGATATTACCCCAGAAGACAAAAAAATACTTTTCCAAAAAAATCTCCTGAGAGCACAAATATTCGCTTCCAAAGATATCATTCCAGAGCACTAAAAATTCGCTTCGAACCAAATCACCCTAGAGTACGAAAAATTCACTTCCAAAGAAATGACTCCAGAGGACCGAAAACATGCTTCCAACGATATGATCCCATATTTCAAAAATTTGCTTCCATCGAAATCACCCGAGAACACAAAAATTTCGCTTCCAACGAAATTACCCCAGAACACAAAAAAATCGCTTCCGATGAAATTTCCTGGGAACACAATATCTGCTTCCAAAGAAATCATCTCAGAGCACAAAAAAATTCGCTTCCCACTAAATCACCCTAGAACACAAAAAATTCCCTTTCAACGAAATCACCCGAGAAAACAAAAAATTCACGTCCAACGAAATTACCACAGAAGAGAAATAATTTGCTTCCATCGAAATCACCCCAGAACACAAAAAATTAGCTTCTAATGAAATCACGCTAGAACACAAAAATTAGCTTTCAATGAAATAACCCGAGAACACAAAAAATAGGCTTCCAACGAAATCACCCCAAAGCACAAAAAATTCCCTTCCAACGAAATGACTCCAGAGCACAGAAAATACAATTCCAACGAAGTGACCCCCTACTTCAAAAACTTGCTTCCATCGAAAAACCGGAGAAGATAAAAAATTCGCTTCCAACGAAATAATCTCAGAACACAAAAAAATTTGCTTGCAACGAAATTTTCTGAGAACACAAATATTCGCTTCCAACGAAATCACCCCAGAACACAAAAAATTAGCTTCCAAAGAAATTACCCCAGAGCACAGAAAACATGCTTTCAACGAAATGAACCCTTACTTCAAAAATTTGCTTCCATCGAAATCACCCGAGAACACAAAAAATTCGCTTCCAATGAAATGACTCCAGAGCACAGAAAACACACTTCCAACGAAATGACCCCCTACTTAAAAAATTCGCTTCCATCGAAAAAACCGGAGAACACAAAAATATGCTTCCAACGAAATTACCCCAGAACACAAAAATTCCCTTTCAACGAAATCACAGGAGAACAGAAAAAATTCACTTCCAACTAAATCACCCCAGAGCACAAAAAATTCGCTTCCAAAGAAATCACCCTAGAACATAAAAAATCGCTTCCATCGAAATCACCACAGAAGACAAAAAATTCGCTTCCAACCAAATCACCCCAGAGCAGAAAAAAATTCACTTCCAAGGAAATCACCCTAGAACACAAAAAATTCCCTTTCAAAGAAATCACCAAAGAACACAAAAAATACACGTCCAATGAAATTCCCATAGAACAGAAAAAATTTGCTTCCAACGAAATCAACCCAGAACACAAAAACTTCGCTTCCAACGAAACAACGCTAGAACACAAAAAATTAGCTTTCAAAGAAATCACCCGAGAAGACAAAAAATTGGCTTCCAACGAAATCACCCCAGAGCAAAAAAAATTCACTTCCAATGAAATGACTCCACAGCACAGACAACACACTTCCAACGAAATGACCCTAGAACACAAAAAAATTCGCTTCCAACGAAATCACCCTAGAACATAAAAAATTCCTTTTCAACAAAATCACACGAGAACACAAAAAATTCGCTTCCAACGAAATTACCCAAGAACACAAAAAATTCGCTTGTAATGAAATCTCCCGAGAACACAAATATTCGATTCCAAGGAAATCACCCCAGAGCACAAAAAAATTCACTTCCAAAGAAAGGACCCCAGATCATAGAAAACACGCTTCCAACGAAATGACCTCGTACTTCAAAAATTTGCTACCATCGAAATCACCCCAGAACACAAAAAATTCGCTTCCAACGAAATCACCCCAGAACACAAAAAATTCGCTTCCAACGAAATCACCCCAGAGCACAAAAAATTCCCTTCCAAAGAAATGACTCCAGAGCACAGAAAACACGATTCCAACGAAATGACCCCCTACTTCAAAAATTTGCCTCCATCGAAAAACCGGAGAACATAAAAAATTCGCTTCCAACGAAATTAACCCAGAACACAAAAAATTCGCTTGCAACGAAATTTTCTGAGAACACAAATATTCGCTTCCAACGAAATCTCCCCAGAACACAAAAAATTTGCTTCCAACGAAATTACTCCAGAGCACAGAAAACACGCTTCCAATGAAATGATCCCTTACTTCAAAAATTTGCTTCCATCGAAATCACCCGAGATCACAAAAAATTCGCTTCCAACCATAGCACCCCAGAGCACGAAAAATTTGCTTCCAACGAAATGACTCCAGAGCACAGAAAACATGCTTACAAAGAAATGACCCCCTACATCAAAAATATGCTTCCATCGAAAAAAACGAACAACATAAAAAATACTCTTCCAATGATATTACCACAGAGGACAAAAAATTCTTTTCCAACGAAATCTCCTGAGAACAAAAATATTCACTTCCAACGAAATCACCCCAGAGCAGAAAAAATTCGCTTCCAACGAAATCACCCTAGTACATAAAAAATTCGCTTCCATCGAAATCACCACAGAAGACAAAAAATTCATTTCCAACGATATGACCCCATACTTCAAAAATTTCCTTCAATCAAAATCACCTGAGAACACAAAAAATTCGATTCCAACGAAATCACCCCAGAGCACAAAAAATTCGCTTCCAACGAAATGAATCCAGAGTACAGAAAACCCGCTTCCAACGAAATGACCCCCTACTTCAAAAATTTGTTTCCATCTAAATCACCCCAGAACACAAAAAATTTGCTTCCAATGAATTTATCCCAGAACACAAAAAATTCCCTTTCAACGATATCACCCGAGAACACAAAAAATTCCCTTCCAACGAAATCACCCCAGAACACACAAAATTTGCTTGCAACGAAATCTCCTGAGAACACAAATATTTGCTTCCAACAAAATCACCTCAGAGCACAAAAAATTCGCTTCCAACGAAATGATTCCAGCGCACAGAAAACACGCTTCCAACGAAATGACCTCCTATTTCAAAAATTTGCTTCCATCAAAAAGACTGGAGAACACAAAAAATTCTCTTCCAACGATATTATCCCAGAAGACAAAAAATTCTTTTCCAAAGAAATCTCCTGAGAGCAAAAATATTCGCTTCCAAAAATATTATCCCAGAGCACAAAAAATTCGCTTCCAACGAAATCACCGTAGAAGATAAAAAATTCGCTTCCATCGAAATCACCACAGAAGACAAAAAATTCGCTTCCAACCAAAGCACCCCAGAGCAGAAAAAATTCACTTCCAACGAAATCAACCTAGTACATAAAAAATTCGCTTCCAACTAAATCACCCCAGACCACAAAAAATTCGCTGCCAACGAAATTACCCCAGAACAAAAAAAATTTGCTTGCAAGGAAATCTCCTGAGAACACAAATATTCGCTTCCAATGAAATCACCCCAGAGCACGAAAAATTCGCTTCCAACGAAATGACTCCAGAGCACAGAAAACACGCTTCCAACGATATGACCCCATACTTCAAAAATTTGCTTCCATCGAAATCACCCGATAATACAAAAAATTCGCTTCCAAAGAAATCATCCCAGAGCACAAAAAATTCGCTTACAATGAAATCACCCTAGAACACAAAAATTCCCTTTCAACAAAATCACCTGAGAACACAAAAAATTCATGTCCAACGAAATTACCACAGAAGAGAAAATATTTGCTTTCATCGAAATAACCCCACAACACAAAAAATTCGCTTCCAACGAAATCACGCTAGAACACAAAAAAATTAGCTTTCAATGAAATCACCCCAGAGCACAAAATTCCCTTCCAACGAAATGACTCCAGAGGCGAGAAAACACGCTTCCAACGATATGACCCCGTACTTCAAAAATTTGCTTCCATCGAAAAAAACTGGAGAACACAAAAAATTCGCTTCCAACAAAATTACCACAGAACACAAAAAATTCGCTTGCAACGAAGTTTTCTGAGAAAACAAATATTCGCTTCCAACGAAATCACCCCAGAACACAAAAAAATCCCTTCCAACGAAATAACTCCAGATCACAGAAAACACGCTTCCAATGAAATGACCGCCTACTTAAAAAATTCGCTTCCATCAAAAAAACCAGAGAACACCAGAACACAAAAAATTCGCCAACGAAATTACCCCAGAACCCAAAAAATTCGCTTGCAACGAAATGTCCTGAGAACACAAATATTAGCTTCCATAGAAATCACCCCAGAGCACAAAAAATTCGCTTCCAAAGAAATGACTACAAAGCACAGAAAACATGCTTCCAGCGAAATGACCCCATATTTCAAAATTTTGCTTCCATCGAAATAACTTGAGAATACAAAAAATTAGCTTCCAACGAAATTACCCCAGAACAAAATAAATTCGCTTGCAACGAAATCTCCTGAGAACACAGATATTCGCTTCCAAAGAAATCATCCCAGAGCAAAAAAAAGTTCGCTTCCAACGAAATCACCCTAGAACACAAAAAATTCCCTTTCGATGAAATCACCTGAGAACACAAAAAATTCATGTCCAACAAAACCAAAAATTCAGGTCCAACAAAATTACCACAGAACAGAAAAAATTTGCTTCCATCGAAATCACCACAGAGCACAAAAAATTTGCTTCCAACAAAATCACCCTAGAACACAAAAAATTCCCTTTCAACGAAATCACACTAGAACACAAAAACTTTGCTTCCAAAGAAATCAGCCCAAAGCACAAAAAATTCCGTTCCAATGAAATTACTCCAAAGCATAGAAAACAAGCTTCCAAAGAAATGAACCCCTACTTCAAAAATTTGCTTCCATCGAAAAAACCTGAGAACACAATAAATTCGCTTGCAACGAAATCGTCTGAGAACACAAATATTCGCTTCCAACAAAATGACTCCAGAGCATAGAAAACACGCTTCGAACGAAAGGATACCATACTTCAAAAATTTGCTTCCATTGAAATGACCCGAGAACACAAAAAATTCACTTCCAACAAAATTACCCCAGAACACAAAAAATTTACATCCAACGAAATGACCCCAGAACACAAAAATTGCTTCCAACGAAATTACCCCAGAACACAGAAAATTTGCTTCCATGAAATCACCCCAAAACACAAAAAATTCGCTTCCAACTAAATGACTCCAGAGCATAGAAAACACACTTCCAACGAAATGACCCCCTGCTTCAAAAATTTGCTTCCATTGAAAAAACCGGAGAAAACAAAAAATTCGCTTCCAACGAAATCTTCTGAGAACACGAATATTCGCTTCCAACGAAATCACCCCAGAACATAAAAAATTCGCTTTTAAACGGAATGACTCCAGAGCACAGAAAACACGCTCCCAAAGAAATGATCCCATACTTCAAAAATTTGCTTCCATTGAAATCACCCGGGAACACAAAAAATTTGCTTCCAACGAAATCACCCCAGAACACAAAAAATTAGTTTCCAACATAATGACTCCAGAACAGAGAAAACACGGTTCCAACGAAATGACCCCATATTTCAAAAATTTGCTTCCATCGAAATCACCCGAAAACACAAAAAATTCGCTTCCAACGAAATTACCCCAGAACACAATAAATTCGCTTCAAACGATCTCTCCAGAGAACACAAATATTTGCTTCCAAAGAAATCATTCCCGAGCACAAAAAAATTCGCTTCCAACGAAATCACCCTGGAACACAAAAATTCCCTTTCAACAAAATCACCCGAGAACACAAAAAATTCGCTTCCAAACAAATGACTCTAGAGCACAGAAAACAGGCTTCCAACGAAATGACCCCAGAACACAAAAAATTCCCTTTCAACGAAATCACACGAGAACACAAAAAATTCACTTCCAACGAAATCACCACAGAGTACAAAAAATTCCCTTCCAACAAAATGACTCCATAGAAGAGAAAACACGATTCCAACGAAATGACCCGAGAACACAAAAAATTCACTTCCAACAAAATCACCCTAGAACACAAAAAATTCACTTTCGACGAAATCACCCGAGAACACAAAAAAATTCATGTCCAATAAATCACCCTAGAACACAAAAAATTCCCTTTCAACGAAATCACACTAGAACACAAAAAATTCGCTTCCAACGAAATCACCCCAAAGCATAAAAAATTACCTTCCAACGATATGATTCCAGAGCACAGAAAACAAGCTTCCAACGAAATGTCCCCCTACTTCAAAAATTTGCTTCCTTCGAAATCACCGGAGAAAACAAAAAATTCGCTTTCTACGAAATTACCCCAGAACACAAAAAATTTGCTTCCAACGAAATCACACCAGAACACAAAAAATTCTCTTCCAACGAAATGACCCCAGACACAAAAAAAATCGCTTCTATCGAAATTACCCCAGAACTCACAAAATTCGCTTCCAACGAAATCACCCCAGAACACAAAAAAATTCGCTTCAAACGAAATCACTCCAGAGCACCAAAAATTCTCTTCCAACCAAGTGACTCCAGAGCACAGAAAACACTCTTCCAACAAAATGACCCCCTACTTCAAAAATTTGCTTCCATCGACAAAACCGGAGAACACAAAAAATTCGCTTCCAACAAAATTTCCACAGAACACAAAAAATTCGCTTCCAACGAAATCAACCCAGAACACAAAAAATACGCTTCCAACGAAATGACTCCAGAGCACAGAAAACAGGCTTCCAACGAAATGACACACTATTTCAAAATTTGCTTCCATCGAAAAGACCAGAGAACACAAAAAATTCTCTTCCAACGATATTACCCCAGAAGACAAAAATTCTTTTCCAACGAAAACTCCTGAGAACACAAGTATTCGCTTCCAAAGATATCATCCCAGAGCACAAAAACTTCGCTTCCAACGAAATCACCCTAGAACGCAAAAATTCCCTTTCAACGAAATCACCCGAGAACACAAAATTTCGCTTCCAATGAAATCACCCGAGAGCACAAAATATTCGCTTCCAACGAAATGACTCCAGAGCACAGAAAACAATGTACCAATGAAATGACCCGAGAACACAAAAAATTTGCTTCCAAAGAAATCACCCTAGAACATAAAAAATTTGCTTTCAATGAAATCACCCCAGAATAGAAAAAATTCGCTTCCAACGAAATCACCCCAGAGCACAAAATATTCACTGCCAAAGAAATGACTCCAGAGCACAGAAAACAAGCTTCCAACGAAATGACCCTCTACTTAAAAAATTTGCTTCCATCAAAAAACCGGAGAACACAAAAAATTTGCTTCCAACGAAATTACCCCAGAACACAAAAAATTTGCTTGCAACGAAATATCCTGAGAAAACAAATATTAGCTTCCAATCAAATCACCTCAGAGCACAAAAAATTCGCTTCCAACAATATCACCCCAGAGCACAAAATATTCACTGCCAAAGAAATGACTCCAGAGCACAGAAAGCACGCTTCCAATGAAATGACCCCCTGCTTCAAAAATTTGCTTCCATCAAAAAAACAGGAGAAAACCAAAAATTCAAATCCAACCAAATTACCACAGAACAGAAAAAAATTGCTTCCATCGAAATCACCCCTGAACACAAAAAATTCGCTGCCAAGGAAATCACCCTAGAACACAAAAAATTAGCTTTAAAGGAAATCACCCGAGAACACAAAGAATTCGCTTCCAACGAAATCACTCCAGAGCACAAAAAATTCGCTTCCAACGAACTGACTCCAGAGCACAGAAAACACGCTTCAGACGATATGACCCCATACTTCAAAAATTTGCTTCCATCGAAATCACCCGATAACACAAAAAATTCGCTTCCAAAGAAATTACCCCAGAACACAAAAAAAATCGCTTCCAACGAAATCTCCTGGGAACACAAATATTCGCTTCCAAAGAAATCATCCCAGAGCACAAAAAATTCGCTTACAATGAAATCACCCTAGAACACAAAAATTCCCTTTCAACAAAATCACCTGAGAACACAAAAAATTCATGTCCAACGAAATTACCACAGAAGAGAAAATATTTGCTTTCATCGAAATAACCTCACAACACAAAAAATTCGCTTCCAACGACATCACGCTAGAACACAAAAAAATTAGCTTTCAATGAAATCACCCCAGAGCACAAAATTCCCTTCCAACGAAATGACTCCAGAGGCGAGAAAACACGCTTCCAACGATATGACCCCGTACTTCAAAAATTTGCTTCCATCGAAAAAAACTGGAGAACACAAAAAATTCGCTTCCAACAAAATTACCACAGAACACAAAAAATTCGCTTGCAACGAAGTTTTCTGAGAAAACAAATATTCACTTCCAACGAAATCACCCCAGAACACAAAAAAATCCCTTCCAACGAAATAACTCCAGATCACAGAAAACACGCTTCCAATGAAATGACCGCCTACTTAAAAAATTCGCTTCCATCAAAAAAACCAGAGAACACCAGAACACAAAAAATTCGCCAACGAAATTACCCCAGAACCCAAAAAATTCGCTTGCAACGAAATGTCTTGAGAACACAAATATTAGCTTCCATAGAAATCACCCCAGAGCACAAAAAATTCGCTTCCAAAGAAATGACTACAAAGCACAGAAAACATGCTTCCAGCGAAATGACCCCATATTTCAAAATTTTGCTTCCATCGAAATAACTTGAGAATACAAAAAATTAGCTTCCAACGAAATTACCCCAGAACAAAATAAATTCGCTTGCAACGAAATCTCCTGAGAACACAGATATTCGCTTCCAAAGAAATCATCCCAGAGCAAAAAAAAGTTCGCTTCCAACGAAATCACCCTAGAACACAAAAAATTCCCTTTCGATGAAATCACCTGAGAACACAAAAAATTCATGTCCAACAAAACCAAAAATTCAGGTCCAACAAAATTACCACAGAACAGAAAAAATTTGCTTCCATCGAAATCACCACAGAGCACAAAAAATTTGCTTCCAACAAAATCACCCTAGAACACAAAAAATTCCCTTTCAACGAAATCACACTAGAACACAAAAACTTTGCTTCCAAAGAAATCAGCCCAAAGCACAAAAAATTCCGTTCCAATGAAATTACTCCAAAGCATAGAAAACAAGCTTCCAAAGAAATGAACCCCTACTTCAAAAATTTGCTTCCATCGAAAAAACCTGAGAACACAATAAATTCGCTTGCAACGAAATCGTCTGAGAACACAAATATTCGCTTCCAACAAAATGACTCCAGAGCATAGAAAACACGCTTCGAACGAAAGGATACCATACTTCAAAAATTTGCTTCCATTGAAATGACCCGAGAACACAAAAAATTCACTTCCAACAAAATTACCCCAGAACACAAAAAATTTACATCCAACGAAATGACCCCAGAACACAAAAATTGCTTCCAACGAAATTACCCCAGAACACAGAAAATTTGCTTCCATGAAATCACCCCAAAACACAAAAAATTCGCTTCCAACTAAATGACTCCAGAGCATAGAAAACACACTTCCAACGAAATGACCCCCTGCTTCAAAAATTTGCTTCCATTGAAAAAACCGGAGAAAACAAAAAATTCGCTTCCAACGAAATCTTCTGAGAACACGAATATTCGCTTCCAACGAAATCACCCCAGAACATAAAAAATTCGCTTTTAAACGGAATGACTCCAGAGCACAGAAAACACGCTCCCAAAGAAATGATCCCATACTTCAAAAATTTGCTTCCATTGAAATCACCCGGGAACACAAAAAATTTGCTTCCAACGAAATCACCCCAGAACACAAAAAATTAGTTTCCAACATAATGACTCCAGAACAGAGAAAACACGGTTCCAACGAAATGACCCCATATTTCAAAAATTTGCTTCCATCGAAATCACCCGAAAACACAAAAAATTCGCTTCCAACGAAATTACCCCAGAACACAATAAATTCGCTTCAAACGATCTCTCCAGAGAACACAAATATTTGCTTCCAAAGAAATCATTCCCGAGCACAAAAAAATTCGCTTCCAACGAAATCACCCTGGAACACAAAAATTCCCTTTCAACAAAATCACCCGAGAACACAAAATTTCGCTTCCAAACAAATGACTCTAGAGCACAGAAAACAGGCTTCCAACGAAATGACCCCAGAACACAAAAAATTCCCTTTCAACGAAATCACACGAGAACACAAAAAATTCACTTCCAACGAAATCACCACAGAGTACAAAAAATTCCCTTCCAACAAAATGACTCCATAGAAGAGAAAACACGATTCCAACGAAATGACCCGAGAACACAAAAAATTCACTTCCAACAAAATCACCCTAGAACACAAAAAATTCACTTTCGACGAAATCACCCGAGAACACAAAAAAATTCATGTCCAATAAATCACCCTAGAACACAAAAAATTCCCTTTCAACGAAATCACACTAGAACACAAAAAATTCGCTTCCAACGAAATCACCCCAAAGCATAAAAAATTACCTTCCAACGATATGATTCCAGAGCACAGAAAACAAGCTTCCAACGAAATGTCCCCCTACTTCAAAAATTTGCTTCCTTCGAAATCACCGGAGAAAACAAAAAATTCGCTTTCTACGAAATTACCCCAGAACACAAAAAATTTGCTTCCAACGAAATCACACCAGAACACAAAAAATTCTCTTCCAACGAAATGACCCCAGACACAAAAAAAATCGCTTCTATCGAAATTACCCCAGAACTCACAAAATTCGCTTCCAACGAAATCACCCCAGAACACAAAAAAATTCGCTTCAAACGAAATCACTCCAGAGCACCAAAAATTCTCTTCCAACCAAGTGACTCCAGAGCACAGAAAACACTCTTCCAACAAAATGACCCCCTACTTCAAAAATTTGCTTCCATCGACAAAACCGGAGAACACAAAAAATTCGCTTCCAACAAAATTTCCACAGAACACAAAAAATTCGCTTCCAACGAAATCAACCCAGAACACAAAAAATACGCTTCCAACGAAATGACTCCAGAGCACAGAAAACAGGCTTCCAACGAAATGACACACTATTTCAAAATTTGCTTCCATCGAAAAGACCAGAGAACACAAAAAATTCTCTTCCAACGATATTACCCCAGAAGACAAAAATTCTTTTCCAACGAAAACTCCTGAGAACACAAGTATTCGCTTCCAAAGATATCATCCCAGAGCACAAAAACTTCGCTTCCAACGAAATCACCCTAGAACGCAAAAATTCCCTTTCAACGAAATCACCCGAGAACACAAAATTTCGCTTCCAATGAAATCACCCGAGAGCACAAAATATTCGCTTCCAACGAAATGACTCCAGAGCACAGAAAACAATGTACCAATGAAATGACCCGAGAACACAAAAAATTTGCTTCCAAAGAAATCACCCTAGAACATAAAAAATTTGCTTTCAATGAAATCACCCCAGAATAGAAAAAATTCGCTTCCAACGAAATCACCCCAGAGCACAAAATATTCACTGCCAAAGAAATGACTCCAGAGCACAGAAAACAAGCTTCCAACGAAATGACCCTCTACTTAAAAAATTTGCTTCCATCAAAAAACCGGAGAACACAAAAAATTTGCTTCCAACGAAATTACCCCAGAACACAAAAAATTTGCTTGCAACGAAATATCCTGAGAAAACAAATATTAGCTTCCAATCAAATCACCTCAGAGCACAAAAAATTCGCTTCCAACAATATCACCCCAGAGCACAAAATATTCACTGCCAAAGAAATGACTCCAGAGCACAGAAAGCACGCTTCCAATGAAATGACCCCCTGCTTCAAAAATTTGCTTCCATCAAAAAAACAGGAGAAAACCAAAAATTCAAATCCAACCAAATTACCACAGAACAGAAAAAAATTGCTTCCATCGAAATCACCCCTGAACACAAAAAATTCGCTGCCAAGGAAATCACCCTAGAACACAAAAAATTAGCTTTAAAGGAAATCACCCGAGAACACAAAGAATTCGCTTCCAACGAAATCACTCCAGAGCACAAAAAATTCGCTTCCAACGAACTGACTCCAGAGCACAGAAAACACGCTTCAGACGATATGACCCCATACTTCAAAAATTTGCTTCCATCGAAATCACCCGATAACACAAAAAATTCGCTTCCAAAGAAATTACCCCAGAACACAAAAAAAATCGCTTCCAACGAAATCTCCTGGGAACACAAATATTCGCTTCCAAAGAAATCATCCCAGAGCACAAAAAATTCGCTTACAATGAAATCACCCTAGAACACAAAAATTCCCTTTCAACAAAATCACCTGAGAACACAAAAAATTCATGTCCAACGAAATTACCACAGAAGAGAAAATATTTGCTTTCATCGAAATAACCTCACAACACAAAAAATTCGCTTCCAACGACATCACGCTAGAACACAAAAAAATTAGCTTTCAATGAAATCACCCCAGAGCACAAAATTCCCTTCCAACGAAATGACTCCAGAGGCGAGAAAACACGCTTCCAACGATATGACCCCGTACTTCAAAAATTTGCTTCCATCGAAAAAAACTGGAGAACACAAAAAATTCGCTTCCAACAAAATTACCACAGAACACAAAAAATTCGCTTGCAACGAAGTTTTCTGAGAAAACAAATATTCACTTCCAACGAAATCACCCCAGAACACAAAAAAATCCCTTCCAACGAAATAACTCCAGATCACAGAAAACACGCTTCCAATGAAATGACCGCCTACTTAAAAAATTCGCTTCCATCAAAAAAACCAGAGAACACCAGAACACAAAAAATTCGCCAACGAAATTACCCCAGAACCCAAAAAATTCGCTTGCAACGAAATGTCTTGAGAACACAAATATTAGCTTCCATAGAAATCACCCCAGAGCACAAAAAATTCGCTTCCAAAGAAATGACTACAAAGCACAGAAAACATGCTTCCAGCGAAATGACCCCATATTTCAAAATTTTGCTTCCATCGAAATAACTTGAGAATACAAAAAATTAGCTTCCAACGAAATTACCCCAGAACAAAATAAATTCGCTTGCAACGAAATCTCCTGAGAACACAGATATTCGCTTCCAAAGAAATCATCCCAGAGCAAAAAAAAGTTCGCTTCCAACGAAATCACCCTAGAACACAAAAAATTCCCTTTCGATGAAATCACCTGAGAACACAAAAAATTCATGTCCAACAAAACCAAAAATTCAGGTCCAACAAAATTACCACAGAACAGAAAAAATTTGCTTCCATCGAAATCACCACAGAGCACAAAAAATTTGCTTCCAACAAAATCACCCTAGAACACAAAAAATTCCCTTTCAACGAAATCACACTAGAACACAAAAACTTTGCTTCCAAAGAAATCAGCCCAAAGCACAAAAAATTCCGTTCCAACGAAATTACTCCAAAGCATAGAAAACAAGCTTCCAAAGAAATGAACCCCTACTTCAAAAATTTGCTTCCATCGAAAAAACCTGAGAACACAATAAATTCGCTTGCAACGAAATCGTCTGAGAACACAAATATTCGCTTCCAACAAAATGACTCCAGAGCATAGAAAACACACTTCGAACGAAAGGATACCATACTTCAAAAATTTGCTTCCATTGAAATGACCCGAGAACACAAAAAATTCACTTCCAACGAAATTACCCCAGAACACAAAAAATTTACATCCAACGAAATGACCCCAGAACACAAAAATTGCTTCCAACGAAATTACCCCAGAACACAGAAAATTTGCTTCCATGAAATCACCCCAAAACACAAAAAATTCGCTTCCAACTAAATGACTCCAGAGCATAGAAAACACACTTCCAACGAAATGACCCCCTGCTTCAAAAATTTGCTTCCATTGAAAAAACCGGAGAAAACAAAAAATTCGCTTCCAACGAAATCTTCTGAGAACACGAATATTCGCTTCCAACGAAATCACCCCAGAACATAAAAAATTCGCTTTTAAACGGAATGACTCCAGAGCACAGAAAACACGCTCCCAAAGAAATGATCCCATACTTCAAAAATTTGCTTCCATTGAAATCACCCGGGAACACAAAAAATTTGCTTCCAACGAAATCACCCCAGAACACAAAAAATTAGTTTCCAACATAATGACTCCAGAACAGAGAAAACACGGTTCCAACGAAATGACCCCATATTTCAAAAATTTGCTTCCATCGAAATCACCCGAAAACACAAAAAATTCGCTTCCAACGAAATTACCCCAGAACACAATAAATTCGCTTCAAACGATCTCTCCAGAGAACACAAATATTTGCTTCCAAAGAAATCATTCCCGAGCACAAAAAAATTCGCTTCCAACGAAATCACCCTGGAACACAAAAATTCCCTTTCAACAAAATCACCCGAGAACACAAAAAATTCGCTTCCAAACAAATGACTCTAGAGCACAGAAAACAGGCTTCCAACGAAATGACCCCAGAACACAAAAAATTCCCTTTCAACGAAATCACACGAGAACACAAAAAATTCACTTCCAACGAAATCACCACAGAGTACAAAAAATTCCCTTCCAACAAAATGACTCCATAGAAGAGAAAACACGATTCCAACGAAATGACCCGAGAACACAAAAAATTCACTTCCAACAAAATCACCCTAGAACACAAAAAATTCACTTTCGACGAAATCACCCGAGAACACAAAAAATTCATGTCCAATAAATCACCCTAGAACACAAAAAATTCCCTTTCAACGAAATCACACTAGAACACAAAAAATTCGCTTCCAACGAAATCACCCCAAAGCATAAAAAATTACCTTCCAACGATATGATTCCAGAGCACAGAAAACAAGCTTCCAACGAAATGTCCCCCTACTTCAAAAATTTGCTTCCTTCGAAATCACCGGAGAAAACAAAAAATTCGCTTTCTACGAAATTACCCCAGAACACAAAAAATTTGCTTCCAACGAAATCACACCAGAACACAAAAAATTCTCTTCCAACGAAATGACCCCAGACACAAAAAAAATCGCTTCTATCGAAATTACCCCAGAACTCACAAAATTCGCTTCCAACGAAATCACCCCAGAACACAAAAAAATTCGCTTCCAACGAAATCACTCCAGAGCACCAAAAATTCTCTTCCAACCAAGTGACTCCAGAGCACAGAAAACACGCTTCCAACAAAATGACCCCCTACTTCAAAAATTTGCTTCCATCGACAAAACCGGAGAACACAAAAAATTCGCTTCCAACAAAATTTCCACAGAACACAAAAAATTCGCTTCCAACGAAATCACCCCAGAACACAAAAAATACGCTTCCAACGAAATGACTCCAGAGCACAGAAAACAGGCTTCCAACGAAATGACACACTATTTCAAAATTTGCTTCCATCGAAAAGACCAGAGAACACAAAAAATTCTCTTCCAACGATATTACCCCAGAAGACAAAAATTCTTTTCCAACGAAAACTCATGAGAACACAAGTATTCGCTTCCAAAGATATCATCCCAGAGCACAAAAACTTCGCTTCCAACGAAATCACCCTAGAACGCAAAAATTCCCTTTCAACGAAATCACCCGAGAACACAAAATTTCGCTTCCAATGAAATCACCCGAGAGCACAAAATATTCGCTTCCAACGAAATGACTCCAGAGCACAGAAAACAATGTACCAATGAAATGACCCGAGAACACAAAAAATTTGCTTCCAAAGAAATCACCCTAGAACATAAAAAATTTGCTTTCAATGAAATCACCCCAGAATAGAAAAAATTCGCTTCCAACGAAATCACCCCAGAGCACAAAATATTCACTGCCAAAGAAATGACTCCAGAGCACAGAAAACAAGCTTCCAACGAAATGACCCTCTACTTAAAAAATTTGCTTCCATCAAAAAACCGGAGAACACAAAAAATTTGCTTCCAACGAAATTACCCCAGAACACAAAAAATTTGCTTGCAACGAAATATCCTGAGAAAACAAATATTAGCTTCCAATCAAATCACCTCAGAGCACAAAAAATTCGCTTCCAACAATATCACCCCAGAGCACAAAATATTCACTGCCAAAGAAATGACTCCAGAGCACAGAAAGCACGCTTCCAATGAAATGACCCCCTGCTTCAAAAATTTGCTTCCATCAAAAAAAAAACAGGAGAAAACCAAAAATTCAAATCCAACCAAATTACCACAGAACAGAAAAAAATTGCTTCCATCGAAATCACCCCTGAACACAAAAAATTCGCTGCCAACGAAATCACCCTAGAACACAAAAAATTAGGTTTAAAGGAAATCACCCGAGAACACAAAGAATTCGCTTCCAACGAAATCACTCCAGAGCACAAAAAATTCGCTTCCAACGAACTGACTCCAGAGCACAGAAAACACGCTTCCGACGAAATGACACCAGAACACAAAAAATTCGCTTCCAACGAAATCACCGAGAACACGAAAAATTCCCTTTAAACGAAATCATCTGAGAACACAAAAAAATTGCTTTCAACGAAATCACCCCAGAGCACAAAAAATTCCCTTCCAACGAAATGACTCCAGAGCACTCCAGAAAACACGCTTCCAACGAAATGACCCCCTACTTCAAAAATTTGCTTCCATAGAAAAACCGAAGAACACAAAAAAATCGCTTCTATCGAAATAACCCCAGAACACAAAAAATTCGCTTCCAACGAAATCTCCTGAGAACACAAATATTCGCTTCGAAAGAAATCATCCCAGAACACAAAAAAAATTCACTTCCAACGAAATCACAATAGAACACAAAAAATTCCCTTTCAACGAAATCACCCGAGAACACAAAAAATTCACGTCCAATGAAATTACCACAGAACAGAAAAAATTTGCTTCCATCGAAATCAACCCAGAACACAATAAATTCCCTTCCAACGAAATCACCCTAGAATAGAAAAACTCCCTTTCAACGAAATCACCCTAGAACACAAAAAATTCGCTCCAACGTAATGACTCCAGAGCACAGAAAACAAGCTTCGAATGAAATGATACCATACTTCAAAAATTTGCTTCCATCGAAATCAACCAAGAACACAAAAAATTCGCTTCCAACTAAATCACCCCAGAACAAAATAAATTCGCTTCCAAGGAAATCACCCCAAAACACAAAAAATTCGCTTACAACGAAATGACTCCAGAGCACCGAAAACATGCTTCCATCGAAAGGATCCCCTACTTCAAAAATTTGCTTCCATCGAGAAAACCTGAGAACACAAAAAATACGCTTCCAACGAAAACACCCTAGAACACTAAAAATTCGCCTCCACTGAAATCATCCCAGAACACAAAAAATTCGCTTCCAATGAAATCAACCCAGAACACAAAAAAATCGCTTCCAACGAAATCACCCTGAACACAAAATATTCCCTTTCAACGAAATCACCCAAGAACACAAAAAATTCGCTTCCAACGAAATGACTCCAGAGCACAGAAAACACGCTTCGAACGAAATGATACCATACATCAAAAATTTGCTTCCATCAAAAAAACCGGAGAAAACCAAAAATACACGTCCAAGGAAATTACCACAGAACAGAAAAAAATTGCTTCCATCGAAATCACCACAGAACACAAAAAATTCACTTCCAACAAAATCACCCTAGAACACAAAAAATTCCCATTCAACGAAATCACACTAGAACACAAAATATTCGCTTCGAACGAAATCAGCCCAAAGCACAAAAAATTCCCTTCCAAGGAAATTACTCCAGAGGACAGAAAACAAGCTTCCAACGAAATGACCACCTACTTCAAAAATTTGCTTCCATCGAAAAAACCGGAGAACACAAAAAATTCGCTTGAAACGAAATCATCTGAGAACACAAATATTCGCTTCCAACGAAATGAATCCAGAGCACAGAAAACACACTTCCAACGTAATAACCCCCTGTTTCAAAAATTTGCTTCCATCGAAATTACCCCAGAACACAAAAAAATTCGCTTGCAAAGAAATTTTCTGAGAACACGAATATTCGCTTCCAACGAAATCACCCCAGAACACAAAAAATTCGCTTTCAACGGAATGACTCCAGAGCACAGAAAACACGCTCCCAACTAAATGATCCCATACTTCAAAAATTTGCTTCCATCGAAATCACCCGAGAACACAAAAAAATCGCTTCCATCGAAATTACGCCAGAACACAAAAAATTCGCTTGCAACAAAATCTTCTGAGAACAATATATTCGCTTCCAACGAAATCACCCCAGAACACAAAAAATTAGCTTCCAACATAATGACTCCAGAGCAGAGAAAACACGCTTCCAACGAAATGATCCCATACTTCAAAAATTTGCTTCCAACGAAATTACCCCAGAACGCAATAAATTTGCTTCCAACGATACCTCCTGAGAACACAAATATTTGCTTCCAAAGAAATCATCCCAGAGCACAAAAAAATTCGCTTCCAACGAAATGACTCCAGAGAACAGAAAACACGCTTCCAACGAAATGACCCCCTGCTTCAAAAATTTGCTTCCATCAAAAAAACCAGAGAAAACAAAAAATTCACGTCCAACGAAATTACCACAGAACAGAAAAAATTTGCTTCCATCGAAATCACCACAGAACACAAAAAATTCGCTTCCAATGAAATCTCCTGAGAACACAAATATTTGCTTCCAAAGAAATCATCACAGAGCACAAAAAATTCGCTTCCAACGAAAACACGCCAGAGCACAAAAAAATCGCTTCAAACGAAATGACTCCAGAGCACAGAAAATTCCCTTCCAACGAAATGACTCCAAAGCACAGAAAACACGATTCTAATGAAATCACCCCCTACTTCGAAAAAACCGGAGAACACAAAAAATTCACTTCCATCGAAGTCACCCCAGAACACAGAAAATTCTCTTCCAACGAAATCACCCTAGAACACAAAAAATTCCCTTTCAACGAAATCATCCGAGAACACAAAAAATTCGCTTCCAACGAAATCACCACAGAGCACAAAAAATTCCCTTCCAACGAAATGACTCCAGAGCACAGAAAATTCTCTTCCAACAAAATCACCCTAGAACACAAAAAATTCCCTTTCAACGAAATCACCCCAGAACACAAAAAATTCCCTTCCAACGAAATCACCCCAGAGCACAAAAAATTCGCTTGCAACGAAATCTCCTGAGAACACAAATATTCATTTCCAATGAAATCAACACAGAACACAAAATATTCGCTTCCATCGAAATCAACCCAGAACACAAAAATTTGCTTCAAAAGAAATTACCCCTGAACACAAGAAATTCGCTTCCAACGAAATCACACCAAAGCACATAAATTAGCTTCCAACGAAATGTCCCCATACTTCGAAAATTTGCTTCCATCGAAATCACCTGAGAACACAAAATAATTTGCTTCCAACGAAATTACCCCAGAACATAAAACATTCGCTTCCAACGAAATCACCCCTGAACACAAAAAATTTCACTTCCAACGAGGTGACCCCCTACTTCAAAAATTTGCTTCCATCGAAAAAACCGGAGAACACAAAAAAATTCGCTTATAACGAAAATACCCCAGAACACAAAAAATTTGCTTCCAACAAAATCTCCTGAGGACACAAATATTCGCTTCCAAAGAAATCACCCCAGAGCACAAAAAATCTGCATCCAATTAAATCACCCTAAAGCAAAAAAAAATTCACTTTCAATGAAATCACCTGAGAACAAAAAAATTCAGGTCCAACGAAATTACCCCAGAATAGAAAAAAATTTGCTTCCAACGAAATCACCCCAGAGCACAAAAAATTCCCTTCCAATAAATGACCTGAGAACAAAAATATTGGCTTCCCACAAAATTACCCCAGAACTGAAAAAATTTGCTTCCATCGAAATCACCTGAGAACACAAAATAATTTGCTTCCAACGAAATGACTCCAGAGCACAGAAAACACGCTTCCAATGAAATCACCCCAGAACACAAAAAATTTGCTTCCAATGAAATCAACTCAGAACACAAAAAAATTGCTTCCAAAGAAATGACTCCAGAGCAAAGAAAACACACTTTCAACGAAATCACCCCATACTTCCAAAAAATTCCCTTTCAACGAAATTGCCCCAGAACACAAAAAAATTCTCTTCCAAAAAAATCACCCCAGAACACAAAAAATTCGCGTCCAACGAAATAACTCCAGAGCACAGAAAACATGCTTCCAACGAAATGACCCCATACTTCAAAAATTTGCTTCCATCGAGAAAACCTGAGAACACAAAAAATACACTTCCAACGAAAATACCCTAGAACACAAAAAATTCGCCTCCACTGAAATCATTCCAGAACACAAAAAATTCGCTTCCAACGAAATCACCCTAGAACACAAAACATTCCCTTTCAACGAAATCACCCGAGAACACAAAAAATACGCTTCCAACGAAATGACACCAGAGCACAGGAAACCCGCTTTGAAGGAAATGATACCATATTTCAAAAATTTGCTTCCATCGAAATCACCCGAGAACACAAAAAATTCGCTTCCAACAAAATTACCCCCGAACACTAAAATTTGCTTCTAACGAAATCACCCCAGAACACAAAAAATTCGCTTCCAACGAAATCACCCCAGAGCACAAAAAATTTGCTTCCAACGAAATGACTCCAGAGCACAGAAAACACGCTTCCAACTAAATGACCCCAGACCACGAAAAATTCGCGGCCAACGAAATCACCCTTGAACACAAAAAATTCCCTTTAAACGAAATCACTCGAGAACACAAAAAGTTCGCTTCCAACGAAATCACCCCAGAGCACAAAAAATTCCCTTCCAACGAAATGACTCCAGAGCACAGAAAACACACTTCCAACGAAATGACCCCCTCCTTCAAAAATTTGCTTCCTTTGAAAAAACCGGAGAACACAAAAAATTCACTTCCATCGAAATCACCCCAGAACACAGAAAATTCTCTTCCAACGAATTGACCCCAGAACACAAAAAATTCCCTTTCAACGTAATCACCACAGAACACAAAATATTTGTTTCCAATGAAATCACCCAAGAGCACAAAAAATTCGCTTCCAACGAAATGAATCTAGAGCACAGAAAACACGCTTCCAACGAAATGACGCCAGAACACTAAAAATTCCCTTTCAACGAAATCACCCGAGAACACAAAAAATTCGCTTCCAACGAAATTACCCCAGAACACAAAAAATTTGCTTCCAATGAAATCACCCCAGATCTCAAAAACTTCATTTCCAAAGAAATCACACCAGAACAGAGAAAAATTTGCTTCTAACAAAATGACTCCAAAGGACATAAAACCCGCTTCCAAGGATATTACCCCAGAAAACAAAAAATTCACTTCCAACTATATCACCCCAGAACACAAAAAATTCGCTTCCAACAATATCACCCCAGAACACAAAAAATTCATTTCCAACGAAATCTCCAGAGAACACAAATATTCACTTCCAAAGTAATCACCCCAGACCACAGAAAACACGCTTCCAACGAAATCACCCCAGACCACCAAAAATTCGCTTCCAACGAAATCACCACAGAACACAAAAAATTCGCTTCCAAAGAAATGAATCCAGAGCACAGAAAACACGCTTCCAACGAAATGACGCCAGAACACTAAAAATTCCCTTTAAACATAATCACCCGAGAACACAAAAAATTCGCTTCCAAAGAAATCACCCCAGAGCACCAAAAATTCCCTTCCAATGAAGTAACTCCAGAGCACAGAAAACACGCTTCCAATGATATGACCCCCTACTTCAAAAATTTGCTTTCATCGAAAAAACCGGAGAACACAAAAAATTCGCTTCCAACGAAATTGCCCCAGAACACAAAAAAATTCGCTTGCAACGAAATCTTCTGAGAACATGAATATTCGCTTCCAACGAAATCACCCAAGAACACAAAAAATTCGCTTCCAACAAAATGACTCTAGAGCACAGAAAACACGCTTCCAACGAAATGATCCCATACTTCAAAAATTTGCTTCCATCAAAAAAACCGGAGAACATAAAAAATTCTATTCCAACGATATTACCCCAGAAGACAAAAAATTCTTTTCCAACGAAATCTCCTGAGAACACAAATATTCCCTTCCAAAGATATGATCCCAGAGTACGAAAAATTCGCTTCCAAAGAAATTACCCGAGAACACAAAAATTCTTTTTCAATGAAATCACCTGAGAACACAAAAAATTTGCTTTCAACGAAATCACCCCAGAACATAAAAAATTTGCCTGCAACGAAATCTCCTGAGAACACAAATATTGGCTTACAACGAAATCATCCCACAGCATAAAAAATTCGCTTCCAACGAAATCACCCCAGAACACAAAATATTCGCTTGCAATGAAATCTCCTGTGAACACAAATATTCGCTTCCAACGAAATCACCCAAGAGCACGAAAAATTCGCTTCCAAAGAAATCACGCTAGAACACAAAGAAATAGCTTTCAATGAAATCACCCCAGAGCACAAAAAATTCCCTTCCAACGAAATGACTCCAGAGCACATAAAACACGATTCCAAAGAAATGACCCCCTACTTAAAAATTTTGCTGCCATCGAAAACCGGAGAACATAAAAAATTCGCTTCCAACGAAATTACCCAAGAACACAAAAAATTCGCTTCCAACGAAATGACTCGAGAGCACAGAAAAGACGCTTCCAACTAAATGATCCCATACTTCAAAAATTTGCTTCCATCGATATCACCAGAGAACACAAAAAATTTGCTTCCAAATAGATATCATCCCAGAGCACAAAAAGTTCGCTTACAACAACATCACCCTTGAACGCAAAAATTCGCTTTCAACGAAATCACCTGAGAACACAAAAATTTGCTTCCAACGAAATTACTCCAGAACACAAAAAATTCGCTTGCAACGAAATTTTCTGAGAACACAAATATTCGCTTCCAACAAAATCACCCCAGAACACAAAAAATTCGCTTCCAACGAAATGACTCCAGAGCACAGAAAACACGCGTCCAACTAAATGATCCCATACTTCAAAAATTTGCTTCCATTGAAATCACCAGGGAACACAAAAAATTCGCTTCAATAGATATCATCCCAGAGCACAAAAAATACGCTTCCAACAAAATCACCCTTGAACGCAAAAATTCGCTTTCAACGAAATCACCAGAGAACACAAAAAATTTCCTTCCAACGAAATTACTCCAGAACACAAAAAATTCGCATGCAACGAAATCTCCTGAGAACACAAAAATTAGCTTCCAACGAAATCACCGCAGAGTACAAAAAATTTGCTTCCAACGAAATGACTAAAGGGCACAGAAAACACGCTTCCAACGAAAAGACCCCCTACGTCAAAAATTTGCTTCCATCAAAAAAACCAGAGAACACAAAAAATTCTGTTTCAACAAAATTACCCCAGAAGACAAAAAATTCTTTTCCAACGAAATCTCCTGAGAACACAAATATTTGCTTCCAAAGATATCATCCCAGAGCACAAAAAATTCGCTTCCAACAAAATCACCCCAGAGCACAAAAAATTCGCTTCCAACGAAATCAACCTAGAACAAAAAAATTCGCTTCCATCGAAATCACCACAGAAGACAAAAAATTTGCTTCCAACCAAATCACCCCAGAGCAGAAAAAGTTCACTTCCAACGAAATCACCCGAGAACACAAAAAATTCGTTTCCAACGATATGACCCCATACTTAAAAATTTGCTTCCATTGAAATAACCCGAGGACACAAAAAATTCGCTTCCAACGAAATTACACTAGAACACAAAAAGTTCGCTTGCAACCAAATCTTCTGAGAACACACATATTCGCTTTCAACGAAAGCACACCAGAACACAAAAAATTCGCTTCCAACGAAATGACTCCTGTGCAAAGAAAACACGCTTACAATGAATTGACCCCATATTTGAAAAATTTGCTTCCATCGAAATCACCTGAGAACACAAAAAATTCGCTTCCAACGAAATTACCCCAGAACAGAATAAATTCGCTTCCAAAGAAATCACCTGGGAACACAAATATTCGCTTCCAAAGAAATCATCCTAGAGCACAAAAAAATTCGCTTCCCATGAAATCACACTAGAACACAAAAATTAGCTTTCAATGAAATCACCCGAGAACACAAAAAATTGGCTTCCAAAAAAATCCCCCCAGAGCACAAAAAATTCCCTTCCAACGAAATGACTCCAGAGCACAGAAAACACGCTTCCAACGAAATGACCCCCTACTTCAAAAATTTGCTTCCATCGAAAAACCAGAGAACATAAAAAAGTAGCTTCCAAAGAAATAACCCCAGAACACTAAAAATTTGCTTGCAACGAAATTTTCTGAGAACACAAATATTCGCTTCCAACGAAATCAACCCAGAACACAAAAACTTCGCTTCCAACGAAATTACTTCTGAGCACAGAAAACACGCTTCCAACGAAATAATCCCTTACTTCAAAAATTTGCTACCATCGATATCACCCAAGAACACAAAAAATTCGCTTCCAACGAAATGACTCCAGAGCACAAAAAACACACTTCCAACGAAATGACCCCCTCCTTAAAAAATTCGCTTCCATCGAAAAACCGGAGAACACAAGAATACGCTTCCAATGAAATTACCCCAGAACACAAAAATTCACTTTCAACGAAATCACCTGAGAACACAAAAAATTCGCTTCCAATGAAATCACCCCAGAGCACAAAAAATTCGCTTGCAACGAAATGTCCTGAGAACACAAATATTAGCTTCCAAAGAAATCGCCCCAGAGCACAAAAATTTGCTTCCAAAGAAATGACTCCAAAGCATAGAAAACATACTTCCAGCGAAATGACCCCATATTTCAAAAATTTGCTTCCATCGAAATCACTTGAGAATACAAAAAATTAGCTTCCAACGAAATTACCCCAGAACAAAATAAATTCGCTTGCAACGAAATCTCCTGAGAACACAGATATTCGCTTCCAAAGAAATCATCCCAGAGCAAAAAGAAGTTCACTTCCAACGAAATCAGCCTAGAACACAAAAAAATTCCCTTTCGATGAAATCACCCGAGAACACAAAATATTCATGTCCAACGAGAACACAAAAATTCGCTTCCATCGAAATAACCATAGAAGACAAAAAATTCGCTTCCAACCAAATAACTCCAGAGCACAAAAAATTTGCTTCCAACGAAATCACCCTAGAACATAAAAAATTCCCTTTCAATGAAATTACCCCGGAACACAAAAAATTCGCTTGCAACGAAATCTCCTGAGAACACAAATATTCGCTTCCAAATAAAACATCCCAGAGCACAAAAAATTCGCTTCCAACGAAATCCCTCCAGAACACCCAAAATTCCCTTTCAACGAAATCACCCCAGAACACAAAAAATTCGCTTCCAATGAAATCACACAAGAGGACCAAAAATTCGCTTCCAACGAACAGACTCCAGAGCACAGAAAACACGCTTCCAACGAAATGACCCTCTCCTTCAAAAATTTGCTTCCATCAAACAAACCGGAGAACACAAAAAATTTATTTCCAAAGAAATGACCCCAGAACACAAAAAAATTCGCTTCCAACGAAATCTTCTGAGAACACAAATACTCACTTCTAAAGAAATCATCCCAGAGCACAAAAAATTTCGCTTCCAACAAAGTAACCCTAGAACATAAAAAAATTTCCTTTCAAAGAAATCACACGAGAACACAAAAAATTCACGTCCATCGAAATTACCCCAGAACATAAGAAATTCGCTTCCAATGAAATTACCCTAGAACACAAAAATTTCGCTTCCAACAAAATCACCCCAGACCACAAAAAATTCTCTTCCAAAGAAATGTCTCCAGAGCACAGAAAACACGCTTCCAAGGAAATGATCCCATACTTCAAAAATTGGCTTCCATCGAAATCACCCGAGAACACCAAAAATTCACTTCCAACGAAAATATCCCAGAACACAGAAAATGCGCTACCAACGAAATCACCCCAGAGAACAAAATATTCGCTTCCAAAGAAATGACTCCAGAGCACAGAAAACACGCTTCCAACGAAATGACTCCTTACTTCAAAAACTTGCTTCCATCGAAAAATCCTGAGAGCACAAAAAATTTCTATTCCATCGAAATTACCCCAGAACACAAAAAATTCGCTTGCAACGAAATCTCCTGAGAACACAAATATTCGCTTCCAAAGAAAATATCCCAGAGCACAAAAAATTCGCTTCCAACGAAATGACCCCAGGACACCAAAATTTCCCTTTCAACGAAATCACCCCAGAACACAAAAAATTCGCTTCCAACGAAATCAACCCAGAGCACAAAAAATTCGCTTCCAACGAAATGACTCCAGAGCTCCGAAAACATGCTTCCAACGAAATGACCTCCTACTTCAAAAATTTACTTCCATCGAAAAAACCGGAGAACAGAAAAAATTCGCTTGCAACGAAATCTTCTGAGAACACAAATATTCGCTTCCAATGAAATCTCCCCAGAACACAAAATATTCGCTTCCAACGAAATCACCCCAGAACACAAAAAATTCGCTTCCAACGAAATGACCCCAGAACACAAAAAATTCCCTTTCAAGGAAATCACCTGAGAACACAAAAAATTCGCTTCCAACGAACAGACTCCAGAGCACAGAAAACACACTTCCAACGAAATGACAAACTCCTTCAAAAATTTGCTTCAATCAAACAAACCGGAGAACAAAAAAAATTCATTTCCAAAGAAATGACCCCAGAACACAAAAAAATTCTCTTCCAACGAAATCTTCTGAGAACACAAATATTCACTTCTAAAGAAATCATCCCAGAGCACAAAAAAATTCGCTTCCAACAAAATCACCCTAGAACATAAAAAATTTCCTTTCAAAGAAATCACCTGAGAACACAAAAAATTCACGTCCAACGAAATTACCCCAGAACACAAGAAATTCGCTTCCAAAGAAATTACCCTAGAACACAAAAATTTCGCTTCCAACAAAATCACCCCAGAGCACAAAAAATTCTCTTCCAACGAAATGACTCCAGAGTACAGAAAACACGCTTCCAAGGAAATGATCCCATACTTCAAAAATTGGCTTCCATCGAAATCACCCGAGAACACAAAAAAATCACTTCCAACGAAATTATCCCAGAACACAGAAAATGCGCTACCAACGAAATCACCCCAGAGCTAAAAAAATTCGCTTACAACGAAATGAATCCAGAGCACAGAAAACACGCTTCCAACGAAATGTCCCCCTCCTTCAAAAATTTGCTTCCATCAAACAATCCAGAGAACACAAAAAATTCATTTCCAAAGAAATAACCCCAGAACACAAAAAATTCTCTTCCAATGAAATCTTCTGAGAACACAAATATTCACTTCTAAAGAAATCATCCCAGAGCACAAAAAATTCGCTTCCAACAAAATCACCCTAAAACACAAAAAATTCCCTTTCAACGAAATCACCCGAGAATACAAAATATTTGCTTCCAACATAATCAACCCAGAGCACAAAAAATTTGCTTCCAACAAAATGACTCCAGAGCACAGAAAACACGCTTCCAATGAAATGACTCCAGAACACAAAAAATTTGCTTTCAACGAAATCACCCTAGAACATAAAAAATTCGCTTCCATCGAAATCACCATAGAAGACAAAAAATTCGCTTCCAACCAAATCACTCCAGAACACAAAAAATTTGCTTCCAACGAAATCACCCTAGAACATAAAAAATTCCCTTTCAATGAAATTACCACAGAACACAAAAAATTCGCTTGCAACGAAATCTCCTGAGAACACAAATATTCGCTTCCAAAGAAAACATCCCAGAGCACAAAAAATTCGCTTCCAACGAAATGACCCCAGAACACAGAAAATTCGCTTCCAACGAAATCACCGTAGAACATAAAAAATTCGCTTCCATCGAAATCACCACAGAAGACAAAAAATTTGCTTCCAACCAAAGCACCCCAGAACAGAAAAAATTCACTTCCAACGAAATCACCCTAGTACATAAAAAATTCGCTTCCAACTAATTCACCCCAGAGCACAAAAAATTCACTGAGAAAGAAATTACCCCAGAACACAAAAATTCGCTTGCAACGAAATCTCCTGAAAACACAAATATTCGCTTCCATTGAAATCACCTCAGAGCACGAAAAATTCGCTTCCAACGAAATGACTCCAGAGCACAGAAAACACGCTTCCAACGATATGACCCCATATTTCAAAAATTTGCTTCCATCGAAATCACCCGAGAACACAAAAAATTCGCGTCCAAATAAATTACCCAGAACACAAAAAAATCGCTTCCTACGAAATCTCCTGGGAACATAAATATTCGCTTCCAAAGAAATCATCCCAGACCACAAAAAATTCTCTTACAACGAAATCACCCTAGAACACAAAAAATTACTTTTCAACGAAATCACCTGAGAACACAAAAAATTCACGTCCAACGACATTACCACAGAAGAGAAAATATTTGCTTCCATCGAAATAACCCCACAACACAAAAAATTCGCTTCCAACGAAATCACGCTAGAACACAAAAAAATTAGCTTTCAATGAAATCACCCCAGAGCACAAAAAATTCCCTTCCAATGAAATGACTCCAGAGCACATAAAATACGATTCCAACGAAATGACCCCCTACTTAAAAAATTTGCTGCCATGGAAAAACCGGAGAACATAAAAAATTCGCTTCAAACAAAATTACCACAGAACACAAAAAATTCGCTTGCAACAAAATGTTCTGAGAAAACTAATATTCGCTTCCAACGAAATCACCCCAGAACACAAAAAATTCCCTTCCAACGAAATGACTCCAGAGCACAGAAAACACGCTTCCAATGAAATGACCCCCTACTTAAAAAATTCGCTTCCATCAAAAAAACCGGAGAACACAAAAATACGCTTCCAACGAAATTACCCCAGAACACAAAAAATTCGCTTGCAACGAAATCTCCTGAGAACACAAATATTCGCTTCCAACGAAATCACCCCAGAGCACAAAAAATTCGCTACCAAAGAAATGACTCCAGAGCACAGAAAACACACTTCCAATGAAATGACCCCTACTTAAAAAATTCGCTTCCATCAAAAAAACCGGAGAACACAAAAATACGCTTCCAACGAAATTACCACAGAACACAAAAAATTCGCTTGCAACGAAATCTCCTGAGAACACAAATATTCGCTTCCAACGAAATCACCCCAGAGCACAAAAAATTCGCTACCAAAGAAATGACTCCAGAACACAGAAAACACGCTTCCAACGAAATGACCCTCTCCTTCAAAAATTTGCTTCCATCGAAAAAACCGGAGAACACAAAAAATTCGCTTCCAAAGGAATTACCCCAGAACCCAAAAAATTCGCTTGCAACGAAATGTCCTGAGAACACAAATATTAGCTTCCAAAGAAATCGCCCCAGAGCACAAAAATTTGCTTCCAAAGAAATGACTCCAAAGCATAGAAAACATACTTCCAGCGAAATGACCCCATATTTCAAAAATTTGCTTCCATCGAAATCACTTGAGAATACAAAAAATTAGCTTCCAACGAAATTACCCCAGAACAAAATAAATTCGCTTGCAACGAAATCTCCTGAGAACACAGATATTCGCTTCCAAAGAAATCATCCCAGAGCAAAAAGAAGTTCACTTCCAACGAAATCAGCCTAGAACACAAAAAAATTCCCTTTCGATGAAATCACCCGAGAACACAAAATATTCATGTCCAACGAGAACACAAAAATTCGCTTCCATCGAAATAACCATAGAAGACAAAAAATTCGCTTCCAACCAAATAACTCCAGAGCACAAAAAATTTGCTTCCAACGAAATCACCCTAGAACATAAAAAATTCCCTTTCAATGAAATTACCCCGGAACACAAAAAATTCGCTTGCAACGAAATCTCCTGAGAACACAAATATTCGCTTCCAAATAAAACATCCCAGAGCACAAAAAATTCGCTTCCAACGAAATCCCTCCAGAACACCCAAAATTCCCTTTCAACGAAATCACCCCAGAACACAAAAAATTCGCTTCCAATGAAATCACACAAGAGGACCAAAAATTCGCTTCCAACGAACAGACTCCAGAGCACAGAAAACACGCTTCCAACGAAATGACCCTCTCCTTCAAAAATTTGCTTCCATCAAACAAACCGGAGAACACAAAAAATTTATTTCCAAAGAAATGACCCCAGAACACAAAAAAATTCGCTTCCAACGAAATCTTCTGAGAACACAAATACTCACTTCTAAAGAAATCATCCCAGAGCACAAAAAATTTCGCTTCCAACAAAGTAACCCTAGAACATAAAAAAATTTCCTTTCAAAGAAATCACACGAGAACACAAAAAATTCACGTCCATCGAAATTACCCCAGAACATAAGAAATTCGCTTCCAATGAAATTACCCTAGAACACAAAAATTTCGCTTCCAACAAAATCACCCCAGACCACAAAAAATTCTCTTCCAAAGAAATGTCTCCAGAGCACAGAAAACACGCTTCCAAGGAAATGATCCCATACTTCAAAAATTGGCTTCCATCGAAATCACCCGAGAACACCAAAAATTCACTTCCAACGAAAATATCCCAGAACACAGAAAATGCGCTACCAACGAAATCACCCCAGAGAACAAAATATTCGCTTCCAAAGAAATGACTCCAGAGCACAGAAAACACGCTTCCAACGAAATGACTCCTTACTTCAAAAACTTGCTTCCATCGAAAAATCCTGAGAGCACAAAAAATTTCTATTCCATCGAAATTACCCCAGAACACAAAAAATTCGCTTGCAACGAAATCTCCTGAGAACACAAATATTCGCTTCCAAAGAAAATATCCCAGAGCACAAAAAATTCGCTTCCAACGAAATGACCCCAGGACACCAAAATTTCCCTTTCAACGAAATCACCCCAGAACACAAAAAATTCGCTTCCAACGAAATCAACCCAGAGCACAAAAAATTCGCTTCCAACGAAATGACTCCAGAGCTCCGAAAACATGCTTCCAACGAAATGACCTCCTACTTCAAAAATTTACTTCCATCGAAAAAACCGGAGAACAGAAAAAATTCGCTTGCAACGAAATCTTCTGAGAACACAAATATTCGCTTCCAATGAAATCTCCCCAGAACACAAAATATTCGCTTCCAACGAAATCACCCCAGAACACAAAAAATTCGCTTCCAACGAAATGACCCCAGAACACAAAAAATTCCCTTTCAAGGAAATCACCTGAGAACACAAAAAATTCGCTTCCAACGAACAGACTCCAGAGCACAGAAAACACACTTCCAACGAAATGACAAACTCCTTCAAAAATTTGCTTCAATCAAACAAACCGGAGAACAAAAAAAATTCATTTCCAAAGAAATGACCCCAGAACACAAAAAAATTCTCTTCCAACGAAATCTTCTGAGAACACAAATATTCACTTCTAAAGAAATCATCCCAGAGCACAAAAAAATTCGCTTCCAACAAAATCACCCTAGAACATAAAAAATTTCCTTTCAAAGAAATCACCTGAGAACACAAAAAATTCACGTCCAACGAAATTACCCCAGAACACAAGAAATTCGCTTCCAAAGAAATTACCCTAGAACACAAAAATTTCGCTTCCAACAAAATCACCCCAGAGCACAAAAAATTCTCTTCCAACGAAATGACTCCAGAGTACAGAAAACACGCTTCCAAGGAAATGATCCCATACTTCAAAAATTGGCTTCCATCGAAATCACCCGAGAACACAAAAAAATCACTTCCAACGAAATTATCCCAGAACACAGAAAATGCGCTACCAACGAAATCACCCCAGAGCTAAAAAAATTCGCTTACAACGAAATGAATCCAGAGCACAGAAAACACGCTTCCAACGAAATGTCCCCCTCCTTCAAAAATTTGCTTCCATCAAACAATCCAGAGAACACAAAAAATTCATTTCCAAAGAAATAACCCCAGAACACAAAAAATTCTCTTCCAATGAAATCTTCTGAGAACACAAATATTCACTTCTAAAGAAATCATCCCAGAGCACAAAAAATTCGCTTCCAACAAAATCACCCTAAAACACAAAAAATTCCCTTTCAACGAAATCACCCGAGAATACAAAATATTTGCTTCCAACATAATCAACCCAGAGCACAAAAAATTTGCTTCCAACAAAATGACTCCAGAGCACAGAAAACACGCTTCCAATGAAATGACTCCAGAACACAAAAAATTTGCTTTCAACGAAATCACCCTAGAACATAAAAAATTCGCTTCCATCGAAATCACCATAGAAGACAAAAAATTCGCTTCCAACCAAATCACTCCAGAACACAAAAAATTTGCTTCCAACGAAATCACCCTAGAACATAAAAAATTCCCTTTCAATGAAATTACCACAGAACACAAAAAATTCGCTTGCAACGAAATCTCCTGAGAACACAAATATTCGCTTCCAAATAAAACATCCCAGAGCACAAAAAATTCGCTTCTAACAAAATCACCCCAGAACACCCAAAATTCCCTTTCAACGAAATCACCCCAGAACACAAAAAATTCGCTTCCAACGAAATCACACCAGAGGACCAAAAATTCGCTTCCAACGAACAGACTCCAGAGCACAGAAAACACGCTTCCAACGAAATGACCCCCTCCTTCAAAAATTTGCTTCCATCAAACAAACCGGAGAACACAAAAAATTCATTTCCAAAGAAATGACCCCAGAACACAAAAAAATTCGCTTCCAACGAAATCTTCTGAGAACACAAATATTCACTTCTAAAGAAATCATCCCAGACACAAAAAAATTCGCTTCCAACAAAATCACCTTAGAACATAAAAAATATCCTTTCAAAGAAATCACCCGAGAACACAAAAAATTCACGTCCAAAGAAATTACCCCAGAACATAAGAAATTCGCTTCCAATGAAATTACCGTAGAACACAAAAATTTCGCTTCCAACAAAATCACCCCAGACCACAATATATTCTCTTCCAACGAAATGACTCCAGAGCACAGAAGAAACGCTATCAAGGAAATGATCCCATACTTCAAAATTTGGCTTCCATCGAAATCACCCGAAAAGACCAAAAATTCACTTCCAACGAAAATATCCCAGAACACAGAAAATGCGCTACCAATGAAATCACCCCAGAGAACAAAATATTCGCTTCCAACGAAATGACTCCTGAGCACAGAAAACACGCTTCCAACGAAATGACTCCCTACTTCAAAAATTTGCTTCCATCGAAAAATCCTGAGAGCACAAAAAATTTCTATTCCATCGAAATTACCCCAAAACACAAAAAATTCGCTTGCAACAAAATCTCCTGAGAACACAAATATTCGCTTCCAAAAAACATTCCAGAGCAGAAAAATTCGCTTCCAACGAAATCACCCCAGGACACCAAAATTTCCCTTTCAACGAAATCACCACAGAACACAAAAAATTCGCTTCCAACGAAATCATCCCAGAACACCAAAAATTCCCTTTCAACGAAATCACCCCAGAACACAAAAAATTCGCTTCCAACGAAATGACTCCAGAGCTCCGAAAACATGCTTCCAACGAAATGACCTCCTACTTCAAAACTTTGCTTCCATAGAAAAGTCCTGAGAGCACAAAAATTTCTATTCCATCGAAATTACCCCAGAACACAAAAAATTCGCTTCCAACGAAATCTCCTGAGAACAAAAATATTCGCTTCCAAACAAAACATCCCACAGCACAAAAAATTCACTTCCAACGAAATGACTCCAGAGCACAGAAAACACGCTTCCAAAGAAGTGACTCCAAAACACAAAAAATTCGCTTTCAACAAAATCACCCGAGAACATAAAAAATTTGCTTCCAACGAAATCACCCCAGAACACAAAAAATTCGCTTGCAACGAAATCTCCTGAGAACACAAATATTCGCTTCCAAAGAAAACATCCCAGAGCACAAAAAATTCGCTTCCAACGAAATGACCCCAGAACACAAAAAATTCCCTTTCAAGGAAATCACCCAAGAACACAAAAAATTTGCTTCCAACGAAATCACTCCTGAGGACAAAAAATTCGCTTCTAACGAAATGACTCCAGAGCACAGAAAACACGCTTCCAACGAAATGACCCCCTCCTTCAAAAATTTGCTTCCGTCAAACAAACCAGAGAACACAAAAAATTCATTTCCAAAGAAATGACCCCAGAACACAAAAAAATGGCTTCCAATGAAATCTTCTGAGAACACAAATATTCACTTCTAAAGAAATCATCCCAGAGCACAAAAAATTCGAATCCAACAAAATCACCCTAGAACACAAAAAATGCCCTTTCAACGAAATCACCTAAGAATACAAAAAATTCGCTTCCAACATAATTAACCCAGAGCACAAAAAATTCGCTTCCAACAAATTGACTCCAGAGCACAGAAAACATGCTTCCAATGAAATGACCCCAGGACACAAAAATTTCGCTTTCAACGAAATCACCCTAGAACATAAAATATTCGCTTCCATCGAAATCACCATAGAAGACAAAAAATTCGCTTCCTTCGAAATCACCACAGAAGACAAAAAATTCGCTTCCAACGAAATCACCCTAGAACATAAAAAATTCCCTTTCAATGAAATTACCCCAGAACACAAAAAATTCACTTGCAACGAATTCTCCTGAGAACACAAATATTCGCTTCCAACGAAATCAACCCAGAACACAAAAAAATTCGCTTCCAACAAAGTGACTCCAGAGCACAGAAAACACGCTTCCAAAGAAATGACCCGATATTTCAAAAATTTGCTTCCATCGAAATCACCCGAGAACACAAAAAATTTGCTTTCAACGAACAGACTCCAGAGCACAGAAAACACGCTTCCAACGAAATGACCCCATATTTCAAAAATTTGCTTCATCGAAATCACCCGGAGAACACAAAAAATCCGCTTCCAACGAAATTACCGAAGAACACAAACAATTCACTTCCAACGAAATCTCCTGATAACACAAATGTTCGCTTCCAAAGAAATCATCCAAGGGCACAAAAAATTCGCTTCCAACAAAATCACCCTAGAACACAAAAAATTCCCTTTCAGTGAAATCACCCGAGAACACAAAAATTTCACTTCCAACGAAATTACCACAGAACAGAAAAAATTTGCTTCCATTGAAATCACCCCAGAACACAAAAAATTAGCTTTAAACGAAATCACCTGAGAACACAAAAAATTCGCTTCAACCGGAATCACCACAGAGCACAAAATATTCGCTTCCAATGAAATGACTCCAAAGCACAGAAAACACGCTTCCAAAGAAAGGACCCCAGAACACAAAAAATTCGCTTCCAATGAAATCACCATAGAACATAAAAAATTCGCTTTAAACGAAATCACCCGAGAACACAAAAAAAATCGCTTGCAACGAAATGACTCCAGAGCACAGAAAACATGCTTTAAATGAAATGACCCCAGAACACAAAAAATTCCCTTCCAAGAAAATCACCCTAGAACATAAAACCCTAGCTTCCTTCGAAATCACCACAGCAGACAAAAAATGCGCTTCCAACCAAATCACCCAAGAGCACAAAACATTCGCTTCCAACGAAATCACCCCAGAGCACAAAAAATTCGCTTCCAACAAAATGACTCCAGAGCACAGAAAACACGCTTCCAACGAAATGACCCCCTACTTCAAAAATTTGCTTCCATCGAAAACAACGGAGAACACAATAATATCTCTTCCAATGATATTACCCCAGAAGACAAAAAAATTCTTTTCCAACATAATCTTTTGAGAACACAAATATTCGCTTCCAAAGATATCATCCCAGAGCACAAAAAATTCGCTTCCAACGAAATCACCCTAGAACACCAAAAATTCGCTTTCAACGAAATCTCCTGAGAACACATATATTCGCTTCCAACGAAATCACCCCAGAGCACAAAAAATTCGCTTCCAACAAAATGACTCTACAGCACAGAAAACACGCTTCCAACGAAATGACACCCTATTTCAAAAATTTGCTTCCATCGAAAAAACCGGAGAACACAAAAAAATCTTCCAACAATATTACCCAAGAAGACAAAAAGTTCTTTTCCAACGAAATCTCCTGAGAACACAAATATTCGCTTCCAAAGATATCATCACAGAGTAGAAAAAAATCGCTTCCAACGAAATCACCCTAGAACACAAAAATTCCCTTTCCATGAAATCCCCCGAGAACACAAAAAATTTGCTTCCAATGGAATCACCCCAGAGCACAAAAAATTCGCTTCCAAAGATATGACTCCAGAGCACAGAAAGCATGCTTCCAATGAAATGACCCCTGAACACAAAAAATTCGCCTCCAACGAAATCATCCTAAAACATAAAAAATTCGCTTCCATCGAAATCACAACAGAAGACAAAAAATTCGCTTCCAACCAAATCACCCCAGAGTACAAAAAATTTGCTTCGAACGAAATCACCCCAGAGCACAAAAAATTCACTTCCAACGAAATGACTCCAGAGCACAGAAAACACGCTTCCAACGAAATGACCCCATATTTCAAAAATTTGCTTCCATTGAAATCACCCAAGAACACAAAAAAATTGCGTCCAAAGAAATTACCCCAGAACACAAAAAATTCGCTTCCAACGAAATGTCCTGAAAACACAAATATTCGCTTCCAAAGAAATCATCCCAGAGCACAAAAAAATTCACTTCCAACAAAATCACCCTAGAACACAAAAAATTCGCTTTCAACGAAATCACCCGAGAACACTAAAAGTTCACTTCCAACAAAATTACCACAGAACAGAAAAAATTTGCTTCCATCGAAATCACCCCAGAACACAAAAAATTCGCTTCCAAAGCAATCACGCTAGAACCCAAAAAAAAAGCTATAAACGAAATCACCTGAAAACACAAAAAATTCGCTTCCAACAAAATCACCACAGAGCACAAAATATTCGCTTCCAATGAAATGACTCCAAAGCACAGAAAACATGCTTCCAATGAAAGGAACCCAGAACACAAAAAATTCGCTTCGAACGAAGTTACCCCAGAACCAAAAATTCGTTTCCAACAAAATCACCCCAGAACACAAAAAATTCGCTTCCAACAAAATGACTCCAGAGCACAGAAAACACGCTTCCAACGCAATGACCCCCTACTTCAAAAATTTGCTTCCATGGAAATACCGGAAAACACAAAAAATTCTCTTCTAACGATATTACCCCAGAAGACAAAAAATTCTTTTCCAACGAAATCTCCTGAGAACACAAATATTCGCTTCCAACGAAATCACCCTAAAACAGAAAAATACCCTTTCAACGAAATCACCCGAGAACACAAAAAATTCGCTTCCAACGAAATCACCGCAGAACACAAAAAATTCCCTTGCAATGAAATCTCCTGAGAACACAAATATTCGCTTTTAAAGATATCATCCTAGACACAAAAATTCGCTTCCTACAAAATTACCCTAGAACACAAAAATTCCCTTTCAACGAAATCACCCAAGAACACTAAAAATTCGCTTTCAACGAAATCACCCCAGTGCACAAAAAATTCGCTTCCAACAAAATGACTCCAGAGCACAGAAAGCACGCTTCCAATGAAATGACCCCAGATCACAATAAATTTGCTTCCAATTAAATCTCCTGATAACACAAATATTCGCTTCCAAAGAAATCATCCCAGAGAACAAAAAAATTAGCTTCCCACAACATCACCCTAGAACACAAAAAAATCCCGTTCAACGAAATCACCCGAGAACAGAAAAAATTCACGTCCAATGAAATTACCACAGAACAGAAAAAATTTGCTTCCATCGAAATCACCCCAAAACACAAAAAATTCGCTTCCAACGCAATCACGCTAGAACACAAAAAATTAATTTTAAACGAAATCACCTGAAAACACAAAAAATTAGCTTCCAATGGAATCACCACAGAGCTCAAAATACTTGCTTCCAATGAAATGACTCCATAGCACAGAAAACACGCTTCCAATGAAAGGACCCCAGAACACAAAAAATTCGCTTCCAACGAAATCACGCTAGAACATAAAAAGTTCGCTTTCCAAGATTTCACCCGAGAACACAAAAAATACGCTTCCCAAGAAATTACCCCAGAACACAAAAAATTCGCTTGCAAAGAAATCTTCTGAGAACACATATATTCGCTTCCAACCAAATCACCCCAGAACACAAAAAATTCGCTTCCAAATAAATGACTCCAGAGCACAGAAAACAAGCTTCCAACGAAATGACCCTCTACTTCAAAAATTTGCTTCCATTGAAAAGACCGGAAAACACAAAAAATTCTCTTCCAACGATATTACGCCAGAAGACAAATAATTCTTTTCCAACGTAATCTTCTAAGAACACAAACATTTGATTCCAAAGATATCATCCCAGAGCACAGAAAACAGGCTTCCAAGGAAATGACCCCCTACTTCAAAAATTTGTTTCCATCGAGATCACCTGAGAACACAAAAAATTCTCTCTCAAAGAAATTACCCCTGAACACAAAAAATTCACTTGCAACGAAATCTCCTGAGAACACAAATATTGGCTTCCAACGAAATCACCCCAGAGCACAAAAAATTGGCTTCCAAAGAAATGACTCCGGAGCATAGAAAAAACGCTTCCAAAGAAATGACCCCCTACTTCAAAAATTTGCTACCATCGAAAAGACCGGAGAACACAAAAAATCCTCTTCCAACAATATTACCCCATGAGACAAAAAATCCTTTTCCTACGAATTCTCCTGAGAAAACAAATATTCGTCTCAAAATTATCATCCCAGAGCAAAAAATTTGCTTCCAACGAAATCACCCTGGAATACAAAAATTCCCTTTCAATGAAATCGCCCGAGGACACAAAAAATTCGCTTCCAATGAAATTACCACAGAACACAAAAAATTCGCTTCCAACGACATCACCCTAGAATATAAAACACTCGCTTCCTTCGAAATTACCACAGAAGACAAAAAATTCGCTTCCAACCAAATCACCCAAGAGCACAAAAAATTTGCTTCCAACGAAATTACCCCAGAATACAAAAAATTCGCTTGCAACGAAATCTTCCGAAAACACATATATTCGCTTCCAACGAAATCAACCCAGAACACAAAAAATTCGCTTCCAACGAAGTGACTCCAGAACACAGAAAACACGCTTACAAAGAAATGACCCGATATTTCAAAAATTTGCTTCCATAGTAATCACCCGAGAACACAAAAAATTCCCTTCCAACGAAATGACTCCAGAGCACAGAAAACACGCTTCCAATGAAATGACCCCATACTTCAAAAATTTGCTTCCATCGAAATCACCCAAGAACACAAAAATTTCGCTTCCAACGAAATTACCGAAGAACACAAACAAGTCACTTCCAACGAAATCTCCTGTTAACACAAATATTCGCTTCCAAAGAAATCATCCAATGGCACAAAAAAATTCGCTTCCAACAAAATCACCCTAGAACACAAAAAATTCCCTTTCAGTGAAATCACCCGAGAACACAAAAAATTCACGTCCAACGAAATTACCACAGACCAGAAAAAATTTGCTTCCATCGAAATCACCCCAGAACACAAAAAATTGGCTTTAAACGAAATCACCTGAGAACACAAAAAATTCGCTTCAAACAGAATCACCACAGAGCACAAAATATTCGCTTCCAATGAAATGACCCCAGAACACAAAAAATTCCCTTCCAAGAAAATCACCCTAGAACATAAAACACTCGCTTCCTTCGAAATCTCCACAGAAGACAAAAAATGTGCTTCCAACCAAATCACCCAAGAGCACAAAAAATTCGCTTCCAACAAAATCACCCTAGAACACAAAAAATTCCCTTTCAACGAAATCACCCGAGAACACAAAAAATTCATGTCCAACGAAATTAACCCAGAACACAAAAAATTCGCTTGCAACAAAATCTTCTGAGAACACTTATATTCACTTCCAACCAAATCACCACAGAACACAACAAATTCGCTTCCAAAGAAATGACTCCAGAGAACAGAAAACACGCTTCCAACGAAATGACCCCATACTTCAAAAATTTGCTTCCATCGAAAACACCAGAGAACACAAAAAAATCTAATCCAACAATATTACCCCAGAAGACAAAAAATTCTTCTCCAACGAAATCTCCTGAGATCACAAATATTCGCTTCCAAAGATATCATCCCAGAGCACAAAAAATTCGCTTCCAACGAAATCACCCTAGAACACAAAAAATTCGCTTTCAACGAAATCTCCTGAGAACACATATATTTGCTTCCAACGAAATCACCCCAGAGCACAAAAAATTCGCTTCCAACAAAATGACTCTACAGCACAGAAAACACGCTTCCAACGAAATGACCCCCTTCTTCAAAAATTTGCTTCCATCGAAAAAACCGGAGAACACAAAAAAATCTTCCAACAATATTACCCCAGAAGACAAAAAATTCTTTTCCAATGAAATCTCCTGAGAACACAAATATTCACTTCCAAATATATCATCACAGAGTAGAAAAAAATCGCTTCCAACGAAATCACCGTAGAACACAAAAATTCCCTTTCAACGAAATCCCCCGAGAACACAGAAAGCATGCTTCCAATGAAATGACCCCTGAACACAAAAAATTCACCTCCAACGAAATCACCTTAAAATATAAAAAATTCGCTTCCATCGAAATCACCACAGAAGACAAAAAATTCGCTTTCAACCAAATCACCCCAGAGCACAAAAAAATTCGCTTCGAACGAAATCACCCCAGAGCACAAAACATTCGCTTAAAACGAAATGACTCCAGAGCACATAAAACACGCTTTCAACGAAATGACCCCATATTTCAAAAATTTGCTTCCATTGAAATCACCCAAGAACACAAAAAATTTGCGTCCAAAGAAATTACCCCAGAACACAAAAAAATCACTTCCAACGAAATCTCCTGATAACACAAATATTCGCTTCCAAAGAAATCATCCCAGAGCACAAAAAAATTCGCTTCCAACAAAATCACCCTAGAACACAAAAAATTCGCTTTCAACGAAATCACCAGAGAACACTAAAAGTTCACTTCCAACAAAATTACCACAGAACAGAAAAAATTTGCTTCCATCGAAATCACCCCCGAACACAAAAAATTCGCTTCCAAAGCAATCACGCTAGAACACAAAAAATGAGCTATAAACGAAATCACCTAAGAACACAAAAAATTCGCTTCCAACAAAATCACCACAGAGCACAAAATATTCGCTTCCAATGAAATGACTCCAAAGCACAGAAAACATGCTTCCAATGAAAGGAACCCAGAACACAAAAAATTCGCTTCGAACGAAGTTACCCCAGAACACAAAAATTCGTTTCCAACAAAATCACCCCAGAACACAAAAAATTCGCTTCCAACGAAATGACTCCAGAGCACAGAAAAAATGCTTCCAACGCAATGACCCCCTACTTCAAAAATTTGCTTCCACGGAAATACCGGAAAACACAAAAAATTCTCTTCTAACGATATTACCCCAGAAGACAAAAAATTCTTTTCCAACGAAATCTCCTGAGAACACAAATATTCACTTCCAACGAAATCACCCTAAAACAGAAAAATACCCTTTCAACGAAATCACCCGAGAACACAAAAAATTCGCTTCCAACGAAATCACCGCAGAACACAAAAAATTCCCTCATAACGAAATCTCCTGAGAACTCAAATATTCGCTTCCAACGAAATCACCCCAGAGCACAAAAAAATTTGCTTCCAATGAAATGACTCCAGAGCACACAAAACACGCTTCCAATGAAATGACCCCAGAACACAAAAAATTCCCTTCCAACGAAATCACCCTAGAATATAAAACACTCGCTGCCTTCGAAATCACCTTGAAGACAAAAAATTCGCTTCCAACCAAATCACCGAAGAGTACAAAAAATTCCCTTCCAACGAAATCACCCTAGAACATAAAAAAATCGATTTCAACGAAATCACCCGAGAACACAAAAAATTTGCTTCCAACGAAATTACCCCAGAATACAAAAAATTTGCATGCAACGAAATCTTCCGAAAAACACATATATTCGCTTCCAACGAAATCAACTCAGAACACAAAAAATTCGCTTCCAACGAAGTGACTCCAGAGCACAGAAAACACGCTTCCAAAGAAATGACCCGATATTTCAAAAATTTGCAACCATCGAAATCACCCGAGAACACAAAAAATTCGCTTCCAATGAAATGACTCCAGAGCACAGAAAACATGCTTCCAACGAAATGACCCGATATTTCAAAAATTTGCTTCCATCGAAATCACCCAAGAACACAAAAAATTCGCTTCCAACGAAATTACCCCAGAACACAAAAAATTCACTTCCAACGAAATCTCCTGATAACACAAATATTCGCTTCCAAAGAAATCATCCCAGGGCACAAAAAAATTCGCTTCCAACAAAATCACCCAAGAACACAAAAAATTCCCTTTCAACGAAATCACCCGAAAACACAAAAAATTCACATCCAACGAAATTACTACAAAACAGAAAAAATTTGCTTCTATTGAAATCACCCCAGAACACAAAAAATTCGCTTCCAATGCAATCACCACAGAGCACAAAATATTCGCTTCCAATGAAATAACTCCAAAGCACAGAAAACAAGCTTCCAACAAAATGACCCGATATTTCAAAAATTTGCTTCCATCGAAATCACCCAAAAACACAAAAAATTCGCTTGCAAAGAAATTACCCCAGAACACAAAAAATTCACTTCGAACGAAATCTCCTGAGAACACAAATATTCGCTTCCAACGAAATCACCCCAGAACACAAAATATTCGCTTCCAACAAAATGACTCCAGAGCACAGAAAACACGCTTCCAACGAAATGACCCCCTACATCAAAAATTTGCTTCCATCGAAAAAAGTGGAGAACACAAAAAAATCTCTTACAACGATATTACCCCAGAAGACAAAAAATTCTTTTCCATCAAAATCTCCTGAGAACACAAATATTCGCTTCCAAAGATATCATCACAGAGTAGAAAAAAATCGCTTCCAAAGAAATCACCCTAGAACACAAATATTCCCTTTCAACGAAATCCCCCGAGAACACAAAAAATTTGCTTCCAAAGATATGATTCCAGAGCACAGAAAGCATGCTTCCAATGAAATGACCCCTGAACACAAAAAATTCGCCTCCAACGAAATCACCCTAAAACATAAAAAATTCGCTTCCATCGAAATCACCACAGAAGACAAAAAATTCGCTTCCAAACAAATCACCCCAGAGCACAAAAAATTCGCTTCGAACGAGATCACCCCAGAGGACAAAAAATTCGCTTCCAACGAAATGACTCCAGAGCACAGAAAACACGTTTCCAACGAAATGACCCCATATTTCAAAAATTTGCTTCCATTGAAATCACCCAAGAACACAAAAAATTCGCGTCCAAAGAAATTAACCCGGAACACAAAAAATTCGCTTCCAACGAAATCTCCTGATAACACAAATATTCGCTTCCAAAGAAATCATCCCAGAGAACAAAAAAAATCGCTTCCAACAAAATCACCCTAGAACACAAAAAATCCCGTTCAACGAAATCACCCGAGAACAGAAAAAATTCACGTCCAACGAAATTACCACAGAACAGAAAAAATTTGCTTCCATCGAAATCACCCCAAAACACAAAAAATTCGCATCCAACGCAATCACGCTAGAACACAAAAAATTAATTTTAAACGAAATCACCTGAGAACACAAAAAATTCGCTTCCAAAGGAATCACCACAGAGCTCAAAATATTCGCTTCCAATGAAATGACTCCATAGCACAGAAAACACGCTTCCAATGAAAGGACCCCAGAACACAAAAAATTCGCTTCCAACGAAATCACCCTCGAACATAAAAAATTTGCTTTCCAAGAAATCACCGAGAACACAAAGATATCATCCCAGAAACAAAAATTCGCTTCCAACAAAATTACCCTAGAACACAAAAATTCCCTTTCAACGAAATCACCCGAGAACACAAAAAATTCGCTTTCAACGAAATCAACCCAGAGCACAAAAAATTCGCTTCCAACGAAATGACTCCAGTGCACAGAAAACACGCTTCCAATGAAATGACCCCAGAACACAAAAAATTCGCCTCCAACGAAATCACCCCAGAGCACAAAAAATTCACTTCCAACGAAATGACTCCAGAGCACAAAATCACGCTTCCAAATAAATGACTGCCTACTTCAAAAATTTGCTTCCATCCAAAAACCCGGGAGAACACCAAAAATTCGCTTCCAACGATGTTACCCCAGAAGACAAAAAATTCTTTTCCAGCGAAATCTCCTGAGAACACAAATATTCTCTTCCAAATATATCATCACAGAGTAGAAAAAATTCGCTTCCAATGAAATCACCCTAAAACACAAAAATTCCCTTTCAAAGAAAACACACGAAAACACAAAAAATTCGCTTCCAACGAAATTAGCACAGAACAGAAAAAAATTGCTTCCATCGAAATCACCCGAGAACACAAAAAATTCGCTTCCAACGAAATCAAACCAGAACACAAAAAATTCGCTTGCAACGAAATCTCCTGAGAACACAAAAATTCACTTCCAAAGAAATCACCACAGAGCACAAAAAATTCGCTTCCAACGAAATGACTCCAGAGCACAGAAAGCACGCCTCCAATGAAATGACCCCAGAACACAAAAATTCGCCTCCAACGAAATCACCACAGAGCACAAAAAATTCACTTCCAACGAAAAGACTCCAGAGCACAGAAAACACGCTTCCAACGAAATGACTGCCTACTTCAAAAATGTGCTTCCATTCAAAAAACCGGAGAACACAAAAAATTCGATTCCAACGATGTTACCCCAGAAGACAAAAAATTCTTTTCCAGGAAAATCTCCTGAGAACACAAATATTCGCTTCCAAAGATATCATCACAGAGTAGAAAAAATTCGCTTCCAACGAAATAACCCTAGAACACAAAAATCCCCTTTCAAAGAAATCACACGAAATCACAAAAAATTCGCTTCCAATGAAATTAGCACAGAACAGAAAAAATTTGCTTCCATCGAAATCACCCGAGAACACAAAAAATTCGCTTCCAACGAAATCAACCCAGAACACAAAAAATTCGCTTGCAACGAAATCTCCTGAGAACACAAAAATTCACTTTCAACGAAATCACCCCAGAGCACAAAAAATTCGCTTCCAACGATATTACCCCAGAAGACAAAAAATTCTTTTCCAGCGAAACCTCCTGAGAACACAAATATTCGCTTCCAAAGATATCATCCCAAAGCACAAAAAATTCGCTTCCAAAGAAATCACCCTAGAACATAAAATTCCCTTTCAACGAAATCACCCGAAAACACAAAAAATTGGCTTCCAACGAAATCACGCTAGAACACAAAAAAAAATTCACTTCAAACAAAATTACCCCAGAAGACAAAAATTTCTTTTCCAACGAAATCTCCTGAGAACACAAATATTCGCTTCCAACGAAATCTCCCCAGAGCACAAAAAACTCTTATCCAACAAAATGACTCCAGGGCACAGAAAACAGGCTTCCAATGAAATGACCCCTTACTTCAAAAATTTGTTTTCATCGAAATCACCTGAGAACACTAAAAATTCCCTTCCAAACAAATTACCCCTGAAGAGAAAAAATTTGCTTGCAAAGAAATCTCCTGAGAATGCCAATATTGGCTTCCAACGAAATCACACTGGAGCACAAAAAATTCGCTTCCAAAGAAATGACTCCAAAGCACAGAAATCACGCTTCCAACGAAATGAACCCATACTTCAAAAATTTGCTACCATCGAAATCACCCCAGAACACAAAAAATTCGCTTCCAACGGAATCACCCCAGAGCACAAAAAATTCGCTTCCAACGAAATGACTCCAGAGCACAGAAAAAACTCTTCAAACGAAATGACCCCATACTTCATAAATTTGCTTGCATCGAAGAAACCGGAGAACACAAAAAATTCTCTTCCAACCATATTACCCCAGAAGACAAAAAATTCTTTTCCAATGAAATCTCCTGAGAACACAAATATTCGCTTCCAAAGATATCATCCCAGAGCACAAAAAAATTCGCTTCCAAAAAAATCACCCTAGAACACAAAAATTCCCTTTCAACGAAATCACCCGAGAACACAAAAAATTTGCTTCCAACGAAATGACTCCAGAGCACAGAAAACAGGCTTCCAATGAAATGACCCCAGAACACAAAAAATTCCCTTCCAACGAAATCACCCTAGAACATAAAAAAATCGCTTCCATCGAAATCACCTCAGAAGACAAAAAAAATCGCTTCCAACCAAATCACCGGAGAGAACAAAAAATTCACTTCCAACGAAATCAACCTAGAACACAAAAATTCCCTTTCAACGAAATTACACCAGAACACAAAAAATTCGATTCCAATGAAATGACTCCAGAGCACAGAAAACACGCTTCCAACGAAATGATCCGATACTTCAAAAATTTGCTTCCATCCAAATCACCTGAGAACACAAAAAATTCGCTTCCAACGAAATTACCCCAGAAGACAAAAAATTCTTTTCCAACAAAATCTCCTGAGAACACAAATATTCGCTTCTAAAGATATCATCCCAGAGTACAAAAAATTCGCTTCTAACGAAATTACCACAGAACAGAAAAAATTTGCTTCCATCGAAATCACCCGAGAACACAAAAAATTCGCTTCCAACAAAATCACGCTAGAACACAAAAAATTAGCTTTCAACGAAATCACCTAAGAATACAAAAAATTCGCTTCCAACGAAATCACTCCAAAGCACAAAAAATTCCGTTCCAACGAAATGACTCCAAGGTACAGAAAACACGATTCGAACGAAATGACACCCTACTTCAAAAATTTGCTTCCATCGAAAAAACTGGAGAACACAAAAAATTCGCTTCCAACGAAATTACATCAGAACACAAAAAATTCTCTTCCAACGAAATGACTCCAGAGCACAGAATACACGCCTCCAACGAAATGATCCCATACTTCAAAAATTTACTTCTATCCAAATCACACGAAAACACAAAAAATTCACTTCAAACGAAAATTCACTTCAAACACATATATTCGCTTCCAACGAAATTACCCCAGAGCACAAAAAAATTCGCTTCCAACGAAATGACCCCCTACTTCAAAAATTAGCTTCCATCGAAAAAAACGGAGAACACAAAAAATTCTCTTCCAAAAATATTACCCTAGAAGACAAAAAATTTTTTCCAACAAAATCTCCTGAGAACACATATATTCGCTTCCAAAGATATCATCCCAGAGCACAAAAAATTCGATTACAACGAAATCACCCTAGAACAAAAAAATTCCCTTTCAAAAAAATCAGCTGAGAACACAAAAAATTCGCTTCCAACAAAATCACCACAGAGCACACAAAATTCGCTTCCAACGAAATGACTCCAGAGCACAGAAAACACGCTTCCAACGAAGTGACCCCCTACTTCAAAAATTTGTTTCCATCGAAAAAACCGGAGAACACAAAAAATTCTCTTCCAACGAAATAACCCCAGAAGACAAAAAATTCTTTTGCAACGAAATCTCCTGAGAACACAAATATTCGCTTCCAAAGATAGCATCCCACAGCACAAAAACTTCGCTTCCAAAGAAATCACCCTAGAACACAAAAATTCCCTTTAAATGAAATCACAAGAGAACACAAAAAATTCGCTTCCAACGAAATCACCCCAGAACAAAAAATTTTCTTGCAACGAAATCTCCTGAGAACACAAATATTCGCTTCCAAAGATATCATCCCAGAGCAGAAAAAATTCGCTTCCAACAAAATCACCTCAGAAAACAAAAATTCCCTTTAAAGAAATCACCCGAGAACAAAAAAAATTCGCTTCCAACGAAATGACTCCAGAACACAGAAAACACGCTTCCATCGAAATGACCCCATACTTCAAAAATTTGCTTCTATCGTAAAACCTGAGAACACAAAAAATTCTTTTCCACCGAAATCTCCTGAGAACACAAATATTCGCTTCCAAAGATATCATCCCAGAACACAAAAAAATTCGCTTCCAACGAAATCACCCTAGTACGCAAAAATTCCCTTTCAAGGAAATCACCCGAGAACACAAATAATTCGCTTCCAACGAAATCTCCTGAGAACACAAATATTCGCTTCCAACGAAATCACCCCAGAGCACAAAAAAATTCGCTTCCAACGAAATGACCCCCTACTTCAAAAGTTTGCTTCCATTGAAAAAAAACGGAGAACACAAAAAATTCTCTTCCAACAATATTACCCTAGAAGACAAAAAATTATTTCCAACCTAAATCTCCTGAGAACACATATATTCGCTTCCAAAGATATCATCCCAGAGCACAAAAAATTCGTTTCCAAAGAAATCGCCCAAGAACAAAAAAATTCCCTTTCAAAAAAATCACCTGAGAACACTAAAAATTCGTTTCCAACGAAATCACCCCAGAGCACACAAAATTCGCTTCCAACGAAATGACTCCGGAGCACAGAAAACACGCCTCCAACGAAGTGACCCCCTACTTCAAAAATTTGTTTCCATCGAAAAAACTGGAGAACACAAAAAATTCTCTTCCAATGATATTACCCCAGAAGACAAAAAAATCTTTTGCAACGAAATCTCCTGAGAACACAAATATTCGCTTCCAAAGATATCATCCGAGAGCACAAAAAATTCGCTTCCAACGAAATCTCCCGAGAACACAAAAAATTCACGTCCAACGAAATTAACATAAAATAGAAAAATTTCCTTCCTTTGAAATAACCCCAGAACACAAAAAATTCGCTTCCAACGAAATCATGCTAGAACACAAAAAATTAGTTTTCAACGAATTCACCCCAGAACACAAAAATTCGCTTCCAACGAAATCATCCCAGAACACAAAAAATTCACTTGCAACGAAATCTCCTGAGAACACAAATATTCGCTTCCAACGAAATCACCACAGAGCACAAAAAAATTGCCTCCAAAGAAATGACTCCAGAGCACAGAAAACACGCTTCCAACGAAATGACCCCCTACTTCAAAAATTTGCTTCCATCGAAAAGTCCGGAGAACACAAAAAATTCTCTTCCAACAATATTACCCCAGAACACAAAAAATTCGCTTTCCAACAAAATCTCCTGAGAACACAAATGTTTGCTTCCAAAAAATCATCCCAGAGCACAAAAAAAATTTGCTTCCAATGAAATCACCCTAGAACACAAAAAATTCCCTTTCAACGAAATCTCCCGAGAACAAAAAAAATTCACGTCCAACGAAATTACCATACAACAGAAAAAATTTCCTTCCATCGAAATCACCCCAGAACACAAAAAATTCGCTTCCAAGGAAATCATGCTAGAACACAAAAAATCAGTTTTCAACGAAATCACCCAAGAACACAAAAAATTCGCTTCCAACGAAATTACCCCAGAAGACAAAAAATTTGCTTCCAACGAAATCACCTCAGAACACAAAAAATTCACCTCCAACGAAATAACTCCAGAGCACAGAAAACATGCTTCCAACGAAATGATCCCATACTTCAAAAATATGCTTCCATCGAAATCACCCAAGAACACAGAAAATTCCCTTTCAACGAAATTACCCCAGAACACAAAAAATCGCTTGCAACGAAATCTCCTGAGAACACAAATATTCGCTTCCAAAGATATCATCGCAGAACACAAAAAATTCGCTTCCAACGAAATCACCCTAGTACGCAAAAATTCCCTTTCAATGAAATCACCCGAGAACACAAAAAATTCGCTTCCAACGAAATTACCACACAACAGAAAAAATTTCCTTCCATCGAATCACCCCAGAACACAAAAACTTCGCTTCCAAGGAAATCATGCTAGAACACAAAAAATCAGTTTTCAACGAAATCACCCAAGAAAACAAAAAATTCGCTTCCAACGAAATTAACCCAGAAGACAAAAAATTCGCTTCCAACGAAATCACCTCAGAACACAAAAAATTCACTTCCAACGAAATGACTCCAGAGCACAGAAAACATGCTTCCAACAAAATGAAACCCTACTGCAAAAATTTGCTTCCATCAAAATCACCCGAGAACACAAATAATTCGCTTCCAACGAAATGAACCCAGAACACAAAAAAATCGCTTGCAACGAAATCTCCTGAGAACACAAATATTCGCTTCCAACGAAATCACCCCAGAGCACAAAAAAATTTGCTTCCAACGAAATGAACCCCTTCTTCAAAAATTTCCTTCCATCGAAAAAAAAGGAGAACACAAAAAATTCTCTTCCAACGATATCACCCCATAAGACAAAAAAATTTTTCCAACGAAATCTCCTGAAAACAAATATATTCGCTTCCAAAGATATCATCCCAGAGCACAAATAATTTAATTCCCACGAAATCACCCTAGAACAAAAAAAATTCCCTTTCAAAAAAATCACCTGAGAATACAAAAAATTCGCTTCCAACGAAATGACTCCAGAGCACAGAAAACATGCCTCCAACGAAATGATCCCATACTTCAAAAATTTGCTTCCATAGAAATCACCCGAGAACCCAAAAAATTCACTTCCAAAGAAATTACCCCCAAAGACAAAAATTTCTTTTCCAACGAAATCTACTGAGAACACAAATATTCGCTTCCAAAGATATCATCCCAAAGCACAAAAAATTCGCTTCCAACAAAATCACGTTAGAACACAAAAATTCCCTTTCAACGAAATAACCCGAGAACACAAAAAATTCGCTTCCAACGAAATCACCCCAGAACACAAAAATTCGCTTCCAACGAAATCTCCTGAGAACACAAATATTCGCTTCCAACGAAATCACCCCAGAGTACAAAAAATTGGCTTCCAACGAAATGACTCCAGAGCACAGAAAACACGCTTCCAACGAAATCACCCAAGAACAGAAAAAATTCGCTTCCAACGAAATCACCCCAGAACACAAAAAATTCGCTTCCAACGAAATGACTCCAGAGCACAGGAAACAACCTTCCAACGAAATGAACCCCTACTTCAAAAAATTGCTTCCATCGAAAAAACCGGAGAACACAAAAAATTCTCTTCCAACGACATTACCCCTGAAGACAAAAAATTCTTTTCCAACGAAAACTCCTGAGAACACAAATATTCGCTTCCAAAGATATCATCCCAGAGCACAAAAAATTCGTTTCCAACGAAATCGCCCAAGAACGCAAAAATTCCCTTTCAAAGAAATCACGCGAGAACACAAAAAATTCGCTTCGAAGGAAATTACTCCAGAACACAAAAAATTCGCTTGAAAAGAAATCTTCTGAGATCTCAAATATTCGCTTCCAACGAAATCACCCCAGAGCACCAAAAATTTGATTCCAACGAAATGACTCCAGAGCACAGAAAACATGCTTCCAAAGAAATGACCCACTACTTCAAAAATTTGCTTCCATGGAAAAAACCGGAGAACACAAAAAAATTCTATTCCAACGACATTACCCCAGAAGACAAAAAATTCTTTTACAACGAAATCTCCTGAGAACACAAATATTCGCTTCCAAAGATATTATCCCAGAGCACAAAAAATTCGCTTCCAACGAAATCACCCCAGAGCACATAAAATTCGCTTCCAACGAAATGACTCCAGAGCACAGAAAACATGCTTCTAATGAAATGACCCCCTACTTAAAAATTTGCTACATCAAAAAAACCGGAGAAAACAAAAAATTCTCTTCCAACGATACTACCCCAGAAGACAAAAAATATTTTTCCAACGAAATCTCCTGAGAACACAAATATTCGCTTCCAACGAAATCACCACAGAGTACAAAAAATTTGCTTCCAACTAAATGACTCCAGATCACAGAAAACACGGTTCCAACGAAATGACCCACTACTTCAAAATATTGCTTCCATCGAAAAAAGTGGAGAACACAAAAAATTCTCTTCCAACGACATTATCCCAGAAGACCAAAAATACTTTTCCAACGAAATCTCCTGAGAACACAAAAAATTCACTTGCAACGAAATCTCCTGAGAACACAAATATTCGCTTCCAACGAAATCACCCCAGAACAGAAAAAAATTTGCTTCGAACAAAATTACTCCAGAGCACAGAAAAAAAGCTTCCAACGAAATGACCCACTACTTCAAAAAATTGCTTCCATTGATAAAACCAGAGAACACAAAAAATTCTCTACCAACGACATTACCCGGGAAGACAAAAAATTCTTTTCCAACGAAATCTCCTGAGAACACAAATATTCGCTTCCAAAGATATCATCCCAGAGCACAAAAAATTCGCTTCCAAGGAAATCACCCTAGAACGCAAAAATTCGCTTTCAACCAAATCACCCGAGAACACAAAAAATTTGATTCCAACAAAATCATACCAGAGTACAAAAAATTTGCTTCCAATGAAATGACTCCAGAACACAGAAAACACGCTTCCAACGAAATGACACCCTACTTCAAAAATTTGCTTCCATTGAAAAAACCGGAGAAGACCAAAAATTCTCTTCCAACGATATTACCCCAGAAGACAAAAAATTATTTTCCAACAAAATCTCCTGAGAACACAAATATTCGCTTCCAAAGATATCATTCTAGAGCACAAAAAATTCGCTTCCAAGGAAATCACCCTAGAACGCAAAAATTCCCTTTCATCGAAATCACCCGAGAACTCAAAAAATTCGCTTCCAACAAAATCACACCAGAGTGCAAAAAATTTGCTTCCAATGAAATGACTCCAGACCACAGAAAACATGCTTCCAACGAAATGACACCCTACGTCATAAATTTGCTTCCATCGAAAAAACCGGAGAAGACAAAAAATTCTCTTCCAAAGATATTACCCCAGAAGACAAAAAATTCTTTTCCAACGAAATCTCCTGAAAACATAAATATTCGCTTCCAAAGATATCATCCCAGAGCACAAAAAATTTGCTTACAGCGAAATTACCCTAGAACACAAAAATTCCCTTTCAAAGAACCCCCCCGAGAACCCAAAAAATTCGCTTCCAAAGAAATTACTCCAGAACAAAAAAAAATTCGCTTGTAACGAAATTTCCAGAGAACACAAATATTCGCTTCCAAAGAAATCACGCCAGAGCACAAAAAGTTCGGTTTAAACAAAATGACTCCAGAGCACAGAAAACACACTTCCAACGAAATGACCCCCTACTTAAAAAATTTGCTTTCATCGGAAACACTGGAGAACACAAAAAATTCGCTTCCAACGATATTACCCCAGAACACAAAAAATTCGCTTGCAACAAAATCTCCTGAGAACACAAATATTCGCTTCCAAAGATATCATTCCAGAGCACAAAAAATCATTTCAATGAAATCTCCCTAGAACGCAAAAATTCCCTTTCAACGAAAACACCCGAAAACCCAAAAAATTCGCTTCCAACGAAATCACCCCAGAGCACAAAAAATTCGCTTCTAACGAAATCACCCTAGAACACAAAAATTCCCTTTCAACCAAATCACCAGAGAACACAAAAAATTTGCTTCCAAAGAAATGATTCCAGAGCACAGAAAACATACTTCCAACGAAATGACACCCTACTTCAAAAATTTGCTTCCATCGAAAAAACCGGAGAACACAAAAATTCTCTTCCAACGACATTACCCCAGTACACAAAAAATTCACTTGCAACGAAATCTCCTGAGAACACAAATATTCGCTTCCAAAGATATCCTGTCAGAGCACAAAAAATTCGCTTCCAACGAAATCACCCTAGAACGCAAAAATTCCCTTTCAAGGAAATCACAAGAGAATACAAAAAATTCGCTTCGAACGAATTTACCCCAGAACACAAAAAATTTGCATGCAACGAAATCTCCTGAGAACACAAATATTTCCTTCCAAAGGTATGAAACCAGAGCACAAATAATTCGCTTCTAAAGAAATCACCTAGAACACAAAAATTCCCTTTCATCGATATCACCCGAGAACACAAAAAATTCGCTTCCAACAAAATCACCCCAGAGCACAAAAAATTCGCTTCCAACGAAATGACTCCAGAGGACAAAAAACTTGCTTCCAACGAAATGACACCCTACTTCAAAATTTGCTTCCATTGAAAAAACCTGGAGAACACAAAAATTTCGCTTCCCACGATATTACCCCAGAAGACAAAAAACTTCCTTTCCAACGAAATCTCCGGAGAACACAAATATTCGCTTCCAACGAAATCACCCCAGAGCACAAAATATTTGCTTCCAACGAAAAGACTCCAGAGCACAGAAAACACGCTTCCAACGAAATGACCCCCTACTTCAAAAATTTGCTTCCATCGAAAAAAGCGGAGAACACAAAAAATTCTCTTCCAATGATATTACCCCAGAAGACAAAAAATTCTTTTCCAACGAAATCTCCTGCGAACACAAATATTCGCTTCCAAGGATATCATCCCAGAGCACAAAAAATTAGCTTACAACGAAATCACCCTAGAACGCAAAAATTCCCTTTCAAGGAAATCACCCGAGAACACAAAAAAATTCGCTTCCAACGAAATTACAGCAGAACACAAAAAATTCGCTTGGAACGAAATCTCCTGAGAACACAAATATCCGCTTCCAAAGATATCATCCCAGAGCACAAAAAATTCTCTTTCAACGAAATCACCCTAGAACACAAAAATTCCCTTTCAACGAAATCACCCGAGAAAAGAAAAAATTCGCTTCCAACGAAATTACTCCAGAACACAAAAAATTCGCTTGCAACGAAATCTCCTTAGAACACAAATATTTGCTTCGATCGAAATCACCCCAGAGCACAAAAAATTCGTTTCCACTGAAATGACTCCAGAGCACAGAAAACACACTTCCAACGAAATGAGCCCCTATTTCAAAAATTTGCTTCGATCGAAAAAACCGGAGAACACAAAAAATTCTCTTCCAACCACATTACCCCAGAAGACAAAAAATTCTTTTCCAAAGAAATCTCATGAGAACACAAATATTCGCTTTCTACGAAATCACCCCAGAGAACAAAACATTCGCTTCCAACGAAAATCTCCAGAGCACAGAAAACATGCTTTCAATGAAATGACCCCCTACTTCAAAAATTTGCTTCCATCGAAAAAACCGGAGAACACAAAAAATTCTCTTACAACGATATTACCCCAGAAGACAAAAAATTCCTTTCCAACGAAATCTCCGGAGAACACAAAATTCGTTTCCAAAGATATCATCCCAGAGCACAAAAATTTCGCTTCCAACGAAATCACGCGAGAACAAAAAAATTCGGTTCCACCAAAGTTACCCCAGAACACAAAAAATTCGCTTGCAATGAAATCTCCTGAGAACACAAATATTCACTTCTTTCGAAATCACCCCAGAGCACAAAAAATTCGCTTCCAACGAAATCACCACAGAGTACAAAAAATTTGCTTCCAAAGAAATGACTCCAGAGTACAGAAAACATGCTTCCAACGAAATGACCCCCTACTTCAAAAATTAGCTTCATTCGAAAAAAACGGAGAACACAAAAAATTCTCTTCCAACGATATTACCCCAGAAAACAAAAAATTCTCTTCCAACGAAATCTCCTGAGAACACAAATATTCGCTTCCAAAGAAATCATCCCAGAGTAAAAAAAAAAATCATTTCAACGAAATCACCCTAGAACGCAAAAATTCCCTTTCAAGGAAATCACCTGAGAACACAAAAATTTCGCTTCAACGAAATGACTCCAGAGCATAGAATTCATGCGTCCAACGAAATGACACCCTACTTCAAAATTTGCTTCCATCCAAAAAACCGGAGAACACAAAAAATTCGCTTCAAACGACATTACCCCAGAAGACAAAAAATTCTTTTCCAACGAAATCTCCTGGGAACACAAATATTCTCTTCCAATCATTTCAACGAAATCACCCCAGAACACAAAAATCATTTCAACGAAATCACCCCAGAACACAAAAATTCCCTTTCAACAAAATCACCCGAGAACCCAAAAAATTCACTTCCAACGAAATCACCTCAGAGCACAAAAAATTTCCTTCCAACGATGTCTCCAGAGCACAGAAAACACGCTTCCAACGAACTGACCCCCTACTTCAAAAATTTGCTTCCATTGAAAAAACAGGAGAACACAAAAAATTCTCTTCCAACGATATTACTCCAGAAGACAAAAAATTCTTTTCCAACGAAATCTCCTGCGAACACAAATATTCGCTTCCAAAGATATCATCCCACAGCACAAAAAATTCGCTTACAACGAAATCACCCTAGAACGCAAAAATTCCCTTTCAAGGAATCACCCGAGAACACAAAAAATTCGCTTCCAACGAAATTACCCCAGAACACAAAAAATTCGCTTGCAACGAAATCTCCTGAGAACACAAATATTCGCTTCCAAATATATCCTCTCAGAGCACAAAAAATTCTCTTTGAACGAAATCACCCTAGAACACAAAAATTCCCTTTTAACGAAATCACCGGAGAAAAGAAAAAATTCGCTTCCAACGAAATCACCCCAGAACACAAAATTTCCCTTTCAACGAAATCACGCGAGAACACAAAAATTCGGTTCCACCGAAATTACCCCAGAACACAAAAAATTCGCTTGCAGTGAAATCACCCCAGAGTACAAAAAATTCGCTTCCAACGAAATGACTCCAGAGCACAGAAAACATGCTTCCAACGAAATGACCCCCTACTTCAAAAATCTGTTTCCTTCGAAAAAATCGGAGAACACAAAAAATTCTCTTCCAACGATATTACCCCAGAAGAAAAAAAATTCTTTTACAACGAAATCTCCTGAGAACACAAATATTCCCTTCCAACGATATCATCTCAGAGCACAAAAAATTCACTTCCAACGAAATTACCCCAGAACACAAAAATTCACTTGCAACGAAATCTCCTGAGAACACAAATATTCGCTTCCAACGAAATCACAACAGAGCACAAAAAATTCGCTTCCAACGAAATGACTCCAGAGCACAGAAAACATGCTTCCAACGAAATGACCCAATACTTCAAAAATTTATTTCCATCGAAACAACTGGAGAAAACAAAAAATTCTCTTCCAACGATATTACCCCAGAAGACAAAAAATTCTTTTTCAATGAAATATCCTGAGAACACAAATATTTGCTTCCAACGATATCATCTCAGAGCACAAAAAATTCGCTTCCAACGAAATGACTCCAGAGCACAGAAAAAATGCTTCCAACGCAATGACCCCCTACTTCAAAAATTTGCTTCCACGGAAATACCGGAAAACACAAAAAATTCTCTTCTAACGATATTACCCCAGAAGACAAAAAATTCTTTTCCAACGAAATCTCCTGAGAACACAAATATTCACTTCCAACGAAATCACCCTAAAACAGAAAAATACCCTTTCAACGAAATCACCCGAGAACACAAAAAATTCGCTTCCAACGAAATCACCGCAGAACACAAAAAATTCCCTCATAACGAAATCTCCTGAGAACTCAAATATTCGCTTCCAACGAAATCACCCCAGAGCACAAAAAAATTTGCTTCCAATGAAATGACTCCAGAGCACACAAAACACGCTTCCAATGAAATGACCCCAGAACACAAAAAATTCCCTTCCAACGAAATCACCCTAGAATATAAAACACTCGCTGCCTTCGAAATCACCTTGAAGACAAAAAATTCGCTTCCAACCAAATCACCGAAGAGTACAAAAAATTCCCTTCCAACGAAATCACCCTAGAACATAAAAAAATCGATTTCAACGAAATCACCCGAGAACACAAAAAATTTGCTTCCAACGAAATTACCCCAGAATACAAAAAATTTGCATGCAACGAAATCTTCCGAAAAACACATATATTCGCTTCCAACGAAATCAACTCAGAACACAAAAAATTCGCTTCCAACGAAGTGACTCCAGAGCACAGAAAACACGCTTCCAAAGAAATGACCCGATATTTCAAAAATTTGCAACCATCGAAATCACCCGAGAACACAAAAAATTCGCTTCCAATGAAATGACTCCAGAGCACAGAAAACATGCTTCCAACGAAATGACCCGATATTTCAAAAATTTGCTTCCATCGAAATCACCCAAGAACACAAAAAATTCGCTTCCAACGAAATTACCCCAGAACACAAAAAATTCACTTCCAACGAAATCTCCTGATAACACAAATATTCGCTTCCAAAGAAATCATCCCAGGGCACAAAAAAATTCGCTTCCAACAAAATCACCCAAGAACACAAAAAATTCCCTTTCAACGAAATCACCCGAAAACACAAAAAATTCACATCCAACGAAATTACTACAAAACAGAAAAAATTTGCTTCTATTGAAATCACCCCAGAACACAAAAAATTCGCTTCCAATGCAATCACCACAGAGCACAAAATATTCGCTTCCAATGAAATAACTCCAAAGCACAGAAAACAAGCTTCCAACAAAATGACCCGATATTTCAAAAATTTGCTTCCATCGAAATCACCCAAAAACACAAAAAATTCGCTTGCAAAGAAATTACCCCAGAACACAAAAAATTCACTTCGAACGAAATCTCCTGAGAACACAAATATTCGCTTCCAACGAAATCACCCCAGAACACAAAATATTCGCTTCCAACAAAATGACTCCAGAGCACAGAAAACACGCTTCCAACGAAATGACCCCCTACATCAAAAATTTGCTTCCATCGAAAAAAGTGGAGAACACAAAAAAATCTCTTACAACGATATTACCCCAGAAGACAAAAAATTCTTTTCCATCAAAATCTCCTGAGAACACAAATATTCGCTTCCAAAGATATCATCACAGAGTAGAAAAAAATCGCTTCCAAAGAAATCACCCTAGAACACAAATATTCCCTTTCAACGAAATCCCCCGAGAACACAAAAAATTTGCTTCCAAAGATATGATTCCAGAGCACAGAAAGCATGCTTCCAATGAAATGACCCCTGAACACAAAAAATTCGCCTCCAACGAAATCACCCTAAAACATAAAAAATTCGCTTCCATCGAAATCACCACAGAAGACAAAAAATTCGCTTCCAAACAAATCACCCCAGAGCACAAAAAATTCGCTTCGAACGAGATCACCCCAGAGGACAAAAAATTCGCTTCCAACGAAATGACTCCAGAGCACAGAAAACACGTTTCCAACGAAATGACCCCATATTTCAAAAATTTGCTTCCATTGAAATCACCCAAGAACACAAAAAATTCGCGTCCAAAGAAATTAACCCGGAACACAAAAAATTCGCTTCCAACGAAATCTCCTGATAACACAAATATTCGCTTCCAAAGAAATCATCCCAGAGAACAAAAAAAATCGCTTCCAACAAAATCACCCTAGAACACAAAAAATCCCGTTCAACGAAATCACCCGAGAACAGAAAAAATTCACGTCCAACGAAATTACCACAGAACAGAAAAAATTTGCTTCCATCGAAATCACCCCAAAACACAAAAAATTCGCATCCAACGCAATCACGCTAGAACACAAAAAATTAATTTTAAACGAAATCACCTGAGAACACAAAAAATTCGCTTCCAAAGGAATCACCACAGAGCTCAAAATATTCGCTTCCAATGAAATGACTCCATAGCACAGAAAACACGCTTCCAATGAAAGGACCCCAGAACACAAAAAATTCGCTTCCAACGAAATCACCCTCGAACATAAAAAATTTGCTTTCCAAGAAATCACCGAGAACACAAAGATATCATCCCAGAAACAAAAATTCGCTTCCAACAAAATTACCCTAGAACACAAAAATTCCCTTTCAACGAAATCACCCGAGAACACAAAAAATTCGCTTTCAACGAAATCAACCCAGAGCACAAAAAATTCGCTTCCAACGAAATGACTCCAGTGCACAGAAAACACGCTTCCAATGAAATGACCCCAGAACACAAAAAATTCGCCTCCAACGAAATCACCCCAGAGCACAAAAAATTCACTTCCAACGAAATGACTCCAGAGCACAAAATCACGCTTCCAAATAAATGACTGCCTACTTCAAAAATTTGCTTCCATCCAAAAACCCGGGAGAACACCAAAAATTCGCTTCCAACGATGTTACCCCAGAAGACAAAAAATTCTTTTCCAGCGAAATCTCCTGAGAACACAAATATTCTCTTCCAAATATATCATCACAGAGTAGAAAAAATTCGCTTCCAATGAAATCACCCTAAAACACAAAAATTCCCTTTCAAAGAAAACACACGAAAACACAAAAAATTCGCTTCCAACGAAATTAGCACAGAACAGAAAAAAATTGCTTCCATCGAAATCACCCGAGAACACAAAAAATTCGCTTCCAACGAAATCAAACCAGAACACAAAAAATTCGCTTGCAACGAAATCTCCTGAGAACACAAAAATTCACTTCCAAAGAAATCACCACAGAGCACAAAAAATTCGCTTCCAACGAAATGACTCCAGAGCACAGAAAGCACGCCTCCAATGAAATGACCCCAGAACACAAAAATTCGCCTCCAACGAAATCACCACAGAGCACAAAAAATTCACTTCCAACGAAAAGACTCCAGAGCACAGAAAACACGCTTCCAACGAAATGACTGCCTACTTCAAAAATGTGCTTCCATTCAAAAAACCGGAGAACACAAAAAATTCGATTCCAACGATGTTACCCCAGAAGACAAAAAATTCTTTTCCAGGAAAATCTCCTGAGAACACAAATATTCGCTTCCAAAGATATCATCACAGAGTAGAAAAAATTCGCTTCCAACGAAATAACCCTAGAACACAAAAATCCCCTTTCAAAGAAATCACACGAAATCACAAAAAATTCGCTTCCAATGAAATTAGCACAGAACAGAAAAAATTTGCTTCCATCGAAATCACCCGAGAACACAAAAAATTCGCTTCCAACGAAATCAACCCAGAACACAAAAAATTCGCTTGCAACGAAATCTCCTGAGAACACAAAAATTCACTTTCAACGAAATCACCCCAGAGCACAAAAAATTCGCTTCCAACGATATTACCCCAGAAGACAAAAAATTCTTTTCCAGCGAAACCTCCTGAGAACACAAATATTCGCTTCCAAAGATATCATCCCAAAGCACAAAAAATTCGCTTCCAAAGAAATCACCCTAGAACATAAAATTCCCTTTCAACGAAATCACCCGAAAACACAAAAAATTGGCTTCCAACGAAATCACGCTAGAACACAAAAAAAAATTCACTTCAAACAAAATTACCCCAGAAGACAAAAATTTCTTTTCCAACGAAATCTCCTGAGAACACAAATATTCGCTTCCAACGAAATCTCCCCAGAGCACAAAAAACTCTTATCCAACAAAATGACTCCAGGGCACAGAAAACAGGCTTCCAATGAAATGACCCCTTACTTCAAAAATTTGTTTTCATCGAAATCACCTGAGAACACTAAAAATTCCCTTCCAAACAAATTACCCCTGAAGAGAAAAAATTTGCTTGCAAAGAAATCTCCTGAGAATGCCAATATTGGCTTCCAACGAAATCACACTGGAGCACAAAAAATTCGCTTCCAAAGAAATGACTCCAAAGCACAGAAATCACGCTTCCAACGAAATGAACCCATACTTCAAAAATTTGCTACCATCGAAATCACCCCAGAACACAAAAAATTCGCTTCCAACGGAATCACCCCAGAGCACAAAAAATTCGCTTCCAACGAAATGACTCCAGAGCACAGAAAAAACTCTTCAAACGAAATGACCCCATACTTCATAAATTTGCTTGCATCGAAGAAACCGGAGAACACAAAAAATTCTCTTCCAACCATATTACCCCAGAAGACAAAAAATTCTTTTCCAATGAAATCTCCTGAGAACACAAATATTCGCTTCCAAAGATATCATCCCAGAGCACAAAAAAATTCGCTTCCAAAAAAATCACCCTAGAACACAAAAATTCCCTTTCAACGAAATCACCCGAGAACACAAAAAATTTGCTTCCAACGAAATGACTCCAGAGCACAGAAAACAGGCTTCCAATGAAATGACCCCAGAACACAAAAAATTCCCTTCCAACGAAATCACCCTAGAACATAAAAAAATCGCTTCCATCGAAATCACCTCAGAAGACAAAAAAAATCGCTTCCAACCAAATCACCGGAGAGAACAAAAAATTCACTTCCAACGAAATCAACCTAGAACACAAAAATTCCCTTTCAACGAAATTACACCAGAACACAAAAAATTCGATTCCAATGAAATGACTCCAGAGCACAGAAAACACGCTTCCAACGAAATGATCCGATACTTCAAAAATTTGCTTCCATCCAAATCACCTGAGAACACAAAAAATTCGCTTCCAACGAAATTACCCCAGAAGACAAAAAATTCTTTTCCAACAAAATCTCCTGAGAACACAAATATTCGCTTCTAAAGATATCATCCCAGAGTACAAAAAATTCGCTTCTAACGAAATTACCACAGAACAGAAAAAATTTGCTTCCATCGAAATCACCCGAGAACACAAAAAATTCGCTTCCAACAAAATCACGCTAGAACACAAAAAATTAGCTTTCAACGAAATCACCTAAGAATACAAAAAATTCGCTTCCAACGAAATCACTCCAAAGCACAAAAAATTCCGTTCCAACGAAATGACTCCAAGGTACAGAAAACACGATTCGAACGAAATGACACCCTACTTCAAAAATTTGCTTCCATCGAAAAAACTGGAGAACACAAAAAATTCGCTTCCAACGAAATTACATCAGAACACAAAAAATTCTCTTCCAACGAAATGACTCCAGAGCACAGAATACACGCCTCCAACGAAATGATCCCATACTTCAAAAATTTACTTCTATCCAAATCACACGAAAACACAAAAAATTCACTTCAAACGAAAATTCACTTCAAACACATATATTCGCTTCCAACGAAATTACCCCAGAGCACAAAAAAATTCGCTTCCAACGAAATGACCCCCTACTTCAAAAATTAGCTTCCATCGAAAAAAACGGAGAACACAAAAAATTCTCTTCCAAAAATATTACCCTAGAAGACAAAAAATTTTTTCCAACAAAATCTCCTGAGAACACATATATTCGCTTCCAAAGATATCATCCCAGAGCACAAAAAATTCGATTACAACGAAATCACCCTAGAACAAAAAAATTCCCTTTCAAAAAAATCAGCTGAGAACACAAAAAATTCGCTTCCAACAAAATCACCACAGAGCACACAAAATTCGCTTCCAACGAAATGACTCCAGAGCACAGAAAACACGCTTCCAACGAAGTGACCCCCTACTTCAAAAATTTGTTTCCATCGAAAAAACCGGAGAACACAAAAAATTCTCTTCCAACGAAATAACCCCAGAAGACAAAAAATTCTTTTGCAACGAAATCTCCTGAGAACACAAATATTCGCTTCCAAAGATAGCATCCCACAGCACAAAAACTTCGCTTCCAAAGAAATCACCCTAGAACACAAAAATTCCCTTTAAATGAAATCACAAGAGAACACAAAAAATTCGCTTCCAACGAAATCACCCCAGAACAAAAAATTTTCTTGCAACGAAATCTCCTGAGAACACAAATATTCGCTTCCAAAGATATCATCCCAGAGCAGAAAAAATTCGCTTCCAACAAAATCACCTCAGAAAACAAAAATTCCCTTTAAAGAAATCACCCGAGAACAAAAAAAATTCGCTTCCAACGAAATGACTCCAGAACACAGAAAACACGCTTCCATCGAAATGACCCCATACTTCAAAAATTTGCTTCTATCGTAAAACCTGAGAACACAAAAAATTCTTTTCCACCGAAATCTCCTGAGAACACAAATATTCGCTTCCAAAGATATCATCCCAGAACACAAAAAAATTCGCTTCCAACGAAATCACCCTAGTACGCAAAAATTCCCTTTCAAGGAAATCACCCGAGAACACAAATAATTCGCTTCCAACGAAATCTCCTGAGAACACAAATATTCGCTTCCAACGAAATCACCCCAGAGCACAAAAAAATTCGCTTCCAACGAAATGACCCCCTACTTCAAAAGTTTGCTTCCATTGAAAAAAAACGGAGAACACAAAAAATTCTCTTCCAACAATATTACCCTAGAAGACAAAAAATTATTTCCAACCTAAATCTCCTGAGAACACATATATTCGCTTCCAAAGATATCATCCCAGAGCACAAAAAATTCGTTTCCAAAGAAATCGCCCAAGAACAAAAAAATTCCCTTTCAAAAAAATCACCTGAGAACACTAAAAATTCGTTTCCAACGAAATCACCCCAGAGCACACAAAATTCGCTTCCAACGAAATGACTCCGGAGCACAGAAAACACGCCTCCAACGAAGTGACCCCCTACTTCAAAAATTTGTTTCCATCGAAAAAACTGGAGAACACAAAAAATTCTCTTCCAATGATATTACCCCAGAAGACAAAAAAATCTTTTGCAACGAAATCTCCTGAGAACACAAATATTCGCTTCCAAAGATATCATCCGAGAGCACAGAAAATTCGCTTCCAACGAAATCTCCCGAGAACACAAAAAATTCACGTCCAACGAAATTAACATAAAATAGAAAAATTTCCTTCCTTTGAAATAACCCCAGAACACAAAAAATTCGCTTCCAACGAAATCATGCTAGAACACAAAAAATTAGTTTTCAACGAATTCACCCCAGAACACAAAAATTCGCTTCCAACGAAATCATCCCAGAACACAAAAAATTCACTTGCAACGAAATCTCCTGAGAACACAAATATTCGCTTCCAACGAAATCACCACAGAGCACAAAAAAATTGCCTCCAAAGAAATGACTCCAGAGCACAGAAAACACGCTTCCAACGAAATGACCCCCTACTTCAAAAATTTGCTTCCATCGAAAAGTCCGGAGAACACAAAAAATTCTCTTCCAACAATATTACCCCAGAACACAAAAAATTCGCTTTCCAACAAAATCTCCTGAGAACACAAATGTTTGCTTCCAAAAAATCATCCCAGAGCACAAAAAAAATTTGCTTCCAATGAAATCACCCTAGAACACAAAAAATTCCCTTTCAACGAAATCTCCCGAGAACAAAAAAAATTCACGTCCAACGAAATTACCATACAACAGAAAAAATTTCCTTCCATCGAAATCACCCCAGAACACAAAAAATTCGCTTCCAAGGAAATCATGCTAGAACACAAAAAATCAGTTTTCAACGAAATCACCCAAGAACACAAAAAATTCGCTTCCAACGAAATTACCCCAGAAGACAAAAAATTTGCTTCCAACGAAATCACCTCAGAACACAAAAAATTCACCTCCAACGAAATAACTCCAGAGCACAGAAAACATGCTTCCAACGAAATGATCCCATACTTCAAAAATATGCTTCCATCGAAATCACCCAAGAACACAGAAAATTCCCTTTCAACGAAATTACCCCAGAACACAAAAAATCGCTTGCAACGAAATCTCCTGAGAACACAAATATTCGCTTCCAAAGATATCATCGCAGAACACAAAAAATTCGCTTCCAACGAAATCACCCTAGTACGCAAAAATTCCCTTTCAATGAAATCACCCGAGAACACAAAAAATTCGCTTCCAACGAAATTACCACACAACAGAAAAAATTTCCTTCCATCGAATCACCCCAGAACACAAAAACTTCGCTTCCAAGGAAATCATGCTAGAACACAAAAAATCAGTTTTCAACGAAATCACCCAAGAAAACAAAAAATTCGCTTCCAACGAAATTAACCCAGAAGACAAAAAATTCGCTTCCAACGAAATCACCTCAGAACACAAAAAATTCACTTCCAACGAAATGACTCCAGAGCACAGAAAACATGCTTCCAACAAAATGAAACCCTACTGCAAAAATTTGCTTCCATCAAAATCACCCGAGAACACAAATAATTCGCTTCCAACGAAATGAACCCAGAACACAAAAAAATCGCTTGCAACGAAATCTCCTGAGAACACAAATATTCGCTTCCAACGAAATCACCCCAGAGCACAAAAAAATTTGCTTCCAACGAAATGAACCCCTTCTTCAAAAATTTCCTTCCATCGAAAAAAAAGGAGAACACAAAAAATTCTCTTCCAACGATATCACCCCATAAGACAAAAAAATTTTTCCAACGAAATCTCCTGAAAACAAATATATTCGCTTCCAAAGATATCATCCCAGAGCACAAATAATTTAATTCCCACGAAATCACCCTAGAACAAAAAAAATTCCCTTTCAAAAAAATCACCTGAGAATACAAAAAATTCGCTTCCAACGAAATGACTCCAGAGCACAGAAAACATGCCTCCAACGAAATGATCCCATACTTCAAAAATTTGCTTCCATAGAAATCACCCGAGAACCCAAAAAATTCACTTCCAAAGAAATTACCCCCAAAGACAAAAATTTCTTTTCCAACGAAATCTACTGAGAACACAAATATTCGCTTCCAAAGATATCATCCCAAAGCACAAAAAATTCGCTTCCAACAAAATCACGTTAGAACACAAAAATTCCCTTTCAACGAAATAACCCGAGAACACAAAAAATTCGCTTCCAACGAAATCACCCCAGAACACAAAAATTCGCTTCCAACGAAATCTCCTGAGAACACAAATATTCGCTTCCAACGAAATCACCCCAGAGTACAAAAAATTGGCTTCCAACGAAATGACTCCAGAGCACAGAAAACACGCTTCCAACGAAATCACCCAAGAACAGAAAAAATTCGCTTCCAACGAAATCACCCCAGAACACAAAAAATTCGCTTCCAACGAAATGACTCCAGAGCACAGGAAACAACCTTCCAACGAAATGAACCCCTACTTCAAAAAATTGCTTCCATCGAAAAAACCGGAGAACACAAAAAATTCTCTTCCAACGACATTACCCCTGAAGACAAAAAATTCTTTTCCAACGAAAACTCCTGAGAACACAAATATTCGCTTCCAAAGATATCATCCCAGAGCACAAAAAATTCGTTTCCAACGAAATCGCCCAAGAACGCAAAAATTCCCTTTCAAAGAAATCACGCGAGAACACAAAAAATTCGCTTCGAAGGAAATTACTCCAGAACACAAAAAATTCGCTTGAAAAGAAATCTTCTGAGATCTCAAATATTCGCTTCCAACGAAATCACCCCAGAGCACCAAAAATTTGATTCCAACGAAATGACTCCAGAGCACAGAAAACATGCTTCCAAAGAAATGACCCACTACTTCAAAAATTTGCTTCCATGGAAAAAACCGGAGAACACAAAAAAATTCTATTCCAACGACATTACCCCAGAAGACAAAAAATTCTTTTACAACGAAATCTCCTGAGAACACAAATATTCGCTTCCAAAGATATTATCCCAGAGCACAAAAAATTCGCTTCCAACGAAATCACCCCAGAGCACATAAAATTCGCTTCCAACGAAATGACTCCAGAGCACAGAAAACATGCTTCTAATGAAATGACCCCCTACTTAAAAATTTGCTACATCAAAAAAACCGGAGAAAACAAAAAATTCTCTTCCAACGATACTACCCCAGAAGACAAAAAATATTTTTCCAACGAAATCTCCTGAGAACACAAATATTCGCTTCCAACGAAATCACCACAGAGTACAAAAAATTTGCTTCCAACTAAATGACTCCAGATCACAGAAAACACGGTTCCAACGAAATGACCCACTACTTCAAAATATTGCTTCCATCGAAAAAAGTGGAGAACACAAAAAATTCTCTTCCAACGACATTATCCCAGAAGACCAAAAATACTTTTCCAACGAAATCTCCTGAGAACACAAAAAATTCACTTGCAACGAAATCTCCTGAGAACACAAATATTCGCTTCCAACGAAATCACCCCAGAACAGAAAAAAATTTGCTTCGAACAAAATTACTCCAGAGCACAGAAAAAAAGCTTCCAACGAAATGACCCACTACTTCAAAAAATTGCTTCCATTGATAAAACCAGAGAACACAAAAAATTCTCTACCAACGACATTACCCGGGAAGACAAAAAATTCTTTTCCAACGAAATCTCCTGAGAACACAAATATTCGCTTCCAAAGATATCATCCCAGAGCACAAAAAATTCGCTTCCAAGGAAATCACCCTAGAACGCAAAAATTCGCTTTCAACCAAATCACCCGAGAACACAAAAAATTTGATTCCAACAAAATCATACCAGAGTACAAAAAATTTGCTTCCAATGAAATGACTCCAGAACACAGAAAACACGCTTCCAACGAAATGACACCCTACTTCAAAAATTTGCTTCCATTGAAAAAACCGGAGAAGACCAAAAATTCTCTTCCAACGATATTACCCCAGAAGACAAAAAATTATTTTCCAACAAAATCTCCTGAGAACACAAATATTCGCTTCCAAAGATATCATTCTAGAGCACAAAAAATTCGCTTCCAAGGAAATCACCCTAGAACGCAAAAATTCCCTTTCATCGAAATCACCCGAGAACTCAAAAAATTCGCTTCCAACAAAATCACACCAGAGTGCAAAAAATTTGCTTCCAATGAAATGACTCCAGACCACAGAAAACATGCTTCCAACGAAATGACACCCTACGTCATAAATTTGCTTCCATCGAAAAAACCGGAGAAGACAAAAAATTCTCTTCCAAAGATATTACCCCAGAAGACAAAAAATTCTTTTCCAACGAAATCTCCTGAAAACATAAATATTCGCTTCCAAAGATATCATCCCAGAGCACAAAAAATTTGCTTACAGCGAAATTACCCTAGAACACAAAAATTCCCTTTCAAAGAACCCCCCCGAGAACCCAAAAAATTCGCTTCCAAAGAAATTACTCCAGAACAAAAAAAAATTCGCTTGTAACGAAATTTCCAGAGAACACAAATATTCGCTTCCAAAGAAATCACGCCAGAGCACAAAAAGTTCGGTTTAAACAAAATGACTCCAGAGCACAGAAAACACACTTCCAACGAAATGACCCCCTACTTAAAAAATTTGCTTTCATCGGAAACACTGGAGAACACAAAAAATTCGCTTCCAACGATATTACCCCAGAACACAAAAAATTCGCTTGCAACAAAATCTCCTGAGAACACAAATATTCGCTTCCAAAGATATCATTCCAGAGCACAAAAAATCATTTCAATGAAATCTCCCTAGAACGCAAAAATTCCCTTTCAACGAAAACACCCGAAAACCCAAAAAATTCGCTTCCAACGAAATCACCCCAGAGCACAAAAAATTCGCTTCTAACGAAATCACCCTAGAACACAAAAATTCCCTTTCAACCAAATCACCAGAGAACACAAAAAATTTGCTTCCAAAGAAATGATTCCAGAGCACAGAAAACATACTTCCAACGAAATGACACCCTACTTCAAAAATTTGCTTCCATCGAAAAAACCGGAGAACACAAAAATTCTCTTCCAACGACATTACCCCAGTACACAAAAAATTCACTTGCAACGAAATCTCCTGAGAACACAAATATTCGCTTCCAAAGATATCCTGTCAGAGCACAAAAAATTCGCTTCCAACGAAATCACCCTAGAACGCAAAAATTCCCTTTCAAGGAAATCACAAGAGAATACAAAAAATTCGCTTCGAACGAATTTACCCCAGAACACAAAAAATTTGCATGCAACGAAATCTCCTGAGAACACAAATATTTCCTTCCAAAGGTATGAAACCAGAGCACAAATAATTCGCTTCTAAAGAAATCACCTAGAACACAAAAATTCCCTTTCATCGATATCACCCGAGAACACAAAAAATTCGCTTCCAACAAAATCACCCCAGAGCACAAAAAATTCGCTTCCAACGAAATGACTCCAGAGGACAAAAAACTTGCTTCCAACGAAATGACACCCTACTTCAAAATTTGCTTCCATTGAAAAAACCTGGAGAACACAAAAATTTCGCTTCCCACGATATTACCCCAGAAGACAAAAAACTTCCTTTCCAACGAAATCTCCGGAGAACACAAATATTCGCTTCCAACGAAATCACCCCAGAGCACAAAATATTTGCTTCCAACGAAAAGACTCCAGAGCACAGAAAACACGCTTCCAACGAAATGACCCCCTACTTCAAAAATTTGCTTCCATCGAAAAAAGCGGAGAACACAAAAAATTCTCTTCCAATGATATTACCCCAGAAGACAAAAAATTCTTTTCCAACGAAATCTCCTGCGAACACAAATATTCGCTTCCAAGGATATCATCCCAGAGCACAAAAAATTAGCTTACAACGAAATCACCCTAGAACGCAAAAATTCCCTTTCAAGGAAATCACCCGAGAACACAAAAAAATTCGCTTCCAACGAAATTACAGCAGAACACAAAAAATTCGCTTGGAACGAAATCTCCTGAGAACACAAATATCCGCTTCCAAAGATATCATCCCAGAGCACAAAAAATTCTCTTTCAACGAAATCACCCTAGAACACAAAAATTCCCTTTCAACGAAATCACCCGAGAAAAGAAAAAATTCGCTTCCAACGAAATTACTCCAGAACACAAAAAATTCGCTTGCAACGAAATCTCCTTAGAACACAAATATTTGCTTCGATCGAAATCACCCCAGAGCACAAAAAATTCGTTTCCACTGAAATGACTCCAGAGCACAGAAAACACACTTCCAACGAAATGAGCCCCTATTTCAAAAATTTGCTTCGATCGAAAAAACCGGAGAACACAAAAAATTCTCTTCCAACCACATTACCCCAGAAGACAAAAAATTCTTTTCCAAAGAAATCTCATGAGAACACAAATATTCGCTTTCTACGAAATCACCCCAGAGAACAAAACATTCGCTTCCAACGAAAATCTCCAGAGCACAGAAAACATGCTTTCAATGAAATGACCCCCTACTTCAAAAATTTGCTTCCATCGAAAAAACCGGAGAACACAAAAAATTCTCTTACAACGATATTACCCCAGAAGACAAAAAATTCCTTTCCAACGAAATCTCCGGAGAACACAAAATTCGTTTCCAAAGATATCATCCCAGAGCACAAAAATTTCGCTTCCAACGAAATCACGCGAGAACAAAAAAATTCGGTTCCACCAAAGTTACCCCAGAACACAAAAAATTCGCTTGCAATGAAATCTCCTGAGAACACAAATATTCACTTCTTTCGAAATCACCCCAGAGCACAAAAAATTCGCTTCCAACGAAATCACCACAGAGTACAAAAAATTTGCTTCCAAAGAAATGACTCCAGAGTACAGAAAACATGCTTCCAACGAAATGACCCCCTACTTCAAAAATTAGCTTCATTCGAAAAAAACGGAGAACACAAAAAATTCTCTTCCAACGATATTACCCCAGAAAACAAAAAATTCTCTTCCAACGAAATCTCCTGAGAACACAAATATTCGCTTCCAAAGAAATCATCCCAGAGTAAAAAAAAAAATCATTTCAACGAAATCACCCTAGAACGCAAAAATTCCCTTTCAAGGAAATCACCTGAGAACACAAAAATTTCGCTTCAACGAAATGACTCCAGAGCATAGAATTCATGCGTCCAACGAAATGACACCCTACTTCAAAATTTGCTTCCATCCAAAAAACCGGAGAACACAAAAAATTCGCTTCAAACGACATTACCCCAGAAGACAAAAAATTCTTTTCCAACGAAATCTCCTGGGAACACAAATATTCTCTTCCAATCATTTCAACGAAATCACCCCAGAACACAAAAATCATTTCAACGAAATCACCCCAGAACACAAAAATTCCCTTTCAACAAAATCACCCGAGAACCCAAAAAATTCACTTCCAACGAAATCACCTCAGAGCACAAAAAATTTCCTTCCAACGATGTCTCCAGAGCACAGAAAACACGCTTCCAACGAACTGACCCCCTACTTCAAAAATTTGCTTCCATTGAAAAAACAGGAGAACACAAAAAATTCTCTTCCAACGATATTACTCCAGAAGACAAAAAATTCTTTTCCAACGAAATCTCCTGCGAACACAAATATTCGCTTCCAAAGATATCATCCCACAGCACAAAAAATTCGCTTACAACGAAATCACCCTAGAACGCAAAAATTCCCTTTCAAGGAATCACCCGAGAACACAAAAAATTCGCTTCCAACGAAATTACCCCAGAACACAAAAAATTCGCTTGCAACGAAATCTCCTGAGAACACAAATATTCGCTTCCAAATATATCCTCTCAGAGCACAAAAAATTCTCTTTGAACGAAATCACCCTAGAACACAAAAATTCCCTTTTAACGAAATCACCGGAGAAAAGAAAAAATTCGCTTCCAACGAAATCACCCCAGAACACAAAATTTCCCTTTCAACGAAATCACGCGAGAACACAAAAATTCGGTTCCACCGAAATTACCCCAGAACACAAAAAATTCGCTTGCAGTGAAATCACCCCAGAGTACAAAAAATTCGCTTCCAACGAAATGACTCCAGAGCACAGAAAACATGCTTCCAACGAAATGACCCCCTACTTCAAAAATCTGTTTCCTTCGAAAAAATCGGAGAACACAAAAAATTCTCTTCCAACGATATTACCCCAGAAGAAAAAAAATTCTTTTACAACGAAATCTCCTGAGAACACAAATATTCCCTTCCAACGATATCATCTCAGAGCACAAAAAATTCACTTCCAACGAAATTACCCCAGAACACAAAAATTCACTTGCAACGAAATCTCCTGAGAACACAAATATTCGCTTCCAACGAAATCACAACAGAGCACAAAAAATTCGCTTCCAACGAAATGACTCCAGAGCACAGAAAACATGCTTCCAACGAAATGACCCAATACTTCAAAAATTTATTTCCATCGAAACAACTGGAGAAAACAAAAAATTCTCTTCCAACGATATTACCCCAGAAGACAAAAAATTCTTTTTCAATGAAATATCCTGAGAACACAAATATTTGCTTCCAACGATATCATCTCAGAGCACAAAAAATTCGCTTCCAAAGAAATGACTCCAGAGCACAGAAAACATGCTTCCAAACAAATGACCCCCTACTTAAAAAATTTGCTTTCATCGGAAACACCGGAGAACACAAAAAATTCGCTTCGAACGATATTACCCCAGAACACAAAAAATTCGCTTGCAACGAAATCTCCTGAGAACACAAATATTCGCTTCCAAAGATATCATCCTGGAGCACAAGAAATTCGCTTCCAACGAAATCACACTAGAATTCAAAAATTCCCTTTCAAGGAAATCACCCGAGAAAACAAAAAATTCGCTTCCAACGAAATTACCCCAGAACACAAAAAATTCGCTTGCAACGAAATCTCCTGAGAACACAAATATTCGCTTCCAAAGAAATCACAAAAAAGCACAAAAAATTCGCTTCCAACGAAATGACTCCAGAGCACAAAAAATTCGCTTCCAATGAAATCACCCTAGAACGCAAATATTCCCATTCAACAAAATCACCGGAGACACAAAAAATTCGCTTCCAACGAAATCACCCGAGAACACAAAAAATTTGCTTCCATAGAAATCACCCCAGAGCACAAAAAATTGGCTTCCAACAAATGACTCCAGAGCAATGAAAACACGCTTCCAACGAAATGACCCCCTTCTTCAAAAATTTGCTTCAATTGAAAAAACCAGAGAACACGAAAAATTCGCTTCCAACAAAATCACCCCAGAGCAGAAAAAATTTGCTTCCAAAGAAATGACTCCAGAGCACAGAAAACACGCTTCCAACTAAAGCCCTCCTGAGCACAAAAAATTTGCTTCCAACAAAATCACCCTAGAACATAAAAAATTCGCTTTCAATGAAATCACCCGAGAACACAAAAAATTCGCTCCCAAAGAAATGACTCCAGAGCACAGAAAACACGCTTCCAATGAAATGACCCCAGAAAACAAAAATTTCACTTCCAATGAAATCACCCTAGAACATAAAAAATTCGCTTCCATCGAAATCACCGCAAAACACAAAAATTCACATCCAACAAAAAGACTCCAGAGCACAGAAAACACACTTCCAACGAAATGACCCCCTACTTGAAAAATTTTCTTCCATCGGAAAAACCAGCGAACACAAAAAATTAGTTTCCAATGAAATTACCCCAAAAGACCATAAATTAGCTTGCAACGAAATCTCCTGAGAACACAAATATTCGCTTCCAACGAAATCACCCCCGAACATAAAACATTCGCTTCCAACGAAATGACTCCTGAGCACAGAAAACACGCTTCTAACGAAATCATCCCATACTTAAAAATATTCTCGTCCAACGAAATTATCCCACAGCAGAAAACATTTGCTTCCAACGAAATCACCCCAAAGCACAAAAAATTTGCTTCCAACGAAATCACCTTAAAGCACAAAAAATTCGATATCAACGAAATCATCCTAGAACACAAAAAATTCCCTTTCAACGAAATTACCCCAGGAGAGAAAAATTTGTTTCTATCGTAGTCACCACAGAGCATGAAATATTCATTCCCATTGTAATCACACCAGAACACAAAAAATTTGCTTCCAACGAAATTACCCCTGAAGAGAAAAAATTCGCTTCAAACAAAATCACCAGAGAGCACAAAAAATTTGCTTCCAACTAAATACCCAAGAACACAAAAAAATTCGCTTCCAACGATATTACTCCAGAAGAAAAAAAATTCGCTTCCAACGAAATCTCCTGAGAAGACAAATATTCGCTTCCAAAGAAATCACCCTTAGCACAAAAAATTAGCTTCCAACGAAATCACCCTAGAACACAAAAAATTCTCTTTCAACGAAAACACCCGAGAACAAAAAAAATTCGCTTCCCACGAAATCACCACAGAGCACAAAAAATTAGCTTCCAACGAAATGACTCCAGAGCACAGAAAACACGCTTCCAAAGAAATGACCCCAGAACACAAAAAATTCACTGCCAACAAAATCACCTCGAACACAAAAAATTCGCTTTCAACGAAATCACCCGAGAAAAAAAAATTCACTTCCAACGTAATCACCACAAGGCACAAAAAATTCGCTTCCCGTAAAATGACCCTATGACATAAAAAATTCGCTTCAATCGAAATCACCAGAGAAGACAAAATATGCGCTTCCAACCAAATACCTCAGAGCGCAAAAAAATTGCTTACAACGAAATCACCCTGGAACATAAAAAATTCGCTTTCAACAAAATGAACAGGGGATACAAAAAATTCGCTTCCAACGAAATCACCCCAGAGCACAAAAAATTCTCTTCCAACGAAATGACCCCCTACGTAAAAAATTTTCTTCCAGCGAAAAACAGTAGAACACAAAAAATTCACTTCCAACGAAATTACCCAAGAAAACAAAAAATTCGCTTGCAACCAAATCTTCGGAGAACACAAATATTCGCTTCCAAAGAAATCACACTAGAGCACAAAATTTCGCTTACAACGAAGGGACTCCAGAGCACAGAAAACACGCTTGCAAAGAAATGACCCCATACTTCAAAAATTTGTTTCCATCGAAATCACCCGAAAACATAAAAAATTCGCTTCCAACAAAATCACCCCAAAGCACAAAAAAATTCGCTTCCAAAGAAATGACCTCAGACTTCAAAAATTTTCTTCCATCGAAAAGACCAGAGAACACATAAAATTGGCTTCCAACGAAATTACCCCTGAACACAAAAAATTCACTTCTAAAGAAATCTCTTGAGAATACAAATATTGGCTCCCAAAGAAATCATCCCAGAGCACAAAAAATTTGCTTCCAAAGAAATCACCCCAGAGTACAAAAATTCCCTTCCAACAAAATCACCCGAGAACACAAATATTGGCTTCCATTGAAATCACCCCAGAATACAAAAATTTCGCTTCCAACGAAATGACTCCAGAGCACAGAAAACACGCTTACAAAGAAATGACCCCCTACTTCAAAAATTTCCTTCCATCGAAAAAACCGGAGAAAACACAAAAAATTCTCTAACAACGAGATTACCCCAGAAGACAAAAAAATCTTCTCCAACGAAATCTCCAGAAAACACAAATATTCGTTTCCAAAGATGTCATCCCAGAGCACGAAAAACTCGCTTCCAACGAAATCACCCCAGAACACAAAAAATTCTCTTGCAACGAAATTTTCTGAGAACACAAATATTCGCTTCCAACGAAATCACCCCAGAACAAAAAAATTCGCTTCCAACGAAATGACTCCAGAGCACAGAAAACACGCTTCCAACAAAATGACACACACTTCAAAAATTCGCTTCCATCGAAAAAACCGGAGAACACAAAAATACGCTTCCATCGAAATTACCCCAGAACACAAAAAATTCGCTTCCAACAAAATCTCCAGAGAACACAAATGTTTGCTTCCAAAAAATCATCCCAGAGCACAAAAAAATTTGCTTCCAATGAAATCACCCTAGAACACAAAAAATTCCCTTTCAACGAAATCTCCCGAGAACAAAAAAAAATTCACGTCCAACGAAATTACCATACAACAGAAAAAATTTCCTTCCATCGAAATCACCCCAGAACACAAAAAATTCGCTTCCAAGGAAATCATGCTAGAACACAAAAAATCAGTTTTCAACGAAATCACCCAAGAACACAAAAAATTCGCTTCCAACGAAATTACCCCAGAAGACAAAAAATTTGCTTCCAACGAAATCACCTCAGAAAACAAAAAATTCACCTCCAACGAAATAACTCCAGAGCACAGAAAACATGCTTCCAACGAAATGATCCCATACTTCAAAAATATGCTTCCATCGAAATCACCCAAGAACACAGAAAATTCCCTTTCAACGAAATTACCCCAGAACACAAAAAATCGCTTGCAACGAAATCTCCTGAGAACACAAATATTCGCTTCCAAAGAAATCACCCTAGTACGCAAAAATTCCCTTTCAATGAAATCACCCGAGAACACAAAAAATTCGCTTCCAACGAAATTACCACACAACAGAAAAAATTTCCTTCCATCGAAATCACCCAGAACACAAAAAATTCGCTTCCAAGGAAATCATGCTAGAACACAAAAAATCAGTTTTCAACGAAATCACCCAAGAAAACAAAAAATTCGCTTCCAACGAAATTACCCCAGAAGACAAAAAATTCGCTTCCAACGAAATCACCTCAGAACACAAAAAATTCACCTCCAACGAAATGACTCCAGAGCACAGAAAACATGCTTCCAACAAAATGAAACCCTACTGCAAAAATTTGCTTCCATCGAAATCACCCGAGAACACAAATAATTCGCTTCCAACGAAATGAACCCAGAACACAAAAAAATCGCTTGCAACGAAATCTCCTGAGAACACAAATATTCGCTTCCAACGAAATCACCCCAGAGCACAAAAAAATTTGCTTCCAACGAAATGAACCCCTTCTTCAAAAATTTCCTTCCATCGAAAAAAAAGGAGAACACAAAAAATTCTCTTCCAACGATATTACCCCATAAGACAAAAAATTTTTTCCAACGAAATCTCCTGAAAACAAATATATTCGCTTCCAAAGATATCATCCCAGAGCACAAATAATTTAATTCCCACGAAATCACCCTAGAACAAAAAAATTCCCTTTCAAAAAAATCACCTGAGAATACAAAAAATTCGCTTCCAACGAAATGACTCCAGAGCACAGAAAACATGCCTCCAACGAAATGATCCCATACTTCAAAAATTTGCTTCCATAGAAATCACCCGAGAACACAAAAAATTCACTTCCAAAGAAATTACCCCCGAAGACAAAAATTTCTTTTCCAACGAAATCTACTGAGAACACAAATATTCGCTTCCAAAGATATCATCACAGAGCACAAAAAATTCGCTTCGAACAAAATCACGTTAGAACACAAAAATTCCCTTCCAACGAAATCACCCCAGAACACAAAAATTCACTTCCAACGAAATCTCCTGAGAACACAAATATTCGCTTCCAACGAAATCACCCCAGAGTACAAAAAATTGGCTTCCAACGAAATGACTCCAGAGCACAGAAAACACCCTTCCAACGAAATCACCCAAGAACAGAAAAAATTCGCTTCCAACGAAATCACCCCAGAACACAAAAAATTCGCTTCCAACGAAATGACTCCAGAGCACAGGAAACAAGCTTCCAACGAAATGAACCCCTACTTCAAAAATTGCTTCCATCGAAAAAACCGGAGAACACAAAAAATTCTCTTCCAACGACATTACCCCCGAAGACAAAAAATTCTTTTCCAACGAAATCTCCTGAGAACACAAATATTCGCTTCCAAAGATATCATCCCAGAGCACAAAAAATTCGCTTCCAACGAAATCACCCCAGAGCACAGAAAATTCGCTTCCAACGAAATGACTCCAGAGCACAGAAAACATGCTTCTAATGAAATGACCCCCTACTTAAAAATTTGCTACATCAAAAAAACCGGAGAAAACAAAAAATTCTCTTCCAACGATACTACCCCAGAAGACAAAAAGTATTTTTCCAACGAAATCTCCTGAGAACACAAATATTCGCTTCCAACGAAATCACCACAGAGTACAAAAAATTTGCTTCCAACTAAATGACTCCAGATCACAGAAAACACGGTTCCAACGAAATGACCCACTACTTCAAAATATTGCTTCCATCGAAAAAAGTGGAGAACACAAAAAATTCTCTTCCAACGACATTATCCCAGAAGACCAAAAATACTTTTCCAATGAAATCTCCTGAGAACACAAAAAATTCTCTTGCAACGAAATCTCCTGAGAACACAAATATTCGCTTCCAACGAAATCACCCCAGAACAGAAAAAAATTCGCTTCGAACAAAATTACTCCAGAGCACAGAAAAAAAGCTTCCAACGAAATGACCCACTACTTCAAAAAATTGCTTCCATTGATAAAACCAGAGAACACAAAAAATTCTCTACCAACGACATTACCCGAGAAGACAAAAAATTCTTTTCCAACGAAATCTCCTGAGAACACAAATATTCGCTTCCAAAGATATCATCCCAGAGCACAAAAAATTCGCTTCCAAGGAAATCACCCTAGAACGCAAAAATTCGCTTTCAACCAAATCACCCGAGAACACAAAAAATTTGATTCCAACAAAATCATACCAGAGTACAAAAAATTTGCTTCCAATGAAATGACTCCAGAACACAGAAAACACGCTTCCAACGAAATGACACCCTACTTCAAAAATTTGCTTCCATCGAAAAAACCGGAGAAGACCAAAAATTCTCTTCCAACGATATTACCCCAGAAGACAAAAAATTATTTTCCAACAAAATCTCCTGAGAACACAAATATTCGCTTCCAAAGATATCATTCTAGAGCACAAAAAATTCGCTTCCAAGGAAATCACCCTAGAACGCAAAAATTCCCTTTCAACGAAATCACCCGAGAACTCAAAAAATTCGCTTCCAACAAAATCACACCAGAGTGCAAAAAATTTGCTTCCAATGAAATGACTCCAGACCACAGAAAACATGCTTCCAACGAAATGACACCCTACGTCATAAATTTGCTTCCATCGAAAAAACCGGAGAAGACAAAAAATTCTCTTCCAAAGATATTACCCCAGAAGACAAAAAATTCTTTTCCAACGAAATCTCCTGAAAACATAAATATTCGCTTCCAAAGATATCATCCCAGAGCACAAAAAATTTGCTTACAGCGAAATTACCCTAGAACACAAAAATTCCCTTTCAAAGAACCCCCCCCGAGAACCCAAAAAATTCGCTTCCAAAGAAATTACTCCAGAACAAAAAAAATTCGCTTGCAACGAAATCTCCTGAGAACACAAATATTCGCTTCCAACGAAATCACCACAGAGTACAAAAAATTTGCTTCCAACTAAATGACTCCAGATCACAGAAAACACGGTTCCAACGAAATGACCCACTACTTCAAAATATTGCTTCCATCGAAAAAAGTGGAGAACACAAAAAATTCTCTTCCAACGACATTATCCCAGAAGACCAAAAATACTTTTCCAATGAAATCTCCTGAGAACACAAAAAATTCTCTTGCAACGAAATCTCCTGAGAACACAAATATTCGCTTCCAACGAAATCACCCCAGAACAGAAAAAAATTCGCTTCGAACAAAATTACTCCAGAGCACAGAAAAAAAGCTTCCAACGAAATGACCCACTACTTCAAAAAATTGCTTCCATTGATAAAACCAGAGAACACAAAAAATTCTCTACCAACGACATTACCCGAGAAGACAAAAAATTCTTTTCCAACGAAATCTCCTGAGAACACAAATATTCGCTTCCAAAGATATCATCCCAGAGCACAAAAAATTCGCTTCCAAGGAAATCACCCTAGAACGCAAAAATTCGCTTTCAACCAAATCACCCGAGAACACAAAAAATTTGATTCCAACAAAATCATACCAGAGTACAAAAAATTTGCTTCCAATGAAATGACTCCAGAACACAGAAAACACGCTTCCAACGAAATGACACCCTACTTCAAAAATTTGCTTCCATCGAAAAAACCGGAGAAGACCAAAAATTCTCTTCCAACGATATTACCCCAGAAGACAAAAAATTATTTTCCAACAAAATCTCCTGAGAACACAAATATTCGCTTCCAAAGATATCATTCTAGAGCACAAAAAATTCGCTTCCAAGGAAATCACCCTAGAACGCAAAAATTCCCTTTCAACGAAATCACCCGAGAACTCAAAAAATTCGCTTCCAACAAAATCACACCAGAGTGCAAAAAATTTGCTTCCAATGAAATGACTCCAGACCACAGAAAACATGCTTCCAACGAAATGACACCCTACGTCATAAATTTGCTTCCATCGAAAAAACCGGAGAAGACAAAAAATTCTCTTCCAAAGATATTACCCCAGAAGACAAAAAATTCTTTTCCAACGAAATCTCCTGAAAACATAAATATTCGCTTCCAAAGATATCATCCCAGAGCACAAAAAATTTGCTTACAGCGAAATTACCCTAGAACACAAAAATTCCCTTTCAAAGAACCCCCCCGAGAACCCAAAAAATTCGCTTCCAAAGAAATTACTCCAGAACAAAAAAAATTCGCTTGCAACGAAATCTCCAGAGAACACAAATATTCGCTTCCAAAGAAATCACGCCAGAGCACAAAAAATTCGGTTTAAACAAAATGACTCCAGAGCACAGAAAACACGCTTCCAACGAAATGACCCCCTACTTAAAAAATTTGCTTTCATCGGAAACACTGGAGAACACAAAAAATTCGCTTCCAACGATATTACCCCAGAACACAAAAAATTCGCTTCCAACGAAATCACCCTAGAACACAAAAATTCCCTTTCAACGAAAACACCCGATAACCCAAAAAATTCGCTTCCAACGAAATCACCCCAGAGCACAAAAAATTCGCTTCCAACGAAATCACCCTAGAACACAAAAATTCCCTTTCAACCAAATCACCAGAGAACACAAAAAATTTGCTTCCAAAAAATGATTCCAGAGCACAGAAAACATACTTCCAACGAAATGACACCCTACTTCAAAAATTTGCTTCCATCGAAAAAACCGGAGAACACAAAAATTCTCTTCCAACGACATTACCCCAGTACACAAAAAATTCACTTGCAACGAAATCTCCTGAGAACACAAATATTCGCTTCCAAAGATATCCTGTCAGAGCACAAAAAATTCGCTTCCAACGAAATCACCCTAGAACGCAAAAATTCCCTTTCAAGGAAATCACAAGAGAATACAAAAAATTCGCTTCGAACGAATTTACCCCAGAACACAAAAAATTTCCATGCAACGAAATCTCCTGAGAACACAAATATTTCCTTCCAAAGGTATCAAACCAGAGCACAAATAATTCGCTTCTAAAGAAATCACCTAGAACACAAAAATTCCCTTTCATCGATATCACCCGAGAACACAAAAAATTCGCTTCCAACAAAATCACCCCAGAGCACAAAAAATTCGCTTCCAACGAAATGACTCCAGAGGACAGAAAACTTGCTTCCAACGAAATGACACCCTACTTCAAAATTTGCTTCCATTGAAAAAACCGGAGAACACAAAAATTTCGCTTCCCACGATATTACCCCAGAAGACAAAAAAATTCCTTTCCAACGAAATCTCCGGAGAACACAAATATTCGCTTCCAACGAAATCACCCCAGAGCACAAAATATTTGCTTCCAACGAAAAGACTCCAGAGCACAGAAAACACGCTTCCAACGAACTGACCCCCTACTTCAAAAATTTGCTTCCATCGAAAAAAGCGGAGAACACAAAAAATTCTCTTCCAATGATATTACCCCAGAAGACAAAAAATTCTTTTCCAACGAAATCTCCTGCGAACACAAATATTCGCTTCCAAAGATATCATCCCAGAGCACAAAAAAATTAGCTTACAACGAAATCACCCTAGAACGCAAATATTCCCTTTCAAGGAAATCACCCGAGAACACAAAAAAATTCGCTTCCAACGAAATTACAACAGAACACAAAAAATTCGCTTGGAACGAAATATCCTGAGAACACAAATATCCGCTTCCAAAGATATCATCCCAGAGCACAAAAAATTCTCTTTCAACGAAATCACCCTAGAACACAAAAATTCCCTTTCAACGAAATCACCCGAGAAAAGAAAAAATTCGCTTCCAACGAAATTACTCCAGAACACAAAAAATTCGCTTGCAACGAAATCTCCTTAGAACACAAATATTCGCTTCCATGGAAATCACCCCAGAGCACAAAAAATTCGTTTCCACTGAAATGACTCCAGAGCACAGAAAACACGCTTCCAACGAAATGAGCCCCTATTTCAAAAATTTGCTTCGATCGAAAAAACCGGAGAACACAAAAAATTCTCTTCCAACCACATTACCCCAGAAGACAAAAAATTCTTTTCCAAAGAAATCTCCTGAGAACACAAATATTCGCTTTCAACGAAATCACCCCAGAGAACAAAACATTCGCTTCCAACGAAAATCTCCAGAGCACAGAAAACATGCTTTCAATGAAATGACCCCCTACTTCAAAAATTTGCTTCCATCGTAAAAACCGGAGAACACAAAAAATTCTCTTACAACGATATTACCCTAGAAGACATAAAAATTCCTTTCCAACGAAATCTCCGGAGAACACAAAATTCGTTTCCAAAGATATCATCCCAGAGCACAAAAATTTCGCTTCCAAAGAAATCACGCGAGAACACAAAAAATTCGGTTCCACCAAAATTACTCCAGAACACAAAAAATTCGCTTGCAATGAAATCTCCTGAGAACACAAATATTCACTTCTTTCGAAATCACCCCAGAGCACAAAAAATTCGCTTCCAACGAAATCACCACAGAGTACAAACAATTCGCTTCCAAAGAAATGACTCCAGAGTACAGAAAACATGCTTCCAACGAAATGACCCCCTACTTCAAAAATTAGCTTCCTTCGAAAAAACCGGAGAACACAAAAAATTCTCTTCCAACGATATTACCCCAGAAAACAAAAAATTCTCTTCCAACGAAATCTCCTGAGAACACAAATATTCGCTTCCAAAGAAAATATCCCAGAGTAAAAAAAAAATCATTTCAACGAAATCACCCCAGAACACAAAAATTCCCTTTCAAGGAAATCACCTGAGAACACAAAAAATTCGCTTCAACGAAATGACTCCAGAGCATAGAATTCATGCGTCCAACGAAATGACACCCTACTTCAAAATTTGCTTCCATCCAAAAAACCGGAGAACACAAAAAATTCGCTTCAAACGACATTACCCCAGAAGACAAAAAATTCTTTTCCAACGAAATCTTCTGGGAACACAAATATTCTCTTCCAAAGATATCATCCCAGAACACAAAAAAATCATTTCAACGAAATCACCCCAGAACACAAAAATTCCCTTTCAAGGAATCACCCGAAAACACAAAAAATTTGCTTCCAACGAAATTACCCCAGAACACAAAAAATTCGCTTGCAACGAAATCTCCTGAGAACACAAATATTCGCTTCCAAAGATATCCTCTCAGAGCACAAAAAATTCTCTTTGAACGAAATCACCCTAGAACACAAAAATTCCCTTTCAACGAAATCACCGGAGAAAAGAAAAAATTCGCTTCCAACGAAATCACCCCAGAACACAAAATTTCCCTTTCAACGAAATCACGCGAGAACACAAAAATTCGGTTCCCCCGAAATTACCCCAGAACACAAAAAATTCGCTTGCAGTGAAATCACCCCAGAGTACAAAAAATTCGCTTCCAACGAAATGACTCCAGAGCACAGAAAACATGCTTCCAACGAAATGACCCCCTACTTCAAAAATTTGTTTCCTTCGAAAAAATCGGAGAACACAAAAAATTCTCTTCCAATGATATTACCCCAGAAGAAAAAAAAATCATTTACAATGAAATCTCCTGAGAACACAAATATTCCCTTCCAACGATATCATCTCAGAGCACAAAAAATTCACTTCCAACGAAATTACCCCAGAACACAAAAATTCACTTGCAACGAAATCTCCTGAGAACACAAATATTCGCTTCCAACGAAATCACAACAGAGCACAAAAAATTCGCTTCCAACGAAATGACTCCAGAGCACAGAAAACATGCTTCCAACGAAATGACCCAATACTTCAAAAATTTATTTCCATCGAAACAACTGGAGAAAACAAAAAATTCTCTTCCAACGATATTACCCCAGAAGACAAAAAATTCTTTTCCAATGAAATATCCTTGGAACACAAATATTCGCTTCCAACGATATCATCTCAGAGCACAAAAAATTTGCTTCCAACGAAATGACTCCAGAGCACAGAAAACACGCTTCCAAACAAATGACCCCCTACTTAAAAAATTTGCTTTCATCGGAAACACCGGAGAACACAAAAAATTCGCTTCGAACGATATTACCCCAAAACACAAAAAATTCGCTTGCAACGAAATCTCCTGAGAACACAAATATTCGCTTCCAAAGATATCATCCTAGAGCACAAAAAATTCGCTTCCAACGAAATCACCCTAGAATTCAAAAATTCCCTTTCAAGGAAATCACCCGAGAAAACAAAAAATTCGCTTCCAACGAAATTACCCCAGAACACAAAAAATTCGCTTGCAACGAAATCTCCTGAGAACACAAATATTCGCTTCCAGCGAAATCACACCAAAGCACAAAAAATTCGCATCCAACGAAATGACTCCAGAGCACAGAAAACACGCTTGCAACGAAATGACCCCCTACTTCAAAAATTTGCTTACTTCGAATAAACCGGAGAACACAAAAAATTCTCTTCCAACGAGATTACCCCAGAAGACAAAAAATTATTTTCCAATGAAATCTCCCGAGAACACAAATATTCGCTTCCAAAGAAAACATCCCAGAGCACAAAAAAATTCACTTCCAACGAAAGCACCCGATAACACAAAAAATTCACGTCCAGCGAAATTATCACAGAACAGAAAAAAATTTGCTTTCAACGAAATCACGCTAGAACACAAAAAATTAGCTTTCAACAAAATCACGCTAGAACACAAAAAATTCGCTTCCAATGAAATCACCCCAGAACACAAAAAATTCGCTTGCAATGAAATCTCCTGAGAACACAAATATTCGCTTCCAACGAAATCGTCCCAGAGCACAAAAAATTCGCTTCCAACGAAATTACCCTAGAACACAAAAATTCCCTTTCAATGAAATCACCCAAGAACACAAAAAATTCGCTTCCAACGAAAACACCATAGAACAAAAAAAAATTGCTTCCATCGAAATCACCACAGAAGACAAAAAATTCTCTTCCAATGATATTACCCCAGAAGACAAAAACTTCTTTTCAAACGAAATCTCGTGAGAAAACAAATATTCGCTTCCAAAGATATCATCCCAGAGCACAAAAAATTCCCTTCGAACGAAATTACCCAAGAGCACGAAAAATTCGCTTCCAAAGAAATGACTCCAGAGCACAGAAAACATGCTTTCAACAAAATGATCTCATACTTCAAAAATTTGCTTCCATCGAAATCACCAGAAAACACAAAAAAATCGCTTCCAACGAAATGACTCCGGAGCACAGAAAACACGCTTCAAACGAAATGACCCCCTACTTAAAAAATTCGCTTCCATCGAAAAAAACAGAGAACACAAAAATACACTTCCAACGAAATTACCCCAGAACACAAAAAATTCGCTTGCAATGAAATCTCCTGAGAACACAAATATTCGCTTCCAACGAAATCACCCCAGAACACAAAAAATTCGCTTCCAATGAAATGACTCAAGATCACAGAAAACATGCTTCCAATGAAATGACTCCCTATTTCAATAAGTTGCTTCCATTGAAAAAACCAGAGAACACAAAACATTAGCTTCCAACGAAATTACCCCAGAACACAAAAAATAGGCTTCCAACGAAATGACTCCAGAGCACAGAAAACAATCTTCCAACGAAATGATCCCATACTTCAAAAATTTGCTTCCATTGAAATAATCTGAGAACACAAAAAATTCGCTTCCAACGAAATTACCTCAGAAGACAAAAATTTCTTTTCCAACGAAATCTCCTGAGGACACAAATATTTGTTTCCAATGAAATCACCCCAGAGCACAAATCACTCGTTTCCAACGAAATGACTCCAGGGCACAGAAAAACACACTTCCAACGAAATGACCCCCTACTTCAAAAATTTGCTTCCATCGAATAAACCGGAGAACACAAAAAATTCTCTTCCAAAGAGATTACCTCAGAAGACAAAAAATTCTTTTCCAATGAAATCTCCTGAGAACACAAATATTCGCTTCCAAAGAAATCATCCCAGAGCACAAAAAAATTCGCTTCCAATGAAAGCACCCGATAACACAAAAAATTCACGTCCAACGAAATTATCACAGAACAGATAAAAATTTGCTTCCATCGAAATCACCCCAGAATAAAAATAATTTGCTTCCAACGAAATCACACTACAACACAAAAAGTTAACTTTTTCAACGAAATCACCCGAAAACACAAAATTTCCTTTCAAAGAAATCACCCGAGAACACAAAAAATTCGCTTCCAATGAAATCACCCCAGAACACAGAAAATTCGCTTGCAATGAAATCTCCTGAGAACACAAATATTCGCTTCCAACGAAATCGTCCCAGAGCACAAAAAATTCGCTTCCAACGAAATCACCCTAGAACGCAAAAATTCCCTTTCAAAGAAATCACCCGAGAACACAAAAAAATCGCTTCCTACGAAATCACCCCAGAGCACAAAAATTCCCTTCCAACGAAAGGACTCCGGAGCACAGAAAACACGATTCCAACGAAATGTCCCCCTATTTCATATATTTGCTTCCATCGAAATCACCGGAGAACACAAAAAATTCGCTTCCAACGAAATTACCCCAGAAGACAAAAATTTCTTTTCCAATGAAACCTCCTGAGAACACAAATATTCGCTTCCAACGAACTCACCCCAGAGCACAAAAAATTCGCTTCCAAAGAAATCACCCCAGAACACAAAAAATTCGCTTCCAAAGAAATGACTCCAGAGCACAGAAAACACACTTCCAATGAAATGACCCCCTATTTCAATAATTTGCTGCCATCGAAATCAACCGAGAACACAAAAAATTTGCCTACAAAGAAATTACCCCAGAACACAAAAAAATTGCTTCCAACGAAATCTCCTGGGAACACAAATATTGGCTTCCAAAGAAATCATCCCAGAGCACAAAAAATTCACTTCCAACGAAATGACTCCAGAGCACAGAAAACACGCTTCCAACGAAATGACCCAATACTTCAAAAATTTGCTTCCATCGAAACAAGCGGAGAACACAAAAATTTCTCTTCCAACGATATTACCCAAGAAGACAAAAATTATTTTCCAACGAAATCTCCTGAGAACACAAATATTCGCTTCTAACCATATCATCTCAGAGCACAAAAAATTCGCTTCCAACGAAATCACCGTAGAATACAAAAAATTCCCTTTCAACGAAATCACCCGAGAACACAAAAATTCCCTTTCAACGAAATCACCCGAGATCACAAAAAAATTCACGTCCAACGAAATTACCACAGAACAGAAAATATTTGCTTCCATCGAAATAACCCCAGAACACCAAAAATTCGCTTCCAAAGAAATCACGCTAGAACACAAAAAAATAGCTTTCAATGAAATCACCCCAGAGCACAAAAAATTCCCTTCCAAAAAATGACTCCAGAGCACATAAAACACGATTCCATCGAAATGACCACCTACTTAAAAAATTTGCTGCCATCGAAAAACGGAGAACATAAAAAATTCGCTTCCAACGAAATTACTCAAGAACACAAAAAATTCGCTTGCAACGAAATTTTCTGAGAATACAAATATTCGCATCAAACGAAATCACCCCAGAACACAAAAAATTCGCTTCCAACGAAATGACTCCAGGGCACAGAAAACACGCTTCCAACTAAATGATCCCATACTTCAAAAATTTGCTTCCACCGAAATCACCAGAGAACACAAAAAATTCGCTTCCAAATAGCTATCATCCCAGAGCACAAAAAATTCGCTTACAACAAAATCACCCGTGAACGCAAAAATTCGCTTTCAACGAAATCACCTGAGAACACAAAAATTTGCTTCCAACGAAATTACTCCAGAACACAAAAAATTCGCTTGCAACGAAATTTTCTGAGAACACAAACATTCGCTTCCAACAAAATCAGCCCAGAACACAAAAAATTCGCTTCCAACGAAATGACTCCTGAGCACAGAAAACACGCTTCCAACTAAATGATCCCATACTTCAAAAATTTGCTTCCATCGAAATCACCAGGGAACACAAAAAATTCGCTTCAATAGATATAATCTCAGAGCACAAAAATTTCGCTTCCAACAAAATCAACCTTGAACACAAAAATTTGCTTTCAACGAAATCACCCGTGAACACAAAAAATTTGCTTCCAACGAAATTACTCCAGAACACAAAAAATTTGCATGCAACGAAATCTCCTGAGAACACAAAAATTAGCTTCCAACGATATCACCCCAGAGTACAAAAAATTCGCTTCCAAAGAAATGACTAAAGGGCACAGAAAACACGCTTCCAACGAAATGACGCCCTATGTCAAAAATTTGCTTCCATCAAAAAACCAGAGAAAACAAAAAATTCTCTTCCAACGATATTACCCCAGAAGACAAAAAATTCTTTTCCAACGAAATCTCCTGAGAACACAAATATTTGCTTCCAAAGATATCATCCCAGAGCACAAAAAATTTGCTTCCAACGAAATAAACCTTTAACACAAAAATTCGCTTCCATCGAAATCACCACAGAAGACAAAAAATTCGCTTCCAACCAAATCACCCCAGAGCAGAAAAAATTCACTTCCAACGAAATCACCCGAGAACACAAAAAATTCGTTTCCAACGATATGAACCCATACTTCAAAAATTTGCTTCCATCAAAATCACCCGAGAACAGAAAAAATTCGCTTCCAACGAAATCACCCCAGAGCACAAAAAATTTGCTTCCAACGAAATGTATCCAGAGTACAGAAAACCCGCTTTCAACGAAATGACCCCCACTTCAAAAATTTGTTTCCATCGAAATCACCCCAGAACACAAAAAATTCGCTTCCAACGAATTTATCCCAGAACACAAAAAATTCTTTTCCAACGAAATCTCCTGAGAGCACAAATATTCGCTTCCAAAAATATCATCCCAGAGCATACAATATTCGCTTCCATCGAAATCACCACAGAAGACAAAAAATTCGCTTCCAACCAAATCACCCCAGAGCAGAAAAAATTCACTTCCAACGAAATCACCCTAGTACATAAAAAATTCGCTTCCAAATAAATCACCCCAGAGCACAAAAAATTCGCTGCCAACGAAATGACTCCAGAGCACAGAAAACACAGTTCCAACGAAATGACCCCCTACTTAAAAAATTTGCTTCCATGGAAAAACCCGTAGAATACAAAAAATTCGCTTCCAGCGAAATTACCCCAAAACACAAAAAAATCGCTTCCAACGAAATCTCTTGGGAACACAAATATTCGCTTCCAAAGAAATCATCCCAGAGCACAAAAAATTCGCTTACAACGAAATCACCCGAGAACACAAAAAATTACCTTACAACGAAATCACGCGAGAACACAAAAAATTCACGTCCAACGAAATTACCACAGAACAGAAAATATTTGCTTCCATCGAAATAACCCCAGAACACAAAAAATTGGCTTCCAACAAAATCACGCTAGAACACAAAAAAATTAGCTTAAAATGAAATCACCCCAGAGCACAAAAAATTCCCTTCCAAGGAAATGACTCCAGAGCACATAAAACATGATTCCAACGAAATGACACTCTACTTAAAAAATTTGCTGCCATCAAAAAACCGGAGAACATAAAAAATTCGCTTCCAACGAAATTAGCCCAGAACACAAAAAATTCGCTTGCAACGAAATTTGCTGAGAGCACAAAAAATTCGCTTCCAACAAAATGACTCCAGAGCACAGAAAACATGCTTCCAACGAAATGACCCCCTACTTCAAAAATTTGCTTCCATTGAAAAAACCAGAGAACACAAAAATTCGCTTCCAACAAAATTACCCCAGAACAGAATAAATTCGCTTCCAACGATATCTCCTGGGAACACAAATATTCGCTTCCAAAGAAATGATCCTAGAGCACAAAAAAATTCGCTTCCCACGAAATCACACTAGAAAACAAAAATTAGATTTCAATGAAATCACCCGAGAACATAAAAAATTGGCTTCCAACAAAATCCCCCCAGAGCACAAAAAATTCCCTTCCAACGAAATGACTCCAGAGCACAGAAAACACGATTCCAACGAAATGACCCCCTACTTCAAAAATTTGCTTCCATCGAAAAACCAGAGAACATAAAAAAGTTGCTTCCAAAGAAATAACCCCAGAACACTAAAAATTTGCTTGCAACGAAATTTTCTGAGAACACAAATATTCGCTTCCAACGAAATCACCCCAGAACACAAAAACTTCGCTTCCAACGAAATTACTCCTGAGCACAGAAAACACGCTTCCAACGAAACAATCCCTTACTTCAAAAATTTGCTACCATCGATATCACCCGAGAACACAAAAAATTCGATTCCATCGAAATGACTCCAGAGCACAGAAAACACACTTCCAAAGAAATGACCACCTACTTAAAAAATTCGCTTCCATCGAAAAAACCGGAGAACACAAAAATACGCTTCCAACGAAATTACCCCAGAACACAAAAATTCCCTTTAAACGAAATCACCCGAGAACATAAAAAATTCGCTTCCAACGAAATCACCCAGAGCACAAAAAATCGCTTCCAACGAAAACACCCTAGAACATAAAAAATTCGCTTCCATTGAAATCACCACAGAAGCCAAAAAATTCGCTTCCAACCCAATCACCCCAGAGCAGAAAAATGACCCCCTACTTCAAAATTTTGCTTCCACCGAAAAGACTGGAGAACACAAAAAATTCTCTTTCAAAGATATTACCCCAGAAGACAAAAAATACTTTTCCAAAAAAATCTCCTGAGAGCACAAATATTCGCTTCCAAAGATATCATTCCAGAGCACAAAAAATTCGCTTCGAACCAAATCACCCTAGAGTACGAAAAATTCACTTCCAAAGAAATGACTCCAGAGGACCGAAAACATGCTTCCAACGATATGATCCCATATTTCAAAAATTTGCTTCCATCGAAATCACCCGAGAACACAAAAATTTCGCTTCCAACGAAATTACCCCAGAACACAAAAAAATCGCTTCCGATGAAATTTCCTGGGAACACAATATCTGCTTCCAAAGAAATCATCTCAGAGCACAAAAAAATTCGCTTCCCACTAAATCACCCTAGAACACAAAAAATTCCCTTTCAACGAAATCACCCGAGAAAACAAAAAATTCACGTCCAACGAAATTACCACAGAAGAGAAATAATTTGCTTCCATCGAAATCACCCCAGAACACAAAAAATTAGCTTCTAATGAAATCACGCTAGAACACAAAAATTAGCTTTCAATGAAATAACCCGAGAACACAAAAAATAGGCTTCCAACGAAATCACCCCAAAGCAAAAAAATTCCCTTCCAACGAAATGACTCCAGAGCACAGAAAACACAATTCCAACGAAGTGACCCCCTACTTCAAAAACTTGCTTCCATCGAAAAACCGGAGAAGATAAAAAATTCGCTTCCAACGAAATAATCTCAGAACACAAAAAAATTTGCTTGCAACGAAATTTTCTGAGAACACAAATATTCGCTTCCAACGAAATCACCCCAGAACACAAAAAATTAGCTTCCAAAGAAATTACCCCAGAGCACAGAAAACATGCTTTCAACGAAATGAACCCTTACTTCAAAAATTTGCTTCCATCGAAATCACCCGAGAACACAAAAAATTCGCTTCCAATGAAATGACTCCAGAGCACAGAAAACACACTTCCAACGAAATGACCCCCTACTTAAAAAATTCGCTTCCATCGAAAAAACCGGAGAACACAAAAATATGCTTCCAACGAAATTACCCCAGAACACAAAAATTCCCTTTCAACGAAATCACAGGAGAACAGAAAAAATTCACTTCCAACTAAATCACCCCAGAGCACAAAAAATTCGCTTCCAAAGAAATCACCCTAGAACATAAAAAATCGCTTCCATCGAAATCACCACAGAAGACAAAAAATTCGCTTCCAACCAAATCACCCCAGAGCAGAAAAAAATTCACTTCCAAGGAAATCACCCTAGAACACAAAAAATTCCCTTTCAAAGAAATCACCAAAGAACACAAAAAATACACGTCCAATGAAATTCCCATAGAACAGAAAAAAATTGCTTCCAACGAAATCAACCCAGAACACAAAAACTTCGCTTCCAACGAAACAACGCTAGAACACAAAAAATTAGCTTTCAAAGAAATCACCCGAGAAGACAAAAAATTGGCTTCCAACGAAATCACCCCAGAGCAAAAAAAATTCACTTCCAATGAAATGACTCCACAGCACAGACAACACACTTCCAACGAAATGACCCTAGAACACAAAAAAATTCGCTTCCAACGAAATCACCCTAGAACATAAAAAATTCCTTTTCAACAAAATCACACGAGAACACAAAAAATTCGCTTCCAACGAAATTACCCAAGAACACAAAAAATTCGCTTGTAATGAAATCTCCCGAGAACACAAATATTCGATTCCAAGGAAATCACCCCAGAGCACAAAAAAATTCACTTCCAAAGAAAGGACCCCAGATCATAGAAAACACGCTTCCAACGAAATGACCTCGTACTTCAAAAATTTGCTACCATCGAAATCACCCCAGAACACAAAAAATTCGCTTCCAACGAAATCACCCCAGAACACAAAAAATTCGCTTCCAACGAAATCACCCCAGAGCACAAAAAATTCCCTTCTAAAGAAATGACTCCAGAGCACAGAAAACACGATTCCAACGAAATGACCCCCTACTTCAAAAATTTGCCTCCATCGAAAAACCGGAGAACATAAAAAATTCGCTTCCAACGAAATTAACCCAGAACACAAAAAATTCGCTTGCAACGAAATTTTCTGAGAACACAAATATTCGCTTCCAACGAAATCTCCCCAGAACACAAAAAATTTGCTTCCAACGAAATTACTCCAGAGCACAGAAAACACGCTTCCAATGAAATGATCCCTTACTTCAAAAATTTGCTTCCATCGAAATCACCCGAGATCACAAAAAATTCGCTTCCAACCATAGCACCCCAGAGCACGAAAAATTTGCTTCCAACGAAATGACTCCAGAGCACAGAAAACATGCTTACAAAGAAATGACCCCCTACATCAAAAATATGCTTCCATCGAAAAAACCGAACAACATAAAAAATACTCTTCCAATGATATTACCACAGAGGACAAAAAATTCTTTTCCAACGAAATCTCCTGAGAACAAAAATATTCACTTCCAACGAAATCACCCCAGAGCACAAAAAAATCGCTTCCAAAGAAATCAACCTAGAACAAAAAAATTCGCTTCCATCGAAATCACCACAGAAGACAAAAAATTCGCTTCCAACCAAAGCACCCCAGAGCAGAAAAAATTCACTTCCAACGAAATCACCGTAGTACATAAAAAATTCGCTTCCAACGAAATTACCCGAGAACACAAAAAATTCATTTCCAACGATATGACCCCATACTTCAAAAATTTCCTTCAATCAAAATCACCTGAGAACACAAAAAATTCGATTCCAACGAAATCACTCCAGAGCACAAAAAATTCGCTTCCAACGAAATGAATCCAGAGTACAGAAAACCCGCTTCCAACGAAATGACCCCCTACTTCAAAAATTTGTTTCCATCTAAATCACCCCAGAACACAAAAAATTTGCTTCCAATGAATTTATCCCAGAACACAAAAAATTCCCTTTCAACGATATCACCCGAGAACACAAAAAATTCCCTTCCAACGAAATCACCCCAGAACACACAAAATTTGCTTGCAACGAAATCTCCTGAGAACACAAATATTTGCTTCCAACAAAATCACCTCAGAGCACAAAAAATTCGCTTCCAACGAAATGATTCCAGCGCACAGAAAACACGCTTCCAATGAAATGACCTCCTATTTCAAAAATTTGCTTCCATCAAAAAGACTGGAGAACACAAAAAATTCTCTTCCAACGATATTACCCCAGAAGACAAAAAATTCTTTTCCAAAGAAATCTCCTGAGAGCAAAAATATTCGCTTCCAAAAATATTATCCCAGAGCACAAAAAATTCGCTTCCAACGAAATCACCGTAGAAGATAAAAAATTCGCTTCCATCGAAATCACCACAGAAGACAAAAAATTCGCTTCCAACCAAAGCATCCCAGAGCAGAAAAAATTCACTTCCAACGAAATCACCCTAGTACATAAAAAATTCGCTTCCAACTAAATCACCCCAGACCACAAAAAATTCGCTGCCAACGAAATTACCCCAGAACAAAAAAAATTTGCTTGCAACGAAATCTCCTGAGAACACAAATATTCGCTTCCAATGAAATCACCCCAGAGCACGAAAAATTCGCTTCCAACGAAATGACTCCAGAGCACAGAAAACACGCTTCCAACGATATGACCCCATACTTCAAAAATTTGCTTCCATCAAAATCACCCGATAACACAAAAAATTTGCTTCCAAAGAAATTACCCCAGAACACAAAAAAAATCGCTTCCAACGAAATCTCCTGGGAACACAAATATTTGCTTCCAAAGAAATCATCCCAGAGCACAAAAAATTCGCTTACAATGAAATCACCCTAGAACACAAAAATTCCCTTTCAACAAAATCACCTGAGAACACAAAAAATTCATGTCCAACGAAATTACCACAGAAGAGAAAATATTTGCTTTCATCGAAATAACCCCACAACACAAAAAATTCGCTTCCAACGAAATCACGCTAGAACACAAAAAAATTAGCTTTCAATGAAATCACCCAAGAGCACAAAATTCCCTTCCAACGAAATGACTCCAGAGGCGAGAAAACACGCTTCCAACGATATGACCCCGTACTTCAAAAATTTGCTTCCATCGAAAAAAACTGGAGAACACAAAAAATTCGCTTCCAACAAAATTACCACAGAACACAAAAAATTCGCTTGCAACGAAGTTTTCTGAGAAAACAAATATTCGCTTCCAACGAAATCACCCCAGAACACAAAAAAATCCCTTCCAACGAAATAACTCCAGATCACAGAAAACACGCTTCCAATGAAATGACCGCCTACTTAAAAAATTCGCTTCCATCAAAAAAACCAGAGAACACCAGAACACAAAAAATTCGCCAACGAAATTACCCCAGAACCCAAAAAATTCGCTTGCAACGAAATGTCCTGAGAACACAAATATTAGCTTCCATAGAAATCACCCCAGAGCACAAAAAATTCGCTTCCAAAGAAATGACTACAAAGCACAGAAAACATGCTTCCAGCGAAATGACCCCATATTTCAAAATTTTGCTTCCATCGAAATAACTTGAGAATACAAAAAATTAGCTTCCAACGAAATTACCCCAGAACAAAATAAATTCGCTTGCAACGAAATCTCCTGAGAACACAGATATTCGCTTCCAAAGAAATCATCCCAGAGCAAAAAAAAGTTCGCTTCCAACGAAATCACCCTAGAACACAAAAAATTCCCTTCCGATGAAATCACCTGAGAACACAAAAAATTCATGTCCAACAAAACCAAAAATTCAGGTCCAACAAAATTACCACAGAACAGAAAAAATTTGCTTCCATCGAAATCACCACAGAGCACAAAAAATTTGCTTCCAACAAAATCACCCTAGAACACAAAAAATTCCCTTTCAACGAAATCACACTAGAACACAAAAACTTTGCTTCCAAAGAAATCAGCCCAAAGCACAAAAAATTCCGTTCCAACGAAATTACTCCAAAGCATAGAAAACAAGCTTCCAACGAAATGAACCCCTACTTCAAAAATTTGCTTCCATCGAAAAAACCTGAGAACACAATAAATTCGCTTGCAACGAAATCGTCTGAGAACACAAATATTCGCTTCCAACAAAATGACTCCAGAGCATAGAAAACACGCTTCGAACGAAAGGATACCATACTTCAAAAATTTGCTTCCATTGAAATGACCCGAGAACACAAAAAATTCACTTCCAACGAAATTACCCCAGAACACAAAAAATTTACATCCAACGAAATGTCCCCAGAACACAAAAAATTGCTTCCAATGAAATTACCCCAGAACACAGAAAATTTGCTTCCATGAAATCACCCCAAAACACAAAAAATTCGCTTCCAACTAAATGACTCCAGAGCATAGAAAACACACTTCCAATGAAATGACCCCCTGCTTCAAAAATTTGCTTCCATTGAAAAAACCGGAGAAAACAAAAAATTCGCTTCCAACGAAATCTTCTGAGAACACGAATATTCGCTTCCAACGAAATCACCCCAGAACATAAAAAATTCGCTTTTAAACGGAATGACTCCAGAGCACAGAAAACACGCTCCCAAAGAAATGATCCCATACTTCAAAAATTTGCTTCCATTGAAATCACCCGGGAACACAAAAAATTTGCTTCCAACGAAATCACCCCAGAACACAAAAAATTAGTTTCCAACATAATGACTCCAGAACAGAGAAAACACGGTTCCAACGAAATGACCCCATATTTCAAAAATTTGCTTCCATCGAAATCACCCGAAAACACAAAAAATTCGCTTCCAACGAAATTACCCCAGAACACAATAAATTCGCTTCAAACGATCTCTCCAGAGAACACAAATATTTGCTTCCAAAGAAATCATTCCCGAGCACAAAAATATTCGCTTCCAACGAAATCACCCTGGAACACAAAAATTCCCTTTCAACAAAATCACCCGAGAACACAAAAAATTCGCTTCCAAACAAATGACTCTAGAGCACAGAAAACAGGCTTCCAACGAAATGACCCCAGAACACAAAAAATTCCCTTTCAACGAAATCACACGAGAACACAAAAAATTCACTTCCAACGAAATCACCACAGAGTACAAAAAATTCCCCTCCAACAAAATGACTCCATAGAAGAGAAAACACGATTCCAACGAAATGACCCGAGAACACAAAAAATTCACTTCCAACAAAATCACCCTAGAACACAAAAAAATTCACTTTCGACGAAATCACCCGAGAACACAAAAAATTCATGTCCAATAAATCACCCTAGAACACAAAAAATTCCCTTTCAATGAAATCACACTAGAACACAAAAAATTCGCTTCCAACGAAATCACCCCAAAGCATAAAAAATTACCTTCCAATGATATGATTCCAGAGCACAGAAAACAAGCTTCCAACGAAATGTCCCCCTACTTCAAAAATTTGCTTCCTTCGAAATCACCGGAGAAAACAAAAAATTCGCTTTCTACGAAATTACCCCAGAACACAAAAAATTTGCTTCCAACGAAATCACACCAGAACACAAAAAATTCTCTTCCAACGAAATGACCCCAGACACAAAAAAAACCGCTTCTATCGAAATTACCCCAGAACTCACAAAATTCGCTTCCAACGAAATCACCCCAGAACACAAAAAAATTCGCTTCCAACGAAATCACTCCAGTGCACCAAAAATTCTCTTCCAACCAAGTGACTCCAGAGCACAGAAAACACGCTTCCAACAAAATGACCCCCTACTTCAAAAATTTGCTTCCATCGACAAAACCGGAGAACACAAAAAATTCGCTTCCAACAAAATTTCCACAGAACACAAAAAATTCGCTTCCAACGAAATCACCCCAGAACACAAAAAATACGCTTCCAAAGAAATGACTCCAGAGCACAGAAAACAGGCTTCCAACGAAATGACACACTATTTCAAAATTTGCTTCCATCGAAAAGACCAGAGAACACAAAAAATTCTCTTCCAACGATATTACCCCAGAAGACAAAAATTCTTTTCCAACGAAAACTCCTGAGAACACAAGTATTCGCTTCCAAAGATATCATCCCAGAGCACAAAAACTTCGCTTCCAACGAAATCACCCTAGAACGCAAAAATTCCCTTTCAACGAAATCACCCGAGAACACAAAATTTCGCTTCCAATGAAATCACCCGAGAGCACAAAATATTCGCTTCCAACGAAATGACTCCAGAGCACAGAAAACAATGTACCAATGAAATGACCCGAGAACACAAAAAATTTGCTTCCAAAGAAATCACCCTAGAACATAAAAAATTTGCTTTCAATGAAATCACCCCAGAATAGAAAAAATTCGCTTCCAACGAAATCACCCCAGAGCACAAAATATTCACTGCCAAAGAAATGACTCCAGAGCACAGAAAACAAGCTTCCAACGAAATGACCCTCTACTTAAAAAATTTGCTTCCATCAAAAAACCGGAGAACACAAAAAATTCGCTTCCAACGAAATTACCCCAGAACACAAAAAATTTGCTTGCAACGAAATATCCTGAGAAAACAAATATTAGCTTCCAATCAAATCACCCCAGAGCACAAAAAATTCGCTTCCAACAATATCACCCCAGAGCACAAAATATTCACTGCCAAAGAAATGACTCCAGAGCACAGAAAGCACGCTTCCAATGAAATGACCCCCTGCTTCAAAAATTTGCTTCCATCAAAAAAACAGGAGAAAACCAAAAATTCAAATCCAACCAAATTACCACAGAACAGAAAAAAATTGCTTCCAACGAAATCACCCTAGAACACAAAAAATTAGCTTTAAAGGAAATCACCCGAGAACACAAAGAATTCGCTTCCAACGAAATCACTCCAGAGCACAAAAAATTCGCTTCCAACGAACTGACTCCAGAGCACAGAAAACACGCTTCCGACGAAATGACACCAGAACACAAAAAATTCGCTTCCAACGAAATCACCGAGAACACGAAAAATTCCCTTTAAACGAAATCATCTGAGAACACAAAAAAATTGCTTTCAACGAAATCACCCCAGAGCACAAAAAATTCCCTTCCAACGAAATGACTCCAGAGCACTCCAGAAAACACGCTTCCAACGAAATGACCCCCTACTTCAAAAATTTGCTTCCATAGAAAAACCGAAGAACACAAAAAAATCGCTTCTATCGAAATAACCCCAGAACACAAAAAATTCGCTTCCAACGAAATCTCCTGAGAACACAAATATTCGCTTCGAAAGAAATCATCCCAGAACACAAAAAAATTCACTTCCAACGAAATCACAATAGAACACAAAAAATTCCCTTTCAACGAAATCACCCGAGAACACAAAAAATTCACGTCCAATGAAATTACCACAGAACAGAAAAAATTTGCTTCCATCGAAATCAACCCAGAACATAATAAATTCGCTTCCAACGAAATCACCCTAGAATAGAAAAACTCCCTTTCAACGAAATCACCCTAGAACACAAAAAATTCGCTCCAACGTAATGACTCCAGAGCACAGAAAACAAGCTTCGAATGAAATGATACCATATTTCAAAAATTTGCTTCCATCGAAATCAACCAAGAACACAAAAAATTCGCTTCCAACTAAATTACCCCATAACAAAATAAATTTGCTTCCAAGGAAATCACCCCAAAACACAAAAAATTCGCTTACAACGAAATGACTCCAGAGCACAGAAAACATGCTTCCATCGAAAGGATCCCCTACTTCAAAAATTTGCTTCCATCGAGAAAACCTGAGAACACAAAAAATACGCTTCCAACGAAAACACCCTAGAACACTAAAAATTCGCCTCCACTGAAATCATCCCAGAACACAAAAAATTCGCTTCCAACGAAATCAACCCAGAACACAAAAAAATCGCTTCCAACGAAATCACCCTGAACACAAAATATTCCCTTTCAACGAAATCACCCAAGAACACAAAAAATTCGCTTCCAACGAAATGACTCCAGAGCACAGAAAACACGCTTCGAACGAAATGATACCATACATCAAAAATTCGCTTCCATCAAAAAAACCGGAGAAAACCAAAAATACACGTCCAAGGAAATTACCACAGAACAGAAAAAAATTGCTTCCATCGAAATCACCACAGAACACAAAAAATTCACTTCCAACAAAATCACCCTAGAACACAAAAAATTCCCATTCAACGAAATCACACTAGAACACAAAATATTCGCTTCGAACGAAATCAGCCCAAAGCACAAAAAATTCCCTTCCAAGGAAATTACTCCAGAGGACAGAAAACAAGCTTCCAACGAAATGACCACCTACTTCAAAAATTTGATTCCATCGAAAAAACCGGAGAACACAAAAAATTCGCTTGAAACGAAATCATCTGAGAACACAAATATTCGCTTCCAACGAAATGAATCCAGAGCACAGAAAACACACTTCCAACGTAATAACCCCCTGTTTCAAAAATTTGCTTCCATCGAAATTACCCCAGAACACAAAAAAATTCGCTTGCAAAGAAATTTTCTGAGAACACGAATATTCGCTTCCAACGAAATCACCCCAGAACACAAAAAATTCGCTTTCAACGGAATGACTCCAGAGCACAGAAAACACGCTCCCAACTAAATGATCCCATACTTCAAAAATTTGCTTCCATCGAAATCACCCGAGAACACAAAAAAATCGCTTCCATCGAAATTACGCCAGAACACAAAAAATTCGCTTGCAACAAAATCTTCTGAGAACAATATATTCGCTTCCAACGAAATCACCCCAGAACACAAAAAATTAGCTTCCAACATAATGACTCCAGAGCAGAGAAAACACGCTTCCAACGAAATGATCCCATACTTCAAAAATTTGCTTCCAACGAAATTACCCCAGAACGCAATAAATTTGCTTCCAACGATACCTCCTGAGAACACAAATATTTGCTTCCAAAGAAATCATCCCAGAGCACAAAAAAATTCGCTTCCAACGAAATGACTCCAGAGAACAGAAAACACGCTTCCAACGAAATGACCCCCTGCTTCAAAAATTTGCTTCCATCAAAAAAACCAGAGAAAACAAAAAATTCACGTCCAACGAAATTACCACAGAACAGAAAAAATTTGCTTCCATCGAAATCACCACAGAACACAAAAAATTCGCTTCCAATGAAATCTCCTGAGAACACAAATATTTGCTTCCAAAGAAATCATCACAGAGCACAAAAAATTCGCTTCCAACGAAAACACGCCAGAGCACAAAAAAATCGCTTCAAACGAAATGACTCCAGAGCACAGAAAATTCCCTTCCAACGAAATGACTCCAAAGCACAGAAAACACGATTCTAATGAAATCACCCCCTACTTCGAAAAAACCGGAGAACACAAAAAATTCACTTCCATCGAAGTCACCCCAGAACACAGAAAATTCTCTTCCAACGAAATCACCCTAGAACACAAAAAATTCCCTTTCAACGAAATCACCCGAGAACACAAAAAATTCGCTTCCAACGAAATCACCACAGAGCACAAAAAATTCCCTTCCAACGAAATGACTCCAGAGCACAGAAAATTCTCTTCCAACAAAATCACCCTAGAACACAAAAAATTCCCTTTCAACGAAATCACCCCAGAACACAAAAAATTCCCTTCCAACGAAATCACCCCAGAGCACAAAAAATTCGCTTGCAACGAAATCTCCTGAGAACACAAATATTCATTTCCAATGAAATCAACACAGAACACAAAATATTCGCTTCCATCGAAATCAACCCAGAACACAAAAATTTGCTTCAAAAGAAATTACCCCTGAACACAAGAAATTCGCTTCCAACGAAATCACACCAAAGCACATAAATTAGCTTCCAACGAAATGTCCCCATACTTCGAAAATTTGCTTCCATCGAAATCACCTGAGAACACAAAATAATTTGCTTCCAACGAAATTACCCCAGAACATAAAACATTCGCTTCCAACGAAATCACCCCTGAACACAAAAAATTTCACTTCCAACGAGGTGACCCCCTACTTCAAAAATTTGCTTCCATCGAAAAAACCGGAGAACACAAAAAAATTCGCTTATAACGAAAATACCCCAGAACACAAAAAATTTGCTTCCAACAAAATCTCCTGAGGACACAAATATTCGCTTCCAAAGAAATCACCCCAGAGCACAAAAAATCCGCATCCAATTAAATCACCCTAAAGCAAAAAAAAATTCACTTTCAATGAAATCACCTAAGAACAAAAAAATTCAGGTCCAACGAAATTACCCCAGAATAGAAAAAAATTTGCTTCCAACGAAATCACCCCAGAGCACAAAAAATTCCCTTCCAATAAATGACCTGAGAACAAAAATATTGGCTTCCCACAAAATTACCCCAGAACTGAAAAAATTTGCTTCCATCGAAATCACCTGAGAACACAAAATAATTCACTTCCAACGAAATGACTCCAGAGCACAGAAAACACGCTTCGAACGAAATGATACCATACATCAAAAATTTGCTTCCATCAAAAAAACCGGAGAAAACCAAAAATACACGTCCAAGGAAATTACCACAGAACAGAAAAAAATTGCTTCCATCGAAATCACCACAGAACACAAAAAATTCACTTCCAACAAAATCACCCTAGAACACAAAAAATTCCCATTCAACGAAATCACACTAGAACACAAAATATTCGCTTCGAACGAAATCAGCCCAAAGCACAAAAAATTCCCTTCCAAGGAAATTACTCCAGAGGACAGAAAACAAGCTTCCAACGAAATGACCACCTACTTCAAAAATTTGCTTCCATCGAAAAAACCGGAGAACACAAAAAATTCGCTTGAAACGAAATCATCTGAGAACACAAATATTCGCTTCCAACGAAATGAATCCAGAGCACAGAAAACACACTTCCAACGTAATAACCCCCTGTTTCAAAAATTTGCTTCCATCGAAATTACCCCAGAACACAAAAAAATTCGCTTGCAAAGAAATTTTCTGAGAACACGAATATTCGCTTCCAACGAAATCACCCCAGAACACAAAAAATTCGCTTTCAACGGAATGACTCCAGAGCACAGAAAACACGCTCCCAACTAAATGATCCCATACTTCAAAAATTTGCTTCCATCGAAATCACCCGAGAACACAAAAAAATCGCTTCCATCGAAATTACGCCAGAACACAAAAAATTCGCTTGCAACAAAATCTTCTGAGAACAATATATTCGCTTCGAACGAAATCACCCCAGAACACAAAAAATTAGCTTCCAACATAATGACTCCAGAGCAGAGAAAACACGCTTCCAACGAAATGATCCCATACTTCAAAAATTTGCTTCCAACGAAATTACCCCAGAACGCAATAAATTTGCTTCCAACGATACCTCCTGAGAGCACAAATATTTGCTTCCAAAGAAATCATCCCAGAGCACAAAAAAATTCGCTTCCAACGAAATGACTCCAGAGAACAGAAAACACGCTTCCAACAAAATGACCCCCTGCTTCAAAAATTTGCTTCCATCAAAAAAACCAGAGAAAACAAAAAATTCACGTCCAACGAAATTACCACAGAACAGAAAAAATTTGCTTCCATCGAAATCACCACAGAACACAAAAAATTCGCTTCCAATGAAATCTCCTGAGAACACAAATATTTGCTTCCAAAGAAATCATCACAGAGCACAAAAAATTCGCTTCCAACGAAAACACGCCAGAGCACAAAAAAATCGCTTCCAACGAAATGACTCCAGAGCACAGAAAATTCCCTTCCAACGAAATGACTCCAAAGCACAGAAAACACGATTCTAATGAAATCACCCCCTACTTCGAAAAAACCGGAGAACACAAAAAATTCACTTCCATCGAAGTCACCCCAGAACACAGAAAATTCTCTTCCAACGAAATCACCCTAGAACACAAAAAATTCCCTTTCAACGAAATCATCCGAGAACACAAAAAATTCGCTTCCAACGAAATCACCACAGAGCACAAAAAATTCCCTTCCAACGAAATGACTCCAGAGCACAGAAAATTCTCTTCCAACAAAATCACCCTAGAACACAAAAAATTCCCTTTCAACGAAATCACCCCAGAACACAAAAAATTCCCTTCCAACGAAATCACCCCAGAGCACAAAAAATTCGCTTGCAACGAAATCTCCTGAGAACACAAATATTCATTTCCAATGAAATCAACACAGAACACAAAATATTCGCTTCCATCGAAATCAACCCAGAACACAAAAATTTGCTTCAAAAGAAATTACCCCTGAACACAAGAAATTCGCTTCCAACGAAATCACACCAAAGCACATAAATTAGCTTCCAACGAAATGTCCCCATACTTCGAAAATTTGCTTCCATCGAAATCACCTGAGAACACAAAATAATTTGCTTCCAACGAAATTACCCCAGAACATAAAACATTCGCTTCCAACGAAATCACCCCTGAACACAAAAAATTTCACTTCCAACGAGGTGACCCCCTACTTCAAAAATTTGCTTCCATCGAAAAAACCGGAGAACACAAAAAAATTCGCTTATAACGAAAATACCCCAGAACACAAAAAATTTGCTTCCAACAAAATCTCCTGAGGACACAAATATTCGCTTCCAAAGAAATCACCCCAGAGCACAAAAAATCCGCATCCAATTAAATCACCCTAAAGCAAAAAAAAATTCACTTTCAATGAAATCACCTGAGAACAAAAAAATTCAGGTCCAACGAAATTACCCCAGAATAGAAAAAAATTTGCTTCCAACGAAATCACCCCAGAGCACAAAAAATTCCCTTCCAATAAATGACCTGAGAACAAAAATATTGGCTTCCCACAAAATTACCCCAGAACTGAAAAAATTTGCTTCCATCGAAATCACCTGAGAACACAAAATAATTTGCTTCCAACGAAATGACTCCAGAGCACAGAAAACACGCTTCCAATGAAATCACCCCAGAACACAAAAAATTTGCTTCCAATGAAATCAACTCAGAACACAAAAAAATTGCTTCCAAAGAAATGACTCCAGAGCAAAGAAAACACACTTTCAACGAAATCACCCCATATTTCCAAAAAATTCCCTTTCAACGAAATTGCCCCAGAACACAAAAAATTCTCTTCCAAAAAAATCACCCCAGAACACAAAAAATTCGCGTCCAACGAAATAACTCCAGAGCACAGAAAACATGCTTCCAACGAAATGACCCCATACTTCAAAAATTTGCTTCCATCGAGAAAACCTGAGAACACAAAAAATACACTTCCAACGAAAATACCCTAGAACACAAAAAATTCGCCTCCACTGAAATCATTCCAGAACACAAAAAATTCGCTTCCAACGAAATCAACCCAGAACACAAAAAAATCGCTTCCAACGAAATCACCCTAGAACACAAAACATTCCCTTTCAACGAAATCACCCGAGAACACAAAAAATACGCTTCCAACGAAATGACACCAGAGCACAGGAAACCCGCTTTGAAGGAAATGATACAATATTTCAAAAATTTGCTTCCATCGAAATCACCCGAGAACACAAAAAATTCGCTTCCAACAAAATTACCCCCGAACACTAAAATTTGCTTCTAACGAAATCACCCCAGAACACAAAAAATTCGCTTCCAACGAAATCACCCCAGAGCACAAAAAATTTGCTTCCAACGAAATGACTCCAGAGCACAGAAAACACGCTTCCAACTAAATGACCCCAGACCACGAAAAATTCGCGGCCAACGAAATCACCCAAGAACACAAAATATTCGCTTCCAACGTAATTACCCCAGAACACAAAAAATTCGCTTCCAACGAAATCACCCTTGAACACAAAAAATTCCCTTTAAACGAAATCACTCGAGAACACAAAAAGTTCGCTTCCAACGAAATCACCCCAGAGCACAAAAAATTCCCTTCCAACGAAATGACTCCAGAGCACAGAAAACACACTTCCAACGAAATGACCCCCTCCTTCAAAAATTTGCTTCCTTTGAAAAAACCGGAGAACACAAAAAATTCACTTCCATCGAAATCACCCCAGAACACAGAAAATTCTCTTCCAACGAATTGACCCCAGAACACAAAAAATTCCCTTTCAACGTAATCACCACAGAACACAAAATATTTGTTTCCAATGAAATCACCCCAGAGCACAAAAAATTCGCTTCCAACGAAATGAATCCAGAGCACAGAAAACACGCTTCCAACGAAATGACGCCAGAACACTAAAAATTCCCTTTCAACGAAATCACCCGAGAACACAAAAAATTCGCTTCCAACGAAATTACCCCAGAACACAAAAAATTTGCTTCCAATGAAATCACCCCAGATCTCAAAAACTTCATTTCCAAAGAAATCACACCAGAACAGAGAAAAATTCGCTTCTAACAAAATGACTCCAAAGGACATAAAACCCGCTTCCAAGGATATTACCCCAGAAAACAAAAAATTCACTTCCAACTATATCACCCCAGAACACAAAAAATTCGCTTCCAACAATATCACCCCAGAACACAAAAAATTCATTTCCAACGAAATCTCCTGAGAACACAAATATTCACTTCCAAAGTAATCACCCCAGACCACAGAAAACACGCTTCCAACGAAATCACCCCAGACCACCAAAAATTCGCTTCCAACGAAATCACCACAGAACACAAAAAATTCGCTTCCAAAGAAATGAATCCAGAGCACAGAAAACACGCTTCCAACAAAATGACGCCAGAACACTAAAAATTCCCTTTAAACATAATCACCCGAGAACACAAAAAATTCGCTTCCAAAGAAATCACCCCAGAGCACCAAAAATTCCCTTCCAATGAAGTAACTCCAGAGCACAGAAAACACGCTTCCAACGATATGACCCCCTACTTCAAAAATTTGCTTTCATCGAAAAAACCGGAGAACACAAAAAATTCGCTTCCAACGAAATTACCCCAGAACACAAAAAAATTCGCTTGCAACGAAATCTTCTGAGAACATGAATATTCGCTTCCAACGAAATCACCCAAGAACACAAAAAATTCGCTTCCAACAAAATGACTCTAGAGCACAGAAAACACGCTTCCAACGAAATGATCCCTTACTTCAAAAATTTGCTTCCATCGAAAACACCCGAGAACACAAAAAATTCGCTTCCAATGAAATTACCCCAGAACACAAAAAATTTGCTTTCAAGGAAATCACCAAAGAACACAAAAAATTCGCTTCCAACGAAATCACCCGAGAACACAAAATATTCGCTTCCAACGCAATCGCCCCAGAGCACAAAAAATTAACTTCCAACGAAATGACTCCAGAGCACAGAAAACACGCTTCCAACAAAATGGCCCTCTACTTCAAAAATTTGCTTCCATCAAAATTACCCTAGAACACAAAAAATTTGCTTCCAACGAAATTACCCAAGAACACAAAAAATTCGCTTCCAAAGAAATATCCTGAGAACACAAATATTCGCTTCCAAAGAAATCATCCCAGAGCACAAAAAAATTCGCTTCCAACGAAATCACCATGGAACACAAAAAATTCGCTTCCAACTTAATGACTCCAGAGCACAGAAAACAAGCTTCGAACAAAATGATACCATACTTCAAAAATTTGCTTCCATCGAAATCAACCGAGAACACAAAAAATTCGCTTCCAACGAAATGACTCCTGAGCACAGAAAACACGCTACCAACGAAATGACCCCAGAACTCAAAAAAACTCGCTTCCATCAAATCACCCTAGAACACAAAAAGTTTGTTTCCAAAGAAATCACACCAGACCACAAAAAATTCGCTACCAACGAAATCACCCCAGATCACAAAAACTTCATTTCCAACGAAATCACACCAAAACAGAGAAAAATTCGCTTTTAACGAAATGACTCCAAAGGACATAAAACCCGCTTCCAACGAAATTACCCCAGATGACAAAAAATTCCCTTCCAATGAAATCACCCCAGAACACACACACAAAAAAAATTCGCTTCCAATGAAATTACCCCAGCACACAAAACATTCTCTTACAACGAAAACATTCCAGAGCAAAAAAAATGTGTTTCCAACAAAATCACACCAGAACAGAGAAAAATTCGCTTCCAATGAAATGACTACAAAGGACATAAAACCCTCTTCCAACAAAATTACCCCAGTACACCAAAAATTCGCTCTCACTGAAATCTCCCCAGAAAACAAAAAATCGCTTCGATCGAAATCAACCGAGAACACAAAAAATTCACTTCCATCAAAATGACTCCAGAGCACAGGAAACACGCTTCCAAATAAATCACCCCATACTTCAAAAAATTCGCTAACAACGATATCATCCCAGACCACAAAAAATTCGCTTCCATCGAAATCACCCGAGAACACAAAAAATTCATTTCCAACGAAATCACCCCAGAGCACAGAAAACACGCTTCCAACGAAATCACCCCATACTTCAAAAAATTCGCTAACAACGAAATAAACCCAGACCACAAAATATTGCTTCCAACGAAATTACCCCAGAAAACAAAAAATTCACTTCCATCGAAATCACCTGAGGAACACAAAATATTCGCTTCCAACAAAATCACCCCAGAACACAAAAAATTTGTTTTCAACGAAAACAACCTAGAACACAAAAAATTCACTTCCATCGAAATCACCTGAGGAACACAAAATATTCGCTTCCAAACAAATTACCCCAGAACACAAAAATTTGCTTCCAACGAAATCACCACAGAGGACAAAAAATTCGTTTCCAAAGAAATCACACCAGAACACAAAAACTTCATTTCCAAAGAAATCACACCAGAACAGAGAAAAATTTGCTTCTAACGAAATGACTCCAAAGGACATAACACCTGCTTCCAGAGATATTACCCCAGAACACAAAGAATTCGCTTCCAACGAAATCACCCCACAACACAAAAAAATTCGCTTCGATCGAAATCAACCCAGAACATAAAAAGTTCGCTTCCAACAAAATTACCCCGATCACAAAAACATCATTTCCAACAAAATCAACAAAGATCACAAAAAATTTGCTTCCATCGACATCACCCGAGATCACAAAAAATTAGCTTACAAAGAAATCACCGAAGAACACAAAAAATTAGCTTCCAATGAAATTACCCAAGAACGCAAAAAATTCGCTTCAAAGGAAATCACCCCAGAGCACAAAAAAATTCGTTTCCAACGAAATCACCGCAGATCACAAAAACTTCATTTCCAACGAAATCACACCAGAACAGAGAAAAATTCGCTTCTAACGAAATTACTCCAAAGGATATAAAACCTGCTTCCTAAGAAATTACGCCAGAACACCAAAAATTTGAATCCACTGAAATCATCCCAGAACACAAAAAATTCGCTTCCAACGAAATCAACCCAGAACAAAAAAATCGCTTCCATCGAAATAACCAGAGAACACAAAAAATACGCTTCCAACGAAACCACCCCAGAGCAGAAAAAAATCGCTTCCAACAAAATTACCCCAGAACAGATAAAATTTGCTTCCAATGATATCATCCCAGGGGACAAGAAATTCTTTCCAAAGAAATCACACCAGAACACAAAAAATTCGCTTCCAACCAAATCAACCCAGATCTCAAAAACTTCATTTCCAAAGAAATCAAACCAAAACAGAGAATAATTCGCTTCTAACAAAATGACTCCAAAGGACATAAAACCTGCTTCCAGGGATATTACCCCAGAACACAAAAAATTCGCTTCCAACGAAATCTCCGGAGAACACAAATATTCGCTTCCAAAGTAATCACTCCAGACCACAGAAAACACGCTTCCAACGAAATCACCCCAGACCACCAAAAATTCGCTTCCAACGAAATCACCCCAGAACACAAAAAATTCGCTTCCAACGAAATTGCCCCAGAACACAAAAAATTTGCTTCCAACGAAATGAAACCAGAACACAAAAATTTTGCTTCCAAAGAAATGACTCCAGAGCACAGAAAACACACTTCCAACGAAATGACCCCCTGCTTCAAAAATTTGCTTCATTGGAAAAAACCGGAGAAAACAAAAAATTCCCTTCAAAGGAAATTACCCCAGAACAGAAAAAATTCTCTTGCAACGAAATCTTCTGAGAACACGAATATTCACTTCCAACGAAATCACCCCAGAACACAAAAAATTCGCTTCCAACGAAATTGCGCCAGAACACGAAATATTCGCTTGCAACGAAATCTTCTGAAAACACATATATTCGCTTCCAACGAAATCACCCCAGAACACAAAAAATTCGCTTCCAACATAATGACTCAAGAGCAGAGAAAACAAGCTTCCAACGAAATGACCCCATATTTCAAAAATTTGGTTCCATCGAAATCACCCGAGAACACAAAAAATTCGCTTCCAACGAAATCACCCGAGAACACAAAAAATTCGCTTCCAACGAAATTACCCAAGAACACAAAAAATTTGCTTCCAACGAAATCTCTGAGAACACAAATATTTGTTTCCAAAGAAATCATCCCAGAGCACAAAAAAATTCGCTTCCACCGAAATCACCCTGGAACACAAAAAATTCCCTTTCATCGAAATCACCCGAAAACACAAAAAATTCACGTCCAACAAAATTACCACAGAATAGAAAAAATTTGCTTCCATCGAAATCACCCCTGAACACAAAAAATTCGCTTCCAACGAAATCACCCCAGAACACAAAAAATTCGCTTCCAACGAAATGACTCCAGAGCACAGAAAACAGGCTTCCAACGAAATGACCCCATATTTCAAAAATTTGCTTCCATTGAAATCACACGAGAACACAAAAAATTCACTTTCAAAGAAATTACCCCAGAACACAAAACATTCGCTTCCAATGAAATCTCCTGAGAACACAAATATTCGCTTCGAAAGAAATCATCCCAGAGCACAAAAAAATTCACTTCCAACGAAATCACCCTAGACCACAAATAATTCCCTTTCAAAGAAATCACCCGAGAACACAAAAAATTCGCTTCCAACGAAATCAACCCAGAGCACAAAAAATTCGCTTCCAACGAAATGACTCCAGAGCACCGAAAACATGCTTCCAACGAAATGACCTCCTACTTCAAAAATTTACTTCCATCGAAAAAACCGGAGAACAGAAAAAATTCGATTGCAACGAAATCTTCTGAGAACACAAATATTCGCTTCCAACGAAATCTCCCCAGAACACAAAAAATTCGCTTCCAACGAAATGACTCCAGAGCACAGAAAACACGCTTCGAACGAAATGATACCATTCTTCAAAAATTTGTTTCCATTGAAATCACCCGAGAACACAAAATATTCGCTTCCAACGAAATCACCCCAAAACACAAATAATTCGCTTCCAACGAAATTACCCCAGAACACAAAAAATTCGCTTGCAAGGAAATCTTCTGAGAACACAAATATTCGCTTCCAAAGAAATCATCCCAGAGCACAAAAAAATTTCGCTTCCAAAGAAATTACCCCAGCACACAAGAAAATCTCTTCCAACGAAATTACCTGAGAACACAAAAATTTCGCTTCCAACAAAATCACCCCAGAGCACAAAAAATTCGATTCCAACGAAATGACTCCAGAGCACAGAAAACACGCTTCCGAGGAAATGATCCAATACTTCAAAAATTGGCTTCCATCGAAATCACCCGAGAACACAAAAAATTCACTTCCAACGAAATTATCCCTGAACACAAAAAATGCGCTTCCAACGAAATCACCCCAGAGCACAAAAAATTTGCTTTCAACGAAGTGACTCCAGAGCACAGAAAACACGCTTCCAACGAAATGAATCCGTACTTCAAAAATTTGCTTCCATCAAAAAATCCTGAGAACACAAAAACTTCTCTTCCAACGAAATTACCCTAGAACATAAAAATTCTCTTTCAAAGAAATTACCCAAGATCACAAAAATTCGCTTACAATGAAATCTTCTGAGAACACACATATTCGCTACCAACCAAATCTCCCCAGAACAAAAAAAATTCGCTTCCAAAGAAATGCCTCTAGAGCACAGAAAACACTCTTCCAACGAAATGACCCCATATTTCAAAAATTTGCTTCCATTGAAATAATATAAGAACACAGAAAATTCTCTTCCAAAGATATTACCCAAGAAGACAAAAAATTGTTTTCCCACGAAATCACCCGAGAACACAAAAAATTCGCTTCCAATGAAATCATCCTAGAACACAAAATATTCTCTTTTAAAGAAATAACCCGAGAACACAAAAAAAATGTGCTTCCAAAGAAATCACCCCTGAGCACCAAAAATTCCCTTCCAACGAAGTGACTCCAGAGCACAGAAAACAGGCTTCCAACGAAATGACCCCCTACTTCAGAAATTTGCTTCCATCGAAGAAAAAGGAGAACACAAAAAATTCACTTCCAACGATATTACCCCAGAAGAAAAAATTCTTTTCCAACGAAATCTCCTGAGAACACAAATATTCGCTTCCAAAGATATCATCCCAGAGCACAAAAAATTCGCTTCCAAAGAAATCACCCGAAAACATAAAAAATTCGCTTCCATCGAAATCACCAAAGAAGACAAAAATTTCACTTCCAAGCAAATCACTCCTGAACACAAAAAATTTGCTTTCAATGAAATCACCCTAGAACATAAAAAATTCCCTTTCAATGAAATTACCCAGGAACACAAAAAATGAGCTTGCAATGAAATCTCCTGAGAACACAAATATTTGATTCCAAAGAAAACATCCCAGAGCACAAAAAATTCGCTTCCAACGAAATCACCCCAGAACACCCAAAATTCCCTTTCAACGAAATCACCCCAGAACACAAAAAATTCGCTTCCAACGAAATCACCCCAGAACACCCAAAATCCCCTTTCAACGAAAGCAACCCAGAGCACAAAAAATTCGCTTCCAACAAAATGACTCCAGAGCTCGGAAAACATGCTTCCAACGAAATGACCTCCTACTTCAAAAATTTACTTCCATCGAAAAAACCAGAGAACAGAAAAAATTTGCTTGCAACGAAATCTTCTGAGAACACAAATATTTGCTTCCAACGAAATCTCCCCGGGAACACAAATATTCGCTTCCAACGAAATCACCACAGAACACAAAAAATTCGCTTCCAACGAAATGAACTCCTACTTCAAAATTTACTTCCATCGAAAAAACCGGAGAACAGAAAAAATTTGCTTGCAACGAAATCTTCTGAGAACACAAATATTCGCTTCCAACGAAATCTCCCCAGAACACAAAATATTCGCTTCCAACGAAATCACCACAGAACACAAAAAATTTGCTTCCAACGAAATGACTCCAGAGCACAGAAAACACGCTTCCAAGGAAATGATCCCATACTTCAAAAATTGGCTTCCATCGAAATCACCCGAGAACACAAAAATTCACTTCCAACGAAATTATCCCAGAACACAGAAAGTGCGCTACCAACGAAATCACCCCAGAGAACAAAAAATTCGCTTCCAACGAAATGACTCCAGAGCACAGAAAACACGCTTCCAACGAAATGACTCCCTTTTTCAAAAATTTGCTTCCATTGAAAAATCCTGAGAGCACAAATATTTCTATTCCAACGAAATTACCCCAGAACACAAAAAATTCGCTTCCAACGAAATATCCTGAGAACACAAATATTCAATTCCAAAGAAAACATCAAAGAGCGCAAAAAAATTCGCTTCCAACGAAATCACCCTCGAACACAAAAAATTCCCTTTCAACGAAATCACCCGAGAATACAAAAAATTCGCTTCCAACATAATCAACCCAGAGCACAAAAAATTTGCTTCCAAAAAAATGACTCCAGAGCACAGAAAACACGATTCCAATGAAATGACTCCAGAACACAAAAAATTTGCTTTCAACGAAATCACCCTAGAACATAAAAAATTCGCTTCCATCGAAATCACCATAGAAGACAAAAAATTCGCTTCCAACCAAATCACTCCAGAGCACAAAAATTTGCTTCCAACGAAATCACCCTAGAACATAAAAAATTCCCTTTCAATGAAATTACCCCAGAACACAAAAAAATCGCTTGCAATGAAATCTCCTGAGAACACAAATATTCGCTTCCAAAGAAAACATCCCAGAGCACAAAAAATTCGCTTCCAACGAAATCTTCTGAGAACACAAATACTCACTTCTAAAGAAATCATCCCAGATCACAAAAAATTCGCTTGCAACAAAATAACCCTAAAACATAAAAAAATTTCCTTTCAAAGAAATCACCCGAGAACACAAAAAATTCACGTCCAACGAAATTACCCCAGAACACAAGAAATTTGCTTCCAACGAAATTACCCTAGAACACAAAAATTTTGCTTCCAACAAAATCACCCCAGACCACAAAAAATTCTCTTCCAACGAAATGACTCCAGAGCACAGAAAACACACTTCCAAGGAAATGATACCATACTTCAAAAATTGGCTTCCATTGAAATCACCCGAGAACACAAAAAATTCACTTCCAACGAAATTATCCCAGAACACAGAAAATGCGCTACCAAAGAAATCACCCCACAGCACAAAAATTCGCTTCCAACGAAATGACCCCAGAATACAAAAAATTCCCTTTCAATTAAATCACCCGAGAACACAAAAAATTCGCTTCCAACGAAATCACTACAGAGGACAAAAAATTCGCTTCTAACGCAATGACTCCAGAGCACAGAAAACACGCTTCCAACGAAATGACCCCCTCCTTCAAAAATTTGCTTCCATCAAACCAACCGGAGAACACAAAAAATTCATTTCCAAAGAAATGACCCCAGAACACAAAAAAATTCTCTTCCAATGAAATCTTCTGAGAACACAAATATTCACTTCTAAAGAAATCATCCCAGAGCACAAAAAATTCGCTTCCAACAAAATCACCCTAGAACACAAAAAATTCCCTTTCAACGAAATCACCCGAGCATACAAAATATTCGCTTCCAACATAATCAACCCAGAGCACAAAAAATTCGCTTCCAACGAAATGACTCCAGAGCTCCGAAAACATGCTTCCAACGAAATGACCTCCTACTTCAAAAATTTACTTTCACCGAAAAAACCGGAAAAAAGAAAAAATTCGCTTGCAACGAAATCTTCTGAGAACACAAATATTCGCTTCAAATGAAATCTCCCCAGAATACAAAAAATTCGCTTCAAACGAAATGACCCCAGAACACAAAAAAATTTGCTTCCAATGAAATCTTCTGAGAACACAAATATACACTTCTAAAGAAATCATCCCAGAGCACAAAAATTCGCTTCCAACAAAATCACCCTCGAACACAAAAAATTCCCTTTTAACGAAATCACCCGAGAATACAAAAAATTCGCTTCCAACATAATCAACCCAGAGCACAAAAAATTCGCTTCCTACAAAATGACTCCAGAGCACAGAAAACACGCTTCCAATGAAATGACTCCAGAACACAAAAAATTTGCTTTCAACGAAATCACCCTAGAATATAAAAAATTCGCTTCCATCGAAATCACCATAGAAGACAAAAAATTCGCTTCCAACCAAATCACTCCAGAGCACAAAAAATTTGCTTCCAACGAAATCACCCTAGAACATAAAAAATTCCATTTCAATGAAATTACCCCAGAACACAAAAAATTCGCTTGCAACGAAATCTCCTGAGAAAACAAATATTCGCTTCCAAAGAAAACATCCCAGATCACAAAAAATTCGCTTCCAACGAAATCACACCAGAACACCAAATATTCCCTTTCAACGAAATCACCCCAGAACAAAAAAAATTCGCTTCCAACGAAATCAACCCAGAGCACAAAAAATTCACGTCCAACGAAATGTCTCCAGAGCTCCGAAAACATGCTTCCAACGAAATGACCTCCTACTTCAAAAATTTACTTCCATCGCAAAAACCGGAGAACAGAAAAAATTCGCTTGCAACGAAATCTTCTGAGAACACAAATATTCGCTTCCAAGGAAATCTCCCCAGAACACAAAATATTCGCTTCCAACGAAATCACCCCAGAACACAAAAAATTCGCTTCCAACGAAATGACCTCCTACTTCAAAAATTTACTTCCATCGAAAAAACCGGAGAACAGAAAAAATTCGTTTGCTACGAAATCTTCTGAGAACACAAATATTTGCTTCCAATGAAATCTCCCCAGAACACAAAATATTTGCTTCCAAAGAAATCACCCCAGAACACAAAAATTTGCTTCCAACGAAATGACCCCAGAACACAAAAAATTCCCTTTCAAGGAAATCACCTGAGAACACAAAAAATTCGCTTCCAACGAAATCACCCCAGAGGACAAAAAATTCGCTTCCAACGAAATGACTCCAGAGCACAGAAAACACGCTTCCAACGAAATGACCCCTTCCTTCAAAAATTTGCTTCCATCAAACAAACCGGAGAACACAAAAAATTCATTTCCAAAGAAATGACCCCAGAACACAAATAAATTCACTTCCAACCAAATCTTCTGAGAACACAAATACTCACTTCTAAAGAAATCATCCCAGAGCACAAAAAAATTCGCTTCCAACAAAATAACCCTAGAACATAAAAAATTTCCTTTCAAAGAAATCACCCGAGAACACAAAAAATTCACGTCCAACGAAATTACCCCAGAACACAAGAAATTCGCTTCCAACGAAATTACCCTAGAACACAAAAATTTCGCTTCCAACAAAATCACCCCAAACCACAAAACATTCTCTTCCAACGAAATGACTCCAGAGCACAGAAAACACGCTTCCAAGGAAATTATCCCATACTTCAAAAATTGGCTTCCATCGAAATCACCCGAGAACACAAAAAATTCACTTCCAACGAAATGATCCCAGAACACAGAAAATGCGCTACCAACGAAATCACCCCAGAGAACAAAATATTCGCTTCCAACGAAATGACTCCAGAGCACAGAAATCACACTTCCAACGAAATGACTCCCTACTTCAAAAATTTGCTTCCATCGAAAAATCCTGAGAGCACAAAAATTTCTATTCCATCGAAATTACACCAGAACACAAAAAATTCACTTCCAACGAAATCTCCTGAGAACACAAATATTCGCTTCCAAAGAAAACATCCCAGAGTACAAAAAATTCGCTTCCAACGAAATCACCCCAGAACACCAAAATTTCCCTTTCAACAAAATCACCCCAGAACACAGAAAATTTGCTTCCAACGAAATCAACCCTGAGCACAAAAAATTCGCTTCCAACGAAATTACTCCAGAGCTCCGAAAACATGCTTCCAACGAAATGACCTCCTACTTCAAAAATTTACTTCCATCGCAAAAACCGGAGAAAAGAAAAAATTCGCTTGCAACGAAATCTTCTGAGAACACAAATACTCGCTTCCAACGAAATCTCCCCAGAACACAAAATATTCGCTTCCAACGAAATGACTCCAGAACACAGAAAACACGCTTCGAACGAAATGATACCATACTTCAAAAATTTGATTCAATCAAACAAACCGGAGAACACAAAAAATTCATTTCCAAAGAAATGAACCCAGAACACAAAAAATTTCGTTTCCAACGAAATCTTCTAAGAACACAAATACTCACTTCTAAAGAAATCATCCCAGAGCACAAAAAAATTCGCTTCCAACAAAATAACCCTTAAACATAAAAAAATTTCCTTTCAAAGAAATCACCCGAGAACACATAAAATTCACGTCCAACGAAATTACCCCAGAACACAAGAAATTCGCTTCCAATGAAATTACACTAGAACACAAAAATTTTGCTTCCAACAAAATCACCCAAGACCACAAAAAATTCTCTTCCAACGAAATGACTCCAGAGCACAGAAAACACGCTTCCAAAGAAATGATCCCATACTTCAAAAATTGGCTTCCATTGAAATCACCCGAGAACACAAAAAGTTCACTTCCAACGAAAGTACAGCAGAACACAGAAAATTCGCTTCCAACGAAATCACTCCAGAGGACAAAAAATTCGCTTCTAATGAAATGACTCCAGAGCACAGAAAACACGCTTCCAACGAAATGACCCCCTACTTCAAAAATTTACTTCCATCGCAAAAACCGGAGAAAAGAAAAAATTCGCTTGCAACGAAATCTTCTGAGAACACAAATACTCGCTTCCAACGAAATCTCCCCAGAACACAAAATATTCGCTTCCAACGAAATGACTCCAGAACACAGAAAACACGCTTCGAACGAAATGATACCATACTTCAAAAATTTGATTCAATCAAACAAACCGGAGAACACAAAAAATTCATTTCCAAAGAAATGAACCCAAAACACAAAAAATTTCGTTTCCAACGAAATCTTCTGAGAACACAAATACTCACTTCTAAAGAAATCATCACAGAGCAAAAAATTCGCTTCCAACAAAATCATCCTAGAACACAAAAAATTCCCTTTCAACGAAATCATCTGAGAATATAAAAAATTCGCTTCCAACATAATCAACCCAGAGCACAAAAAATTTGCTTCCAACAAAATGACTCCAGAGCACAGAAAACACGCTTCCAATGAAATGACTCCAGAACACAAAAAATTTGCTTTCAACGAAATCACCCTAGAACATAAAAAATTCGCTTCCATCGAAATCACCATAGAAGACAAAAAATTCGCTTCCAACCAAATCACTCCAGAGCACAAAAAATTTGCTTCGAACGAAATCACCCTAGAACATAAAAAATTCCCTTTCAATGAAATTACCCCAGAACACAAAAAATTTGCTTGCAACGAAATCTCCTGAGAACACAAATATTCGCTTCCAAAGAAAACATCCCAGAGCACAAAAAATTCGCTTCCAACGAAATCACCCCAGAGCACAAAAAATTCGCTTCCAACGAAATCAACCCAGAGCACAAAAAATTCACGTCCAACGAAATATCTCCTGAGCTCCGAAAACATGCTTCCAACAAAATGACCTCCTACTTCAAAAATTTACTTCCATCGAAAAAACCGGAGAACAGAAAAAATTCGTTTGCTACGAAATCTTCTGAGAACACAAATATTCACTTCTAAAGAAAACATCCCAGAGCACAAAAAAATTCGCTTCCTACAAAATCACCCTCGAACATAAAAAATTTCCTTTCAAAGAAATCACCCGAAAACACAAAAAATTCACGTCCAAGGAAATCACCTGAGAACACAAAAAATTTGCTTCCAACGAAATCACCCCAGAGGACAAAAAATTCGCTTCCAACGAAATGACTCCAGAGCACAGAAAACTCGTTTCGAACGAAATGACCCCTTACTTCAAAAATTTGCTTCCATTGAAGAAACCGGAGAACACAAAAAATTCTCTTCCAACGATATTACCCCAGAAGAGAAAAAAATTCTTTTCCAACGAAATCTCCTGAGAACACAAATATTCGCTTCCAAAGATATCATCCCAGAGCACAAAAAATTCGCTTCCAACGAAATCACCCTAGAACACAAAAATTCCCTTTTAGAGAAATCACCCAAGAAAACAAAAAATTCGCTTCCAACGAAATCACCCCAGAGCACAAAAAATTCGCTTCCAATGAAATGACTCCAGAGCAAAGAAAACTCGTTTCGAACGAAATGACCCCTTACTTCAAATATTTGCTTCCATTGAAGAAAACGGAGAACACAAAAAAATTCTCTTCCAACGATATTACCACAGAAGAGAAAAAATTCTTTTACAATGAAATCTCCTGAGAACACAAATATTCGCTTCCAATGATATAATCCCAGAGCACAAAAAATTTTCTTCCAACGAAATCACCCTAGAACACAAAAATTCCCTTTTAGAGAAATGACCCTGGAACACAAAAAATTCCCTTTCAACGAAATCACCAGAGAACACAAAAAGTTTAAGTCCAACGAAATTACCACAGAACATGAAATATTTGCTTCCATTGAAATCAAAGGAGAACACAAAATATTTGATTCCAAAGAAATCACCCTAGAACACAAAAAATTCACTTTCAACGAAATCACCAGAGAACACAAAAAATTCGCTTCCAACGAAATTACCCCAGAACACAAAAAATTCGCTTCCAACGAAATCACCCCAGAACACAAAAAATTTCCTTCCAACAAAATGACTCCAAAACACAGAAAACACTCTTCCAACGAAATGACCCCCTACTTTAAAAATTTGCTTCCATCGAATAATCCTGAGCACACAAAAATTTCTCTTCCAACGAAATTACCCCAGAACACAAAAAATTCGCTTCCAACGAAATTTCCTGAGAACACAAATATTCGCTTCCAAAGAAAACATCCTGGAGCACAAAAAATTTGCTTCCAACGAAATCACCCCAGACACAAAAAATTCCCTTTCAACGAAATCACCAGAGAACACAAAAAGTTTAAGTCCAACGAAATTACCACAGAACATAAAATATTTGCTTCCATTGAAATCAAAGCAGAACACAAAATATTTGATTTCAAAGAAATCACCCTAGAACACAAAAAATTCCCTTTCAACGAAATCACCAGAGAACACAAAAATTTCGCTTCCAACGAAATTACCCCAGAACACAAAAAATTCACTTGCAACGAAATCTCCTGAGAACACCAATATTCGCTTCCAACGAAATCACTCCAGAGCACAAAAAATTTGCTTCCAACAAAATGACTCCAAAGCACGGAAAACACACTTCTAACGAAATGACCCCATACTTCAAAAATTTGCTTCCATCGAAAAAACTGGAGAACACAAAAAATTCTCTTCCAATGATATTACCCCAGAAAACAAAAATTCTTTTCCAACGAAATCTCCTGAGAACACAAACATTCGCGTCCAAAGATATCATCCCAGAGCACAAAAAATTCGCTTCCAACGAAATCACACCAGAGCAAAAAAATTTCTCTTCCAAAGAAATCACCCTACAACACAAAAATTCCCTTTCATCGAAATCCCCCGAGAACACAAAAAATTGGCTTCCAACGAAAACACCCCAGAACACAGAAAATTCACTTGCAATGAAATCTCCTGAGAACACCAAAAATTCGCTTCCAACGAAATCACCCCAGAGCACAAAAAATTCGTTTCCAACGAAATGACTCCAGAGCACAGAAAACACGCTTCCAATGAAATGACCCGAGAACACAAATTTTCCCTTCCAACGAAATCACCCTAAAACATAAAAAAATTCGCTTCCATCAAAATCACCACAGAGACAAAAAATTCGCTTCCAACAAAATCACCCCAGAGAAAAATAAATTCGCTTCCAACAAAATCACCCCAAAGCAGAAAAAATTTGCTTCCAACGAAATGACCGTATACTTCAAAAATTTGCTTCCATCGAAATCACATGAGGACACAAAAAATTCGCTTCCAAATCAATTACCCCAGACCACAAAAAAGTCGCTAGCAACGAAATCTTCTGAGAACACAAATATTTGCTTCCATTGAACTCACCCAAGAACACAAAAAATTCGCTTCAAACGAAATGACTCCAGAGCACAGAAAACACACTTCCAACGAAATGATCCCATACTTCAAAAATTTCCTACAATCGAAATCACCCCAGAACACAAAAAATTCGCTTCCAACGAAATGACTCCAGAGCACAAAAACACGCTTCCAAGGCAATGACCCCCTATTTCAAAAATTTGCTTCCATCGAAATACCGGAGAACACAAAAAATTCTCTTCCAACAAGATTACCCCAGAAGACAAAAAATTCGTTTCCAACGAAATCTCCTGAGAACAAAAATATTCGCTTCCAAATATATCATCCCAGAGCACAAAAAATTCGCTTCCAACGAAAGCACCCTTGAACACAAAAATTCCCTTTCAACGAAATCACCCGAGAACAAAAAAAATTCGCTTCCAACGAAATTACCCCAGAACACAAAAAAATTCGCTTGCAACGAAATCACCCGAGAACACAATAAATTTGCTTCCAACGAAATTACCCCAGAACACAAAAAATTTGCTTTCAACGAAATCACCCCAGAACACAAAAAATTCGCTTCCAATGAAATGACTCCAGAGCACAGAAAACATGCTTCCAACGCAATGACCCCCTACTTCAAAAATTTGCTTCCATCGAAATACCGGAAAACACAAAAAAATTCTTTTCTAATGATATTACCCCAGAAGACAAAAAATTCTTTTCCAATGAAATCTCCTGAGAGCACAAATATTTGCTTCCAAAGATATCATCCCAAAGCACAAAAAATTCGCTTCCGACGAAATCACCCTAGAACACAAAAAATTCGCTTGCAACGAAATCTCCTGAGAACACATATATTCGCTTCCAACGAAATCAACCCAGAGCACAAAAAAATTCGCTTCCAACAAAATGACTCTAGAGCACAGAAAACAGGCTTCCAACGAAATGAACCCCTACTTCAAAAATTTGCTTCCATCGAGAAAACCGGAGAACTCAAAAAAATCTTCCAACAATATTACACAAGAAGACAAAAAAATTCTTTTCCAACAAAACCTCCTGAGAACACAAATATTCGTTTCCAAAGATATCATCACAGAGTAGAAAAGAATCGCTTCCAACAAAATCACCCTAGAACACAAAAATTCCCTTTCAACAAAATCCCCCGAGAACAAAAAAAAATTCCTTCCAACGAAATCACCCTAGAGCACAAAAATTCGCTTCCAAAGATATGACTCCAGAGCACAGAAAACACGCTTCCAATGAAATGACCCCTGAACACAAAAAATTAGCCTCCAAAGAAATCACCCTAAAACATAAAAAATTCGCTTCCATCGAAATCACCACAGAACACAAAAAATTCGGGCCCAACGAAATCTCATGAGAACACAAATATTCGCTTCCAAAGAAATCATCCCAGAGCCCAAAAAATCAGTTCCAAAGAAATCAGCCCATAGCGCAAAAAATTCCCTTCCAAAGAAATGACACCAGAGCACAGAAAACACGATTCCAACGAAATGACCCCCTACTTTAAAAATTTGCTTCCATCGAAAAAACCGGAGAATACAAAAAATTCGCTTCCAAAGAAATTACCCCAGAACACAAAAAAATCGCTTCCAACCCAATGACCCCTGAAAACAAAAAATTCGCTTGCAACGAAATCTTCTGAGAACACATATTCGCTTCCAAAGATTTCATCCCAGAGCACAAAAAATTAGCTTCCAACGAAATCACCCTAGTACACGAAAATTCCCTTTCAACGAAATCACCCCAGAACACAAAAAATTCGCTTCCAACGAAATTACCCCAGAACACAAAAAATTCGATTCCAACGAAATTACCCCAGAACACAAAAAATTCGATTCCAACAAAATCACCCTAGAAAACAAAAAATTCCCTTTCAACGAAATCACTTGGTAACACAAATATTCACGTGCAAAGAAATTACCACAGAACAGAAAAAAATTTGCTTCCATCGAAATCACCCCAGAGCATAAAATATTTGCTTCCAACGCAATCATGCTAGAACACAAAAAATTAGCTTCAAACGAAATCACCCTAGAACACCAAAATTCCCTTTCAACAAAATCCCCCGAGAACACAAAAAATTTCCTTCCAACAAAATCACCCCAGAGCACAAAAATTAGCTTCCAAAGATATGACTCCAGAGCACAGAAATCACGCTTCCAATGAAATGACCCCTGAACACAAAAAATTCACCTCCAACGAAATCACACCAGAGCACAAAAAAATTCGCTTCGAATGAAACCACCCCAGAGCACAAAAAATTCGCTTCCAACGAAATGACTCCAGAGCACAGAAAACACGCTTCCAATGAAAAGACCCCCTACTTCAAAAATTTGCTTCCATTGAAAAAACAGGAGAACACAAAAAATTCTCTTCCAAAGATATTGCCCCTGAAGACAAAAAATTCTTTTCCTATGAAATCTCCTGAGAACACAAATATTCACTTCCAAATATATCATCCCAAAGCACAAAATATTTGCTTCCAACAAAATCACCCTAGAACACAAAAAATTCCCTTTCATGAAATCACCCGAGAACACAAAAAATTCACGTCCAACGAAATTACCCCAGAACAGAAAAAATTTGCTTCCGTCGAAATCACCTGAGATCACAAAAAATTCGCTTCCAACGGAATCACCACAGAGCACAAAATATTCGGTTCCATAGAAATGACTCCAGAGCACAGAAAACACGCTTCCAACGAAATGACCCCATACTTCAAAAATTTGCTTCCATCGAAAACACCGGAGAACACAAAAAATTCTCTTCCAAAGATATTACCCCAGAAGACAAAAAATTCTTTAACAACGAAATCTCCTGAGAACACAAATATTCGCTTCCAAAGATATCATCCCAGATCACAAAAAAATTCGCTTCCTACGACATCACCCTAGAACACAAAAAATTCGCTTGCAACGAAATCTCCTGAGAACACATATATTCGCTTCCAACGAAATCACCCCAGAGCACAAAAAATACGCTTCCAATAAAAAGACTCTAGAGCACAGAAAACACGCTTCCAACGAAATGAGCCCCTACTTCAAAAATTTGCTTCCATCGAAAATACCGGAGAACACAAAAAAATCTTCCAACAATATTACCCCAGAAGACAAAAAAATTCTTTTCCAACAAAATCTCCTGAGAACACAAATATACGTGTCCAAAGATATCATCACAGAGTAGAAAAGCATCGCTTCAAACAAAATCACCCTAGAACACAAAAATTACCTTTCAACAAAATCCGCCGAGAACACAAAAAATTTCCCTCCAACGAAATCACGCCAGAACACAAAAAATTTGCTACCATGGAAATCACCCCAGAACACAAAAAATTCGTTTCCAACGAAATTACCCCAGAACACAAAAAATTCTATTCCAACCAAATCACCGCAGAACACAAAAAATTCGCTTCGAACGGAATGACTCCAGAGCACAGAAAACACGCGTCCAACGAAATGACCCTCTACTTCAAAAATTTGATTCCATCGAAAAGACCGGAGACCACATAAAATTCTCTTCCAACGATATTACCCCAGAAGACAAAAAATTCTTTTCCAACGTAATCTCCAGAAAACACAAATATTCGCTTCCAAAGATATCATCCCAGAGCACAAAAAATTCTTTTCCAAGGAAATCACCCTAGAACGCAAAAATTCCCTTTCAAGGAAATCACCCGAGAACACAAAAAATTCACTTCCAACGAAATCTCCCCAGAATACAAAAAATTCGCTTGCAACGAAATCTCCGGAGAACACAAAAATTCGCTTCCAACGAAATCACCCCAGAGCACAAAAAATTGGCTTCCAAAGAAATGACTCCAGAGCATAGAAAACACGCTTCCAACGAAATGACCCCATACTTCAAAAATTTGCTACCATCGAAATCACCCCAGAACACAAAAAATTCGCTTCCAATGAAATTACCATAGAACACAAAAAATTCGCTTCCAACGAAATCACCCCAGAACACAACAAATTCGCTTGCAACGAAATCTCCTGAGAACACAAATACTCGCTTCCAAAGATATCATCCCAGAGCACAAAAAATTCGCTTGCAATGAAATCACCCTAGAACACAAAAACTCCCTTTCAACGAAATCACCCGAGAACACAAAAAATTCACTTCCAACGAAATGACTCCAGAGCACAGAAAACACGCTTCCAACGAAATGACCCCCTACTTCAAAAATTTGCTTCCATCGAAAAGACCGGAGAACACAAAAAATTCTCTTCCAACGATATTACCCCAGAAGACAATAAATTCTTTTCCAACGAAATCTCCTGAGAACACAAATATTCGCTTCCAAAGATATCATCCCAGAGCACAAAAAATTTGCTTCCAACAAAATCACAATAGAACACAAAAATTCCCTTTCAACGAAATCACCCGAGAACACAAAAATTTTGCTTCCAAGTAAATCACCCCAGAACACAAAAAATTCGCTTGCAACGAAATCTCCTGAGAACACAAATATTGGCTTTCAACGAAATCACCCAGATCACAAAAAATTCGCCTCCAACGAAATGACTCGAGAGCACAGAAAACACGCTTCCAACGAAATGACCCCCTACTTCAAAAATGTGCTTCCATCGAAAAAACCGGTGAACACAAAAAATTCTATTCCAACGATATTACCGCAGAATAAATAAAATTCTTTTCCAACGAAATCTCCTGAGTATATAAATATTCACTTTCAAAGATATCATCCCAGAAACAAAAAATCGCTTCCAACAAAATTACCCTAGAACACAAAAATTCCCTTTCAACGAAATCACCTGAAAACACAAAAATTTCGCTTCCAACGAAATGACTCCAGAGCACAGAAAGCACGCTTCCAATGAAATGACCCCAGAACACAAAAAATTTGCTTCCAATGAAATCTCCTCATAACACAAATATTCGCTTCCAAAGAAATCATCCCAGAGCACAAAAAAATTCACTTCCAACAAAATCACCCTTGAACACAAAAAAATCCCGTTCAAGGAAATCACCCGAGAACAGAAAAAATTCATGTCCAACGAAATTACCACAGAACAGAAAAAATTTGCTTTCATCGAAATCACCCCAAAACACAAAAAATTCACTTCAAATGCAATCACGCTAGAACACAAAATAATTAATTTTAAACGTAATCACCTGAGAACACAAAAAATTCGCTTCCAACGGAATCACCACAGAGCACAAAATATTCGCTTCCAATGAAATGACTCCAGAGCACAGAAAACACGCTTCCAATGGAAGGACCCCAGAACACAAAAAATTCGCTTCCAACGAAATCACCCTAGAACATAAAAAATTCGCTTTCCAAAAATCACCTGAGAATACAAAAAATTCGCTTCCCACGAAATTACCCCAGAACACAAAAAATTCGCTTGCAAAGAAATCTTCTGAGAACACATATATTCGCTTCCAACCAAATCACCCCAGAACACAAAAAATTCGCTTCCAAATAAATGACTCCAGAGCACAGAAAACACGCTTCCAACGAAATGACCCTCTACTTCAAAAATTTGCTTCCATTGAAAAGACCGGAAAACACAAAAAATTCTCTTCCAAAGATATTACGCCAGAAGACAAAAAATTCTTTTCCAACGTAATCTCCTAAGAACACAAACATTTGATTATAAAGATATCATCCCAGAGCACAGAAAACATGCTTCCAACGAAATGACCCCCTACGTCAAAAATTTGTTTCCATCGAGATCATTTGAGAACACAAAAAATTCTCTCTCAACGAAATTACCCCGAACACAAAAAATTCGCTTGCAACGAAATCTCCTGAGAACACAACGAAATCACCCCAGAGCACAAAAAATTGGCTTCCAAAGAAATGACTCCCAAGCATAGAAAACACACTTCCAAAGAAATGACCCCCTACTTCAAAAATTTGCTACCATCGAAAAGACCGGAGAACACAAAAAATTCTCTTCCAACGATATTACCCCAGGAGACAAAAAATCCTTTTCCTATGAATTCTCCTGAGAAAACAAATATTCATCACAAAATTAACATCCCAGAGCAAAAAATTTGCTTCCAACAAAATCACCCTAGAACACAAAAATTCCCTTTCAATGAAATCACCCGAGAACACAAAAAATTCGCTTCCAACGAAATCACCCCAGAACACAAAAAATTCGCTTGCAATGAAATCTCCTGAGAACACAAAAATTCGCTTCCAACGAAATCACCCCAGAGCACAAAAAATTGGCTTCCAAAGAAATGACTCCAGAGCATAGAAAACACGCTTCCAACGAAATGGCCCCATACTTCAAAAATTTGCTACCATCGAAATCACCCCAGAACACAAAAAATTCGCTTCCAATGAAATTACCACAGAACACAAAAAATTCACTTCCAACGAAATCAGCCCAGAACACAAAAAATTTCGCTTGCAAAGAAATCTCCTGAGAACACAAATATTCGCTTTCAACGAAATCTCCTGAGAACACAAAAATTCGCTTCCAACGAAATCACCCCAGAGCACAAAAAATTCGCTTCCAACGAAATGACTCCAGAGCACAGAAAACATGCTTCCAACGAAATGACCCCCTACTTCAAAAATGTGCTTCCATCGAAAAAACCGGTGAACACAAAAAATTCTATTCCAAAGATATTACCCCAGAATAAATTAAATTCTTTTCCAACGAAATCTCCTGAGTACAAAAATATTTGCTTTCAAAGATATCATCCCAGATACAAAAATTCACTTCCAACAAAATTACCCTAGAACACAAAAATTCCCTTTCAACGAAATCACCCGAGAACACAAAAAATTCGCTTTCAACGAAATCTCCTGAGAACACAAAAATTCGCTTCCAACGAAATCACCCCAGAGCACAAAAAATTCGCTTCCAACGAAATGACTCCAGAGCACAGAAAACATGCTTCCAACGAAATGACCCCCTACTTCAAAAATGTGCTTCCATCGAAAAAACCGGTGAACACAAAAAATTCTATTCCAAAGATATTACCCCAGAATAAATTAAATTCTTTTCCAACGAAATCTCCTGAGTACAAAAATATTTGCTTTCAAAGATATCATCCCAGATACAAAAATTCACTTCCAACAAAATTACCCTAGAACACAAAAATTCCCTTTCAACGAAATCACCCGAGAACACAAAAAATTCGCTTTCAACGAAATCACCCCAGAGCACAAAAAATTTGCTTCCAAAGAAATTACCCCAGAACACAAAAAATTCGCATCCAACCCAATGACCCCAGAACAGAAAAAATTCGCTTGCAACTAAATCTTCTGAGAACACATATTCGCTTCCAAAGATATCCTCCCAGAGCACAAAAAATTAGCTTCCAAAGAAATCACCCTAGTACACAAAAATTCCCTTTCAACGAAATCACCCCAGAACACAAAAAATTTGCTACCATGGAAATCACCCCAGAACACAAAAAATTCGCTTCTAACGAAATTACCCCAGAACACAAAAAATTCGATTCCAACGAAATTACCTCAGAGCACAAAAAATTCGATTCCAACAAAATCACCCTAGAAAACAAAAAAATTCCCTTTCAACGAAATCACCTGATAACACAAATATTCACGTGCAACGAAATTACCACAGAAGAGAAAAAAATTTGCTTCCATCGAAATCACCCCAGAGCATAAAATATTCGCTTCCAATGCAATCACGCTAGAACACAAAAAATTAGCTTTAAACGAAATCACCCTAGAACACAAAAATTCGCTTTCAACAAAATCCCCCGAGAACACAAAAAATTTCCTTCCAACGAAATTACCCCAGAACACAAAAAATTCACTTGCAGGGAAATCACCCCAGAGCACAAAAATTGGCTTCAAACGAAATCACCCCAGAGTACAAAAAATTCACTTCCAACGAAATCACCCCAGAGCACAAAAATTCGCTTCCAAAGATATGACCCCAGGGCACAGAAAGCACGCTTCCAATGAAATGACCCCTGAACACAAAAAATTCGCCTCCAATGAAATCACCCCAGAGCACAAAAAATTCGCTTCCTACGAAATGACTCCAGAGCACAGAAAACACGCTTCCAATGAAAAGACCCCCTACTTCAAAAATTTGCTTCCATTGAAAAAACAGGAGAACACAAAAAATTCTCTTCCAAAGATGTTACCCCTGAAGACAAAAAATTCTTTTCCTACGAAGTCTCCTGAGAACACAAATATTCACTTCCAAAGATATCATCCCAAAGCACAAAATATTTGCTTCCAACAAAATCACCCTAGAACACAAAAAATTCCCTTTCAACGAAATCACCCGAGAACACAAAAAATTCGCTTTCAACGAAATCACCCCAGAGCACAAAAAATTTGCTTCCGAAGAAATTACCCCAGAACACAAAAAATTCGCTTCCAGCCCAATGACCCCAGAACACAAAAAATTCGCTTGCAACGAAATCTTCTGAGAACACATATTCGCTTCCAAAGATATCATCCCAGAGCACAAAAAATTAGCTTCCAATGAAATCACCCTAGTACACAAAAATTCCCTTTCAACGAAATCACCCCAGAACACAAAAAATTTGCTACCATGGAAATCACCCCAGAACACAAAAAATTCGCTTCCAACGAAATAACCCCAGAACACAAAAATTCGATTCCAAAGAAATTACCTCAGAACACAAAAAATTCGCTTCCAACGGAATCAAGACAGACCACAAAATATTCGCTTCCAATGAAATTACTCCAAAGCACAGAAAACACGCTTCCAATGAAAGGACCCCAGAACACATAAAATTCGCTTGCAACGAAATCTTCTGAGAACACATATATTCACTTCCAACCAAATCACCCAGAACACAAAAAATTCGCTTCCATAGAAATGACTCCAGAGCACAGAAAACACGCTTCCAATGAAATGACCCCCTACTTCAAAAATTTGCTTCCATCGAAAACACCGGAGAACACAAAAAATTCTCTTCCAAAGATATTACCCCAGAAGACAAAAAATTCTTTTCCAACGAAATCTCCTGAGAACACATATATTCGCTTCCAAAGAAATCAACCCAGAGCACAAAAAATTCACTTCCCACAAAATGACTCTAGATCACAGAAAACACGCTTCCAACGAAATGACCCCCTACTTCAAAAATTTGCTTCCATCGAAAAAACCGGAGAACACAAAAAAATCTTCCAACAATATTACCCCAGAAGACAAAAAATTCTTTTCCAACAAAATCTACTGAGAACACAAATATTCGTTTCCAAAGATATCATCACAGAGTAGAAAAGAATCGCTTCCAACAAAATCACCCTAGAACACAAAAATTCCCTTTCAACAAAATCCCCCGAGAACACAAAAAATTTCCTTCCAACAAAATCACCCCAGAGCACAAAAATTCGCTTCCAACGATATGACTCCAGAGCACAGAAAGCACGCTTCCAATGAAATGACCCCTGAACACAAAAAATTCGCCTCCAACGAAATCACCCTAAAACATAAAAACTTCGCTTCCATCGAAATCACCACAGAAGACAAAAAATTCGCTTCCAACCAAATCACACCAGAGCACAAAAAATTCGCTTGGAACGAAATCACCCCAAAGCATAAAAAATTCCCTTCCAAAGAAATGACTCCAGAGCACAGAAAACACTACCCCAGAAGACAAAAAATTTTTTGCAACGAAATCTCCTGAGAACACAAATATTTGCTTCCAAAGATATCATCCCAGAGCACTAAAAACTCGATTCCAACGAAATCACCCTAGAACACAAAAATTTCCTTTAAAAGAAATCACCCAAGTACACAAAAAATTCGCTTCCAATGAAATCACCCGAGAACACAAAAAATTCGCTTCCAACGAAATCACCCCACAGCACAAAAAATTTGCTTCCAACGAAATAACTCCAGAGCACAGAAAACACGCTTCCAACGAAATGACCCCCTACTTCAAAAATTTGCTTCCATCGAGAAGACTGGAGAACACAAAAAAATCTCTTCCAACGATATTACCCCAGAAGACAAAAAAATCTTTTCCAACGAAATCTCCTGATAACACAAATACTTGCTTCCAAAGATATCATCCCAGCACACAAAAACTTCGCTTCCAAAGAAATAACCCTAGAACACAAAAATTCCCTTTCAAGGAAATCACCCGAGAACACAAAAAATTCGCTTCCAACGAAATCACCCCAGAACACAAAAAATTCGCTTGCAACGAAATCTCCTGAGAACACAAATATTCGCTTCCAACGAAATCACCACAGAGCACAAAAAATTTGCTTCCAACGAAATGACTCAAGAGCACAGAAAACACCCTTCCAACGAAATGACCCCCTATTTCAAAAGTTTGCTTCCATCGAAAAGTCCGGAGAACACAAAAAATTCTCTTACAACGACATTACCCCAGAAGATAAAAAATGCTTTTGGAACGAAATCTCCTGAGAACACAAAGATTCGCTTCCAAAAATATCATCCCATAACACAAAAAATTCGCTTCCAACGAAATGACTCCAGAGCACAAAAAACATGCTTCCAACGAAATCACCCGAGAACACAGAAAATTGGCTTCTATTGAAATCACCACAGAAGACAAAAAATTCGCTTCCAAACAAATCACCCCAGAACACAAAAACGTTGCTTCCAACGAAATCACCCTAGAACATAAAAATTTGCTTTCAACGAAATCACCCGAGAACACAACAAATTCGCTTCCAACGAAATGACTCCAGAGCACAGAAAACACGCTTCCAACGAAATGACCCCATACTTCAAAATTTGCTTCCATCGAAAAGACCGGAGAACACAAAAACTTCTCTTCTAACGATATTACCCCAGAAGATAAAAAATTCTTTTCCAATGAAATCTCCTGAGAACACAAATATTCGCTACCAAAGATATCATCCCAGAGCATAAATACTTCTCTTCCAAAGAAATCACCCTAGAACACAAAAATTCCCTTTCAACGAAATCACCTGAGAACACAAAAAATTCGCTTCCAACGAAATCACACCAGAACACAAAAAATTCGCTTCTAACGAAATGACTCCAGAGCACAGAAAACACGCTTCCAACGAAATGACCCCATACTTCAAAAAATTGCTTCCATAAAAAAAACTGGAGAACACAATAAATTCTCTTTCAACGATATTACCCCAGAAGACAAGAAATTCTTTTCCAATGAAATCTCCTAAGAACAAAAACTTCGTTTCCAAAGATATCATCCCAGAGCACAAAAAATTCGCCTCCAACCAAATCACCTCAGAACACAAAAATTCCCTTTCAACGAAATCACGCAAGAACACAAAAAATTCACTTCCAATGAAATTACCCCAGAACACAATAAAATCGCTTGCAACGAAATCTCCTGAGAACACAAATATTGGCTTCCAAAGATATCATCCCAGAACACAAAAAATTCGCTTGCAACGAAATCTCCTGAGAACACAAATATTCGCTTCCAACGAAATCACCCCAGAGCACAAAAAAATTCGCTTCCAAAGAAATGACCCCCTACTTCAAAAATTTCCTTCCATCGAAAAAAACAGAGAACACAAAAAATTCTCTTCCAACAATATTACCCTAGAAGACAAAAAATTTTTTCCAACGAAATCTCCTGAGAACACATATATTCGCTTCCAAAGATATCATCCCAGAGCACAAAAAATTCGATTCCAAAGAAATCACCCTAGAACAAAAAATTCCCTTTCAAAAAAATCTCCTGAAAAAACAAATATTCCCTTCCAACGAAATCACCCCAGAGCACAGAAAATATGCTTCCAACGAAATGACCCCCTACTTCAAAAATTTGCTTCCATCGAAAAAACTGGAGAACACAAAAAATTCTCTTCCAACGATATTACCCAAGAAGACAAAAATTTTTTCCCACGAAATTTCCTGAGAACACAAATATTTACTTCCAAAGATATCATCCCAGAGCACAAAAAATTCCCTTCCAACGAAATCACCCTAGAACACAAAAATTCCCTTTCAAAGAAATCACCCGAGATCACAAAAAATTCGATTCAAACGAAATCATCCAAGAGCACAAAAAATTCCCTTCCAACGAAATCACCCTAGAACGCAAAATTTCCCTTTCAACGTAATCACCCGAGAACACAAAAAATTCGCTTGCAACGAAATCTCCTGAGAACACAAATATTCGCTTCCAACGAAATCACCCCAGAGTACAAAAAATTCGCTTCCAACGAAATGACTCCAGAGCACAGAAAACACGCTTCCAACGAAATCACCCAAGAACACAGAAAATTCGCTTCTATTGACATCACCACAGAGGACAAAAAATTCGCTTACAAACAAATCACCCCAGAGCACAAAAAAGTTGCTTCCAATGAAATCACCCTAGAACATGAAAAATTTGCTTTCAACGAAATCACCCGAAAACACAAAAAATTCGCTTGCAACGAAATCACCCTAGACCATAAAAAACTCGCTTCAAACGAAATCACCCGAGAACACAAAAAATCGCTTCCAACGAAATCACGCCAGAGCACAAAAAATTCGCTTCCAACGAAATGACTCCAGAGCACAGAAAACACGCTTCCAACGAAATCACCCGAGAACACAGAAAATTCGCTTCTATTGAAATCACCACAGAAGACAAAAAAGTTGCTTCCAACTAAATCACCCGAGAACACAAAAAATTCACTTCCAACGAAATCACGCCAGAGCACAGAAAACACGACTTCAAGGAAATGATCCCATACTTCAAAATTTTTCTTCCATCGAAATCACCCAAGAACACAAAAAATTCGCTTCCAACGAAATTACCCCAGAAGACAAAAATTTCTTTTCAACCAAAATCTCCTGAGAACACAAATATTTGCTTCCAACGAAATCACCCTAGAGCACAAAAAACTCGTTTGCAACGAAATGAATCCAGGGCACAGAAAACATGCTTCCAACGAAATGATCCCATACTTCAAAAATTTGCTTCAATCAAAATCACCCGAGAATACAAAAAATTCGCTTCCAACGAAATGACCCCCTATTCAAAAATTTGTTTCCATCGAAATCACCTGAGAACCCAAAAAATTAGCTTCCAACGAAATTACCCAAGAATTCAAAAAATTCGCTTCCAACGAAATCACCCTAGAACAGAAAAATTCCCTGTCAAAGTAATCACCCGAAAACACAAAAAATTCGCTTCCAACGAAATCACCCCAGAGCACAAAAAATTCGCTTCCAACGAAATGACTCCAGAGCACAGAAAACTTGCTTCCAACGAAATGATCCCATACTTCAAAAATTTGCTTCCATCAAAATCACCCGAGAATACAAAAAATTCGCTTCCAAAGGAATTACCCCCTAACACAAATGTTTCTTTTCCAACGAAATCTCCTGAGAACACAAATATTCACTTCCAAAGATATCATCCCAGAGCACAAAAAATTCGCTTCAAACGAAATCACCCCAGAACACAAAATATTCGCTTGCAACGAAATCTCCTGAGAATACAAGTATTCGCTTTTATCGAAATCACCCCAGACCACAAAAAATTCGCTTATAACGAAATGACTCCAGAGCACAGAAAACACACATCCAATGAAATGACCCCCTACTTCAAAAATTTGCTTCCATCGAAAAGTACGGATAACACAGAAAATTCTCTTCCAACAATATTACCCCAGAACACAAAAAATTCGCTTCCAACGAAATCTCCTGAGAACACAAATATTCGCTTCTAAAGATATCATCCCAGAGCACAAAAAAATTCGCTTCCAAGGAAATCACCCTAGAACAAAAAAAAAATTCACTTTCAACGAAATCACCCGAGAACACAAAAAATTCACGTTCAAAGAAATTACCAGAGGACAGAAAAAATTTCCTTCCATCGAAATTACCCCAGAACACAAAAAAATTTGCTTCCAACGAAATCATGCTAGAACACAAAAAATTACCTTTCAACGAAATCACCTGAGAACACAAAAAATTCGCTTCCAACGAAATTACCCCAGAAGACAAAAAATTCGCTTCCAACGAAATCACCCCAGAACACAAAAAATTCACTTCCACCGAAATGACTCCAGAGAACAGAAAACATGCTTCCAACGAAATGATCCCATACTTCAAATATTTGCTTCCATCGAAATGACCTGAGAACAGAAAAAATTTCCTTCCAACGAAATTACCCCAGAACACAAAAAATTCGCTTCCAAGGAAATCACCGTAGCACACAAAAAATTCGCTTCCAACGAAATGACTCCAGAGCACAGAAAACACGCTTCCAACGAAATGACCCCATACTCCAAAAATTTGCTTCCATCGAAAAGACCGGAGAACACAAAAAATTCTCTTCTAACGATATTACCCCAGAAGACAAAAATTCTTTTTCAACGAAATCTCCTGAGAACACAAATATTCGCTTCCAAAGATATCATCCCAGAGCACAAAAAACTTTGCTTCCAAAGAAATCACCCTAGAACACAAAAATTCCCTTTCAAAGAAATCACCCGAGAACACAAAAATTAGCTTCCAAAGAAATGACTCCAGAGCACAGAAAACACGCTACCAACGAAATCACCCGAGAACACAGAAAATTTGCTTCTATTGAAATCACCACAGAAGACAAAAAATTCGCTTCCAACGGAATCACCCTAGAACATAAAAAATTTGCTTTCAACGAAATCACCCAAGAACACAACAAATTCGCTTCCAAAGAAATTACCCCAGAACACAAAAAATTCGCTTGCAACAAAATCACCCTAGACCATAAAAAACTCGCTTCAAACGAAATCACCCGAGAACACAAAAAATTCGCTTCCAACGAAATCACCCAAAACAAAAAAATTTCGCTTCCAATGAAATGACTGCAAAGCACAAAAAACATGCCTCCAACGAAATTATCCCATACTTCAAAAATTTGCTTCCAACGAAATCACCCAAGAACACAAAAAATTCGCTTCCAACGAAATTACCCCCGAAGACAAAAAATTCTTTTCCAACGAAATCTCCTGAGAACACAAATATTCGCTTCCAAAAATACCATCCCAGAACACAAAAAATTCGCTTCCAATGAAATCACCCAAAACACAAAAATTTCGCTTCCAAAGAAATGACTCCAAAGCACAGAAAACACGCCTCCAACGAAATTATCCCATACTTCAAAAATTTGCTTCCATCGAAATCACCCAAGAACACAAAAAATTCGCTTCCAAAGAAATCACCCTAGAACACAAAAATTCCCTTTCAACGCAATCACCCAAGAACACAAAAAATTTGCTTCCAACGAAATCACCCCACAGCACAAAAAAATTTGCTTCCAACGAAATGACTCCAGAGCACAGAAAACATGCTTCCAACGAAATGACTCCCTACTTCAAAAATTTGCTTCCATCGAGAAGACTGGAGAACACAAAAAATTCTCTTCCAACGATATTACCCCAGAAGACAAAAAATTCTTTTCCAACGAAATCTCCTGATAACACAAATACTTGCTTCCAAAAATATCATCCCAGCGCACAAAAACTTCGCTTCCAAAGAAATCACCCCAGAACACAAATATTCCCTTTCAACGAAATCAAGCAAGAACACAAAAAATTCGCTTCCAATGAAATTACTCCAGAACACAATAAAATCGCTTGCAACGAAATCTCCTGAGAACACAAATATTCGCTTCCATAGATATCATACCAGAGCACAAAATATTCGCTTCCAACGAAATGATTCCATAGCACAGAAAACGCGCTTCCAACGAAATGACCCCCTCCTTCCAAAATTTGCTTCCATCGAAAAAACCGGAGAACACAAAAAATTCTCTTCCAACGACATTACCCCAGAAGACAAAAAATTCTTTTCCAACGAAATCTCCTGAGAACACAAATATTCGCTTCCAAAGATATCATCCCAGAGCACAAAAACTTCTCTTCCAAAGAAATCACCCTAGAACACAAATATTCGCTTCCAACGAAATCATCCCAGAGTACAAAAAATTCGCTTCCAAAAAAATGACTCCAGAGCACAGAAAACACGCGTCCAACGAAATCACTCGAGAACACAGAAAATTCGCTTCTATTGAAATCACCACAGAAGACAAAAAATTCGCTTCCAAACAAATCACCCCAGAGCACAAAAAATCCGCTTCCAACGAAATCACCCTAGAACATAAAAAATTTGCTTTCAACGAAATCACCCGAGAACACAAGAAATTCGCTTCCAAAGCAATTACTCCAGAACAAAAATATTCGCTTGCAACGAAATCACCCTAGAACACAAAAAATTCGCTTCCAATGAAATGACTCTAGAGCACAGAAAACACGCTTCCAACGAAATGACTCCCTACTTCAAAAATTTGCTTCCATCGAGAAGACTGGAGAACACAAATAATTCTCTTCCAACGATATTACCCCAGACAACAAAAAATTCTTTTCCAACGAAATCTCCTGATAACACAAATACTTGCTTCCAAAGATATCATCCCAGCACACAAAAACTTCGCTTCCAAAGAAATCACCCTAGAACACAAAAATTCCCTTTCAAGGAAATCACCTGAGAACACAAAAAATTCATTTGCAATGAAATCTCCTGAGAACACAAATATTCGCTTCCAATGAAATCACCACAGAACACAAAAAATTTGCTTCCAACGAAATGACTCCAGAGCACAGAAAACACGCTACCAAAGAAATGACGCCCTATTTCAAAAATTTGCTTCCATCCAAAAGTCCGGAGAACACAAAAAATTCTCTTCCAACAATATTACCCCAGAACACAAGAAAATTCTCTTCCAACGAAATCTCATGAGAATACAAATGTTTGCTTCCAAAAAATCATCCTAGAGCACAAAAAAATTTGCTTCCAACGAAATCACCCTAGAACACAAAAAATTCCCTTTCAACGAAATCTCCCGAGAACACAAAAAATTCACGTCTAACGAAATTACCACAGAACAGAAAAAATTTCCTTCCATCGAAATCACCCCAGAACACAAAAAATTTGCTTCCAAGGAAATCATGCTAGACCACAAAAAATCAATTTTCAACGAAATCACCCAAGAACACAAAAAATTCACTTCCAACGAAATGACTCCAGAGCACAGAAAACATGCTTCCAACAAAATGATCCCATACTTCAAAAATTTGATTCCATCGAAATCACCCGTGAACACAAAAAATTTGCTTCCAAAGATATTACCCCAGAAGACAAAAAATTCTTTTCCCACGAAATCTCCTGAGAACACAAATATTCGCTTCCAAAGATATCATCCCAGAGCATAAAAAATCGCTTCCAAAGAAATCACCCTAGAACGCAAAAATTCCCTTTCAAGGAAATCACCCGAGAATACAAAAAATTCGCTTCCAACGAAATCACCCCAGAACACAAAAAAAATCGCTTCCAAAGAAATGACTCCAGAGCACAGAAAACACGCTTCCAACGACATGACTCCCTACTTCAAAAATTTGCTTCCATCGAAAAAACCGGAGAACACAAAAAATTCTCTTCCAACGACATTACACCAGAAGACAAAAAATTTTTTCCAACAAAATCTCCTGAGAACACATATATTCGCTTCCAAAGATATCATCCCAGAGCACAAAAAATTCGATTCCAACGAAATCACCCTAGAACAAAAAAATTCCCTTTCAAAAAAATCACCTGAGAACACAAATATTCGGTTTCAATGAAATCAACCAAGAGCACAAAAAATTCGCTTCCAACGAAATGATTCCATAGCACAGAAAACACGCTTCCAACGAAATGACCCCCTGCTTCCAAAATTTGCTTCCATCGAAAAAACCGGAGAACACAAAAAATTCTCTTCCAACGACATTACACCAGAAGACAAAAAATTCTTTTCCAACGAAATCTCCTGAGAACACAAATATTCGCTTCCAAAGATATCATCCCAGAGCACAAAAAATTCGCTTCCAACAAAATGAATACAGAGCACAGAAAACATGCTTCCAACGAAATCACCCGAGAACACAGAAAATTCGCTTCTATTGAAATCACCACAGAAGACAAAAAATTCGTTTCCAAACAAATCACCCCAGAACACGAAAAAGTTGCTTCCAAAGAAATCACCCTAGAACATAAAAAAATTTGCTTTCAACGAAATCACCCGAGAACACAACAAATTCGCTTCCAACGAAATGACTCCAGAGCACAGAAAACACGCTTCAAACGAAATGACCCCATACTTCAAAATTTGCTTCCATCGAAAAGACCAGAGAACACAAAAAATTCTCTTCTAACGATATTACCCCAGAAGAAAAAAAATTCTTTTCCAATGAATTCTCCTGAGAACAGAAATATTCGCTTCCAAAGATATCATCCCAGAGCACAAAAAATTCGATTCCAACGAAATCACCCTAGAACACAAAAATTCCCTTTCAATGAAATCACGCGAGAATACAAAAAATTCGCTTCCAACGAAATCACCCCAGAACACAAAAAAAAATCGCTTCCAAAGAAATGACTCCAGAGCACAGAAAACACGCTTCCAACGACATGACTCCCTACTTCAAAAATTTGCTTCCATCGAAAAAACCGGAGAACACAAAAAATTCTCTTCCAACGATATTACCCCAGAAGACAAAAAATACTTTTCCAACGAAATCTCCTCAGAACACAAATATTCGCTTCCAAAGATATCATCCCAGAGCACAAAAACTTCTCTTCCAAAGAAATCACCCTAGAACACAAAAATTCCCTTTCAACGAAATCACCCGAGAACACAAAAAATTCGCTTGCAACGAAATCTCCTGAGAACACAAATATTCGCTTCCAACGAAATCACCCAAAACACAAAATATTCGCTTCCAATGAAATGACTCCAGAGCACAGAAAACATGCTTCCAACGAAATCACCCGAGAACACTGAAAATTCGCTTTTATTGATATCACCACAGAAGACAAAAAATTCGCTTCCAAACAAATCACCCCAGAGCACAAAAAATTCGCTTCCAACGGAATCACCCTAGAACATAAAAAACTCGCTTCAAACGAAATCACCCGAGAACAAAAAAAATTCGCTTCCAACGAAATGACTCCAGAGCACAGAAAACACGCTTCCAACGAAATCACCCGAGAACACAGAAAATTCGCTTCTATTGAAATCACCACAGAAGACAAAAAATTCGCTTCCAAACAAATCACCCCAGAGCACAAAAAATTCGCTTCCAACGGAATCACCCTAGAACATAAAAAATTTGCTTTCAACGAAATTACCCGAGAACACAACAAATTCACTTACAAAGCAATTACCCCAGAACACAAAAAATTCGCTTCCAACGAAATCACCCAAAACACAAAATATTCGCTTCCAACGAAATGACTCCAGAGCACAGAAAACACGCTTCCAACGAAATCACCCGAGAACACTGAAAATTCGCTTCTATTGATATCACCACAGAAGACAAAAAATTCGCTTCCAAACAAATCACCCCAGAGCACAAAAAATTCGCTTCCAACGGAATCACCATAGAACATAAAAAACTCGCTTCCAACGAAATCACCCGAGAAAAAAAAAATTCGCTTCCAACGAAATGACTCCAGAGCACAGAAAACATGCTTTCAACGAAATCACCCGAGAACACAGAAAATTCGCTTCTATTGAAATCACCACAGAAGACAAAAAATTCGCTTCCAAACAAATCACCCCAGAGCACAAAAAATTCGCTTCCAACAGAATCACCCTAGAACATAAAAAATTTGCTTTCAATGAAATCACCCGAGAACACAACAAATTCGCTTCCAAAGAAATTACCCCAGAACACAAAAAATTCGCTTGCAACAAAATCACCCTAGACCATAAAAAACTCGCTTGAAACGAAATCATCCAAAACACAAAAATTTCACTTCCAATGAAATGACTCCAAAGCACAGAAAACACGCCTCCAACGAAATTATCCCATACTTCAAAAATTTGCTTCCATCGAAATCACCCAAGAACACAAAAAATTCGCTTCAAACGAAATTACCACCGAAGACAAAAATTTCTTTTCCAACGAAATCTCCTGGGAACACAAATATTCGCTTCCCAAGATACCAACACAGAGCACAAAATTTCGCTTCCAACGAAATCACCCTAGAACAGAAAAATTCCCTTTCAACGCAATCACCCCAGAACACAAAAAATTCGCTTCCAACGAAATGATCCCATACTTCAAAAATTTGCTTCCATCGAAATCACCCAAGAACACAAAAATTCGCTTCCAAAGAAATCACCCCAGAACACAAAAAATTCGCTTCCAACGAAATGACTCCAGAGCACAGAAAATACGCTTCCAACGAAATGACCCCATACTTCAAAAATTTGCTTCCATCGAAAAGACCGGAGAACACAAAAAATTCTCTTCTAACGATATTACCCCAGAAGAGAAAAAATTCTTTTCCAACGAAATCTCCTGAGAACACAAATATTCGCTTCCAAATATATCATCCCAGAGCACAAAAAATTCGATTCCAACGAAATCACCATAGAACACAAAAATTCCCTTTCAAAGAAATCACCCAAGAACACAAAAAATTGCTTCCAACGAAATCACCCGAGAACACAAAAAATTTGCTTCCAACGAAATCACCTCACTGCACAAAAAATTTGTTTCCTACGAAATGACTCCAGAGCACAGAAAACACGCTTCCAACGAAATGACTCCCTACTTCAAAAATTTGCTTCCATCTAGAAGACTGGAGAACACAAAAAATTCTCTTCCAACGATATTACCCAAGAAGACAAAAAATTCTTTTCCAACGAAATCTCCTGATAACACAAATACTTGCTACCAAAGATATCATCCCAGCGCACAAAAAAGTTGCTTCCATAGAAATCTCCCTAGAACACAAAAATTCCCTTTCAAGGAAATCACCTGAGAACACAAAAAATTCGCTTCCATGAAATCACCCCAGAACACAAAAAATTCGCTTGCAACGAAATCTCCTGAGAACACAAATATTCGCTTCCAATGAAATCACCACAGAACACAAAAAATTTGCTTACAACGAAATGAATCCAGAGCACAGAAAACACGCTACCAACGAAATGACCCACTATTTCAAAAATTTGCTTCCATCCAAAAGTCCGGAGAACACAAAAAATTCTCTTCCAACAATATTACCCCAGAACACAAAAAATTCTCTTCCAACGAAATCTCCTGAGAACACAATGTTTGCTTCCAAAAAATCATCCTAGAGCACAAAATTTTGCTTCCAAAGAAATCACCCTAGAACACAAAAAATTCCCGTTCAACGAAATCTCCCAAGAACACAAAAAATTCACGTCCAACGAAATTACCACAGAACAGAAAAAATTTCCTTCCATCGAAATCACCCCAGAACACAAAAAATTCGCTTCCAAGGAAATCATGCTAGAACCCACAAAATCAGTTTTCAGCGAAATCACCCAAGAACACAAAAAATTCGCTTCCAACGAAATAACCCCAGAAGACAAAAAATTCGCTTCCAACGAATCACCTCAGAACACAAAAAATTCACTTCCAACGAAATGACTCCAGAACACAGAAAACATGCTTCCAAAGAAATGATCCCCTACTTCAAAAATTTGCTTCCATCGAAAAAACCGGAGAAGTCAAAAAATTCTCTTCCGACGATATTACCCCAGAATACAAAAATTCTTTTCCCAAGAAATCTCCTGAGAACACAAATATTTACTTCCAAACATATCATCCCAGAGCACAAAAAATTCCCTTTCAACGAAATCTCCCGAGAACACAAAAAATTCACGTCCAACGAAATTACCACAGAACAGAAAAAATTTCCTTCCTTCGAAATCACCCCAGAATACAAAAAATTCGCTTCCAACGAAATCATGCTAGAACACAAAAAATTAGATTTCAACGAAATCAACCCAGAACACAAAAAATTCGTTTGCAACGAAATCTCCTGAGAACACAAATATTCGCTTCCAACAAAATCACCACAGAGCAAAAAAAAATTTGCTTCCAACAAAATGACTCCAGAGCACAGAAAACATGCTTCCAACAAAATGACCCCCTACTTCAAAAATTTGCTTCCATCGATAGTCCGGAGAACACAAAAAATTCTCTTCCAACAATATTACCCTATAACACAAAAAATTCATTTCCAACAAAATCTCTTGAGAACACAAATGTTTGCGTCCAAAAATCATCCTAGACCACAAAAAAATTCACTTCCAACAAAATCACCCTAGAACACAAATTCCCATTCAACGAATTCTCCCGAGAAAACAAAAAATTCACGTCCAAAGAAATTACCACTGAACAGAAAAAATTTCCTTCCTTTGAAATCACCCCAGAACACAAAAAAATCGCTTCCAGTGAAATCATGCTGGAACACAAAAAATTAGTTTTCAACGAAATCACCCGAGAACACAAAAAATTCGCTCTCAACGAAATTACCCCAGAAGACAAAAAATTCGCTTCCAACGAAATCACCCCAGAACACAAAAATTCACTTCCAACAAAATTACTCCAGAGCACAGAAAACATGCTTCCAACAAAATGAAACCCTACTTCAAAAATTTGCTTCCATCGAAATCACACGAGGACACAAAAAAATCGCTCCCAACGATATTACCCCCGAAGACAAAAATTTCTTTTCCAACGAAATCTCCTGAGAACACAAATATTCGCTTCCAAAGATATCATCCCAGAGCACAAAAAATTCGCTTCCAACGAAATGACTCCAGAGCACAGAAAACACGCTTACAATGAAATGACCCCCTACTTCAAAAATTTGCTTCCATCAAAAAGTCCGGAGAACACAAAAAATTCTCTTAAAACAATATTACCCCAGAACACAAAAAATTCGCTTCCAACGAAATCTCCTGAGAACACAAGTATTTGTTTCCAAAGACATCATCCCAGAGCACAAAAAAATTCGCTTCCAACGAAATCACCCTAGAAAACAAAAAATTCCCTTCCAACGAAATCACCCCAGAACACAAAAAATTCGCTTGCAACGAAATCTCCTGAGAACACAAATATTCGCTTCCAATGAAATCACCACAGAACACAAAAAATTTGCTTCCAACGAAATGACTCCAGAGCACAGAAAATACGCTACCAACGAAATGACCCACTATTTCAAAAATTTGCTTCTATCGTAAAAGCTGAGAACAAAAAAATTCTCTTCCAACAATATTACCCAGAACACAAAAAATTCTCTTCCAACGAAGTCTCCTGAGAACACAAATGTTTGCTTCCAAGAAAACATCCTAGAGCACAAAATAATTCGCTTCCAACGAAATCACCCTAGAACACAAAATTCCCGTTCAACGAAATCTCCCGAAAACACAAAAAATTCACGTCCAACGAAATTACCACAGAACAGAAAAAATTTCCTTCCATCGAAATCACCCCTGAACACCAAAAATTCGCTTCCAAAGAAATCATGCTAGAACACAAAAAATTAGCTTTCAACGAAATCACCTGAGAACACAAAAAATTCGCTTCCAACGAAATTACCCCAGAAGAAAAAAATTCTCTTGAAATGAAATCACCCCAGAAAACAAAAAATTCACAACCAACGAAATGACTCCAAGGCACAGAAAACATGCTTCCAACGAAATGATCCCATACTTCAAAAATTTGCTTCCATCGAAATCACCCAAGAACACAAAAAATTCGCTTCCAACGAAATTATCCCCGAAGACAAAAATTACTTTTCCAACGAAATTTCCTGAGAACACAAATATTTGCTTCCAAAGATATCATTCCAGAGCACAGAAAATTCGCTTCCAACGAAATCACCCTAGAACACAAAAATTACCTTTCAACAAAATCACCCGAGGACACAAAAAATTCGCTTCCAAAGAAATCACCCCAGAGCACAAAAAATTCGCTTCCAAAGAAATGACTCCAGAGCACAGAAAACACGCATCCAACGAACTGACCCCTACTTCAAAAATTTGCTTCCTTCGAAAAAAAACGGAGAACACAAAAAATTCACTTCCAACGAAATTACGACAGAACAGAAAAAATTTCCATCCATCGAAATCAACCGAGAACACAAAAATTTCGCTTCCAACGAAATCATGCTAGAACACAAAAAATTAGCTTTCAGAGAAATCACCCATTAACACAAAAAATTCGCTTCCAACGAAAATACCACAGAAGACAAAAAATTCGCTTCCAAAGAAATCACCTCAGAACCCAAATTTTCGCTTCCAAAGATATAATCCCAGAGCAAAAAATTCGCTTCCAACGAAATGACTCCAGAGCACAGAAAACACGCTTCCAACGAAATGACCCCCTACTTCAAAAATTTGCTTCTATCGTAAAACCGGAGAAGACAAAAAATTCTCTTCTAATGATATTACCCCAGAAGACAAAAAATTCTTTTCCAAAGAAATCTCCTGAGAACACAAATATTCGCTTCCAAAGATATCATCCCAGAGCACAAAAATTTCCTTTCAAAGAAATCACCAGGGAACACAAAAAAATTCGCTTCCAATGAAATCACCCGAGAGCACAAAAAATTCACTTCCAACGAAAAGACTCCAGAGCACAGACAACGAACTTCCAACGAAATGACCACCTACTTCAAAAATTTGCTTCCATCGAAAAAACTGGAGAACACAAAAAATTCTCTTCCAATGATATTACCCCAGAAGACAAAAAAATATTTTCCAACGAAATCTCCTGAGAACACAAATATTCGCTTCCAAAGATATCATCCCAGAGCACAAAAAATTCGCTTCCAACGAAATCACCCTGAAACAGAAATATTCGCTTCTAAAAATATCATCCCAGAGCACAAAAAATTCGCTTCCAACGAAATCACCCTAGAACACAAAAATTCCCTTTCAAAGAAAACACCCGAGAACACAAAATATTCGCTTCCAAGGAAATCACCCCAGAGCCCAAAAAATCGCTTCCAACGGAATGACTCCAGAGCACAGAAAACACGCTTCCAACGGAATGACCCCATACTTCAAAAAATAGCTTCCATTGAAAAAACCGGAGAACACAAAAAATTCTCTTCCAAAGACTTTACCCCAGAAGACAAAAAATTCTTTTCCAACGAAATCTCCTGAGAACACAAATATTCGTTTCCAAAGATATCATCCTAGAGTACAAAAAATTCACTTCCAACAAAATCACCCTAGAACACAAATATTCGCTTGCAATGAAATCTCCTGAGAATACAAATATTCGCCTCCAAAGAAATCACCCCAGAGCACAAAAAATTCGCTTCCAACGAAATGAATCCAGAGCACAGAAAACACGCTTCCAACGATATGACCCACTACTTCAAAAATTTGCTTCCATCGAAAAAACCGGAGAACACAAAAAATTCTCTTCCAACGAAATCACCCTAGAACATAAAAAATTCGATTCTATCGAAATCACCCTAAAACATAAAAAATTCTCTTTCAACGAAATCACCACAGAGCACAAAAATTCACTTGCAACGAAATCTCTTGAGAACTCAAATATTCGCTTCCAACGGAATCACCCTAGAGCACAAAAAATTCGCTTCCAAAAAATAACTCCAGAGCACAGAAAACATGCTTCCAAAGAAATGACACCCTACTTCAAAATTTGCTTCCATCGAAAAAAAACGAAGAACACAAAAATGCTCTTCCAACGATATTACCCCAGACGACAAAAAATTCTTTTCCAAAGAAATCTCCTGAGAACACAAATATTCGCTTCCAAAGATATCATCCCAGAGCAAAAAAATTCGCTTCAAAGGAAATCACGCTAGAACACACAAATTCCCTTTCAACGATATCACATGAGAAAACAAAAAATTCGCTTCCAACAAAATTACCCCAGAACACAAAAAAATTCGCTTGTAACGAAATCTCCTGAGAACACACATATTCGTTTCCTACGAAATCACCCCAGAGCACACAAAATTCGCTTCCAACGAAATGACTCAGGAGCACAGAAAACACGCTTGCAACGAAGTGACCCCCTTCTTCAAAAATTTCTTTAAATCGAAAAAACCAGAGAACAAAAAAAATTCTCTTCCTATGACATTACCCAAGACGACAAAAAATTCTTTTGCAACGAAATCTCCTAAGAACACAAATATTCGCTTCCAAAGATATCATCCCAGAGCACAAAAAATTCGCTTCCAACGAAATCACCCTAGAACACAAAAATTCCCTTTCAAAGAAATCACCCGAGAACACAAAAAATTCGATTCCAAATAAATAACTCCAGAACACAGAAAACACGCTTCCAACGAAATGACCCCCTACATCAAAAATTTGCTTCTATTGTAAAACCGGAGAACACAAAAAATTCTTTTCCACCGAAATCTCCTGAGAACACAAATATTCGCTTCCAACGAAATCACCCCAGAGCACAAGAAATTCGCTTCCAACGAAATGATTACAGAGCACGGAAAACACACTTCCAAAGAAATGACCCCCTACTTCAAAAATTTTCTTCCATCGAAAACACCCAAGAACATAAAAAACTCGCTTCCAACGAAATTACCCCAGAAGACAAAAATTTCTTTTCAAACAAAATCTCCTGAGAACACAAATATTCGCTTCCAACGAAATCACCCTAGAGCACAAAAAACTCGTTTCCAACGAAATGAATCCAGGGGACAGAAAACAAGCTTCCAAAGAAATGACCCCCTATTCAAAAATTTGTTTCCATCGAAATCACCTGAGAACACAAAAAATTCCCTTCCAACGAAATTACCCAAGAATTCAAAAAATTCGCTTCCAACGAAATCACCCTAGAACACAAAAATTCCCTTTCAAAGAAATCACACGAGAAGACAAAAAATTCGCTTCCAACGAAATCACCACAGAGCACAAAAAATTCGCTTCCAACGAAATGACTCCAGAGCACAGAAAACATGCTTCCAACGAAATGATCCCATACTTCAAAAATTTGCTTCCATCGAAATCACCCAAGAACACAAAAAATTCGCTTCCAACGAAATTACCCCCGAAGACAAAAATTACATTTCCAACAAAATCTGAGAACACAAATATTTGCTTCCAAAGATATCATCCCAGAGCACAAAAAATTCGCTTCCAACGAAATCACCCTAGAACACAAAAATTCCCTTTCAACAAATCAACCGAGGACAGAAAAAATTCGCTTCCAACGAAATCACCCCAGAGCACAAAAAATTCGCTTCCAAAGAAATGACGCCAGAGCACAGAAAACACGCTTCCAACGATATGACCCCTACTTCAAAAATTTGCTTCCTTCGAAAAAAACGGAGAACACAAAAAATTCTCTTCCAACAAAATTACGACAGAACAGAAAAAATTTCCATCCATCGAAATCAACCGATAACACAAAAATTTCGCTTCCAACGAAATCATGCTAGAACACAAAAAATTAGCTTTCAGAGAAATCACCCATTAACACAAAAAATTCGCTTCCAACGAAAATACCCCAGAAGACAAAAAATTCGCTTCCAACGAAATCACCTCAGAACCCAAATTTTCGCTTCCAATGATATAATCCCAGAGCAAAAAATTCGCTTCCACCGAAATGACTCCAGAGCACAGAAAACACGCTTCCAACGAAATGACCCCCTACTTCAAAAATTTGCTTTTATCGTAAAACCGGAGAACACAAAAAATTCTCTTCTAATGACATTACCCCAGAAGACAAAAAATTCTTTTCCAAAGACATCTCCTGAGAACACAAATATTCGCTTCCAAAGATATCATCCCAGAGCACAAAAATTCCCTTCCAACGAAATCACCCGAGAACACAAAAAAATCACTTCCAACGAAATTACCAGAGAACAGAAAAAGTTTGCTTCCATCTAAATCACCGCAGAACACCAAAAATTTGCTCCAACGAAATGACTCCAGAGCACAGGAAACCCGCCTCGAACGAAATGATACCATACTTCAAAAATTTGCTTCCATCGAAATCACCTGAGAACACAAAAAATTCGCTTCCAACGAAATTACCCCCGAACACAAAAATTCGCTTCCATCGAAATCACCACAGAACACAAAAAATTCGCTTCCAACAAAATCACCCTAGAACACAAAAAATTCCCTTTCAACAAAATCACACTAGAACACAAAAAATTCGCTTCCAACGAAATCAGCCCAAAGCACAAAAAAATTCCCTTCCAATGAAATTACTCCAGAGCAGAGAAAACAAGCTTCCAACGAAATGACCACCTACTTCAAAAATTTGCTTCCATCGATAAAACCGGAGAACACAAAAAATTCGCTTGCAACGAAATCATCTGAGAACACAAATATTCGCTTTCAACGAAATGACTCCAGAGCACAGAAAATACGCTTCGAACGAAATGATACCGTACTTCAAAAATTTGCTTCCATTTTGAAATGACCCAAGAACACAAAAAATTTGCTTCCAAAGAAATGACCGCAGAACACAAAAAATTCGCTTCCAACGAAATTACCCCAGAACACAAAAAATTTGCTTCCAACAAAATGACTCCAGGATATAGAAAACACACTTCCAACGAAATGACCCCATATTTCAAAAATTTGCTTAAATCGAAATCACCTGAAAACACAAAAAATTCGCTTCCAACGAAATTACCCCAGAACACAATAAATTCGCTTCCAACGATATCTCCTGAGAACACAAATATTTGCTTCCAAAGAAATCATCCCAGAGCACAAAAAAATTCGCTGCCAAAGAAATCACCCTACAACACAAAACATTCCCTTTCAACGAAATCACCAGAGAACACAAAAAATTAGCTTTCAACGAAATCACCCCAGAACACAAAAAATTTCCTTCCAACGAAATGACTCCAGAGCACAGAAAACACGCTTCGAACGAAATGATACCATACTTCAAAAATTTGCTTCAATCGAAAAAACTGGAGAAAACAAAAAATTCTCTTCCAATGATATTACCCCAGAAGACAAAATATTTGCTTCCAACGAAATCTCCTGAGAACACAAATATTCGCTTCGAAAGAAATCATCACAGAGCACAAAAAAATTAGCTTCCAACGAAATCACCCTAGAACACAATAAATTCGCTTCAAACGAAATCACCCTAGAACAGAAAAACTCCCTTTAAACGAAATCACCCTGGAACACAAAAAATCCGCTCCAACGAAATGACTGCAGAGCACAGAAAACACGCTTCGAACGAATTGATACCATACTTCAAAAATTTGCTCCCATCGAAATCACCCGAGAACAAAAAAATTCGCTTCCAACGAAATTACCCCAGAACACAAAAAATTTGCTTCCAACGAAATCACCCAGAACAGAAAAAAATTTGCTTCCAACGAAATCACCCCAGAGCACAAAAAATTTGCTTCCATCGAAATGACTCCAGAGCACAGAAAACACGCTTCCAACTAAATGACCCCAGAACACTAAAAATTTGCGGCCAAAGAAATCACCCGAGAACACAAAAAATTCGCTTCCATCGAAATGACTCCAGAGCACAGAAAACACGCTTCCAATTAAATGACCCCAGAACACTACAAATTCCCTTTCAACGAAATCACCCGAGAACACAAAAAATTCACTTCCAACGAAATCACCACAGAGTACCAAAAATTCACTTCCAACAAAATGACTCCAGAATACAGAAAACATGCTTCCAACGAAATGACACACAATTTCAAAATTTGCTTATATCGAAAAGACCGGAGAACAGAAAAAATTCTCTTCCAAGGATATTACCCCAGAAGACAAAAAATTCTTTTCCAACGAAAACTCCTGAGAACACAAATATTCGCTTCCAAAGATATCATCCCAGAGCACAAATAATTCCGTTTCAACGAAATCACCTGAGAACACAAAAATATCGCTTCCAATGAAATCACCCGAGAGGACAAAAAATTCGCTTCCAACGAAATGACTCCAGAGCACAGAAAACAATTTACCAATGAAATGACCCGAGAAAACAAAAAATTTGCTTCCAAAGAAATCACCCTAGAACATAAAAATTGGCTTCCGTTGAAATAACCACAGAAGACAAAAAATTCCCTTCCAATAAAAACCTGAGAACAAAAAAATTCACGTCCAACGAAATTACCCCAGAATAGAAAAAATTTGCTTCCAACGAAATCACCCCAGAGCACAAAAAATTCCCTTCCAATAAATCACCTGAGAACAAAAAAATTGGCTTCCCACAAAATTACCCCAGAACGGAAAAAATTTCCTTCCATCGAAATCACCGCAGAACACAAAAAATTCGCTTCCAACGAAATGACTCCAGAGCACAGAAAACACGCTTCCAACGAAATCAACCCAGAACACAAAAAATTTGCTTCCAATGAAATCAACCCAAAACACAAAAAATTTGCTTCCAAAGAAATGACTCCAGAGCACAGAAAACACGCTTTCAACGAAATCACCCAATACTTCCAAAAAATTCGCTTCCAACGAAATTGCCCCAGAACACAAAAAATTCTCTTCCAAAAAAATCAACCCTGAACACAAAATATTCGCTTCCATCGAAATCATACCAGAACACAAAAAATTCGCTTCCAAAGAAATTACCCCAGAACAGAACAAATTCGCTTCCAAGGAAATCACCCCAGAACACAAAAAATTCGCTTCCAACGAAATGACTCCAGAGCACAGAAAACATGCTTCCAACGAAATGACCCCCTACTTCAAAAATTTGCTTCCATCGAGAATACCTGAGAACACAAAAAATACACTTCCAACGAAAATACCCTAGAACACAAAAAATTCGCCTCCACTGAAATCATCCCAGAACACAAAAAATTCGCTTCCAACGAAATCAACACAGAACACAAAAAATTTGCTTCCAACCAAATCACCCTAGAACACAAAACATTCCCTTTCAATGAAATCACCGGAGAACACAAAAAATTCGCTTCCAAAGAAATGACTCCAGAGCACAGGAAACCCGCTTCGAATGAAATGATACAATATTTCAAAAATTTGCTTCCATCGAAATCACCCGAGAACACAAAAAATTCACTTCCAACGAAATTATCCCTGAACACAAAAAAATGTGCTTCCAACGAAATCACCCCAGAGCACAGGAAACCCGCTTCAAACGAAATGATACCATATTTCAAAAATTTGCTTCCATCGAAATCACCCGAGAACACAAAAAATTCGCTTCCAAAGAAATTACCCCCGAACACAAATATTCGCTTCTAACGAAATCACCCCAGGACACAAAAAATCCGCTTCCAACAAAATGATTCCAGAGCACAGAAAACAAGCTTCCAATGAAATGACCCCAGAACACAAAATATTCCCTTTCAACGAAATCACCACAGAACACAAAAAATTTGTTTCCAACGAAATCACCCCAGAGCACAAAAAATTCGCTTCCAACGAAAAGAATCCAGAGCACAGAAAAAACGCTTCCAACGAAATGACTCCAGAACACTAAAAATTCCCTTTCAACAAAATCACCCGAGAACACAAAAAATTTGCTTCCAAAGAAATTACCCCAGAACACAAAAAATTTGCTTCCAATGAAATCACCCCAGATCTCAAAAACTTCATTTCCAAAGAAATCACACCAGAAAAGAGAAAAATTCGCTTCTAACAAAATGACTCCAAAGGACATAAAACCCGCTTCCAAGAATATTACCCCAGAAAACAAAAAATACACTTTCAACTATATCACCCCAGAACACAAAAAATTCGCTTCCAACAATATCACCCCCAGAACACAAAAATTCGCTTCCAACGAAATCTCCTGAGAACAGAAATATTCGCTTCCAAAGTAATCACCCCAGACCACAGAAAACACGCTTCCAACGAAATCACCCCAGACCACCAAAAATTCGCTTCCAACGAAATCACCCCAGAACACAAAAAATTCGCTTCCAAAGAAATGAATCCAGAGCACAGAATACACGCTTCCAAAGAAATGACACCAGAACACTAAAAATTCCCTTTCAACGAAATCACCCTAGAACACAAAAAATTCGCTTCCAACGTAATTACCCCAGAAAACAAAAAATTTGCTTCCAAAGAAATCACACCAAAGCACCAAAAATTCCCTTCCAATGAAGTGACTCCAGAGCACAGAAAACACGCTTCCAACGAAATGACCCCCTACTTCAAAAATTTGATTTCATCGAAAAAACCGGAGAACACAAATAATTCGCTTCCAACGAAATTACCCCAGAACACAAAAAAATTGCTTGCAATGAAATCTTCTGAGAACATGAATATTCGCTTCCAAGGAAATCACCCAAGAACACAAAAAATTCGCTTCCAACGAAATGACTCCAGGGCACAGAAAACACGCCTCCAACGAAATGACCCCATACTTCAAACATTTGCTTCCATTGAAAACACCCGAGAACACAAAAAATTTGCTTCCAACGAAATTACCCCAGAACACAAAAAATTTGCTTTCATGGAAATCACCCAAGAACACAAAAAATTTGCTTTCATGGAAATCACCCAAGAACACAAAAAATTGGCTTCCAACGAAATCACCCGAGAACACAAAATATTCGCTTCCAGCGAAATTGCCCCAGAGCACAAAAAATTAACTTCCAACGAAATGACTCCAGAGCACAGAAAACACGTTTCCAACAAAATGGCCCCCTACTTCAAAAATTTGCCTCCATCAAAATCACCCTAGAACACAAAAAATTTGCTTCCAACGAAATTACCCAAGAACACAAAAAATTAGCTTCCAACGAAATATCCTGAGAACACAAATATTCGCTTCCAAAGAAATCATCACAGAGCACAAAAAAATTCGCTTCCTCGAAATCACCCTGGAACACAAAAAATTCGCTTCCATCGAAATGACTCCAGAGCACAGAAAGCACGCCTTGAACAAAATGATACCATACTTCAAAAATTTGCTTCCATCGAAATCACCCGAGAACACAAAAAATTTGCTTCCAACAAAATCACCCAAAACACAAAAATTTCGCTTCCAACGAAATGACTCCAGAACACAGAAAACACGCCTTGAACAAAATGATACCATACTTCAAAAATTTGCTTCCATCGAAATCAACCGAGAACACAAAAAATTCGCTTCTAACGAAATGACTCCTGAGCATAGAAAACACGCTACCAACGAAATGACCCCAAAACACAAAAAATTTGCTTCCATCAAAATCACCCTAGAACAGAAATAGTTTGTTTCCAAAGAAATCACACCAGACCACAAAAAATTCGCTACCAACGAAATCACTCCAGATCACAAAATCTTCATTTCCAACGAAATCACACCAGAACAGTGAAAAATTCGCTTTTAACGAAATGACTCCAAAGGACATAAAACCCGCTTCCAACGAAATTACCCCAGATCACAAAAAATTCCCTTCCAATGAAATCACCCCAGAACACACACAAAATATTCGCTTCCAATGAAATTACCCCAGAACGCAAAACATTCTCTTACAACAAAAACGTTCCAGAGCAAAAAAAAAATGTGTTTCCAACAAAATCACACCAGAACAGAGAAAAATTCGCTTCCAATGAAATGACTACAAAGGACATTAAAACCTCTTCCAACAAAATTACCCCAGAACACCAAAAATTCGCTCCCACGGAAATCTCCCCAGAACACAAAAAAATCGCTTCGATAGAAATCAACCCAGAACACAAAAAATTCGCTTCCATCAAAATGACGCCAGAGCATAGGAAACACGCTTCCAAATAAATCACCCCATACTTCAAAAAATTCGCTAACAACGATATCTTCCCAGACAACAAAAAATTCGCTTCCATCGAAATCACCCGAGAACACAAAAAATTCATTTCCAACGAAATCACCACAGAGCACAGAAAACACGCTTCCAACGAAATCACCCCATACTTCAAAAAATTCGCTAACAACGAAATAAACCCAGATCACAAAAAATTCGCTTCCAACGAAATTACCCCAGAAAACAAAAAATTCACTTCCATCGAAATCACCCGAGGAACACAAAATATTCGCTTCCAACAAAATCACCCCAGAGCACAAAAAATTCGTTTTCAACGAAAACACCCTAGAACACAAAAAATTTACTTCCAACGAAATCACCCCAGAGTACAAAAAATTTGCTTCCAACGAAATGACTCCAGAGCACAGAAAACATGCTTCCAACGAAATGACACACTACTTCAAAAATTTGCTTCCATCGAAAAAACCGGAGAACACAAAAAATTCTCTTCCAACGATATTACCCCAGAAGACAAAAATTCTTTTCCAACGAAATCTCCTGAGAACACAAATATTCACTTCCAAAGATATCATCCCTGAGCACAAAAAATTCGCTTCCAAAGAAATCACACTAGAACACAAAAATTCCCTTTCAACGTAATCACACGAGAACAGAAAAAATTAGCTTCCAACGAAATGACTCCAAAGCACCGAAAACATGCTTCCAACGAAATGACCCCCTACTTAAAAAATTGCTTCCATCGAAAAAACCAGAGAACACAAAAAATTCTCTTCCAACGAAATTACCCCGTAAGACAAAAAATTCTTTTCCAGCGCAATCTCCTGAGAACACAAATATTCGATTACAACGAAATCACCCCAGAGCACAAAAAATTCGCTTCCAACGAAATGACTCCAGAGCACAGAACATGCTTCCAATGAAATGACACCCTACTTCAAAATTTGCTTCCATCGAAAAAACAGGAGAACACAAAAAATTGTATTCCAACGATATTACCCCAGAAGACAAAAAATTATTTTCCCACGAAATCTCCTGAGAACACAAAATTCGTTTCAAAAGATATCATCCCAGAGCACAAAAAATTCGCTTCCAACGAAATCACCCCAGAACACAAAAATTCCGTTTCAACGATATCACCCGAGAACACAAAAAAGTCGCTTCCAACTAAATGACCCCCTACTTCAAAAAATTGCTTCCATCGAAAAAACCGGAGATCAAAAAAATTCTCTTCCAACGATATTACCCCAGAACACAGTAAATTCGCTTGCAACGATATCACCCGAGAACACAAAAAATTCGCTTCCAACGAAATCACACCAGAACACAAAAAATTCGCTTCCAACGAAATGACTCCAGAGCACAGAAAGCATGCTTCCAACGAAATGACCTCCTAATTCAAAAATTTCCTTCCATCGAAAAACACAGAGAACACAAAAAATTCTCTTCCAACGATATTACCCCAGAAGAAAAAAAATTCTTTCCAACGAAATCTCCTGAGAACACAAATATTCGCTTCCAAAGATATCATCCCAGAGCTCAAAAAAATCATTTCAACAAAATCACCGTAGAACGCAAAAATTGCCTTTCAACAAAATCACCCGAGAAACCAAAAAATTTGCTTCCAACGAAATGACTCCACAGCACAGAAAACATGCTTCCAACGTAATGACCCCCTACTTCAAAATTTTCTTCCATCGAAAAAACCGGAAAACACAAAAAATTCTCTTCCAACGACATTACCCCAGAAGACAAAAAATTCTTTTGCAACGAAATCTCCTGAGAACACAAATATTCGCTTCCAAACTTATCATCCCAGAGCAAAAAAAAATCGCTTCCATCGAAATCACCCCAGAACACAAAAATTCCCTTTCAACGATATCACTCGAGAACACAAAAAAGTCGCTTCCAACTAAATGACCCCCTACTTCAAAAAATTGCTTCCATCGAAAAAACCGGAGATCAAAAAAATTCTCTTCCAACGATATTACCCCAGAAGACAAAAAATTCTTTTCCAACGAAATCTCCTGAGAACACAAATATTCGCTTCCAAAGATATCATCCCAGAGCACAAAAAAATCATTTCAACGAAATCACCCCAGAACACAAAAATTCCCTTTCAAGGAAATCCCCCGAGAACACAAAAAATTCTCTTCCAACGACATTACCCCAGAAGACAAAAAATTCTTTTTCAACGAAATCTCCTGAGAACACAAATATTCGCTTCCAAAGTTATCATCCCAGAGCAAAAAAAATTCGCTTCCAACGAAATCACTCAAGAACACAAAAATTCCCTTTCACCGATATCACCCGAGAACACAAAAAATTCGCTTCCAACGAAATCACCCCAGAGCACAAAAAATTCGCTTCCAACGAAATGACCCCCTACTTCAAAAAATTGCTTCCATCGAAAAAACCGGAGATCACAATAAATTCTCTTCCAACGATATTACCCCAGAAGACAAAAAATTCTTTTCCAACGAAATCTCCTGAGAACACAAACATTCGCTTCCAAAGGTATCATCCCAGAGCACAAAAAAATCATTTCAAAGAAATCACCCCAAAACACAAAAATTCCTTTTCAAAGAAATCACGTGAGAACACAAAAAATACGCTTCCAACGAAATTACCCCAGAACACAAAAAATTCACTTGCAACGAAATCTCCTGAGAACACAAATATTCGCTTCAAATGAAATCACCCCAGAGTACAAAAAATTCGCTTCCAACAAAATGACTCCAGAGCACAGAAAACAATTTACCAATGAAATGACCCGAGAACACAAAAAATTCGCTTCCAAAAAAATCACGCTTCCAATGAAATGATGCCAGAACACTAAAAATTTCCTTTAAACGAAATCACCCGAGAACACAAAAAATTCGCTTCCAACGTAAATACCCCAGAAAACAAAAAATGCGCTTCCAACAAAATCACCCTAGAACACAAAAAATTCCCTTTAAATGAAATCACCCGAGAACACAAAAAATTCGCTTCCAACGAAATCAACCCAGAGCACCAAAAATTCTCTTCCAACCAAGTGACTCCAGAGCACAGAAAACACGCTTCCAACAAAATGACCCCCTACTTCAAAAATTCACTTCCATCGAAAAAACCGAAGAACACAAAAAATTCGCTTCCAACAAAATTTCCACAGAACACAAATAATTCGCTTCCAACGAAATCACCCCGGAACACAAAAAATTCGCTTCCAACGAAAGGACTCCAGAGCACAGAAAACAGGCGTCCAAAAAAATGACCCCAGAACACAAAAAATTCACTTTCAACGAAATCAACACAGAGTACAAAAAATTGGCTTTCAACAAAATGACTCCATAGGACAGAAAACACGCTTCCAACGAAATGACCCCAGAACACTAAAAATTCGCGGCCAACGAAATCACCCCAGAGCACAAAAAATTTCCTTCCAACGAAATGACTCCAGAGCACAGAAAACACGCTTCCAACGAAATGACCCCCTGCTTCAAAAATTTGCTTCCATCAAAAAAACCAGAGAAAACAAAAAATTCATGTCCAACGAAATTACCACAGAACAGAAAAAATTTGCTTCCATAGAAATCACCACAGAATACAAAAAATTCGCTTCCAATGAAATCTCCTGAGAACACAAATAGTTGCTTCCAAAGAAATCATCCCAGAGCCCAAACAAGTTCGCTTACAATGAAATCACCCCAGAGCGCAAAAAATTCCCTTCCAACGAAATGACTCCAAAGCACAGAAAACACGATTATAACAAAATGACCCCCTACTTCAAAAATTTGCTTACATCGAAAAAACTGGAGAACACAAAAAATTCACTTCCATCGAAGTCACCCCAGAACACAGAAAATTCTCTTCCAACGAAATCACCCTAGAAAACAAAAACTTCCCTTTCAAGGAAATCACCCGAGAACACAAAAAATTTGCTTCAAACTAAATTACCCCTGAACACAAGAAATTCGCTTCCAACGAAATCACCCCAAAGCACATAAAATAGCTTCCAACGAAATGTCCCCATACTTCAAAAATTTGCTTCCATCGAAATCACCTGAGAACACAAAGTAATTCGCTTCCAACCAAATTACCCCAGAACACAAAACATTCGCTTCCAACGAAATCACCCCTGAACACAAAAATTTCGCTTCCAACGGGATGACCCCCTACTTCAAAAATTTGCTTCCATCAAAAAAACCAGAGAACACAAAAAAATTCGCTTCCAACGAAATTAGCCCAGAACACAAAAAATTCACTTCCAACAAAATCTCCTGAGAACACAAATATTCGCTTCCAAAGAAATCACCCCAGAGTACAAAAAATCCGCATCCAATGAAATCACCCTAAAGCAAAAAAAATTCACTTTCAACGAAATCACCTGAGAACAAAAAAATTCACGTCCAACGAAATTACCCCAGAATAGAAAAAATTTACTTCCAACCAAATCAACCCAGAGCACAAAAAATTCCCTTCCAATAAATCACCTGAGAACAAAAATATTGGCTTCCCACAAAATTACCCCAGAACAGAAAAAATTTCCTTCCATCGAAATCACCGCAGAACACAAAAAATTTGCTTCCAACGAAATGACTCCAGAGCACAGAATACACGCTTCCAATGAAATCACCCCAGAACACAAAAAATTTGCTTCCAACGAAATCAACCCAGACCACAAAAAATTCGCTTCCAACGAAATCACCCTAGAACACAAAACATTCCCTTTCAACGAAATCACCCAAGAACACAAAAAATTCGCTTCCAACGAAATGACTCCAGAGCATAGAAAACACACTTCGAACGAAATGATACCATACTTCAAAAATTTGCTTCCATCGAAATCACCCGAGAACACAAAAAATTCGCTTCCAACGAAATCACCACAGAGTACCAAAAATTCGCTTCCAACAAAATGACTCCAGAATACAGAAAACATGCTTCCAACGAAATGACACACTATTTCAAAATTTGCTTCCATCGAAAAGACCGGAGAACAGAAAAAATTCTCTTCCAACGATATTACCCCAGAAGACAAAAAAATTCTTTTCCAACGAAAACTCCTGAGAACACAAATATTCGCTTCCAAAGATATCATCCCAGAGCACAAAAAATTCCCTTTCAACGAAATCACCCGAGAACACAAAAATATCACTTCCAATGAAATCACCCGAGAGCACAAAAAATTCGCTTCCAACGAAATGACTCCAGAGCACAGAAAACAATTTACCAATGAAATGACCCGAGAACACAAAAAATTCGCTTCCAAAGAAATCACCCTAGAACATAAAAATTGGCTTCCATTGAAATAACCACAGAAGACAAAAAATTCCCTTCCAATAAATCACCTGAGAACAATAAAATTCACGTCCAACGAAATTACCCCAGAATAGAAAAAATTTGCTTCCAACGAAATCACCCCAGAGCACAAAAAATTCCCTTCCAATAAATCACCTGAGAACAAAAATATTGGCTTCCCACAAAATTACCCCAGAACGGAAAAAATTTCCTTCCACCGAAATCACCGCAGAACACAAAAAATTCGCTTCCAACGAAATGACTCCAGAGCACAGAAAACACGCTTCCAACGAAATCACCCCAGAACACAAAAAATTTGCTTCCAATGAAATGACTCCAGAGCACAGAAAACACGCTTTCAACGAAATCACCCCATACTTCCAAAAAATTCGCTTCCAACGAAATTGCCCCAGAACACAAAAAATTCTCTTCCAAAAAAAATCAACCCTGAACACAAAATATTCGCTTCCATCGAAATCATACCAGAACACAAAAAATTCGCTTCCAAAGAAATTACTCCAGAACAGAACAAATTCGCTTCCAAGGAAATCACCCCAGAACACAAAAAATTCGCTTCCAACGAAATTACTCCAGAGCACAGAAAACATGCTTCCAATGAAATGACCCCCTACTTCAAAAATTTGCTTCCATCGAGAAAACCTGACAACACAAAAAATACACTTCCAACGAAAATACCCTAGAACACAAAAAATTCGCCTCCACAGAAATCATCCCAGAACACAAAAAATTTGCTTCCAACGAAATCAACACAGAACACAAAAAATTTGCTTCTAATGAAATCACCCTAGAAAACAAAACATTCCCTTTCAACGAAATCACCGGAGAACACGAAAAATTTGCTTCCAACGAAATGACTCCAGAGCACAGGAAACCCGCTTCAAACGAAATGATACCATATTTCAAAAATTTGCTTCCATCGAAATCACCCGAGAACACAAAAAATTCGCTTCCAAAGAAATTACCCCCGAACACAAAAATTCGCTTCTAACGAAATCACCCCAGGACACAAAAAATTCGCTTCCAACGAAATGAATCCAGAGCACAGAAAACACGCTTCCAACGAAATGACGCCAAAATACTAAAAAATCCCTTTCAACGAAATCACCCGAGAACACAAAAAATTTGCTTCCAAAGAAATTACCCCAGAACACAAAAAATTCACTTCCAATGAAATCACCCCAGATCTCAAAAACTTCATTTCCAAAGAAATCACACCAGAACAGAGAAAAATTCGCTTCTAACAAAATGACTTCAAAGGACATAAAACCTGCTTCCAAGAATATTACCACAGAAAACAAACAATTCACTTTCAACTATATCACCCCAGAACACAAAAAATTAGCTTACAACAATATCACCCCCAGAACACAAAAAATTCGCTTCCAACGAAATCTCCTGAGAACACAAATATTCGCTTCCAAAGTAATCACCCCAGACCAGAGAAAACACGCTTCCAACGAAATCACCCCAGACCACCAAAAATTCGCTTCCAACGAAATCACCCCAGAACACAAAAAATTTGCTTCCAAAGAAATGAATCCAGACCACAGAATACACGCTTCCAAAGAAATGACACCAGAACACTAAAAATTCCCTTTCAACGATATCACCCTAGAACACAAAAAATTCGCTTCCAACGTAATTACCCCAGAAAACAAAAAATTCGCTTCCAAAGAAATCACACCAAAGCACCAAAAATTCCCTTCCAATGAAGTGACTCCAGAGCATAGAAAACACGCTTCCTACGAAATGACCCCCTACTTCAAAAATTTGCTTTCATCGAAAAAACCGGAAAACACAAAAAATTCGCTTCCAACGAAATTACCCCAGAACACAAAAAAATTCGCTTGCAATGAAATCTTCTGAGAACATGAATATTCGCTTCCAACGAAATCACCCAAGAACACAAAAAATTCGCTTCCAACGAAATGACTCTAGAGCACAGAAAACACGCTTCCAACGAAATGATCCCATACTTCAAAAATTTGCTTCCATCGAAAACACCTGAGAACACAAAAAATTCGCTTCCAACGAAATTACCCCAGAACACAAAAAATTTGCTTTCATGGAAATTACCGAAGAACACAAAAAATTGGCTTCCAACGAAATCACCCGAGAACACAAAATATTCGCTTCCAACGAACTTGCCCCAGAGCACAAAAAATTAACTTCCAACGAAATGAATCCAGAGCACAGAAAACACGCTTCCAACAAAATGATACCATACTTCAAAAATTTGCTTCCATCGAAATCAACTGAGAACACAAAAAATTTGCTTCCAACGAAATGACTCCTGAGCATAGAAAACACGCTACCAACGAAATGACCCCAGAACACAAAAAATTCGCTTCCATCAAAATAACCCTAGAACACAAATAGTTTGTTTCCAAAGAAATCACACCAGACCACAAAAAATTCGCTACCAACGAAATCACCCCAGATCACAAAATCTTCATTTCCAATGAAATTACCCCAGATCACAAAATTCCCTTCCAATGAAATCACCCCAGAACACACAAACAAAAAAATTCGCAGCCAATGAAATTACCCCAGAACGCAAAACATTGTCTTACAACAAAAACATTCCAGAGCAAAAAAAATGCGTTTCCAACAAAATCACACCAGAACAGAGAAAAATTCGCTTCCAATGAAATGACTACAAAGGACATAAAACCCTCTTCCAACAAAATTACCCCAGAACACCAAAAATTCGCTCCCACGGAAACCTCCCCAGAACACAAAAAAATGGCTTCGATAGAAATCAATCCAGAACACAAAAAATTCGTTTCCATCAAAAAACTCCAGAGCACAGGAAACACGCTTCCAAATAATCACCCCATACTTCAAAAAATTCGCTAACAACGATAACATCCCAGACCACAAAAAATTCGCTTCCATCGAAATCACCCTAGAACACAAAAATTCACTTTCAACGATATCACCCTAGAACACAAAAAATTCACGTCCAACGAAATTACCCCAGAACACAAGAAAACCGCTTCCAACGAAATTACCCGAGAACGCAAAAATTGCGCTTCCAACAAAATCACCCCAGAGCACAAAAAATTCAATTCCAACGAAATGACTCCAGAGCACAGAAAACACCTTTCCAATGAAATGATACCATACTTCAAAAATTTGCTTCCATCGAAATCACCCGAGAACACAAAAAATTCGCTTCCAACGAAATTTCCCCAGAACACAAAAACTTCGCCTGCAACGAAATCACCACAGAACACAAAAAATTCGCTTCCAACGAAATGACTCCAGAGCACAGAAAACAGGCTTGCAACGAAATGACCACAGAACACAAAAATTCCCTTTTAACAAAATCACCCGAGAAAACAAAAAATTCGCTTCCAACGAAATGACTCCAGAGCACAGAAAACACGCTTCCAACAAAATGACTCCAGAGCACAGAAAACACGCTTCCAACGAAATGACCCCAGAACACAAAAAAATCCCTTTTAAAGAAATCTCCCGAGAACACAAAAAATTTGCTTCCAACGAAATCACCCCAGAGCAACAAAAATTCCCTTCCAACGAAGTGAATCCAGAGCACAGAAAACACGCTTCCAACGAAATGACCCCCTACATCAAAAATTTGCTTTCATCGAAAAAACCTGAGAACACAAAAAATTCGCTTCCAACAACATTACCCCAGAACACAAAAAAATTCGCTTCCAACGAAATGACTCCAGAGCACAGAAAACACGCTTCGAACGAAATGATACCATACTTCAAAAATTTGTTTCCATTGAAATCACCCGAATACACAAAATATTCGCTTCCAACGAAATCACCCCAGAACACAAAAAATTCGCTTGCAAGGAAATCTTCTGAGAACACAAATATTCGCTTCCAAAGAAATCATCCCAGAGCACAAAAAAATTCGCTTCCAAAAAAATCACCCTAGAACACAAAAAATTCACGTCCAATGAAATTACCCCAGAACACAAGAAAATCGCTTCCAACGAAATTACCCGAGAACACAAAAATTGCACTTCCAACAAAATCACCCCAGAGCACAAAAAATTCGATTCCAACGAAATGACTCCAGAGCACAGAAAACACGCTTCCAATGAAATGATACCATACTTCAAAAATTTGCTTCCATTGAAATCACCCGAGAACACAAAAAGTTCGCTTCCAACGAAATTTCCCCAGAAGAGAAAAATTGGTTCCAACGAAATCACCCCAGAACAAAAAAATTCGCTTCCAATGAAATGACTCCAGAGCACAGAAAACACGCTTCCAATGAAATGACCCCAGAACACAAAAAATTCCCTTTTAACGAAATCTCCCGAGAACACAAAAAATTCGATTCCAACGAAATCACCCCAGAGCAACAAAAATTCCCTTCCAACGAAGTGAATCCAGAGCACAGAAAACACGCTTCCAACGAAATGACTCCCTACATCAAAAATTTGCTTCCATCAAAAAACCTGAGAACACAAAAAATTGGCTTCCAACAACATTACCCCAGAACACAAAAAAATTCGCTTGCAACGAAATCTTCTGAGAACAAGAATATTCGCTTCCAGGAAGTCACTCCAAGAACACAAAAAATTCGCTTCCAAAAAAATCACCCTAGAACACAAAAAATTCACGTCCAACGAAATTACCCCAGAACACAAGAAAATCGCTTCCAACGAAATTACCCGAGAACACAAAAATTTCGCTTCCAACAAAATCACACCAGAGCACAAAAAATCGATTCCAACAAAATGACTCCAGAGCACAGAAAACACGCTTTCAAGGAAATGATCCATTACTTCAAAAATTGGCTTCCATCGAAATCACCCGAGAACACAAAAAATTCACTTCCAACGAAACTATCCCTGAACACAAAAAATGTGTCTCCAACAAAATCACCCCAGAGCACAAAAAATTTGCTTCCAACGAAGTGACTCCAGAGCACAGAAAACACGCTTCCAACAAAATGACTCCCTACTTCAAAAATTTGCTTCCATCGAAAAATCCTGAGAACACAAAAATTTCCATTCCAACGATATTACCCCAGAACAAAAAAAATTCGCTTCCAAAGAAATGCCTCTAGAGCACAGAAAACACTCTTCCAACGAAATGACCCCATATTTCAAAAATTTGCTTCCATTGAAATAATATAAGAACACAGAAAATTCTCTTCCAAAGATATTACCCAAGAAGACCAAAAATTGTTTTCCCACGAAATCACCCGAGAACACAAAAAATTCGCTTCCAACGAAATCACCCTACAATACAAAAAATTCTCTTTAAAAGAAATCACCCGAGAACACAAAAAATGTGCTTCCAACGAAATCACACCTGAGCACCAAAAATTCCCTTCCCACGAAGTGACTCCAGAGCACAGAAAACACGCTTCCAACGAAATGACCCCCTACTTCAAAAATTTGCTTCCATCTAAGAAAAAGGAGAACACAAAAAATTCTCTTCCAACGATATTACCCCAGAAGAAAAAAATTCTTTTCCAACGAAATCTCCTGAGAACACAAATATTCGCTTCCAAAGATATCATCCCAGAGCACAAAAAATTCGCTTCCAACGAAATCACCCTAAAACAGAAAAAATTCGCTTCCATCGAAATTACCACAGAAGACAAAAATTTCGCTTCCAACAAAATCACCCCATAGCACAAAAAATTGTCTTTCAACGAAATGACTCCAGAGCACAGAAAACACGCTTCCAAGGAAATGATCCCATACTTCAAAAATTGGCTTCCATCGAAATCACCTGAGAACACAAAAAATTCACTTCCAACGAAATTATCCCAGAACACAAAAAATGCGCTTCCAACGAAATCACCCCAGAGCACAAAAAATTCGCTTCCATCAAAATGACTCCAGAGCACAGAAAACACACTTCCAACGAAATGACTCCCTACTTAAAAAATTTGCTTCCATCGAAAAATCCTGAGAGCACAAAAATTTCTATTCCAACGAAATTACACCAGAAGACAAAATATTCTTTTCCAATGAAATCTCCTGAGAACACAAATATTCGCTTCCAAAGTAATCACTCCAGACCACAGAAAACACACTTCCAACGAAATCACCCCAGACCACCAGAAATTCGCTTCCAATAAAAACACCCCAAGACACAAAAAATTCGCTTCCCACGAAATTGCCCCACAACACAAAAAATTTGCTTCCAACGAAATCACCCCAGACCACAAAAAATTCTCTTCCAACGAAATGACTCCAGAGCACAGAAAACACGCTTCCAAGGAAATGATCCCATACTTCAAAAATTGGCTTCCATCGAAATCACCCGAGAACACAAAATATTCACTTCCAATGAAATTATCCAGGAACACAGAAAATGCTCTACCAACGAAATCACATCAGAGCACAAAAAATTCGCTTCCAACGAAATGACTCCAGAGCACAGAAAACACGCTTCCAACGAAATGACTCCCTACTTCAAAAATTTGCTTCCATCGAAAAGTCCTGAGAGCACAAAAATTTCTATTCCATCGAAATTACCCCAGAACACAAAAAACTCGCTTCCAACGAAATCTCCTGAGAACAAAAATATTCGCTTCCAAAAAAAAGCATCCCAGAGCACAAAAAATTCGCTTCCAACGAAATCACCCTAGAACACAAAAATTCCCTTTCAACGATATCACTCGAGAACACAAAAAATTCGCTTCCAACGAAATGACTCTTGAGCACAGAAAACATGCTTCCAACGAAATGACCCCCTACTTCAAAAAATTGCTTCCATCGAAAAAATCGGAGAACACAAAAAATTCTCTTCAAATGACATTACCCCAGAAGAAAAAAATTCTTTTCCAACGAAATCTCCTGAGAACACAAATATTCTCTTCCAAAGATATCATCCCAGAGCACATAAAAATCATTTCAACGAAGTCACCCCAGAACACAAAAATTCCCTTTCAAGGAAATCATCCGAGAACACAAAAAATTGGTTTCCAAAGAAATTACCCCAGAACACAAAAAATTCGCTTGCAATGAAATCTCCTGTGAACACAAATATTAGCTTCCAAAGATATCATCCCAGAGCACAAAAAATTCTCTTTCAACGAAATCACCCTAGAATACAAAAATTCCCTAACATCAAAATTACTCCAGAACACAAAATTCCCTTTCAACGAAATCACCCGAACCCAAAAAATTCGCTTCCAATGAAATCACCCCAGAGCACAAAAAATTTGCTTCCAACGAAAGGACTCCAGAGCACAGAAAACACGCTTCCAACAAAATGACCTCCTATCTCAAAAATTTCCTTCCATCGAAAAAACCAGAGAACACAAAAATTCTCTTCCAACGATATTACCCCATAAGACAAAAAATTCTTTTCCAAAAAAACCTCCTGAGAACACAGATATTCGCTTCCAAAGATATCATCCCAGAGCACAAAAAATTTGCTTCCAACGAAATCACCCTAGAACACAATAATTCCCTTTCAACAAAATCACCCGACAACACAAAAAATTCGCTTCCAAAGAAATCACCCCAGAACACAAAAAATTCGCTTCCAACGAAATCACCCCAGAGCACAAAAAATTCGTTTCCAATGAAATGACTCCAGAGCATAGAAAACACGCTTCCAACGAAATGACCCACTAATTCAAAAATTTGCTTCAATCGAAAAAAACGGAGAACACAAAAATTCTCTTACAAAGATATTACCGCAGAAGACAAAAAATACTTTTCCAACGAAATCTTTTGAGCACACAAATATACGCTTCCGATGAAATCATCCCAGAACACAAAAAATTTGCTTCCTAAGAAATCACCCTAAACCACAAAAATTCCCTTTGAACTAAATCACCTGAGAACCCAAAAATTTTGCTTCCAAAGAAATCACCCCAGAGCACAAAAAATTCGCTTCCAACGAAATCACCCAAGAGCAGAAAAAATTCGCTTTCAACGAAATGACAACAGAGCACAGAAAACAGGCTTCCAACGAAATGACCCCCTACTTCAAAAATTTGCTTCCACCAAAAAAACTGGAGAACACAAAAATTCTCTTCCAACGATATTACCCCAGAAGACAAAAAATTCTTTTCCAACGAAATCTCCTCAGAACACAAATATTCGCTTCAGAAGATATCATCTCAGAGCACAAAAAATTTGCTTCCTAAGAAATCACACTAGAACAAGAAAATTCCCTTTCAAATAAATCACCTGAGAACACAAAAATTTTGCTTCCAAAGATATCACCCCAGAGCACAAAAAATTTGCTTGCAACGAAATCTCCTAAGAACACACATATTCACTTCCAACGAAATCACCCCAGAGCACAAAAAATTCGCTTCCAACGAAATGACACCAGAGCACAGAAAACACGCTTCCAACAAAATGACCCCCTACTTCAAAAATTTGCTTCAATCGATAAAAACGGAGAACACAAAAATTCTCTTCCAACGATATTACCCCAGAAGACAAAAAATTCTTTTCAAAAGAAATCTCCTGATTACACAAATATTCGCTTCCAAAGATATCATCCCTGAGCACAAAAAATTCGCTTCCAACACAATTAACCTAGAATACAAAAATTCCCTTTCAACGAAATCACCCGAGAACACAAAGAATTCGCTTCCAACGAAATCTCCTGGAAAACAAATATTCGCTTCAAAGGAAATCGCCCCAGACCACAAAATATTCGCTTCCAACGAAATGACTCCAGAGCACAGAAAACACGCTTCCAACGAAATGACACCCTACTTCAAAAATTTGCTTCCATCGAAAAAACCGGAGAACACAAAAAATTCTCTTCCAACTATATTGCCCCAGAAGACAAAAAATTCTTTTCCAACGAAATCTCCTGAGAAAAAAAATATTTGCTTCCAAAGATAACATCCCAGAGCACAAAAAATTCGCTTCCAAGAAAGTGACTCCAGAGCACAGAATACACGGTTCCAACGAAATGACCCCCTACTTCAAAAATTTGCTTCCATCGAAAAAACTGGTGAACACAATAAATTCTCTTTCAACGATATTACCCCAGAAGACAAAAAATTCTTTTCCAACGAAATCTCCTGAGAACACAAATATTCGCTTTGAAAGATATCATCCCAGAGCACAAAAAATTCGCTTCCAATGAAATCACCCTAGAACACAAAAATTCCCTTTCAATGAAATCACCCGAGAACACAAAAAATTCGCTTCCAACGAAATCACCCCAGAGCACCAAAAATTCGCTTCCAACGAAATGACTCCAGAGCACAGAAAACACGCTTCCAATGAAATGACCCCCAACTTCAAAAATTTGCTTCCATCAAAAAAAACCGGAGAACACAAAAATTCTGTTCCAAAGATATTACCCCAGAAGACAAAAAATTCTTTTCCAAAGAAATCTCCTGAGAACACAAATATTCGCTTCCAAAGATATCATCCCAGAACACAAAAAATTTGCTTCCAATGAAATGACTCCAGAGCACAGAAAACACGCTTCCAGAGAAATGACCCCCTTCTTCAAAAATTTGCTTCGATCGAAAAAACCGGCGAACACAAAAAATTCTCTTCCAACGATATTACACCAGAAGACAAAAAATACTTTTCCAATGAAATCTCCTGAGAACACAAATATTCGCTTCCAAAGATATCATCCCAGAAGACAAAAAAATCTTTTCCAACGAAATCTCCTGAGAACACAAATATTTGCTTCCAAAGATATCATCTCAGAGCAAAAAAATTTGCTTCCAACGAAATCACCCTAGAACACAAAAATTCCCTTTCATGGAAATCACCCGAGAACACAAAAAATTCTCTTCCAAGGAAATTACTCCATAACACAAAAAATTCGCTTGCAACGAAATCTCCTGAGAACACAAATATTCGCTTCCAACGAAATCACCCCAGAGCACAAAAAATTTGCTTCCAACGAAAGGACTCCAGAGCACAGAAAACACGCTTCCAACAAAATGACCCCCTACCTCAAAAATTTGCTTCCATCGAAAAAACCAGAGAACACAAAAAATTCTCTTCCAACGATATTACCCCATAAGACAAAAAATTCTTTTCCAACGAAACCTCCTGAGAACACAGATATTTGCTTCCAAAGATATCATCCCAGAGGACAAAAAATTGGCTTCCAACGAAATCACCCTAGAACACAAAAATTCTCTTTCATGGAAATCGCCCGAGAACACAAAAAATTCGCTTCCAAAGAAATTATCGCAGAACACAAAAAATTCGCTTCCAAACAAATGACTGAAGAGCACAGAATACACACTTCCAACGAAATGACCCCCTACTTCAAAAATTTGCTTCCATCGAAAAAACCGGAGAACACAAAAAATTCTCTTCAAATGATATTACCCCAGAAGGCAAAAAATTCTTTTCCAACGAAATCTCCTGAGAACACAAATATTCGCTTCCAAAGATATCATCCCAGAGCACAATAAATTCGCTTCCAACAAAATTACACTAGAACACAAAAATTCCCTTTCAACGAAATCACCGGAGAACTCAAAAAATTCGCTTCCAACGATATTACCCCAAAACAGAAAATATTCTTTTCCAACAAAATCTCCTGAGAAAACAAATATACGCTTCCTTGGATATCATCCCAGAGAACAAAAAATTCGCTTCCAACGAAATCACCCTAGAACACAAAAATTCCGTTTCAACGATATCACTCGCAAACACAAAAAATTCGCTTCCAACGAAATGACTCCAGACACAGAAAACACGGTTCCAACGAAATGACCCCGTATTTCAAAAAATTGCTTCCATCGAAAAAACCGGAGATCACAAAAAATTCTCTTCCAACTATATTAACTCAAAGACAAAAAATTCTTTTCCAACGAAATCTCCTGAGAACACAAATATTCCCTTCCATCGAAATCACCCCCGAGCACAAAATATTCGCTTCCACCGAAATGACTCCAGAGCACAGAAAACACGCTTCCAAAGAAATGACCCCCTACTTCAAAAATTTGCTTCGATCGAAAAAACCGGAGAACACAAAAAATTCTCTTCCAACGATATTACCCCAGAAGACAAAAAATACTTTTCCAATGAAATCGCCTGAGAACACAAATATTCGCTTCCAACGAAATCACCCCAGAGCACAAAAAATTTGCTTCCAACGAAAGGACTCCAGAGCACAGAAAACATGCTTCCAACAAAATGACCTCCTACCTCAAAAATTTGCTTCCATCGAAAAAACCAGAGAACACAAAAAATTCTCTTCCAACGATATTACCCCATAAGACAAAAAATTCTTTTCCAACGAAACCTCCTGATAACACAGATATTCGCTTCCAAAGATATCATCCCAGAGGACAAAAAATTGGCTTCCAACGAAATCACCCTAGAATACAAAAATTCTCTTTCATGGAAATCACCCGAGAACACAAAAAATTCACTTCCAAAGAAATTATCGCAGAACACAAAAAATTTGCTTCCAACGAAATGACTCCAGAGCACAGAATACACACTTCCAACGAAATGACCCCCTACTTCAAAAATTGGCTTCCATCGAAAGAACCGGAGTACACAAAAAATTCTCTTCCAATGATATTACCCCAGAAGGCAAAAAATTCTTTTCCAACGAAATCTCCAGAGAACACAAATATTCGCTTCCAAAGATATCATCCCAGAGCACAAAAATTCGCTTCCAACAAAATTATCCTAGAACACAAAAATTCCCTTTCAACGAAATGACCTGAGAACACAAAAAATTCGCTTCCAACGATATTACCCCAGAAGACAAAAAATTCTTTTCCAACGAAATCTTCTGAGCACACAAATATTCGATTCAGAAGATATCATCCCAGAGCACAAAATATTTGCTTCCTAAGAAATCACACTAGAACAAGAAAATTCCCTTTCAACTAAATCACCTGAGAACACAAAAATTTTGCTTCCAAAGAAATCACCCCAGAGCACAAAAAATTTGCTTGCAACAAAATCTCCTAAGAACACACATATTCACTTCCAACGAAATCACCCCAGAGCACAAAAAATTCGCTTCCAATGAAATGACACCAGAGCACAGAAAACACGCTTCCAACAAAATGACTCCCTACTTCAAAAAATTGCTTCAATCGAAAAAAACGGAGAACACAAAAATTCTCTTCCAACGATATTACCCCAGAAGAAAAAAAATTCTTTTCCAAAGAAATCTCCTGATAACACAAATATTCGCTTCCAAAGATATCATCCCAGAGCACAAAAAATTCGCTTCCAACACAATTACCCTAGAATACAAAAATTCCCTTTCAACGAAATCACCCGAGAACACAAAAAATTCGCTTGCAAAGAAATCACCCCAGAGCACAAAAAATTCGCTTCCAACGAAATGACTCCAGAGCGCAGAAAACACGCTTCCAACGAAATGACCCCATACTTCAAAAATTTGTTTCCATCGAAATCACCTGAGAACAAAAATATTCGCTTGCAACAAAATTACCCCAGAAAAAAAATTCGCTTGCAACGAAATCTCCTGAGAACACAAATATTTGCTTCCAAAGATATCATCCCAGAGCACAAAAAATTCGCTTCCAAAGAAATCATCCTAGAACACAAAAATTCCTTTTCAAAGAAATCACCTGAGAACACAAAAAATTTGCTTCAAACGAAATCAACCCAGAACACAAAAAAATTCGCTTGCAACGAAATCTGCTGAGAACACAAATATTGGCTTCCAACGAAATCACCCCAGAGCACAAAAAATTTGCTTCCAACGAAATCACCCCAGAGCACAAAAAATTTACTTCCAACGAAATCACCCCAGTACACAAAAAATTCGCTTCCAACGAAATAACCCAGAGCACAAAAAATTCCCTTCCAACGAAATGACTCCATAGCACAGAAAACACGCTTCCAACGAAATGAACCCCTACTTCAAAAATTTACTTCCATCGAAAAAAACTGAGAACAAAAAATTCTCTTCCAACGGTATTACCACAGAAGACAAAAAATTCTTTTCCAACTAAATCTCCTGAAAACACAAATATTCGCTCTCAAAGATATCATCCAAGAGCACAAAAAATTCGCGTCCAACGAAATCACCCTAGAACACAAAAACACCCTTTCAACGAAATCACCCGAGAACACAAATAATTTGCTTCCAACGAAACTACCCCAGAACACAAAAAATTCTTTTCCAACGAAATCTGAGAACACAAATGTTCGCTTCCAACGAAATCACCCCAGAGCACAAAAAACTCGTTTCCAACGAAATGAATCCAGAGCACTGAAAACACGAATCGAACGAAATGATACCATACTTCAAAAATTTGCTTCCATCGAAATCACCCAAGAACACAAAAAATTCGCTTCCAACAAAATTACCCCAAAACACAAAAAATTCGCTTCCACTGAAATCTCCTGAGAACACAAATATTCGCTTCCAAAGAAAACGTCCCAGAGCACAAAAAATTTGCTTCCAACGAAATCATCCTAGAACACAAAAAATTTCCTTTCAACGAAATCACCCGAGAACACAAAGAATTCGCTTTCAACGAAATCAACCCAGAGCAGAAATATTCGCTTGCAACGAAATGACTCCAGGGCACAGAAAACAAGCTTCTAACGAAATGACCGCCTACTTCAAAAATTGGTTTACATCGAAATCACCTGAGAACACAAAAAATTCGCTTCCAAAGAAATTACCCCATAACAAAAAAAAATTAGTTTGCAACTAAATCTCCAGAGAACACAAATATTCGCTTCCAACGAAATCACCCCAGAGCACAAAAAAATTCGCTTCCAACATAATGACTGCAGAGCACAGAAAACACGCTTCCAAAGAAATGACCCGATATTTCAAAAATTTGCTTCTATCGAAATCACCTGAGAACACAAAAAATTCGCTTCCAACGAAATGACTCCAGAGCACAGAAAACACGCTTCCAACGAAATGACCCACTCCTTCAAAAATTTGCTTCGATCGAAAAAACCGGAGAACACAAAAAATTCTCTTCCAAAGACATTACCCCACATGACAAAAAATTCTTTTCCAAAGAAATCTCGTGAGAAAACAAATATTCGATTCCAAAGATATCATCCCAGAGGACAAAAAAAATCATTTCAACGAAATCACCCTAGAACACAAAAATTCCCTTTCAACGAAATCACCCGAGAACCCCAAAAAATCGCTTCCAACGAAATCACCCCAGAGCACAAAAAATTCACTTCGAACGAAATGACTCCAGAGCACAGAAAACATGCTTCCAACGAAATGACACCCTACTTCAAAATTTGCTTCCATCGAAAAAACCAGAGAACACAAAAAAATTCTCTTCCAACGACATTACCCCAGAAGACAAAAAATTCTTTTCCAACGAAATCTCCTGAGAACACATATATTCGCTTCCAAAGATATCATCCCAGAGGACAAAAAATTTGATTCCAACGAAATCACCCTACAACACAAAAATTCCCTTTCAACGAAATCACCCGAAAACACAAAAAATTTGCTTCCAACGAAATGACTCCAGAGCACAGAAAACATGCTTCCAACGAAATGACACCCTACTTCAAAATTTGCTTCCATCGAAAAAACCGGAGAACACAAAAAATTCTCTTCCAACGACATTACCCCAGAACACAAAAAATTCACTTGCAAGGAAATCTCCTGAGAACACACATATTCGCTTCCAACGAAATCACCCCAGAGTGCAAAAAATTCGCTTCCAACGAAATGACTCCAGATCACAGAAAACACGCTTCCAACGAAATGACCCACTACTTCAAAAGATTGCTTCCATCGAAAAAAGTGGAGAACACAAAAAATTCTCTTCCAAAGCCATTACCCCAGAAGACAAAAAATTCTTTTCCAACGAAATCTACTGAGAACACAAATTTTCGCTTCCAAAGATATCATCCCAGAGCACAAAAAATTTGCTTCCTAAGAAATTACCCTAGAACACAAAAATTCCCATCCAACTAAATTACCTGAGAACACAAAAATTTGCTTCCAAAGAAATCACCTCGGAACACAAAAATTCGCTACCTACGAAATCCACCCAGAACACAAAAAATTTGCTTCTATCCAAATCACCCGAGAACAGAAAAAATTCACTTCAAATGAAATTACCCCAGAATACAAAAAATTTGCTTCCAAAGAAATGATTCCAATGCACAGAAAACACGCTTCCAACGAAATCACCCCATACTTCAAAAAAATTCGCTCCCAAGAAAATTGCCCCAGAACACAAAAAATTCTCTTCCAACGAAATCAACACAGAACACAAAATATTCGCTTCCATCAAAATCGCCCCAGAACACAAAAAATTCGCTTCCATCGAAATCACCCCACAACACAAAAAAATTCGCTTCCAAAGAAATTATCCCAGAACACAAAAATTGCTTCTATTGAAATCACCCCAGAACACAAAAAATTCCCTTCCAAAGAAATCACCCCAGAACACAAAAATTTTGCTTGCAACAAAATGACTCCAGAGCACATAAAATACACTTCCAACGAAATCACCTCAAAACACAAAAAAATTCCTTCCAACGTACTTACCCCAGAACACAAAACATTCGCTTCCAATGACATCTACCCAGAACACAAGAAATTCGTGTCCACCGAAATCACCTGAGAACACAAAAAAATTCGCTTCCAAAGAAATCACCCCAGAGCACAAAAAATTCGCTTCCAACCAAATGACTCCAGAGCACAGAAAACACGCTTCCAACGAAATGACCACATACTTCAAAAATTTGCTTCCATCGAAATCACCCCAGAACACAAAAAATTCGCTTCCAAAGAAATCACCCCAGAGCACAAAAAATTCGCTTCCAACCAAATGACTCCAGAGCACAGAAAACACGCTTCCAACGAAATGACCACATACTTCAAAAATTTGCTTCCATCGAAATCACCCCAGAACACAAAAAATTCGCTTCCAACGAAATCTCCTGAGAACACAAATATTCGCTTCCAACGAAATCACCCCAGAACACAAAAAATTCGCTGCCAACGAAATCTCCTGAGAACACAAACATTCGCTTCCAACGAAATCACCGCAGAGCACAAAAAATTCGCTTCCAACGAAATGACTCCAGAGCACCGAAACACGCTTCCAATGAAATGACCCCCTACTTCAAAAATTTGCTTCCATCGAAAAGACCGTAGTACACAAAAAATTCTCTTTTAAAGATATTACCCCAGAAAACAAAAAAATCTTTTCCAAGCAAATCTCCTGAGAACACCAATATTCACTTCCAAAGATATCATCCCAGATCAGAAAAAAATTGCTTCCAATTAAATCACCCTAGAACACAAAAATTCCCTTTCAACGAAATCACCCGAGAACACAAAAAATTCGCTTCCAACGAAATCACCCCAGAGCACCAAAAATTCGCTTCCAAAGAAATGACTCCAGGGCACAGAAAACATGATTCCAAAGAAATGACCCCACATTTCAAAAATTCGCTTCCATTGAAATCCCCAGAGAACACAAAAAATTCGCTTCCAACGAAATCACCCCAACACACAAAAAAATTACTTCCAAAGAAATCAACCCAGAACACGAAAAATTTGCTTCTATCGAAATCACCCGAGAACAGAAATTTCGCTTCCAACAAAAATACCCCAGAACATAAAAAATTAGCTTCCAACGAAATCACCAGGGAACACAAATATTTGCTTCCAACGAAATCACCCAGGAACATAAAAAATTCGCTTCCAATGAAATGTCCCTATACTTCAAATATTTGCTTCCATCGAAATTACCTAAGAACACAAAAAATTCGCTTCCAACGAAATTACACCAGAACACAAAAAATTCGCTTGCAAAGAAATCTCCTGAGAAGACAAATATTCGCTTCCAAAGAAATCAACACAGAGCACAAAAAATTCGCTTCCAACGAAATCACCCCAAGCACAAAAAACTCGCTTTCAATGAAATGAGCCCATACTTGAAAAATTTGCTTCATCGAAATCACCCGAGAACAGAAAAAATTCGCTTCCAACGAAATTACCCCAGAACACAAAAATTCGCTTCCAAGGAAATCACCCCAGAACACAAAAAATTTGCTTCCAAAGAAATGACTCGAGAGCACAGAAAACACACTTCCAATGAAATCACCACATACTTCAGAAAAAATCACTTCCAACTAAATTGCCCCAGAACACAAAAAATTCGCTTCCAACCAAATCAACCCAGAACACAAAAAATTTGCTTCCATCGAAATCACCCGAGAACAGAAAAAATTCGCTTCTAATGAAATCACCAGGGAACACAAATATTAGCTTCCAATGAAATCACCGTAAAACCAAACAATTCTTTTCCAACGAAATCTCCTGAGAACACAAATATTCGCTTCCAAAGAAATCACCCCAGAGCACCAAAAATTCGCTTCCAACGAAATTACCCTAAGGAAAAAAATTTCACTTTCAACGAAATCACCTTTGAACACAAAAAATTCGTGTCCAATGAAATCAACCCAGAACACAAAAAATTCGCATCCAAAGAAATCATTCAGAACACAAAAATTTCCCTTCCAACAAAATGACTCCAAAACACAGAAAACACGCTTCCAATGAAATCACCCCAGAGCACAAAAAATTCGCTTCCAACGAAATCAACCTAGAACACAAAAAATTTGCTTCTATCCAAAACACGTGAGAACAGAAAAAATATGCTTCCAAAGAAATTACCCCAGAATACAAAAAATTCGCTTCCATCGAAATCCCCGCAGAGCACAAAAAAATTGCTTCCAAAGAAATCACCCTAGAACACAAAAAATTCGCTTCCAACAAAATCACCCCAGAACACAAAAAATAGCTTCCAAAGAAATGACTCCAATGCACAGAAAACACGCTTCCAACGAAATCACCCCGTAATTCAAAAAAATTCGCTTTAAAAAATTGCCCCAGAACACACAAAATTCTCTTCCAACGAAATCAACCCAGAACACAAAATATTCGCTTCCATCAAAATCACCCCAGAACACAAAAAATTCGCTTCCCACGAAATCTTCTGAGAACACGAATATTCGCTTCCAATGAAATCACCCAAGAACACAAAAAATTCGCTTTTAAACAAAATGACTCCAGAGCACAGAAAACACGCTCCCAAAGAAATGATCCCATACTACAAAAATTTGCTTCCATTGAAATCACCTGGGAACACAAAAAATTTGCTTCCAACGAAATCACCCCAGAACACAAAAAATTAATTTCCAACATAATGACTCCAGAACAGAGAAAACACAGTTCCAACGAAATGACCCCATATTTCAAAAACTTGCTTCCATCGAAATCACCCGAAAACACAAAAAATTCTCTTCCAACGAGATTACCCCAGAAGACAAAAAATTCTTTTCCAATGAAATCTCCTGAGAACACAAATATTCGCTTCCAAAGAAAACATCCCAGAGCACAAAAAAATTCGCTTCCAACGAAAGCACCCGATGACACAAAAAATTCATGTCCAACGAAATTATCACAGAACAGAAAAAAATTTGCTTCCATCGAAATCACCCCAGAATAAAAAAAATTTGCTTCCAACGAAACCACACTAGAACACAAAAAATTAGCTTTTTCAACGAAATCACCCGAAAACACAAAATTTCCTTTCAAAGAAATCACCCGAGAACACAAAAAATTCGCTTCCAATGAAATCACCCCAGAACACAAAAAATTCGCTTGCAATGAAATCTCCTGAGAACACAAATATTCGCTTCCAACAAACTCACCCCAGAGCACAAAAAACTCGCTTCCAAAGAAATCACCCTAGAATAAAAAGATTCGTTTTCAACGATATCACCTGAGAATACAAAAAATTCGCTTCCAAAGAACTTACCCCAGAACACAAAAAATTCGCCTGCAACGAAATCTTCTGAGAACACATATACTCGCTTCCAACGAAATCACCCCAGAACACAAAAAATTCGCTTCCAATGAAATGACTCCAGAGCACAGAAAACACGCTTCCAATGAAATGACCCCCTATTTCAATAATTTGCTTCCATTGAAAAAACCGGAGAACACAAAAAATTAGCTTTCAACAAAATTACTCCAGAACACAAAAAATTCGCTTGCAACGAAATTTTCTGAGAACACATATAATCGCTTCCAACGAAATCACTCCAGAACAAAAAAAATTCGCTTCCAGCGAAATTACTCCAGAGCACAGAAAACATGCTTTCAACAAAATGATCTCATACTTCAAAAATTTGCTTCCATTGAAATCACCAGAGAATACAGAAAATTCGCTTCCAACGAAATGACTCCAGAGCACAGAAAACACGCTTCCAACGAAATGACCCCCTAATTAAAAAATTCGCTTCCATCGAAAAAACGGGAGAACACAAAAATACGCTTCCAAAGAAATTACCCCAGAACACAAAAAATTCGCTTGCAACGAAATCTCCTGAGAACACAAATATTCGCTTCCAACGAACTCACCCCAGAGCACAAAAAACTCGCTTCCAAAGAAATCACCCTAGAATAAAAAGATTCGCTTTCAACGATATCACCTGAGAATACAAAAAATTCGCTTCCAAAGAAATTACCCCAGAACACAAAAAATTCGCCTGCAACGAAATCTTCTGAGAACACATATAATCGCTTCCAAAGAAATCACCCCAGAACACAAAAAAATCGCTTCCAATGAAATGACTCCAGAGCACAGAAAACACGCTTCCAATGAAATGACCCCCTATTTCAATAATTTGCTTCCATTGAAAAAACCGGAGAACACAAAAAATTAGCTTTCAACAAAATTACTCCAGAACACAAAAAATTCGCTTGCAACGAAATTTTCTGAGAACACAAATATTCGCTTCCAACGAAATCACTCCAGAACAAAAAAAATTCGCTTCCAGCGAAATTACTCCAGAGCACAGAAAACATGCTTTCAACAAAATGATCTCATACTTCAAAAATTTGCTTCCATTGAAATCACCAGAGAACACAAAAAATTCGCTTCCAACGAAATGACTCCAGAGCACAGAAAACACGCTTCCAACGAAATGACCCCCTACTTAAAAAATTCGCTTCCATCGAAAAAACGGGAGAACACAAAAATAAGCTTCCAACGAAATTACCCCAGAACACAAAAAATTCGCTTGCAACGAAATCTCCTGAGAACACAAATATTCGCTTCCAAAGAAATGACCCCAGAGCACAAAAAATTCGCTTTCAACGAAATCTTTTGAGAACACATATATTCTCTTCCAACGAAATCACCCCAGAACACAAAAAATTCGCTTCCACAGAAATGACTCCAGAGCACAGAAAACAAGCTTCCAACGAAATAATCCCATACTTCAAAAATTTGCTTCCATTGAAATAATCTGAGAACACAAAAAATTCGCTTCCAATGAAATTACCTCAGAAGAAAAAAATTTCTTTTCCAACGAAATCTCCTGAGGACACAAATATTTGTTTCCAATGAAATCACCCCAGAGCACAAAAAACTGGTTTCCAACGAAATGATTCCAGGGCTCAGAAAACACGCTTCCAACGAAATGACCCCCTACTTCAAAAATTTGCTTCCATCGAATAAACCGGAGAACACAAAAAATTCTCTTCCAACGAGATTACCCCAGAAGACAAAAAATTCTTTTCCAACGAAATCTCCTGAGAACACAAATATTCACTTCCAAAGAAACCATCCCAGAGCACAAAAAAATTCGCTTCCAACAAAAGCACCCAATAACACAAAAAATTCACGTCCAAAGAAATTATCACAGAACAGAAAAAAAATTTGCTTCCATCGAAATCACCCCAGAATAAAAAAAAATTTGCTTCCAACAAAATCACGCTACAACACAAAAAATTAGCTTTTTCAACGAAATCACCCGAAAACACAAAATTTCCTTTCAAAGAAATCACCCGAGAACACAAAAAATTCGCTTCCAATGAAATCACACCAGAACACAAAAAATTGGCTTGCAATGAAATCTCCTGAGAACACAAATATTCGCTTCCAACGAAATCGTCCCAGAGCACAAAAAATTCGCTTCCAACGAAATCACCCTAGAACGCAAAAATTCCCTTTCAATGAAATCACCCGAGAACACAAAAAATCGCTTCCTACGAAATAACCCCAGAGCACAAAAAATTCCCTTCCAACGAAAGGACTCCAGAGCACAGAAAACACGATTCCAACAAAATGTCCCCCTATTTCATATATTTGCTTCCATCGAAATCACCCGAGAACACAAAAAATTCTTTTCCAACGAAATCTCCTGAGAGCACAAATATTCGCTTCCAAAAATATCATCCCAGAGCATTAAAAATTCGCTTCCAATGAAATCACCGTAGAACATAAAATATTCGCTTCCATCGAAATCACCACAGAAGACAAAAAATTCGCTTCCAACCAAATCACCCCAGAGCAGAAAAAATTCACTTCCAACGAAATCACCCTAGTACATAAAAAATTCGCTTCCAAATAAATCACCCCAGAGCACAAAAAATTCGCTGCCAACGAAATGACTCCAGAGCACAGAACACAGTTCCAACGAAATAACCCCCTACTTAAAAAATTTGCTTCCATCGAAAAACCCGTAGAATACAAAAAATTCGCTTCCAACTAAATTACCCAGAACACAAAAAAATCGCTTCCAACAAAATATCCTGGGAACACAAATATTCGCTTCCAAAGAAATAATCCCAGAGCACAAAAAAATCGCTTACAACGAAATCACCCAAGAACACAAAAAATTCCCTTTCAACGAAATCACCCGAGAACACAAAAAATTCACGTCCAACAAAATTACCACAGAACAGAAAATATTTGCTTCCATCGAAATAACCCCAGAACACAAAAAATTCGCTTCCAACGAAATCACGCTAGAACACAAAAAAATTAGCTTAAAATGAAATCACCCCAGAGCACAAAAAATTCCCTTCCAAGGAAATGACTCCAGAGCACATAAAACATGATTCCAACGAAATGACCCTCTACTTAAAAAATTTGCTGCCATCGAAAAAACGGAGAACATAAAAAATTCGCTTCCAACGAAATTACCCCAGAACACAAAAAATTCGCTTGGAACGAAATTTGCTGAGAACACAAATATTCGTTTCCAACGAAATCACCCCAGAGCACAAAAAATTCGCTTCCAACGAAATGACTCCAGAGCACAGAAAACATGCTTCAAACACAATGACCCCCTACTTCAAAAATTTGCTTCCATCGAAATTACCCGAGGACACAAAAAATTCGCTTCCAAGGCAATTACCCCAGGATACAAAAAATTCGCTTGCAACCAAATCTTCTGAGAACACACATATATCGCTTCCAATGAAATCACACCAGAACACAAAAAATTCGCTTCCAACGAAAAGACTCCAGGGCACAGAAAACAAGCTTCCAACGAAATTACCCCATATTTGAAAAATTTGCTTCCATCGAAATCACCCGAAAACACAAAAAATTCGCTTCCAAAGAAATTACCCCAGAAAACAAAAAATTCGCTTCCAACCATATCTCCTGGGAACACAAATATTCGCTTCCAAAAAAATCATCCCAGAGCAAAAAAAAATTTGCTTCCAACAAAATCACCCTAGAAAACAAAAAATTCCCTTTCAACGAAATCACCCGAGAACACAAAAAATTCACGTCCAACGAAATTCACCGAACAGAAAAAATTGCTTCCATTGAAATCACCCCAGAAGACAAAAAATTTGCTTCCAACGAAATCATGCTAGAACACAAAAATTAGCTTTCAATGAAATCACCCGAAACACAAAAAATTGGCTTCCAAAAAATCATCCGAGAGCACAAAAAATTCCCTTCCAAGGAAATGACTCCAGAGCACAGAAAACACGAATCCAACGAAATGAACCCCACTTCAAAAACTTGCTTCCATCGAAAAACCAGAGAACATAAAACATTCGCTTTCAATGAAATCACCCAAGAGCACAAAAAATCGCTTCCAACGAAATTAACCCTGAACACAAAAAATTTGCTTGCAACGAAATCACCCAGAACACAAAAAGTTCGCTTCCTATGAAATGACTCCTTAGCAAAGAAAACACGCTTCCAACGAAATGACCCCCTACTTCAAAAATTTGCTTCCACCGAAAAGACCGGAGAACACAAAAAATTCTTTTCCAAAGAAAGCTCCTGAGGACACAAATATTCTCTTCCAAAGATATCCTACTAGAGCACAAAAAATTCGCTTCCAACGAAATCACCCTAGAACGCAAAAATTCCCTTTCAATGAAATCACCCGAGAACACAAAAAATCGCTTCCTACGAAATAACCCCAGAGCACAAAAAATTCCCTTCCAACGAAAGGACTCCAGAGCACAGAAAACACGATTCCAACGAAATGTCCCCCTATTTCATATATTTGCTTCCATCGAAATCACCCGAGAACACAAAAAATTCTTTTCCAACGAAATCTCCTGAGAGCACAAATATTCGCTTCCAAAAATATCATCCCAGAGCATAAAAAATTCGCTTCCAATGAAATGACCGTAGAACATAAAATATTCGCTTCCATCGAAATCACCACAGAAGACAAAAAATTCGCTTCCAACCAAATCACCCCAGAGCAGAAAAAATTCACTTCCAACGAAATCACCCTAGTACATAAAAAATTCGCTTCCAAATAAATCACCCCAAGCACAAAAAATTCGCTGCCAACGAAATGACTCCAGAGCACAGAAAACACAGTTCCAACGAAATAACCCCCTACTTAAAAAATTTGCTTCTATCGAAAAACCCGTAGAATACAAAAAATTCGCTTCCAACGAAATTACCCAGAACACAAAAAAATCGCTTCCAACGAAATATCCTGGGAACACAAATATTCGCTTCCAAAGAAATAATCCCAGAGCACAAAAAAATCGCTTACAACGAAATCACCCAAGAACACAAAAAATTCCCTTTCAACGAAATCACCCGAGAACACAAAAAATTCACGTCCAACAAAATTACCACAGAACAGAAAATATTTGCTTCCATCGAAATAACCCCAGAACACAAAAAATTCGCTTCCAACGAAATCATGCTAGAACACAAAAAAATTAGCTTAAAATGAAATCACCCCAGAGCACAAAAAATTCCCTTCCAAGGAAATGACTCCAGAGCACATAAAACATGATTCCAACGAAATGACCCTCTACTTAAAAAATTTGCTGCCATCGAAAAAACGGAGAACATAAAAAATTCGCTTCCAACGAAATTACCCCAGAACACAAAAAATTCGCTTGGAACGAAATTTGCTGAGAACACAAATATTCGTTTCCAACAAAATCACCCCAGAGCACAAAAAATTCGCTTCCAACGAAATGACTCCAGAGCACAGAAAACATGCTTCAAACACAATGACCCCCTACTTCAAAAATTTGCTTCCATCGAAAAAACCAGAGAAAATAAAAAATTCGCTTCCAACGATATTACCGCAGAAGACAAAAAATTCTTTTCCAAAGAAATCTCCTGAGAACACAAATATTTGCTTCCAAAGATATCTTCCCAGAGCACAAAAAATTCGCTTTCAACGAAATCACCCTACAACACAAAAATTCCCTTACAACGAAATCACCCAAGAACACAAAAAATTCGCTTCCAAAGAAATCACCCCAGAGCACAAAAAATTCGCTTCCAACGAAATCAACCTAGAACAACAAAATTCGCTTCCATCGAAATCACCCTAGTACATAAAAAATTCGTTTTCAACGAAATCACCCCAGAGGACAAAAAATTCGCTTCCAACGAAATGAATCCAGAGTACAGAAACCCGCTTCCAACGAAATGACCCCTTACTTCAAAAATGTGTATCCATCGAAATCACCCCAGAACACAAAAAATTCGCTTGCAACGAAATCTCCTGAGAACACAAATATTTGCTTCCAACAAAATCACCCCCGAGCACAAAATTTCGCTTCGAACGAAATGACTCCAGAGCACAGAAAACACGCTTCCAAAGAAATGATCTGCTACTTCAAAAATTTGCTTCCATCGAAAAGACCAGAGAACACAAAATATTCTCTTCCAACGATATTACCCCAGAAAACAAAAAATTCTTTTCCAACGAAATCTCCTGAGAACACAAATATTCGCTTCCAATGAAATCACCCCAGAGAACAAAAAATTCACTTCCAACGAAATCCCTCCAGAGCACAGAAAACACGCTTCCAATGAAATGACCCCATACTTCAAAAATTTGCTTCCATCGAAATTACCCGAGGACACAAAAAATTCGCTTCCAAGGCAATTACCCCAGGATACAAAAAATTCGCTTGCAACCAAATCTTCTGAGAACACACATATATCGCTTCCAATGAAATCACACCAGAACACAAAAAATTCGCTTCCAACGAAAAGACTCCAGGGCACAGAAAACAAGCTTCCAACGAAATTACCCCATATTTGAAAAATTTGCTTCCATCGAAATCACCCGAAAACACAAAAAATTCGCTTCCAAAGAAATTACCCCAGAAAACAAAAAATTCGCTTCCAACCATATCTCCTGGGAACACAAATATTCGCTTCCAAAAAAATCATCCCAGAGCAAAAAAAAATTTGCTTCCAACAAAATCACCCTAGAAAACAAAAAATTCCCTTTCAACGAAATCACCCGAGAACACAAAAAATTCACGTCCAACGAAATTCACCGAACAGAAAAAATTGCTTCCATTGAAATCACCCCAGAAGACAAAAAATTTGCTTCCAACGAAATCACGCTAGAACACAAAAATTAGCTTTCAATGAAATCACCCGAAACACAGAAAATTGGCTTCCAAAAAATCACCCGAGAGCACAAAAAATTCCCTTCCAAGGAAATGACTCCAGAGCACAGAAAACACGAATCCAACGAAATGAACCCCACTTCAAAAACTTGCTTCCATCGAAAAACCAGAGAACATAAAACATTCGCTTTCAACGAAATCACCCAAGAGCACAAAAAATCGCTTCCAACGAAATTAACCCTGAACACAAAAAATTTGCTTGCAACGAAATCACCCAGAACACAAAAAGTTCGCTTCCTATGAAATGACTCCTTAGCAAAGAAAACACGCTTCCAACGAAATGACCCCCTACTTCAAAAATTTGCTTCCACCGAAAAGACCGGAGAACACAAAAAATTCTTTTCCAAAGAAAGCTCCTGAGGACACAAATATTCTCTTCCAAAGATATCCTACTAGAGCACAAAAAATTCGCTTCCAACGAAATCACCCCAGAACAAAAAAATTCGTTTGCAACGAAAACTCCTGTGAACACAAATATTCGCTTCCCATGAAATCACCCCAGAGCACAAAATATTCGCTTCCAACGAAATCACTCCAGAGCACAGAAAACACGCTTCCAATGAAATGACCCCATACTAAAAAATTTGCTTCCATTGAAATCACCCGAGGACACAAAAAATTAGCTTCCAACGAAATTACACTAGAACACAAAAAATTCGCTTGCAACCAAATCTTCTGAGATCACACATATTCGCTTTCAACGAAAGCACACCAGAACACAAAAAATTCGCTTCCAATGAAATGACTCCAGGGCAAAGAAAACACGCTTACAATGAATTGACCCCATATTTGAGAAATTTGCTTCCATCGAAATCACCCGAGAACACAAAAAATTCGCTTCCAATGAAATTACCCCAGAACAGAATAAATTCGCTTCCAACAAAATCTCCTGGGAACACAAATATTCGCTTCCAAAGAAATCATCCTAGAGCACAAAAAAATTCGCTTCCCACGAAATCACACTAGAACACAAAAATTAGCTTTCAATGAAATCACCCGAGAACACAAAAAATTGGCTTCCAACAAAATCCCCCCAGAGCACAAAAAATTCCCTTCCAACGAAATGACTCCAGAACACAGAAAACACGATTCCAACGAAATGACCCCCTACTTCAAAAATTTGCTTCCATCAAAAAACCAGAGAACATAAAAAAGTTGCTTCCAAAGAAATAACCCCAGAACACTAAAAATTTGCTTGCAACGAAATTTTCTGAGAACACAAATATTCGCTTCCAACGAAATCACGACAGAACACAAAAACTTCGCTTCCAACGAAATTACTCCTGAGCACAGAAAACACGCTTCCAACGAAATAATCCCTTACTTCAAAAATTTGCTACCATCGATATCACCCGAGAACACAAAAAATTCGCTTCCAACCATAGCACCCCAGAGCACAAAAAATTTGCTTCCAACGAAATGACTCCAGAGCACAGAAAACATGCTTACAACGAAATGACCCCCTACATCAAAAATTTGCTTCCATCGAAAAAACCGAACAACATAAAAAATTCTCTTCTAATGATATTACCCCAGAGGACAAAAAATTCTTTTCCAACGAAATCTCCTGAGAACAAAAATATTCGCTTCCACCGAAATCACCACAGAGCACAAAAAAATTGCTTCCAACGAAATCAACCTAGAACAAAAAAATTCGCTTCCTTTGAAATCACCACAGAAGACAAAAAATTCGCTTCTAACCAAAGCAACCCAGAGCAAAAAAATTCACTTCCAATGAAATCACCCTAGTACATAAAAAATTCGCTTCCAACGAAATAACCCGAGAACACAAAAAATTCATTTCCAATGATATGACCCCATACTTCAAAAATTTCCTTCCATCAAAATCACCTGAGAACACAAAAAAATCGATTCCAACGAAATCACCCCAGAGCACAAAAAAATTCGCTTCCAACGAAATGAATCCAGAGTACAGAAAACCCGCTTCAAACGAAATGACCCCCTACTTCAAAAATTTGTTTCCATCGAAATCACCCCAGAACACAAAAAAATTTGCTTCCAATGAATTTATCCCAGAACACAAAAAATTCCCTTTCAACGATATCACCCGAGAACACAAAAATTCTCTTCCAACGAAATCACACCAGAACACAAAAAAATTTGCTTGCAACGAAATCTCCTGAGAACACTAATATTTGCTTCCAACAAAATCACCTCAGAGCACAAAAAATTCGCTTCCAACGAAATGACTCCAGAGCACAGAAAACACGCTTCCAACGAAATGACCTCCTATTTCAAAAATTTGCTTCCATCAAAAAGACCGGAGAACACAAAAAATTCTCTTCCAACGATATTACCCCAGAACACAAAAAATTCTTTTCCAAAGAAATCTCCTGAGAGCAAAAATATTCGCTTCCAAAAATATCATCCCAGAGCACAAAAAATTCGCTTCCAACGAAATCACCGTAGAAGATAAAAAATTCGCTTCCATCGAAATCACCACAGAAGACAAAAAATTCGCTTCCAAGCAAAGCACCCCAGAGGAGAAAAAATTCCCTTCCAATGAAATCACCCTAGTACATAAAAAATTCGCTTCCAACTAAATCACCCCAGAGCACAAAAAATTCGCTGCCAACGAAATTACCCTAGAACACAAAAAAATTCGCTTGCAACGAAATCTCCTGAGAACACAAATATTCGCTTTCAATGAAATCACCCCAGAGCACGAAAAATTCGCTTCCAACGAAATGACTCCATGGCACAGAAAACACGCTTCCACCGATATGACCCCATACTTCAAAAATTTGCTTCCATCGAAATTACCCGAGAACACAAAAAAATCGCTTCCAATGAAATTACCCCAGAACACAAAAAAATCGCTTCCAACGAAATCTCCTGGGAACACAAATATTCGCTTCCAAAGAAATCATCCCAGAGCACAAAAAATTCGCTTACAACGAAATCACCCTAGAACACAAAAAATTCCCTTTCAACGAAATCACCTGAGAACACAAAAAATTCACGTCCAACGAAATTACCACAGAAGAGAAAATATTTGCTTCCATCGAAATAACCCCACAATACAAAAAATTCGCTTCCAAGGAAATCACGCTAGAACACAAAAAATTAGCTTTCAATGAAATCACCCCAGAGCACAAAAAATTCCCTTCCAACGAAATGACTCCAGAGCACATAAAACACGATTCCAACGAAATGACCCCCTACTTAAAAAATTTGCTGCCATCGAAAAAGCGGAGAACTTAAAAATTCGCTTCCAACAAAACTACCACAGAACACAAAAAATTCGCTTGCAACTAAATTTTCTGAGAAAACAAATATTCGTTTCCAACGAAATCACCCCAGAACACAAAAACTTCCCTTCCAACGAAATGACTCCAGAGCACAGAAAACACGCTTCCAATGAAATGACCCCCTACTTAAAAAATTCGCTTCCATCAAAAAAACCGGAGAACACAAAAATACGCTTCCAACGAAATTACCCCAGAACACAAAAAATTCGCTTGCAACGAAATCTCCTGAGAACACACATATTCGCTTCCAACGAAATCACCCCAGAGCACAAAAAATTCGCTACCAAAGAAATGACTCCAGAGCACAGAAAACACGCTTCCCTCTACTTAAAAAATTTGCTTCCATCGAAAAAACCGGAGAACACAAAAAATTCGCTTCCAAAGAAATTACCCCAGAACCCAAAAAATTCGCTTGCAACGAAATGTCCTGAGAACACAAATATTAGCTTCCAAAGAAATCACCCCAGAGCACAAAAAATTCGTTTCCAAAGAAATGACTCCAAAGCACAGAAAACATGCTTCCAGCGAAATGACCCCATATTTCAAAAATTTGCTTCCATCGAAATCACTTGAGAATACAAAAAATTAGCTTCCAACGAAATTACCCCAGAACAAAATTAATTCGCTTTTAAACAAAATGACTCCAGAGCACAGAAAAAACGCTCCCAAAGAAATGATCCCATACTTCAAAAATTTGCTTCCATCGAAATCACTTGAGAATACAAAAAATTAGCTTCCAACAAAATTACCCCAGAACAAAATTAATTCGCTTGCAATGAAATCTCCTGAGAACACAGATATTCGCTTCCAAAGAAATCATCCCAGAGCAAAAAAAAGTTCGCTTCCAACGAAATCACCCTAGAACACAAAAAATTCCCTTTCGATGAAATCACCCCAGAACACAAAAAATTCATGTCCAACGAAATCACCCTAGAACACAAAAAATTTCCTTTCAACGAAATCACACTAGAACACAAAAAATTCGCTTCCAACGAAATCACAAAAAGCACAAAAAATTCCCTTCCAACGATCTGACTACAGAGCACAGAAAACAAGCTTCAAATGAAAAGTCCCCCTACTTCAAAAATTTGCTTCCATCGAAATAACCCCAGAACACAAAAAATTCGCTTCCAATGAAATTACACCAGAACACAAAAAATTTGCTTCCAACGAAATCATCCCAGAAAACAAAAAAATTCGCTTCCAACGAAATGACTCCAGAGCACAGAAAACACGCTTCCAAGGAAATGACCCCCTGCTTCAAAAATTTGCTTCCATCAAAAAAACCGGAGAAAACCAAAAATTCAGGTCCAACAAAATTACCACAGAACAGAAAAAATTTGCTTCCATCGAAATCACCACAGAGCACAAAAAATTTGCTTCCAACAAAATCACCCTAGAACACAAAAAATTCGCTTTCAAAGAAATCAGCCCAAAGCACAAAAAATTCTGTTCCAACGAAATTACTCCAAAGCATAGAAAACAAGCTTCCAACGAAATGACCCCCTACTTCAAAAAATTGCTTCCATCAAAAAAACCTGAGAACACAAAAAATTCGCTTGCAACGAAATCGTCTGAGAACACAAATATTCGCTTCCAACAAAATGACTCCAGAGCATAGAAAACACGCTTCGAACGAAATGATACCATACTTCAAAAATTTGCTTCCATTGAAATGACTCGAGAACACAAAAAATTCACTTCCAACAAAATTACCCCAGAACACAAAAAATTTACATCCAACAAAATGACCCCAGAACACAAAAAATTGCTTCCAACGAAATTACCCCAGAACATAAAAATTTGCTTCCATGAAATCACCCCAAAACACAAAAAATTCGCTTCCAACGAAATGACTTCAGAGCATAGAAAACACACTTCCAACGAAATGACCCCCTGCTTCAAAAATTTGCTTCCATTGAAAAAACCGGAGAAAACAAAAAATTCGCTTCCCACGAAATCTTCTGAGAACACGAATATTCGCTTCCAATGAAATCACCTCAGAACACAAAAAATTCGCTTTTAAACAAAATGACTCCAGAGCACAGAAAACACGCTCCCAAAGAAATGATCCCATACTACAAAAATTTGCTTCCATTGAAATCACCTGGGAACACAAAAAATTTGCTTCCAACGAAATCACCCCAGAACACAAAAAATTAGTTTCCAACATAATGACTCCAGATCAGAGAAAACACGGTTCCAACGAAATGACCCCATATTTCAAAAATTTGCTTCCATCGAAATCACCCGAAAACACAAAAAATTCGCTTCCAACGAAATTACACCAGAACACAATAAATTCACTTCAAACGATCTCTCCTGAGAACACAAATATTTGCTTCCAAAGAAATCATCCCCGAGCACAAAAAAATTCGCTTCCAACGAAATCACCCTGGAACTCAAAAATTCCCTTTCAACAAAATCACCCAAGAACACAAAAAATTAGCTTCCAACGAAATCACAGCAGAACACAAAAAATTCGCTTCCAAACAAATGACTCTAGAGCACAGAAAACAGGCTTCCAACGAAATGACCCCAGAAAACAAAAAATTCCCTTTCAACGAAATCACACGAGAACACAAAAAATTCACTTCCAACGAAATCACCACAGAGTACAAAAAATTCCCTTCCAACAAAATGACTCCATATCACAGAAAACACGATTCCATCGAAATGACCCGAGAACACAAAAAATTCACTTCCAACGAAATCACCCTAGAACACAAAAAATTCCCTTTCAACGAAATCACCCTAGAACACAAAAAATTCACTTTCGACGAAATCACCAGAGAACTCAAAAAATTGATGTCCAACTAAATCACCCTAGAACACAAAAATTCCCTTTCAACGAAATCACACTAGAACACAAAAAATTCGCTTCCAACGAAATCATCCCAAAGCATAAAAAATTCCCTTCCAACGATATGACTCCAGAGCACAGAAAACAAGCTTCCAATGAAATGTCCCCCTACTTCAAAAATTTGCTTCCTTCGAAATCACCCGAGAAAACAAAAATTTCGCTTCCAACGAAATTACCACAGAACACAAAAAATTTGCTTGCAACGAAATATCCTGAGAACACAAATTTAGCTTCCAATCAAATCACCCCAGAGCACAAAAAATTCGCTTCCAATGAAATCACCCCAGAGCACAAAATATTCACTGCCAATGAAATGACTCCAGAGCACAGAAAACATGCTTCCAACGAAATGACCCTCTACTTAAAAAATTTGCTTCCATCGAAAAAACCGGAGAACACAAAAAATTCGATTCCAATGAAATTACCCCAGAACACAAAAAATTTGCTTGCAACGAAATATCCTGAGAACACAAATATTAGCTTCCAATCAAATCACCCCAGAGCACAAAAAATTCGCTTCCAAAGAAATCACCCCAGAGCACAAAATATTCACTGCCAAAGAAATGACTCCAGAGCACTGAAAGCACGCCTCCAACGAAATGACCCCCTGCTAAAAAATTTGCTTCCATCAAAAAAACAGGAGAAAACCAAAAATTCACATCCAACCAAATTACCACAGAACAGAAAAAAATTGCTTCCATCGAAATCACCCCTGAACACAAAAAATTCGCTGCCAACGAAATCACCCTAGAACACAAAAAATTAGCTTTAAAGGAAATCACCTGAGAACACAAAAAATTCGCATCCAACGAAATCACACCAGAGCACAAAAATTTCGCTTCCAACGAACTGACTCCAGAGCACAGAAAACACGCTTCCGACGAAATGACCCCAGAACACAAAAAATTCCCATTCAACGAAATCACACTAGAACACAAAATATTCGCTTCGAACGAAATCAGCCCAAAGCACAAAAAATTCCCTTCCAAGGAAATTACTCCAGAGGACAGAAAACAAGCTTCCAACGAAATGACCACCTACTTCAAAAATTTGCTTCCATCGAAAAAACCGGAGAACACAAAAAATTCGCTTGAAACGAAATCATCTGAGAACACAAATATTCGCTTCCAACGAAATGAATCCAGAGCACAGAAAACACACTTCCAACGAAATGACCCCCTGCTTCAAAAATTTAATTCCATCGAAAAAAACGGAGAAAACAAAAAATTCGCTTCCAACGAAATTATCCCAGAACACAAAAAATTCGCTTGCAACAAAATCTTCTGAGAACACATATATTCGCTTCCAAAGAAATCACCCCAGACCACAAAAAATTAGCTTCCAACATAATGACTCCAGAGCAGAGAAAACACGCTTCCAACGAAATGACCCAATATTTCAAAAATTTGCTTCCATCGAAATAACCTGAAAACAAAAAAAAATTCGCTTCCAACGAAATTACCCTAGAACACAATAAATTCGCTTCCAACGATATCTCCTGAGAACACAAATATTTGCTTCCAAAAAAATCATCCCAGAGCACAAAAAAATTCACTTCCAACGAAATCACCCGGGAATACAAAAAATTCCCTTTCAAGAAATCACCCGAGAACACAAAAAATTCATGTCCAACGAAATTACCACAAAACAGAAAAATTTTGCTTCCATCGAAACCACCCCTGAAAAAAAAATTCGCTGCCAACGAAATCACCCTAGAACACAAAACATTCCCTTTCAACGAAATCACCCGAGAACCCAAAAAATACGCTCCAACGAAATGACTGCAGAGCACAGAAAACACGCTTCGAACGAAATGATACCATACATCAAAAATTTGCTTTCATCGAAATCACCCGAGAACAAAAAAATTGGCTTCCAATGAAATTACCCCAGAACACAAAAATTTCGCTTCCAACGAAATCACCCAGAACACAAAAAATTTGCTTCCAACGAAATCACCCCAGAGCACAAAATATTCACTGCCAAAGAAATGACTCCAGAGCACTGAAAGGACGCCTCCAACGAAATGACCCCCTGCTAAAAATTTGCTTCAATCAAAAAAACAGGAGAAAACCAAAAATTCACATCCAACCAAATTACCACAGAACAGAAAAAAATTGCTTCCATCGAAATCACCCCTGAACACAAAAAATTCGCTGCCAACGAAATCACCCTAGAACACAAAAAATTAGCTTTAAAGGAAATCACCTGAGAACACAAAAAATTCGCATCCAACGAAATCACACCAGAGCACAAAAAATTCGCTTCCAACGAACTGACTCCAGAGCACAAAAAACACGCTTCCGACGAAATGACCCCAGAACACAAAAAATTCGCTTCCAACGAAATCACCTAGAACATGAAAAATTCCCTTTAAATGAAATCATCTGAGAACACAAAAAATTTGCTTCCAACGAAATCACCCCAGACCACAAATAATTCCCTTCCAACGAAATGACTCCAGAGCACTCCAGAAAACACGCTTCCAACGAAATGACCCCCTACTTCAAAAATTTGCTTCCATCGAAAAACTGAAGAACACAAAAAATTCGCTTCTATCGAAATAACCCCAGAACACAAAAAATTCGCTTCCAACGAAATCTCCTGAGAACACAAATATTCGCTTCCAACAAAATCACTCCAGAACACAAAAAATTCGCTTTCAACGGAATGACTCCAGAGCACAGAAAACACGCTCCCAACGAAATGATCCCATACTTCAAAAATTTGCTTCCATCGAAATCACCCGAGAACACAAAAAAATCGCTTCCAACGAAATTACGCCAGAACACAAAAAATTCGCTTGCAACAAAATCTTCTGAGAACAATATATTCGCTTCCAACGAAATCACCCCAGAACACAAAAAATTAGCTTCCAACATAATGACTCCAGAGCATAGAAAACACGCTTCCAACGAAATGATCCCATTCTTCAAAAATTTGCTTCCAACGAAATTACCCCAGAACGCAATAAATTCGCTTCCAATGATACCTCCTGAGAACACAAATATTTGCTTCCAAAGAAATCATCCCAGAGGACAAAAAAATTCGCTTCCAACGAAATGACTCCAGAGAACAGAAAACACGCTTCCAACGAAATGACCCCCTGCTTCAAAAATTTGCTTCCATCAAAAAAACCAGAGAAAACAAAAAATTCACGTCCAACGAAATCACCACAGAACACAAAAAATTCGCTTCCAATGAAATCTCCTGAGAACACAAATATTTGCTTCCAAAGAAATCATCGCAGAGCACAAACAAGTTCGCTTCCAACGAAATCACCCCAGAGCGCAAAAAATTCCCTTCCAACGAAATGACTCCAGAGCACAGAAAACACGCTTCCAACGAAATGACCACAGAACACAAAAAATTCCCTTTCAAGGGAATCACCCCAGAACACAAAAAATTCCCTTCCAACGAAATCACCCCAGAGCACAAAAAAATCGCTTGCAACAAAATCTCCTGAGAACACAAATATTCATTTCCAATGAAATCAACACAGAACACAAAATATTCGCTTCCATCGAAATCACCCCAGAACACAAAAAATTGGCTTCAAAAGAAATTACCACTGAACACAAGAAATTCGCTTCCAACGAAATCACACCAAAGCGCATGAATTAGCTTCCAACGAAATGTCCCCATACTTCGAAAATTTGCTTCCATCGAAACCACCTGAGAACACAAAATAAGTCGCTTCCAACGAAATTACCCCAGAACACAAAACATTCGCTTCCAACTAAATCACCCCTGAACACAAAAAATTTCACTTCCAACGAGGTGACCCCCTACTTCAAAAATTTGCTTCCATCGAAAAAACCGGAGAACACAAAAAAATTCGCTTCCAACGAAAATACCCCAGAACACAAAAAATTTGCTTCCAACAAAATCTCCTGAGGACACAAATATTCGCTTCCAAAGAAATCACCCCAGAGCACAAAAAAATCCGCATCCAATTAAATCACCCTAAAGCAAAAAAAATTCACATTCAACGAAATCACCTGAGAACAAAAAAATTCAGGTCCAACGAAATTACCCCAGAATAGAAAAAAATTTGCTTCCAACGAAATCACCCCAGAGCACAAAAAATTCCCTTCCAATAAATGACCTGAGAACAAAAATATTGGCTTCCCACAAATTACCCCAGAACTGAAAAAATTTCCTTCCATCGAAATCACCGCAGAACACAAAAAATTCACTTCCAACGAAATGAATCCAGAGCACAGAAAACACGCTTCCAACGAAATCACCCCAGAACACAAAAAATTTGCTTCCAATGAAATCAACTCAGAACACAAAAAATGGCTTCCAAAGAAATGACTCCAGAGCACAGAAAACACGCTTTCAACGAAATCACCCCATACTTCAAATATTTGCTTCCATCGAAAAAACTGGAGAACACAAAAAAATTCGCTTCCAACGAAAATACCCCAGAACACAAAAAATTTGCTTCCAACAAAATCTCCTGAGGACACAAATATTCGCTTCCAAAGAAATCACCCCAGAGCACAAAAAATCCGCATCCAATTAAATCACCCTAAAGCAAAAAAAATTCACTTTCAATGAAATCACCTGAGAACAAAAAAATTCAGGTCCAACGAAATTACCCCAGAATAGAAAAAAATTTGCTTCCAACGAAATCACCCCAGAGCACAAAAAATTCCCTTCCAATAAATGACCTGAGAACAAAAATATTGGCTTCCCACAAATTACCCCAGAACTGAAAAAATTTCCTTCCATCGAAATCACCACAGAACACAAAAAATTCACTTCCAACGAAATGAATACAGAGCACAGAAAACACGCTTCCAACGAAATCACCCCAGAACACAAAAAATTTGCTTCCAATGAAATCAACTCAGAACACAAAAAATGGCTTCCAAAGAAATGACTCCAGAGCAAAGAAAACACGCTTTCAACGAAATCACCCCATACTTCCAAAAATTCCCTTTCAACGAAATTGCCCCAGAACACAAAAAATTCTCTTCCACAAAAATCACCCCAGAACATAAAAAATTCGCGTCCAAAGAAATTACCCCAGAACAGAACAAATTCGCTTCCAAGGAAATCACCCCAGAACACAAAAAATTCGCTTCCAACGAAATGACTCCAGAGCACAGAAAACATGCTTCCAACGAAATGACCCCCTACTTCAAAAATTTGCTTCCATCGAGAAAACCTGAGAACACAAAAAATACACTTCCAACGAAAATACCCTAGAACACAAAAAATTCGCCTCCAATGAAATCATCCCAGAACACAAAAGAATTCGCTTCCAACGAAATCAACCCAGAACACAAAAAAATTCGCTTCCAACGAAATCTCCCTAGAACACAAAACATTCCCTTTCAACGAAATCACCCGAGAACACAAAAAATTCGCTTCCAACGAAATGACACCAGAACACAAAAAATTTGCTTGCAATGAAATCTCCTGAGAACACAAATATTCGCTTCTATCGAAATCACCCCAGAGCACAAAAAATTCGCTTCCACAGAAATGACTCCAGAGCACAGAAAACACGCTTCCAACGAAATGACCCCCCAATTCAAAAATTTGCTTCGATTGAAAAAATCGGAGAACAAAAAAAATTCTCTTCCAACGATATTACCCCAGGAGACTAAAAATCCTTTTCCAACGAAATCTCCTGAGAACACAAATATTTGCTTCCAAAGATATCATCCCAGAGCACAAAAAAATCATTTCAACGAAATCACCCTAGGACGCAAAAATTCCCTTTCATCGAAATCACACGAGAACCCAAATATTCGCTTCCAACGAAATCACAACAGAGCACAATAAATTATCTTCCAACGAAATGACTCCTGAATACAGAAAACACGCTTCCAACAAAATGACCCCCTGCTTCAAAAATTTGCTTCCATCGAAAAAACCAAAGAACACAAAAAATTCGCTTGTAACAAAATCTCCTGAGAACACAAATATTCGCTTCCAACGAAATCACTCCAGAGCACAAAAAATTCACTTCCAACGAAATGACTCCAGAGCACAGAAAACACGCTTCCAACGAAATGACCCCCTACTTCAAAAAATTGCTTCGATCGAAAAAACCGGAGAACACAAAAAATTCTCTTCCAACGATATTACCCCAGAAGACAAAAAATTCCTTTCCAAAGAAATCTCCTGAGAACACAAATATTCGCTTCCAAAGATATCATCCCAGAGCACAAAAAATTCGCTTCCAACAAAATCTCCTGAGAACACAAATATTCACTTCCAAAGATATCATCCCAGAGCACAAAAAATTTGCTTCCAATAAAATCACCCTAGAACAAAAAAATTTCCTTTCAACGATATCACTCGAGAACACAAAAAATTCACTTCCAACGAAATGACTCCTGAGTACAGAAAACATGCTTCCAACGAAATGAACCCCTACTTCAAATAATTGCTTCCATCGAAAAAATCGGAGAACACAAAAAATTCTCTTCCACTGACATTACCCCAGAAGACAAAAAATTCTTTTCCAACGAAATCACCTGACAACACAAATATTCGCTTCCAAAGATATCATCCCAGAGCACAAAAAATTCGCTTCCTACATAATGACTCCTGAGCACAGAAAACACACTTACAACTAAATGACCCCCTACTTCAAAAATTTTCTTACATCGAATAAACCAAAGAACACAAAAAATTCGCTTGCAACGAAATCTCCTGAGAACACAAATATTCGCTTCCAACGAAATCACCCCAGAGCACAAAAAATTTCCTTTCAACGATATCACTCGAGAACACAAAAAATTCACTTCCAACGAAATGACTACTGAGTACAGAAAACATGCTTCGAACGAAATGACACCCTACTTCAAAATTTGCTTCCATCGAAAAAAACAGAGAACACAAAAAATTCGCATCCAAAGAAATTACCCTAGAACACAAAAATTCCATTTCAAAGAAATCACGTGAGAACACAAAGAATTCGCTTCCAACGAAATTACCCCAGAACACAAAAAATTCACTTGCAACGAAATCTCCTGAGAACACAAATATTCGCTTCCAACGAAATCACTCCAGAGCACAAAAAATTCGCTTCCAACGAAATGACTCCAGAGCACAGAAAACACGCTTCCAATGAAATGACCCCCTACTTCAAAAAATTGCTTCGATCGAAAAAACCGGAGAACACAAAAAATTCTCTTCCAACGATATTAACCCAAGAAGACAAAAAATTCTTTTCCAACGAAATCTCCTGAGAACACAAATATTCGCTTCCAAAGATATAATCCCAGAGCACAAAAAATTCGCTTCCAACGAAATCACCCCAAAACACAAAAATTTCCTTTCAACGAAATCACGCGAGAACACAAAAAAATTCGGTTCCAACGAAATTACCCCAGAACACAAAAAATTTGCTTGCAATGAAATCTCCTGAGAACACAAATATTCGCTTCTATCGAAATCACCCCAGAGCACAAAAAATTTGCTTCCACAGAAATGACTCCAGAGCACAGAAAACACGCTTCCAACGAAATGACCCCCCACTTCAAAAATTTGCTTCGATCGAAAAAACCGGAGAACACAAAAAATTCTCTTCCAACGATATTACCCCAGGAGACTAAAAATCCTTTTCCAACGAAATCTCCTGAGAACACAAATATTCGCTTCCAAAGATATCATCCCAGAGCACAAAAAAATCATTTCAACGAGATCACCCTAGGACGCAAAAATTCCCTTTCATCGAAATCACCCGAGAACCCAAATATTCGCTTCCAACGATATCACCCCAGAGCACAAAAAATTATCTTCCAACGAAATGACTCCTGAACACAGAAAACATGCTTCCAACGAAATGACCCCCTGCTTCAAAAATTTGCTTCCATCGAAAAAACCGAAGAACACAAAAAATTCGCTTGCAACAAAATCTTCTGAGAACACAAATATTCGCTTCCAACGAAATCACTCCAGAGCACAAAAAATTAGCTTCAAACGAAATGACTCCAGAGCACAGAAAACACGCTAACAACGAAATGACACCCTACTTCAAAATATGCTTCCATCGAAAAAACCGGAGAACACAAAAAATTCTCTTCCAACGATATTACCCCCGAAGACAAAAAATACTTTTCCAACGAAATATCCTGAGAACACAAAATTCGTTTCAAAAAATATCTTCCCAGAGCACAAAAAATTCGCTTCCAATGAAATCACCCTAGAACACAAAAATTCCCTTTCAACGAAATCACCCGAGAACATAAAAAATTCGCTTCCAACAAAATCACCCCAGAGCACAGAAAATTTGCTTCCAACGAAATGATTCCAGAGCACAGAAAACATGCTTCCAATGAAATGATCCCTCGTTCAAACATTTGTTTCCATCGAAAAAACCGGAAAACACAAATAATTCTATTCCAACAATATTACCCCAGAAGACAAAAAATTCTTTTCCAACGAAATCTCCTGAACACAAAATTCATTTCAAAAGATATCATCCTAGAGCACAAAAAATTCGCTTCCTACGAAATCACCCCAGAACACAAAAATTCCCTTTCAATGAAATCACTCGAGAACACAGAAAATTCGGTTCCAACGTAATTACCCCAGAACACAAAAAATTCTCTTGCAATGATATCTCCTGAGAACACAAATCTTCGCTTCCATCGAAATCACCCCAGAGCACAAAACATTCGCTTCCACCCAAATGACTCCAGAGCACAGAAAACACGCTTCCAAAGAAATCACCCCCTACTTCAAAAATTTAATTCCATCGAAAAAACCGGAGAACACAAAAAATTCGCTTCCAAAAAATTACCCCAGAACCCAAATAATTCACTTGCAAGGAAATCTCCTGAGAACACAAATATTCACTTCAAACAAAATCACCCCAGATTACAAAAAATTCGCTTGCAAGGAAATTACTCCAGAGCACAGAAAAAACGCTTCCAACGAAATGACCCCCTACTTCAAAATTTGCTTCAATCGAAAAAACCGGAGATCAAAAAAATTCTCTTCCAACGACATTACCCCAGAAGACAAAAAATTCTTTTCCAACGAAATCTCCTGAGAACACAAATATTCGCTTCCAAAGATATCATCCCAGAGCACAAAAAATTCTCTACCAACGAAATAACCCTAGAACACAAAAATTCCCTTTCAAAGAAATCACCCGAGAATACAATAAATTCGCTGTCAACGAAATGACTCCAGAGCAGAGAAAACACGCTTCCAAAGAAATCACCCCCTACTTCAAAATTAGCTTCCATCGAAAAAACCGGAGAACACAAAAAATTCTCTTCCAACGATATTACCACAGAAGACAAAAAATTCTTTTCCAACGAAATCTCCTGAGAACACAAAATTCGTTTCAAAAAATATCTTCCCAGAGCACAAAAAATTCGCTTCCAATGAAATGACTCCAGAGCACAGAAAATATGCTTCCAACGAAATGACCCACTACTTCAAAAAATTGCTTCCATCGAAAAAAGTGGAGAACACAAAAAATTCGCTTCCTACGAAATTACCCCAGAACACACAAATTCCCTTTCAACGAAATAACTCGAGAACACAAAAATTCGGTTCCAACGAAATTACCCCAGAACACAAAAAATTCGCTTGCAATGAAATCTCCTGAGAACACAAATATTCGCTTCCATCGAAATCACCCCAGAGCACAAAAAATTCGCTTCCACACAAATGACTCCTGAGCACAGAAAACACGCTTCCAAAGAAATAACCCCCTACTTCAAAAATTTGCTTCCATCGAAAAAACCGGAGAACACAAAAAATTCTCTTCCAACGATATTACCCCAGAAGACAAAAAATTTTTTTCCAACGAAATCTCCTGAGAACACAAATATTCGCTTCCAAAGATATCATCCCAGAGCACCAAAAATTCGCTTCCAACGAAATCACCCGAGAACACAAAAATTCCCTTTCAACGAAATCACGCAAGAACACAAAAAATTTGCTTCCAACGAAATTACCCCAGAACACAAAAAATTAACTTGCAAGGAAATCTCCTGAGAAGACAAATATTCGCTTCAAACAAAATCACCCCAGATTACAAAAAATTTGCTTCCAAGGAAATGACTCCAGAGCACAGAAAACACGCTTCCAACGAAATGACCACCTACTTCAAAAATTTCCTGCCATCCAAAAAACCGGAGAACACAAAAAATTCTCTTCCAACGATATTACCCCAGAAGACAAAAAATTCTTTTCCAACGAAATCTCCTGAGAACACAAATATATGCTTGCAAAGTTATCATCTCAGAGCACAAAAAATTCGCTTCCAATGAAATCACCCCAGAACACAAAAATTCCCTTTCAATGAAATCTCTTGAGAACACAAATATTCGCTTCCAAAGATATCATCCCAGAACACAAAAAATTAACTTGCAAGGAAATCTCCTGAGAACACAAATATTCGCTTCAAACAAAATCACCCCAGATTACAAAAAATTCGCTTCCAAGGAAATGACTCCAGAGCACAGAAAACACGCTTCCAACGAAATGACCACCTACTTCAAAAATTTGCTGCCATCCAAAAAACCGGAGAACACAAAAAATTCTCTTCCAACGATATTACCCCAGAAGACAAAAAATTCTGTTGCATCGAAATCTACTGAGAACAACAATATTCGCTTTCAAAGTTATCGTCCCAGAGCACAAAAAATTCGCTTCCAACGAAATCACCCCAGAACACAAAAATTCCCTTTCAAGAAATCACACGAGAACACAAAAAATTCGCTTTAAAAAAATTACCCCAGAACACAAATAATTCACTTGCAAGGAAATCTCCTGAAATCACAAATATATGCTTCCAATGAAATCACCCCAGAGCACAAAAAATTTGCTTCCAACGAAATGACTCCAGATCACAGAAAACATGCTTCCAACGAAATGACCCCGTACTTCAAAAATTTGCCTCCATCGAAAAAACCGGAGAACACAAAAAATTCTCTTCCAACGATATTACCCCAGAAGACAAAAAATTCTTTTCCAACGAAATCTCCTGAGAACACAAAATTCGTTTCAAAAAATATCTTCCCAGAGCACAAAAAATTCGCTTCCAACGAAATTACCCCAGACCACAAATAACTCACTTGCAAGGAAATCTCCTGAGATCACAAATACTCGCTTCCAACGAAATCACCCCAGAGTACAAAATTTCGCTTCCAACGAAATGACTCCACAGCACAGAAAATACGCTTCCAATGAAATGTCCCACTACTTCAAAAAATTGCTTCCATCGAAAAAAGTGGAGAACACAAAAAATTCTCTTCCAACGACATTACCCCAGAAGACAAAAAATTTTTTTCCAACGAAATCTCCTGAGAACACAAAATATTCGCTTCCAAAGATATCTTCCCAGAGGACAAAAAATTCGCTTCCAACGAAATCACCCCAGAAGACAAAAATTCCCTTTCAACGAAATCACGCGAGAACACAAAAAATTCGTTGCAACGAAATTACCCCAGAACACAAAAAATTAACTTGCAAGGAAATCTCCTGAGAACACAAATATTCGCTTCAAACAAAATCACCCCAGATTACAAAAAAATCGCTTACAAGGAAATGACTCCAAAGCACAGAAAACACGCTTCCAACGAAATGACCACCTACTTCAAAAATTTGCTGCCATCAAAAAAACCAGAGAACACAAAAAATTCTCTTCCAACGATATTACCCCAGAAGACAAAAATTCTTTTGCAACGAAATCTCCTGAGAACACAAATATATGCTTCCAAAGTTATCATCCCAGAGCACAAAAAAATTCGCTTCCAACGAAATCACCCCAGAACACAAAAATTCCCTTTCAAAGAAATCACTCGAGAACACAAAAAATTCGCTTCCAAAAAATTACCCCAGAACACAAATAATTCACTTCCAAGGAAATCTCCTGAGATCACAAATATTCGCTTCCAACGAAATCACCCCAGAGTACAAAAAATTCGCTTCCAACAAAATGACTCCAGAGCACAGAAAATATGCTTCCAACGAAATGACCCACTACTTCAAAAAATTGCTTCCATCGAAAAAACCGGAGAACACAAAACATTCTCTTCCAACGACATTACCCCAGAAGAAAAAAAGTTCTTTTCCAACGAAATTTCCTGAGAACACAAATATTCACTTCCAAAGATATCATCCCAGAGCACAAAAAATTCTCTTCCAACGAAATAACCCCAGAACACAAAAATTCCCTTTCAAAGAAATCACCCGAAAACACAAAAAATTCGCTTCCAACGAAATCACCCCAGAGCACAAAAAATTCGCTTCCAACGAAATGACTCCAGAGCACAGAAAACACGCTTCCAAAGAAATCACCCCCTACTTCAAAAATTTGCTTCCATCGAAAAAACTGGAGAACACAAAAAATTCTCTTCCAACGATATTACCCCAGAAGACAAAAAATTCTTTTCCAACGAAATCTCCTGGGAACACATATATTCGCTTCCAAAGATATCATCCCAGAGCACAAAAAAATCATTTCAACGAAATCACCCTAGAACGCAAAAGTTTCCTTTCAACGAAATCACCGGAGAACCCAAAAAATTCGCTTCCACGAAATCACCCCAGAGCACAAAAAAATCGCTTCCAAAGAAATGACTCCTGAGCACAGAAAACACGCTTCCAACGAAATGACACCTTACTTCAAAAAATTGCTTCCATCGAAAAAACCGGAGAACACAAAAATTTCTCTTCCAACGACATTACCCCAGAAGACAAATAATTCTTTTGAAAGGAAATCTCCTGAGAAAACAAATATTTGCTTCCAAAGATATCTTCCCAGAGCACAAAAAATTAGCTTCCACCAAAATCACCCCAGAACACAAAAATTCCCTTTCAACGAAATCACGCGAGAATACAAAAAATTCGCTTCCAACAAAATTACCCACCCCAAAAAAATTAACTTGCAAGGAAATCTCCTGAGAACACAAATATTCGCTTCAAACAAAATCACCCCAGATTACAAAAAATTCGCTTCCAAGGAAATGACTCCAGAGCACAGAAAACACGCTTCCAACGAAATGACGTACTACTTCAAAAATTTGCTGCCATCGAAAAAACCAGAGAACAAAAAAATTCTCTTCCAACGATATTACCCAGAAGACAAAAAATTCTTTTCCAACGAAATCTCCTGAGAACACAAATATTCGCTTTCAAAGTTATCATCCCAGAACACAAAAAATTCGCTTCCAATGAAATCACCCCAGAACACAAAAATTCCCTTTCAAGAAATCACGCGAGAACACAAAAAATTCGCTTCCAAAAAATTACCCCAGAACACAAATAATTCACTTGCAAGGAAATCTCCTGAGATCACAAATATTCGCTTCCAACGAATATCACCCCAGAGCAAAAAAATTTGCTTCCAACGAAATCAACCTTGAACACAAAAATTCCCTTTCAACGAAATCACCCGATAACACAAAAATTCCCTTTCAACGATATCACCCGAGAACACAAAAAATTCGCTTCCAACGAAACTACTCCAGAACACAAAAAGTCGGTTGCAACGAAATCTCCTGAGAACACAAATATTTGCTTACAAAGATATCATCCCAGAGCACAAAAAATTCTCTTCTAACGAAATCACCCTAGAACACAAAATTTCCCTTTCAACAAAATCACACGAGAACACAAAAAATTCGCTTCCAACGAAATGACTCCAGAGCACAGAAAACATGCTTCGAACGAAATGACACCCTACTTCAAAATTTGCTTCCATCGAAAAAACCGGAGAACACAAAAAATTCGCTTCCAACGATATTACTCCAGAACACAAAAAATTCTTTTCCAACGAAATCTCCTGCGAACACAAATATTCGCTTCCATACATATCATCCCAGAGCAAAAAAAATTCGCTTCCAACGAAATCACCCTGGAACGCAAAAATTCCCTTTCAACGAAATCACCCGAGAACACAAAAAATTTGCTTCCAACGAAATTACTCCAGAACACAAAAAATTCGCTTGCAAGGAAAGCTCCTGAGAACACAAATATTTGCTTCCAACGAAATCACCCCAGAGCACAAAAAATTCGCTTCCACAGAAATGAATCCAGAGCACAGAATACAGGCTTCCAACGAAATGACCCCCTACTTCAAAAATTTGCTTCGATCGAAAAAACCGGAGAACACAAAAAATTCTCTTCCAATATATTACCCCAGATGACAAAAAATTCTTTTCCAACGAAATCTCCTGAGAATACAAATATTCGCTTCCAAAAATATCATATCAGAGCACAAAAAATTCGCTTCCAACCAAATCACCCTAGAACGCAAATATTACCTTTCAACGAAATCACCCGAGAACACAAAATATTCGCTTCCAACGAAATTACTCCAGAACACCAAAAATTCGCTTGCAACGAAATCTCCTGAGAACACAAATATTCACTTCCAACGAAATCACCGCAGAGCACAAAAAACTCGCTTGCAACGAAATGACTCCAGACCACAGAAAACACGCTTCCAATGAAATGACCCCCTACTTCAAAAAATTGCTTCCATTGAAAAAATGGGAGAACCCAAAAAATTCTCTTCCAAAGATATTACCGCAGAAGACAAAAAATTCTTTTCCAACGAAATCTCCTGAGAACACGAATATTCGCTTCCAAAGATATCATCCCAGAGCACAAAAAATTTGCTTCCAAAGAAATGACTCCAGAGCACAGAAAACATGCTTCCAACGAAATGACACTCTACTTCAAAATTTGCTTCCATCGAAAAAACCGGAGAACACAAAAAATGCTCTTCCAACCACAGTACCCCAGAAGAAAAAAAATTCTTTTCCAATGAAATCTCCTGAGAACACAAATATTCGCTTCCAAAGATATCACCCCAGAGCACAAAAAATTCGCTTCCAATGAAATCACCCTAGAATACAAAAATTCCCTTTCAACGAAATTACCCAAGAACACAAAAAATTCGCTTTCAATGAAATCACCCCAGAACACAAAAAATTCACTTGCAACGAAATCTCCTGAGAACACAAATATTCGCTTCCAAAGATATCATCCCAGAGCACCAAAAATTCGCTTCCAAAGAAATCACCCCAGAACACAAAAATTCCCTTTAAAAGAAATCATGCGAGAACACAAAACTTCACTTCCAAAGAAATTACCCCAGAACACAAAAAGTCACTTGAAACGAAATCTCCTGAGAACACAAATATTCGCTTCCAACGAAATCACACCAGAGCACAAAAAATTCGCTTCCAACGAAATCACCCCAGAACACAAAAATTCCCTTTTAACGAAATCACGTGAGAACTCTAAAAATTCGGTTTCAACGAAATTAACCAAGAACACAAAAAATGTGCTTGGAATGAAATCTACTGAGAAGAAAAATATTCGCTTCCAAAGATATGATCCCAGAGCACAAAAAATTGCTTCCAACGAAATCACTCCAGAGCACAGAAAACATGCTTCCAATGAAATGACCCCCTACGTCAAAAATTTGCTCCCATCGAAAAAACCGGAGAACACAAAAAATTCTCTTCCAACGATATTGCCCCAGAAGACAAAAAATTCTTTTCCAACGAATTCTCCTGAGAACAGAAATATTCGCTTCTAAAGATATCATCCCAGAACACAAAAAATTCGCTTCCACCGAAATCACCCCAGAACACAAAAATTCCCTTTCAAAGAAATCACGCGAGAACACAAAAAATTAGCTTCCAACGAAATTACCCCAGAACACAAAAAAATCACTTGCAACGAAATCTCCTGAGAACACAAATATTCGCTTCCAACGAAATCACCCCAAAGCACAAAGAATTCGCTTCCAAAGAAATCATCCTAGAACGCAAAAATTCCCTTTCAACCAAATCACCCGAGAATCCAAAAAATTCGCTTCCAACAAAATCACAACAGAGCACAAAAAATTCGCTTCCAATGAAATCTCCCTAGAACACAAAAATTCCCTTTCAACGAATTCACCCGAGAACACAAAAAATTCGCTTCCAACGAAATGACTCCAGAGCACAGAAAACACGCTTCCAACGAAATGACCCCCTACTTCAAAATTTGCTTCCATCGAAAATACCGGAGAACACAAAAAATGCTCTTCCAACGATAGTACCCAAGAAGACAAAAAATGCTTTTCCAACGAAATCTCCTGAGAACACAAATATTCGCTTCCAAAGATAACATCCCAGAGCACAAAAAATTCGCTTCAAATGAAATCACCCTAGAACACCCTAGAAGCGAATATTTGTGTTCTCAGAAGATTTTGTTGGAAAAGAATTTTTGTCTTCTGGGGTAATATCGTTGGAAGAGAATTTTTTGTGTTCTCCTGTTTTTTAGTTGGAAGCAAATTTTTGAAGTAGGAGGTCATTTCTTTGGAAGCGTGTTTTCAGTGCTCTGGGGTCATTTCGTTGGAATCGAATTTTTTGTGCTTTGGGATGATATCTTTGGATGCAAATATTTGTGTTCTCAGGAGATTTCGTTGGAAAAGAATTTTTTGTCTTCTGGGGTAATATCGTTGGAAGAGAATTTTTTGTGTTCTCCGGTGTTTTCAATGGAAGCAAGTTCTTAAATTAGGGGGTCATTTCTTTGGAAGCATGTATTCGGTGCCCTGGAGTCATTTCATTGGAAGCGAATTTTTTCTGCTCTGGGGTGATTTCCTTTGAAGCGAATATTTGTGGTATCAGGAGATTTCGTTGCAAGCGAATTTTTTGTGTTCTGGGGTGATTTCGTTGGATGCGAATTTTTTTGTGTTCTCGGGTTTTTTTGTGAAAGGGAATTTTTGTATTCTAGGGTAATTGTGTTGAAAGCGAATTTTTTGTGCTCACGGATGATACCTTTGGAAGCGAATATTTGTGTTCTCAGGAGATTTCGTTGGAAAAGAATTTTTTTGTCTTCTGGGATAATATCGTTGGAAGAGAATTTTTGTGTTCTCGGGTTTTTTTGATGGAAGCAAATTTTTGAAGTAGGGGGTCATTTCGTTAGAAGCGTGTTTTCTGTGCTCTGGTGTCATTTCGTTGGAAGCGACTTTTTTGTGCTCTCGGGTGAGTTCGTTGGAAGCGAATGTGTTTTCTCAGGAAATTTCGTTGCAAGTGAATTTTTTGTGTTCTGGGATGATATCTATGGACACGATTATTTGTGTTCTCAGGAGATTTCGTTGCAAGCGAATTTTTTGTGTTCTGGGGCGATTTCATTGGAAGCAAATTTTTTGTGTTCTGGGATGATATCTTTGGAAGCGAATATTTGTGTTCTAAGAAGATTTCATTGGAAAAGAATTTTTTGCCTTCTGGGGTAATATCGTTGGAAGAGAATTTTTTGTGTTCTCTGTTTTTTTCGATGGAAGCAAATTTTTGAAGTAGGGAGTCATTTCGTTGGAAGCGTGTTTTCGGTGCTCTGGAGTCATTTCGTTGGAAGCAAATTTTTTGTGTTCTCAGGTGATATCGTATAAAGGGAATTTTTGTGTTTTAGGGCAATTTTGTTGGAAGCGAATTTTTGTGCTCTGGGATGATATCTTTGGAAGCGAATATTTTTGTTCTCAGGATATTTCGTTGGAAAAGAATTTTTTGTCTTCTGGCATAATATCATTAGAAGAGAATTTTTTGTGTTCTCCGGTGTTTTCCATGGAAGCAAATTCTGGACGTAGGGGTTCAGTTTGGTTGGAAGCGTGTTTTCTGTGCTCTGGAGTCATTTCATTGGAAGCGTATTTTTTCGCTCTGGTGTGATTTCTTTGGAAGCGAATTTTTTGTGTTCTCGGGTGATTTCGTTGAAAGGGAATTTCTGAGTTCTAGGGTAATTTCTTTGGAAGCAAATTTTTTTGCTCTGGGATGATATCTTTGGAAGTGTATATTTGTGTTCTCAGGAGATTTCATTGGAAAAGAATTTTTTGTCTTCTGGGGTAATATCGTTGGAAGAGAATTTTTGTGTTCTCCGGTTTTTTCGATGGAAGCAAATTTTTGAAGTAGGGGGTCATTTCGTTGGAAGCGTGTATTCTGTGCTCTGGAGTCATTTCGTTGGAAGCGAATTTTTTCTGCTCTGGAGTGATTTCGTTGGAAGTGAATTTTTTGTGCTCTGGGGTGATTTCGTTGGAAGCGAATTTTTTGTGCTCTGGGGTGATTTCGTTGGTAGCGCATTTTCTGTGTTCTGGGATAATTTCGTTGGAAGTGAATTTTTTGTGTTCTCGGGTGATTTCGATGGGAGCCAATTTTTGAAGTATTGTATCATTTCCTTGGAATCGTGTTTTCTGTGCACTTTAGTCATTTCGTTGGAAGCGAATTTTTTGTGTTCTGGGGTGATTTCGTTGGAAGCGAATATTTTGTGTTCTGGGGAGATTTCGTTGGAAGCGAATATTTGTGTTCTCAGAAGATTTCGTTGCAAGCGAATTTTTTCTGTTCTCCGGTTTTTTCGATGGAAGTAAATTTTTGAAGTAGGAGGTCATTTTGTTGGAAGCATGTTTTCAGAGCTCTGGAGTCATTTCGTTGGAAGCGAATTTTTTGTGCTCTGGGATGTTTTCTTTGGAAGCGAATATTTGTGTTCTCAGGAGATTTCGTTGCAAGCGAATTTTTTGTGTTCTGGGGTAATTTAATTGAAAGGGAATTTTTTATGTTCTAGGTTGATTTCATTGGAAGCAAATTTTTTGTGCTCTGGAGTGATTTGGTTGGAAGGGAATTTTTTGTCTTCTATGGTGATTTCGATGGAAGCGAATATTTTATGTTCTAGGGTGATTTCGTTGAAAGCGAATTTTTTGTGTTCTGGGGTCATTTCATTGGAAGCGTGTTTTCTGGGCTCTGGAGTCATTTTGTTGGAAGTGAATTTTTTGTGCTCTGGGTTGATTATGTTGGAACCGAATTTTTTGTATTCTCGGGTGATTTCGTTGAAAGAGAATTTTTTGTGTTCTAGGTTTATGTTGGAAGCGAATTTTTTGTGCTCTGGGATGATTTCTTTAGAAGTGAATATTTGTGTTCTCAGAAGATTTCATTGGAAGCAAATTTTTTTGTGTTCTGGGGTCATTTCTTTGGAAATGAATTTTTTGAATTCTCTGGTTTGTTTGATGGAAGCAAATTTTTGAAGGAGGGGTTCATTTCGTTGGAAGCGTGTTTTCCCTGCTCTGGAGTCATTTCATTAGAAGTGAATTTTTTGTCCTCAAGAGAGATTTCATTGGAAGCGAATTTTTTGTGTTCTCGGGTGATTTCCTTGAAAGGGAATTTTTTGTGTCTGGGGTCATTTCGTTGGAAGCGAATTTTTTGTGTTCTGGGGTGATTTCGTTGGAAGCGAATATTTTGTACTCTGGAGTGATTTGATTGGAAGCAAGTTTTTTGTCTTCTATGGTGATTTCGATGGAAGAGAATTTTTTATGTTCTAGGGTGATTTCGTTGAAAGCTAATGTTTTGTTTCTGGAGTCACTTCATTGGAAGCGTGTTTTCTGTGCTCTGGAGTCATTTTGATGGAAGCGAATTTTTTGTGTTCTGGGTTGATTTTTATCGAAGCGATTTTTTTGTGTTCTGGGGAGGTTTCCGTGGGAGCGAATTTTTGGTGTTCTGGGGTAATTTTGTTGGAAGAGGGTTTTATGTCCTTAGTAGTCATTTCATTGGAAGCGAATTTTTCTCTGTTTTGGTGTGATTTTGTTGGAAACGCATTTTTTTTGCTCTGGAATGTTTTTGTTGTAAGAGAATGTTTTGTGTTCTGGGGTAATTTCATTGGAAGCGAATTTTTTTTGTGTGTGTGTTCTGGGGTGATTTCATTGGAAGGGAATTTTTTGTGATCTGGGGTAATTTCGTTAGAAGCGGGTTTTATGTCCTTTGGAGTCATTTCCTTAAAAGCGAATTTTTCTCTGTTCTGGTGTGATTTCGTTGGAAATGAAGATTTTGTGATCTGGGGTGATTTCGTTGGTAGCGAATTTTTTGTGGTCTGGTGTGATTTCTTTGGAAACAAACTATTTGTGTTCTAGGGTGATTTTGATGGAAGCGAATTTTTTGTGTTCAGGGGTCATTTCGTTGGTAGCATGTTTTCTATGCTCAGGAGTCATTTCGTTGGAAGCGAATTTTTTCTGTTCTCAGTTGATTTCGATGGAAGCAAATTTTTGAAGTATGGTATCATTTTGTTCGAAGCTTGTTTTCTGTGCTCTGGAGTCATTTCGTTGGAAGCGAATTTTTTGTGTTCCAAGGTGATTTCGAGGAAGTGAATTTTTTGTGTTCTCGGGTGTTTTCGATGGAAGCAAATTTTTGAAGTATGGGATCATTTCGTTGGAAGCGTGTTTTCTGTGCTCTAGAGTCATTTCGTTGGAAGCGAATTTTTTGTGTTCTTGGGTGATTTTGTTGGAAGCGAATATACATGTTCTCAGAAGATTTCATTGCAAGCGAATTTTTTGGGTTCTCCGGTTTTTTCGATGAAAGCAAATTTTTGAAGTAGGGGGTCATTTCGTTGGAAGCGTGTTTTCTGTGCTCTAGAGTCATTTCGTTGGAAGCGAATTTTTTGTGTTCTTGGGTGATTTTGTTGGAAGCGAATATTCATGTTCTCAGAAGATTTCATTGCAAGCGAATTTTTTGGGTTCTCCGGTTTTTTCGATGAAAGCAAATTTTTGAAGTAGGGGGTCATTTCGTTGGAAGCATGTTTTCTGTGCTCTGGAGTCACTTCATTGGAAGGGAATTTTTGGTGCTTTGGTGTGATTTCTTTGGAAGCGAATTTTTTGTTTTCTGGGGTAATTACGTTGGAAGCGAATTTTTTGTGTTCTAGGGTGATTTCGTTGAAAGGGAATTTTTAGTGTTCTGGTTTGATTTCATTGGAAGCGTGTTTTCTGTGGTCTGGGGTGATTACTTTGGAAGCGAATATTTGTGTTCTCAGGAGATTTCTTTGGAAGCGAATTTTTTGTGTTCTGGGGTGATATAGTTGAAAGTGAATTTTTTGTTTTCTGGGGTAATATCCTTGGAAGCGGGTTTTATGTCCTTTGGAGTCATTTTGTTAGAAGCGAATTTTTCTCTGCTCTGGTGTGATTTCTTTGGAAATGAAGTTTTTGAGATCTGGGGTGATTTCATTGGAAGCGAATTTTTTGTGTTCTGGGGTAATTTCTTTGGAAGCAAATTTTTTGTGTTCTGTGGTGATTTCATTGAAAGGGAATTTTTTTGTGTTCTGGGGTCATTTCATTGGAAGCTTTTTTTCTGTGCTCTGGAGTCATTTTGTTGGAAGCGAATTTTTTGTGTCCTGGGGTGATTTCATTAGAAGAGAATTTTTGTGTTCGGGGATAATTTCGTTGGAAGCGAATTTTTTGTGTTCTCGGGTGATTTCGATGGAAGCAAATTTTTGAAATATAGTATCATTTCGTTCGAAGCGGGTTTCCTGTGCTCTGGAGTCATTTCGTTGGAAGCGAATTTTTTGTGTTCTCCGGTGATTTTGTTGAAAGGGAATGTTTTGTGTTCTAGGGTGATTTCGTTGTAAGCGAATTTTTTGTGTTCTGTGTTGATTTCGTTGGAAGCGAATTTTTTGTGTTCTTGGATGAGTTCAGTGGAGGCGAATTTTTTGTGTTCTAGGGTATTTTCGTTGGAAGTGTATTTTTTGTGTTCTCAGGTTTTCTCGATGGAAGCAAATTTTTGAAGTAGGGGTTCATTTCGTTGGAAGCATGTTTTCTGTGCTCTGGAGTCATTTCGTTGGAAGCGAATTTTTTGTGTTCTGGGGTGATTTCCTTGGAAGCAAATTTGTTCTGTTCTGGGGTAATTTCTTTGGAAGCGAATTTTTTGTGTTCTGGGGTGATTTAGTTGGAATAGAAATTTTTGTGCTCTCAGGATTTTTCGATGGAAGCAAATTTTTGAAGTAAAATTCATTTGGTTGGAAGCGTGTTTTCTGTGCTCTGGAGTTATTTCGATGGAAGCAAATTTTTTGTGCTCTGGGGTGATTTCGTTGGAAGCGCATTTCTTGTGTTCTGAGATAATTTCGTTGGAAGTGAATTTTTTGTGTTCTCGGGTGATTTCGATGGAAGCCAATTTCTGAAGTATGGGATCATTTCCTTGGAAGCGTGTTTTCTGTGCTCTGGAGTCATTTCGTTGGAAGACAATTTTTTGTGCTATGGTGTGATTTTGTTGGAAGCGAAATTTTTGTCTTCTGTGGTAATTTCGATGGAAGTGAATTTTTTATGTTTTAGGGTGATTTCGTTGGAAGCGAATTTTTGTGCTCTGGGATGATATCTTTGGAAGCGAATATTTGTGTTCTCAGGAGATTTCGTTGGAAAAGAATTTTTTCTTCTGGGGTAATATCGTTGGAAGAGAATTTTTTGTATTCTCCTTTTTTTTTGATGGAAGCAAATTTTTGAGTAGGGGGTCATTTCGTTGGAAGCGTGTTTTCTGTGCTCTGGAGTCACTTCGTGGGAAGGGAATTTTTGGTGCTCAGGTGTGATTTCGTTGGAAGCACATTTTTTGTGTTCTCGGGTGATTTCTTTTAAAGAGAATTTTTTTGTGTTCTCGGGTGATTTCGTGGGAAAACAATTTTTTTCTTGTTGGGTAATATCTTTGGAAGAGAATTTTCTGTGTTCTTATATTATTTCAATGGAAGCAAATTTTTGAAATATGTGGTCATTTCGTTTGAAGAGTGTTTTCTGTGCTTTAGAGGCATTTCTTTGGAAGCGAATTTTTTTTTATTCTGGGGTAATATCGTTGGAATGAAAATTTTTGTGTTCTCAGGATTTTTCTATGGAAGCAAATTTTTGAAGTAGGGAGTCATTTCGTTGGAAGCGTGTTTTCTGTGCTCTGGAGTCACTTCGTTGGAAGCAAATTTTTTGTGCTCTGGGGTGATTTCTTTGGAAGCGAATATTTGTTTTCTCAGAAGATTTCCTTGCAAGCGATTTTTTTGTGTTCTCGGGTGATTTCAATAGAAACAAATTTTTGAAGTATGGTATCATTTCGTTCGAAGCGTGTTTTCTGTGCTCTGGAGTCATTTCATTGGAAGCGAATTTTTTGTGTTCTAGGGTGATTTTTTTGGAAGCGAATTTTTTTGTGCTCTGGGATGATTTCTTTGGAAGCGAATATTTGTTTTCTCAGAAGATTTCCTTGCAAGCGAATTTTTTGTGTTCTGGGGTGATTTCGTTGGAAGCGAATATTTTGTGTTCTCGGGTGATTTCAATGGAAACAAATTTTTGAAGTATGGTATCATTTCGTTCGAAGCGTGTTTTCTGTGCTCTGGAGTCATTTCATTGGAAGCGAATTTTTTGTGTTCTTGGGTGACTTCCTGGAAGCGAATATTCGTGTTCTCAGAAGATTTCGTTGCAAGCAAATTTTTTTGTGTTCTGGGGTAATGTTGTTGGAAGCGAATTTTTTGTGTTCTCAGGTTTTTTCGATGGAAGCAAATTTTTGAAGTATGGTATCATTTCATTGGAAGCGTGCTTTCTGTGCTCTGGAGTCATTTCGTTGGAATCGAATTTTTTGTGCTCTGGAGTGATTTTGTTGGAAGCGCAATTTTTGTGTTCTCGGGTAATTTCGTTGGAAGCGATTTTCTTGTGTTCTGGGGTAATTTCATTGGACGTGAATTTTTTGTGTTCTAGGGTGATTTTTTTGGAAGCGAATTTTTTTGTGCTCTGGGATGATTTCTTTGGAAGCGAATATTTGTGTTCTCAGAAGATTTCCTTGCAAGCGAATTTTTTGTGTTCTGGGGTGATTTCGTTGGAAGCGAATATTTTGTGTTCTCGGGTGATTTCAATGGAAACAAATTTTTGAAGTATGGTATCATTTGGTTCGAAGCGTGTTTTCTGTGCTCTGCAGTCATTTCGTTGGAAGCGAATTTTTTGTGTTCTTGGGTGGCTTCCTGAAATCGAATATTTGTGTTCTCAGAAGATTTCGTTGCAAGCGAATTTTTTTGTGTTCTGGGGTAATGTTGTTGGAAGCGAATTTTTTGTGTTCTCAGGTTTTTTCGATGGAAGCAAATTTTTGATGTAGGGGGTCATTTCGTTGGAAGCGTGTTTTCTGTGCTCTGGATTCACTTCGTTGGAAGGGAATTTTTGTTGCTCTGGGGTGATTTCGTTGGAAGCGAATTTTTTGTGTTCTCGGGAGATTTCGTTAAAAGGGAATTTTTTGTGTTCTGGGGTCATTTCGTTGGAAGCGTGTTTTCTGTGCTCTGGAGTCATTTCGTTGGAAGCGTGTTTTCTGTGCTCTGGAGTCATTTCGTTGGAAGCGAATTTTTTGTGTTCTGGGGTGATTTCGTTGGAAGCAATTTTTGTCTTCTGGGGAAATTTCGTTGGAAGCGAACTTTTTGTGTTCTCGGGTGATTTCGATGGAAGCAAATTTTTGAAGTATGGTATCGTTTCATTGAAAGCGTGCTTTCTGTGCTCTGGAGTCATTTCGTTGGAATCGAATTTTTTGTGCTCTGGGGTGATTTTGTTGGAAGCGCAATTTTTGTGTTCTCGGGTAATTTCGTTGGAAGCGATTTTCTTGTGTTCTGGAGTCATTTCGTTGGAAGCAAATTTTTTGAGTTCTGGGGTGATTTCGTTGGAAGGTAATTTTTTGTGCTCTGGGATGATTTCTTTGGAAGCGAATATTTGTTTTCTCAGAAGATTTCCTTGCAAGCGAATTTTTTGTGTTCTGGGGTGATTTCGTTGGAAGCGAATATTTTGTGTTCTCGGGTGATTTCAATGGAAACAAATTTTTGAAGTATGGTATCATTTCGTTCGAAGCGTGTTTTCTGTGCTCTGGAGTCATTTCATTGGAAGCGAATTTTTTGTGTTCTTGGGTGACTTCCTGGAAGCGAATATTCGTGTTCTCAGAAGATTTCTTTGCAAGCGAATTTTTTTGTGTTCTGGGGTAATGTTGTTGGAAGCGAATTTTTTGTGTTCTCAGGTTTTTTCGATGGAAGCAAATTTTTGATGTAGGGGGTCATTTCGTTGGAAGCGTATTTTCTGTGCTCTGGATTCACTTCGTTGGAAGGGAATTTTTGTTGCTCTGGGGTGATTTTGTTTGAAGCGAATTTTTTGTGTTCTCGGGAGATTTCGTTAAAAGGGAATTTTTTGTGTTCTGGGGTAATTTCGTTGGAAGCGTGTTTTCTGTGCCCTGGAGTCATTTCGTTGGAAGCGTGTTTTCTGTGCTCTGGAGTCATTTCGTTGGAAGCGAATTTTTTGTGTTCTGGGGTGATTTCGTTGGAAGCAATTTTTGTCTTCTGGGGAAATTTCGTTGGAAGCGAACTTTTTGTGTTCTCGGGTGATTTCGATGGAAGCAAATTTTTGAAGTATGGTATCGTTTCATTGAAAGCGTGCTTTCTGTGCTCTGGAGTCATTTCGTTGGAATCGAATTTTTTGTGCTCTGGGGTGATTTTGTTGGAAGCGCAATTTTTGTGTTCTCGGGTAATTTCGTTGGAAGCGATTTTCTTGTGTTCTGGGGTAATTTCATTGGACGTGAATTTTTTGTGTTCTAGGGTGATTTTTTTGGAAGCAAATTTTTTTGTGCTCTGGGATGATTTCTTTGGAAGCGAATATTTGTGTTCTCAGAAGATTTCCTTGCAAGCGAATTTTTTGTGTTCTGGGGTGATTTCGTTGGAAGCGAATATTTTGTGTTCTCGGGTGATTTCAATGGAAACAAATTTTTGAAGTATGGTATCATTTGGTTCGAAGCGTGTTTTCTGTGCTCTGCAGTCATTTCGTTGGAAGCGAATTTTTTGTGTTCTTGGGTGGCTTCCTGGAATCGAATATTTGTGTTCTCAGAAGATTTCTTTGCAAGCGAATTTTTTTGTGTTCTGGGGTAATGTTGTTGGAAGCGATTTTTTTGTGTTCTCAGGTTTTTTCGATGGAAGCAAATTTTTGATGTAGGGGGTCATTTCGTTGGAAGCGTGTTTTCTGTGCTCTGGATTCACTTCGTTGGAAGGGAATTTTTGTTGCTCTGGGGTGATTTCGTTGGAAGCGAATTTTTTCTGTTCTCGGGAGATTTCGTTAAAAGGGAATTTTTTGTGTTCTGGGGTCATTTCGTTGGAAGCGTGTTTTCTGTGCTCTGGAGTCATTTCGTTGGAAGTGTGTTTTCTGTGCTCTGGAGTCATTTCATTGGAAGCGAATTTTTTCTGTTCTATTGTGATTTCGTTGGAAGCTAATTTTTTTGTGCTCTGTGATGATTTCTTTCGAAGCGAATATTTGTGTTCTCAGGAGATTTCGTTGGAAGCAAATATTTTGTCTTCTGGGGTAATATCGTTGGAAGAGAATTTTTTGTTTTCTCCAGTTTTTTCGATTGAAGCAAATTTTTGAAGTATGGTATCATTTCATTCGAAGCATGTTTTCTGTGCTCTGTAGTCATTTCGTTGGAAGCAAATTTTTCGTGTTCTGGGGTAATTTCGTTGGAAGGTAATTTTTTGTGTTCTCGGGTGATTTCGTTGAAAGGGAATGTTTTGTGTTCTAGGGTGATTTCGTTGGCAGCGAATTTTTTTGTGCTCTGGGATGATTTCTTTGGAAGCAAATATTTGTGTTCTCAGAAGATATCGTTGGAAGCGAATTTATTGTGTTCTGGGGTAATTTCGTAGGAAGCGAATTTTTTGTGTTTTCAGGTGATTTCGATGGAAGCAAATTTTTGAAATATGGGGTCATTTCGTTGGAAGTGTGTTTTCTATGCTCTGGAGTCATTTCGTTGGAAGCGAATTTTTTGTGTCCTGGGGTGATTTCATAGAAGCAAATTTTTTGTGTTCTGGGGTAATTTCGTTGGAAGCGAAATTTTGTGTTCTGCTGTCATTTCGTTGGAAGCAAATTTTTTGTGTTCTGGGGTAATTTCGTTGGAAGCGAATTTTTTGTGTTCTCGGGTCATTTCAAAATGGAAGCAAATTTTTGAAGTATGGTATCATTTCGTTCGAAGCATGTTTTCTGTGCTCTGGAGTCATTTCCTTGGAAGCGACTATTTGTGTTCTCAGACGATTTCGTTGCAAGCGAATTTTTTGTGTTCTCCGGTTTTATCGATGGAAGCAAATTTTTGAAGTAGGTGGTCATTTCGTTGGAAGCTTTTTTTCTGTGCTCTGGAGTAATTTCGTTGGAAGGGAATTTTTTGTGCTTTGGGCTGATTTCGTTGGAAGCGAATTTTTCGTGGTCTAGTGTGATTTCGTTGAAAGGGAATTTTTTTGTGTTCTAGGGTGATTTTGTTGGAAGCGAATTTTTTGTGTTCTGTGGTGATTTTGATGGAAGCGAATTTTTGTGTTGTGGGGCAATTTCGTGGGAAGCGAATTTTTGGTGTCTTGGGGTGTTTTTGTTGGAAGCGAATTTTTGGTGGTCTGGGGTGATTTCGTTGGAAGCGTGTTTTCTGTGGTCTGCAGTGATTACTTTGGAAGCGAATATTTGTGTTCTCAGGAGATTTCGTTGGAAAAGAATTTTTTGTCTTCTGGGGTAATATGGTTGGAAGAGAATTTTTTTTGTTCTCCGTTTTTTTCCATGGAAGCAAATTTTTGAAGTAGGGGGTCATATCGTTGTAAGCATGTTTTCTGTGCTCTGAAGTCTTCTCATTGGAAGCAAATTTTTTGTGCTCTGGGGTGATTTCGTTGAAAGCAAATATTTGTATTCTCAGGAGATTTCGTTGCTAGCTAATTTTTTGTGTTCTAGTTTGATTTCGTTGGAAGCGAATTTTTTGTGCTCTGGGATGATATCTTTGGAAGCGAATGTTTGTGTTCTCAGGAGATTTCGTTGGAAAAGAATTTTTTCTGTTTTGGGGTAATATCGTTGGAAGAGAATTTTTTTGTGTTCTCCGGTTTCTTCGATGGAAGCAAATTTTTGAAGTAAGGGGTCATTTCGTGAAAGGGTATTATCTGTGCTCTGGAGTCATTTCTTTGGAAGCGAATTTTTTGTGTTCTCGGGTGATTTCAATGGAAACAAATTTTTGAAGTATGTTATCATTTCTTTCGAAGCGTGTTTTCTGTGATCTGGAGTCATTTTGTTGGAAGCGAATTTTTTGTGTTCTGGGGAGATTTCGTTGGAAGCGAATATTTGTGTTCTCAGAAGATTACGTTGCAAGCGAATTTTTTCTGTTCTCCCGTTTTTTCGACGAAAGTAAATTTTTGAAGTAGGAGGTCATTTCATTGGTAGCATGTTTTCGGAGCTCTGGAGACATTTCGTTGGAAGCGAATTTTTTGTGCTCTGGGATGATATCTTTGGAAGCGAATATTTGTGTTCTCGGGTGATTTCTTTGGAAGGGAATTTTTTGTGTTCTGGGTTCATTTTGTTGAAAGGGAATTTTTGGTGTTCTGGGGTGATTTCGTTGGAAGCGAATTTTTTGTGCTCTGGGATGTTTTCTTTGGAAGCGAATATTTGTGTTCAGGAGATTTCGTTGGAAGCGAATTTTTTGTGTTCTGGGGTAATTTCATTGAAAGCGAATTTTTTATGTTCTAGGGTAATTTCGTTGGAAGCAAATTTTTTGTACTCTGGAGTGATTTGGTTGGAAGCAAAGTTTTTATCTTCTATGGTGATTTCGATGGAAGCGAATTTTTTATGTTCTCGGGTGATTTCATTGAAAGCGAATTTTTGGTGTTCTGGGGGCATTTCATTGGAAGGGTATTTTCTGTGCTCTGGAGTAATTTTGTCGGAATCGAATTTTTTGTGCTCTGGGTTGATTATGTTGGAAGCGAATTTTTTGTATTCTCGGGTGATTTCGTTGAAAGGGAATTTTTTGTGTTCGAGGGTGATTTCCTTGGAAGCAAATTTTTTGTGCTCTGTGCTGTTTTCTTTGGAAGTGAATATTTTTGTTCTTAGGTGATTTCGTTGGAAGCGAATTTTTTGTGTTCTGGTGTAATTTCGTTGGAATAGAAATTTTTGTGCTCTCAGGATTTTTCGATGGAAGCAAATTTTTGAAGTAGGAAGTCATTTGGTTGGAAGCGTGATTTCTGTGTTCTGGAGTCATTTCGATGGAAGCGAATTTTTTGTGCTCTGGGGTGATTTCGTTGGAAGCGCATTTTTTGTGTTCTGGGATAATTTCGTTGGAAGTGAATTTTTTGTGTTCTCGGGTGATTTCGATGGAAGCCAATTTTTGAAGTATGGGATCATTTCCTGGAAGCGTGTTTTCTGTGCTCTGGAGTCATTTCGTTGGAAGACAATTTTTTGTGCTACGGTGTGATTTTGTTGGAAGCGAAATTTTTGTCTTCTGTGGTAATTTCGATGGAAGCGAATTTTTTATGTTTTAAGGTGATTTCGTTGGAAGCGAATTTTTTGTGCTCTGGGATGATATCTTTGGAAGCGAATATTTGTGTTCTCAGGAGATTTCGTTGGAAAAGAATTTTTTCTTCTGGGGTAATATTGTTGGAAGAGAATTTTTTGTATTCTCCTTTTTCTTCGATGGAAGCAAATTTTTGAGTAGGGGGTCATTTCGTTGGAAGCGTGTTTTCTGTGCTCTGGAGTCACTTCGTGGGAAGGGAATTTTTGGTGCTCAGGTGTGATTTCGTTGGAAGCAAATTTTTTGTATTCTCGGATGATTTCTTTTAAAGAGAATTTTTTGTGTTCTAGGGTGATTTCGTTGGAAGCGAATTTTTTGTGTTCTCGGGTGATTTCGTGGGAAAACAATTTTTTGTGTTCTTGGGTAATATCTTTGGAAGAGAATTTTCTGTGTTCTTATATTATTTCAATGGAAGCAAATTTTTGAAATATGGGGTCATTTCGTTGGAAGAGTGTTTTCTGTGCTCTAGAGGCATTTCTTTGGAAGCGAATTTTTTTTTGTTCTGGGGTAATAACGTTGGAATGGAAATTTTTGTGTTCTCAGGATTTTTCTATGGAAGCAAATTTTTGAAGTAGTGAGTCATTTCGTTGGAAGCGTGTTTTCTGTGCTCTGGAGTCACTTCATTGGAAGCAAATTTTTTGTGCTCTGGGGTGATTTCGTTGGAGGCGCATTTTTTGTGTTCAGGGATAATTTCGTTGGAAGTGAATTTTTTGTGTTCTAGGGTGATTTTTTTGGAAGCAAATTTTTTTGTGCTCTGGGATGATTTCTTTGGAAGCGAATATTTGTTTTCTCAGAAGATTTCCTTGCAAGCGAATTTTTTGTGTTCTGGGGTGATTTCGTTGGAAGCGAATATTTTGTGTTCTCGGGTGATTTCAATGGAAACAAATTTTTGAAGTATGGTATCATTTGGTTCGAAGCATGTTTTCTGTGCTCTGGAGTCATTTCATTGGAAGCGAATTTTTTGTGTTCTTGGGTGACTTCCTGGAAGCGAATATTCGTGTTCTCAGAAGATTTCGTTGCAAGCAAATTTTTTTGTGTTCTGGGGTAATGTTGTTGGAAGCGAATTTTTTGTGTTCTCAGGTTTTTTCGATGGAAGCAAATTTTTGATGTAGGGGGTCATTTCGTTGGAAGCGTGTTTTCTGTGCTCTGGATTCACTTCGTTGGAAGGGAATTTTTGTTGCTCTGGGGTGATTTCGTTTGAAGCAAATTTTTTGTGTTCTCGGGAGATTTCGTTAAAAGGGAATTTTTTGTGTTCTGTGGTCATTTCGTTGGAAGCGTGTTTTCTGTGCTCTGGAGTCATTTCGTTGGAAGCGTGTTTTCTGTGCTCTGGAGTCATTTCGTTGGAAGTGAATTTTTTGTGTTCTGGGGTGATTTCGTTGGAAGCAATTTTTGTCTTCTGGGGAAATTTCGTTGGAAGCGAACTTTTTGTGTTCTCGGGTGATTTCGATGGAAGCAAATTTTTGAAGTATGGTATCATTTCATTGGAAGCGTGCTTTCTGTGCTCTGGAGTCATTTCGTTGGAATCGAATTTTTTGTGCTCTGGGGTGATTTTGTTGGAAGCGCAATTTTTGTGTTCTCGGGTAATTTCGTTGGAAGCGATTTTCTTGTGTTCTGGGGTAATTTCATTGGACGTGAATTTTTTGTGTTCTAGGGTGATTTTTTTGGAAGCGAATTTTTTTGTGCTCTGGGATGATTTCTTTGGAAGCGAATATTTGTGTTCTCAGAAGATTTCCTTGCAAGCGAATTTTTTGTGTTCTGGGTTGATTTCGTTGGAAGCGAATATTTTGTGTTCTCGGGTGATTTCAATGGAAACAAATTTTTGAAGTATGGTATCATTTGGTTCGAAGCGTGTTTTCTGTGCTCTGCAGTCATTTCGTTGGAAGCGAATTTTTTGTGTTCTTGGGTGGCTTCCTGGAATCGAATATTTGTGTTCTCAGAAGATTTCTTTGCATTCGAATTTTTTTGTGTTCTGGGGTAATGTTGTTGGAAGCGAATTTTTTGTGTTCTCAGGTTTTTTCGATGGAAGCAAATTTTTGATGTAGGGGGTCATTTCGTTGGAAGCGTGTTTTCTGTGCTCTGGATTCACTTCGTTGGAAGGGAATTTTTGTTGCTCTGGGGTGATTTCGTTGGAAGCGAATTTTTTGTGTTCTCGGGAGATTTCGTTAAAAGGGAATTTTTTGTGTTCTGGGGTCATTTCGTTGGAAGCGTGTTTTCTGTGCTCTGGAGTCATTTCGTTGGAAGCGTGTTTTCTGTGCTCTGGAGTCATTTCGTTGGAAGCGAATTTTTTGTGTTCTGGGGTGATTTCGTTGGAAGCAATTTTTGTCTTCTGGGGAAATTTCGTTGGAAGCGAACTTTTTGTGTTCTCGGGTGATTTCGATGGAAGCAAATTTTTGAAGTATGGTATCGTTTCATTGGAAGCGTGCTTTCTGTGCTCTGGAGTCATTTCGTTGGAATCGAATTTTTTGTGCTCTGGGGTGATTTTGTTGGAAGCGCAATTTTTGTGTTCTCGGGTAATTTCGTTGGAAGCGATTTTCTTGTGTTCTGGGGTAATTTCATTGGACGTGAATTTTTTGTGTTCTAGGGTGATTTTTTTGGAAGCGAATTTTTTTGTGCTCTGGGATGATTTCTTTGGAAGCGAATATTTGTGTTCTCAGAAGATTTCCTTGCAAGCGAATTTTTTGTGTTCTGGGTTGATTTCGTTGGAAGCGAATATTTTGTGTTCTCGGGTGATTTCAATGGAAACAAATTTTTGAAGTATGGTATCATTTGGTTCGAAGCGTGTTTTCTGTGCTCTGCAGTCATTTCGTTGGAAGCGAATTTTTTGTGTTCTTGGGTGGCTTCCTGGAATCGAATATTTGTGTTCTCAGAAGATTTCTTTGCATTCGAATTTTTTTGTGTTCTGGGGTAATGTTGTTGGAAGCGAATTTTTTGTGTTCTCAGGTTTTTTCGATGGAAGCAAATTTTTGATGTAGGGGGTCATTTCGTTGGAAGCGTGTTTTCTGTGCTCTGGATTCACTTCGTTGGAAGGGAATTTTTGTTGCTCTGGGGTGATTTCGTTGGAAGCGAATTTTTTGTGTTCTCGGGAGATTTCGTTAAAAGGGAATTTTTTGTGTTCTGGGGTCATTTCGTTGGAAGCGTGTTTTCTGTGCTCTGGAGTCATTTCGTTGGAAGCGTGTTTTCTGTGCTCTGGAGTCATTTCGTTGGAAGCGAATTTTTTGTGTTCTGGGGTGATTTCGTTGGAAGCAATTTTTGTCTTCTGGGGAAATTTCGTTGGAAGCGAACTTTTTGTGTTCTCGGGTGATTTCGATGGAAGCAAATTTTTGAAGTATGGTATCGTTTCATTGGAAGCGTGCTTTCTGTGCTCTGGAGTCATTTCGTTGGAATCGAATTTTTTGTGCTCTGGGGTGATTTTGTTGGAAGCGCAATTTTTGTGTTCTCGGGTAATTTCGTTGGAAGCGATTTTCTTGTGTTCTGGGGTAATTTCATTGGACGTGAATTTTTTGTGTTCTAGGGTGATTTTTTTGGAAGCGAATTTTTTTGTGCTCTGGGATGATTTCTTTGGAAGCGAATATTTGTGTTCTCAGAAGATTTCCTTGCAAGCGAATTTTTTGTGTTCTGGGGTGATTTCGTTGGAAGCGAATATTTTGTGTTCTCGGGTGATTTCAATGGAAACAAATTTTTGAAGTATGGTATCATTTGGTTCGAAGCGTGTTTTCTGTGCTCTGCAGTCATTTCGTTGGAAGCGAATTTTTTGTGTTCTTGGGTGGCTTCCTGGAATCGAATATTTGTGTTCTCAGAAGATTTCTTTGCAAGCGAATTTTTTTTTGTTGTGGCGTAATGTTGTTGGAAGCGAATTTTTTGTGTTCTCAGGTTTTTTCGATGGAAGCAAATTTTTGATGTAGGGGGTCATTTCGTTGGAAGCGTGTTTTCTGTGCTCTGGATTCACTTCGTTGGAAGGGAATTTTTGTTGCTCTGGGGTGATTTCGTTGGAAGCGAATTTTTTGTGTTCTCGGGAGATTTCGTTAAAAGGGAATTTTTTGTGTTCTGGGGTCATTTCGTTGGAAGCGTGTTTTCTGTGCTCTGGAGTCATTTCGTTGGAAGCGTGTTTTCTGTGCTCTGGAGTCATTTCGTTGGAAGCGAATTTTTTCTGTTCTATTGTGATTTCGTTGGAAGCTAATTTTTTTGTGCTCTGTGATGATTTCTTTCGAAGCGAATATTTGTGTTCTCAGGAGATTTCGTTGGAAGCAAATATTTTGTCTTCTGGGGTAATATCGTTGGAAGAGAATTTTTTGTTTTCTCCAGTTTTTTCGATTGAAGCAAATTTTTGAAGTATGGTATCATTTCGTTCGAAGCATGTTTTCTGTGCTCTGTAGTCATTTCGTTGGAAGCAAATTTTTCGTGTTCTGGGGTAATTTCGTTGGAAGGTAATTTTTTGTGTTCTCGGGTGATTTCGTTGAAAGGGAATGTTTTGTGTTCTAGGGTGATTTCGTTGGCAGCGAATTTTTTTGTGCTCTGGGATGATTTCTTTGGAAGCAAATATTTGTGTTCTCAGAAGATATCGTTGGAAGCGAGTTTATTGTGTTCTGGGGTAATTTCGTAGGAAGCGAATTTTTTGTGTTTTCAGGTGATTTCGATGGAAGCAAATTTTTGAAATATGGGGTCATTTCGTTGGAAGTGTGTTTTCTATGCTCTGGAGTCATTTCGTTGGAAGTGAATTTTTTGTGTCCTGGGGTGATTTCATAGAAGCAAATTTTTTGTGTTCTGGGGTAATTTCGTTGGAAGCGAATTTTTTGTGTTCTGCTGTCATTTCGTTGGAAGCAAATTTTTTGTGTTCTGGGGTAATTTCGTTGGAAGCGAATTTTTTGTGTTCTCGGGTCATTTCAAAATGGAAGCAAATTTTTGAAGTATGGTATCATTTCGTTCGAAGCATGTTTTCTGTGCTCTGGAGTCATTTCCTTGGAAGCGACTATTTGTGTTCTCAGACGATTTCGTTGCAAGCGAATTTTTTGTGTTCTCCGGTTTTATCGATGGAAGCAAATTTTTGAAGTAGGTGGTCATTTCGTTGGAAGCTTGTTTTCTGTGCTCTGGAGTAATTTCGTTGGAAGGGAATTTTTTGTGCTTTGTGCTGATTTCGTTGGAAGCGAATTTTTCGTGGTCTAGTGTGATTTCGTTGAAGGGAATTTTTTGTGTTCTAGGGTGATTTTGTTGGAAGCGAATTTTTTGTGTTCTGTGGTGATTTTGATGGAAGCGAATTTTTGTGTTGTGGGGCAATTTCGTGGGAAGCGAATTTTTGGTGTCTTGGGGTGTTTTTGTTGGAAGCGAATTTTTGGTGGTCTCGGGTGATTTCGTTGGAAGTGTGTTTTCTGTGGTCTGCAGTGATTACTTTGGAAGCGAATATTTGTGTTCTCAGGAGATTTCGTTGGAAAAGAATTTTTTGTCTTCTGGGGTAATATGGTTGGAAGAGAATTTTTTTTGTTCTCCGTTTTTTTCCATGGAAGCAAATTTTTGAAGTAGGGGGTCATATCGTTGTAAGCATGTTTTCTGTGCTCTGAAGTCTTCTCATTGGAAGCAAATTTTTTGTGCTCTGGGGTGATTTCGTTGAAAGCAAATATTTGTATTCTCAGGAGATTTCGTTGCTAGCTAATTTTTTGTGTTCTAGTTTGATTTCGTTGGAAGCAAATTTTTTGTGCTCTGGGATGATATCTTTGGAAGCGAATGTTTGTGTTCTCAGGAGATTTCGTTGGAAAAGAATTTTTTCTGTTTTGGGGTAATATCGTTGGAAGAGAATTTTTTTGTGTTCTCCGGTTTCTTCGATGGAAGCAAATTTTTGAAGTAATGGGTCATTTCGTGAAAGGGTATTATCTGTGCTCTGGAGTCATTTCTTTGGAGCGAATTTTTTGTGTTCTCAGGTGATTTCAATGGAAACAAATTTTTGAAGTATGTTATCATTTCTTTCGAAGCGTGTTTTCTGTGATCTGGAGTCATTTTGTTGGAAGCGAATTTTTTGTGTTCTGGGGAGATTTCATTGGAAACGAATATTTGTGTTCTCAGAAGATTACGTTGCAAGCGAATTTTTTCTATTCTCCCGTTTTTTCGACGGAAGTAAATTTTTGAAGTAGGAGGTCATTTCATTGGTAGCATGTTTTCGGAGCTCTGGAGACATTTCGTTGGAAGCGAATTTTTTGTGCTCTGGGATGATATCTTTGGAAGCGAATATTTGTGTTCTCGGGTGATTTCTTTGGACGTGAATTTTTTTGTTCTCAGGTGATTTCATTTAAAGTGAATTTTTTGTGTTCTCGGGTCATTTCATTGCTACATTGTTTTCTGTGCTCTGGAGTCATTTCGTTGGAAGTGAATTTTTTGTGTTCTCGGGTGATTCCTTTGGCCGCGAATTTTTAGTGTTCTGGGGTCATTTAGTTGGAAGCGTGTTTTCTGTGTTCTGGAGTCATTTCGATGGAAGCGAATTTTTTGTGCTCTGGGGTGATTTCGCTGGAAGCAAATTTTTTGTGCTCTGGGTGAATTCGTTGGAAGCGAATTTTTTGTGTTCTGGGGTCATTTCGTTGGAAGCGAATTTTTTGTGTTCTCGGGTATTTTCGATGGAAGCAATTTTTTTGTGTTCTGGGGTAATTTCGTTGGAAGCCTGTTTTCTGTGCTCTGGAGTCATTTGGTTGGAAGCGAATTCTTTGGGTTCTGGGTGAATTGGTCGGAAGCTAATTTTTTGTGTTCTCGGGTGATTTCGTTGGCCGTGAATTTTTAGTGTTCTGGGGTCATTTCGTTGGAAGCGTGTTTTCTGTGCTATGGAGTCATTTTGTTGGAAGCCAATTTTTTGTACTCCGTGTTGATTTCGTTTGAAGTGAATTTTTTGTGTTCTCGGGTGATTTCGTTGAAAGGGAATTTTTTGTGTTCTGGGGTCATTTCTTTGGACGCCTGTTTTCTGTGCTCTGGAGTCATTTCGTTGGAAGCGAATTTTTTGTGTTCCGGGGTGATTTCGTTGGAAGCGAATTTTTTGTGTTCTGTGGAAATTTTGTTGGAAGCGAATTTTTTGTGTTCTGTGGAAATTTTGTTGGAAGCGAATTTTTTGTGTTCTCCGGTTTTTTCGATGGAAGTAAATTTTTTAAGTAGGGGGTCATTTTGTTGGAAGCGTGTTTTCTGTGCTCTGGAGTCACTTGGTTGGAAGAGAATTTTTGGTGCTCTAGGTTGATTTCGTTGGAAGCGAATTTTTTGTGTTCTCGGGTGATTTCATTTAAAGGGAATTTTTTGTGTTCTAGGGTGATTTCGTTGGAAGCGCATTTTTTGTTTTCTGGGGTATTTACGTTGGAAGCGAATTTTTTGTGTTCTCGGGTGATTTCGTTTAAAGGAAATTTTTAGTGTTCTGGCATCATTTCATTGGAAGCGTGTTTTCTGTGCTCTGGAGTCATTTCGTTGGAAGCGAATTTTTTGTGCTCTTGGGTGATTTCTTTGGAAGCAAATTTTTTGGGTTCTCGGGTGATTTCGTTTAAAGGGAATTTTTTGTGTTCTAGGGTGATTTCGTTGAAAGCGAATTTTTTGTGCTCTGGGGTGATTTGGTTAGAAGGGAATTTTTTGTCTTCTGTGGTTATTTCGATGGAAGCCAATTTTTATGTTCTAGGGTGATTTCTTTGGAAGCCAATTTTTTGTGTTCTCGGGTCATTTCATTGCTACATTGTTTTCTGTCCTCTGGAGTCATTTCGTTGGAAGCGAATTTTTTGTGCTCTCGGGTGATTTCATTTGAAGCGATATTTTGGTGTTCTCGGGTGATTTCGTTGAAAGGGAATTTTTGTGTTCTTGGGTGATATCGTTGGAAGCTAATTTTTTGTGCTCTGGGATGATATCTTTGGAAGCGAATATTTGTGTTCTCAGGATTTTCGTTGGAAAAGAATTTTTTTGTCGTCTGGGGTAATATCGTTGGAAGAGAATTTTTTGTGTTCTCCGGTCTTTTCGATGGAAGCAAATTTTGAAATAGTGTGTCATTTCGTTGGAAGCATGTTTTCTGTGCTCTGGAGTCATTTCGTTGGTAGCGAATTTTTTGTACTCTGTGGTGATTTCGTTGGAAGTGAATTTTTTGTGTTCTCGGGTGATTTCGTTGAAAGGGAATTTTTTGTGTTCTGGGGTCATTTCTTTGGAAGCCTGTTTTCTGTGCTCTGCAGTCATTTCGTTGGAAGCGAATTTTTTGTGTTCTGGGGTGATTTCGTTGGAAGCAATTTTTGTCTTCTGGGGAAATTTCATTGGAAGCGAACTTTTTGTGTTCTCGGGTGATTTCGATGGAAGCAAATTTTTGAAGTATGGTATCATTTCATTGGAAGCGTGCTTTCTGTGCTCTGGAGTCATTTTGTTGGAATCGAATTTTTTGTGCTCTGGGGTGATTTTGTTGGAAGCGCAATTTTTGTGTTCTCGGGTAATTTCGTTGGAAGCGATTTTCTTGTGTTCTGGGGTAATTTCATTGGACGTGAATTTTTTGTGTTCTAGGGTGATTTTTTTGGAAGCGAATTTTTTTGTGCTCTGGGATGATTTCTTTGGAAGCGAATATTTGTGTTCTCAGAAGATTTCCTTGCAAGCGAATTTTTTGTGTTCTGGGGTGATTTCGTTGGAAGCGAATATTTTGTGTTCTCGGGTGATTTCAATGGAAACAAATTTTTGAAGTATGGTATCATTTGGTTCGAAGCGTGTTTTCTGTGCTCTGCAGTCATTTCGTTGGAAGCGAATTTTTTGTGTTCTTGGGTGGCTTCCTGGAATCGAATATTTGTGTTCTCAGAAGATTTCGTTGCAAGCGAATTTTTTTGTGTTCTGGGGTAATGTTGTTGGAAGCGAATTTTTTGTGTTCTCAGGTTTTTTCGATGGAAGCAAATTTTTGATGTAGGGGGTCATTTCGTTGGAAGCGTGTTTTCTGTGCTCTGGATTCACTTCGTTGGAAGGGAATTTTTGTTGCTCGGGGGTGATTTCGTTGGAAGCGAATTTTTTGTGTTCTCGGGAGATTTCGTTATAAGGGAATTTTTTGTGTTTTTGGGTCATTTCGTTGGAAGCGTGTTTTCTGTGCTCTGGAGTCATTTCGTTGGAAGCGTGTTTTCTGTGCTCTGGAGTCATTTCGTTGGAAGCGAATTTTTTTGTTTTCTCGGGTGATTTTTTTAAAAGGGAATTTTTGTGTTCTGTGGTCATTTCGTTGGAAGCCTGTTTTCTGTGCTCTGGAGTCATTTCGTTGGAAGCGAATTTTTTGTGTTCTGGGGTGATTTCGTTGCAGGCGAAGTTTTTGTGTTCTGGGGAAATTTCGTTGGAAGCGAATTTTTTGTGTTCTCGGGTGATTTCGATGGAAGCAAATTTTGAAGTATGGTAATATTTCATTGGAAGCGTGTTTTCTGTGCTCTGAAGTCATTTTGTTGGAATCGAATTTTTTGTGCTCTGTGGTGATTTTGTTGGAAGCGCAATTTTTGTGTTCTCGGGTAATTTCGTTGGAAGCGATTTTCTTGTGTTCTGTGGTAATTTCGTTGGACGTGAATTTTTTGTGTTCTAGGGTGATATCGTTGAAAGGGAATTTTTGTGTTCTAGGGTGATTTCGATGGAAGCGAATTTTTTGTGGTCTGGGATGATATCGTTGTTAGCGAATTTTTTGAAGTATAGGGTGATTTATTTGGAAGCGTGTTTCCTGTGCTCTGGAGTCATTTTGATGGAAGCGATTTTTTTGTGTTCTGGGTTGATTTCTATCGAAGCGATTTTTTTGTGTTCTGGGGAGGTTTCCGTGGGAGCGAATTTTTGGTGTTCTGGGGTAATTTTGTTGGAAGAGGGTTTTATGTCCTTTGTAGTCATTTCATTGGAAGCGAATTTTTCTCTGTTCTGGTGTGATTTTGTTGGAAACGCATTTTTTTTGCTCTGGAATGTTTTTGTTGTAAGAGAATGTTTTGTGTTCTGGGGTAATTTCATTGGAAGCGAATTTTTTTTTGTGTGTGTGTTCTGGGGTGATTTCATTGGAAGGGAATTTTTTGTGATCTGGGGTAATTTCGTTGGAAGCGGGTTTTATGTCCTTTGGAGTCATTTCGTTAAAAGCGAATTTTTCTCTGTTCTGGTGTGATTTCATTGGAAATGAAGATTTTGTGATCTGGGGTGATTTCGTTGGTAGCGAATTTTTTGTGGTCTGGTGTGATTTCATTGAAAGCGAATTTTTTATGTTCTAGGGTAATTTCGTTGGAAGCAAATTTTTTGTACTCTGGAGTGATTTGGTTGGAAGCAAAGTTTTTATCTTCTATGGTGATTTCGATGGAAGCGAATTTTTTATGTTCTCGGGTGATTTCATTGAAAGCGAATTTTTGGTGTTCTGGGGGCATTTCATTGGAAGGGTATTTTCTGTGCTCTGGAGTAATTTTGTCGGAATCGAATTTTTTGTGCTCTGGGTTGATTATGTTGGAAGCGAATTTTTTGTATTCTCGGGTGATTTCGTTGAAAGGGAATTTTTTGTGTTCGAGGGTGATTTCGTTGGAAGCGAATTTTTTGTGCTCTGGGATGTTTTCTTTGGAAGCGAATATTTTTGTTCTTAGGTGATTTCGTTGGAAGCGAATTTTTTGTGTTCTGGTGTAATTTCGTTGGAATAGAAATTTTTGTGCTCTCAGGATTTTTCGATGGAAGCAAATTTTTGAAGTAGGAAGTCATTTGGTTGGAAGCGTGATTTCTGTGCTCTGGAGTCATTTCGTTGGAAGCGTGTATTCTGTGCTCTGGAGTCATTTCGTTGGAAGCGAATTTTTTGTGTTCTGGGGTGATTTCGATGGAAGGAAATTTTTTCCTTCTGGGGTAATTTTGTGGGAAGCGAATATTTTTGTTCTCAGGTGATTTATTGGAAGGGAATTTTTTTGTGCTCTGGGGTGATTTCGTCGGAAGCAAATTTTTTCTATTCTGGGGTAATTTTGTTGGACGTGAATTTTTTTGTTCTCAGGTGATTTCATTTAAAGTGAATTTTTTGTGTTCTCGGGTCATTTCATTGCTACATTGTTTTCTGTGCTCTGGAGTCATTTCGTTGGAAGTGAATTTTTTGTGTTCTCGGGTGATTCCTTTGGCCGCGAATTTTTAGTGTTCTGGGGTCATTTAGTTGGAAGCGTGTTTTCTGTGTTCTGGAGTCATTTCGATGGAAGCGAATTTTTTGTGCTCTGGGGTGATTTCGCTGGAAGCAAATTTTTTGTGCTCTGGGTGAATTCGTTGGAAGCGAATTTTTTGTGTTCTGGGGTCATTTCGTTGGAAGCGAATTTTTTGTGTTCTCGGGTATTTTCGATGGAAGCAATTTTTTTGTGTTCTGGGGTAATTTCGTTGGAAGCCTGTTTTCTGTGCTCTGGAGTCATTTGGTTGGAAGCGAATTCTTTGGGTTCTGGGGAGAATTGGTCGGAAGCTAATATTTTGTGTTCTTGGGTGATTTCGTTGGCCGTGAATTTTTAGTGTTCTGGGGTCATTTCGTTGGAAGCGTGTTTTCTGTGCTATGGAGTCATTTTGTTGGAAGCCAATTTTTTGTACTCCGTGTTGATTTCGTTTGAAGTGAATTTTTTGTGTTCTCGGGTGATTTCGTTGAAAGGGAATTTTTTGTGTTCTGGGGTCATTTCTTTGGACGCCTGTTTTCTGTGCTCTGGAGTCATTTCGTTGGAAGCGAATTTTTTGTGTTCGGGGGTGATTTCGTTGGAAGCGAATTTTTTGTGTTCTGTGGAAATTTTGTTGGAAGCGAATTTTTTGTGTTCTCCGGTTTTTTCGATGGAAGTAAATTTTTTAAGTAGGGGGTCATTTTGTTGGAAGCGTGTTTTCTGTGCTCTGGAGTCACTTGGTTGGAAGAGAATTTTTGGTGCTCTAGGTTGATTTCGTTGGAAGCGAATTTTTTGTGTTCTCGGGTGATTTCATTTAAAGGGAATTTTTTGTGTTCTAGGGTGATTTCGTTGGAAGCGCATTTTTTGTTTTCTGGGGTATTTACGTTGGAAGCGAATTTTTTGTGTTCTCGGGTGATTTCGTTTAAAGGAAATTTTTAGTGTTCTGGCATCATTTCATTGGAAGCGTGTTTTCTGTGCTCTGGAGTCATTTCGTTGGAAGCGAATTTTTTGTGCTCTTGGGTGATTTCTTTGGAAGCAAATTTTTTGGGTTCTCGGGTGATTTCGTTGAAAGGGAATTTTTTGTGTTCTAGGGTGATTTCGTTGAAAGCGAATTTTTTGTGCTCTGGGGTGGTTTGGTTAGAAGGGAATTTTTTGTCTTCTGTGGTTATTTCGATGGAAGCCAATTTTTATGTTCTAGGGTGATTTCTTTGGAAGCCAATTTTTTGTGTTCTCGGGTCATTTCATTGCTACATTGTTTTCTGTCCTCTGGAGTCATTTCGTTGGAAGCGAATTTTTTGTGCTCTCGGGTGATTTCATTGGAAGCGATATTTTGGTGTTCTCGGGTGATTTCGTTGAAAGGGAATTTTTGTGTTCTTGGGTGATATCGTTGGAAGCGAATTTTTTGTGCTCTGGGATGATATCTTTGGAAGCGAATATTTGTGTTCTCAGGAGTTTTCGTTGGAAAAGAATTTTTTTGTCGTCTGGGGTAATATCGTTGGAAGAGAATTTTTTTTGTTCTCCGGTCTTTTCGATGGAAGCAAATTTTGAAATAGTGTGTCATTTCGTTGGAAGCATGTTTTCTGTGCTCTGGAGTCATTTCGTTGGTAGCGAATTTTTTGTACTCTGTGGTGATTTCGTTGGAAGTGAATTTTTTGTGTTCTCGTGTGATTTCGTTGAAAGGGAATTTTTTGTGTTCTGGGGTCATTTCTTTGGAAGCCTGTTTTCTGTGCTCTGCAGTCATTTCGTTGGAAGCGAATTTTTTGTGTTCTGGGGTGATTTCGTTGGAAGCAATTTTTGTCTTCTGGGGAAATTTCATTGGAAGCGAACTTTTTGTGTTCTCGGGTGATTTCGATGGAAGTAAATTTTTGAAGTATGGTATCATTTCATTGGAAGCGTGCTTTCTGTGCTCTGGAGTCATTTTGTTGGAATCGAATTTTTTGTGCTCTGGGGTGATTTTGTTGGAAGCGCAATTTTTGTGTTCTCGGGTAATTTCGTTGGAAGCGATTTTCTTGTGTTCTGGGGTAATTTCATTGGACGTGAATTTTTTGTGTTCTAGGGTGATTTTTTTGGAAGCGAATTTTTTTGTGCTCTGGGATGATTTCTTTGGAAGCGAATATTTGTGTTCTCAGAAGATTTCCTTGCAAGCGAATTTTTTGTGTTCTGGGGTGATTTCGTTGGAAGCGAATATTTTGTGTTCTCGGGTGATTTCAATGGAAACAAATTTTTGAAGTATGGTATCATTTGGTTCGAAGCGTGTTTTCTGTGCTCTGCAGTCATTTCGTTGGAAGCGAATTTTTTGTGTTCTTGGGTGGCTTCCTGGAATCGAATATTTGTGTTCTCAGAAGATTTCGTTGCAAGCGAATTTTTTTGTGTTCTGGGGTAATGTTGTTGGAAGCGAATTTTTTGTGTTCTCAGGTTTTTTCGATGGAAGCAAATTTTTGATGTAGGGGGTCATTTCGTTGGAAGCGTGTTTTCTGTGCTCTGGATTCACTTCGTTGGAAGGGAATTTTTGTTGCTCGGGGGTGATTTCGTTGGAAGCGAATTTTTTGTGTTCTCGGGAGATTTCGTTATAAGGGAATTTTTTGTGTTCTTGGGTCATTTCGTTGGAAGCGTGTTTTCTGTGCTCTGGAGTCATTTCGTTGGAAGCGTGTTTTCTGTGCTCTGGAGTCATTTCGTTGGAAGCGAATTTTTTGTTTTCTCGGGTGATTTTTTTAAAAGGGAATTTTTGTGTTCTGTGGTCATTTCGTTGGAAGCCTGTTTTCTGTGCTCTGGAGTCATTTCGTTGGAAGCGAATTTTTTGTGTTCTGGGGTGATTTCGTTGCAGGCGAAGTTTTTGTGTTCTGGGGAAATTTCGTTGGAAGCGAATTTTTTGTGTTCTCGGGTGATTTCGATGGAAGCAAATTTTTGAAGTATGGTATCATTTCATTGGAAGCGTGTTTTCTGTGCTCTGAAGTCATTTTGTTGGAATCGAATTTTTTGTGCTCTGTGGTGATTTTGTTGGAAGCGCAATTTTTGTGTTCTCGGGTAATTTCGTTGGAAGCGATTTTCTTGTGTTCTGGGGTAATTTCGTTGGACGTGAATTTTTTGTGTTCTAGGGTGATATCGTTGAAAGGGAATTTTTGTGTTCTAGGGTGATTTCGATGGAAGCGAATTTTTTGTGGTCTGGGATGATATCGTTGTTAGCGAATTTTTTGAAGTATAGGGTGATTTATTTGGAAGCGTGTTTCCTGTGCTCTGGAGTCATTTTGATGGAAGCGATTTTTTTGTGTTCTGGGTTGATTTCTATCGAAGCGATTTTTTTGTGTTCTGGGGAGGTTTCCGTGGGAGCGAATTTTTGGTGTTCTGGGGTAATTTTGTTGGAAGAGGGTTTTATGTCCTTTGTAGTCATTTCATTGGAAGCGAATTTTTCTCTGTTCTGGTGTGATTTTGTTGGAAACGCATTTTTTTGCTCTGGAATGTTTTTGTTATAAGAGAATGTTTTGTGTTCTGGGGTAATTTCATTGGAAGCGAATTTTTTTTGTGTGTGTGTTCTGGGGTGATTTCATTGGAAGGGAATTTTTTGTGATCTGGGGTAATTTCGTTGGAAGCGGGTTTTATGTCCTTTGGAGTCATTTCGTTAAAAGCGAATTTTTCTCTGTTCTGGTGTGATTTCGTTGGAAATGAAGATTTTGTGATCTGGGGTGATTTCGTTGGTAGCGAATTTTTTGTGGTCTGGTGTGATTTCATTGAAAGCGAATTTTTTATGTTCTAGGGTAATTTCGTTGGAAGCAAATTTTTTGTACTCTGGAGTGATTTGGTTGGAAGCAAAGTTTTTATCTTCTATGGTGATTTCGATGGAAGCGAATTTTTTATGTTCTCGGGTGATTTCATTGAAAGCGAATTTTTGGTGTTCTGGGGGCATTTCATTGGAAGGGTATTTTCTGTGCTCTGGAGTAATTTTGTCGGAATCGAATTTTTTGTGCTCTGGGTTGATTATGTTGGAAGCGAATTTTTTGTATTCTCGGGTGATTTCGTTGAAAGGGAATTTTTTGTGTTCCAGGGTGATTTCGTTGGAAGCAAATTTTTTGTGCTCTGGGATGTTTTCTTTGGAAGCGAATATTTTTGTTCTTAGGTGATTTCGTTGGAAGCGAATTTTTTGTGTTCTGGTGTAATTTCGTTGGAATAGAAATTTTTGTGCTCTCAGGATTTTTCGATGGAAGCAAATTTTTGAAGTAGGAAGTCATTTGGTTGGAAGCGTGATTTCTGTGCTCTGGAGTCATTTCGTTGGAAGCGTGTTTTCTGTGCTCTGGAGTCATTTCGTTGGAAGCGAATTTTTTGTGTTCTGGGGTGATTTCGATGGAAGGAAATTTTTTCCTTCTGGGGTAATTTTGTGGGAAGCGAATATTTTTGTTCTCAGGTGATTTATTGGAAGGGAATTTTTTTGTGCTCTGGGGTGATTTCGTCGGAAGCAAATTTTTTCTATTCTGGGGTAATTTCGTTGGACGTGAATTTTTTTGTTCTCAGGTGATTTCATTTAAAGTGAATTTTTTGTGTTCTCGGGTCATTTCATTGCTACATTGTTTTCTGTGCTCTGGAGTCATTTCTTTGGAAGTGAATTTTTTGTGTTCTCGGGTGATTCCTTTGGCCGCGAATTTTTAGTGTTCTGGGGTCATTTAGTTGGAAGCGTGTTTTCTGTGTTCTGGAGTCATTTCGATGGAAGCGAATTTTTTGTGCTCTGGGGTGATTTCGCTGGAAGCAAATTTTTTGTGCTCTGGGTGAATTCGTTGGAAGCGAATTTTTTGTGTTCTGGGGTCATTTCGTTGGAAGCGAATTTTTTGTGTTCTCGGGTATTTTCGATGGAAGCAAATTTTTTGTGTTCTGGGGTAATTTCGTTGGAAGCCTGTTTTCTGTGCTCTAGAGTCATTTGGTTGGAAGCGAATTCTTTGGGTTCTGGGGTGAATTGGTCGGAAGCTAATTTTTTGTGTTCTAGGGTGATTTCGTTGGCCGTGAATTTTTAGTGTTCTGGGGTCATTTCGTTGGAAGCGTGTTTTCTGTGCTATGGAGTCATTTTGATGGAAGCCAATTTTTTGTACTCCGTGTTGATTTCGTTTGAAGTGAATTTTTTGTGTTCTCGGGTGATTTCGTTGAAAGGGAATTTTTTGTGTTCTGGGGTCATTTCTTTGGACGCCTGTTTTCTGTGCTCTGGAGTCATTTCGTTGGAAGCGAATTTTTTGTGCTCTCGGGTGATTTCATTGGAAGCGATATTTTGGTGTTCTCGGGTGATTTCGTTGAAAGGGAATTTTTGTGTTCTTGGGTGATATCGTTGGAAGCAAATTTTTTGTGCTCTGGGATGATATCTTTGGAAGCGAATATTTGTGTTCTCAGGAGTTTTCGTTGGAAAAGAATTTTTTTGTCGTCTGGGGTAATATCGTTGGAAGAGAATTTTTTGTGTTCTCCGGTCTTTTCGATGGAAGCAAATTTTGAAATAGTGTGTCATTTCGTTGGAAGCATGTTTTCTGTGCTCTGGAGTCATTTCATTGGTAGCGAATTTTTTGTACTCTGTGGTGATTTCGTTGGAAGTGAATTTTTTGTGTTCTCGGGTGATTTCGTTGAAAGGGAATTTTTTGTGTTCTGGGGTCATTTCATTGGAAGCCTGTTTTCTGTGCTCTGCCGTCATTTCGTTGGAAGCGAATTTTTTGTGTTCTGGGGTGATTTCGTTGGAAGCAATTTTTGTCTTCTGGGGAAATTTCATTGGAAGCGAACTTTTTGTGTTCTCGGGTGATTTCGATGGAAGCAAATTTTTGAAGTATGGTATCATTTCATTGGAAGCGTGCTTTCTGTGCTCTGGAGTCATTTCGTTGGAATCGAATTTTTTGTGCTCTGGGGTGATTTTTTTGGAAGCGCAATTTTTGTGTTCTCGGGTAATTTCGTTGGAAGCGATTTTCTTGTGTTCTGGGGTAATTTCATTGGACGTGAATTTTTTGTGTTCTAGGGTGATTTTTTTGGAAGCGAATTTTTTTGTGCTCTGGGATGATTTCTTTGGAAGCGAATATTTGTGTTCTCAGAAGATTTCCTTGCAAGCGAATTTTTTGTGTTCTGGGGTGATTTCGTTGGAAGCGAATATTTTGTGTTCTCGGGTGATTTCAATGGAAACAAATTTTTGAAGTATGGTATCATTTGGTTCGAAGCGTGTTTTCTGTGCTCTGCAGTCATTTCGTTGGAAGCGAATTTTTTGTGTTCTTGGGTGGCTTCCTGGAATCGAATATTTGTGTTCTCAGAAGATTTCGTTGCAAGCGAATTTTTTTGTGTTCTGGGGTAATGTTGTTGGAAGCGAATTTTTTGTGTTCTCAGGTTTTTTCGATGGAAGCAAATTTTTGATGTAGGGGGTCATTTCGTTGGAAGCGTGTTTTCTGTGCTCTGGATTCACTTCGTTGGAAGGGAATTTTTGTTGCTCGGGGGTGATTTCGTTGGAAGCGAATTTTTTGTGTTCTCGGGAGATTTCGTTATAAGGGAATTTTTTGTGTTCTTGGGTCATTTCGTTGGAAGCGTGTTTTCTGTGCTCTGGAGTCATTTCGTTGGAAGCGAATTTTTTGTTTTCTCGGGTGATTTTTTTAAAAGGGAATTTTTGTGTTCTGTGGTCATTTCGTTGGAAGCCTGTTTTCTGTGCTCTGGAGTCATTTCGTTGGAAGCGAATTTTTTGTGTTCTGGGGTGATTTCGTTGCAGGCGAAGTTTTTGTGCTCTGGGGAAATTTCGTTGGAAGCGAATTTTTTGTGTTCTCGGGTGATTTCGATGGAAGCAAATTTTTGAAGTATGGTATCATTTCATTGGAAGCGTGTTTTCTGTGCTCTGGAGTCATTTTGTTGGAATCGAATTTTTTGTGCTCTGTGGTGATTTTGTTGGAAGCGCAATTTTTGTGTTCTCGGGTAATTTCGTTGGAAGCGATTTTCTTGTGTTCTGGGGTAATTTCGTTGGACGTGAATTTTTTGTGTTCTAGGGTGATATCGTTGAAAGGGAATTTTTGTGTTCTAGGGTGATTTCGATGGAAGCGAATTTTTTTGTGGTCTGGGATGATATCGTTGTTAGCGAATTTTTTGAAGTATAGGGTGATTTATTTGGAAGCGTGTTTCCTGTGCTCTGGAGTCATTTTGATGGAAGCGATTTTTTTGTGTTCTGGGTTGATTTCTATCGAAGCGATTTTTTTGTGTTCTGGGGAGGTTTCCGTGGGAGCGAATTTTTGGTGTTCTGGGGTAATTTTGTTGCAAGAGGGTTTTATGTCCTTTGTAGTCATTTCATTGGAAGCGAATTTTTCTCTGTTCTGGTGTGATTTTGTTGGAAACGCATTTTTTTTTGCTCTGGAATGTTTTTGTTGTAAGAGAATGTTTTGTGTTCTGGGGTAATTTCATTGGAAGCGAATTTTTTTTGTGTGTGTGTTCTGGGGTGATTTCATTGGAAGGGAATTTTTTGTGATCTGGGGTAATTTCGTTGGAAGCGGGTTTTATGTCCTTTGGAGTCATTTCGTTAAAAGCGAATTTTTCTCTGTTCTGGTGTGATTTCGTTGGAAATGAAGATTTTGTGATCTGGGGTGATTTCGTTGGTAGCGAATTTTTTGTGGTCTGGTGTGATTTCATTGAAAGCGAATTTTTTATGTTCTAGGGTAATTTCGTTGGAAGCAAATTTTTTGTACTCTGGAGTGATTTGGTTGGAAGCAAAGTTTTTATCTTCTATGGTGATTTCGATGGAAGCGAATTTTTTATGTTCTCGGGTGATTTCATTGAAAGCGAATTTTTGGTGTTCTGGGGGCATTTCATTGGAAGGGTATTTTCTGTGCTCTGGAGTAATTTTGTCGGAATCGAATTTTTTGTGCTCTGGGTTGATTATGTTGGAAGCGAATTTTTTGTATTCTCGGGTGATTTCGTTGAAAGGGAATTTTTTGTGTTCCAGGGTGATTTCGTTGGAAGCAAATTTTTTGTGCTCTGGGATGTTTTCTTTGGAAGCGAATATTTGTGTTCTCAGGAGATTTCGTTGCAAGCGAATTTTTTGTGTTCTGGGGTAATTTAATTGAAAGGGAATTTTTTATGTTCTAGGTTGATTTCATTGGAAGCAAATTTTTTGTGCTCTGGAGTGATTTGGTTGGAAGGGAATTTTTTGTCTTCTATGGTGATTTCGATGGAAGCGAATATTTTATGTTCTAGGGTGATTTCGTTGAAAGCGAATTTTTTGTGTTCTGGGGTCATTTCATTGGAAGCGTGTTTTCTGGGCTCTGGAGTCATTTTGTTGGAAGTGAATTTTTTGTGCTCTGGGTTGATTATGTTGGAACCGAATTTTTTGTATTCTCGGGTGATTTCGTTGAAAGAGAATTTTTTGTGTTCTAGGTTTATGTTGGAAGCGAATTTTTTGTGCTCTGGGATGATTTCTTTAGAAGTGAATATTTGTGTTCTCAGAAGATTTCATTGGAAGCAATTTTTTTTTGTGTTCTGGGGTCATTTCTTTGGAAATGAATTTTTTGAATTCTCTGGTTTGTTTGATGGAAGCAAATTTTTGAAGGAGGGGTTCATTTCGTTGGAAGCGTGTTTTCCCTGCTCTGGAGTCATTTCATTAGAAGTGAATTTTTTGTCCTCAAGAGAGATTTCATTGGAAGCGAATTTTTTGTGTTCTCGGGTGATTTCCTTGAAAGGGAATTTTTTGTGTCTGGGGTCATTTCGTTGGAAGCGAATTTTTTGTGTTCTGGGGTGATTTCGTTGGAAGCGAATATTTTGTACTCTGGAGTGATTTGATTGGAAGCAAGTTTTTTGTCTTCTATGGTGATTTCGATGGAAGAGAATTTTTTATGTTCTAGGGTGATTTCGTTGAAAGCTAATGTTTTGTTTCTGGAGTCACTTCATTGGAAGCGTGTTTTCTGTGCTCTGGAGTCATTTTGATGGAAGCGAATTTTTTGTGTTCTGGGTTGATTTTTATCGAAGCGATTTTTTTGTGTTCTGGGGAGGTTTCCGTGGGAGCGAATTTTTGGTGTTCTGGGGTAATTTTGTTGGAAGAGGGTTTTATGTCCTTAGTAGTCATTTCATTGGAAGCGAATTTTTCTCTGTTTTGGTGTGATTTTGTTGGAAACGCATTTTTTTTGCTCTGGAATGTTTTTGTTGTAAGAGAATGTTTTGTGTTCTGGGGTAATTTCATTGGAAGCGAATTTTTTTTGTGTGTGTGTTCTGGGGTGATTTCATTGGAAGGGAATTTTTTGTGATCTGGGGTAATTTCGTTAGAAGCGGGTTTTATGTCCTTTGGAGTCATTTCCTTAAAAGCGAATTTTTCTCTGTTCTGGTGTGATTTCGTTGGAAATGAAGATTTTGTGATCTGGGGTGATTTCGTTGGTAGCGAATTTTTTGTGGTCTGGTGTGATTTCTTTGGAAACAAACTATTTGTGTTCTAGGGTGATTTTGATGGAAGCGAATTTTTTGTGTTCAGGGGTCATTTCGTTGGTAGCATGTTTTCTATGCTCAGGAGTCATTTCGTTGGAAGCGAATTTTTTCTGTTCTCAGTTGATTTCGATGGAAGCAAATTTTTGAAGTATGGTATCATTTTGTTCGAAGCTTGTTTTCTGTGCTCTGGAGTCATTTCGTTGGAAGCGAATTTTTTGTGTTCCAAGGTGATTTCGAGGAAGTGAATTTTTTGTGTTCTCGGGTGTTTTCGATGGAAGCAAATTTTTGAAGTATGGGATCATTTCGTTGGAAGCGTGTTTTCTGTGCTCTAGAGTCATTTCGTTGGAAGCGAATTTTTTGTGTTCTTGGGTGATTTTGTTGGAAGCGAATATACATGTTCTCAGAAGATTTCATTGCAAGCGAATTTTTTGGGTTCTCCGGTTTTTTCGATGAAAGCAAATTTTTGAAGTAGGGGGTCATTTCGTTGGAAGCGTGTTTTCTGTGCTCTAGAGTCATTTCGTTGGAAGCGAATTTTTTGTGTTCTTGGGTGATTTTGTTGGAAGCGAATATTCATGTTCTCAGAAGATTTCATTGCAAGCGAATTTTTTGGGTTCTCCGGTTTTTTCGATGAAAGCAAATTTTTGAAGTAGGGGGTCATTTCGTTGGAAGCATGTTTTCTGTGCTCTGGAGTCACTTCATTGGAAGGGAATTTTTGGTGCTTTGGTGTGATTTCTTTGGAAGCGAATTTTTTGTTTTCTGGGGTAATTACGTTGGAAGCGAATTTTTTGTGTTCTAGGGTGATTTCGTTGAAAGGGAATTTTTAGTGTTCTGGTTTGATTTCATTGGAAGCGTGTTTTCTGTGGTCTGGGGTGATTACTTTGGAAGCGAATATTTGTGTTCTCAGGAGATTTCTTTGGAAGCGAATTTTTTGTGTTCTGGGGGTGATATTGTTGGAAGCGAATTTTTTGTGTTCTGGGGTGATATAGTTGAAAGTGAATTTTTTGTTTTCTGGGGTAATATCCTTGGAAGCGGGTTTTATGTCCTTTGGAGTCATTTTGTTAGAAGCGAATTTTTCTCTGCTCTGGTGTGATTTCTTTGGAAATGAAGTTTTTGAGATCTGGGGTGATTTCATTGGAAGCGAATTTTTTGTGTTCTGGGGTAATTTCTTTGGAAGCAAATTTTTTGTGTTCTGTGGTGATTTCATTGAAAGGGAATTTTTTTGTGTTCTGGGGTCATTTCATTGGAAGCTTTTTTTCTGTGCTCTGGAGTCATTTTGTTGGAAGCGAATTTTTTGTGTCCTGGGGTGATTTCATTAGAAGAGAATTTTTGTGTTCGGGGATAATTTCGTTGGAAGCGAATTTTTTGTGTTCTCGGGTGATTTCGATGGAAGCAAATTTTTGAAATATAGTATCATTTCGTTCGAAGCGGGTTTCCTGTGCTCTGGAGTCATTTCGTTGGAAGCGAATTTTTTGTGTTCTCCGGTGATTTCGTTGAAAGGGAATGTTTTGTGTTCTAGGGTGATTTCGTTGTAAGCGAATTTTTTGTGTTCTGTGTTGATTTCGTTGGAAGCGAATTTTTTGTGTTCTTGGATGAGTTCAGTGGAGGCGAATTTTTTGTGTTCTAGGGTATTTTCGTTGGAAGTGTATTTTTTGTGTTCTCAGGTTTTCTCGATGGAAGCAAATTTTTGAAGTAGGGGTTCATTTCGTTGGAAGCATGTTTTCTGTGCTCTGGAGTCATTTCGTTGGAAGCGAATTTTTTGTGTTCTGGGGTGATTTCCTTGGAAGCAAATTTGTTCTGTTCTGGGGTAATTTCTTTGGAAGCGAATTTTTTGTGTTCTGGGGTGATTTAGTTGGAATAGAAATTTTTGTGCTCTCAGGATTTTTCGATGGAAGCAAATTTTTGAAGTAAAATTCATTTGGTTGGAAGCGTGTTTTCTGTGCTCTGGAGTTATTTCGATGGAAGCAAATTTTTTGTGCTCTGGGGTGATTTCGTTGGAAGCGCATTTCTTGTGTTCTGGGATAATTTCGTTGGAAGTGAATTTTTTGTGTTCTCGGGTGATTTCGATGGAAGCCAATTTCTGAAGTATGGGATCATTTCCTTGGAAGCGTGTTTTCTGTGCTCTGGAGTCATTTCGTTGGAAGACAATTTTTTGTGCTATGGTGTGATTTTGTTGGAAGCGAAATTTTTGTCTTCTGTGGTAATTTCGATGGAAGTGAATTTTTTATGTTTTAGGGTGATTTCGTTGGAAGCGAATTTTTGTGCTCTGGGATGATATCTTTGGAAGCGAATATTTGTGTTCTCAGGAGATTTCGTTGGAAAAGAATTTTTTCTTCTGGGGTAATATCGTTGGAAGAGAATTTTTTGTATTCTCCTTTTTTTTTGATGGAAGCAAATTTTTGAGTAGGGGGTCATTTCGTTGGAAGCGTGTTTTCTGTGCTCTGGAGTCACTTCGTGGGAAGGGAATTTTTGGTGCTCAGGTGTGATTTCGTTGGAAGCACATTTTTTGTGTTCTCGGGTGATTTCTTTTAAAGAGAATTTTTTTGTGTTCTCGGGTGATTTCGTGGGAAAACAATTTTTTTCTTGTTGGGTAATATCTTTGGAAGAGAATTTTCTGTGTTCTTATATTATTTCAATGGAAGCAAATTTTTGAAATATGTGGTCATTTCGTTTGAAGAGTGTTTTCTGTGCTTTAGAGGCATTTCTTTGGAAGCGAATTTTTTTTTATTCTGGGGTAATATCGTTGGAATGGAAATTTTTGTGTTCTCAGGATTTTTCTATGGAAGCAAATTTTTGAAGTAGGGAGTCATTTCGTTGGAAGCGTGTTTTCTGTGCTCTGGAGTCACTTCGTTGGAAGCAAATTTTTTGTGCTCTGGGGTGATTTCGTTGGAGGCGCATTTTTTGTGTTCAGGGATAATTTCGTTGGAAGTGAATTTTTTGTGTTCTAGGGTGATTTTTTTGGAAGCAAATTTTTTTGTGCTCTGGGATGATTTCTTTGGAAGCGAATATTTGTTTTCTCAGAAGATTTCCTTGCAAGCGATTTTTTTGTGTTCTCGGGTGATTTCAATAGAAACAAATTTTTGAAGTATGGTATCATTTCGTTCGAAGCGTGTTTTCTGTGCTCTGGAGTCATTTCATTGGAAGCGAATTTTTTGTGTTCTAGGGTGATTTTTTTGGAAGCGAATTTTTTTGTGCTCTGGGATGATTTCTTTGGAAGCGAATATTTGTTTTCTCAGAAGATTTCCTTGCAAGCGAATTTTTTGTGTTCTGGGGTGATTTCGTTGGAAGCGAATATTTTGTGTTCTCGGGTGATTTCAATGGAAACAAATTTTTGAAGTATGGTATCATTTCGTTCGAAGCGTGTTTTCTGTGCTCTGGAGTCATTTCATTGGAAGCGAATTTTTTGTGTTCTTGGGTGACTTCCTGGAAGCGAATATTCGTGTTCTCAGAAGATTTCGTTGCAAGCAAATTTTTTTGTGTTCTGGGGTAATGTTGTTGGAAGCGAATTTTTTGTGTTCTCAGGTTTTTTCGATGGAAGCAAATTTTTGAAGTATGGTATCATTTCATTGGAAGCGTGCTTTCTGTGCTCTGGAGTCATTTCGTTGGAATCGAATTTTTTGTGCTCTGGGGTGATTTTGTTGGAAGCGCAATTTTTGTGTTCTCGGGTAATTTCGTTGGAAGCGATTTTCTTGTGTTCTGGGGTAATTTCATTGGACGTGAATTTTTTGTGTTCTAGGGTGATTTTTTTGGAAGCGAATTTTTTTGTGCTCTGGGATGATTTCTTTGGAAGCGAATATTTGTGTTCTCAGAAGATTTCCTTGCAAGCGAATTTTTTGTGTTCTGGGGTGATTTCGTTGGAAGCGAATATTTTGTGTTCTCGGGTGATTTCAATGGAAACAAATTTTTGAAGTATGGTATCATTTGGTTCGAAGCGTGTTTTCTGTGCTCTGCAGTCATTTCGTTGGAAGCGAATTTTTTGTGTTCTTGGGTGGCTTCCTGAAATCGAATATTTGTGTTCTCAGAAGATTTCGTTGCAAGCGAATTTTTTTGTGTTCTGGGGTAATGTTGTTGGAAGCGAATTTTTTGTGTTCTCAGGTTTTTTCGATGGAAGCAAATTTTTGATGTAGGGGGTCATTTCGTTGGAAGCGTGTTTTCTGTGCTCTGGATTCACTTCGTTGGAAGGGAATTTTTGTTGCTCTGGGGTGATTTCGTTGGAAGCGAATTTTTTGTGTTCTCGGGAGATTTCGTTAAAAGGGAATTTTTTGTGTTCTGGGGTCATTTCGTTGGAAGCGTGTTTTCTGTGCTCTGGAGTCATTTCGTTGGAAGCGTGTTTTCTGTGCTCTGGAGTCATTTCGTTGGAAGCGAATTTTTTGTGTTCTGGGGTGATTTCGTTGGAAGCAATTTTTGTCTTCTGGGGAAATTTCGTTGGAAGCGAACTTTTTGTGTTCTCGGGTGATTTCGATGGAAGCAAATTTTTGAAGTATGGTATCGTTTCATTGAAAGCGTGCTTTCTGTGCTCTGGAGTCATTTCGTTGGAATCGAATTTTTTGTGCTCTGGGGTGATTTTGTTGGAAGCGCAATTTTTGTGTTCTCGGGTAATTTCGTTGGAAGCGATTTTCTTGTGTTCTGGAGTCATTTCGTTGGAAGCAAATTTTTTGAGTTCTGGGGTGATTTCGTTGGAAGGTAATTTTTTGTGCTCTGGGATGATTTCTTTGGAAGCGAATATTTGTTTTCTCAGAAGATTTCCTTGCAAGCGAATTTTTTGTGTTCTGGGGTGATTTCGTTGGAAGCGAATATTTTGTGTTCTCGGGTGATTTCAATGGAAACAAATTTTTGAAGTATGGTATCATTTCGTTCGAAGCGTGTTTTCTGTGCTCTGGAGTCATTTCATTGGAAGCGAATTTTTTGTGTTCTTGGGTGACTTCCTGGAAGCGAATATTCGTGTTCTCAGAAGATTTCTTTGCAAGCGAATTTTTTTGTGTTCTGGGGTAATGTTGTTGGAAGCGAATTTTTTGTGTTCTCAGGTTTTTTCGATGGAAGCAAATTTTTGATGTAGGGGGTCATTTCGTTGGAAGCGTATTTTCTGTGCTCTGGATTCACTTCGTTGGAAGGGAATTTTTGTTGCTCTGGGGTGATTTTGTTTGAAGCGAATTTTTTGTGTTCTCGGGAGATTTCGTTAAAAGGGAATTTTTTGTGTTCTGGGGTAATTTCGTTGGAAGCGTGTTTTCTGTGCCCTGGAGTCATTTCGTTGGAAGCGTGTTTTCTGTGCTCTGGAGTCATTTCGTTGGAAGCGAATTTTTTGTGTTCTGGGGTGATTTCGTTGGAAGCAATTTTTGTCTTCTGGGGAAATTTCGTTGGAAGCGAACTTTTTGTGTTCTCGGGTGATTTCGATGGAAGCAAATTTTTGAAGTATGGTATCGTTTCATTGAAAGCGTGCTTTCTGTGCTCTGGAGTCATTTCGTTGGAATCGAATTTTTTGTGCTCTGGGGTGATTTTGTTGGAAGCGCAATTTTTGTGTTCTCGGGTAATTTCGTTGGAAGCGATTTTCTTGTGTTCTGGGGTAATTTCATTGGACGTGAATTTTTTGTGTTCTAGGGTGATTTTTTTGGAAGCAAATTTTTTTGTGCTCTGGGATGATTTCTTTGGAAGCGAATATTTGTGTTCTCAGAAGATTTCCTTGCAAGCGAATTTTTTGTGTTCTGGGGTGATTTCGTTGGAAGCGAATATTTTGTGTTCTCGGGTGATTTCAATGGAAACAAATTTTTGAAGTATGGTATCATTTGGTTCGAAGCGTGTTTTCTGTGCTCTGCAGTCATTTCGTTGGAAGCGAATTTTTTGTGTTCTTGGGTGGCTTCCTGGAATCGAATATTTGTGTTCTCAGAAGATTTCTTTGCAAGCGAATTTTTTTGTGTTCTGGGGTAATGTTGTTGGAAGCGATTTTTTTGTGTTCTCAGGTTTTTTCGATGGAAGCAAATTTTTGATGTAGGGGGTCATTTCGTTGGAAGCGTGTTTTCTGTGCTCTGGATTCACTTCGTTGGAAGGGAATTTTTGTTGCTCTGGGGTGATTTCGTTGGAAGCGAATTTTTTCTGTTCTCGGGAGATTTCGTTAAAAGGGAATTTTTTGTGTTCTGGGGTCATTTCGTTGGAAGCGTGTTTTCTGTGCTCTGGAGTCATTTCGTTGGAAGTGTGTTTTCTGTGCTCTGGAGTCATTTCATTGGAAGCGAATTTTTTCTGTTCTATTGTGATTTCGTTGGAAGCTAATTTTTTTGTGCTCTGTGATGATTTCTTTCGAAGCGAATATTTGTGTTCTCAGGAGATTTCGTTGGAAGCAAATATTTTGTCTTCTGGGGTAATATCGTTGGAAGAGAATTTTTTGTTTTCTCCAGTTTTTTCGATTGAAGCAAATTTTTGAAGTATGGTATCATTTCATTCGAAGCATGTTTTCTGTGCTCTGTAGTCATTTCGTTGGAAGCAAATTTTTCGTGTTCTGGGGTAATTTCGTTGGAAGGTAATTTTTTGTGTTCTCGGGTGATTTCGTTGAAAGGGAATGTTTTGTGTTCTAGGGTGATTTCGTTGGCAGCGAATTTTTTTGTGCTCTGGGATGATTTCTTTGGAAGCAAATATTTGTGTTCTCAGAAGATATCGTTGGAAGCGAATTTATTGTGTTCTGGGGTAATTTCGTAGGAAGCGAATTTTTTGTGTTTTCAGGTGATTTCGATGGAAGCAAATTTTTGAAATATGGGGTCATTTCGTTGGAAGTGTGTTTTCTATGCTCTGGAGTCATTTCGTTGGAAGCGAATTTTTTGTGTCCTGGGGTGATTTCATAGAAGCAAATTTTTTGTGTTCTGGGGTAATTTCGTTGGAAGCGAAATTTTGTGTTCTGCTGTCATTTCGTTGGAAGCAAATTTTTTGTGTTCTGGGGTAATTTCGTTGGAAGCGAATTTTTTGTGTTCTCGGGTCATTTCAAAATGGAAGCAAATTTTTGAAGTATGGTATCATTTCGTTCGAAGCATGTTTTCTGTGCTCTGGAGTCATTTCCTTGGAAGCGACTATTTGTGTTCTCAGACGATTTCGTTGCAAGCGAATTTTTTGTGTTCTCCGGTTTTATCGATGGAAGCAAATTTTTGAAGTAGGTGGTCATTTCGTTGGAAGCTTTTTTTCTGTGCTCTGGAGTAATTTCGTTGGAAGGGAATTTTTTGTGCTTTGGGCTGATTTCGTTGGAAGCGAATTTTTCGTGGTCTAGTGTGATTTCGTTGAAAGGGAATTTTTTTGTGTTCTAGGGTGATTTTGTTGGAAGCGAATTTTTTGTGTTCTGTGGTGATTTTGATGGAAGCGAATTTTTGTGTTGTGGGGCAATTTCGTGGGAAGCGAATTTTTGGTGTCTTGGGGTGTTTTTGTTGGAAGCGAATTTTTGGTGGTCTGGGGTGATTTCGTTGGAAGCGTGTTTTCTGTGGTCTGCAGTGATTACTTTGGAAGCGAATATTTGTGTTCTCAGGAGATTTCGTTGGAAAAGAATTTTTTGTCTTCTGGGGTAATATGGTTGGAAGAGAATTTTTTTTGTTCTCCGTTTTTTTCCATGGAAGCAAATTTTTGAAGTAGGGGGTCATATCGTTGTAAGCATGTTTTCTGTGCTCTGAAGTCTTCTCATTGGAAGCAAATTTTTTGTGCTCTGGGGTGATTTCGTTGAAAGCAAATATTTGTATTCTCAGGAGATTTCGTTGCTAGCTAATTTTTTGTGTTCTAGTTTGATTTCGTTGGAAGCGAATTTTTTGTGCTCTGGGATGATATCTTTGGAAGCGAATGTTTGTGTTCTCAGGAGATTTCGTTGGAAAAGAATTTTTTCTGTTTTGGGGTAATATCGTTGGAAGAGAATTTTTTTGTGTTCTCCGGTTTCTTCGATGGAAGCAAATTTTTGAAGTAAGGGGTCATTTCGTGAAAGGGTATTATCTGTGCTCTGGAGTCATTTCTTTGGAAGCGAATTTTTTGTGTTCTCGGGTGATTTCAATGGAAACAAATTTTTGAAGTATGTTATCATTTCTTTCGAAGCGTGTTTTCTGTGATCTGGAGTCATTTTGTTGGAAGCGAATTTTTTGTGTTCTGGGGAGATTTCGTTGGAAGCGAATATTTGTGTTCTCAGAAGATTACGTTGCAAGCGAATTTTTTCTGTTCTCCCGTTTTTTCGACGAAAGTAAATTTTTGAAGTAGGAGGTCATTTCATTGGTAGCATGTTTTCGGAGCTCTGGAGACATTTCGTTGGAAGCGAATTTTTTGTGCTCTGGGATGATATCTTTGGAAGCGAATATTTGTGTTCTCGGGTGATTTCTTTGGAAGGGAATTTTTTGTGTTCTGGGTTCATTTTGTTGAAAGGGAATTTTTGGTGTTCTGGGGTGATTTCGTTGGAAGCGAATTTTTTGTGCTCTGGGATGTTTTCTTTGGAAGCGAATATTTGTGTTCAGGAGATTTCGTTGGAAGCGAATTTTTTGTGTTCTGGGGTAATTTCATTGAAAGCGAATTTTTTATGTTCTAGGGTAATTTCGTTGGAAGCAAATTTTTTGTACTCTGGAGTGATTTGGTTGGAAGCAAAGTTTTTATCTTCTATGGTGATTTCGATGGAAGCGAATTTTTTATGTTCTCGGGTGATTTCATTGAAAGCGAATTTTTGGTGTTCTGGGGGCATTTCATTGGAAGGGTATTTTCTGTGCTCTGGAGTAATTTTGTCGGAATCGAATTTTTTGTGCTCTGGGTTGATTATGTTGGAAGCGAATTTTTTGTATTCTCGGGTGATTTCGTTGAAAGGGAATTTTTTGTGTTCGAGGGTGATTTCCTTGGAAGCAAATTTTTTGTGCTCTGTGCTGTTTTCTTTGGAAGTGAATATTTTTGTTCTTAGGTGATTTCGTTGGAAGCGAATTTTTTGTGTTCTGGTGTAATTTCGTTGGAATAGAAATTTTTGTGCTCTCAGGATTTTTCGATGGAAGCAAATTTTTGAAGTAGGTGGTCATTTCGTTGGAAGCTTTTTTTCTGTGCTCTGGAGTAATTTCGTTGGAAGGGAATTTTTTGTGCTTTGGGCTGATTTCGTTGGAAGCGAATTTTTCGTGGTCTAGTGTGATTTCGTTGAAAGGGAATTTTTTTGTGTTCTAGGGTGATTTTGTTGGAAGCGAATTTTTTGTGTTCTGTGGTGATTTTGATGGAAGCGAATTTTTGTGTTGTGGGGCAATTTCGTGGGAAGCGAATTTTTGGTGTCTTGGGGTGTTTTTGTTGGAAGCGAATTTTTGGTGGTCTGGGGTGATTTCGTTGGAAGCGTGTTTTCTGTGGTCTGCAGTGATTACTTTGGAAGCGAATATTTGTGTTCTCAGGAGATTTCGTTGGAAAAGAATTTTTTGTCTTCTGGGGTAATATGGTTGGAAGAGAATTTTTTTTGTTCTCCGTTTTTTTCCATGGAAGCAAATTTTTGAAGTAGGGGGTCATATCGTTGTAAGCATGTTTTCTGTGCTCTGAAGTCTTCTCATTGGAAGCAAATTTTTTGTGCTCTGGGGTGATTTCGTTGAAAGCAAATATTTGTATTCTCAGGAGATTTCGTTGCTAGCTAATTTTTTGTGTTCTAGTTTGATTTCGTTGGAAGCGAATTTTTTGTGCTCTGGGATGATATCTTTGGAAGCGAATGTTTGTGTTCTCAGGAGATTTCGTTGGAAAAGAATTTTTTCTGTTTTGGGGTAATATCGTTGGAAGAGAATTTTTTTGTGTTCTCCGGTTTCTTCGATGGAAGCAAATTTTTGAAGTAAGGGGTCATTTCGTGAAAGGGTATTATCTGTGCTCTGGAGTCATTTCTTTGGAAGCGAATTTTTTGTGTTCTCGGGTGATTTCAATGGAAACAAATTTTTGAAGTATGTTATCATTTCTTTCGAAGCGTGTTTTCTGTGATCTGGAGTCATTTTGTTGGAAGCGAATTTTTTGTGTTCTGGGGAGATTTCGTTGGAAGCGAATATTTGTGTTCTCAGAAGATTACGTTGCAAGCGAATTTTTTCTGTTCTCCCGTTTTTTCGACGAAAGTAAATTTTTGAAGTAGGAGGTCATTTCATTGGTAGCATGTTTTCGGAGCTCTGGAGACATTTCGTTGGAAGCGAATTTTTTGTGCTCTGGGATGATATCTTTGGAAGCGAATATTTGTGTTCTCGGGTGATTTCTTTGGAAGGGAATTTTTTGTGTTCTGGGTTCATTTTGTTGAAAGGGAATTTTTGGTGTTCTGGGGTGATTTCGTTGGAAGCGAATTTTTTGTGCTCTGGGATGTTTTCTTTGGAAGCGAATATTTGTGTTCAGGAGATTTCGTTGGAAGCGAATTTTTTGTGTTCTGGGGTAATTTCATTGAAAGCGAATTTTTTATGTTCTAGGGTAATTTCGTTGGAAGCAAATTTTTTGTACTCTGGAGTGATTTGGTTGGAAGCAAAGTTTTTATCTTCTATGGTGATTTCGATGGAAGCGAATTTTTTATGTTCTCGGGTGATTTCATTGAAAGCGAATTTTTGGTGTTCTGGGGGCATTTCATTGGAAGGGTATTTTCTGTGCTCTGGAGTAATTTTGTCGGAATCGAATTTTTTGTGCTCTGGGTTGATTATGTTGGAAGCGAATTTTTTGTATTCTCGGGTGATTTCGTTGAAAGGGAATTTTTTGTGTTCGAGGGTGATTTCCTTGGAAGCAAATTTTTTGTGCTCTGTGCTGTTTTCTTTGGAAGTGAATATTTTTGTTCTTAGGTGATTTCGTTGGAAGCGAATTTTTTGTGTTCTGGTGTAATTTCGTTGGAATAGAAATTTTTGTGCTCTCAGGATTTTTCGATGGAAGCAAATTTTTGAAGTAGGAAGTCATTTGGTTGGAAGCGTGATTTCTGTGTTCTGGAGTCATTTCGATGGAAGCGAATTTTTTGTGCTCTGGGGTGATTTCGTTGGAAGCGCATTTTTTGTGTTCTGGGATAATTTCGTTGGAAGTTAATTTTTTGTGTTCTCGGGTGATTTCGATGGAAGCCAATTTTTGAAGTATGGGATCATTTCCTGGAAGCGTGTTTTCTGTGCTCTGGAGTCATTTCGTTGGAAGACAATTTTTTGTGCTACGGTGTGATTTTGTTGGAAGCGAAATTTTTGTCTTCTGTGGTAATTTCGATGGAAGCGAATTTTTTATGTTTTAAGGTGATTTCGTTGGAAGCGAATTTTTTGTGCTCTGGGATGATATCTTTGGAAGCGAATATTTGTGTTCTCAGGAGATTTCGTTGGAAAAGAATTTTTTCTTCTGGGGTAATATTGTTGGAAGAGAATTTTTTGTATTCTCCTTTTTCTTCGATGGAAGCAAATTTTTGAGTAGGGGGTCATTTCGTTGGAAGCGTGTTTTCTGTGCTCTGGAGTCACTTCGTGGGAAGGGAATTTTTGGTGCTCAGGTGTGATTTCGTTGGAAGCAAATTTTTTGTATTCTCGGATGATTTCTTTTAAAGAGAATTTTTTGTGTTCTAGGGTGATTTCGTTGGAAGCGAATTTTTTGTGTTCTCGGGTGATTTCGTGGGAAAACAATTTTTTGTGTTCTTGGGTAATATCTTTGGAAGAGAATTTTCTGTGTTCTTATATTATTTCAATGGAAGCAAATTTTTGAAATATGGGGTCATTTCGTTGGAAGAGTGTTTTCTGTGCTCTAGAGGCATTTCTTTGGAAGCGAATTTTTTTTTGTTCTGGGGTAATAACGTTGGAATGGAAATTTTTGTGTTCTCAGGATTTTTCTATGGAAGCAAATTTTTGAAGTAGTGAGTCATTTCGTTGGAAGCGTGTTTTCTGTGCTCTGGAGTCACTTCATTGGAAGCAAATTTTTTGTGCTCTGGGGTGATTTCGTTGGAGGCGCATTTTTTGTGTTCAGGGATAATTTCGTTGGAAGTGAATTTTTTGTGTTCTAGGGTGATTTTTTTGGAAGCAAATTTTTTTGTGCTCTGGGATGATTTCTTTGGAAGCGAATATTTGTTTTCTCAGAAGATTTCCTTGCAAGCGAATTTTTTGTGTTCTGGGGTGATTTCGTTGGAAGCGAATATTTTGTGTTCTCGGGTGATTTCAATGGAAACAAATTTTTGAAGTATGGTATCATTTGGTTCGAAGCATGTTTTCTGTGCTCTGGAGTCATTTCATTGGAAGCGAATTTTTTGTGTTCTTGGGTGACTTCCTGGAAGCGAATATTCGTGTTCTCAGAAGATTTCGTTGCAAGCAAATTTTTTTGTGTTCTGGGGTAATGTTGTTGGAAGCGAATTTTTTGTGTTCTCAGGTTTTTTCGATGGAAGCAAATTTTTGATGTAGGGGGTCATTTCGTTGGAAGCGTGTTTTCTGTGCTCTGGATTCACTTCGTTGGAAGGGAATTTTTGTTGCTCTGGGGTGATTTCGTTTGAAGCAAATTTTTTGTGTTCTCGGGAGATTTCGTTAAAAGGGAATTTTTTGTGTTCTGTGGTCATTTCGTTGGAAGCGTGTTTTCTGTGCTCTGGAGTCATTTCGTTGGAAGCGTGTTTTCTGTGCTCTGGAGTCATTTCGTTGGAAGTGAATTTTTTGTGTTCTGGGGTGATTTCGTTGGAAGCAATTTTTGTCTTCTGGGGAAATTTCGTTGGAAGCGAACTTTTTGTGTTCTCGGGTGATTTCGATGGAAGCAAATTTTTGAAGTATGGTATCATTTCATTGGAAGCGTGCTTTCTGTGCTCTGGAGTCATTTCGTTGGAATCGAATTTTTTGTGCTCTGGGGTGATTTTGTTGGAAGCGCAATTTTTGTGTTCTCGGGTAATTTCGTTGGAAGCGATTTTCTTGTGTTCTGGGGTAATTTCATTGGACGTGAATTTTTTGTGTTCTAGGGTGATTTTTTTGGAAGCGAATTTTTTTGTGCTCTGGGATGATTTCTTTGGAAGCGAATATTTGTGTTCTCAGAAGATTTCCTTGCAAGCGAATTTTTTGTGTTCTGGGTTGATTTCGTTGGAAGCGAATATTTTGTGTTCTCGGGTGATTTCAATGGAAACAAATTTTTGAAGTATGGTATCATTTGGTTCGAAGCGTGTTTTCTGTGCTCTGCAGTCATTTCGTTGGAAGCGAATTTTTTGTGTTCTTGGGTGGCTTCCTGGAATCGAATATTTGTGTTCTCAGAAGATTTCTTTGCATTCGAATTTTTTTGTGTTCTGGGGTAATGTTGTTGGAAGCGAATTTTTTGTGTTCTCAGGTTTTTTCGATGGAAGCAAATTTTTGATGTAGGGGGTCATTTCGTTGGAAGCGTGTTTTCTGTGCTCTGGATTCACTTCGTTGGAAGGGAATTTTTGTTGCTCTGGGGTGATTTCGTTGGAAGCGAATTTTTTGTGTTCTCGGGAGATTTCGTTAAAAGGGAATTTTTTGTGTTCTGGGGTCATTTCGTTGGAAGCGTGTTTTCTGTGCTCTGGAGTCATTTCGTTGGAAGCGTGTTTTCTGTGCTCTGGAGTCATTTCGTTGGAAGCGAATTTTTTGTGTTCTGGGGTGATTTCGTTGGAAGCAATTTTTGTCTTCTGGGGAAATTTCGTTGGAAGCGAACTTTTTGTGTTCTCGGGTGATTTCGATGGAAGCAAATTTTTGAAGTATGGTATCGTTTCATTGGAAGCGTGCTTTCTGTGCTCTGGAGTCATTTCGTTGGAATCGAATTTTTTGTGCTCTGGGGTGATTTTGTTGGAAGCGCAATTTTTGTGTTCTCGGGTAATTTCGTTGGAAGCGATTTTCTTGTGTTCTGGGGTAATTTCATTGGACGTGAATTTTTTGTGTTCTAGGGTGATTTTTTTGGAAGCGAATTTTTTTGTGCTCTGGGATGATTTCTTTGGAAGCGAATATTTGTGTTCTCAGAAGATTTCCTTGCAAGCGAATTTTTTGTGTTCTGGGGTGATTTCGTTGGAAGCGAATATTTTGTGTTCTCGGGTGATTTCAATGGAAACAAATTTTTGAAGTATGGTATCATTTGGTTCGAAGCGTGTTTTCTGTGCTCTGCAGTCATTTCGTTGGAAGCGAATTTTTTGTGTTCTTGGGTGGCTTCCTGGAATCGAATATTTGTGTTCTCAGAAGATTTCTTTGCAAGCGAATTTTTTTTTGTTGTGGCGTAATGTTGTTGGAAGCGAATTTTTTGTGTTCTCAGGTTTTTTCGATGGAAGCAAATTTTTGATGTAGGGGGTCATTTCGTTGGAAGCGTGTTTTCTGTGCTCTGGATTCACTTCGTTGGAAGGGAATTTTTGTTGCTCTGGGGTGATTTCGTTGGAAGCGAATTTTTTGTGTTCTCGGGAGATTTCGTTAAAAGGGAATTTTTTGTGTTCTGGGGTCATTTCGTTGGAAGCGTGTTTTCTGTGCTCTGGAGTCATTTCGTTGGAAGCGTGTTTTCTGTGCTCTGGAGTCATTTCGTTGGAAGCGAATTTTTTCTGTTCTATTGTGATTTCGTTGGAAGCTAATTTTTTTGTGCTCTGTGATGATTTCTTTCGAAGCGAATATTTGTGTTCTCAGGAGATTTCGTTGGAAGCAAATATTTTGTCTTCTGGGGTAATATCGTTGGAAGAGAATTTTTTGTTTTCTCCAGTTTTTTCGATTGAAGCAAATTTTTGAAGTATGGTATCATTTCGTTCGAAGCATGTTTTCTGTGCTCTGTAGTCATTTCGTTGGAAGCAAATTTTTCGTGTTCTGGGGTAATTTCGTTGGAAGGTAATTTTTTGTGTTCTCGGGTGATTTCGTTGAAAGGGAATGTTTTGTGTTCTAGGGTGATTTCGTTGGCAGCGAATTTTTTTGTGCTCTGGGATGATTTCTTTGGAAGCAAATATTTGTGTTCTCAGAAGATATCGTTGGAAGCGAGTTTATTGTGTTCTGGGGTAATTTCGTAGGAAGCGAATTTTTTGTGTTTTCAGGTGATTTCGATGGAAGCAAATTTTTGAAATATGGGGTCATTTCGTTGGAAGTGTGTTTTCTATGCTCTGGAGTCATTTCGTTGGAAGTGAATTTTTTGTGTCCTGGGGTGATTTCATAGAAGCAAATTTTTTGTGTTCTGGGGTAATTTCGTTGGAAGCGAATTTTTTGTGTTCTGCTGTCATTTCGTTGGAAGCAAATTTTTTGTGTTCTGGGGTAATTTCGTTGGAAGCGAATTTTTTGTGTTCTCGGGTCATTTCAAAATGGAAGCAAATTTTTGAAGTATGGTATCATTTCGTTCGAAGCATGTTTTCTGTGCTCTGGAGTCATTTCCTTGGAAGCGACTATTTGTGTTCTCAGACGATTTCGTTGCAAGCGAATTTTTTGTGTTCTCCGGTTTTATCGATGGAAGCAAATTTTTGAAGTAGGTGGTCATTTCGTTGGAAGCTTGTTTTCTGTGCTCTGGAGTAATTTCGTTGGAAGGGAATTTTTTGTGCTTTGGGCTGATTTCGTTGGAAGCGAATTTTTCGTGGTCTAGTGTGATTTCGTTGAAGGGAATTTTTTGTGTTCTAGGGTGATTTTGTTGGAAGCGAATTTTTTGTGTTCTGTGGTGATTTTGATGGAAGCGAATTTTTGTGTTGTGGGGCAATTTCGTGGGAAGCGAATTTTTGGTGTCTTGGGGTGTTTTTGTTGGAAGCGAATTTTTGGTGGTCTCGGGTGATTTCGTTGGAAGTGTGTTTTCTGTGGTCTGCAGTGATTACTTTGGAAGCGAATATTTGTGTTCTCAGGAGATTTCGTTGGAAAAGAATTTTTTGTCTTCTGGGGTAATATGGTTGGAAGAGAATTTTTTTTGTTCTCCGTTTTTTTCCATGGAAGCAAATTTTTGAAGTAGGGGGTCATATCGTTGTAAGCATGTTTTCTGTGCTCTGAAGTCTTCTCATTGGAAGCAAATTTTTTGTGCTCTGGGGTGATTTCGTTGAAAGCAAATATTTGTATTCTCAGGAGATTTCGTTGCTAGCTAATTTTTTGTGTTCTAGTTTGATTTCGTTGGAAGCAAATTTTTTGTGCTCTGGGATGATATCTTTGGAAGCGAATGTTTGTGTTCTCAGGAGATTTCGTTGGAAAAGAATTTTTTCTGTTTTGGGGTAATATCGTTGGAAGAGAATTTTTTTGTGTTCTCCGGTTTCTTCGATGGAAGCAAATTTTTGAAGTAATGGGTCATTTCGTGAAAGGGTATTATCTGTGCTCTGGAGTCATTTCTTTGGAGCGAATTTTTTGTGTTCTCGGGTGATTTCAATGGAAACAAATTTTTGAAGTATGTTATCATTTCTTTCGAAGCGTGTTTTCTGTGATCTGGAGTCATTTTGTTGGAAGCGAATTTTTTGTGTTCTGGGGAGATTTCATTGGAAACGAATATTTGTGTTCTCAGAAGATTACGTTGCAAGCGAATTTTTTCTATTCTCCCGTTTTTTCGACGGAAGTAAATTTTTGAAGTAGGAGGTCATTTCATTGGTAGCATGTTTTCGGAGCTCTGGAGACATTTCGTTGGAAGCGAATTTTTTGTGCTCTGGGATGATATCTTTGGAAGCGAATATTTGTGTTCTCGGGTGATTTCTTTGGACGTGAATTTTTTTGTTCTCAGGTGATTTCATTTAAAGTGAATTTTTTGTGTTCTCGGGTCATTTCATTGCTACATTGTTTTCTGTGCTCTGGAGTCATTTCGTTGGAAGTGAATTTTTTGTGTTCTCGGGTGATTCCTTTGGCCGCGAATTTTTAGTGTTCTGGGGTCATTTAGTTGGAAGCGTGTTTTCTGTGTTCTGGAGTCATTTCGATGGAAGCGAATTTTTTGTGCTCTGGGGTGATTTCGCTGGAAGCAAATTTTTTGTGCTCTGGGTGAATTCGTTGGAAGCGAATTTTTTGTGTTCTGGGGTCATTTCGTTGGAAGCGAATTTTTTGTGTTCTCGGGTATTTTCGATGGAAGCAATTTTTTTGTGTTCTGGGGTAATTTCGTTGGAAGCCTGTTTTCTGTGCTCTGGAGTCATTTGGTTGGAAGCGAATTCTTTGGGTTCTGGGTGAATTGGTCGGAAGCTAATTTTTTGTGTTCTCGGGTGATTTCGTTGGCCGTGAATTTTTAGTGTTCTGGGGTCATTTCGTTGGAAGCGTGTTTTCTGTGCTATGGAGTCATTTTGTTGGAAGCCAATTTTTTGTACTCCGTGTTGATTTCGTTTGAAGTGAATTTTTTGTGTTCTCGGGTGATTTCGTTGAAAGGGAATTTTTTGTGTTCTGGGGTCATTTCTTTGGACGCCTGTTTTCTGTGCTCTGGAGTCATTTCGTTGGAAGCGAATTTTTTGTGTTCCGGGGTGATTTCGTTGGAAGCGAATTTTTTGTGTTCTGTGGAAATTTTGTTGGAAGCGAATTTTTTGTGTTCTGTGGAAATTTTGTTGGAAGCGAATTTTTTGTGTTCTCCGGTTTTTTCGATGGAAGTAAATTTTTTAAGTAGGGGGTCATTTTGTTGGAAGCGTGTTTTCTGTGCTCTGGAGTCACTTGGTTGGAAGAGAATTTTTGGTGCTCTAGGTTGATTTCGTTGGAAGCGAATTTTTTGTGTTCTCGGGTGATTTCATTTAAAGGGAATTTTTTGTGTTCTAGGGTGATTTCGTTGGAAGCGCATTTTTTGTTTTCTGGGGTATTTACGTTGGAAGCGAATTTTTTGTGTTCTCGGGTGATTTCGTTTAAAGGAAATTTTTAGTGTTCTGGCATCATTTCATTGGAAGCGTGTTTTCTGTGCTCTGGAGTCATTTCGTTGGAAGCGAATTTTTTGTGCTCTTGGGTGATTTCTTTGGAAGCAAATTTTTTGGGTTCTCGGGTGATTTCGTTGAAAGGGAATTTTTTGTGTTCTAGGGTGATTTCGTTGAAAGCGAATTTTTTGTGCTCTGGGGTGATTTGGTTAGAAGGGAATTTTTTGTCTTCTGTGGTTATTTCGATGGAAGCCAATTTTTATGTTCTAGGGTGATTTCTTTGGAAGCCAATTTTTTGTGTTCTCGGGTCATTTCATTGCTACATTGTTTTCTGTCCTCTGGAGTCATTTCGTTGGAAGCGAATTTTTTGTGCTCTCGGGTGATTTCATTGGAAGCGATATTTTGGTGTTCTCGGGTGATTTCGTTGAAAGGGAATTTTTGTGTTCTTGGGTGATATCGTTGGAAGCTAATTTTTTGTGCTCTGGGATGATATCTTTGGAAGCGAATATTTGTGTTCTCAGGATTTTCGTTGGAAAAGAATTTTTTTGTCCTCTGGGGTAATATCGTTGGAAGAGAATTTTTTGTGTTCTCCGGTCTTTTCGATGGAAGCAAATTTTGAAATAGTGTGTCATTTCGTTGGAAGCATGTTTTCTGTGCTCTGGAGTCATTTCGTTGGTAGCGAATTTTTTGTACTCTGTGGTGATTTCGTTGGAAGTGAATTTTTTGTGTTCTCGGGTGATTTCGTTGAAAGGGAATTTTTTGTGTTCTGGGGTCATTTCTTTGGAAGCCTGTTTTCTGTGCTCTGCAGTCATTTCGTTGGAAGCGAATTTTTTGTGTTCTGGGGTGATTTCGTTGGAAGCAATTTTTGTCTTCTGGGGAAATTTCATTGGAAGCGAACTTTTTGTGTTCTCGGGTGATTTCGATGGAAGCAAATTTTTGAAGTATGGTATCATTTCATTGGAAGCGTGCTTTCTGTGCTCTGGAGTCATTTTGTTGGAATCGAATTTTTTGTGCTCTGGGGTGATTTTGTTGGAAGCGCAATTTTTGTGTTCTCGGGTAATTTCGTTGGAAGCGATTTTCTTGTGTTCTGGGGTAATTTCATTGGACGTGAATTTTTTGTGTTCTAGGGTGATTTTTTTGGAAGCGAATTTTTTTGTGCTCTGGGATGATTTCTTTGGAAGCGAATATTTGTGTTCTCAGAAGATTTCCTTGCAAGCGAATTTTTTGTGTTCTGGGGTGATTTCGTTGGAAGCGAATATTTTGTGTTCTCGGGTGATTTCAATGGAAACAAATTTTTGAAGTATGGTATCATTTGGTTCGAAGCGTGTTTTCTGTGCTCTGCAGTCATTTCGTTGGAAGCGAATTTTTTGTGTTCTTGGGTGGCTTCCTGGAATCGAATATTTGTGTTCTCAGAAGATTTCGTTGCAAGCGAATTTTTTTGTGTTCTGGGGTAATGTTGTTGGAAGCGAATTTTTTGTGTTCTCAGGTTTTTTCGATGGAAGCAAATTTTTGATGTAGGGGGTCATTTCGTTGGAAGCGTGTTTTCTGTGCTCTGGATTCACTTCGTTGGAAGGGAATTTTTGTTGCTCGGGGGTGATTTCGTTGGAAGCGAATTTTTTGTGTTCTCGGGAGATTTCGTTATAAGGGAATTTTTTGTGTTCTTGGGTCATTTCGTTGGAAGCGTGTTTTCTGTGCTCTGGAGTCATTTCGTTGGAAGCGTGTTTTCTGTGCTCTGGAGTCATTTCGTTGGAAGCGAATTTTTTTGTTTTCTCGGGTGATTTTTTTAAAAGGGAATTTTTGTGTTCTGTGGTCATTTCGTTGGAAGCCTGTTTTCTGTGCTCTGGAGTCATTTCGTTGGAAGCGAATTTTTTGTGTTCTGGGGTGATTTCGTTGCAGGCGAAGTTTTTGTGTTCTGGGGAAATTTCGTTGGAAGCGAATTTTTTGTGTTCTCGGGTGATTTCGATGGAAGCAAATTTTGAAGTATGGTATCATTTCATTGGAAGCGTGTTTTCTGTGCTCTGAAGTCATTTTGTTGGAATCGAATTTTTTGTGCTCTGTGGTGATTTTGTTGGAAGCGCAATTTTTGTGTTCTCGGGTAATTTCGTTGGAAGCGATTTTCTTGTGTTCTGTGGTAATTTCGTTGGACGTGAATTTTTTGTGTTCTAGGGTGATATCGTTGAAAGGGAATTTTTGTGTTCTAGGGTGATTTCGATGGAAGCGAATTTTTTGTGGTCTGGGATGATATCGTTGTTAGCGAATTTTTTGAAGTATAGGGTGATTTATTTGGAAGCGTGTTTCCTGTGCTCTGGAGTCATTTTGATGGAAGCGATTTTTTTGTGTTCTGGGTTGATTTCTATCGAAGCGATTTTTTTGTGTTCTGGGGAGGTTTCCGTGGGAGCGAATTTTTGGTGTTCTGGGGTAATTTTGTTGGAAGAGGGTTTTATGTCCTTTGTAGTCATTTCATTGGAAGCGAATTTTTCTCTGTTCTGGTGTGATTTTGTTGGAAACGCATTTTTTTTGCTCTGGAATGTTTTTGTTGTAAGAGAATGTTTTGTGTTCTGGGGTAATTTCATTGGAAGCGAATTTTTTTTTGTGTGTGTGTTCTGGGGTGATTTCATTGGAAGGGAATTTTTTGTGATCTGGGGTAATTTCGTTGGAAGCGGGTTTTATGTCCTTTGGAGTCATTTCGTTAAAAGCGAATTTTTCTCTGTTCTGGTGTGATTTCATTGGAAATGAAGATTTTGTGATCTGGGGTGATTTCGTTGGTAGCGAATTTTTTGTGGTCTGGTGTGATTTCATTGAAAGCGAATTTTTTATGTTCTAGGGTAATTTCGTTGGAAGCAAATTTTTTGTACTCTGGAGTGATTTGGTTGGAAGCAAAGTTTTTATCTTCTATGGTGATTTCGATGGAAGCGAATTTTTTATGTTCTCGGGTGATTTCATTGAAAGCGAATTTTTGGTGTTCTGGGGGCATTTCATTGGAAGGGTATTTTCTGTGCTCTGGAGTAATTTTGTCGGAATCGAATTTTTTGTGCTCTGGGTTGATTATGTTGGAAGCGAATTTTTTGTATTCTCGGGTGATTTCGTTGAAAGGGAATTTTTTGTGTTCGAGGGTGATTTCGTTGGAAGCGAATTTTTTGTGCTCTGGGATGTTTTCTTTGGAAGCGAATATTTTTGTTCTTAGGTGATTTCGTTGGAAGCGAATTTTTTGTGTTCTGGTGTAATTTCGTTGGAATAGAAATTTTTGTGCTCTCAGGATTTTTCGATGGAAGCAAATTTTTGAAGTAGGAAGTCATTTGGTTGGAAGCGTGATTTCTGTGCTCTGGAGTCATTTCGTTGGAAGCGTGTATTCTGTGCTCTGGAGTCATTTCGTTGGAAGCGAATTTTTTGTGTTCTGGGGTGATTTCGATGGAAGGAAATTTTTTCCTTCTGGGGTAATTTTGTGGGAAGCGAATATTTTTGTTCTCAGGTGATTTATTGGAAGGGAATTTTTTGTGCTCTGGGGTGATTTCGTCGGAAGCAAATTTTTTCTATTCTGGGGTAATTTTGTTGGACGTGAATTTTTTTGTTCTCAGGTGATTTCATTTAAAGTGAATTTTTTGTGTTCTCGGGTCATTTCATTGCTACATTGTTTTCTGTGCTCTGGAGTCATTTCGTTGGAAGTGAATTTTTTGTGTTCTCGGGTGATTCCTTTGGCCGCGAATTTTTAGTGTTCTGGGGTCATTTAGTTGGAAGCGTGTTTTCTGTGTTCTGGAGTCATTTCGATGGAAGCGAATTTTTTGTGCTCTGGGGTGATTTCGCTGGAAGCAAATTTTTTGTGCTCTGGGTGAATTCGTTGGAAGCGAATTTTTTGTGTTCTGGGGTCATTTCGTTGGAAGCGAATTTTTTGTGTTCTCGGGTATTTTCGATGGAAGCAATTTTTTTGTGTTCTGGGGTAATTTCGTTGGAAGCCTGTTTTCTGTGCTCTGGAGTCATTTGGTTGGAAGCGAATTCTTTGGGTTCTGGGGTGAATTGGTCGGAAGCTAATATTTTGTGTTCTTGGGTGATTTCGTTGGCCGTGAATTTTTAGTGTTCTGGGGTCATTTCGTTGGAAGCGTGTTTTCTGTGCTATGGAGTCATTTTGTTGGAAGCCAATTTTTTGTACTCCGTGTTGATTTCGTTTGAAGTGAATTTTTTGTGTTCTCGGGTGATTTCGTTGAAAGGGAATTTTTTGTGTTCTGGGGTCATTTCTTTGGACGCCTGTTTTCTGTGCTCTGGAGTCATTTCGTTGGAAGCGAATTTTTTGTGTTCGGGGGTGATTTCGTTGGAAGCGAATTTTTTGTGTTCTGTGGAAATTTTGTTGGAAGCGAATTTTTTGTGTTCTCCGGTTTTTTCGATGGAAGTAAATTTTTTAAGTAGGGGGTCATTTTGTTGGAAGCGTGTTTTCTGTGCTCTGGAGTCACTTGGTTGGAAGAGAATTTTTGGTGCTCTAGGTTGATTTCGTTGGAAGCGAATTTTTTGTGTTCTCGGGTGATTTCATTTAAAGGGAATTTTTTGTGTTCTAGGGTGATTTCGTTGGAAGCGCATTTTTTGTTTTCTGGGGTATTTACGTTGGAAGCGAATTTTTTGTGTTCTCGGGTGATTTCGTTTAAAGGAAATTTTTAGTGTTCTGGCATCATTTCATTGGAAGCGTGTTTTCTGTGCTCTGGAGTCATTTCGTTGGAAGCGAATTTTTTGTGCTCTTGGGTGATTTCTTTGGAAGCAAATTTTTTGGGTTCTCGGGTGATTTCGTTGAAAGGGAATTTTTTGTGTTCTAGGGTGATTTCGTTGAAAGCGAATTTTTTGTGCTCTGGGGTGGTTTGGTTAGAAGGGAATTTTTTGTCTTCTGTGGTTATTTCGATGGAAGCCAATTTTTATGTTCTAGGGTGATTTCTTTGGAAGCCAATTTTTTGTGTTCTCGGGTCATTTCATTGCTACATTGTTTTCTGTCCTCTGGAGTCATTTCGTTGGAAGCGAATTTTTTGTGCTCTCGGGTGATTTCATTGGAAGCGATATTTTGGTGTTCTCGGGTGATTTCGTTGAAAGGGAATTTTTGTGTTCTTGGGTGATATCGTTGGAAGCGAATTTTTTGTGCTCTGGGATGATATCTTTGGAAGCGAATATTTGTGTTCTCAGGAGTTTTCGTTGGAAAAGAATTTTTTTGTCGTCTGGGGTAATATCGTTGGAAGAGAATTTTTTTTGTTCTCCGGTCTTTTCGATGGAAGCAAATTTTGAAATAGTGTGTCATTTCGTTGGAAGCATGTTTTCTGTGCTCTGGAGTCATTTCGTTGGTAGCGAATTTTTTGTACTCTGTGGTGATTTCGTTGGAAGTGAATTTTTTGTGTTCTCGTGTGATTTCGTTGAAAGGGAATTTTTTGTGTTCTGGGGTCATTTCTTTGGAAGCCTGTTTTCTGTGCTCTGCAGTCATTTCGTTGGAAGCGAATTTTTTGTGTTCTGGGGTGATTTCGTTGGAAGCAATTTTTGTCTTCTGGGGAAATTTCATTGGAAGCGAACTTTTTGTGTTCTCGGGTGATTTCGATGGAAGTAAATTTTTGAAGTATGGTATCATTTCATTGGAAGCGTGCTTTCTGTGCTCTGGAGTCATTTTGTTGGAATCGAATTTTTTGTGCTCTGGGGTGATTTTGTTGGAAGCGCAATTTTTGTGTTCTCGGGTAATTTCGTTGGAAGCGATTTTCTTGTGTTCTGGGGTAATTTCATTGGACGTGAATTTTTTGTGTTCTAGGGTGATTTTTTTGGAAGCGAATTTTTTTGTGCTCTGGGATGATTTCTTTGGAAGCGAATATTTGTGTTCTCAGAAGATTTCCTTGCAAGCGAATTTTTTGTGTTCTGGGGTGATTTCGTTGGAAGCGAATATTTTGTGTTCTCGGGTGATTTCAATGGAAACAAATTTTTGAAGTATGGTATCATTTGGTTCGAAGCGTGTTTTCTGTGCTCTGCAGTCATTTCGTTGGAAGCGAATTTTTTGTGTTCTTGGGTGGCTTCCTGGAATCGAATATTTGTGTTCTCAGAAGATTTCGTTGCAAGCGAATTTTTTTGTGTTCTGGGGTAATGTTGTTGGAAGCGAATTTTTTGTGTTCTCAGGTTTTTTCGATGGAAGCAAATTTTTGATGTAGGGGGTCATTTCGTTGGAAGCGTGTTTTCTGTGCTCTGGATTCACTTCGTTGGAAGGGAATTTTTGTTGCTCGGGGGTGATTTCGTTGGAAGCGAATTTTTTGTGTTCTCGGGAGATTTCGTTATAAGGGAATTTTTTGTGTTCTTGGGTCATTTCGTTGGAAGCGTGTTTTCTGTGCTCTGGAGTCATTTCGTTGGAAGCGTGTTTTCTGTGCTCTGGAGTCATTTCGTTGGAAGCGAATTTTTTGTTTTCTCGGGTGATTTTTTTAAAAGGGAATTTTTGTGTTCTGTGGTCATTTCGTTGGAAGCCTGTTTTCTGTGCTCTGGAGTCATTTCGTTGGAAGCGAATTTTTTGTGTTCTGGGGTGATTTCGTTGCAGGCGAAGTTTTTGTGTTCTGGGGAAATTTCGTTGGAAGCGAATTTTTTGTGTTCTCGGGTGATTTCGATGGAAGCAAATTTTTGAAGTATGGTATCATTTCATTGGAAGCGTGTTTTCTGTGCTCTGAAGTCATTTTGTTGGAATCGAATTTTTTGTGCTCTGTGGTGATTTTGTTGGAAGCGCAATTTTTGTGTTCTCGGGTAATTTCGTTGGAAGCGATTTTCTTGTGTTCTGGGGTAATTTCGTTGGACGTGAATTTTTTGTGTTCTAGGGTGATATCGTTGAAAGGGAATTTTTGTGTTCTAGGGTGATTTCGATGGAAGCGAATTTTTTGTGGTCTGGGATGATATCGTTGTTAGCGAATTTTTTGAAGTATAGGGTGATTTATTTGGAAGCGTGTTTCCTGTGCTCTGGAGTCATTTTGATGGAAGCGATTTTTTTGTGTTCTGGGTTGATTTCTATCGAAGCGATTTTTTTGTGTTCTGGGGAGGTTTCCGTGGGAGCGAATTTTTGGTGTTCTGGGGTAATTTTGTTGGAAGAGGGTTTTATGTCCTTTGTAGTCATTTCATTGGAAGCGAATTTTTCTCTGTTCTGGTGTGATTTTGTTGGAAACGCATTTTTTTGCTCTGGAATGTTTTTGTTATAAGAGAATGTTTTGTGTTCTGGGGTAATTTCATTGGAAGCGAATTTTTTTTGTGTGTGTGTTCTGGGGTGATTTCATTGGAAGGGAATTTTTTGTGATCTGGGGTAATTTCGTTGGAAGCGGGTTTTATGTCCTTTGGAGTCATTTCGTTAAAAGCGAATTTTTCTCTGTTCTGGTGTGATTTCGTTGGAAATGAAGATTTTGTGATCTGGGGTGATTTCGTTGGTAGCGAATTTTTTGTGGTCTGGTGTGATTTCATTGAAAGCGAATTTTTTATGTTCTAGGGTAATTTCGTTGGAAGCAAATTTTTTGTACTCTGGAGTGATTTGGTTGGAAGCAAAGTTTTTATCTTCTATGGTGATTTCGATGGAAGCGAATTTTTTATGTTCTCGGGTGATTTCATTGAAAGCGAATTTTTGGTGTTCTGGGGGCATTTCATTGGAAGGGTATTTTCTGTGCTCTGGAGTAATTTTGTCGGAATCGAATTTTTTGTGCTCTGGGTTGATTATGTTGGAAGCGAATTTTTTGTATTCTCGGGTGATTTCGTTGAAAGGGAATTTTTTGTGTTCCAGGGTGATTTCGTTGGAAGCAAATTTTTTGTGCTCTGGGATGTTTTCTTTGGAAGCGAATATTTTTGTTCTTAGGTGATTTCGTTGGAAGCGAATTTTTTGTGTTCTGGTGTAATTTCGTTGGAATAGAAATTTTTGTGCTCTCAGGATTTTTCGATGGAAGCAAATTTTTGAAGTAGGAAGTCATTTGGTTGGAAGCGTGATTTCTGTGCTCTGGAGTCATTTCGTTGGAAGCGTGTTTTCTGTGCTCTGGAGTCATTTCGTTGGAAGCGAATTTTTTGTGTTCTGGGGTGATTTCGATGGAAGGAAATTTTTTCCTTCTGGGGTAATTTTGTGGGAAGCGAATATTTTTGTTCTCAGGTGATTTATTGGAAGGGAATTTTTTTGTGCTCTGGGGTGATTTCGTCGGAAGCAAATTTTTTCTATTCTGGGGTAATTTCGTTGGACGTGAATTTTTTTGTTCTCAGGTGATTTCATTTAAAGTGAATTTTTTGTGTTCTCGGGTCATTTCATTGCTACATTGTTTTCTGTGCTCTGGAGTCATTTCTTTGGAAGTGAATTTTTTGTGTTCTCGGGTGATTCCTTTGGCCGCGAATTTTTAGTGTTCTGGGGTCATTTAGTTGGAAGCGTGTTTTCTGTGTTCTGGAGTCATTTCGATGGAAGCGAATTTTTTGTGCTCTGGGGTGATTTCGCTGGAAGCAAATTTTTTGTGCTCTGGGTGAATTCGTTGGAAGCGAATTTTTTGTGTTCTGGGGTCATTTCGTTGGAAGCGAATTTTTTGTGTTCTCGGGTATTTTCGATGGAAGCAAATTTTTTGTGTTCTGGGGTAATTTCGTTGGAAGCCTGTTTTCTGTGCTCTAGAGTCATTTGGTTGGAAGCGAATTCTTTGGGTTCTGGGGTGAATTGGTCGGAAGCTAATTTTTTGTGTTCTAGGGTGATTTCGTTGGCCGTGAATTTTTAGTGTTCTGGGGTCATTTCGTTGGAAGCGTGTTTTCTGTGCTATGGAGTCATTTTGATGGAAGCCAATTTTTTGTACTCCGTGTTGATTTCGTTTGAAGTGAATTTTTTGTGTTCTCGGGTGATTTCGTTGAAAGGGAATTTTTTGTGTTCTGGGGTCATTTCTTTGGACGCCTGTTTTCTGTGCTCTGGAGTCATTTCGTTGGAAGCGAATTTTTTGTGCTCTCGGGTGATTTCATTGGAAGCGATATTTTGGTGTTCTCGGGTGATTTCGTTGAAAGGGAATTTTTGTGTTCTTGGGTGATATCGTTGGAAGCAAATTTTTTGTGCTCTGGGATGATATCTTTGGAAGCGAATATTTGTGTTCTCAGGAGTTTTCGTTGGAAAAGAATTTTTTTGTCGTCTGGGGTAATATCGTTGGAAGAGAATTTTTTGTGTTCTCCGGTCTTTTCGATGGAAGCAAATTTTGAAATAGTGTGTCATTTCGTTGGAAGCATGTTTTCTGTGCTCTGGAGTCATTTCATTGGTAGCGAATTTTTTGTACTCTGTGGTGATTTCGTTGGAAGTGAATTTTTTGTGTTCTCGGGTGATTTCGTTGAAAGGGAATTTTTTGTGTTCTGGGGTCATTTCATTGGAAGCCTGTTTTCTGTGCTCTGCCGTCATTTCGTTGGAAGCGAATTTTTTGTGTTCTGGGGTGATTTCGTTGGAAGCAATTTTTGTCTTCTGGGGAAATTTCATTGGAAGCGAACTTTTTGTGTTCTCGGGTGATTTCGATGGAAGCAAATTTTTGAAGTATGGTATCATTTCATTGGAAGCGTGCTTTCTGTGCTCTGGAGTCATTTCGTTGGAATCGAATTTTTTGTGCTCTGGGGTGATTTTTTTGGAAGCGCAATTTTTGTGTTCTCGGGTAATTTCGTTGGAAGCGATTTTCTTGTGTTCTGGGGTAATTTCATTGGACGTGAATTTTTTGTGTTCTAGGGTGATTTTTTTGGAAGCGAATTTTTTTGTGCTCTGGGATGATTTCTTTGGAAGCGAATATTTGTGTTCTCAGAAGATTTCCTTGCAAGCGAATTTTTTGTGTTCTGGGGTGATTTCGTTGGAAGCGAATATTTTGTGTTCTCGGGTGATTTCAATGGAAACAAATTTTTGAAGTATGGTATCATTTGGTTCGAAGCGTGTTTTCTGTGCTCTGCAGTCATTTCGTTGGAAGCGAATTTTTTGTGTTCTTGGGTGGCTTCCTGGAATCGAATATTTGTGTTCTCAGAAGATTTCGTTGCAAGCGAATTTTTTTGTGTTCTGGGGTAATGTTGTTGGAAGCGAATTTTTTGTGTTCTCAGGTTTTTTCGATGGAAGCAAATTTTTGATGTAGGGGGTCATTTCGTTGGAAGCGTGTTTTCTGTGCTCTGGATTCACTTCGTTGGAAGGGAATTTTTGTTGCTCGGGGGTGATTTCGTTGGAAGCGAATTTTTTGTGTTCTCGGGAGATTTCGTTATAAGGGAATTTTTTGTGTTCTTGGGTCATTTCGTTGGAAGCGTGTTTTCTGTGCTCTGGAGTCATTTCGTTGGAAGCGAATTTTTTGTTTTCTCGGGTGATTTTTTTAAAAGGGAATTTTTGTGTTCTGTGGTCATTTCGTTGGAAGCCTGTTTTCTGTGCTCTGGAGTCATTTCGTTGGAAGCGAATTTTTTGTGTTCTGGGGTGATTTCGTTGCAGGCGAAGTTTTTGTGCTCTGGGGAAATTTCGTTGGAAGCGAATTTTTTGTGTTCTCGGGTGATTTCGATGGAAGCAAATTTTTGAAGTATGGTATCATTTCATTGGAAGCGTGTTTTCTGTGCTCTGGAGTCATTTTGTTGGAATCGAATTTTTTGTGCTCTGTGGTGATTTTGTTGGAAGCGCAATTTTTGTGTTCTCGGGTAATTTCGTTGGAAGCGATTTTCTTGTGTTCTGGGGTAATTTCGTTGGACGTGAATTTTTTGTGTTCTAGGGTGATATCGTTGAAAGGGAATTTTTGTGTTCTAGGGTGATTTCGATGGAAGCGAATTTTTTTGTGGTCTGGGATGATATCGTTGTTAGCGAATTTTTTGAAGTATAGGGTGATTTATTTGGAAGCGTGTTTCCTGTGCTCTGGAGTCATTTTGATGGAAGCGATTTTTTTGTGTTCTGGGTTGATTTCTATCGAAGCGATTTTTTTGTGTTCTGGGGAGGTTTCCGTGGGAGCGAATTTTTGGTGTTCTGGGGTAATTTTGTTGGAAGAGGGTTTTATGTCCTTTGTAGTCATTTCATTGGAAGCGAATTTTTCTCTGTTCTGGTGTGATTTTGTTGGAAACGCATTTTTTTTTGCTCTGGAATGTTTTTGTTGTAAGAGAATGTTTTGTGTTCTGGGGTAATTTCATTGGAAGCGAATTTTTTTTGTGTGTGTGTTCTGGGGTGATTTCATTGGAAGGGAATTTTTTGTGATCTGGGGTAATTTCGTTGGAAGCGGGTTTTATGTCCTTTGGAGTCATTTCGTTAAAAGCGAATTTTTCTCTGTTCTGGTGTGATTTCGTTGGAAATGAAGATTTTGTGATCTGGGGTGATTTCGTTGGTAGCGAATTTTTTGTGGTCTGGTGTGATTTCATTGAAAGCGAATTTTTTATGTTCTAGGGTAATTTCGTTGGAAGCAAATTTTTTGTACTCTGGAGTGATTTGGTTGGAAGCAAAGTTTTTATCTTCTATGGTGATTTCGATGGAAGCGAATTTTTTATGTTCTCGGGTGATTTCATTGAAAGCGAATTTTTGGTGTTCTGGGGGCATTTCATTGGAAGGGTATTTTCTGTGCTCTGGAGTAATTTTGTCGGAATCGAATTTTTTGTGCTCTGGGTTGATTATGTTGGAAGCGAATTTTTTGTATTCTCGGGTGATTTCGTTGAAAGGGAATTTTTTGTGTTCCAGGGTGATTTCGTTGGAAGCAAATTTTTTGTGCTCTGGGATGTTTTCTTTGGAAGCGAATATTTGTGTTCTCAGGAGATTTCGTTGCAAGCGAATTTTTTGTGTTCTGGGGTAATTTAATTGAAAGGGAATTTTTTATGTTCTAGGTTGATTTCATTGGAAGCAAATTTTTTGTGCTCTGGAGTGATTTGGTTGGAAGGGAATTTTTTGTCTTCTATGGTGATTTCGATGGAAGCGAATATTTTATGTTCTAGGGTGATTTCGTTGAAAGCGAATTTTTTGTGTTCTGGGGTCATTTCATTGGAAGCGTGTTTTCTGGGCTCTGGAGTCATTTTGTTGGAAGTGAATTTTTTGTGCTCTGGGTTGATTATGTTGGAACCGAATTTTTTGTATTCTCGGGTGATTTCGTTGAAAGAGAATTTTTTGTGTTCTAGGTTTATGTTGGAAGCGAATTTTTTGTGCTCTGGGATGATTTCTTTAGAAGTGAATATTTGTGTTCTCAGAAGATTTCATTGGAAGCAAATTTTTTTGTGTTCTGGGGTCATTTCTTTGGAAATGAATTTTTTGAATTCTCTGGTTTGTTTGATGGAAGCAAATTTTTGAAGGAGGGGTTCATTTCGTTGGAAGCGTGTTTTCCCTGCTCTGGAGTCATTTCATTAGAAGTGAATTTTTTGTCCTCAAGAGAGATTTCATTGGAAGCGAATTTTTTGTGTTCTCGGGTGATTTCCTTGAAAGGGAATTTTTTGTGTCTGGGGTCATTTCGTTGGAAGCGAATTTTTTGTGTTCTGGGGTGATTTCGTTGGAAGCGAATATTTTGTACTCTGGAGTGATTTGATTGGAAGCAAGTTTTTTGTCTTCTATGGTGATTTCGATGGAAGAGAATTTTTTATGTTCTAGGGTGATTTCGTTGAAAGCTAATGTTTTGTTTCTGGAGTCACTTCATTGGAAGCGTGTTTTCTGTGCTCTGGAGTCATTTTGATGGAAGCGAATTTTTTGTGTTCTGGGTTGATTTTTATCGAAGCGATTTTTTTGTGTTCTGGGGAGGTTTCCGTGGGAGCGAATTTTTGGTGTTCTGGGGTAATTTTGTTGGAAGAGGGTTTTATGTCCTTAGTAGTCATTTCATTGGAAGCGAATTTTTCTCTGTTTTGGTGTGATTTTGTTGGAAACGCATTTTTTTTGCTCTGGAATGTTTTTGTTGTAAGAGAATGTTTTGTGTTCTGGGGTAATTTCATTGGAAGCGAATTTTTTTTGTGTGTGTGTTCTGGGGTGATTTCATTGGAAGGGAATTTTTTGTGATCTGGGGTAATTTCGTTAGAAGCGGGTTTTATGTCCTTTGGAGTCATTTCCTTAAAAGCGAATTTTTCTCTGTTCTGGTGTGATTTCGTTGGAAATGAAGATTTTGTGATCTGGGGTGATTTCGTTGGTAGCGAATTTTTTGTGGTCTGGTGTGATTTCTTTGGAAACAAACTATTTGTGTTCTAGGGTGATTTTGATGGAAGCGAATTTTTTGTGTTCAGGGGTCATTTCGTTGGTAGCATGTTTTCTATGCTCAGGAGTCATTTCGTTGGAAGCGAATTTTTTCTGTTCTCAGTTGATTTCGATGGAAGCAAATTTTTGAAGTATGGTATCATTTTGTTCGAAGCTTGTTTTCTGTGCTCTGGAGTCATTTCGTTGGAAGCGAATTTTTTGTGTTCCAAGGTGATTTCGAGGAAGTGAATTTTTTGTGTTCTCGGGTGTTTTCGATGGAAGCAAATTTTTGAAGTATGGGATCATTTCGTTGGAAGCGTGTTTTCTGTGCTCTAGAGTCATTTCGTTGGAAGCGAATTTTTTGTGTTCTTGGGTGATTTTGTTGGAAGCGAATATACATGTTCTCAGAAGATTTCATTGCAAGCGAATTTTTTGGGTTCTCCGGTTTTTTCGATGAAAGCAAATTTTTGAAGTAGGGGGTCATTTCGTTGGAAGCGTGTTTTCTGTGCTCTAGAGTCATTTCGTTGGAAGCGAATTTTTTGTGTTCTTGGGTGATTTTGTTGGAAGCGAATATTCATGTTCTCAGAAGATTTCATTGCAAGCGAATTTTTTGGGTTCTCCGGTTTTTTCGATGAAAGCAAATTTTTGAAGTAGGGGGTCATTTCGTTGGAAGCATGTTTTCTGTGCTCTGGAGTCACTTCATTGGAAGGGAATTTTTGGTGCTTTGGTGTGATTTCTTTGGAAGCGAATTTTTTGTTTTCTGGGGTAATTACGTTGGAAGCGAATTTTTTGTGTTCTAGGGTGATTTCGTTGAAAGGGAATTTTTAGTGTTCTGGTTTGATTTCATTGGAAGCGTGTTTTCTGTGGTCTGGGGTGATTACTTTGGAAGCGAATATTTGTGTTCTCAGGAGATTTCTTTGGAAGCGAATTTTTTGTGTTCTGGGGGTGATATTGTTGGAAGCGAATTTTTTGTGTTCTGGGGTGATATAGTTGAAAGTGAATTTTTTGTTTTCTGGGGTAATATCCTTGGAAGCGGGTTTTATGTCCTTTGGAGTCATTTTGTTAGAAGCGAATTTTTCTCTGCTCTGGTGTGATTTCTTTGGAAATGAAGTTTTTGAGATCTGGGGTGATTTCATTGGAAGCGAATTTTTTGTGTTCTGGGGTAATTTCTTTGGAAGCAAATTTTTTGTGTTCTGTGGTGATTTCATTGAAAGGGAATTTTTTTGTGTTCTGGGGTCATTTCATTGGAAGCTTTTTTTCTGTGCTCTGGAGTCATTTTGTTGGAAGCGAATTTTTTGTGTCCTGGGGTGATTTCATTAGAAGAGAATTTTTGTGTTCGGGGATAATTTCGTTGGAAGCGAATTTTTTGTGTTCTCGGGTGATTTCGATGGAAGCAAATTTTTGAAATATAGTATCATTTCGTTCGAAGCGGGTTTCCTGTGCTCTGGAGTCATTTCGTTGGAAGCGAATTTTTTGTGTTCTCCGGTGATTTCGTTGAAAGGGAATGTTTTGTGTTCTAGGGTGATTTCGTTGTAAGCGAATTTTTTGTGTTCTGTGTTGATTTCGTTGGAAGCGAATTTTTTGTGTTCTTGGATGAGTTCAGTGGAGGCGAATTTTTTGTGTTCTAGGGTATTTTCGTTGGAAGTGTATTTTTTGTGTTCTCAGGTTTTCTCGATGGAAGCAAATTTTTGAAGTAGGGGTTCATTTCGTTGGAAGCATGTTTTCTGTGCTCTGGAGTCATTTCGTTGGAAGCGAATTTTTTGTGTTCTGGGGTGATTTCCTTGGAAGCAAATTTGTTCTGTTCTGGGGTAATTTCTTTGGAAGCGAATTTTTTGTGTTCTGGGGTGATTTAGTTGGAATAGAAATTTTTGTGCTCTCAGGATTTTTCGATGGAAGCAAATTTTTGAAGTAAAATTCATTTGGTTGGAAGCGTGTTTTCTGTGCTCTGGAGTTATTTCGATGGAAGCAAATTTTTTGTGCTCTGGGGTGATTTCGTTGGAAGCGCATTTCTTGTGTTCTGGGATAATTTCGTTGGAAGTGAATTTTTTGTGTTCTCGGGTGATTTCGATGGAAGCCAATTTCTGAAGTATGGGATCATTTCCTTGGAAGCGTGTTTTCTGTGCTCTGGAGTCATTTCGTTGGAAGACAATTTTTTGTGCTATGGTGTGATTTTGTTGGAAGCGAAATTTTTGTCTTCTGTGGTAATTTCGATGGAAGTGAATTTTTTATGTTTTAGGGTGATTTCGTTGGAAGCGAATTTTTGTGCTCTGGGATGATATCTTTGGAAGCGAATATTTGTGTTCTCAGGAGATTTCGTTGGAAAAGAATTTTTTCTTCTGGGGTAATATCGTTGGAAGAGAATTTTTTGTATTCTCCTTTTTTTTTGATGGAAGCAAATTTTTGAGTAGGGGGTCATTTCGTTGGAAGCGTGTTTTCTGTGCTCTGGAGTCACTTCGTGGGAAGGGAATTTTTGGTGCTCAGGTGTGATTTCGTTGGAAGCACATTTTTTGTGTTCTCGGGTGATTTCTTTTAAAGAGAATTTTTTTGTGTTCTCGGGTGATTTCGTGGGAAAACAATTTTTTTCTTGTTGGGTAATATCTTTGGAAGAGAATTTTCTGTGTTCTTATATTATTTCAATGGAAGCAAATTTTTGAAATATGTGGTCATTTCGTTTGAAGAGTGTTTTCTGTGCTTTAGAGGCATTTCTTTGGAAGCGAATTTTTTTTTATTCTGGGGTAATATCGTTGGAATGGAAATTTTTGTGTTCTCAGGATTTTTCTATGGAAGCAAATTTTTGAAGTAGGGGGTCATTTCGTTGGAAGCGTGTTTTCTGTGCTCTAGAGTCATTTCGTTGGAAGCGAATTTTTTGTGTTCTTGGGTGATTTTGTTGGAAGCGAATATACATGTTCTCAGAAGATTTCATTGCAAGCGAATTTTTTGGGTTCTCCGGTTTTTTCGATGAAAGCAAATTTTTGAAGTAGGGGGTCATTTCGTTGGAAGCGTGTTTTCTGTGCTCTAGAGTCATTTCGTTGGAAGCGAATTTTTTGTGTTCTTGGGTGATTTTGTTGGAAGCGAATATTCATGTTCTCAGAAGATTTCATTGCAAGCGAATTTTTTGGGTTCTCCGGTTTTTTCGATGAAAGCAAATTTTTGAAGTAGGGGGTCATTTCGTTGGAAGCATGTTTTCTGTGCTCTGGAGTCACTTCATTGGAAGGGAATTTTTGGTGCTTTGGTGTGATTTCTTTGGAAGCGAATTTTTTGTTTTCTGGGGTAATTACGTTGGAAGCGAATTTTTTGTGTTCTAGGGTGATTTCGTTGAAAGGGAATTTTTAGTGTTCTGGTTTGATTTCATTGGAAGCGTGTTTTCTGTGGTCTGGGGTGATTACTTTGGAAGCGAATATTTGTGTTCTCAGGAGATTTCTTTGGAAGCGAATTTTTTGTGTTCTGGGGGTGATATTGTTGGAAGCGAATTTTTTGTGTTCTGGGGTGATATAGTTGAAAGTGAATTTTTTGTTTTCTGGGGTAATATCCTTGGAAGCGGGTTTTATGTCCTTTGGAGTCATTTTGTTAGAAGCGAATTTTTCTCTGCTCTGGTGTGATTTCTTTGGAAATGAAGTTTTTGAGATCTGGGGTGATTTCATTGGAAGCGAATTTTTTGTGTTCTGGGGTAATTTCTTTGGAAGCAAATTTTTTGTGTTCTGTGGTGATTTCATTGAAAGGGAATTTTTTTGTGTTCTGGGGTCATTTCATTGGAAGCTTTTTTTCTGTGCTCTGGAGTCATTTTGTTGGAAGCGAATTTTTTGTGTCCTGGGGTGATTTCATTAGAAGAGAATTTTTGTGTTCGGGGATAATTTCGTTGGAAGCGAATTTTTTGTGTTCTCGGGTGATTTCGATGGAAGCAAATTTTTGAAATATAGTATCATTTCGTTCGAAGCGGGTTTCCTGTGCTCTGGAGTCATTTCGTTGGAAGCGAATTTTTTGTGTTCTCCGGTGATTTCGTTGAAAGGGAATGTTTTGTGTTCTAGGGTGATTTCGTTGTAAGCGAATTTTTTGTGTTCTGTGTTGATTTCGTTGGAAGCGAATTTTTTGTGTTCTTGGATGAGTTCAGTGGAGGCGAATTTTTTGTGTTCTAGGGTATTTTCGTTGGAAGTGTATTTTTTGTGTTCTCAGGTTTTCTCGATGGAAGCAAATTTTTGAAGTAGGGGTTCATTTCGTTGGAAGCATGTTTTCTGTGCTCTGGAGTCATTTCGTTGGAAGCGAATTTTTTGTGTTCTGGGGTGATTTCCTTGGAAGCAAATTTGTTCTGTTCTGGGGTAATTTCTTTGGAAGCGAATTTTTTGTGTTCTGGGGTGATTTAGTTGGAATAGAAATTTTTGTGCTCTCAGGATTTTTCGATGGAAGCAAATTTTTGAAGTAAAATTCATTTGGTTGGAAGCGTGTTTTCTGTGCTCTGGAGTTATTTCGATGGAAGCAAATTTTTTGTGCTCTGGGGTGATTTCGTTGGAAGCGCATTTCTTGTGTTCTGGGATAATTTCGTTGGAAGTGAATTTTTTGTGTTCTCGGGTGATTTCGATGGAAGCCAATTTCTGAAGTATGGGATCATTTCCTTGGAAGCGTGTTTTCTGTGCTCTGGAGTCATTTCGTTGGAAGACAATTTTTTGTGCTATGGTGTGATTTTGTTGGAAGCGAAATTTTTGTCTTCTGTGGTAATTTCGATGGAAGTGAATTTTTTATGTTTTAGGGTGATTTCGTTGGAAGCGAATTTTTGTGCTCTGGGATGATATCTTTGGAAGCGAATATTTGTGTTCTCAGGAGATTTCGTTGGAAAAGAATTTTTTCTTCTGGGGTAATATCGTTGGAAGAGAATTTTTTGTATTCTCCTTTTTTTTTGATGGAAGCAAATTTTTGAGTAGGGGGTCATTTCGTTGGAAGCGTGTTTTCTGTGCTCTGGAGTCACTTCGTGGGAAGGGAATTTTTGGTGCTCAGGTGTGATTTCGTTGGAAGCACATTTTTTGTGTTCTCGGGTGATTTCTTTTAAAGAGAATTTTTTTGTGTTCTCGGGTGATTTCGTGGGAAAACAATTTTTTTCTTGTTGGGTAATATCTTTGGAAGAGAATTTTCTGTGTTCTTATATTATTTCAATGGAAGCAAATTTTTGAAATATGTGGTCATTTCGTTTGAAGAGTGTTTTCTGTGCTTTAGAGGCATTTCTTTGGAAGCGAATTTTTTTTTATTCTGGGGTAATATCGTTGGAATGGAAATTTTTGTGTTCTCAGGATTTTTCTATGGAAGCAAATTTTTGAAGTAGGGAGTCATTTCGTTGGAAGCGTGTTTTCTGTGCTCTGGAGTCACTTCGTTGGAAGCAAATTTTTTGTGCTCTGGGGTGATTTCGTTGGAGGCGCATTTTTTGTGTTCAGGGATAATTTCGTTGGAAGTGAATTTTTTGTGTTCTAGGGTGATTTTTTTGGAAGCAAATTTTTTTGTGCTCTGGGATGATTTCTTTGGAAGCGAATATTTGTTTTCTCAGAAGATTTCCTTGCAAGCGATTTTTTTGTGTTCTCGGGTGATTTCAATAGAAACAAATTTTTGAAGTATGGTATCATTTCGTTCGAAGCGTGTTTTCTGTGCTCTGGAGTCATTTCATTGGAAGCGAATTTTTTGTGTTCTAGGGTGATTTTTTTGGAAGCGAATTTTTTTGTGCTCTGGGATGATTTCTTTGGAAGCGAATATTTGTTTTCTCAGAAGATTTCCTTGCAAGCGAATTTTTTGTGTTCTGGGGTGATTTCGTTGGAAGCGAATATTTTGTGTTCTCGGGTGATTTCAATGGAAACAAATTTTTGAAGTATGGTATCATTTCGTTCGAAGCGTGTTTTCTGTGCTCTGGAGTCATTTCATTGGAAGCGAATTTTTTGTGTTCTTGGGTGACTTCCTGGAAGCGAATATTCGTGTTCTCAGAAGATTTCGTTGCAAGCAAATTTTTTTGTGTTCTGGGGTAATGTTGTTGGAAGCGAATTTTTTGTGTTCTCAGGTTTTTTCGATGGAAGCAAATTTTTGAAGTATGGTATCATTTCATTGGAAGCGTGCTTTCTGTGCTCTGGAGTCATTTCGTTGGAATCGAATTTTTTGTGCTCTGGGGTGATTTTGTTGGAAGCGCAATTTTTGTGTTCTCGGGTAATTTCGTTGGAAGCGATTTTCTTGTGTTCTGGGGTAATTTCATTGGACGTGAATTTTTTGTGTTCTAGGGTGATTTTTTTGGAAGCGAATTTTTTTGTGCTCTGGGATGATTTCTTTGGAAGCGAATATTTGTGTTCTCAGAAGATTTCCTTGCAAGCGAATTTTTTGTGTTCTGGGGTGATTTCGTTGGAAGCGAATATTTTGTGTTCTCGGGTGATTTCAATGGAAACAAATTTTTGAAGTATGGTATCATTTGGTTCGAAGCGTGTTTTCTGTGCTCTGCAGTCATTTCGTTGGAAGCGAATTTTTTGTGTTCTTGGGTGGCTTCCTGAAATCGAATATTTGTGTTCTCAGAAGATTTCGTTGCAAGCGAATTTTTTTGTGTTCTGGGGTAATGTTGTTGGAAGCGAATTTTTTGTGTTCTCAGGTTTTTTCGATGGAAGCAAATTTTTGATGTAGGGGGTCATTTCGTTGGAAGCGTGTTTTCTGTGCTCTGGATTCACTTCGTTGGAAGGGAATTTTTGTTGCTCTGGGGTGATTTCGTTGGAAGCGAATTTTTTGTGTTCTCGGGAGATTTCGTTAAAAGGGAATTTTTTGTGTTCTGGGGTCATTTCGTTGGAAGCGTGTTTTCTGTGCTCTGGAGTCATTTCGTTGGAAGCGTGTTTTCTGTGCTATGGAGTCATTTTGTTGGAAGCCAATTTTTTGTACTCCGTGTTGATTTCGTTTGAAGTGAATTTTTTGTGTTCTCGGGTGATTTCGTTGAAAGGGAATTTTTTGTGTTCTGGGGTCATTTCTTTGGACGCCTGTTTTCTGTGCTCTGGAGTCATTTCGTTGGAAGCGAATTTTTTGTGTTCCGGGGTGATTTCGTTGGAAGCGAATTTTTTGTGTTCTGTGGAAATTTTGTTGGAAGCGAATTTTTTGTGTTCTCCGGTTTTTTCGATGGAAGTAAATTTTTTAAGTAGGGGGTCATTTTGTTGGAAGCGTGTTTTCTGTGCTCTGGAGTCACTTGGTTGGAAGAGAATTTTTGGTGCTCTAGGTTGATTTCGTTGGAAGCGAATTTTTTGTGTTCTCGGGTGATTTCATTTAAAGGGAATTTTTTGTGTTCTAGGGTGATTTCGTTGGAAGCGCATTTTTTGTTTTCTGGGGTATTTACGTTGGAAGCGAATTTTTTGTGTTCTCGGGTGATTTCGTTTAAAGGAAATTTTTAGTGTTCTGGCATCATTTCATTGGAAGCGTGTTTTCTGTGCTCTGGAGTCATTTCGTTGGAAGCGAATTTTTTGTGCTCTTGGGTGATTTCTTTGGAAGCAAATTTTTTGGGTTCTCGGGTGATTTCGTTGAAAGGGAATTTTTTGTGTTCTAGGGTGATTTCGTTGAAAGCGAATTTTTTGTGCTCTGGGGTGGTTTGGTTAGAAGGGAATTTTTTGTCTTCTGTGGTTATTTCGATGGAAGCCAATTTTTATGTTCTAGGGTGATTTCTTTGGAAGCCAATTTTTTGTGTTCTCGGGTCATTTCATTGCTACATTGTTTTCTGTCCTCTGGAGTCATTTCGTTGGAAGCGAATTTTTTGTGCTCTCGGGTGATTTCATTGGAAGCGATATTTTGGTGTTCTCGGGTGATTTCGTTGAAAGGGAATTTTTGTGTTCTTGGGTGATATCGTTGGAAGCGAATTTTTTGTGCTCTGGGATGATATCTTTGGAAGCGAATATTTGTGTTCTCAGGAGTTTTCGTTGGAAAAGATTTTTTTTGTTGTCTGGGGTAATATCGTTGGAAGAGAATTTTTTGTGTTCTCCGGTCTTTTCGATGGAAGCAAATTTTGAAATAGTGTGTCATTTCGTTGGAAGCATGTTTTCTGTGCTCTGGAGTCATTTCGTTGGTAGCGAATTTTTTGTACTCTGTGGTGATTTCGTTGGAAGTGAATTTTTTGTGTTCTCGGGTGATTTCGTTGAAAGGGAATTTTTTGTGTTCTGGGGTCATTTCTTTGGAAGCCTGTTTTCTGTGCTCTGCAGTCATTTCGTTGGAAGCGAATTTTTGGTGTTCTGGGGTAATTTTGTTGGAAGAGGGTTTTATGTCCTTTGTAGTCATTTCATTGGAAGTGAATTTTTCTCTGTTCTGGTGTGATTTTGTTGGAAACGCATTTTTTTGCTCTGGAATGTTTTTGTTGTAAGAGAATGTTTTGTGTTCTGGGGTAATTTCATTGGAAGCGAATTTTTTTTGTGTGTGTGTTCTGGGGTGATTTCATTGGAAGGGAATTTTTTGTGATCTGGGGTAATTTCGTTGGAAGCGGGTTTTATGTCCTTTGGAGTCATTTCGTTAAAAGCGAATTTTTCTCTGTTCTGGTGTGATTTCGTTGGAAATGAAGATTTTGTGATCTGGGGTGATTTCGTTGGTAGCGAATTTTTTGTGGTCTGGTGTGATTTCATTGAAAGCGAATTTTTTATGTTCTAGGGTAATTTCGTTGGAAGCAAATTTTTTGTACTCTGGAGTGATTTGGTTGGAAGCAAAGTTTTTATCTTCTATGGTGATTTCGATGGAAGCGAATTTTTTATGTTCTCGGGTGATTTCATTGAAAGCGAATTTTTGGTGTTCTGGGGGCATTTCATTGGAAGGGTATTTTCTGTGCTCTGGAGTAATTTTGTCGGAATCGAATTTTTTGTGCTCTGGGTTGATTATGTTGGAAGCGAATTTTTTGTATTCTCGGGTGATTTCGTTGAAAGGGAATTTTTTGTGTTCGAGGGTGATTTCGTTGGAAGCGAATTTTTTGTGCTCTGGGATGTTTTCTTTGGAAGCGAATATTTTTGTTCTTAGGTGATTTCGTTGGAAGCGAATTTTTTGTGTTCTGGTGTAATTTCGTTGGAATAGAAATTTTTGTGCTCTCAGGATTTTTCGATGGAAGCAAATTTTTGAAGTAGGAAGTCATTTGGTTGGAAGCGTGATTTCTGTGCTCTGGAGTCATTTCGTTGGAAGCGTGTTTTCTGTGCTCTGGAGTCATTTCGTTGGAAGCGAATTTTTTGTGTTCTGGGGTGATTTCGATGGAAGGAAATTTTTTCCTTCTGGGGTAATTTTGTGGGAAGCGAATATTTTTGTTCTCAGGTGATTTATTGGAAGGGAATTTTTTTGTGCTCTGGGGTGATTTCGTCGGAAGCAAATTTTTTCTATTCTGGGGTAATTTCGTTGGACGTGAATTTTTTTGTTCTCAGGTGATTTCATTTAAAGTGAATTTTTTGTGTTCTCGGGTCATTTCATTGCTACATTGTTTTCTGTGCTCTGGAGTCATTTCTTTGGAAGTGAATTTTTTGTGTTCTCGGGTGATTCCTTTGGCCGCGAATTTTTAGTGTTCTGGGGTCATTTAGTTGGAAGCGTGTTTTCTGTGTTCTGGAGTCATTTCGATGGAAGCGAATTTTTTGTGCTCTGGGGTGATTTCGCTGGAAGCAAATTTTTTGTGCTCTGGGTGAATTCGTTGGAAGTGAATTTTTTGTGTTCTGGGGTCATTTCGTTGGAAGCGAATTTTTTGTGTTCTCGGGTATTTTCGATGGAAGCAATTTTTTTGTGTTCTGGGGTAATTTCGTTGGAAGCCTGTTTTCTGTGCTCTGGAGTCATTTGGTTGGAAGCAAATTCTTTGGGTTCTGGGGTGAATTGGTCGGAAGCTAATTTTTTGTGTTCTTGGGTGATTTCGTTGGCCGTGAATTTTTAGCGTTCTGGGGTCATTTCGTTGGAAGCGTGTTTTCTGTGCTATGGAGTCATTTTGTTGGAAGCCAATTTTTTGTACTCCGTGTTGATTTCGTTTGAAGTGAATTTTTTGTGTTCTCGGGTGATTTCGTTGAAAGGGAATTTTTTGTGTTCTGGGGTCATTTCTTTGGACGCCTGTTTTCTGTGCTCTGGAGTCATTTCGTTGGAAGCGAATTTTTTGTGTTCCGGGGTGATTTCGTTGGAAGCGAATTTTTTGTGTTCTGTGGAAATTTTGTTGGAAGCGAATTTTTTGTGTTCTCCGGTTTTTTCGATGGAAGTAAATTTTTTAAGTAGGGGGTCATTTTGTTGGAAGCGTGTTTTCTGTGCTCTGGAGTCACTTGGTTGGAAGAGAATTTTTGGTGCTCTAGGTTGATTTCGTTGGAAGCGAATTTTTTGTGTTCTCGGGTGATTTCATTTAAAGGGAATTTTTTGTGTTCTAGGGTGATTTCGTTGGAAGCGCATTTTTTGTTTTCTGGGGTATTTACGTTGGAAGCGAATTTTTTGTGTTCTCGGGTGATTTCGTTTAAAGGAAATTTTTAGTGTTCTGGCATCATTTCATTGGAAGCGTGTTTTCTGTGCTCTGGAGTCATTTCGTTGGAAGCGAATTTTTTGTGCTCTTGGGTGATTTCTTTGGAAGCAAATTTTTTGGGTTCTCGGGTGATTTCGTTGAAAGGGAATTTTTTGTGTTCTAGGGTGATTTCGTTGAAAGCGAATTTTTTGTGCTCTGGGGTGGTTTGGTTAGAAGGGAATTTTTTGTCTTCTGTGGTTATTTCGATGGAAGCCAATTTTTATGTTCTAGGGTGATTTCTTTGGAAGCCAATTTTTTGTGTTCTCGGGTCATTTCATTGCTACATTGTTTTCTGTCCTCTGGAGTCATTTCGTTGGAAGCGAATTTTTTGTGCTCTCGGGTGATTTCATTGGAAGCGATATTTTGGTGTTCTCGGGTGATTTCGTTGAAAGGGAATTTTTGTGTTCTTGGGTGATATCGTTGGAAGCGAATTTTTTGTGCTCTGGGATGATATCTTTGGAAGCGAATATTTGTGTTCTCAGGAGTTTTCGTTGGAAAAGATTTTTTTTGTTGTCTGGGGTAATATCGTTGGAAGAGAATTTTTTGTGTTCTCCGGTCTTTTCGATGGAAGCAAATTTTGAAATAGTGTGTCATTTCGTTGGAAGCATGTTTTCTGTGCTCTGGAGTCATTTCGTTGGTAGCGAATTTTTTGTACTCTGTGGTGATTTCGTTGGAAGTGAATTTTTTGTGTTCTCGGGTGATTTCGTTGAAAGGGAATTTTTTGTGTTCTGGGGTCATTTCTTTGGAAGCCTGTTTTCTGTGCTCTGCAGTCATTTCGTTGGAAGCGAATTTTTGGTGTTCTGGGGTAATTTTGTTGGAAGAGGGTTTTATGTCCTTTGTAGTCATTTCATTGGAAGTGAATTTTTCTCTGTTCTGGTGTGATTTTGTTGGAAACGCATTTTTTTGCTCTGGAATGTTTTTGTTGTAAGAGAATGTTTTGTGTTCTGGGGTAATTTCATTGGAAGCGAATTTTTTTTGTGTGTGTGTTCTGGGGTGATTTCATTGGAAGGGAATTTTTTGTGATCTGGGGTAATTTCGTTGGAAGCGGGTTTTATGTCCTTTGGAGTCATTTCGTTAAAAGCGAATTTTTCTCTGTTCTGGTGTGATTTCGTTGGAAATGAAGATTTTGTGATCTGGGGTGATTTCGTTGGTAGCGAATTTTTTGTGGTCTGGTGTGATTTCATTGAAAGCGAATTTTTTATGTTCTAGGGTAATTTCGTTGGAAGCAAATTTTTTGTACTCTGGAGTGATTTGGTTGGAAGCAAAGTTTTTATCTTCTATGGTGATTTCGATGGAAGCGAATTTTTTATGTTCTCGGGTGATTTCATTGAAAGCGAATTTTTGGTGTTCTGGGGGCATTTCATTGGAAGGGTATTTTCTGTGCTCTGGAGTAATTTTGTCGGAATCGAATTTTTTGTGCTCTGGGTTGATTATGTTGGAAGCGAATTTTTTGTATTCTCGGGTGATTTCGTTGAAAGGGAATTTTTTGTGTTCGAGGGTGATTTCGTTGGAAGCGAATTTTTTGTGCTCTGGGATGTTTTCTTTGGAAGCGAATATTTTTGTTCTTAGGTGATTTCGTTGGAAGCGAATTTTTTGTGTTCTGGTGTAATTTCGTTGGAATAGAAATTTTTGTGCTCTCAGGATTTTTCGATGGAAGCAAATTTTTGAAGTAGGAAGTCATTTGGTTGGAAGCGTGATTTCTGTGCTCTGGAGTCATTTCGTTGGAAGCGTGTTTTCTGTGCTCTGGAGTCATTTCGTTGGAAGCGAATTTTTTGTGTTCTGGGGTGATTTCGATGGAAGGAAATTTTTTCCTTCTGGGGTAATTTTGTGGGAAGCGAATATTTTTGTTCTCAGGTGATTTATTGGAAGGGAATTTTTTTGTGCTCTGGGGTGATTTCGTCGGAAGCAAATTTTTTCTATTCTGGGGTAATTTCGTTGGACGTGAATTTTTTTGTTCTCAGGTGATTTCATTTAAAGTGAATTTTTTGTGTTCTCGGGTCATTTCATTGCTACATTGTTTTCTGTGCTCTGGAGTCATTTCTTTGGAAGTGAATTTTTTGTGTTCTCGGGTGATTCCTTTGGCCGCGAATTTTTAGTGTTCTGGGGTCATTTAGTTGGAAGCGTGTTTTCTGTGTTCTGGAGTCATTTCGATGGAAGCGAATTTTTTGTGCTCTGGGGTGATTTCGCTGGAAGCAAATTTTTTGTGCTCTGGGTGAATTCGTTGGAAGCGAATTTTTTGTGTTCTGGGGTCATTTCGTTGGAAGCGAATTTTTTGTGTTCTCGGGTATTTTCGATGGAAGCAATTTTTTTGTGTTCTGGGGTAATTTCGTTGGAAGCCTGTTTTCTGTGCTCTAGAGTCATTTGGTTGGAAGCGAATTCTTTGGGTTCTGGGGTGAATTGGTCGGAAGCTAATTTTTTGTGTTCTAGGGTGATTTCGTTGGCCGTGAATTTTTAGTGTTCTGGGGTCATTTCGTTGGAAGCGTGTTTTCTGTGTTCTGGAGTCATTTCGATGGAAGCGAATTTTTTGTGCTCTGGGGTGATTTCGCTGGAAGCAAATTTTTTGTGCTCTGGGTGAATTCGTTGGAAGCGAATTTTTTGTGTTCTGGGGTCATTTCGTTGGAAGCGAATTTTTTGTGTTCTCGGGTATTTTCGATGGAAGCAATTTTTTTGTGTTCTGGGGTAATTTCGTTGGAAGCCTGTTTTCTGTGCTCTGGAGTCATTTGGTTGGAAGCGAATTCTTTGGGTTCTGGGGTGAATTGGTCGGAAGCTAATTTTTTGTGTTCTCGGGTGATTTCGTTGGCCGTGAATTTTTAGTGTTCTGGGGTCATTTCGTTGGAAGCGTGTTTTCTGTGCTATGGAGTCATTTTGTTGGAAGCCAATTTTTTGTACTCCGTGTTGATTTCGTTTGAAGTGAATTTTTTGTGTTCTCGGGTGATTTCGTTGAAAGGGAATTTTTTGTGTTCTGGGGTCATTTCATTGGAAGCGTGTTTTGTGTGCTCTGGAGTCATTTCATTGGAAGCAAATTTTTTTGTGCTCTGGGGTGATTTCGTTGGAAGCGAATATTTGTGTTCTCAGGAGATTTCGTTGCGAGGGAATTTTTTGTGTTCTGCGGTGATTTCGTTGGAAGCGAATTTTTTGTGTTCTCGGGTGATTTCGTTGAAAGGGTATTTTTCTGTTTTAGGGTGATTTCGTTGGAAGCGAATTTTTAGTGTTCTCAGGTGATTTTTTTGAAAGGGAATTTTTTTGTTCTTGGGCGATTTCTTTGGAATCGAATTTTTTGTGCTCTGTGATGATATCTTTGGAAGCGAATATTTGTGTTCTCAGGAGATTTCGTTGGAAAAGAATTTTTTGTCTTCTGGGGTAATATCATTAGAAGAGAATTTTTTTGTTTTCCGGTATTTCCATGGAAGCAATTTTTTGAAGTAGGGGGTCATTTCGTTGGAAGCATGTTTTCTGTGCTCTGGAGTCATTTCGTTGGAAGCGAATTTTTTGTGTTCTGTGGTGATTTCATTGAAAGCGAATATTTTGTGTTCTGGGGTATTTCGTTGGAAGCGAATATTTGCGTTCTCAGGAGATTTCGTTGCAAGCGAATTTTTTGTGTTCTGGGGTGATTTCGTTGGAAGCGTATTTTTTTTTGTTCTCGGGTGATTTCATTGAAAGGGAATTTTTGTGTTCAAGGGTGCTTTCGTTGGAAGCGAATTTTTTGTGCTCTGGGATGATATCTTTGGAAGCGAATATTTTTGTTCTCAGTAGATTTCGTTGGAAAAAAATTTTTTGTCTTCTGGAGTAATATCGTTAGAAGAGAATTGTTTGTGTTTTCCGGTATTTCCATGGAAGCAAATTTTTGAAGTAGGGGGTCATTGCGTTGGAAGCATGTTTTCTGTGCTATGGAGTCATTTCGTTGGAAGCGAATTTTTTGTGTTCTGGGGTGATTTCGTTGGAAGCGACTTTTTGTGTTCTGGGGTAACTTCGTTCGAAGCGAATTTTTTGTGTTCTGGGTTCCTTTCATTGGAAGCATGTTTTCTGTGCTTTGGAGTCATTTCATTGGAAGCGAATATTTTGTGCTCTGTTGTGATTTTGTTGTAAGCGAATTTTTTGTGTTCTCAGGTGATTTTGTTTATAGCTCATTTTTTGTGTTCTAGCGTGATTGCTTTGGAAGTGAATTTTTTGTGTTCTGGGGTGATTTCGATGGAAGAAAATTTTTTCTGTTCTGTGGTAATTTTGTTGGAAGTGAACTTTTAGTGTTCTCGGGTGATTTCGTTGAAAGCGAATTTTTTGTGTTCTAGGGTGATTTTGTTGGAAGCGAATTTTTTTGTGCTCTGGGATGATTTCCTTGGAAGCGAATATTTGTGTTATCTGGAGATTTCGTTGGAAGAGAATTTTTTTGTGTACTGGGGTAATTTCTTTGGATGCAAATTTTTTGTGTTCTTGGGTGATTTCAATGGAACAAATTTTTGAAGTAGTGGGTCATTTCGTTGGAAGCCTGTTTTCTGTGCCCTGGAGTCATTTTGTTGGATGCGAATTTTTTGTGCTCTGGGTTGATTTCTTCGGAAGCGAATTTTTTGTGTTCTCAGGTGATTTAGATGGAAGCAAATTTGTGAAGAATGGGGTCATTTCGTTGGAAGCAAATTTTTTGTGTTCTGGGGTGATTTCGTTGGAAGAGAAATTTTTGTGTGCTCAGGATTTTTTAATGGAAGCAAATTTTTGAAGTAGGGGGTCATTTCGTTGGAAGCGTGTTTTCTGTGCTCTGGAGTCATTTTGTTGGAAGCGAATTTTTTGTGCTCTGGGGTGATTTCATTGGAAACGAATATTTGTGTTCTCAGGAGATTTCGTTGCAAGCAAATTTTTTGTGTTCTAGGGTGATTTCGTTGGAAGCGGATTTTTTGTGCTCTTGGGTGATTTGGTTGGAAGCGCATTTTTTGTCTTCTGTGGTGATTTCGAAGGAAGGGAGGGTTTTATGTTCTAGGGTGATTTTCTTGGAAGGGAATTTTTTGTGTTCTTGGGTCATTTCATTGGAAGCATGTTTTCTGTGCTCTGGAGTCATTTCGTTGGAAGCGAATTTTTTGTGTTCTCCGTTGATTTCGTTGAAAGGGAATTTTTTGTGTTCTAGGGTGATTTCTTTGGAATCGAATATTTTGTGTTCTGCTTTGATTTCAATGGAAGCAAATATTTTCCGTTCTGTAGTAATTTCTTTGGACATAATCTTTTTGTGTTCTCTGGTGATTTCGTTGAAAGGGAATTTTTTGTGTTCTAGGGTGATTATGTTGGAAGCGAATATTTTTGTTCTCAGGAGATTTCTTTGGAAAAGAATTTTTTGTCTTCTGGGGTAATATGGTTGGAAGAGAATTTTTTGTGTTCTCCGGTTTTTTCGATGGAAGCAAATTTTTGAAGTAGGGGGTCATATCGTTGGAAGCGTGTTTTCTTTGCTCTGAAGTCATTTCATTGGAAGCAAATTTTTTGTGCTCTGGGGTGATTTCGTTGGAAGCGAATATTTTGTTTTCTGGGGAGATTTCGTTGTAAGCGAATATTTGTGTTCTCAGAAGATTTCGTTGGAAAAGAATTTTTTCTCTTTAGGGGTAATATCGTTGGAAGAGAATTTTTTGTGTTCTCCGGTTTCTTCAAAGGAAGCAAATTTTTGAAGTAAGGGGTCATTTCGTTCGAAACGAGTTTTCTGTGCTCTGGAGTCATTTCTTTGGAAGTGAATTTTTTGTGTTCTCAGATGATTTCAACAGAAACAAATTTTTGAAGTATGGTATCATTTCGTTCGAAGCGTGTTTTCTGTGCTCTGGAGTCATTTTGTTGGAAGCGAATATTTTGTTTTCTGGGGAGATTTCGTTGTAAGCGAATATTTGTGTTCTCAGAAGATTTCGTTGCAAGCGAATGTTTTGTATTTTGGGGTAATTTCATTGAAAGGGAATTTTTTATGTTCTAGGGTGATTTCGTTGGAAGCAAATTTTTTGTGCTCTGGAGTGATTTGGTTGTAAGCGAATTTTTTGTCTTCTATGGTGATTTCGATGGCAGCGAATTTTTTATGTTATAGAGTGATTTCGTTGAAAGCGAATTTCTTGTGTTCTGGAGTCATTTCATTGGAAGCGTGTTTTCTGTGCTCTGGCGTCATTTTGTTAGAAGTGAATTTTTTGTGCTCTGTGATGTTTTCTTTGGAAGCAAATATTTCCGTGTTCTCAGTAGATTTCGTTGGAAGTGAATTTTTTGTGTTCTGGGGTAATTTCGATGGAATAGAAATATTTATGCTCTCAGGATTTTTCGATGGAAGCAAATTTTTGAAGTAGGGAGTCATTTAGTTGGAAGCGTGTTTTCTGTGCTCTGGAGTCATTTCGTTGTAAGCGAATTTTTTGTGCTCTGGGGTGATTTCGTTGGTAGCGCATTTTCTGTGTTCTGGTATAATTTCGTTGGAAGTGAATTTTTTGTGTTCTCGGGTGATTTCGATGGATGCCAATTTTTGAAGTATGGGATCATTTCCTTGGAAGCATGTTTTCTGTGCTCTGTAGTCATTTCGTTGAAAGAGAATTTTTTGTAGTCTGGGGTGATTTTGTTGGAAGCGAATATTTTGTACTCTGGAGTGATTTGGTTGGAAGCGAGTTTTTTGGCTTCTATGGTGATTTCGATGGAAGCGAATTTTTTATGTTCTCGGGTGATTTCGTTGAAAGCGAATTTTTTGTGTTTTGGAGTCACTTCATTGGAAGCGTGTTTTCTGTGCTCTGGACTCATTTTGTTGGAAGCGAATTTTTTGTGCTCTGGGATGTTTTCTTTGGAAGCGAATGTTTGTGTTCTCAGGAGATTTCGTTGCAAGCGAATTTTTTGTATTCTGGGGTAATTTCGATGGAATAGAAATTTTTATGCTCTCAGGACTTTTCGATGGAAGCAAATTTTTGAAGTAGAGACTCCTTTCATTGGAAGCAAATTTTTTGTGCTGTGGGATGTTTTCTTTGGAAGCGAATATTTTTGTTCTCAGGAGATTTCGTTGGAAGCGAATTTTTTGTGTTCTGGGGTAATTTCGATGGAATAGAAATTTTTGTGCTTTCAGGACTTTTCGATGGAAGCAACGTTTTGAAGTAGGAGGTCATTTCGTTGGAAGCATGTTTTCAGAGCTCTGGATTCATTTCGTTGGAAGCGAATTTTTTGTGCTCTGGGTTGATTTCGTTGGAAGCGAATTTTTTGTGTTCTGGGGTGATTTCGTTGAAAGGGAATTTTTGGTGTTCTGGGATGATTTCGTTGGCAGCGAATTTTTTGTGATCTGGGATGATATCTTTGGAAGCGAATATTTGTGTTTTCAGGAGATTTCATTGGAAAAGAATTTTTTCTCTTCTGGGGTAATTTCGTTGTAAGAGAATTGTTTGTGTTCTCTGGTTTCTTCAATGGAAGCTAATTTTTGAAGTAAGCGGTCATTTCGTTAGAAGCGAGTTTTCTGTGCTCTGGAGTCATTTCTTTGGAAGCGAATTTTTTGTGTTCTCGGGTGATTTCAACGAAAAAATTTTTGAAGTATGGTATCATTTCGTTTGAAACGTGTTTTCTGTGCTCTGGAGTCATTTCGTTGGAATCGAATATTTTGTGTTCTAGGGAGATTTCGTTGGAAGCGAATATTTGTGTTCTCAGGAGATTTCGTTGCAAGCGAATTTTTTCTGTTCTCCGGTTTTTTCGATGGAAGTAAATATTTGAAGTAGGAGGTCATTTCGTTGGAAGCATGTTTTCGGAGCTCTGGAGTAATTTCGTTGGAAGCGAATTTTTTGTGCTCTGGGTTGATTTCGTTGGAAGCGAATTTTTTGTGTTCTGGGGTGATTTCGTTGAAAGGGAAATTTTGGTGTCCTGGGGTGATTTCGTTGGAAGCGAATTTTTTGTGCTCTGGGATGTTTTCTTTGGAAGCAAATATTTGTGTTCTCAGGAGATTTCGTTGCAAGCGAATTTTTTGTGTTCTGGGGTAATTTCGATGGAATAGAAATTTTTTGTGCTCTCAGGATTTTTCGATGGAAGCCAATTTTTGAAGTATGGGATCATTTCCTTGGAAGCGTGTTTTCTGTGCTCTGGAGTCATTTCGTTGGAAGACAATTTTTTGTGCTATGGGGTGATTTTGTTGGAAGAGAATTTTTGTCTTCTGTGGTGATTTCGATGGAAGCGAATTTTTTATGTTCTGGGGTAATTTCGATGGACGTGAATTTTTTGTGTTCTCGTGTGATTTCTTTGAAAGGAATTTTTTTTATGTTCTAGGGTTACTTTGTTGGAAGCGAATTTTTTTGTGCTCTGGGATGATTTCTTTAGAAGTGAGTATTTGTGTTCTCAGAAGATTTCGTTGGAAACGAATTATTTTGTGTTCTGGGGTCATTTCTTTGGAAATGAACTTTTTGTGTTCTCCGGTTTGTTTGATGGAAGCAAATTTTTGAAGGAGGGTGTCATTTCGTTGGAAGCGTGTTTTCTGTGCTCTGGAGTCATTTCGTTGGAAGCGAATTTTTGGTCCTCTGGTGTGATTTCGTTGGAAGCGAATTTTTTGTGTTCTGGGGTGATTTCGTTGAAAGTGAATTTTGGGTGTTCTGGGGTGATTTCGTAGGAAGCAAATTTTTGTGCTCTGGGATGTTTTCTTTGGAAGCGAATATTTGTGTTCTCAGGAGATTTCGTTGCAAGCGAATTTTTTGTGTTCTGGGGTAATTTCATTGAAAGGGAATTTTTTATGTTCTAGGGTGATTGCGTTGGAAGCAAATTTTTTGTGCTCAGGAGTGATTTGGTTGGAAGCGAATTTTTGTCTTCTATGGTGATTTCGATGGAAGCGAATTTTTATGTTCTAGGGTGATTTCGTTGAAAGCAAATTTTTTGTGTTCTATGGTGATTTTGTTGGAAGTGAATTTTTTGTGCTCTGGGGTTATTTCATTGGAAGCGTGTTTTCTGTGCTCTGGAGTCATTTCATTGGAAGAGAATTTTTTTGCTCTGGGATGATATCTTTGGAAGCAAATATTTGTGTTCTCACGAGATTTCGTTGCAAGCGAATTTTTTGTGTTCTGGAGTAATTTTGTTGGAAGCCAATTTTTTGTGTTCTCGGGTGATTTCGTTGAAAGGGAATTTTTTGTGTTCTATGGTGATTTTGTTGGAAGCGAATTTTTTGTGCTCTGGGATGATTTCTTTAGAAGTGAATATTTGTGTTTTCAGAAGATTTCATTTAAAAGAGAATTTTTTGTGTTCTAGGGTCATTTCTTTGGAAATGAATTTTTTGTGTTCTCTGGTTTGTTTGATGGAAGCAAATTTTTGAAGGAGGGGGTCATTTCGTTGGAAGCGTGTTTTCTGTGCTCTGGAGTCATTTCATTAAAAGCGAATTTTTTGTCCTCTGGAGTTATTTCGTTAGAAGTGAATTTTTTGTGTTCTCGGGTGATTTCTTAGAAAGGGAATTTTTTGTGTTCTGGGGTGATTTCGTTGGTAGCGTATTTTCTGTGTTCTGGGAAAATTTCGTTGGAAGTGAATTTTTTGTGTTCTCAGGTGATTTCGATGGAAGCCAATTTTTGAAGTATGGGATCATTTCCTTGGAAGCGTGTTTTCTGTGCTCTGGAGTCATTTCATTGAAAGAGAATTTTTTTGTGCTCTGGGGTGATTTTGTTGGAAGCGAAATTTTTGTGTTCTAGGGTAATTTCGTTGGAAGCAAATTTCTTGTGTTCTGGGGTAATTTCGTTGGACGTGAATTTTTTGTGTTCTCGGGTGATTTCTTTGAAAGGAAATTTTTTATGTTCGAGGGTGATTTTGTTGGAAGCGAATTTTTTTGTGCTCTGGAATGATTTCTTTAGAAGTGAATATTTGTGTTCTCAGAAGATTTCGTTGGAAGCGAATTTTTTTGTGTTCCGGGGTCATTTCTTTGGAAATGAATTTTTTGTGTTCTCCGGTTTGTTTGATTGAAGCAAATTTTTGAAGGAGGGGGTCATTTTGTTGGAAGAGTGTTTTCTGTGCTCTGGAGTCTGTTCGTTGGAAGCGAATTTTTTGTGTTCTCGGGTGATTTCCTTGAAAGGTAATTTTTTGTGTTCTGGGGTCATTTCTTTGGAAGCGAATTTTTTGTGTTCTGGGGTGATTTCGTTGGAAGCGAATATTTTGTGTTCTGGGGAGATTTCGTTGGAAGCGAATATTTGTGTTCTCAGAAGATTTCCTTGCAAGCGAATTTTTTCTGTTCTCCGGTTTTTTCGATGGAATAAATTTTTGAAGTAGGAGGTCATTTCGTTGGAAGCGAAATTTTTGTGTTCTGGGGTGATTTCGTTGGAAGCGAATATTTTGTGTTCCGGGGAGATTTCGTTGGAAGCGAATATTTGTGTTCTCAGAAGATTTCGTTGCAAGCGAATTTTTTCTGTTCTCCGGTTTTTTCGATGGAAGTAAATTTTTGAAGTAGGAGGTCATTTCGTTGGAAGCATGTTTTCGGAGCTCTGGAGTCATTTCGATGGATGCGAATTTTTTGTGCTCTGGGTTGATTTCGTTGGAAGCGAATTTTTTGTGTTCTGGGGTGATTTCGTTGAAAGGGAATTTTGGGTATTCTGCGGTGATTTCATTGGAAGCGAATTTTTTGTGCTCTGGGATGTTTTCTTTGGATGCGAATATTTGTGTTCTCAGGAGATTTCGTTGCAAGCGAATTTTTTGTGTTCTGGGGTAATTTCATTGAAAGGGGATTTTTTTTATGTTCTAGGGTGATTTCATTGTAAGCCAATTTTTTGTGCTCTGGAGTGATTTGGTTGGAAGCGAATTTTTTGTCTTCTATGGTGATTTCGATGGAAGCGAATATTTTATGTTTTAGGGTGATTTCGTTGAAAGCAAATTTTTTGTGTTCTGGGGTCATTTCATTGGAAGCGTGTTTTCTGTGCTCTGGAGTCAATTTGTTGGAAGCGAATTTTTTTTGCTCTTGGTTGATTATATTGGAAGCGAATTTTTTGTATTCTCAGGTGATTTCGTTGAAAGGGAATTTTTTGTGTTCTAGGGTGATTTTGTTGGAAGCGAATTTTTTTGTGCTCTGGGATGATTTCTTTAGAACTGAATATTTGTGTTCTCAGAAGATTTCATTGGAAGCGATTTTTTTTGTGTTCTGGGGTCATTTCTTTGGAAATGAATTTTTTGTGTTCTCTGGTTTGTTTGATGGAAGCAAATTTTTGAAGGAGGGGTCATTTCGTTGAAAGCGTGTTTTCTGTGCTCTGGAGTCATTTCGTTAGAAGCGAATTTTTTGTCCTCTGGAGTGATTTCGTTGGAAGCTAATTTTTTGTGTTCTGGGGTGATTTTGTTGAAAGGGAAATTTTAGTGTTCTGGGGTGATTTCGTTGGAAGCGAATTTTTTGTGCTCTGGGATATTTTCTTTGGAAGCGAATATTTGTGTTCTCAGGAGATTTCGTTGCAAGCGAATTTTTTGTGTTCAAGGGTAATTTCATTGAAAGGGAATTTTTTATGTTCTAGGGTGATTTCGTTGGAAGCAAATTTGTTGTGCTCTGGAGTGATTTGTTTGGAAGCAAAATTTTTGTCTTCTATGGTGATTTCGATGGAAGAGAATTTTTTATGTTCTAGGGTGATGTCGTTGAAACCAAATTTTTTGTGTTCTGGAGTCACTTCATTGGAAGCGTGTTTTCTGTGCTGTGGAGTCATTTTGTTGGAAGCGAATTTTTTGTGCTCTGGGATGTTTTCTTTGGAATCGAATGTTTGTGTTCTCAGGAGATTTTGTTGGAAGCAAATTTTTTTGTTCTGGGGTAATTTCGATGGAATAGAATTTTTTGTGCTCTCAGGACTTTTCGATTGAAGCAAAGTTTTGAAGTAGGGAGTCATTTTGTTGGAAGCGTGTTTTCTGTGCTCTGGAGTCATTTCGTTGGAAGCGAATTTTTTGTGCTCTGATGTGATTTCGTTTGTAGCGCATTTTTTGTGTTCTGGGATAATTTCGTTGGAAGTGAATTTTTTGTGTTCTCGGGTGATTTCGATGGAAGCCAATTTTTGAAGTATGGGATCATTTCCTTGGAAACATGTTTTCTGTGCTCTGGAGTCATTTCGTTGGAAGAGAATTTTTTGTGGTCTGGGGTGATTTTGTTGGAAGCTAAATTTTTGTGTTCTCGGGTAATTTCGTTGGAAGCGAATTTCTTGTGTTCTGGGGTAATTTCGTTGTACATGAATTTTTTGTGTTCTCGGGTGATTTCTTTGAAAGGAAAGTTTTTATGTTCTAGGGTGATTTTCTTGGAAATGAATTTTTTGTGCTCTGTGGTGATTTCGTTGGTAGCGCATTTTCTGTGTTCTGGGATAATTTCGTTGGAAGTGAATTTTTTGTGTTCTCGGGTAATTTCGATGCAAGCCAATTTTTGAAGTATGGGATCATTTCCTTGGAAGCGTGTTTTCTGTGCTCTGGAGTCATTTTGTTGGAAGAGAATTTTTTGTGGTCTGGGGTGATTTTGTTGGAAGCAAAATTTTCGTGTTCTAGGGTAATTTCGTTGGACATGAATTTTTTGTGTTCTCGGGTGATTCCTTTGAAAAAAAATTTTTTATGTTCTTGGGTGATTTTATTGGAAACGAATTTTTTTGTGCTCTGGGATGATTTCTTTAGAAGTGAATATTTGTGTTCTCAAAAGATTTCGTTGGAAGCGGATTTTTTTGTGTTCTGGGGTCATTTCTTTGGAAATGAATTTTTTGTGTTCTCCGGTTTGTTTGATGGAAGCAAATTTTTGAAGTAGGGAGTCATTTCGTTGGAAGCGAATTTTTTGTATTCTGGAGTGATTTCGTTGGAAGCGAATATTTTGTGTTCTGGGGAGATTTCGTTGGAAGCGAATATTTTGTGTTCTGGGGAGATTTCGTTGGAAGCGAATATTTGTGTTCTCAGAATATTTCGTTGCAAGCGAATTTTTTCTGTTCTCCGTTTTTTTCGATGGAAGTAAATTTTTGAAGTATGAGGTCATTTCGTTGGAAGCATGTTTTCGGAGCTCCGGAGTCATTTCGTTGGAAGCGAATTTTTTGTGCTCTGGGTTGATTTCGTTGGAAGCGAATTTTTTGTGTTCTGGGGTGATTTCGTTGGAAGCGAATTTTTTGTGATCTGGGATGTTTTCTTTGGAAGTGAATATTTGTGTTCTCAGGTGATTTCGTTGCAAGCAAATTTTTTCTGTTCTGGGGTAATTTTATTGAAAGGGAATTTTTTATTTTCTAGGGTGATTTTGTTGAAAGCGAATTTTTTGTGTTCTGGGGTCATTTCATTGGAAGCGTGTTTTCTGGGCTCTGGAGTCATTTTGTTGGAAGTGAATTTTTTGTGCTCTGGGTTGATTATGTTGGAACCAAATTTTTTGTATTCTCGGGTGATTTCATTGAAAGAGAATTTTTTGTGTTCTAGGTTGATGTTGTTGGAAGCGAATTTTTTGTGCTCTGGGATGATTACTTTAGAAGTGAATATTTGTGTTCTCAGAAGATTTCATTGGAAGCAATTTTTTTTTGTGTTCTGGGGTCATTTCTTTGGAAATGAATTTTTTGTGTTCTCTGGTTTGTTTGATGGAAGCAAATTTTTGAAGGATGGGGTCATTTCGTTGGAAGCGTGTTTTCTGTGCTCTGGATTCATTTCATTAGAATTTTTTGTCCTCAGGAGAGATTTCGTTGGAAGCAAATTTTTTGTGTTCTGGGGTAATTTCGATGGAATAGAAATTTTTGTGCTCTCAGGACTTTTTGATGGAAGCAAATTTTTGAAGTAGGGAGTCATTTCATTGGAAGCGAATTTTTTGTGCTCTGGGATGCTTTTTTTTGGAAGCGAATATTTTTGTTCTCAGGAGATTTCGTTGGAAGTGAATTTTTCATGTTCTAGGGTCATTTCGATGGAATAGAATTTTTGTGCTCTCAGGACTTTTCGATGGAAGCAAAGTTTTGAAGTAGGGAGTCATTTTGTTGGAAGCGTGTTTTCTGTGCTCTGGAGTCATTTCGTTGGAAGCGAATTTTTTGTGCTCTGATGTGATTTCGTTGGTAGCGCATTTTCTGTGTTATGGGATAATTTCGTTGGAAGTGAATTTTTTGTGTTCTCGCGTGATTTTGATGGAAGCCAATTTTTGAAGTATGGGATCATTTCCTTGGAAGCATGTTTTCTGTGCTCTGGAGTCATTTCGTTGGAAGAGAATTTTTGTGGTCTGGGGTGATTTTGTTGGAAGCGAATATTTTGTGCTCTGGAGTGATTTGGTTGGAAGCGAGTTTTTTGGTCTTCTATGGTGATTTCGATGGAAGCGAATTTTTTATGTTCTAGGGTGATTTCTATGAAAGCGAATGTTTTGTGTTCTGGAGTCACTTCATTGGTAGCGTGTTTTCTGTGCTCTGGAGTCATTTTGTTGGAAGCGAATTTTTTGTGCTCTGGGATGTTTTCTTTGGAAGCGAATATTTGTGTTCTCAGGAGATTTCGTTGGAAGCGAATTTTTTGTGTTCTGGGGTGATTTCGTTGGAAGCGAATTTTTGGTGGTCTGGGGTGATTTCGTTGGAAGCGTGTTTTCTGTGGTCTGGAGTGATTACTTTGGAAGCGAATATTTGTGTTCTCAGGAGATTTCGTTGGAAAAGAATTTTTTGTCTTCTGGGGTAATATGATTGGAAGAGAATTTTTTGTGTTCTCTGTTTTTTTCCATGGAAGCAAATTTTTGAAGTAGGGGGTCATATCGTTGTAAGCATGTTTTCTGTGCTCTGAAGTCTTTTCATTGGAAGCGAATTTTTTGTGCTCTGGGGTGATTTCGTTGAAAGCAAATATTTGTATTCTCAGGAGATTTCGTTGCAAGCTAATTTTTTGTGTTCTAGTTTGATTTCGTTGGAAGCGAATTTTTTGTGCTCTGGGATGATATCTTTGGAAGCGAATATTTGTGTTCTCAGGGATTTCGTTGGAAAAGAATTTTTTCTTCTGGGGTAATATCGTTGGAAGAGAATTTTTGTGTTCTCCTTTTTCTTCGATGGAAGCAAATTTTTGAAGTAGGGGGTCATTTCGTTGGAAGCGTGTTTTCTGTGCTCTGGAGTCACTTCGTTGGAAGGGATTTTTTGGTGCTCAGGGGTGATTTCGTTGGAAGCACATTTTTTTGTGTTCTCGGGTGATTTCTTTTAAAGAGATTTTTTGTGTTCTAGGGTGATTTCTTTGGAAGCAAATTTTTTGTGTTCTCGGGTGATTTTGTGGGAAAACAATTTTTTGTCTTCTTGGGTAATATCTTTGGAAGAGAATTTTCTGTGTTCTTATATTATTTCAATGGAAGCAAATTTTTGAAATATGGGGTCATTTCGTTGGAAGAGTGTTTTCTGTGCTCTAGAGGCATTTCTTTGGAAGCGAATTTTTTTTGTTCTGGGGTAATATCGTTGGAATAGAAATTTTTGTGTTCTCAGGATTTTTCGATGGAAGCAAATTTTTGAAGTAGGGAGTCATTTCGTTGGAAGCGTGTTTTCTGTGCTCTGGCGTTACTTCGTTGGAAGCAAATTTTTTGTGCTCTGGGGTGATTTCGTTGGAGGCGCATTTTTTGTGTTAAGGGATAATTTCGTTGGAAGTGAATTTTTTGTGTTCTCGGGTGATTTCGATGGAAGCCTATTTTTGAAGTATTGGATCATTTCCTTGAAAGCGTGTTTTCTGTGCTCTGGAGTCATTTCGTTGGAATCGAACTTTTTGTGCTCTGGGGTGATTTTGTTGGAAGCTAAATTTTTGTGTTCTCGGGTAATTTCGTTGGACGTGAATTTTTTGTGTTCTAGGGTGATTTTTTTGGAAGCGAATTTTTTTTGTGCTCTGGGATGATTTCTTTGGAAGCGAATATTTGTTTTCTCAGAAGATTTCCTTGCAAGCGAATTTTTTGTGCTCTGGGTTGATTTCGTTGTAAGCGAATTTTTTGTGTTCTCTGGTGATTTCTTTGAAAGGGAATTATTTGTGTTCTAGGGTGATTTCTTTGGAAGCGAATTTTTTTGTGCTCTGGGATGATTTCTTTCGAAGCGAATATTTGTGTTCTCAGGAGATTTCGTTGGAAGCGAACATTTTGTGTTCTGGGGTAATTTCGTTCAAAGCGAATTTTTTGTGTTCTCGGGTGATTTCAATGGAAGCAAATTTTTGAAATATGGGGTCATTTCGTTGGAAGCCTGTTTTCTGTGCTCTGGAGTCATTTAGTTGGAAGCAATTTTTTGTGTTCTGGGGTGATTTCGTTGGAAGCGAATTTTTTGTGTTCTAAGGTAATTTCATTGGAAGCGAATTTTTTGTGTTCTCCGGTTTTTTCGATGGTAGCAAATTTTTGAAGTAGGGGGACACTTCGTTGGAAGCGTGTTTTCTGTGCTCTGGAGTCATTTCGTTGGAATCGAATTTTTTGTTCTCTGTGGTGATTTTGTTGGAAGTGAATTTTTTGTGTTCTCGGGTGATTACCATGAAAGGGATTTTTTTTGTGTTCCAGGGTGCATTCGGTGGAAGCGAATTTTTTGTTCTCTGTGGTGATTTTGTTGGAAGTGAATTTTTTGTGTTCTCGGGTGATTTCGTTGAAAGGGAATGTTTTGTGTTCTCGTGTGATTTCTTTGTAAGCTAATTTTTTGTGATCTCGGGTGATTTCGATGGAAGCAAATTTTTTGTGATCTTTGTTGATTTGTTTGGAAATGATGTTTTTGTGATCGGGGTAATTTTGTTGGAAGCGAACTTTTTATGTTCTGGGTTGATTTCGATCGAAGCGAATTTTTTTGTGTTGTGGGGTGATTTTGTTGGAAGCGAATTCTTTGTGTTCTGGGCTAATATCTTTGGAAGCAGGTGTTATGTCCTTTGGAGTCATTTCGTTAGAAGCGAATTATTCTCTGTTCTGGTGTGATTTCTTTAGAAACGAATTTTTTGTCCTCTGTGGTGATTTCGTTGGAAGCAAATTTTTGTGTTCTGGGGTAATTTGTTTGGAAGCAAATTTTTTGCATTCTCGGGTGATTTCGTTGGAAGCAAATTTTTCGTGTTCTAGGGTGTTTTCGTTGAAAACGAATTTTTTGTGCTCTGGGGTAATTTTGTTGGAAGCGAATATTTTGTGTTCCTCGGGTGATTTCGATGGAAGTGAATTTTTTGTGTTCTGGGGTAATTTCGTTGGAAGCGAATTTTTTGTGGTCTGGGTTTATTTCGTTGTTAGCGAATTTTTTGAAGTATGGGGTGATTTCGTTGGAAGCGTGTTTTCTGTGCTCTGGGGTGATTTCGTTGGAAACGAATTTTTTGTGTTCTCTGGTGATTTCGATGGAAGCGAATTTTTTGTGGTCTGGGATGATATCGTTGTTAGCGAATTTTTTGAAGTATGGGGTGATTTATTTTGAAGCGTGTTTCCTGTGCTCTGGAGTCATTTTGATGGAAGCGAATGTTTTGTGTTCTGGGTTGATTTCTATCGAAACGATTTTTTTGTGTTCTGGGGAGATTTCCGTGGGACCGAATTTTTGGTGTTCTGGGGTAATTTTGTTGGAAGAGGGTTTTATGTCCTTTGTAGTCATTTCATTGGAAGCGAATTTTTCTCTGTTCTGGTGTGATTTTGTTGGAAACGCATTTTATTTGCTCTGGAATGTTTTTGTTGTAAGAGAATGTTTTGCGTTCTGGGGTAATTTCATTGGAAGCGAATTTTTTTTGTGTGTGTTCTGGGGTGATTTCATTGGAAGGGAATTTTTTGTGATCTGGGGTAATTTCGTTGGAAGCGGGTTTTATGTCCTTTGGAGTCATTTCGTTAAAAGCGAATTTTTCTCTGTTCTGGTGTGATTTCGTTGGAAATGAAGATTTTGTGATCTGGGGTGATTTCGTTGGTAGCGAATTTTTTGTGGTCTGGTGTGATTTCTTTGGAAACAAACTATTTCCGTTCTAGGGTGATTTTGATGGAAGCGATTTTTTTGTGTTCTGGGGTCATTTCGTTGGTAGGGTGTTTTCTATGCTCAGGAGTCATTTCATTGGAAGCGAATTTTTTGTGTTCTTGGTTGATTTCGATGGAAGCAAATTTTTGAAGTATGGTATCATTTTGTTCGAAGCTTGTTTTCTGTGCTCTGGAGTCATTTCGTTGGAAGCGAAATTTTTGTGTTCAAGGGTGATTTCGAGGAAGTGAATTTTTTTGTGCTCTGGGATGATTTCTTTGGAAGCGAATATTTGTGTTCTCAGGATATTTCGTTGGAAGCTAATTTTTTGTGTTCTTGGGTAATTTCGTTGGAAGCAAATTTTTTGTGTTCTAAGGTGATTTTGATGGAAGCAAATTTTTGAAGTAGGGGGCCATTTGGTTGGAAACGTGTTTTCTGTGCTCTGGAGTCATTTCGTTGGAAGTTAATTTTTTGTGCTCTGGGGCAATTTCGATGGAAGCGAATATTTTGTGTTCTCGGGTGATTTCGTTGGAAGCGAATTTTTTGTGTTCTTGGGTGATTTCGTTGGAAGCGAATATTCATGTTCTTCGAAGATTTCATTGCAAGGGAATTTTTTGTGCTCTGGGGTGATTTCGTTGGAAACAAATTTTTTGTGTTCTGTGGTGATTTCGTTGAAAGGGAATTTTTTGTGTTCTGGGGTCATTTCATTGGAAGCGTGTTTTCTGTGCTCTGGAGTCATTTTGTTGGAAGCAGATTTTTTGTGTCCTGGGGTGATTTCGTTAGAAGCGAATTTTTGTGTTCGGGGGTAATTTCGTTGGAAGTGAATTTTTTGTGTTCTCAGGTGATTTCGATGGAAGCAAATTTTTGAAATATGGTATCATTTCGTTCGAAGTGGGTTTCCTGTGCTCTGGAGTCATTTCGTTGGAAGCGAATTTTTTGTGTTCTCCGGTGATTTCGTTGGAAGCGTGTTTTCTGTGCTCTGGAGTCATTTCGTTGGAAGCAAATTTTTTGTGTTCTGCGGTGATTTCGATGGAAGGAAATTTTTTCCGTTCTGGGGTAATTTTGTGGGAAGCCAATATTTTTGTTCTCAGGTGCTTTATTGGAAGGGAATTTTTTGTGCTCTGGGGTGATTTCGTTGGAAGCAAATTTTTTCTATTCTTGGGTAATTTCGTTGGACGTGAATTTTTTTGTTCTCAGGTGATTTATTGGAAGGGAATTTTTTGTCTTCTGTGGTTATTTCAATGGAAGCCAATTTTTTATGTTCTAGGGTGATTTCTTTGGAAGCGAATTTTTTGTGTTCTCGGGTCATTCCATTGGTAAATTGTTTTTTGTGCTCTGGAGTCATTTCGTTGGAAGCGAATTTTTTGTGCTCTCGGGTGATTTCATTGGAAGCGATATTTTGTGTACTCAGGTGATTTCGTTGAAACGGATTTTTTTGTGCTCTGGGATGATATCTTTGGAAGCGAATATTTGTGTTCTCAGGAGTTTTCGTTGGAAAAGAATTTTTTGTCTTCTGGTTTAATATCGTTGGAATAGAATTTTTTCTGTTCTCCGGTCTTTTCGATGGAAGCAAATTTTGAAATAGTGTGTCATTTCATTGGAAGCATGTTTTCTGTATTCTGGAGTCATTTTGTTGGAAGCGAATTTTTGTTACTCTGTGGTGATTTCGTTGGAAGTGAATTTTTTGTGTTCTCGGGTGATTTCGTTGAAAGGGAATTTTTTGTGTTCTGTGGTCATTTCTTTGGCCGCGAATTTTTAGTGTTCTGGGGTCATTTAGTTGGAAGCGTGTTTTCTGTGCTCTGGAGTCATTTCGATGGAAGCGAATTTTTTGTGTTCTCGGGTGATTTCTTTGGCCGCAAATTTTTAGTGTTCTGTGGTCATTTAGTTGGAAGCGTGTTTTCTGTGCTCTGGAGTCATTTCGATGGAAGCAAATTTTTTGTGCTCTGGGGTGATTTCGTTGGAAGCAAATTTTTTGTGTTCTGGGTGATTTCGTTGGAAGCAAATTTTTTGTGTTCTGGGGTAATTTCGTTGGAAGCAAATTTTTTGTGTTCTGCGGTGATTTCGATGGAAGGAAATTTTTTCCGTTCTGGGGTAATTTTGTGGGAAGCCAATTTTTTTGTTCTCAGGTGATTTATTGGAAGGGAATTTTTTGTGCTCTGGGGTGATTTCGTTGGAAGCAAATTTTTTCTATTCTGGGGTAATTTCGTTGGACGTGAATTTTTTTGTTCTCAGGTGATTTATTGGAAGGGAATTTTTTGTCTTCTGTGGTTATTTCAATGGAAGCCAATTTTTTATGTTCTAGGGTGATTTCTTTGGAAGCGAATTTTTTGTGTTCTCGGGTCATTCCATTGGTAAATTGTTTTTTGTGCTCTGGAGTCATTTCGTTGGAAGCGAATTTTTTGTGCTCTCGGGTGATTTCATTGGAAGCGATATTTTGTGTACTCGGGTGATTTCGTTGAAACTGAATTTTTTGTGTTCTCGGGTGATTTCGTTGCAAGGAAATTTTTTGTGTTCTGGGGTCATTTTTTGGACGCCTGTTTTCTGTGCTCTGCAGTCATTTCGTTGGAAGCGAATTTTTTGTGTTCTGCGGTGATTTCGATGGAAGGATATTTTTTCTGTTCTGGGGTAATTTTGTGGGAAGCCAATATTTTTGTTCTCAGGTGATTTATTGGAAGGGAATTTTTTGTGCTCTGGGGTGATTTCGTTGGAAGCAAATTTTTTCTATTCTGGGGTAATTTCGTTGGACGTGAATTTTTTTGTTCTCAGGTGATTTATTGGAAGGGAATTTTTTTGTCTTCTGTGGTTATTTCAATGGAAGCCAATTTTTTATGTTCTAGGGTGATTTCTTTGGAAGCGAATTTTTTGTGTTCTCGGGTCATTCCATTGGTAAATTGTTTTTTGTGCTCTGGAGTCTTTTCGTTGGAAGCGAATTTTTTGTACTCTGTGGTGATTTCGTTGGATGTGAATTTTTTGTGTTCTCAGACGATTTCTTTGCAAGCAAATTTTTTGTTTTCTCCGGTTTTATCGATGGAAGCAAATTTTTGAAGTAGGTGGTCATTTCATAGGAAGCTTGTTTTCTGTGCTCTGGAGTAATTTCATTGGAAGGGAATTTTTTGTGCTTTGGGCTGATTTTGTTGGAAGCGAATTTTTTGTGTTTTAGTGTGATTTCGTTGAAAGGGAATTTTTTGTGTTCTAGGGTGATTTTGTTGAAGGCGAATTTTTTGTGTTCTGTGGTGATTTCGATGGAAGCAAATTTTTGTTTTCGGGGGTAATTTCGTTGGAAGCGAATTTTTTGTGTTCTCAGGTGATTTCGATGGAAGCAAATTTTTGAAGTATGGTATCATTTCGTTCGAAGCGGGTTTCCTGTGCTCTGGAGTCATTTCGTTGGAGCGAATTTTTGGTGTTCTTCGGTGATTTAGATGGAAGCAAACTTTTTCTGTTCTCTGGTAATTTCGTTTTAGGTGAATTTTTTGTGTACTCGGGTGATTTCTTTGAAAGGGAATTATTTGTGTTCTAGGGTGATTTCTTTGGAAGCGAATTTTTTTGTGCTCTGGGATGATTTCTTTCGAAGCGAATATTTGTGTTCTCAGGAGATTTCGTTGGAAGCGATTTTTTTGTGTTCTAAGGTAATTTAATTGGAAGCGAATTTTTTGTGTTCTCCGGTTTTTTCAATGGAATCAAATATTTGATGTAGGGGGTCATATCGTTGGCAGCGTGTTTTCTCTGCTCTGGAGTCATTTCGTTGGAAGCGAATTTTTTGTTTTCTCGGGTGATTTTGTTAAAAGGGAATTTTTTGTGTTCTGTGGTCATTTCGTTGGAAGCAAGTTTTCTGTGCTCTGGAGTCATTTCGTTGCAAGCGAATTTTTTGTGTCCTGGGGTGATTTCGTTTCAGGCGAAGTTTTTGTGTTCTGGGGAAATTTCGTTGGAAGCAAATTTTTTGTGTTCTCGGGTGATTTCGATGGAAGCAAATTTTTGAAGTATGGTATCATTTCGTTCGAAGTGTGTTTTCTGTGCTCTGGAGTCATTTCTTTGGCAGTGAATTTTCTGTGCTCTGGGGTGATTTCGTTGGAGGCGAATTTTTTGTGTTCTGTGGAAATTTTGTTGGAAGCAAATTTTTTGTGTTCTCCGGTTTTTTCGATGGAAGCAAATTTTTGAAGTAGGGGGTCATTTTGTTGGAAGCATGTTTTCTGTGCTCTGGAGTCACTTGGTTGGAAGAGAATTTTTGGTGCTCTGGAGTGATTTCATTGGAAACGAATTTTTTGTGTTCTCGTGTGATTTCATTTAAAGGGAATTTTTTGTGTTCTAGGGTGATTTCGTTGGAAGCGCATTTTTTGTTTTCTGGGGTAATTACGTTGGAATCGAATTTTTTTTGTTCTGGGGTAATTTCGTTGGAAGCAAATTTTTTGTGTTCTCCGGTTTTTCGATGGAAGCAAATTTTTTAAGTAGAGGGTCATTTCGTTGGAAACGTGTTTTCTGTGCTCTGGAGTCATTTCTTTGGCAGTGAATTTTTTGTGCTCTGGGGTGATTTCGTTGGAAGCGAATTTTTTCTATTCTCGGGTGATTTCGTTGAAAGCGAATTTTTTATGTTCTATGGTGATTTCGTTGGAAGCGAATTTTTTGTGCTCTGGGGTGATTTGGTTAGAAGGGAATTTTTTGTCTTCTGTGGTTATTTCGATGGAAGCCAATTTTTTATGTTCTAGGGTGATTTCGTTGGAAGCGAATTTTTTGTGTTCTGGGATGATATCTTTGGAAGCGAATCTTTGTGTTCTCAGGAGTTTTCGTTGGAAAAGAATTTTTTGTCTTCTAGGGTTATATCGATGGAAGAGAATTTTTTTGTGTTCTCCTGTCTTTTCGATGGAAGCCTTTTTTCTGTGCCCTGGAGTCATTTCGTTGGAAGGGAATTTTTTGTGCTCTAGGGTGATTGCATTGGAAGCGAATTTTTTTGTTCTCGGGTGATTTCCTTCAAAGGGAATTTTTTGTGTTCAAGGTTGATTTCGTTGGAAGCGAATTTTTTTTTTCTGGGGTAATTACGTTGGAAGCGAATTTTTTCTGTTCTTGGGTGATTTCTTTGGCAGCGAATTTTTAGTGTTCTGGGGTCATTTAGTTGGAAGCGTGTTTTCTGTGCTCTGGAATCATTTCGATGGAAGCGAATTTTTTGTGCTCTGGGGTGATTTCTTTGGAAGCAATTTTTTTGTGTTCTGGGTGATTTCGTTGGAAGCGAATTTTATGTGTTCTGGGGTAATTTCGTTGGAAGCGAATTTTTTGTGTTCTGGGGTCATTTCATTGGAAGCAAATTTTTTGTGTTCTGGGGTATTTTCGTTCGAAGGGAATTTTTTGTGTTCTCGGGTCATTTGAATGGAAGCAAATTTTTGAAGTATGGTATCATTTCGTTGGAAGCGTGTTTTCTGTGTTCTGGAGTCATTTCGTTGGAACGAATTTTTTGTGTTCTAGTGTGATTTCGTTTAAAGGGAGTTTTTCTGTTCTAGGGTGATTTCGTTGGAAGCGAATTTATTGTGTTCTGGGGTGATTTCGATGGAAGCAAATTTTTTCTGTTCTGTGGTAATTTCGTTGGACGTGAATTGTTTGTGTTCTCGGGTGATTTCGTTGAACGGGAATTTTTTTGTGCTCTGGGATGATTTCTTTCAAAGCGAATATTTGTGTTCTCAGGAGATTTCTTTGGAAGCCAATATTTTGTCTTTTGGGGTAATATCGTTGAAAGAGAATTTTTTGTTTTCTCCGGTTTTTTCGATTGAAGCAAATTTTCGAAGTATAGTATCATTTCGTTGGAAGCGTGTTTTCTATGCTCTGGAGTCATTTCGTTGGAAGCGAATTTTTTGTGTTCTGGGGTGATTTCGTTGGAAGCGAATTTTTTGTGCTCTGGGGTGATTTGATTGGAAGCTAATATTTGTGTTCTCAGGATATTTCGTTGCAAGCGAATTTTTTGTGTTCTGGAGTAATTTCGTTGGAAGCGAATTTTTTGTGTTCTCCGGTTTTTTCGATGGAAGCAAATTTTTTAAGTAGAGGGTCATTTCGTTGGAAGCGTGTTTTCTGTGCTCTGGAGTCATTTCTTTGGCAGTGAATTTTTTGTGCTCTGGCGTGATTTCGTTGGAAGCGAATTTTTTCTATTCTCGGATGATTTCATTGAAAGCAAATTTTTTATGTTCTAGGGTGATTTTGTTGGAGGCGAATTTTTTGTGCTCTGGGGTGATTTGGTTAGAAGGGAATTTTTTTTCTTCTGTTGTTATTTCGATGGAAGCCAATTTTTATGTTCTAGGGTGATTTCTTTGGAAGCGAATTTTTTGTGTTCTCGGGTCATTTCATTGCTTCATTGTTTTCTGTCTTCTGGAGTCATTTCGTTGGAAGCGAATTTTTTGTGCTCTCGGGTGATTTCATTGGAAGCGATATTTTGGTGTTCTCGGGTGATTTCTTTGAAAGGGAATTTTTATGTTCTTGGGTGATTTCGTTGGATGCGAATTTTTTGTGCTCTGGGATGATATCTTTGGAAGCGAATATTTGTGTTCTCAGGAGTTTTCGTTGGAAAAGAATTTTTTGTCGTCTGGGGTAATATCGTTGGAAGAGAATTTTTTCTGTTCTCCGGTCATTTCGATGGAAGCAAATTTTGAAATAGTGTGTCATTTCGTTGGAAGCATTTTTTCTGTGCTCTGGAGTCATTTCGTTGGTAGCGAATTTTTTGTACTCTGTGGTGATTTCGTTGGAGGTGAATTTTTTGTGTTCTCGGGTGATTTCGTTGAAAGGGAATTTTTTGTGTTCTGGGGTCATTTCTTTGGAAGCCTGTTTTCTGTGCTCTGGAGTCATTTCGTTGGAAGCGAAATTTTTGTGTTCTGGGGTGATTTCATTGGAAGCGAATTTTTAGTGTTCTGTGAAAATTTTCTTGGAAGCGAATTTTTTGTGTTCTCCGGTTTTTTCGATGGATGCAAATTTTTGAAGTAGGGGGTCATTTTGTTGGAAGCGTGTTTTCTGTGCTCTGGAGTCCCTTGGTTGGAAGAGAATTTTTGGTGCTCTGGCGTGATTTCGTTGGAAGCGAATTTTTTGTGTTCTCGGGTGATTTCATTTAAAGGGATTTTTTTGTGATCTGGGGTGATTTCGTTGGAAGCGCATTTTTTGTATTCTGGGGAAATTACTTTGGAAGCGAATTTTTTGTGTTCTCGGGTGATTTCATTGAAAGGAAATTTTTATTGTTCTGGCATCATTTCATTGGAAGCGTGTTTTCTGTCCTCTGGAATCATTTCGTTGGAAGCTAATTTTTTGTGCTCTTGGGTGATTTCGTTGGAAGCAATTTTTTTGGGTTCTAGGGTGATTTCGTTGAAAGGGAATTTTTTGCGTTCTGGGGTCATTTTGTTGGAAGGAATTTTTTGTGCTCTGGGGTGATTGCGTTGGAAGCATGTTTTCTGTGCTCTGTAATCATTTCGTTGGAATTGAATTTTTTGTGTTCTGCGATGATTTCGATGGAAGGAAATTTTTTCCGTTCTGGGGTAATTTTGTGGGAAGCGAATATTTTTGTTCTCAGGTGATTTATTGGAAGGGAATTTTTTGTGCACTGGGGTGATTTCGTCGGAAGCAAATTTTTTCTATTCTGGGGTAATTTCGTTGGACTTGAATTTTTTTGTTCTCAGGTGATTTCATTGAAAGTGAATTTTTTGTGTTCTCGGGTCATTTCATTGCTACATTGTTTTCTGTGCTCTGGAGTCATTTCGTTAGAAGCGAATTTTTTGTGTTCTCGGTTGATTTCTTTGGCCGCCAATTTTTAGTGTTCTGGGGTCGTTTAGTTGGAAGCGTGTTTTCTGTGTTCTGGAGTCATTTCGATGGAAGCGAATTTTTTGTGCTCTGGGGTGATTTCGTTGGAAGCAAATTTTTTGTGTTCTGGGTGATTTCGTTGGAAGCGAATTTTTTGTGTTCTGGGGTAATTTCGTTGGAAGCGAATTTTTTGTGTTCTTGGGTATTTTTTATGGAAGCAAATTTTTTGTGTTCAGGGGTGATTTCGTTGGAAGCCTGTTTTCTGTGCTCTGGAGTCATTTGGTTGGAAGCGAATTTTTTGGGTTCTGGGGTGAATTGGTTGGAAGCTAATTTTTTGTGTTCTCGGGTGATTTCTTTGGCCGCGAATTTTTAGTGTTTTGGGGTCATTTCGTTGGAAGCGTGTTTTCTGTGCTCTGGAGTCATTTCGTTGGAAGCGAATATTTGTGTTCTCAGACGATTTCGTTGCAAGCGAATTTTTTGTGTTCTCCGGTTTTTTCGATGGAAGCAAATTTTTGAAGTAGGGGCCATTTCGTTGGAAGCTCGTTTTCTGTGCTCTGGAGTAGTTTCGTTGGAAGGGAATTTTTGGTGCTTTGGGCTGATTTCGTTGGAAGCGAATTTTTTGTGTTCTGGTGTGATTTCGTTGGAAGCGAATTTTTGGTGCTCTGGGGTGATTTGATTGGAAGCTAATATTTGTGTTCTCAGGATATTTCATTGCAAGCAAATTTTTTGTGTTCTGGGGTAATTTCTTTGGAAGCGAATTTTTTGTGTTCTCCGGTTTTTTCGATGGAAGCAAATTTTTTAAATAGAGGGTCATTTCGTTGGAAGCGTGTTTTCTGTGCTCTGGAGTCATTTCTTTGGCAGTGAATATTTTGTGCTCTGGGGTGATTTTGTTGGAAGCGAAATTTTTGTGTTCTCGGGTGATTTCGTTGAAAGGGAATTTTTTGTGTTCCAGGGTGATTTCGTTTGAAGCGAATTTTTTTGTGCTCTGGGATGATTTATTTGGAAGCAAATATTTGTGTTCTCAGGAGAGATCGTTTGAAGCGAATTTATTGTGTTCTGGGGTGATTTTGTTGGAAGCGAATTTTTTGTGTTTTCGGGTGATTTCGATAGAAGCAAATTTTTGGAATATGGGGTCATTTCCTTGGAATCGTGTTTTCTCTGCTCTGGAGTCATTATGTTGGAAAATAATTTTTTGTGTTCTGGGGTGATTTCGTTGGAAGCGAATTTTTTGTGCTCTGGAGTGATTTGGTTGGAAGCGATTTGTTTTGTCTTCTATGGTGATTTCGATGGAAGCGAATTTTTTATGATCTAGGGTGATTTCGTTGAAAGCGAATTTTTTGTGTTCTGGAGTCACTTCATTGGAAGCGTGTTTTCTGTGCTCTGGAGTCATTTTGTTGGAAGCGAATTTTTTGTGCTCTGGGATGTTTTCTTTGGAAGCGAATATTTTTGTTCTCAGGAGATTTCATTGGAAGCGAATTTGTTGTGTTCTGGGGTAATTTCGATGGAATAGAAATTTTTGTGCTCTCACGACTTTTGGATGGAAGCAAATTTTTGAAGTAGGGAGTCATTTCGTTGGAAGCGTGTTTTCTGTGCTCTGGAGTAGTTTCGTTGGAAGGGAATTTTTGGTGCTTTGGGCTGATTTCGTTGAAAGCAAATTTTTTGTGTTCTGGGGTGATTTCGTTGGAAGCGAATTTTTGGTGGTCTGGGGTGATTTCGTTGTAAGCGTGTTTTCTGTGGTCTGGAGTGATTACTTTGGAAGCGAATATTTGTGTTCTCCGGAGATTTCGTTGGAAAAGAATTTTTTGTCTTCTGGGGTAATATGATTGGAAGCAGGTTTTATGTCCTTTGGAGTCATTTTGTTAGAAGCGAATTATTCTCTGTTTTGGTTTGATTTCTTTGGAAATGAAGTTTTTGAGATCTGGGTTGATTTGGTTGGAAATGAATTTTTTGTGTTCTGGTGTGATTTCTTTGGAAAGAATTTCTTGTCCTCTGGGATGATATCATTGGAAGCAAATTTCATCTGTTCTGGGGTAATTTTGTTGGAAGCGATTTTTTTCTGCTCTGGGGTGGTTTCGTTGGAAGCGAATTTTTTGTGTTCTCTGGTTATTTCGATGGAAGCGAATTTTTTTTTCTGGGTTGATTTCGTTGGAAGCGAATTTTTTGTGTTCTGGGATGATTTCAGTGGATTCAAATTTTTGGTGTTCTGGCGTAATTTCTTAGGAAGCAGGTTTTATGTCCTTTGGAGTAATTTCGTTAGAAGCGAATTTTTCTCTGTTCTGGTGTGATTTTTTTGGAAATGAAGTTTTTGTGATCTGCGGTGATTTCGTTGGAAACGAATTTTTTGTGCTCTGGGGTGATTTCCTTTGAAGCGAATTTTTTGCCTTCTTGGGTAATTTCATTGGAAGCTAATTTTTTGTGTTCTCCGGTGATTTCTTTGTAAGCTAATTTTTTGTGATCTCGGGTGATTTCGATGGAAGCAAATTTTTTGTGATCTTGATTTTGTTGGAAATGATGTTTTTGTGATCGGGGTAATTTTTTTTGGAAGCGAACTTTTTTGTTCTGGGTTGATTTCGATCGAAGCGATTTTTTTTTGTGTTGTGGGGTGATTTCGTTGGAAGCAAATTCTTTGTGTTCTGGGGTAATATCTCTGGAAGCAGGTGTTATGTCCTTTGGAGTCATTTCGTTAGAAGCAAATTTTTCTCTTTTCTGGTGTGATTTCTTTGGAAATGAAGTTTTTGTGATCTTGGGTGATTTCGTTGGAAGAGAATTTTTTGTGTTCTGGTGTGATTTCTTTGGAAACGAATTTTTTGTCCTCTGTGGTGATTTCGTTGTAAGCAAATTTTTGTGTTCTGGGGTAATTTGTTTGGAAGCAAATTTTTTGCATTCTCGGGTGATTTCGTTGGAAGCAAATTATTTGTGTTCTAGGGTGTTTTCGTTGGAAACGAATTTTTTGTGCTCTGGGGTGATTTTGTTGGAAGCGAATATTTTGTGTTCCTCTGGTGATTTCGATGGAAGTGAATTTTTTGTTTTCTGGGGTAATTTCGTTGGAAGCAATTTTTTTGTGGTCTGGGTTTATTTCGTTGTTAGCGAATTTTTTGAAGTATGGGGTGATTTCGTTGGAAGCGTGTTTTCTGTGCTCTGGGGTGATTTCGTTGGAAATGAATTTTTTGTGTTCTCAGGTGATTTCGATCGAAGCGATTTTTTTTGTTTTCTGGGGAGATTTCAGTGAGAGCGAATTTTTGGTGTTCTGGGGTAATTTTGTTGGAAGAGGGTTTTATGTCCTTTGTAGTCATTTCATTGGAAGCGAATTTTTCTCTGTTCTGGTGTGATTTTGTTGGAAACACATTTTTTTTGCTCTGGAATGTTTTCGTTGTAAGAGAATGTTTTGTGTTCTGGGGTAATTTCATTGGAAGCGAATTTTTTTTGTGTGTGTGTTCTGGGGTTATTTCATTGGAAGGGAATTTTTTGTGATCTGGGGTAATTTCGTTGGAAGCGGGTTTTATGTCCTTTGGAGTCATTTCGTTAAAAGCGAATTTTTCTCTGTTCTGGTGTGATTTCGTTGGAAATGAAGTTTTTGTGATCTGGGGTGATTACGTTGGTAGCGAATTTTTTGTGGTCTGGTGTGATTTCTTTGGAAACAAACTTTTTGTGTTCTAGGGTGATTTGATGGAAGCAAGTTTTTTGTGTTCTGGGGTCATTTTGTTGGTAGCGTGTTTTCTGTGCTCAGGAGTCATTTCGTTGGAAGTGAATTTTTTGTGTTCTCGGTTGATTTCGATGGAAGCAAATTTTTGAAGTATGGTATCATTTTGTTCGAAGCTTGTTTTCTGTGCTCTGGAGTCATTAAGTTGGAAGCGAATTTTTTGTGTTCCAGGGTGATTTCGTTGGAAGCGAATTTTTTTGTGCTCTGGGATGATTACATTGGAAGCGAATATTTGTGTTCTCAGGATATTTCTTTGGAAGCGAATTTTTTGTGTTCTTGGGTAATTTCGTTGGAAGCAAATTTTTTGTGTTCTAGGGTGATTTTGATGGAAGCAAATTTTTGAAGTAGAGGGCCATTTTGTTGGAAGCGTGTTTTCTGTGCTCTGGAGTAATTTCATTTGAAGTTAATTTTTTGTGCTCTGGGGCGATTGCGTTGGAAGCGAATATTTTATGTTCTCGGGTGATTTCGTTGGAAGCGAATTTTTTGTGTTCTTTGGTGATTTACTTGAAAGCAAATTTTTTGTGTTCTGGGGTAATTTCGTTGGAAGCGAATTTTTTGTGTTCTCTGGTGATTTCGATGGAAGCAAATTTTTGAAGTATGGGATCATTTCGTTGGAAGCGTGTTTTCTGTGCTCTAGAGTCATTTTGTTGGAAGCGAATTTTTTGTGTTCTTGGGTGATTTCGTTGGAAGCGAATATTCGTGTTCTCAGAAGATTTCGTTGCAAGCGAATTTTTTTGTGTTCTGGGGTAATTTCGTTGGAAGCGAATTTTTTGTGTTCTCGTGTGTTTTCGATGGAAGCAAATTTTTGAAGTATGGGATCATTTCGTTGGAAGCGTGTTTTCTGTGCTCTAGAGTCATTTTGTTGGAAGCGAATTTTTTGTGTTCTTGGGTGATTTCGTTGGAAGCGAATATTCGTGTTCTCAGAAGATTTCGTTGCAAGCGAATTTTTTTGTGTTCTGGGGTAATTTCGTTGGAAGCGAATTTTTTGTGTTCTCCGGTTTTTTCGATGAAAGCAAATTTTTGAAGTAGGGGGTCATTTCGTTGGAAGCGTGTTTTCTGTGCTCTGGAGTTACTTCATTGGAAGGGAATTTTTGGTGCTCTGTGGTGATTTCTTTGGAAGCAAATTTTTTGTTTTCTGGGGTAATTACTTTGGAAGCGAATTTTTTGTGTTCTCGGGTGATTATGTTGAAAGGGAATTTTTAGTGTTCTGGCGTCATTTCGTTGGAAGTGTGTTTTCTGTGCTCTGGATTCATTTCTTTGGAAGCGAATTTTTTGTGTTCTGGGGTGATTTCGTTGGAAGCGAATTTTTGGTGGTCTGGGGTGATTTCGTTGGAAGCGTGTTTTCTGTGGTCTGGGGTGATTACTTTTGAAGCGAATATTTGTGTTCTCAGGAGATTTCGTTGGAAGTGAATTTTTTGTGTTCTGGGGGTGATATTGTTGGAAGCGAATTTTTTGTGTTCTGTTGTGATATAGTTGGAAGTGAATTTTTTGTTTTCTGGGCTAATATCCTTGGAAGCGGGTTTTATGTCCTTTGGAGTCATTTTGTTAGAAGCGAATTTTTCTCTGTTCTGGTGTGATTTCTTTGGAAATGAAGTTTTTGAGATCTGGGGTGATTTCATTGGAAGCAAATTTTTTGTGTCCTGGTGTAATTTCGTTGGAAACGAATTTTTTGCGTCTTCGGGTGATTTCGTTGAAAGGGAATTTGTAGTGTTCTGGCGTCATTTCGTTGGAAGCGTGTTTTCTGTGCTCTGGATTCATTTCGTTGGAAGCGAATTTTTTGTGCTCTGGGGTGATTTCGTTCGAAACAAATTTTTTGTGTTCTGTGGTGATTTTGTTGAAAGGGAATTTTTTGTGCTCTGGGGTCAATTCGTTGGAAGAGAATTTTCTGTGTTTTGGGGTGATTTCGATGGAAGTGAATTTTTTGTATTCTCCGGTTTTTTCAATGGAAGCAAATTTTTGAAGTAGGTGGTCACTTCGTTGGAAGCGTGTTTTCTGTGCTCTGGAGTCATTTCGTTGGAAGCAAATTTTTTGTGCTCTGTGGTGATTTCGTTGGAAGCGAATTTTTTGTGTTCTGGGATGATTTCGATGGAAGCAAATTTTTGAAATATGGTATCATTTCGTTCAAAGCGGGTTTCCTGTGCTCTGGTGTCATTTCTTTGGAAGCGAATTTTTTGTGTTCTCGGGTGATTTCGTTGAAAGGGAATGTTTTGTTTTCTAGGGTGATTTCGTTGGAAGCGAATTTTTTGTGTTCTGGGTTGATTTCGTTGGAAGCTAATTTTTTGTGTTCTGGGATGATTTCAGTGGAGGCGAATTTTTTGTGTTCTAGGGTATTTTCGTTGGAAGTGTATTTTTTGTGTTCTCAGGTTTTCTCGATGGAAGCAAATTTTTGAAGTAGGGGGTCATTTCGTTGGAAGCATGTTTTCTGTGCTCTGGAGTCATTTCGTTGGAAGCGAATTTTTTGTGTTCTGGGGTGATTTCCTTGGAAGCAAATTTGTTCTGTTCTGGGGTAATTTCTTTGGACGCGAATTTTTTGTGTTCTGGGGTGAGTTTTTTGGAAGAGAATTTTTTGTGTTCTGGGGCAATTTCGTTGAAAGGGAATTTTTTGGAAGTATGGGGTGATTTCGTTGAAAGAGTGTTTTCTTTGCTCTGGAGTCATTTTTTGGAAGCAAATTTTTGTGTTCTGAGTTGATTTCATTGGAAGCCAATTTTTTTGTGTTCTGGGGTATTTTCGTTGGAAGCGAATTTTTTTGTGTTCTCCGGTTTTTTCGATGGAAGCAAATTTTTGAAGTAGGGGGTCACCTCGTTGGAAGTGAAAATTTTTGTGTTCAGGGGTGATTTCGTTGGAAGCGAATGTTTTGTGTTCTGGGGTAATTTCGTTGGAAGCGAATTATTTTGTGTTCTCAGGTGATTTCGATGGAAGCAAATTTTTGAAGTATGGGGACATTTCGTTGGAAGCTAACTTATGTGCTTTGGTGTGATTTCGTTGGAAGCGAATTTCTTGTGTTCAGGGGTAATTTCTTTTGAAGCAAATTTTTTGTGTTCTGGGGTGATTTCAATGGAAGCGAATATTTTGTGTTCTGTTTTGATTTCATTGGAAATGAATATTTGTGTTCTCAGGAGATTTCGTTGCAAGCGAATTTTTTGTGCTCTGGGGTGATTTCGTTGGAAGGGAATTTTTTGTGTTCTGGGGTGATTCCGTTGAAAGGGAATTTTTTGTGTTCTGGGGTCATTTCGTTGGAAGCGTGTTTTCTGTGCTCTGGAGTCATTTCTTTGGAAGGGAATTTTTTGTGCTCTGGGGTGATTTCGTTGGAAGCGAATTTTTTGTGTTCTCAGGTGATTTCGTTGAAAGGGAATTTTTTGTGTTCTAGGGTGATTTCGTTGGAAGAGAATTTTCTCTGTTATGGGGTGACTTGATGGAAGTGAATTTTTTGTGTTCTCCGGTTTTTTCGAAGTAGGGGGTGATTTCATTAGAATCGTGTTTTCTGTGCTTTGGAGTCATTTCGTTGGAAGGGAATTTTTTGTGCTCTGTGGTGATTTCGATGTAAGCAAATTTTTTCTGTTCTGTGGTAATTTCGTTGGACGTGAATTTTTTGTTTTCTCTGGTTTTTTTGATGGAAGCAAATTTTTGAAGCAGGGGGTCATTTCGTTGGAAGCGTGTTTTCTGTTCTCTGGAGTCATTTCGTTGGGATCGAATTTTTTTGTGCTCTGGTATGATTTCTTTGGAAGCAAATATTTGTGTTCTCAGGAGGTATCGTTGGAAGCGAATTTATTGCGTTCTGGGGTAATTTCGTTGGAAGCAAATTTTTGAAGTATGGGATCATTTCGTTGAAAGCGTGTTTTCTCTGCTCTGGAGTCATTATGTTGGAAGCTAATTTTTTGTGTTCTGGGATGATTTCGTTGGAAGCGAATATATTGTTCTCAGAAGATTTTGTTGCAAACGAATTTTTTGTGTTCTGGTGTAATTTCGTTGGAAGCGATTTTTTTGTGTTCTCGGGTGATTTCGATGGAAGCAAATTTTTGAAGTATGGGATCATTTCGTTGGGAGCGTGTTTTCTGTGCTCTGGAGTCATTTCGTTGGAAGCAATTTTTTGTGTTCTGGGGTGATTTCATTGAAGCAAATTTTTTGTGTTCTGGGGTAATTTCGTTGGAAGCGAATTTTTTGTGTTCTGGGGTCATTTCATTGGAAGCAAATTTTTTGTGTTCTGGGGTATTTTCGTTCGAAGGGAATTTTTTGTGTTCTCGGGTCATTTCAATGGAAGCAAATTTTTGAAGTATGGTATCATTTCGTTCGAAGCGTGTTTTCTGTGCTCTGGAGTCATTTCGTTGGAAGCGAATATTTGTGTTCTCAGACGATTTCGTTGCAAGCGAATTTTTTGTGTTCTCCGGTTTTTTTGATGGAAGCAAATTTTTGAAGTAGGGGGTCATTTCGTTGGAAGCTTGTTTTCTGTGCTCTGGAGTAATTTCATTGGAAGGGAATTTTTTGTGCTTTGGGCTGATTTCGTTGGAAGCGAATTTTTTGTGTTCTAGTGTGATTTCGTTGAAAGGGAATGTTTTGTGTTCTAGGGTGATTTTGTTGGAAGCGAATTTTTTGTGTTCTGTGGTGATTTCGATGGAAGCAATTTTTTTCTGTTCTGTGGTAATTTCGTTGGACGTGAATTTTTGGTTTTCTCCGGTTTTTTTGATGGAAGCAAATATTTGAAGCAGGGGGTCATTTCGTTGGAAGCGTGTTTTCTGTGCTCTGGAGTCATTTCGTTGGAAGCGAATTTTTTGTGCTCTGGGGTGATTTGATTGGAAGCTAATATTTGTGTTCTCAGGATATTTCGTTGCAAGCGAATTTTTTGTGTTCTGGGGTAATTTCGTTGGAAGCGAATTTTTTGTGTTCTCCGATTTTTTCGATGGAAGCAAATTTTTTAAGTAGAGGGTCATTTCGTTGGAAGCGTGTTTTCTGTGCTCTGGAGTCATTTCTTTGGCAGTGAATTTTTTATGCTCTGGAGTGATTTCGTTGGAAGCGAATTTTTTCTATTCTCCCGTGATTTCATTGAAAGCGAATTTTTTATGTTCTAGGGTGATTTCGTTGGAAGCGAATTTTTTGTGCTCTGGGGTGATTTGGTTAGAAGGGAATTTTTTTCTTCTGTGGTTATTTCGATGGAAGCCAATTTTTTATGTTCTAGGGTGATTTCTTTGTAAGCGAATTTTTTGTGTTCTCGGGTCATTTCATTGGTACATTGTTTTCTGTGCTCTGGAATCATTTCGTTGGTAGCGAATTTTTTGTGCTCTCGGGTGATTTCATTGGAAGCGTTATTTTTGTATTCTCGGGTGATTTCGTTGAAAGGGAATTTTTGTGTTCTAAGCTGATTTCGTTGGTAGCGAATTTTTTGTGCTCTGGGATGATATCTTTGGAAGCGAATTTTTGTGTTCTCAGGAGTTTTCGTTGGAAAAGAATTTTTTGTCTTCTGGGGTAATATCGTTGGAAGAGAATTTTTTCTGTTCTCCGGTATTTTCGATGGAAGCAAATTTTGAAATAGTGTGTCATTTCGTTGGAAGCATGTTTTCTGTGCTCTGGAGTCATTTCGTTGGAAGCGAATTTTTTGTACTCTGTGGTGATTTCATTGGAAGTGAATTTTTTGTGTTCTCGGGTGATTTCGTTGAAAGGAAATTTTTTGTGTTCTGGGGTCATTTCTTTGGAAGCCTGTTTTCTGTGCTCTGGAGTCATTTCGTTGGAAGCGAATTTTTTGTGTTCTGGGGTGATTTCGATGGAAGCAAATTTTTTGTGTTCTCGGGTGATTTCGATGGAAGCAAATTTTTGAAGTATGTTATCATTTCGTTCGAAGCGTGTTTTCTGTGCTCTGGAGTCATTTCGTTGGAAGCGAATTTTTTGTGTTCTTGGGTGATTTCGTTGAAAGGGAATGTTTAGTGTTCAGGGTGATTTCGTGGAAGCGATTTTTTGTGTTCTGAGTTGATTTCGTTGGAAGCGAATTTTTTGTGTTCTGGGATGATTTCAGTGGAGGCTAATTTTTTGTGTTCTAGGGTGTTTTTGTTGGAAGCGTATTTTTTGTGTTCAGGTTTTCTCGATGGAAGCAAATTTTTGAAGTAGGGGGTCATTTCGTTGGAAGCTTGTTTTCTGTGCTCTGCAGTCATTTCGTTGGAAGCGAATTTTTTGTGTTCTGGGGTTATTTCCTTGGAAGCGAATTTATTTTGTTCTGGGGTAATTTAGTTGGAAGCGAATTTTTTGTGTTCTCGGTTGATTTCGATGGAAGCAAATTTCTGAAGTATGGTATCATTTCATTCAAAGCGTGTTTTCTGTGCTCTGGAGTCATTACGTTGGAGCGAATTTTTTGTGTTCTAGGGTGATTTCGTTGAAAGGGAGTTTTTCTATTGTAGGGTGATTTCGTTGGAAGCAAATTTATTGTGTTCTGGGGTGATTTCAATGGCAGCAAATTTTTTCTGTTCTGTGGTAATTTCGTCGGACGTGAATTTTTTGTGTTCTCGGGTGATTTCGTTGAAAGGGAATTTTTTCTGCTCTATTGTGATTTCGTTGGAAGTGAATTTTTTTGTGCTCTGGGATGATTTCTTTCGAAACGAATATTTGTGTTCTCAGGAGATTTCGTTGGAAGCGAATTTTTTGTGTTCTGGGGTTATTTCGATAGAAGCGAATTTTTTGTGTTCTTCGGTTTTTCGATGGAAGCAAAATTTTTGAAGTAGGGGGTCATTTCGTTGGAAGCGTGTTTTCTGGAGTGCTCTGGAGTCATTTCGTTGGAAGGGAATTTTTTGTGCTCTTCGGTTATTTCGTTGGAAGCAAATTTTTTGTGTTCTCAGATGATTTCGTTTAAAGGGAATTTTTCGTGTTCTCGGTGATTTCGTTGGAAGCGAATTTTTTGTGTTCTGGGGTCATTTCTTCGGAAGCGTGTTTTCTGTGCTCTGGAGTCAGTTCTTTGGAAGCGAATTTTTTGTGCTCTGGTGTGATTTCGTTGGAAGCGAATTTTTTGTGTTCTCACGTGATTTCCTTTAAAGCTAATTTTTTGTGTTCTAGGGTGATTTCTTTGGCAGCGAATTTTTTGTGTTCAGGGGTGATTTCGATGGAAGCAAAATTTTTCTGTTCTGGGGTAATTTCGTTGGACGTGAATTTTTTGTGTTCTCGGGTGATTTGGTTGAAAGGGAATTTTTTGTGTTCCAGGGTGATTTCATTGGAAACGAATTTTTTTGTGCTCTGGGATGATTTCTTTGGAAGCAAATATTTGTGTTTTTAGGAGGTATCGTTGGAAGCGAATTTATTGTGTTCTGGGGTAATTTCGTTGGAAGTGAATTTTTTGTGTTTTCGAGTGATTTCGATGGAAGCAAATTTTTGAAATATGGGGTCATTTCGTTGGAAGCGTGTTTTCTCTGCTCTGGAGTCATTATGTTGGAAGCTAATTTTTTGTGTTCTGGGGTGATTTCGTTGGAAGAGAATATATTGTTCTCAGAAGATTTTGTTGCAAGCAAATTTTTTGTGTTCTGGCATAATTTCGTTGGAAGCGAATTTTTTGTGTTCTCGGGTGATTTCGATGGAAGCAAATTTTTGAAGTAATGGATCATTTTGTTGGGAGCCTGTTTTCTGTGCTCTGGAGTCATTCCGTTGAAAGCGAATTATTTGTGTTCTGGGGTGATTTCGTTGGAAGCGAATATTAGTGTTCTCAGAAGATTTCGTTGCAAGCGAATTTTTTTGTGTTCTAGGGTAATTTCGTTGGAAGCGAATTTTTTGTTTTCTCCGGTTTTTTCGATGGAAGGAAATTTTTGAAGCAGGGGGTCATTTCATTGGAAGTGTGTTTTCTGTGCTCTGGAGTGATTTCGTTGGAAGCGAATTTTTTGTGTTCTAGGGTGATTTCATGGAAGCCAATTTTTTGTGTTCTGGGTTAATTTCGTTGGAAGCGAATTTTTTGTGTTCTGGGGTCATTTCGTTGGAAGCAAATTTTTTGTGTTCTGCGGTAATTTCGTTGGAAGTGAATTTTTTGTGTTCTCGGGTCATTTCAATGGAAGCAAATTTTTGAAGTATGGTATCATTTCGTTCGAAGCGTGTTTTCTGTGCTCTGGAGTCATTTCGTTGGAAGCGAATATTTGTGTTCTCAGACGATTTCGTTGCAAGCGAATTTTTTGTGTTCTCCGGTTTTTTCGATGGAAGAAAATTTTTGAAGTAGGGGGTCATTTCGTTGGAAGCTCGTTTTCTGTGCTCTGGAGTTATTTTGTTGGAAGGGAATTTTTTGTGCTTTGGGCTGATTTCGTTGGAAGCGAATTTTTTGTGTTCTAGTGTGATTTCGTTGAAAGGGAATTTTTTGTCTTCTAGGGTGATTTTGTTGGAAGCGAATTTTTTGTGTTCTGTGGTGATATTTCGATAGAAGCAATTTTTTTCTGTTCTTTTGTAACTTGGTTGGATGTGAATTTTTTTTTCTCCTGTTTTTTTGAAGGAAGCAAATTTTTGAAGCAGGGGGTCATTTCGTTCTGGGCGTGCTTTCTGTATTCTGGAGTCATTTCGTTGGAAGCGAATTTTTTGTGTTCTGGGTTGATTTCGTTGGAAGCGAATTTTTGGTGCTCTGGGGTGATTTGATTGGAAGCTAATATTTGTGTTCTCAGGATATTTCGTTGCAAGCAAATTTTTTGTGTTCTGGAGTAATTTCGTTGGAAGCGAATTTTTTGTGTTCTCCGGTGTTTTCGATGGAAGCAAATTTTTTAAGTAGAGGGTCATTTTGTTGGAAGCATGTTTTCTGTGCTCTGGAGTCATTTCTTTGGCAGTGAATATTTTGTGCTCTGGGGTGATTTCGTTGGAAGCGAAATTTTTGTGTTCTCGGGTGATTTCGTTGAAAGGGAATTTTTGCGTTCTAGGGTGATTTCGTTTGAAGCGAATTTTTTGTGCTCTGGGATGATATCTTTGGAAGCGAATACTTGTGTGCTCAGGAGTTTTTGTTGGAAAAGAATTTTTTGTCTTCTGGGGTAATATCTTTGGAAGAGAATTTTTTGTGTTCTCTGGTCTTTTCGATGGAAGCAAATTTTGAAATAGTGTGTCATTTCGTTGGAAGCATGTTTTCTGTGCTCTGGAGTCATTTCGTTGGAAGCGAATATTTTGTACTCTGTGGTGATTTCGTTGGAAGTGAATTTTTTGTGTTCTCGGGTGATTTCGTTGAAAGGGAATTTTTTGTGTTCTGGGGTCATCTCTTTGGAAGCCTGTTTTCTGTGCTCTGGAGTCATTTCGTTGGAAGCGTATTTTTTGTGTTCTCTGGTGATTTCGTTGGAAGCGAATTTTTTGTGTTCTGTGGAAATTTTGTTGGAAGCGAATTTTTTGTGTTCTCCCGTTTTGTCGATGGAAGCAAATTTTTGAAGTATGGGGTCATTTTGTTGGAAGCGTGTTTTCTGTGCTCTGGAGTCACTTGGTTGGAAGAGAATTTTTGGTGCTCTGGAGTGATTTCGTTGGAAACGAATTTTTTGTGTTCTGGGGTGATTTCGTTGGAAGCAAATTTTGTGAGTTCTGGGGTAATTTCGATAGAAGCGATTTTTTTGTTTCTGGGGTCATTTCGTTGGAAGAGAATTTTTTGTGTTCTTGGGTAATTTCGTTTTTTTGTGCTTTGGGCTGATTTCTTTGGAAGCGAATTTTTTGTGTTCTAGTGTGAATTCGTTGAAAGGGAATTTTTTTGTGTTCTAGGATGATTTTGTTGGAAGCAAATTTTTTGTGCTCTGTGGTGATTTTGTTGGACCTGAATTTTTGGTTTTCTCCGGTTTTTTTGATGGAAGCAAATTTTTGAAGCAGGGGGTCATTTCATTGGAAGCGTGTTTTCTGTGCTCTGGAGTCATTTCGTTGGAAGCAAATTTTTTGTTTTCTGGGGTGATTTCGTTGGAAGCAAATTTTTTGTGTTCTGGTGTAATTTCGTTGGAAGCGAATTTTTTGTGTTCTGGGGTCATTTCGATGGAAGCAAATTTTTGAAGTAGGGGGACTTTTCGTTGGAAGCTTGTTTTCTGTGCTCTGGAGTCAGATCGTTGGAAGGGAATTTTTTGTGCTTTGGGGTGATTTCGTTGGAAGCGAATTTTTTGTGTTCTAGTGTGATTTCTTTGAAAGGAAATTTTTTGTGTTCTAGGGTGATTTTGTTGGACATGAATTTTTTGTTTTCTCGGGTAATTTCATCGAAAGGGAATTTTTTGTGTTCTAGGGTGATTTCGTTGGAAGCGAACTTTTTTTTGCTCTGGGATGATTTCTTTGGAAGCGAATATCTGTGTTCTCAGGAGATTTCGTTGCAAGCGAATTTATTTTGTTCTGGGGTAATTTCGTTGGAAGCTAATTTTTTGTATTCTCAAGTGATTTCGTTGGAAGCAAATTTTTGAAATATGGGGTCATTTCGCTGGAAGCATGTTTTCTGTGCTTTGGAGTCATTTCTTTGGAAGCGAATTTTTTGTGCTCTGGGGTGATTTCTTTGGAAGCTAATATTTGTGTTCTCAGGACATTTCGTTGCAAGTGAATTTTTTGGGTTCTGGGGTAATTTCTTTGGAAGCGAATTTTTTGTGTTCTCCGGTTTTTTCGATGGAAGCAAATTTTTTAAGTAGAGGGTCATTTCGTTGGAAGCGTGTTTTCTGTGCTCTGGAGTCTTTTCTTTGGTAGCGAATTTTTTGTGCTCTGGGGTGATTTCGTTGGAAGCGAATATTTGTGTTCTCAGGAGATTTCATTGCAAGCGAATTTTTTGTGTTCTGGGGTAATTTCGTTGGAAGCGTATTTTTGTGTTCTCCGGTTTTTTTGATGGAAGTGAATTTTTTAAGTAGGGGGTCATTTCATAGGAAGCGTGTTTTCTGTGCTCTTGAGTCATTTCGTTGGAAGGGAATTTTTTGTGTTCTGGGTGATTTCGTTGGAAGCGAATATTTGTTTTCTCAGAAAATTTCGTTGCATGCGAATTTTTTGTGTTCTGTGGTAATTTTTTTGGAAGCGAATTTTTTATGTTCTCCGGTTTTTCGATGGCAAAAAAATTTTTAAGTAGGGGGTCATTTCGTTGGAATCGTGTTTTATGTGCTCTGGAGGCATTTCGTTGGAAGGGAATTTTTTGTGCTCTGGGGTGATTTCATTGAAAGCTAACTTTTTTGTGTTCTAGCGTGATTTCGTTGGAAGCGAATTTTTTGTGTTGTGGGGTTATTTCGATGGAAACAAATATTTTCTGTTCTGTGGTAATTTCGTTGGACGTGAATTTTTTGTGTTCTCAGGTGATTTCGTTGAAAGGGAAGTTTTTGTGTTCTAGGGTGATTTCGATGGAAATGAATTTTTTGTGTTCTAGGGTGATTTCGTTGGAAGCGAACTTTTTTTTGCTCTGGGATGATTTCTTTGGAAGCGAATATCTGTGTTCTCAGGAGATTTCGTTGCAAGCGAATTTATTTTGTTCTGGGGTAATTTCGTTGGAAGCTAATTTTTTGTATTCTCAAGTGATTTCAATGGAAGCAAATTTTTGAAATATGGGGTCATTTCGCTGGAAGCATGTTTTCTGTGCTTTGGAGTCATTTCTTTGGTAGCAAATTTTTTGTGCTCTACGGTGATTTCTTTGGAAGCTAATATTTGTGTTCTCAGGACATTTCGTTGCAAGCGAATTTTTTGGGTTCTGGGGTAATTTCTTTGGAAGCGAATTTTTTGTGTTCTCTGGTTTTTTCGATGGAAGCAAATTTTTTAAGTAGAGGGTCATTTCGTTGGAAGCGTGTTTTCTGTGCTCTGGAGTCATTTCTTTGGTAGCTAATTTTTTGTGCTCTGGGGTGATTTCGTTGGAAGCGAATATTTGTGTTCTCAGGAGATTTCATTGCAAGCGAATTTTTTGTGTTCTGGGGTAATTTCGTTGGAAGCGTATTTTTGTGTTCTCCGGTTTCTTTGATGGAAGCGAATTTTTTAAGTAGGGGGTCATTCCATAGGAAGCGTGTTTTCTGTGCTCTGGAGTCATTTCGTTGGAAGGGAATTTTTTGTGTTCTGGGGTGATTTCGTTGGAAGCGAATATTTGTTTTCTCAGAAAATTTCGTTGCAAGCGAATTTTTTGTGTTCTGTGGTAATTTTGTTGGAAGCGAATTTTTTATGTTCTCCGGTTTTTCGATGGCAACAAATTTTTTGAGTAGGGGGTCATTTCGTTGGAATCGTGTTTTATGTGCTCTGGAGTCATTTCGTTGGAAGGGAATTTTTTGTGCTCTGGGGTGATTTCATTGAAAGCTAACTTTTTTGTGTTCTAGCGTGATTTCTTTGGTAGCGAATTTTTTGTGTTGTGGGGTTATTTCGATGGAAGCAAATATTTTCTCTTCTGTGGTAATTTCGTTGGACGTGAATTTTTTGTGTTATCAGGTGATTTCGTTGAAAGGGATTTTTTGTGTTCTAGGGTGATTTCGTCGTAAGCGAATTTTTTGTGCTCTGGGATTATTTCTTTGGAAGCGAATATTTGTGTTCTCAGGAGACTTCGTTGCAAGCGAATTTTTTGTGTTCTGGGGTAATTTCGTTGGAAGTGTATTTTTGTGTTCTCCGTTTTTTTCGATGGAAGCGAAATTTTTAAGTAGGGGGTCATTTCGTTGGAAGCGTGTTTTCTGTGCTCTGGAGTCATTTCGTTGGAAGCGAATTTTTTGTGTTCTCTGGTGATTTCGAAGGAAGCAAATTTTTGAAGTATGAGATCATTTTGTTGAAAGCATGTTTTCTGTGCTCTGGAGTAATTTCGCTGGATGCGAATTTTTTTTGTTCTGGAGTGATTTCGTTGGAAGCGAATATTTGTGTTCTCAGAAAATTTCGTTGCAAGCAAATTTTTTGTGTTCTGGGGTAATTTCGTTGGAAGCTAATTTTTTGTGTTCTCCGGTTTTTTCAATGGAAGCAAATTATTGAAATAGGGGGTCATTTCATTGGAAGCGTGTTTTCTGTGATCTGGAGTCATTTCAATGGAAGCGAATTTTTTGTGTTCTGGGGTGATTTCGTTGGAAGCGAATATATGTGTTCTCAGAAGATTTCATTGAAAGCGAATTTTTTGTGCTCTGGGGTGATTGCTTTGGAAGCAAATATTTGTGTTCTCAGGAGACTTCGTTGCAAGCAAATTTTTTGTGTTCTGGGGTAATTTCGTTGGAAGCTAATTTTTTGTGTTCTCCGGTTTTTTCAATGGAAGCAAATTATTGAAATAGGGGGTCATTTCATTGGAAACGTGTTTTCTGTGATCTGGAGTCATTTCAATGGAAGCGAATTTTTTGTGTTCTGGGGTGATTTCGTTGGAAGCGAATATATGTGTTCTCAGAAGATTTCGTTGAAAGGGAACTTTTTGTGTTCTGGGGTAATTTCGTTGGAAACGTATTTTTGTGTTCTCCGGTTTTTTCGATGGAAGCAAATTTTTTAAGTAGGGGGTCATTTCGTTGGAAGTGTGTTTTCTGTGCTCAGGAGTCATTTCGTTGGAAGCGAATTTTTTGTGTTCTCGGGTGATTTCGATGGAAGCAAATTTTTGAAGTAAGGGTTCATTTCGTTGGAAGCATGTTTTCTGTGCTCTGGGGTAATTTCGTTGGAAGCTAATTTTTTGTGTTCTGGGGTGATTTCGTTGGAAGCGAATATTTGTGTTCTCAGAAAATTTTGTTGCAAGCAAATTTTTTGTGTTCTGGGGTTATTTCGTTGGAAGCGAATTTTTTATCTTCTCCGGTTTTTCGATGGAAGCAAGTTTTTGAAGTAGGGGGTCATTTCGTTGGAATCGTGTTTTCTGTGCTCTGGAGTCATTTCGTTGGAAGGGAATTTTTTGTGCTCTGGGGTGATTTCGTTGGAAGCCTATTTTTTGTGTTCTTGGGTGATTTCATTGAAAGCTAATTTTTGTGTTCTGGCGTGATTTCATTAGAAGCGAATTTTTTGTGTTCTGGGGTGATTTCGATGGAAGCAAATTATTTCTGTTCTGTGGTAATTTCGTTGGACGTGAATTTTTTGTGTTCTCGGGTGATTTCGTTGAAAGGGAATTTTTTGTGTTCTAGGGTGATTTCGTTGGAAGCGAATTCTTTTGAGCTCTGTGATGATTTCTTTGGAAGCAGATATTGTGTTCCCAGGAAATTTCGTAGGAAGCGATTTTTTTGTGTTCTGGGGTAATTTCGTTGGAAGCGAAATTTTTGTGTTCTCGGATGATTTCGATGGAAGCAAATTTTTGAAATATGGGGTCATATCGCTGGAAGCATGTTTTCAGTGCTCTGGAGTCATTTCTTTGGAAGTGAATTTTTCGTACTCTAGGGTGATTTCGTTCGAAGCGAATTTTTTGTGCTCTGGAATGATATCTTTGGAAGCGAATATGTGTGCTCTCAGGAGATTTTGTTGGAAAAGAATTTTTTGTCTTCTGGGGTAATATCGTTGGAAGAGAATTTTTTGTGTTCTCGGTTGATTTCGATGGAAGCAAATTTTTGAAATAGGGGGTCATTTCGTTGCAAGCATGTTTTCTGTGCTCTGGAATCATTTCGTTCGAAGCGAATTTTTTGTGCTCTGGCGTGTTTTCGTTGGAAGCGAATTTTTTGTGCTCTAGGAGGATATCTTTGGAAGAGAATATTTGTGTTCTCAGGAGATTTCATTGGAAAAGAATTTTTTGTCTTCTGGGGTAATATCTTTGAAAGAGAATTTTTTGTGTTCTCCGGTCTTTTCGGTGGAAGCAAATATTTGAAGTAGGGGGTCATTTCATTGGAAGCGTGTTCTCTGTGCTAGGGAGTCATTTCGTAGGAAGTGTGCTTTTTGTCTTCTGGGGTGATTTATTTGCAAGCAAATTTTTTGTGTTCAGGGTTAATTTCGTTGGAAGCGAATTTTTTGTGTTCTCAGGTGATTTTGATGGAAGCAAATTTTTGAAGTATGGGGTCATATCGTTGGAAGCGTGTTTTCTGTGCTCTGGAATCATTTCTTTGGAAGCGAATTTTTCGTGCCCTGGGGTGATTTTGTTGGAAGCGAATTTTTTGTGTTCTCGGGTGATTTCGTTGAAAGCGAATTTTTTATGTTCTAGGGTGATTTCGTTGGAAGTGAATATTTTTCTGCTCTGGGGTGATTTGGTTGGAAGCGAATTTTTTGGCTTCTGTGGTGATTTCGATGGAAGCGAATTTTTTGTGTTCTAGGGTGTTTTCGTTGGAAGCGATTTTTTGTGCTCTGGGGTGATTTCATTGGAAGCGAATATTTGTGTTCTCAGGAGATTTCGTTGCAAGCGAATTTTTTGTTTTCTGTGCTAATTTTGTTGGTGCGAATTTTTGGTGTTCTCAGGTGATTTCGATGGAAACAAATTTTTGAAGTAGGGGGTCATTTCTTTGGGAGCCTGTTTTCTGTGCCCTGGAGTCATTTCGTTGGAAGCGAATTTTTTGTGCTCTGGGTTGATTTTTTCGGAAGCGAATTTTTTGTGTTCTCGGGTGATTTAGATGGAAACAAATTTTTGAAGTATGGGGTCATTTCGTTGGAAGCAAATTTTTTGTGTTCTGGGGTGATTTCGTTGGAAGCGAATTTTTTGTGCTATGGGGTGATTTTGTTGCAAACGAATTTTTTTGTCTTCTGTGGTGATTTCGATGGAAGCGATTTTTTTATGTTGTAGGGTGATTTCGTTGGAAGGGAATTTTTTGTGTTCTGGGGTCATTTCATTGGAAGTGTGTTTTCTGTGCTCTGGAGTCATTTCATTGGAAGGGAATTTTTTGTGCTCTGGGGTGATTTCGTTGGAAGCGAATTTTTTGTGTTCTCGGGTGATTTCGTTGAAAGTGAATTTTTTATGTTCTAGGCTGATTTCGTTCGAAGCTTATTTTTTGTGCTCTGGGGTGATTTGGTTGGAAGCGAATTTTTTGTCTTCTTTGGTGATTTCGTTGGAAGGGAATTTTTGTGCTATAGGGTGATTTCGTTGGAAGCGAAATTTTTGTGCTCTGGGATGATATCTTTGGAAGCGAATGTTTGTATTCTCAGGAGATTTCGTTGGAAAAGAATTTTTGTCTTCTGGGGTAATATCATTGGAGGAGAATTTTTTGTGTTCTCCAGTTTTTTCGATGGAAGCAAATTTTTGAAGTACGGGGTCATTTCGTTAGAAGTGTGTTTTCTGTGCTCTGGAGTCATTTCGTTGGAAGCGAATTTTTTGTGCTCTGGGGTGATTTCGTTGGAAGCATGTTTTCTGTGCTCTGGAGTCTTTTCGTTGGAAGCGAATTTTTTGTGCTCTGGGTTGGTTTCGTTGGAAGCGAATTTTTTGTGATCTGGGGTGATGTCGTTGAAAGGGAATTTTTTGTGTCTGGGGTGATTTCGTTGGAAGCAAATTTTTTGTGCTCCAGGATGTTTTCTTTGGAAGCGAATATTTGTGTTCTCAGGAAATTTCGTTGGAAGCGAATTTTTTGTGTTCTGGGGTTATTTCGTTGGAAGAGAAATTTTTGTGTGCTCAGGATTTTTCGATGGAAGCCAATTTTTAAAGTAGGGGGTCATTTCGTTGGAAGCGTGTTTTCTGTGTTTTGGAGTCATTTCGTTGGAAGTAATTTTTTTGTGTTCTGGGGTGATTTCGTTGGAAGCGAATTTTTTGTGTTCTGGGGTAATGTCGTTGGAAGCGAATTTTTTGTGTTCTTTGGTGATTTTGTTGAAAGGGAATATTTTGTGTTCTAGGGTGATTTCTTTGGAATCAAATATTTTGTGTTCTGCTTTGATTTCAATAGAAGCAAATATTTTCAGTTTTGTGGTAAATTCGTTGGACGTAAACTTTTTGTGTTCTCTGGTGATTTCGTTGAAAGGGAATTTTTTGTGTTCAAGGGTGATTTCTCTAAAAGGGAATTTTTGTGTTCTAGGTTGATTTCGTTGGAAGGGAATTTTTTGTGCTCTGGGATGATATCTTTGGAAGCGAATATTTGTGTTCTCAGGAGATTTCATTGTAAAAGAATTTTTTCTCTTCTGGGGTAATATCGTTGGAAGAGAATTTTTTGTGTTCCCCGGTTTCTTCAATGGAAGCAAATATTTGAAGTAGGGGGTCATTTCATTGGAAGCGTGTTCTCTGTGCTAGGGAGTCATTTCATTGGAAGGGAATTTTTTGTGCTCTGGGGTGATTTCGTTGAAAGTGAATTTTTTATGTTCTAGGCTGATTTCGTTCGAAGCTTATTTTTTGTGCTCTGGGGTGATTTGGTTGGAAGCGAATTTTTTTTCTTCTTTGGTGAATTTTTGTGTTCTAGGTTGATTTCGTTGGAAGGGAATTTTTTGTGCTCTGGGATGATATCTTTGGAAGCGAATATTTGTGTTCTCAGGAGATTTCATTGTAAAAGAATTTTTTCTCTTCTGGGGTAATATCGTTGGAAGAGAATTTTTTGTGTTCCCCGGTTTCTTCAATGGAAGCAAATATTTGAAGTAGGGGGTCATTTCGTTCGAAACGAGTTTTCTGTGCTCTGGAGTCATTTCATTGGAAGCAAATTTTTTGTGCTCTGGGTGATTTCGTTGGAAGCGAATTTTTTGTTTTCTTGGGTGATTTCTCTAAAAGGGAATTTTTGTGTTCTAGGGTGATTTCGTTGGAAGCAAATTTTTTTTTGTGCTCTGGGATGATATCTTTGGAAGCGAATATTTGTGTTCTCAGGAGATTTCGTTGGAAAAGAATTTTTTCTCTTCTGGGGTAATAGCGTTGGAAGAGAATTTTTTGTGTTCTCCGGTTTCTTCAATGGAAGCAAATTTTTGAAGTAAGGGGTCATTTCGTTCGAAACGAGTTTTCTGTGCTCTGGAGTCATTTCTTTGGAAGCGAATTTTTTGTGTTCTCAGATGATTTCAACGGAAACAAATTTTTGAAGTATGGTATCATTTTGTTCGAAGCGTGTTTTCTGTGCTCTGGAGTCATTTCGTTGGAAGCGAATATTTTGTGTTCTGGGGAGATTTCGTTGGAAGCGAATATTTGTGTTCTCAGAAGATTTCGTAGCAAGTGAATTTTTGCTGTTCCTCGGTTTTTTCGATGGAAGTAAATTTTTGAAGTAGGAGGTCATTTCGTTGGAAGCGAATTTTTTGTGTTCTGGAGTGATTTCGTTTGAAGCGAATATTTTGTGTTCTGGAGAGATTTCGTTGTAAGTGAATATTTGTGTTCTCAGAAGATTTCGTTGCAAGCGAATATTTTCTGTTCTCCGGTTTTTTCGATGGAAGTAAATTTTTGAAGTAGGAGGTCATTTGGTTGGAAGTATGTTTTCGGAGCTCAGGAGTAATTTCGTTGGAAGCGAATTTTTTCTGCTCTGGGTTGATTTCGTTGAAAGGGAAATTTTGGTGTTCTGGGGTGATTTCGTTGGAAGTGAATTTTTTGTGCTCTGGGATGTTTTTTTTGGAAGCGAATATTTGTGTTCTCAGGAGATTTCGTTGGAAGCGAATTTTTTGTGTTCTGGGGTAATTTCATTGAAAGGGAATTTTTTATGTTCTAGGGTGATTGTGTTCGAAGCAAATTTTTTGTGCTCTGGAGTGATTTGGTTGGAAGCGAATTTTTTGTCTTCTATGGTGATTTCGATGGAAGCGAATTTTTTATGTTCTAGGGTGATTTCGTTGAAAGCAAATTTATTGTGTTCTGGAGTCATTTCATTGGAAGCGTGTTTTCTGTGCTCTGGAGTCATTTTTTTGGAAGCAAATTTTTTGTCCTCTGGGTTGATTATGTTGGAAGCGAATTTTTTGTATTTTCGGTGATTTCGTTGAAAGGGAATTTTTTGTTCGAGGGTGATTTCGTTGGAAGCGAATTTTTTTCGCTCTGGGATGTTTTCTTTGGAAGCAAATGATTTCGTTAGAAGCAAATTTTTTGTGTTCTGGAGTAATTTCGATGGAATAGAAATTTTTGTGCTCTCAGGATTTTTCGATGGAAGCAAATTTTTGAAGTAGGGAGTCATTTTGTTGGAAGCGTGTTTTCTGTGCTCTGGAGTCATTTTGTTGTATGTGAATTTTTGTGCTCTGGGGTGATTTCGTTGGTAGCTCATTTTCTGTGTTCTGGGATAATTTCGTTGGAAATGAATTTTTTGTGTTCTCGGGTGATTTCGATGGAAGCCAATTTTTGAAGTATGGGATCATTTCTTTGGAAGCGTGTTTTCTGTGCTCTGGAGTCATTTCGTTGGAAGAGAATGTTTTGTGGTTTGGGGTGATTTTGTTGGAAGCGAAATTTTTGTGTTCTAGGTTAATTACGTTGGAAGCGAATTTCTTGTGTTCTGGGGTAATTTCGTTGGACGTGAATTTTTTGTGTTCTCGGGTGATTTCTTTGAAAGGAAATTTTTTATATTCTAGGGTTATTTTGTTGGAAGCGAATTTTTTTGTGCTCTGGGATGATTTCTTTAGAAGTGAGTATTTGTGTTCTCAGAAGATTTCGTTGGAAGCGAATTTTTTTGTGTTCTGGGGTCATTTCTTTGGAAATGAATTTTTTGTGTTCTCCGGTTTGTTTGATGGAAGCAAATTTTTGAAGGAAGGGGTCATTTCGTTGGAAGCGTGTTTTCTGTGCTCTGGAGTCATTTTGTTGGAAGCGAATTTTTTGTCCTCTGGGGTGATTTCGTTGGAAGCGAATTTTTTTGTTCTCAGGTGATTTCCTTGAAAGGGAATTTTTTGTGTTCTGGGGTCATTTCGTTGGAAGCAAATTTTTTGTGTTCCGGGGAGATTTCGTTGGAAGCGAATATTTGTGTTCTCAGAAGATTTCGTTGCAAGCGAATTTTTTCTGTTCTCCGGTTTTATCGATGGAAGTAAATTTTTGAAGTAGGAGGTCATTTCGTTGGAAGCATGTTTTCGGAGCTCTGGAGACATTTCGTTGGACGTGAATTTTTTGTGCTCTGGGTTGATTTCGTTGGAAGCGAAGTTTTTATTCTCTGGGGTGATTTCGTTAGAAGCGAATTTTTTGTGTTCTGGGGTGATTTCGTTGAAAGGGAATTTTTGGTGTTCTGGGGTGATTTCGTTGGAAGCGAATTTTTTGTGCTCTGGGATGTTTTCTTTGGATGCGAATATATGTGTTCTCAGGAGATTTCGTTGCAAGCGAATTTTTTGTGTTCTAGGGTAATTTCATTGAAATGGAATTTTTTATGTTCTAGGGTGATTTCGTTGGAAGCAAATGTTTTGTGCTCTGGAGTGATTTGGTTGGAAGCGAATTTTTTGTCTTCTATGGTGATTTCGATGGATGCGAATTTTTTATGTTCTATGGTGATTTCGTTGAAAGCAAATTTTTTGTGTTCTGGAGTCATTTCATTGGAAGCGTGTTTTCTGTGCTCTGGAGTCATTTTGTTGGAAGCGAATTTTTTATGCTCTGCGTTGATTATGTTGGAAGCGAATTTTTTTGTATTCTCGGGTGATTTCGTTGAAAGGGAATTTTTTGTGTTCTAGGGTGATTTTGTTGGAAGCGAATTTTTTGTGCTCTGGGATGATTTCTTTAGAAGTGAATATTTATGTTCTCAGAAGATTTCATTGGAAGCGAATTTTTTTGTGTTCTGGTTTCATTTCGATGGAAGCGAATTTTTTGTATTCTGGGGAGATTTCGTTGGAAGCGAATATTTGTGTTCTCAGAAGATTTCGTTGCAAGAGAATTTTTTCTGTTTTCCGGTTTTTTCGGTGGAAGTAAATTTTTGAAGTAGGAGTTCATTTCGTTGGAAGCATGTTTTCGGAGCTCTGGAGTCATTTCGTTGGAAGCGAATTTTTTGTGCTCTGGGTTGATTATGTTGGAAGCGAATTTTTTGTATGCTCGGGTGATTTCTTTGAAAGGGAATTTTTTGTGTTCTAGGGTGATTTTGTTGGAAGCGAATTTTTTGTGCTCTGGGATGATTTCTTTAGGAGTGAATATTTGTGTTCTCAGAAGATTTCATTGGAAGCGAATTTTTTGTGCTCTGGGTTGATTATTTTGGAAGCGAATTTTTTGTGTTCTCGGGTGATTTCCTTGAAAGGGAATTTTTTGTATTCTGGGGTCATTTCGTTGGAAGCGAATTTATTGTGCTCTGGGGTGATTTCGTTGGTAGCGCATTTTCTGTGTTCTGGGATAATTTCATTGGAAGCGAATTTTTTGTGTTCTCGGGTGATTTCAATGGAAGCCAATTTTTGAAGTATGGGATCATTTCCTGGAAGCGTGTTTTCTGTGCTCTGGAGTCATTTCGTTGGAAGAGAATTTTTTGTGGTCTGGGGTGATTTTTTTGGAAGCAAAATTTTTGTGTTCTAGGGTAATTTCGTTGGAAGCGAATTTCTTGTGTTCTGGGGTAATTTCGTTGGACGTGAATTTTTTGTGTTCTCGGGTGATTTCTTTGAAAGGAATTTTTTTCATGATTTAGGGTTATTTTGTTGGAAGCGAATTTTTCTGTGCTCTGGGATGATTTCTTTAGAAGTGAGTATTTGTGTTCTCAGAAGATTTCGTTGGAAACGAATTTTTTTGTGTTCTGGGGTCATTTCTTTGGAAATGAATTTTTTGTGTTCTCCGGTTTGTTTGATGGAAGCAAATTTTTGAAGGAGGGGGTCATTTCATTGGAATTGTGTTTTCTGTGCTCTGGAGTCATTTCGTTGGAAGTGAATTTTTGTGTAATCGGGTGATTTCCTTGAAAGGGAATTTTTTGTGTTCTGGGGTGATTTCGTTGGAAGCGAATATTTTGTGTTCTGGGGTGATTTCGTTGGAAGCAAATATTTTGTGTTCTGGAGTCACTTCATTGGAAGCGTGTTTTCTGTGCTCTGGAGTCATTTTGTTGGAAGCGAATTTTTTGTGCTCTGGGATGTTTTCTTTGGAAGCAAATATTTTTGGTCTCAGGAGATTTCATTGGAAGCGAATTTGTTGTGTTCTGGGGTAATTTCGATGGAATAGAAATTTTTGTGCTCTCACGACTTTTGGATGGATGCAAATTTTTGAAGTAGGGAGTCATTTCGTTGGAAGCGAATTTTTTGTGCTCTAATATGATTTCGTTGGTAGCGCATTTTCTGTGTTCTGGGATAATTTCGTTGGAAGTGAATTTTTTGTGGTCTGGGGTGATTTTGATGGAAGCCAATTTTTGAAGTATGGGATCATTTCCTTGGAAGCGTGTTTTCTGTGCTCTGGAGTCATTTCGTTGGAAGAGAATGTTTTGTGGTCTGGGGTGATTTTGTTGGAAGCGAAATTTTTGTGTTCTAGGGTAATTTCGTTGGACGTGAATTTTTTGTGTTCTCGGGTGATTTCTTTGAAAGGAAATTTTTTATGTTCTAGGGTGATTTTATTGGAAACGAATTTTTTTGTGCTCTGGGATGATTTCTTTAGAAGTGAATATTTGTGTTCTCAAAAGATTTCGTTGGAAGCGGATTTTTTTGTGTTCTGGGGTCATTTCTTTGGAAATGAATTTTTTGTGTTCTCCGGATTGTTTGATGGAAACAAATTTTTGAAAAAGGGGGTCATTTCGTTGGAAGCGTGTTTTCTGTGCTCTGGAGTCATTTCGTTGGAAGCGAATTTTTTGTCCTCTGGGGTGATTTCGTTGGAAGCGAATTTTTTGTGTTCTCGGGTGATTTCCTTGAAAGGGAATTTTTTGTGTTCTGGGGTCATTTCGTTGGAAGTGAATTTTTTGTGTTCTGGAGTGATTTCGTTGGAAGCGAATATTTTGTTTTCTGGGGAGATTTCATTGGAAGCGAATATTTGTGTTCTCAGTAGATTTCGTTGCAAGCGAATTTTTTCTGTTCTCCGGTTTTTTCGATGGAAGTAAATTTTTGAAGTAGGAGGTCATTTCGTTGGAAGCATGTTTTCGGAGCTCTGGAGTCATTTCGTTGGAAGCGAATTTTTTGTGCTCTGGGTTGATTTTGTTGGAAGCGAATTTTTTGTGTTCTGGGGTTATTTCATTGAAAGGGTATTTTTGGTGTTCTGGGGTGATTTCGTTGGAAGCGAATTTTTTGTGATCTGGGATGTTTTCTTTGGAAGCGAATATTTGTGTTCTCAGGAGATTTCGTTGGAAGCGAATTTTTTGTGTTCTGGGCTAATTTCATTGAAAGGGAATTTTTTATGTTCTAGGGTGATTTCGTTGAAAGCAAATTTTTTGTATTCTCGAGTCATTTCATTGGAAGCGTGTTTTCTATGCTCTGGAGTCATTTTTTTGGAAGCAAAGTTTTTGTGCTCTGGGTTGATTATGTTTGAAGCGAACTTTTTGTATTCTCGGGTGATTTCGTTGAAAGGGAATTTTTTGTGTTCGAGGGTGATTTCGTTGGAAGCGAATTTTTTGTGCTCTGGGATGTTTTCTTTGGAAGTGAATATTTGTGTTCTCAGGAGATTTCGTTGGAAGCGAATTTTTTGTGTTCTGGTGTAATTTCGTTGGAATAGAAATATTTGTGCTCTCAGGATTTTTGATGGAAGCAAATTTTTGAAGAATGGAGTCATTTCGTTGGAAGCATGTTTTCTGTGCTCTGGAGTCATTTCGTTGGAAGCGAATTTTTTGTGCTCTGGGGTGATTTCGTTGGTAGCGCATGTTCTGTGTTCTGGGATAATTTCGTTGGAAGTGAATTTTTTTTTTGTTCTCGGGTGATTTCGATGGAATCCAACTTTTGAAGTATGGGATCATTTTCTTGGATGCGTGTTTTCTGTGCTCTGGAGTCATTTCGTTGGAAGCAAATTTTTTGTGTTCTGTGGTGATTTCGTTGGAAGCGAATATTTTGTGTTCTGGGGAGATTTCGTTGGAAGCGAATATTTGTGTTCTCAGAAGATTTCGTTGCAAGCAAATTTTTTCTGTTCTCCGGTTTTTTCGATGGAAGTAAATTTTGAAGTAGGAGGTCATTTCGTTGAATGCGAATATTTTGTGTTCTGTGCTGATTTCGTTGGAAGCGAATATTTTGTGTTCTGGGGAGATTTCGTTGGAAGCAAATATTTGTGTTCTCAGAAGATTTCGTTGCAAGCGAATTTTTTCTGTTCTCTGGTTTTATCGATGGAAGTAAATTTTTGAAGTAGGAGGTCATTTCGTTGGAAGCATGTTTTCAGAGCTCTGGAGTCATTTCGTTGGAAGCGAATTTTTTTGTGTTCTGGGGTGATTACTTTGAAATGGAATTTTGGGTGTTCTGGGGTGATTTCGTTGGAAGCGAATTTTTTGTGCTCTGGGATGTTTTCTTTGGAAGCGAATATTTGTGTTCTCAGGAGATTTCATTGCAAGCTAATTTTTTGTGTTCTGGGGTAATTTCATTGAAAGGGAATTTTTTATGTTCTAGGGTGATTTCATTGAAAGCAAATTTTTTGTGCTCAGGAGTGATTTGCTTGGAAGCGAATTTTTTGTCTTCTATGGTGATTTCGATGGAAGCGAATATTTTATTTTCTAGGGTGATTTGGTTGAAAGTGAATTTTTTGTGTTCTGGGGTCATTTCATTGGAAGCGTGTTTTCTGTGCTCTGGAGTCATTTTGTTGGAAGCGAATTTTTTGTGCTCTGGGTTGATTATGTTGGAAGCGAATTTTTTGTGCTCTTGAATGTTTTCTTTGGAATCGAATATTTTTGTTCTCAGGTGATTTCGTTGGAAGCTAATTTTTTGTGTTCTGGGGTAATATCGTTGGAATAGAAATTTTTGTGCTCTCAGGATTTTTCGATGGAAGCAAATTTTTGAAGTAGGGAGTCATTTCGTTGGAAGCGTGTTTTCTGTGCTCTGGAGTCAATTCGATGGAAGCGAATTTTTGGTGCTCTGGAGTGATTTTGTTGGAAGTGAAATTTTTGTCTTCTGTGGTGATTTCGATGGAAGCGAATTTTTTATGTTTTAGGATGATTTCGTTGGAAGCGAATTTTTTGTGCTCTGGGATGATATCTTTGGAGGGAATATTTGTGTTCTCAGGAGATTTCGTTGGAAAAGAATTCTTTCTTCTGGGATAATATCGTTGGAAGTGAATTTTTTGTGTTCTCCTTTTTCTTTGATGGAAGCAAATTTTTGAAGTAGGGGGTCATTTCATTGGAAGCCTGTTTTCTGTGCTCTGGAGTCACTTCGTTGGAAGGGAATTTTTGGTGCTCAGGGGTGATTTCGTTGGAAGCACTTTTTTTTGTGTTCTAGGGTGATTTCATTGGAAGCGAATTTTTTGTGTTCTTTGGTGATTTCGTGGGAAAAGAATTTTTTGTCTTCTTGGGTAATATCTTTGGAAGAGAATTTTCTGTGTTCTTATATTATTTCAATGGAAGCAAATTTTTGAAATATGGGGTCATTTCGTTGGAAGAGTGTTTTCTGTGCTCTAGAGGCATTTCTTTGGAAGCGAATTTTTTTTGTTCTGGGGTGATTTGGTTGGAAGCGAATATATGTGTTCTCAGAAGATTTCATTGAAAGCTAATTTTTGTGATCTTGGGTAATTTCTTTGAAAGAGAAATTTTTATGTTCTAGGGTAATTTCGTTGGAAGAGAAGTTTTTGTGTTCTCAGGATTTTTCGATGGAAGCAAATTTTTGAAGTACAGAGTCATTTCGTTGGAAGCGTGTTTTCTGTGCTCTGGAGTCACTTTGTTGGAAGCAAAATTTTTGTGCTCTGGGGTGATTTCGTTGGAAGCGCATTTTTTGTGTTCAGGGATAATTTCGTTGGAAGTGAATTTTTTGTGTTCTCGGGTGATTTCGATGGAAGCCAATTTTTGAAGTATTGAATCATTTCCTCGGAAGCGTGTTTTCTGTGCTCTGGAGTCATTTCATTTTAATCGAATTTTTTGTGCTCTGGGGTGATTTTGTTGGAAGCGAAATTTTTGTGTTCTCAGGTAATTTCGTTGGAAGCGATTTTCTTGTGTTCTTGGGTAATTTCCTTGGAAGCGAATTTTTTTGTGCTCTGGGATGATTTCTTTGGAAGCAAATATTTGTGTTCTCAGAAGATTTCCTTGCAAGCGAATTTTTTGTGTTCTGGGGTAATTTCGTTGGAAGCCAATTTTTTGTGTTCTGGGGTGATTTCGTTGGAAGCGAATATTTTGTGTTCTCGGGTGATTTCAATGGAAACAAATTTTTGAAGTATGGTATCATTTCGTTCGAAGCGTTTTTTCTGTGCTCTGGAGTCATTTCGTTGGAAGCGAATTTTTTGTGTTCTGGGGAGATTTCGTTGGAAGTGAATATTTGTGTTCTCAGAAGACTTCATTGCAATCAAATTTTTTCTGTTCTCCGGTTTTTTCGATGGAAGTAAATTTTTGAAGTAGGAGGTCATTTCGTTGGAAGCGTGTTTTCAGTGCTCTGGAGTCATTTCGTTGGAAGCGAATTTTTTGTGCTCTGGGTTGATTTCGTTGGAAGCGAATTTTTTGTGTTCTCGGGTGATTTCTTTGAAAGGGAATTATTTTTATGTTCTAGGGTGATTTCGTTGGAAGCGAATTTTTTTTTTTTGTGCTCTGGGATGATTTCTTTCGAAGCGAATATTTGTGTTCTCAGGAGATTTCGTTGGAAGCGAATATTTTGTGTTCTGGGGTAATTTCGTTGAAAGCGAATTTTTTGTGTTCTCACGTGATTTCCTTTAAAGCTAATTTTTTGTGTTCTAGGGTGATTTCGTTGGAAGCGAATTTTTTGTGTTCAGGGGTGATTTCGATGGAAGCAAATTTTTTCTATTCCGTGGTAATTTCGTTGGATGTGAATTTTTTGTGTTCTCGGGTGATTTGGTTGAAAGGGAATGTTTTGTGTTCCAGGGTGATTTCATTGGAAGCGATTTTTTTTGTGCTCTGGGATGATTTCCTTGGAAGCAAATATTTGTGTTCTTAGGAGGTATCGTTGGAAGCGAATTTATTGTGTTCTTCGGTTTTTCGATGGAAGCAAATTTTTGAAGTAGGGGGTCATTTCATTGGAAGCGTGTTTTCTGGAGTGCTCTGTAGTCATTTCGTTGGAAGGGAATTTTTTGTGCTCTGGGGTGATTTCGTTGGAAGCAATTTTTTTGTGTTCTCAGATGATTTCGTTTAAAGGGAATTTTTCGTGTTCTCGGTGATTTCGTTGGAAGCGAATTTTTTTTGTTCTGGGGTCATTTCGTCGGAAGCGTGTTTTCTCTGCTCTGGAGTCATTATGTTGGAAGCTAATTTTTTGTGTTCTGGGGTAATTTCGTTGGAAGAGAATATATTGTTCTCAGAAGATTGTGTTGCAAGCAAATTTTTTGTGTTCTGGCGTAATTTCGTTGGAAGCGAATTTTTGAAGTATGGGATCATTTCGTTGGGAGCGTGTTTTCTGTGCTCTGGAGTCACTTGGTTGGAAGAGAATTTTTGGTGCTCTGGAGTGATTTCGTTGGAAGCGAATTTTGTGAGTTCTGGGGTAATTTCGTAGGAAGCGAATTTTTTGTCTTCTCGGGGGATTTCGAAGGAAGCAAATTTTTTAAGTAGGGGGACATTTCGTTGGAAGCTTGTTTTCTGTGCTCTGGAGTCATATCTTTGGAAGCGAATATTTTATGCTTTGGGGTGATTTCGTTGGAAGTGAATTTTTTGTGTTCTAGTGTGATTTCGTTGAAAGGGAATTTTTTGTGTTCTAGGGTGATTTAGTTGGACATGAATTTTTTGTGTTCTCGGGTGATTTCGTCGTAAGTGAATTTTTTGTATTCTAGGGTGATTTCGTTGAAAGGGAATTTTTTGTGTTCTAGGGTGATTTCGTTGAAAGGGAATTTTTTGTGTTCTCGGGTCATTTCGTTGGAATCGTGTTTTCTGTGCTATGGAGTCATTTTGTTGGAAGGGAATTTTTTGTACTCTGTGGTGATTTCGTTGGAAGTGAATTTTTTGTGTTCTCCTGTGATTTCGTTGAAAGGAAATTTTTGGTGTTCTGGGGTCATTTCGTTGGAAGCCTGTTTTCTGGGTTCTAGAGTCATTTGTTTGGAAGCGAATTTTTTGTGTTCTGCTGTGATTTCGTTGGAAGCTAATTTTTTGTGTTCTCGGGTGATTTTGTCGAAAGGGAATTTTTGTGTTCCAGGGTGATTTCGTTGGAAGCGAATTTTTTTGTGCTCTGGGATGATTTCTTTGGAAGCAGATATTTGTGTTCTCAGGAGAGATTGTTTTAAGCGAATTTATTGTGTTCTGGGGTAATTTCGTTGGAAGCGAATTTTTTGTGTTTTCGGGTGATTTCGATGGAAGCAAATTTTTGAAATATGGGGTCATTTCGTTGGAACCGTGTTTTCTCTGTTCTGGAGTCATTATGTTGGAAACTAATTTTTTGTGTTCTGGGGTGATTTCGTTGGAAGCAAATTTTTTGTGTTCCCGGGTGATTTCAATGGAAGCAAATTTTTGAAGTATGGGATCATTTCTTTGGGAGCGTATATTCTGTGCTCTGGAGTCATTCCGTTTAAAAGCGAATTTTTTGTGTTCTGGGGTGATTTCGTTGGAAGCGATTATTCGTGTTCTCAGAAGATTTCGTTGGAAGCGAATTTTTTGTTTTCTCCGGTTTTTTCAATGGAAGCTAATTTTTGAAATATGGGGTCATTTCGTTGGAAGTGTGTTTTCTATGCTCTGGAGTCATTTCGTTGGAAGCGAATTTTTTGTGTTTTGGGGTGATTTCATGGAAGCAAATTTTTTGTGTTCTGTGGTAATTTCGTTGGAAGCAATTTTTTGTGTTCTGGGGTCATTTCGTTGGATGTAAATTTTTTGTGTTCTGGGGTAATTTCGTTGGAAGTGAATTTTTTGTGTTCTCGGGTCATTTCAATGGAAGCAAATTTTTGAAGTATGGTATCTTTTCGTTCGAAGCGTGTTTTCTATGCTCTGGAGTCATTTTGTTGGAAGCGAATATTTGTGTTCTAAGATGATTTCGTTGCAAGCAAATTTTTTGTTTTCTTCGGTTTTTTTGATGGAATCAAATTTTTGAAGCAGGGGGTCATTTCGTTGGAAGCGTGTTTTCTGTGCTCTCGAGTCATTTCGTTGGAAGCGAATTTTTTGTTTTCTGGGGTGATTTCGTTGGAAGCAAATTTTTGAAATAGGGGGACTTTTCGTTGGAAGCTTGTTTTCTGTGCTCTGGAGTCAGATCTTTGGAAGGGAATTTTTTGTGCTTTGGGGTGATTTCGTTGGAAGCGAATTTTTTGTGTTCTAGTGTGATTTCGTTGAAAGGAAATTTTTTGTGTTCTAGGGTGATTTCGTTGGAAATGAATTTTTTTGTTCTCGGGTGATTTCATCGAAAGGGAATTTTTTGTGTTCTAGGGTGATTTTGTTGGAAGCGAACTTTTTTTTGCTCTGGGATGATTTCTTTGGAAGCGAATATCTGTGTTCTCAGGAGATTTCGTTGCAAGCGAATTTATTTTGTTCTGGGGTAATTTCGTTGGAAGCTAATTTTTTGTATTCTCAAGTGATTTCGATGGAAGCAAATTTTTGAAATATGGGGTCATTTCCATGGAAGCATGTTTTCTATGCTTTGGAGTCATTTCTTTGGAAGCAAATTTTTGTGCTCTGGGGTGATTTCTTTGGAAGCTAATATTTGAGTTCTCAGGACATTTCGTTGCAAGCGAAATTTTTGGGTTCTGCGGTAATTCTTTGTAAGCGAATTTTTTGTGTTCTCCGGTTTTTTCGATGGAAGCAAATTTTTTAAGTAGAGGGTCATTTCGTTGGAAGCGTGTTTTCTGTGCTCTGGAGTCATTTCTTTGGTAGCGAATTTTTTGTGCTCTGGGGTGATTTCGTTGAAAGCAAATATTTGTGTTCTCAGGAGATTTCGTTGCAAGCGAATTTTTTGTGTTCTGGGGTAATTTCGTTGGAAGCGTATTTTTGTGTTCTTCGGTTTTTTTGATGGAAGGGAATTTTTTTAAGTAGGGGGTCATTTCATTGGAAGCGTGTTTTCTGTGCTCTGGAGTCATTTCGTTGGAAGGGATTTTTTTTGTGTTCTGGGGTGATTTTTTTTGTGTTCTGGGGTGATTTCGTTGGAAAAGAATTTTTTTGTGCTCTGGCGTGTTATTGTTGGAAGCGAATTTTTTGTGCTCTAGGAGGATATCTTTGGAAGAGAATATTTGTGTTCTCAGGAGATTTCATTGGAAAAGAATTTTTTGTCTTCTGGGGTAATATCTTTGAAAGAGAATTTTTTGTGTTCTCAGGTGATTTCGATGGAAGCAAATTTTTGAAGTATGGGGTCATATCGTTGGAAGCGTGTTTTCTGTGCTCTGGAGTCATTTCTTTGGAAGCGAATTTTTCGTGCCCTGGGGTGATTTTTTGTGTGCTAGGGTGATTTCGTTGGAAGTGAATATTTTTTTGCTCTGGGGTGATTTGGTTGGAAGCGAGTTTTTTGGCTTCTGTAGTGATTTCGATGGAAGCGAATTTTTATGTTCTAGGGTGTTTTCGTTGGAAGCGATTTTTTGTGCTCTGGGGTGATTTCGTTGGAAGCGAATTTTTTGTGTTCTCGGGTGATTTCTTTGAAAGTGAGTTTTTGTGTTCTGGGGTAATTTCGTTGGAAGCGTATTTTTGTGTTCTCCGGTATTTTCGATGGAAGCGAATTTTTTAAGTAGGGGGTCATTTCGTTGGAAGTGTGTTTTCTGTGCTCTGGAGTCATTTCATTGGAAGCGAATTTTTTGTGTTCTCGGGTGTTATCGATGGAAGCAAATTTTTTGTGTTCTGGGTTGATTTCGTTGGAAGCGAATTTTTTGTGTTCTGGGGCAATTTAGTTGGAAGCGAATTTTTTTGAAGTATGGGGTGATTTCATTGGAAGCGTGTTTTCTGTGCTCTGGAATCATTTCTTTGGAATCAAATTTTTTGTGTTCTGGGGTGATTTCGTTGGAAGCGAATTTTTTGTGTTCTTAGGTGATTTCGATGGAAGCAAATTTTTGAAGTATGGGCTCATTTCGTTGAAAGCGAATTTTTTGTGCTTGGTGTGATTTTGTTGGAAGCGAATTTTTTCTGTTCTGGGGTAATTTCGTGGAAGTGAAATTTTGTGTTCTGGGTTGATTTCGTTGGAAGATAATTTTTTGTGTTCTTGGGCAATTTTTTGAAAGCGATTTTTTTGAATTATGGGGTGATTTTGTTCTGGGGTCATTTCGTTGGAAGCGTGTTTTCTGTGCATTGGAGTCATTTCTTTGGAAGCAAATTTTTTGTGTTCTGGGGTGATTTTGTTGGAAGCGAATTTTTCGTGTTCTATGGTGATTTCTTTGGAAGCAATTTTTTTTGTGCTCTGCGGGGATTTCTATGGAAGCGAATTTTTTGTATTCTGGGGTAATTTCTTTGGAAGCGCATTTTTTCTGTTCTCAGGTGTTTTGGATAGAAGCGAATTTTTTGTGCTCTGGTGTGATTTCATTGGAAGCGTGTTTTCTGTGTTTTGGAGTCATTTCGTTGGAAGGGAAATTTTTGTGTTCTGAGTGATTTCTTTGGATGCGAATTTTTTGTGTTCTGGGTTGATTTCATTGGACACGAATTTTTTGTGTTCTCAGGTGATTTCGTTGAAAGTGAAATTTTTTTCCTTAGGGTTATTTCGTTGGAAGTGAATTTTTGGTGCTCTGGGGTGATTTCTTTGGAAGCGAATATTTGTGTTCTCAGGAGATTTCGTTGGAAAAGAATTTTTTGATTTTAGGGTGATTTCATTGGAAGCTAATATTTGTGTTCCCGGGTGATTTCGTTAGAAGCGAATTTTTTCTGTTCTCGGGTGATTTCGATGGAAGCAAATTTTTTGTGTTCTGGGTTGATTTCGTTGGAAGCGAATTTTTTGTGTTCTGGGGCAATTTAGTTGGAAGTGAATTTTTCTGAAGTATGGGGTGATTTCATTGGAAGCATGTTTTCTGTGCTCTGGAGTCATTTCTTTGGAAGCAAATTTTTTGTGTTCTGGGGTGATTTCCTTGGAAGCGAATTTTTGTGTTCTGGGGTAATTTCTTTGGAAGCGAATTTTTTGTGTTCTCGGGTGATTTCGATGAAGCAAATTTTTCAAGTATGGGCTCATTTCATTGAAAGCGAATTTTTTGTGCTTGGGGTGATTTCGTTGGAAGCGAATATTTGTCTTCTCAAGAGATTTCTTTGCAAGCGAATTTTTTGTGTTCTGGGGTAATTTCGTTGGAAGCGAATTTTCTGTGTTCTCAGGTAATTTCGATGGAAGCAAATTTTTGAAGTATAGGGACATTTCGTTGGAAGCGAATTTTTTATGTTCCTGGGTGATTTCGTTGGATGCAAATATTTGTGTTCCCTGGTGATTTCGTTGGAAGCTAATTTTTCATGTTCTGGGGTATTTTTGTTGGAAGCGAATTTTTTTCTGTTCTCGGGTGATTTCAATAGAAGCAAATTTTTCGTGTTCTGGGTTGATTTCTTTGGAAGTAAATTTTTTGTGTGTTGGGGTGATTTCGTTGGAAGCGATTTTTTTGTGTTCTGGGGTGATTTCGATGGAAGCAAACTTTTTCCTTTCTGGGGTAATTTCGTGGGAAGCCAATATTTGTGTTCTCGGGTGATTTTGTTGGAAGGGAATTTTTTGTGCTCTAGGTTGATTTGGTTGGAAGTAAATTTTTTCAATTCTCCGGTAATTTCGTTGTATGTGAATTTTTTGTGTTCTCGGGTGATTTCGTTGAAAGTGAATTTTTTTTGCCTTAGGGTGATTTCGTTGAAAGCGAATTTTTTGTGCTCTGTGGTGATTTCTTTGGAAGCAAATTTTTTGTGTTCTGGGGTGATTTTATTGGAAGCGAATTTTTTGTGTTCTAGGGTGATTTCGTTGGAAGCGAATTTTTTGTGTTCTCTGATTTTTTCGATGGAAGCAAATTTTTGAAGTAGGGGGTCATTTCATTGGAAGCGTGTTTTTTATACTCTGGAGCCATTTCGTTGGAAGGGAATTTCTTCTGTTCTGAGGTAATTTCGTTGGAAGCGAATTTTTTTGTTTTCTAGGGTGATTTCGATGGAAGCGATTTTTTTTATGTTGTAGCGTGATTTCGTTGGAAGCTAATATTTTTGTTCTCGTGTGATTTCATTGGATGCGAATTTTTGGTGGTCTGGCGTAATTTCTTTGGAAGCGAATTTTTTCTGTTCTCGGGTGATTTCGATATAAGCAAATTTTTTGTGTTATGGGTTCATGTCGTTGGTAGCGTATTTTTTGTGTTTTGGGGTAATTTCGTTTGAAGCGAATTTTTGGTGTTCTTGGGTGATTTCGATGGAAGCAAATTTTTGAAGTATGGGATCATTTCTTTGGAAGCGTGTTTTCTGTACTCTGAAGACTTTTCGTTGGCAGCTAATTTTTTGGGCTCTGCGGTGATTTCTTTGGAAGCGAATATTTTGTGTTCTCGGGTGATTTCGTTGAAAGCGAATTTTTTATGTTCTAGGGTAATTTCGTAAAAGCGAATTTTTTGAGCTCTGGGGTGATTTGGTTGGAAGGGAATTTTTTGTCTTCTGTGGTGATTTCGATGGAAGCGAATTTTTTATGTTCTAGGGTGATTTCGTTGGAAGCGAATTTTTTGTGTTCTGGGGTAATTTCATTTGAAGCTTCTTTTCTGTGCTCTGGAGTCATTTCGTTGGAAGCGAATTTTTTGTGCTCTGCGGTGATTTCGTTGGAAGCGAATTTTTTGTGTTCTCTGGGGATTTCGATGGAAGCGTATTTTTGAAATATGGGGTCATTTCATTGGAATCATATTTTCTGTGCTCTGGAGTCTTTTCTTTGGAAGCGAATTTTTTTGCTCTGTGGTGATTTCGTTGGAAGCGAATTTTTTGTGTTCTCGGGTGATTTCGTAGAAAGGGAATTTTTGTGTTCTAGGGTGATTTAATTGGAAGCAATTTTTTCTGATCTGTGATGATATCTTTGGAAGTGAATATTGGTGTTCTCAGGAGATTTCCTTGGAAAAGATTTTTTTGTCTTCTGGGGTAATATCTTTAAAAGAGAATTTTTTGTGTACTACGGTCTTTTCGATGGAAGCAAATTTTTGAAGTAGAGGGTCATTTCGTTGGACGCGTGTTTTCTGTGCTCTGGAGTCATTTCTTTGGAAGCGAATTTTTTGTGCTCTGCGGTGATTTCGTTGGAAGCGAATATTTTCTTCTCAGGAGATTTCGTTGCAAGCAAATTTTTTGTGTTCTCGGGTGATTTCGTTGGCAGCGAATATTTGTGTTCTATGAAGATTTCGTTGCAAGCGAATTTTTTGTGTTCTCCGGTTTTTTGGATGGAAGTAAATTTTTGAAGTATGGGGTCATTTCTTTTGAAGCATGTTTTCTGTGCTCTGGAGTAATTTCGTTGGAAGGGAATTTTTTTTGCTCTGGGGTGAATTCGTTTGAAGCGAATATTTGTGTTCTTAGGAGATTTCATTGCAAGTGAATTATTTGTGTTCTTAGGTGATTTCGTTGAAAGGGAATTTTTTGTGTTCTCGGGTGATTTCGTTGGAAGCGAATTTTTTGGTGCTCTGCGATGATTTCTGTGGAAGCGAATATATGTGTGCTCAGAAGATTTCGTTGCAAGCGAATTCTTTGTGTTCTGGGGTAATTTCGTTGGAAGCGAATTTTTTGTGTTTTTGGGTGATTTCGATGGAAGCAAATTTTTGAAGTATGGGGTCATTTCGTTGGAAGCGTGTTTTCTGTGCTCTGGAGTCATTTCGTTGGCAGCGAATTTTTTGTGCTCTGGGGTGATTTCGTTGGAAGCGAATATTTTGTGTTCTCGGGTGATTTCGTTGAAAGCGAATTTTTTATGTTCTAGGGTGATTTCGTTGGTAGCGTATTTTTTGTGTTCTGTGGTAATTTCGTTGGACGTGAATTTTTTGTGTTCTCGGGTGATTTCGTTAAAAGGGAATTTTTTATGTTCTAGGGTGATTTCATTCGAAGCGAATTTTTTGTGCTCTGGGGTGATTTGGTTAGAAGCGAATTTTTTGTCGTCTGTGGTGATTTCGATGGAAGTGAATTTTTTATGTTCTAGGGTGATTTCGTTGGAGGCGAATTTTTTGTGTTCTGGGGTCATTTCATTGGAAGCGTTTTTTCTGTGCTCTGGAGTCATTTTGTTGGAAGCGAATTATTTGTGCTATGTGGTGATTTCGTTGGAAGCGAATATTTTGTGTTCTTGGGTGATTTCGTTGAAAGGGAATTTTTTGTGTTCTAGGGTGATTTCGTTGGAAATGAATTTTTTGTGATCTGTAATGTTTTCTTTGGGAGCGAATATTTGTGTTCTCAGGAGATTTAGTTGCAAGCGAAATTTTGTGTTCTGGGGTAATTTCGTTGGAATCAAATTTTTGTTTTCTCCGGTTTTTTCGATGGAAGCAAATATTTCAAGTATGGAATCATTTCGTTGAAAACTAATTTTTTGTGCTTGGGGTGATTTCGTTGGAAGCGAATTTTTTGTGCTCTGGGGTGATTTCTTTGGAAGCGAATATTTGTCTTCTCAGGAGATTTCTTTGCAAGCGAATTTTTTGTCTTCTCAGGTAATTTCGATGGAAGCAAATTTTTGAAGTATAGGGACATTTCGTTGGAAGCGAATTTTTTGTCCTTTGGGGTGATTTCATTGGAAGCGAATTTCTTGTGTTCTGGGGTAATTTCGTTGGAAGCGAATTTTTTTGTGTTCTCGGGTGATTTCGATGGAAGCGAATTTTTTATGTTCCTGGGTGATTTCGTTGGAAGCAAATATTTGTGTTCCCTGTTGATTTCGTTGGAAGCTAATTTTTTATGTTCTGGGGTATTTTTGTTAGAAGCGATTTTTTTTCTGTTCTCGGGTAATTTCGATAGAAGCAAATTTTTCGTGTTCTGGGTTGATTTCTTTGGAAGTAAATTTTTTGTGTGTTGGGGTGATTTCATTGAAAGCGAATTTTTTGTGTTCTCTGGGGATTTCGATGGAAGCGAATTTTTGAAATATGGGGTCATTTCGTTGGAATCATGTTTTCTGTGCCCTGGAGTCATTTCTTTGGAAGCGATTTTTTTGTGTTCTGTGGTGATTTCGTTGGAAGCGAATTTTTTGTGTTCTCGGGTGATTTCGTTGAAAGGGAATTTTTGTGTTCTAGGGTGATTTAATTGGAAGCAATTTTTTTCTGATCTGGGATGATATCTTTGGAAGTGAATATTGGTGTTCTCAGGAGATTTCCTTGGAAAAGATTTTTTTGTCTTCTGTGGTAATATCTTTAAAAGAGAATTTTTTGTGTACTACGGTCTTTTCGATGGAAGCAAATTTTTGAAGTAGGGGGTCATTTCATTGGAAGCGTGTTTTCGGTGCTCTGGAGTCATTTCGTTGGAAGCGAATTTTTTGTGCTCTGCGGTGATTTCGTTGGAAGCGAATATTTGTGTTCTCAGGAGATTTCATTGCAAGTGAATTTTTTGTGTTCTGGGGTAATATCGTTGGAAGAGAACTTTTGTGTTCTCCGTTTTTTTCAATGGGAGTAAATTTTTGAAGTAGGTGGTCATTTCGTTGGAAGCATGTTTTCTGTGCTCTGGAGTCTTTTCGTTGGAAGTGAATTTTTTGTGCTCTGGGTTGGTTTCGTTGGAAGCGAATTTTTTGGGATCTGTGGAGATTTAGTTGGAAGCGAATATTTGTGTTCTCAGAAGATTTCGTTACGAGCGAATTATTTTTTCTGGGGCAATTTCATTGCAAGCGACTTATTTGTGTTCTCCGGTTTTTTCGATGGAAGCAAATTTTTGAAGTAGGGGGTCATTTCGTTGGAAGCGTGTTTTCTGTGCTCTGGAGCCATTTCATTGGAAGCGAATTTTTTCTGCTCTGCGGTGATTTCGTTGGAAGCGAATATTTGTGTTCTCAGGAGATTTCATTACAAGCGAATTTTTTGTGTTCTGGGGTGATTTCGTTGGAAGCGAATATTTGTGTTCTCAAGAGATTTTGTTGGAAGCGAATTTTTTGTGTTCTGGGGTGATTTCGATGAAAGCAAATTTTTGAAGTATGTGGTCATTTTGTTGGAAGCGTGTTTTCTGTGCTCAGGAGTCATTTGGTTGGAAGCGAATTTTTTGTGCTCTGGGGTGATTTCTTTGGAAGCGAATTTTTTGTGTTCTCGGGTGATTTCGATGGAAGCAAATTTTTGAAGTATGGGGTCTTTTCTTTGGAAGCATGTTTTCTGTGCTCTGGAGTCATTTAGTTGGAAGCGAATTTTTTGTGTTCTGGTGTGATTCCGTTGGAAGCGAATATATGTGTTCTCAGACGATTTTGTTGCAAGCGAATTTTTTGGGTTCTGGGGTAATTTCGTTGGAAGCAATTTTTTTATGTTCTCGGATGATTTCAATGGAAGCAAATTTTTGAAGTTTGGGGTCATTTTGTTGGAAACGTGTTTTCTGTGCTCTGGAGTCATTTCGTTGGCAGCGAATTTTTTATGTTTAAGAGTGATTTCTTTGGAAGCGAATTTTTTGTGCTCTGGGGTGATTTCCTTGGAAGCGAATATTTTCTTCTAAGGAGATTTTGTTGCAAGCAAATTTTTTGTGTTCTCAGGTGATTTCGTTGGCAGCGAATATTTGTGTTCTATGAAGATTTCGTTGCAAGCGAATTTTTTGTGTTCTCCGGTTTTTTCGATGGAAGTAAATTTTTGAAGTATGGGGTCATTTCTTTTGAAGCATGTTTTCTGTGCTCTGGAGTCATTTCGTTGGAAGGGAATTCTTTTTGCTCTGGGGTGAATTCGTTTGAAGCGAGTATTTGTGTTCTTAGGAGATTTCATGGCAAGCGAATTATTTGTGTTCTAAGGTGATTTCGTTGAAAGGGAATTTTTTGTGTTCTCGGGTGATTTCGTTGAAAGGGAATTTTTTGTGTTCTAGGGAGATTTCGTTGGAAGCGAATTTTTTTGTGCTCTGCGATGATTTCTGTGGAAGCAAATATATGTGTGCTCAGAAGATTTCGTTACAAGCGAATTTTTTGTGTTCTGGGGTAATTTCGTTGGAAGTGAATTTTTTGTGTTCTGGGGTGATTTCGTTGGAAGTGAATTTTTTGTGTTCTGGGTTGATTTCTTTGGAAGCGAATTTTTTTGTGTTCTGGGGTAATTTCGTTGGAAGAGAATATTTTGTATTCTCAGGTGATTTTGATGGAAGCAAATTTTTGAAGTATGGTATCATTTCGTTCGAAACGTGTTTTCTGTGCTCTGGAGTCAGTTCTTTGGAAGCGAATTTTTTGTGTTCTCGGGTGATTTATTTGAAAGCGAATTTTTTATGTTCTAGGGTGATTTTGTTGGAAGCGAATTTTTTGTGCTCAGGAGGTCTTTAGTTGGAAGCGTGTTTTCTTGTGCTCTGGAGTCATTTCGTTGGAAGCAAATTTTTTGTGCTCTGGGGTGATTTTGTTGGAAGCGAATTTTTTGTGTTCTGGGGTAATTTCGTTGGAAGGAAATTTTTTGTTTTCTGGGTTGATTTCGTTGGACACGAATTTTTTTTGTTCTGGGGTGATTTCGTTGAAAGCGAATTTTGAGTGCTCTAGGTTGATTTCTTTGGAAGGGAATTTTTTGTACTCTGGGTTGATTTCGTTGGAAGCAAATTTTTTCTGTTCTGGGGTAATTTCGTTGGAAGTGATTTTGAAGTATGGGGTGATTTCGTTAGTAGCTTGTTTTCTGTGTTCTGGAGTCATTTTGTTGGAAGCGAATATTTGTGTTCCGGGTGATTTTGTTGGAAGCGAATTTTTTGTGTTCTGTGGTAATTACGTTGGAAGCAAATTTTTTGTGTTCTGGGGTCATTTCCTTGGAAGCGTCTTTTCTGTGCTCTGGAGTCATTTCGTTGGTAGAGAATATTTTGTGCTCTGGAATTGTTTCATTGGAAGCGAATTTTTTTTGTGTTCCTGGGTGACTTTTTGAAGTGTGTTTTCTGTGTTAAGGAGTCATTTCGTTGAAAGCGAATTTTTTGTGCTCTGGGGTGATTTCTTTGGAAGCAAATATTTGTGTTTTCTGGAGCTTTCGTTGAAAGCGAATTTTTTGTCTTCTGGGGTAATATCGTTGGAAGAGATTTTTTGTGTTCTGGGGTGATTTCGTTGGAAGTGAAATTTTTGTGTTCTGGGGTGATTTCGATGGAAGCAAATTTTTTCTGTTCTGGGGTAATTTCGTTGTTAGCAAATATTTGCGTACTCGGGTGATTTTATTGGAAGGCAATTTTTTGTGCTCTGGATTGATATGGTTGGAAGTAAATTTTCTCTATTGTGGGGTAATTTCGTTGGACGCGAATTTTTTGTGTTCTTGGGTGATTTCAGTGAAGGGAATTTTTTGTGTTCTATGGTGAATTCGTTGGAAACGAATTTTTTGTGCTCTGGGATGATTTCTTTGGAAGCGAATATTTGTGTTCTCAGGAGATTTTGTTGGAAGCGATTTTTTTTTGTTCTGGGGTAATTACTTTGGAAGCGAATTTTTTGTGTTCTTGGGTGATCTCGATGGAAGCAAATTTTTGAAGTATGGGGTCATGTCGTTGGAAGCGTGTTTTCTGTGACCTAGAGTCATTTTGTTGGAACCGAATTTTTTGTGTTCTGTGGAGATTTAGTTGGAAGCGAATATTTGTGTTCTCAGAAGATTTCGTTACGAGCGAATTATTTTTTCTGCGGCAATTTCATTGCAAGCGACTTTTTTGTGTTCTCCGGTTTTTTCGATGGAAGCAAATTTTTGAAGTAGGGGGTCATTTCGTTGGAAGCGTGTTTTCTGTGCTCTGGAGCCATTTCATTGGAAGCGAATTTTTTGTGCTCTGCGGTGATTTCGTTGGAAGCGAATATTTGTGTTCTCAGGAGATTTCATTGCAAGCGAATTTTTTGTGTTCTGGGGTGATTTCTTTGGAAGCGAATATTTGTGTTCTTAGGAGATTTTGTTGGAAGCGAATTTTTTGTGTTCTGGGGTGATTTCGATGGAAGCAAATTTTTGAAGTATGTGGTCATTTCGTTGGAAGCGTGTTTTCTGTGCTCAGGAGTCATTTGGTTGGAAGCGAATTTTTTGTGCTCTGGGGTGATTTCTTTGGAAGCGAATTTTTTGTGTTCTCGGGTGATTTCGATGGAAGCAAATTTTTGAAGTATGGGGTCTTTTCTTTGGAAGCATGTTTTCTGTGCTCTGGAGTCATTTAGTTGGAAGCGAATTTTTTGTGTTCTGGTGTGATTCCGTTGGAAGCGAATATATGTGTTCTCAGACGATTTTGTTGCAAGCGAATTTTTTGGGTTCTGGGGTAATTTCGTTGGAAGCAAATTTTTTATGTTCTCGGATGATTTCAATGGAAGCAAATTTTTGAAGTTTGGGGTCATTTTGTTGGAAACGTGTTTTCTGTGCTCTGGAGTCATTTCGTTGGCAGCGAATTTTTTATGTTTAAGAGTGATTCCTTTGGAAGCGAATTTTTTGTGCTCTGGGGTGATTTCCTTGGAAGCGAATATTTTCTTCTAAGGAGATTTTGTTGCAAGCAAATTTTTTGTGTTCTCAGGTGATTTCGTTGGCAGCGAATATTTGTGTTCTATGAAGATTTCGTTGCAAGCGAATTTTTTGTGTTCTCCGGTTTTTTCGATGGAAGTAAATTTTTGAAGTATGGGGTCATTTCTTTTGAAGCATGTTTTCTGTGCTCTGGAGTCATTTCGTTGGAAGGGAATTCTTTTTGCTCTGGGGTGAATTCGTTTGAAGCGAATATTTGTGTTCTTAGGAGATTTCATTGCAAGCGAATTATTTGTGTTCTAAGGTGATTTCGTTGAAAGGGAATTTTTTGTGTTCTCGGGTGATTTCGTTGAAAGCGAATTTTTTATGTTCTATGGTGATTTCTTTGGAAGCGAATTTTTTGTCTTCTGGGGTCCTTTCATTGGAAGCGTGTTTTCTGTGCTCTGCAGTTATTTCATTGGAACCAAATTTTTTGTGTTCTGGGGTGATTTCGTTGGAAGTGAATTTTTTGTGTTCTGGGTTGATTTCTTTGGAAGCGAATTTTTTTGTGTTCTGGGGTAATTTCGTTGGAAGAGAATATTTTGTATTCTCAGGTGATTTTGATGGAAGCAAATTTTTGAAGTATGGTATCATTTCGTTCGAAACGTGTTTTCTGTGCTCTGGAGTCAGTTCTTTGGAAGCGAATTTTTTGTGTTCTCGGGTGATTTATTTGAAAGCGAATTTTTTATGTTCTAGGGTGATTTTGTTGGAAGCGAATTTTTTGTGCTCAGGAGGTCTTTAGTTGGAAGCGTGTTTTCTTGTGCTCTGGAGTCATTTCGTTGGAAGCAAATTTTTTGTGCTCTGGGGTGATTTTGTTGGAAGCGGATTTTTTGTGTTCTGGGGTAATTTCGTTGGAAGGAAATTTTTTGTTTTCTGGGTTGATTTCGTTGGACACGAATTTTTTTTGTTCTGGGGTGATTTCGTTGATAGCGAATTTTGAGTGCTCTAGGTTGATTTCTTTGGAAGGGAATTTTTTGTGCTCTGGGTTGATTTCGTTGGAAGCAAATTTTTTCTGTTCTGGGGTAATTTCTTTGGAAGTGATTTTGAAGTATGGGGTGATTTCGTTAGTAGCTTGTTTTCTGTGTTCTGGAGTCATTTTGTTGGAAGCGAATATTTGTGTTCCGGGTGATTTTGTTGGAAGTGAATTTTTTGTGTTCTGTGGTAATTACGTTGGAAGCAAATTTTTTGTGTTCTGGGGTCATTTCCTTGGAAGCGTCTTTTCTGTGCTCTGGAGTCATTTCGTTGGTAGAGAATATTTTGTGCTCTGGAATTGTTTCATTGGAAGCGAATTTTTTTTGTGTTCCTGGGTGACTTTTTGAAGTGTGTTTTCTGTGTTAAGGAGTCATTTCGTTGAAAGCGAATTTTTTGTGCTCTGGGGTGATTTCTTTGGAAGCAAATATTTGTGTTTTCTGGAGCTTTCGTTGGAAGCGAATTTTTTGTCTTCTGGGGTAATATCGTTGGAAGAGATTTTTTTGTGTTCTGGGGTGATTTCGTTGGAAGTGAAATTTTTGTGTTCTGGGGTGATTTCGATGGAAGCAAATTTTTTCTGTTCTGGGGTAATTTCGTTGTTAGCAAATATTTGCGTACTCGGGTGATTTTATTGGAAGGCAATTTTTTGTGCTCTGGATTGATATGGTTGGAAGTAAATTTTCTCTATTGTGGGGTAATTTCGTTGGACGCGAATTTTTTGTGTTCTCGGGTGATTTCGTTGAAGGGAATTTTTTGTGTTCTATGGTGAATTCGTTGGAAACGAATTTTTTGTGCTCTGGGATGATTTCTTTGGAAGCGAATATTTGTGTTCTCAGGAGATTTTGTTGGAAGCGATTTTTTTTTTGTTCTGGGGTAATTTCTTTGGAAGCGAATTTTTTGTGTTCTTGGGTGATCTCGATGGAAGCAAATTTTTGAAGTATGGGGTCATGTCGTTGGAAGCGTGTTTTCTGTGACCTGGAGTCATTTTGTTGGAACCGAATTTTTTGTGTTCTGTGGAGATTTAGTTGGAAGCGAATATTTGTGTTCTCAGAAGATTTCGTTACGAGCGATTTATTTTTTCTGGGGCAATTTCATTGCAAGCGACTTTTTTGTGTTCTCCGTTTTTTTCGATGGAAGCAAATTTTTGAAGTAGGGGGTCATTTCTTTGGAAGCGTGTTTTCTGTGCTCTAGAGCCATTTCATTGGAAGCGAATTTTTTGTGCTCTAGGATAATTTCGTTGGAAACGAAGTTTTTGTGTTCTCAGGTGATTTCGTTGAAAGGGAATCTTTTGTGTTCTAGGGTGATTTCGTTGGAAGCGATTTTTTTGTGCTTTGGGATGATATCATTGAAAGCGAATATTTGTGTTCTCAGGAGATTTCGTTGAAAATGAATTTTTATTGGTCTGGGGTAATATCTTTGGAAGCGAATTTTTTGTGTTCTCGGGTGATTTCGATGGAAGCAAGTTTTTGAAGTATGGGGTCATTTCGTTGGAAGCGTGTTTTCTGTGCCCTGGAGTCATTTCGCTAGAAACGTGTTTTTTGTGCTCTGGGGTGATTTCGTTGGAAGCGAATATTTGTGTTCTCAGGAGATTTTGTTAGAAAAGAATTTTTTGTCTTCTGGGGTAATTTCGTTGAAAGAGAATTTTTGTGTTCTCCGGTTTTTTCGATGGAAGCAAATTTTTGAAGTAGGGGGTCATTTCGTTGGAAGTGTGTTTTCTGTGCTCTGGAGTCATTTAGTTGGAAGCGAATTTTTTGTGTTCTGGGGTGATTTCGTTGGAAGCGAATTTTTTGTGTTCTCTGGTTTTTTCGATTGAAGCAAATTTTTGAAGTAGGGGGTCATTTCGTTGGAAGCATGTTTTCATTGCTCTGGAGTCATTCGTTGGAAGACAATTTTTTGTGCTCTGGGGTGATTTCTTTGGAAGCAAATTTTTTGTGTTCTCGGGTGATTTCGTTGAAAGCGAATATTTGTGTTCCCAGGTGATTTCATTGGAAGCGAATTTTTTGTCTTCTGGGGTAATATCGTTGGAAGAGAATTTTTTGTGTTCTCCGTTTTTTTCGATGGAAGCATATTTTTGAAATACGGGGTCATTTCGTTGGAAGCGTGTTTTCTGTGCTCTGGAGTCATTTCGTTGGAAGCGAATTTTTGTGCTCTGGGGTGATTTCGTTGGTAGCAAATTTTTTGTGTTCTCGGGTGATTTCGTTGAAAGGGAATTTTTGCGTTCTAGGGTGATTTCGTTGGAAGCGAATTTTTTGTGCTCTGGGATGATATTTTTGGAAGCGAATATTTGTGTTCTCAGGAGATTTAGTTGGAAGTGAATTTTTTGTCTTCTGGGGTAATATCGTTGGAAGAGAATTTTTTGTTTTCTCCTTTTTTTTCGATGGAAGCAAGTTTTTGAAGTAGTAGGTCATTTTGTTGGAAGCGTGTTTTCTGTGCTCTGGAGTCATTTCGTTGGATGCAAAATTTTTGTGTTCTATCGTGATTTCTTTGGAAGGAAATTTTTTGTGTTCTGGGGTAATTTCAATAGAAGCAATTTTTGTGTTCTGGGGTAATTACTTTGGAATCGAATTTTTTGTTTTCTGGGGTGATTTCGATGGAAACGAATTTTTTGTGTTCTGGGGTGATTTTGATGGAAGCGAATATTTTGTGTTCTGGGTTGATTTCGTTAGAAGAGAATTTTTTGTGTTCTGGGGCAATTTTGTTGAAAGTGATTTTTTTTTTTGAAGTATGGGGTGATTTCGTTGGAAGCATGTTTTCTGTGTATTGGAGTCATTTCCTTGGAAGCAAATTTTTTGTGTTCTGGGGTGATTTTGTTGGAAGCGAATTTTTTGTGTTCTAGGGTGATTTCTTTGGAAGCAATTTTTTTGTGCTCTGCGGGAATTTCGTTGGAAGCGAATTTTTTTGTGTTCTGGGGGATTTCGATGGAAGTAAAAATTTTCCGTTCTGGGGTAATTTCTTTGGAATCAAATTTTTTCTGTTCTCGGGTGATTTGGGTAGAAGCACATTTTTTGTGTTCTGGGTTGATTTTGTTGGAAGCGAATTTTTTGTGCTCTGGGGTGATTTCATTGGAAGCGTGTTTTCTGTGTTTTGGAGTCATTTCGTTGGAAGGGAAATTTTTGTGTTCTGGGTGATTTCTTTGGATGCGAATTTTTTGTGTTCTGGGTTGATTTCGTTGGACGTTAATTTTTTGTGTTCTCAGGTGATTTCGTTGAAAGTGAATTTTTTTTTTGCCTTAGGGTAAATTCGTTGGATGCGAATTTTTTTGTGCTTTAGGATGATTTCATTGGAAGCTAATATTTGTGTTTGCTGGTGATTCCGTTAGAAACGAATTTTTTCTATTCTCGGGTGATTTCGATGGAAGCAAAGTTTTTGTGTTCTGGGGCAATTTAGTTGGAAGCGAATTTTTTTGAAGTATGGGGTTATTTCATTGGAAGCGTGTTTTCTGTGCTCTGGAGTCATTTCTTTGGAATCAAATTTTTTGTGTTCTGGGGTGATTTCGTTGGAAGCGAATTTTTGTGTTCTGGGGTCATTTCGTTGGAAGCGAATTTTTTGTGTTCTTAGGTGATTTCGATGGAAGCAAATTTTTGAAGTATGGGCTCATTTCGTTGAAAGCGAATTTTTTGTGCTTGGTGTGATTTTGTTGGAAGCGAATTTTTTGTGCTCTGGGGTGATTTCTTTGGAAGCGAATATTTGTCTTCTCAGGACATTTCTTTTCGAGCGAATTTTTTGTGTTCTGGGGTAATTTCGTGGAAGTGAATTTTTTGTGTTCTGGGGTGATTTTGATGGAAGCGAATATTTTGTGTTCTGGGGTGATTTCGTTGAAAGCGAATTTTTTGTGCTTGGTGTGATTTTGTTGGAAGCGAATTTTTTGTGCTCTGGGGTGATTTCTTTGGAAGCGAATATTTGTCTTCTCAGGACATTTCTTTGCAAGCGAATTTTTTGTGTTCTGGGGTAATTTTGTTGGAAGCGAATTTTTGTATCTGGGATGATATCTTTGAAAGCGAATATTTGTGTACTCAGGAGATTTCGTTGGAAAAGAATTTTATGTATTCTGGGGTAATATAGTTGGAAGAGAATTTTTTGTTTTCTCCTTTTTTTTTCGATGTAAGCAAGTTTTTGAAGTAGTAGGTCATTTTGTTGGAAGCGTGTTTTCTGTGCTCTGGAGTCATTTCGTTGGATGCAAAATTTTTGTGTTCTGTGGTGATTTCTTTGGAGGTGAATTTTTTGTGTTCTGGGGTAATTTCAATAGAAGCAATTTTTGTGTTCTGGGGTAATTACTTTGGAATCGAATTTTTTGTTTCCTGTGGTGATTTCGATGGAAGCGAATTTTTTGTGTTCTGGGGTGATTTTGATGGAAGCGAATATTTTGTGTTCTGGGTTGATTTCGTTGGAGGGAATTTTTTGTGTTCTGGGGCAATTTTTCTGAAAGTGATTTTTTTGAAGTATGGGGTGATTTCGTTGAAAGCATGTTTTCTGTGCATTGGAGTCATTTCCTTGGAAGAAAATTTTTTGTGTTCTGGGGTGATTTTGTTGGAAGCGAATTTTTTGTGTTCTAGGGTGATTTCTTTGGAAGCAATTTTTTTTGTGCTCTGCGGGGATTTCGATGGAAGCGAATTTTTTGTATTCTGGGGTAATTTCTTTGGAAGCGAATTTTTTCTGTTCTCAGGGGATTTGGATAGAAGCAATTTTTTTGTGTTCTAGGTTGATTTCATTGGAAGTGAATTTTTTGTGCTCTGGGGTGATTTCATTGGAAGCGTGTTTTCTGTGTTTTGGAGTCATTTCGTTGGAAGGGAAATTTTTGTGTTCTGAGTGATTTCTTTGGATGCGAATTTTTTGTGTTCTGGGTTGATTTCATTGGACACGAATTTTTTCTGTTCTCAGGTGATTTCGTTGAAAGTGAAATTTTTTTCCTTAGGGTAATTACGTTGGAAGCGAATTTTTGGTGCTCTGGGGTGATTTCTTTGGAAGCGAATATTTGTGTTCTCAGGAGATTTCGTTGGAAAAGAATTTTTTGGTTTTAGGGTGATTTCATTGGAAGCTAATATTTGTGTTCCCGGGTGATTTCGTTAGAAGCAAATTTTTTCTGTTCTCGGGTGATTTCGATGGAAGCAAATTTTTTGTGTTCTGGGTTGATTTCGTTGGAAGCGAATTTTTTGTATTCTGGGGCAATTTAGTTGGAAGTGAATTTTTCTGAAGTATCGGGTGATTTCATTGGAAGCATGTGTTCTGTGCTCTGGAGTCATTTCTTTGGAAGCAAATTTTTTGTGTTCTGGGGTGATTTCCTTGGAAGCGAATTTTTGTGTTCTGGGGTAATTTCTTTGGAAGCGAATTTTTTGTGTTCTCGGGTGATTTCGATGAAGCAAATTTTTCAAGTATGGGCTCATTTCATTGAAAGCGAATTTTTTGTGCTTGGGGTGATTTCGTTGGAAGCGAATATTTGTCTTCTCAGGAGATTTCGTTGGAAAAGAATTTTTTGGTTTTAGGGTGATTTCATTGGAAGCTAATATTTGTGTTCCCGGGTGATTTCGTTAGAAGCAAATTTTTTCTGTTCTCGGGTGATTTCGATGGAAGCAAATTTTTTGTGTTCTTGGTTGATTTCGTTGGAAGCGAATATTTTGTATTCTGGGGCAATTTAGTTGGAAGTGAATTTTTCTGAAGTATGGGGTGATTTCATTGGAAGCATGTGTTCTGTGCTCTGGAGTCATTTCTTTGGAAGCAAATTTTTTGTGTTCTGGGGTGATTTCCTTGGAAGCGAATTTTTGTGTTCTGGGGTAATTTCGTTGGAAGCGAATTTTTTGTGTTCTCGGGTGATTTCGATGAAGCAAATTTTTCAAGTATGGGCTCATTTCATTGAAAGCGAATTTTTTGTGCTTGGGGTGATTTTGTTGGAAGCGAATTTTTTGTGCTCAGGGGTGATTTCGTTGGAAGCGAATTTTTTTGTGTTCTCGGGTGATTTCGATGGAAGCGAATTTTTCATGTTCCTGGGTGATTTCGTTGGAAGCAAATATTTGTGTTCCCTGGTGATTTCTTTGGAAGCTAATTTTTTATGTTCTGGGGTATTTTTTTGAAGCGAATTTTTTTCTGTTCTCGGGTGATTTCAATAGAAGCAAATTTTTCGTGTTCTGGGTTGATTTCTTTGGAAGTAAATTTTTTTGTGTTGGGGTGATGTCATTGGAAGTGATTTTTTTGTGTTCAGGGGTGATTTCGATATAAGCAAATTTTTTCTGTTCTGGGTTGATTTCGTTGGAAGCGAATTTTTTGTGTTCTGGGGCAATTTAGTTGGAAGTGAATTTTTCTGAAGTATGGGGTGATTTCATTGGAAGTGTGTTTTCTGTGCTCTGGAGTCATTTCTTTGGAAGCAAATTTTTTGTCTTCTGGGGTGATTTCCTTGGAAGCGAATTTTTGTGTTCTGGGGTAATTTCGTTGGAAGCGAATTTTTTTTGTTCTCGGATGATTTCGATGAAGCAAATTTTTCAAGTATGGGCTCATTTCATTGAAAGCGAATTTTTTGTGCTTGGGGTGATTTCGTTGGAAGCGAATTTTTTGTGCTCTGGGGTGATTTTGTTGGAAGCGAATTTTTCATGTTCCTGGGTGATTTCGTTGGAAGCAAATATTTGTGTTCCCTGGTGATTTCGTTGGAAGCTAATTTTTTTATGTTCTGGGGTTTTTTTGTTGGAAGCGAATTTTTTTCTGTTCTCGGGTATTTCGATAGAAGCAAATTTTTCGTGTTCTGGGTTGATTTCTTTGGAAGAAAATTTTTTGTGTGTTGGGGTGATGTCGTTGGAAGCGATTTTTTTGTGCTCTGGGGCAATTTCGTTGGATGCGAATTTTTTGTGTTTTCGGGGTATTTCGCTGGAAGGAAATATTTGTATTCTCAGAAGATTACATTGCAAGCGAATTTTTTGTGTTTGGGGTAATTTGGTTGGAAGCGAATTTTTTGTGTTCTCCGGTTTTTTCAATGGAAGCAAATTGTTGAAGTAGGGGGTCATTTTGTTGGAATCGTGTTTTCTGTGCTCTAGAGTCATTTCGTTGGAAGGGAATTTTTTGCGCTCTGGGGTGATTTCATTGGAAGCGAATTTTTTTGTGCTCTGGGATGATTTCTTTGGAAGCGAATATTTGTGTTCTCACGAGATTTCGTTGGAAGCGAATTTTTGGTGTTCTGGGGTAATTTTTGTTGAAAGTGATTTTTTTGTGTTCTCGGGTGATTTCGATGGAAGCAAATTTTTTAATATCGGGTCATTTCTTTGAAAGCGTGTTTCCTGTGCTCTGGAGACATTTCGTTGGAAGCGAATTTTTTGTGTCCTGGGTTGATTTCGTTGGAATCAAAAATTTTTTTAAATATGCGGTGATTTCGTTGGAAGCGTGTCTTCTGTTCTCTGGAGTAATTTTTTGGAAGCAAATTTTTTGTGTTCTGGTGTAATTTCTTTGGAAGCGAATTTTTTGTGTTCTTGGGTGATTTCGATGGAAGCAAATTTTTTCTGTTCTAGGGTAATTTATTTGGAAGCCAATATTTGTGTTCTCGGGTGATTTTGTTGGAAGGGAAATTTTTGTGCTCTGGGTTAATTTGGTTGGATGTAAATTATTTCTATTCTGGGATAATTTCGTAGGACGCAATTTTTTTTTTCTTTTCATGTAATTTCGTTGAAAGAGAATTTTTTGTGTTCTAGGGTGATTTCGTTGGAAGAGAATTTTTTGTGCTCTGGGGTGATTTCTTTTGAAACGAATATTTGTGTTCTCAGGAGATTTCGTTGGAACGAATTTTTTGTGTCTGGGGTCATTTCGTTCGACACGAATTTTTTGTGTTCTCGTGGAATTTCGTTGGAAAAGAATTTTTTGTGTTTTCTGGTCTTTTCGATAGAAGGAAATTTTTGAAGTATGGGGTCATTTCGTTGGAAGCGTGTTTTCTGTGCTGTGGAGTCATTTTGTTAGAAGCGAATTTTTTGTACTCGGGGGTGATTTCGTTGGAAGCGAATTTTTTGTGTTCTCGGGTGATTTTGTTGAAAGGGAATTTTTGTGTTCTAGGGTGATTTCGTTGGAAGCGAATTTTTTGTGCTCTGGGATGATTTCTTGGGAAGCGAATTTTGTGTTCTCAGGAGATTTCGTTGGAAAAGAAATTTTTGTCTTCGGGGGTAATTTCGTTGGAAGCGAATTTTTTCTGTTCTGGGGTGATTTCTTTGGAAGTGAATTTTTTGTCTATTGGTTTAATTTCGTAGGATGCGAATTTTTTGTGTTCTCGGGTGATTTCGTTGAAAGCTAATTTTTTGTGTTCTAGCATGATTTCGTTGGAAGCGAATTTTTTGTGTTCTGGGGTGATTTCGATGGAAGGAAATTTTTTCTGTTCTTTGGTAATTTCGTTGGACGTGAATTTTTTGTGTTCTTGGGTGATTTCGTTGAAAGGGAATTTTTGTGTTCTAGGGTGATTTCGATGGAAGCGAATTTTTTGTGCTCTGGGGTGATTTCTTTGGAAGCGAATATTTGTGTTCTCAGGTGATTTTGTTGCAAGCGAATTTTTTGTGTTCTGGGCTGATTTCATTGGAAGCAAATTTTTTGTGTTCTCGGGTGATTTTGTTGAAAGGGAATTTTTGTGTTCTAGGGTAATTTCGTTGGAAGTGAATTTTTGGTGCTCTGGGATGATATCCTTGGAAGCGAATATTTGTGTTCTCAGGAGATTTCGTTGGAAAAGAATTTTTTGTCTTCTGATGTTATATCGTTGTAAGAGAATTTTTTGTGTTCTCCGGTTTTTTCGACGGAAGCAAATTTTTGAAGTAGGGAGTCATTTCGTTGGATGCGTGTTTTCTGTGCTCTGGAGTCATTTTTTTGGAAGCAAATTTTTTGTGTTCTAGGGTGATATTGTTGGAAGCGAATTCTTTGTCTTCTGGGGTAATTTCGTAAGAAGCAAATTTTTTGTGTTCTCGGGTGATTTCGTTGAAAGTTAATTTTTCTGTTTTAGCATGATTTCGTTGGAAGCAAAGCTTTTGTGCTCTGGGATGATATCTTTGGAAGCGAATATTTGTGTTCTCAGGAGATTTCGTTGGAAGCGAATTTTTTTTGTTCTGGGGTAAAATCGTTGGAAACGAATTTTTTGTGTTTTCTCGTCTTTTCGATGGAAGTAAATTTATGAAGTAGGGGGTCATTTTGTTGGAAGCGTGTTTTCTGTGCTGTAGAGTCATTTTGATGGAAGTGAATTTTTTGTGTTCTGGGGTGATTTCGTTGGAAGCGAATTTTTTTTGTTCTCGGGAGATTTTGTTGAAAGGGAATTTTTGTGTTCTAGGGTGATTTTTTTGGAAGCGAATTTTTTGTGCTCTCGGATGATATATATGGAAGTGAATATTTGTGTTCTCAGGAGAATTCCTTGGAAAAGAATTTTTTGTTTTCTGGGGTAATATCGTTGGAAGAGAATTTTTTGTGTTCTCCGGTTTTTTTTAATGGAAGCCAATTTTTGAAGTAGGGGGTCATTTCGTTGGATGCGTGTTTTCTGTGCTCTGGAGTCATTTTGTTGGAAGCGAATTTTTTGTGCTCTGGGGTGATTTCTTTGGAAGCAATTTTTTTGTGTTCTCAGGTGATTTCTTTGAAAGGGAATTTTTGTGTTCTAGGGTGATTTCGTTGAAAGGGAATTTTTTCGTTCTTGGGTGATTACGTTGGAAGCGAATTTTTTGTGATCTGGGATGATATATTGGAAAGCGAATATTTCTGTTCTCAGGAGATTTCGCTGGAAAAGAATTTTTTGTCTTCTGGGGTAATATCATTTGAAGAGAATATTTTTGTTCTCCGGTCTTTTCGATGGAAGCAAATTTTTGAAGTAGGGTTCATTTTGTTGGAATCGTGTTTTCTGTGCTTTGGAGTCATTTCGTTGGAAGGAAATTTTTTGCGTTCTGGGGTGATTTCGTTGGAAGAGAATTTTTTTGTGTTCTAGCGTGATTTCGTTGGAAGCGAATTTTTTGTGTTCTCGGGTGATTTCGATGGAAGCAATTTTTTTTTTCTGTGGTAATTTCTTTGGAAGCTATTTTTTTTTGTTTTCGGGATTTTCGTTGAAAGGGAATTTTTGTGTTCTAGGGTGATTTCTTTGGAAGCGAATTTTTTGTGCTCGGGGATGATAACTTTGGAAGCGAATATTTGTGTTCTCAGGAGATTTCGCTGGAAAAGAATTTTTGTCTTCTGGGGTAATATCGTTGGAAGAGAATTTTTTGTGCTCTGTGGTGATTTCGATGGAAGCGAATTTTTGTGTTCTCAGGAGATTTCGTTGCAAGTGAATTTTTTGTGTTCTGGGTTGATTTCGTTGGCAGCGAATTTTTTGTGTTCTCGGGTGATTTCGATGGAAGCAAATTTTTTCTGTTCTGTGCTAATTTCGTTGGAGGCGAATTTTTTGTGTTCTGGGGTCATTTCATTGGAAGTGTGCTTTCTGTGCTCTGAAGTCATTTCGTTGGAAGCAAATTTTTTGTGCTCTGGGATGATTTCGTTGAAAGCAATTTTTTTGTGTTCTCGGGTGATTTTGTTGAAAGGGAATTTTTGTGTTCTAGGGTAATTTTGTTGGAAGCGAATTTTTGTATCTGGGATGATATCTTTGAACGCGAATATTTGTGTACTCAGGAGATTTCGTTGGAAAAGAATTTTATTTATTCTGGGGTAATATCGTTGGAATAGAATTTTTTGTGTTCACCGGTTTTTTCGATGTAAGCACATTTTTGAAGTAGGGGGTCATTTCGTTGGAAGCATGTTTTCTGTGCTCTGGAGTCATTTCGTTGGAAGCAAATTTTTTGTGCTCTGGGGTGATTTCGTTGGAAGCAAATTTTTGTGTTCTCGGGAGATTTCGTTGCAAGCGAATTTTTTGTGTTCTGGGATGATTTCGTTGGAAGCAAATTTTTTGTGCTCTCGGGTGATTTCATTGAAAGGGAATTTTTGTGTTCTATGGTGATTTGGTTGGAAGTGAATTTTTTGTGCTCTGGGATGATAATTTTGAGAGCGAATATTTGTTATCTCAGGAGAATTCTTTGGAAAATAATTTTTTGTCTCCTAGGGTAATATCGTTGGAAGAGAATTTTTTGTGTTCTCCGGTCTTTTCGATGGAAGCAAATTTTTGAAGTAGGGGGTCATTTCGATGGAAGCTTGTATTCTATGCTCTGGAGTCATTTCTTTGGAAGCCAATTTTTTGTGCTCTGGGGTGATTTCGTTGGAAGCCAATATTTGTGTTCTCAGGAGATTTCGTTGCATGCGAATTTTTTTTTCTGGGGTTATTTCGTTGAGAGAGAATTTTTGTGTTTTCAGGTGATCTCGATGGAAACAAATTTTTGAAGTAGGGGGTCATTTCTTTGGAAGCCTGTTTTCTGTGCTCTGGGATGATATCTTTGTAATCAAATGTTTGTGTTCTTAGGAGATTACGTTGGAAAAGAATTTTTTGTCTTCTGGGGTAATATCGTTGGAAGAGAAGTTTTTGTGTTTTCTGGTCTTTTCAATGCAAGCAAATTTTTGAAGTAGAGGGTCATTTCGTTGGAAGCGTGTTTTCTGTGCTCTGGAGTCATTTATTTGGAAGCGAATTTTTTGTGTTCTGGGGTGATTTGGTTGGAAGCGAATATATGTGTTCTCAGAAAATTTCTTTGCAAGCGAATTTTTTATGTTCTGGGGTAATTTTGTGGGAAGCGAATTTTTTGTGTTCTCGGGTGATTTCTTGGAAAGCAAATTTTTTATGTTCTAGAGTGATTTCGTTGGAAGCGAATTTTTTGTGTTCTGAGGTCCTTTCATTGGAAGCGTGTTTTCTGTGCTATGGAGTCATTTCATTGGAAGCGAATATTTTTTGCTCTGTGGTGATTCCGTTGGAAGCGAATTTTTTGTGTTCTCTGGTGATTTCGTTTAAATTAATTTTTTGTGTTCTAGCGTGATTGCGTTGGAAGCGAATTTTTTGTGTTTTGTGGTGATTTCGATGGAAGCAAATTTTTTGTGTTCTCGGGTGATTTCGTTGAAAGGGAATTTTTGTGTTCTAGGGTGATTTTGTTGGAAGCAAATTTTTTGTACTCTGGGATGATATCTTTGGACGCGAATATTTGTCTTCTCAGGAGATTTCGTTGGAAAAGAATTTATTGTCTTCTGGGGTAATATCGTTGAAAGAGAATTTTTTGTGTTCTCCGAACTTTTCGATGGAAGCAAATTTTTGAAGTAGAGGGTCATTTCGTTGGAAGAGTGTTTTCTGTGCTCTGGAGTCATTTCGTTGGAAGTGAATTTTTTGTGTTCTCGGGTGATTTCGTTGAAAGCGAATATTTGTGTTCTCAGGAGATTTCTTTGCAAGCGAATTTTTTGTGTTCTGTGGTAATTTCATTGGAAGCGAATTTTTTGTGTTTTGGGGTGATTTCGATGGAAGCAAATTTTTTCTGTTCTGTGGTAATTTCGTTGGACGTGAATTTTTTCTGTTCTCGGGTGATTTTGTTGAACGGGATTTTTTTGTGTTCTAGGGTGATTTTGTTGGAAGCGAATTTTTTTGTTCTCTGGGATGATTTCTTTGGAAGCGAATATTTGTGTTATCAGGAGATTTCATTGGAAGCAAATTTTTTGTGTTCTGGGGTCATTTCATTGGAAGCGTGCTTTCTGTGCTCTGGAGTCATTTCGTTGGAAGCGAATTTTTTGTGTTCTGGGGTGATTTCGTTGGAAGCGAATTTTTGTGTTCTGGGGTAACTTCGTTCGAAGCGAATTTTTTGTGTTCTGGGGTCCTTTCATTGGAAGCATGTTTTCTGTGCTTTGGAGTCATTTCATTGGAAGTGAATATTTTGTGCTCTGTGGTGATTTTTTTGGAAGCGAATTTTTTGTGTTCTCAGGTGATTTCGATTATAGCTCATTTTTTGTGTTCTAGCGTGATTGCGTTGGAAGCAAATTTTTTGTGTTCTGGGGTGATTTCGATGGAAGCAAATTTTTTCTGTTCTGTGGTAATTTTGTTGGAAGTGAACTTTTAGTGTTCTCCGGTGATTTCGTTGAAAGCGAATTTTTTGAGTTCTAGGGTGATTTTGTTGGAAGCGAATTTTTTTGTTCTCTGGGATGATTTCTTTGGAAGATATTTGTGTTATCAGGAGATTTCGTTGGAAGCGAATTTTTTGTGTTCCTGGGTGATTTCAATGGAAGCAAATTTTTAAAGTAGGTGGTCATTTCCTTGGAAGCGTGTTTTCTGTGCTCTGGAGTCATTTCGTTGGAAGCGAATTTGTTGTGTTCTGGGGTGATTTCGTTGGAAGCGAATATTTGTGTTCTCAGGAGATTTCGTTGCAAGTGAATTTTTTTTGTTCTAGGGTGATTTTGTTGGAAGCAAATTTTTTGTGCTCTTAGGTGATTTGGTTGGAAGCGCATTGTTTGTCTTCTGTGGTGATTTCGAAGGAAGCGAGTGTTTTATGATCTAGGGTGGTTTTCTTGGAAGGGAATTTTTTGTGTTTGGGGTGATTTCAATAGAAGCGAATTTTTTCTATTCTGTAGTAATTTCGTTGGACGTGAATTTTTTGTGTTTTCGGCTGATTTTGTTGAAAGGGAATTTTTTGTGTTCTTGGGTGATTTTGTTGGAAGCGAATTTTTTTGTGCCCTGGGATGATTTCTTTGGAAGCAAATATTTGTGTTATCAGGAGATTTCGTTGGAAGTGAATTTTTTGTGCTCTGGGGTAATTTCGTTGGAAGCGAATTTTTTGTGTTCTTGGGTGATTTCGATGGAAGCAAATTTTTGAAATACCGGGTCATTTCGTTGGAAGCGTGTTTTCTGTGCTCTGGAGTCATTTCATTGGAACCGAATTTTTTGTGTTCTTGGGTGATTTCGATGGAAGCAAATTTTTGAAATATCGGGTCATTTCGTTGGAAGCGTGTTTTTTGTGCTCTGGAGTCACTTCGTTGGAAGCGAATTTTTTGTGTTCTGAGTTTATTTCGTTGGAAGCGAATATATGTGTTTTTCGGGAGATTTCGTTGCAAGCAAATTTTTGTATTCTGGGGTAATTTCGTTGGAAGCAAATTTTTTGTGTTCTCGGGTGATTTTGTTGAAATCGATTTTTTTATGTTCTAGGGTGATTTCATTGGAAGGGAATTTTTTGTGCTCTTGGGTGATTTGGTTGGAAGCGAATTTTTTGTCTTCTGTGGTGATTTCGAAGGCAGCGAGTGTTTTATATTCTAGGGTGATTTCGTTGGAAGGGAATTTTTTTGTGTTCTGGGGTCATTTCATTGGAAGCGTGTTTTGTTTGCTCTGGAGTCATTTCATTGGAAGCAAATTTTTTTGTGCTCGGGGGTGATTTCGTTGGAAGCGAATATTTGTGTTCTCAGGAGATTTCGTTGCGAGGGAATTTTTTGTGTTCTGCGGTGATTTCGTTGGAAGCGAATTTTTTGTGTTCTCGGGTGATTTCTTTGAAAGGATATTTTTCTGTTTTAGGGTGATTTCGTTGGAAGCGAATATTTGTGTTCTCAGGAGATTTCGTTGGAAAAGAATTTTTTGTCTTCTGGGGTAATATCGTTAGAAGAGAATTTTTTGTGTTTTCCGGTATTTCCATGGAAGCAAATTTTTGAAGTAGGGGGTCATTGCGTTGGAAGCGTGTTTTCTGTTCTCTGGAGTCATTTCGTTGGAAGCGAATTTTTTGTGTTCTGGGGTGATTTCGTTGGAAGCGAATTTTTGTGTTCTAGGGTAACTTCGTTCGAAGCGAATTTTTTGTGCTCTGGGGTGATTTGTTTGGAAGCGAATTTTTTTTCTTCTGTGGTGATTTCGATGGAAGCGAATTTTTTATGTTTTAGGGTGATTTCGTTGGAGGCGAATTTTTTGTGTTCAGGGGTCATTTCATTGGAAGCATGCTTTCTGTGCTCTGGAGTCATATCTTTGGAAGCGAATTTTTTGTGCTCTAGGGTAATTTCGTTGGAAGCAAATTTTTTGTGTTCTCGGGTGATTTCGTTGAAAGGGAATTTTTGTGTTCTACGGTGATTTCGTTGGAAGCGATTTTTTTCTACTCTGTGATGATATCTGTGGAAGCGAATATTTGTGTTCTCAGGAGATTTCATTGGAAAAGAATTTTTTGTCTTCTGGGGTAATATTGTTGGAAGAATTTTTTGTGTTCTCCGGTTTTTTCGATGGAAGCAAATTTTTGAAATAGGGGGTCATTTCGTTGGAAGCGTGTTTTCTGTGCTGTAGAGTCATTTTGTTGGAAGCGAATTTTTTGTGCTCTGGGGTGATTTCGTTGGAAGCGAATATATGTGTTCTCAGGAGATTTCGTTGGAAGCGAATTTTTTGTGTTCTAGGGTGATTTCTTTGGAAGCGAATTTTTTGTGCTCTGGGATGATATCTTTGGAAGCGAATATTTGTGTTCTCAGGAGATTTCGTTGGAAAAGAATTTTTTGTCTTCTGGGGTAATATCGTTGGAAGAGATGTTTTTGTGCTCTCCGGTGTTTTCGATGGAAGCAAATTTTTGAAATAGGGGGTCATTTCGTTGGAAGCGTATTTTCTGTGCTGTAGAGTCATTTTGTTGGAAGCGAATTTTTTGTGCTCTGTGGTGATTTCCTTGGAAGCGAATATATGTGTTCTCAGGAGATTTCGTTGAAAGCGAATTTTTTGTGTTCTAGGGTGATTTCGTTGGAAGCGAATTTTCTGTGCTCTGGGATGATATCTTTGGAAGCGAATATTTGTGTTCTCAGGAGATTTCGTTGGAAAAGAATTTTTTGTCTTCTGGGGTAATATCGTTGGTAGAGATTTTTTTGTGTTCTCCGGTGTTTTCGATGGAAGCAAATTTTTGAAGTAGGGTTCATTTCGTTGGAAGCGTGTTTTCTGTGCTCTGGAGTCATTTCTTTGGAAGCTAATTTGTTGTGTTCTGTGGTGATTTGGTTGGAAGTGAATATAAGTGTTCTCAGAAGATTTTGTTGCAATCGAATTTTTTGTGTTCTGGGTTAATTTCGTTGGACGTGAAATTTGTGTTCTCGGGTGATTTCATTGAAAGGGAATTTTTTGTGTTCTAGGGTGATTTTGTTCGAAGCGAATTTTTTGTGCTCTGGAATGATATCTTTGGAAGCGAATATTTGTGTTTTAGGAGATTTCGTTGGAAAAGAATTTTTTGTCTTCAGTGGTAATCTCTTTGGAAGAATATTTTTTGTGTTCTCCAGTTTTTTCAATGGAAGCAAATTTTTGAAATAGGGGGTCATTTCATTGGAAGCGTGTTTTCTGTGCTCTGGAGTCATTTCGTTGGAAGCGAATTTTTTTGTATTCTCTGGTGATTTCGTTGAAAGCGAATTTTTTATGTTCTAGGTTGATTTCATTGGAAGCGAATTTTTTGTGTTCTGGGGTCCTTTCTTTGGAAGCGTGTTTTCTGTGCTTTGGAGTCATTTCATTGGAATCGAATATTTTGTGCTCTGTGGTGATTCCGTTTGAAGCGAATTTTTTGTGTTCTCGGGTGATTTCGTTTAAAGCTAATTTTTTGTGTTCTGGGGTGATTTCGATAAAAGCAAATTTTTTCTGTTCTGTGGTAATTTCGTTGGACGTGAATTTTTTGTGTTCTCGGGTGATTTCACTGAAAGGGAATTTTTTGTGTTCTAGGGTGATTTTGTTGGAAGCGAATTTTTTTTGTGCCCTTGGATGATTTCTTTGGAAGCGAATATTTGTGTTATCAGGAGATTTCTTTGGAAGTGAATTGTTTTTGTTCTTCGGTAATTTAGTTGGAAGCGAATTTTTTGTGTTCTTGGGTGATTTCGATGGAAGCAAATTTTTGAAATATGGGGTCATTTTATTGGAAGCATGTTTTCTGTGCTCTGGAGTCATTTCGTTCGAAGCGAATTTTTTGTGTTCTCGGGTGATTTCGATAGAAGCAAATTTTTGAAATATCGGGTCATTTCTTTGGAAGCGTTTTTTCTGTGCTCTGGAGTCACTTCGTTGGAAGCGAATTTTTTGTGTTCTTGGTTGATTTCGTTGGAAGGGAATATATGTGTTTTCGGAAGATTTCGTTGCAAGCGAATTTTTTGTATTCTGGGGTAATTTCGTTGGAAGCAAATTTTCTGTGCAATTGGGTGATTTGTTTGGAAGCGAATTTTTTGTCTTCTGTGGTAATTTTCAAAGGAAGCGAGTGTTTTATATTCTAGGGTGATGTCGTTGGAAGGGAATTTTTTGTGTTCTGTGCTCATTTCATTGGAAGCATGTTTTGTGTGCTCTGGAGTCATTTCTTTGGAAGCGAATTTTTTGGTGCTCCGGGGTGATTTCGTTGGAAGCGAATATTTGTGTTCTCAGGAGATTTCCTTGCAAGGGAATTTTTTGTGTTCTGCGGTGATTTCGTTGGAAGCGAATTTTTTGTGTTCTGGGGTGATTTCGTTGAAAGTGTATTTTTCTGTTTTAGGGTGATTTCGTTGGAAGCGAATTTTTTGTGCTCTGTGATGATATCTTTGGAAGCAAATATTTGGGTTCTCAGGAGATTTCGTTGGAAAAGAATTTTTTGTCTTCTGGGGTAATATCATTAGAAGAGAATTTTTTGTGTTTTCCGGTATTTCCATGGAAGCAAATTTTTGTAGTAGGGGGTCATTGCATTGGAAGCGTGTTTTCTGTGCTCTGGAGTCACTTCGTTGGAAGCGAATTTTTTGTGTTCTGGGTTGATTTCGTTGGAAGCAAATATTTCTGTTTTCGGAAGATTTCGTTGGAAAAGAATTTATTGTCTTCTGGGGTAATATCATTAGAAGAGAATTTTTTGTGTTTTCCAGTATTTCCATGGAAGCAAATTTTTGTAGTAGGGGGTCATTGCGTTGGAAGCATGTTTTCTGTGCTCTGGAATCATTTCGTTGGAAGCGAATATTTTGTGCTCTGGGGTGATTTCGTTGGAAGCAAATTTTTTGTGTTCTCGGGTGATTACTTTGAAAGGGAATATTAGTGTTCTAGGGTGATTTCGTTGGAAGTGAATTTGTTGTGCTCTGGAATGATATCTTTGGAAGCGAATATTTGTGTTCTCAGAAGATTTCATTGGAAAACAATTTTTTGTCTTCTGGTGTAATATTGTTGGAAGAGAATTTTTTGTGTTTTCCGGTCTTTTCAATGGAAGCAAATTTTTGAAGTAGAGGGTCATTTCGTTGGAAGCGTGTTTTCTGTGCTCTGGAGTCATTTATTTGGAAGCGAATTTTTTGTGTTCTGGGTGATTTGGTTGGAAGCGAATATATGTGTTCTCAGAAAATTTCTTTGCATGCGAATTTTTTGTGTTCTGGGGTAATTTCGTAGGAAGCGAATTTTTTGTGTTCTCGGGTGATTTCTTGGAAAGCGAATTTTTTGTGTTTTGGGGTTCTTTCATTGGAAGCGTGTTTTCTGTACTATGGAGTCATTTCATTGGAAGCGAATATTTTGTGCTCTTTGGTGATTCCATTGGAAGCGCATTTTTTGTGTTCTCAGGTGATTTCGTTTAAATTAATTTTTTGTGTTCTAGCGTGATTGCGTTGGAAGCGAATTTTTTGTGTTTTGGGGTGATTTCGATGGAAGCAAATTTTTTTGTTCTCGGGTGATTTCGTTGAAAGGGAATTTTTGTGTTCTAGGGTAATTTTGTTGGAAGCGAATTTTTGTTTCTGGGATGATATCTTTGAAAGCGAATATTTGTGTACTCAGGAGATTTCGTTGGAAAAGTATTTTATTTATTCTGGGTTAATATCGTTGGAATAGAATTTTTTGTGTTCACCAGTTTTTTCGATGGAAGCACATTTTTGAAGTAGGGGGTCATTTCGTTGGAAGCGTGTTTTAGTGCTCTGGAGTCATTTCGTTGGAAGCGAATTTTTTGTGCTCTGGGGTTATTTCGTTGAAAGCCAATATTTGTGTTCTCAGGAGATTTCGTTGCAAGCCAATTTTTTGTGTTCTGGGGTTATTTCCTTGGAAGCAAAATTTTTGTGTTCTCGGGTGATTTCGTTGAAAGGGAATTTTTGTGTTCTAGGGTGATTTTGTTGGAAGCAAATTTTTTGTGCTCTGGGATGATATCTTTGGAAGCGAATATTTGTGTTTTCAGGAAATTTCGTTGGAAAATAATTCATTGTCTTCTGGGGTAATATCGTTGGGAGAGAATTTTTTGTGTTCTCTGGTCTTTTCAAAGGAAGCACATTTTTGAAGTAGGGGGTCATTTCGTTGGAAGCGTGTTTTCTATGCTCTGGAGTCGTTTCTTTGGAAGCCAATTTTTTGTGCTCTGGAGTGATTTCGTTGGAAGCCAATATTTGTGTTCTCAGGAGATTTCCTTGCAATCGAATTTTTTGTGTTCTGGGGTGATTTCCTTGGAAGCAAAATTTTTGTGTTCTCGGGTGATTTCGTTGAAAGGGAATTTTTGTGTTCTAGGGTAATTTTGTTGGAAGCGAATTTTTTGTGTTCTCCGGTTTTTTCGATGGAAGCAAATTTTTTAAGTAGAGGGTCATTTCGTTGAAAGCGTGTTTTCTGTGCTCTGGAGTCATTTCTTTGGCAGTGAATTTTTTGTGCTCTGGGGTGATTTTGTTGGAAGCGAATTTTTTCTATTCTCGGGTGATTTCGTTGAAAGCGAATTTTTTATGTTCTAGGGTGATTTCTTTGGAAGCGTATTTTTGTGCTCTGGGGTGATTTATTGGAAGGGAATTTTTTGTCTTCTGTGGTTATTTCGATGGAAGCCAATTTTTATGTTCTAGGGTGATTTCTTTGGAAGCGAATTTTTTGTGTTCTTGGGTCATTTCATTGCTACATTGTTTTCTGTCCTCTCGAGTCATTTCGTTGGAAGCGAATTTTTTGTGTTCTCGGGTGATTTCGTTGAAAGGGAATTTTTGTGTTCTTGGGTGATTTCGTTGGAAGCGAATTTTTTGTGCTCTGGGATGATATCTTTGGAAGCGAATATTTGTGTTCTCAGGAGTTATCGTTGGAAAAGAATTATTTGTCGTCTGGGGTAATATCGTTGGAAGAGAATTTTTTCTGTTCTCCGGTCTTTTCGATGGAAGCAAATTTTGAAAGAGTGTGTCATTTCGTTGGAAGCATGTTTTCTGTGCTCTGGAATCATTTCGTTGGTAGCGAATTTTTTGTACTCTGTGGTGATTTCGTTGGAAGTGAATTTTTTGTGTTCTCATGTGATTTCGTTGAAAGGGAATTTTTTGTGTTCTGGGCTCATTTCTTTGGAAGCCTTTTTTCTGTGCTCTGGAGTCATTTCGTTGGAAGCGAATTTTTTGTGTTCTGGGGTGATTTCGTTGGTAGCGAATTTTTTGTGTTCTGTGGAAATTTTGTTGGAAGCGAATTTTTTGTGTTCTCCGTTTTTTTCGATGGAAGCAAATTTTTGAAGTAGGGGGTCATTTTGTTGGAAGCATGTTTTCTGTGCTCTGGAGTCACTTGGTTGGAAGAGAATTTTTGGTGCTCTGGAGTGATTTCGTTGGAAGCAAATTTTTTGTGTTCTCGGATGATTTCATTTAAAGGGAATTTTTTGTGTTCTAGGGTGATTTCGTTGGAAGCGCATTTTTTGTTTTCTGGGGTAATTACTTTGGAAGCGAATTTTTTGTGTTCTCGGGTGATTTCATTGAAAGGAAATTTTTAGTGTTCTGGCATCATTTCATTGGAAGCGTGTTTTCTGTGCTCTGGAATCATTTCGTTGGAAGCCAATTTTTTGTGCTCTTGGGTGATTTCGTCGGAAGCAAATTTTTTCTATTCTGGGGTAATTTCGTTGGACGTGAATTCTTTTGTTCTCAGGTGATTTCATTGAAAGTGAATTTTTTTGTGTTCTCGGGTCATTTCATTGCTACATTGTTTTCTGTGCTCTGTAGTCATTTCGTTGGAAGCGAATTTTTTGTGTTCTCGGGTGATTTCTTTGGCCGCGAATTTTTAGTGTTCTGGGGTCATTTAGTTGGAAGCGTGTTTTCTGTGTTCTGGAGTCATTTCGATGGAAGTGAATTATTTGTGCTCTGGGGTGATTTCGTTGGAAGCTAATTTTTTGTGTTCTGGGTGATTTCGTTGGAAGCGAATTTTTTGTGTTCTGGGGTAATTTCGTTGGAAGCGAATTTTTTGTGTTCTAGGGTATTTTCGATGGAAGCAAATTTTTTGTGTTCTGGAGTGATTTCGTTGGAAGCCTGTTTTTTGTGCTCTGGAGTCACTTGGTTGGAAGAGAATTTTTGGTGCTCTGGAGTGATTTCGTTGGAAGCGAATTTTTTGTGTTCTCGGGTGATTTCATTTAAAGGGAATATTTTGTGTTCTAGGGTGATTTCGTTGGAAGCGCATTTTTTGTTTTCTTGGGTAATTACGTTGGAATCGAATTTTTTGTGTTCTGGGGTAATTTCGTTGGAAGCAAATTTTTTGTGTTCTCCGGTTTTTCGATGGAAGCAAATTTTTTAAGTAGAGGGTCATTTCGTTGGAAGCGTGTTCTCTGCGCTCTGGAGTTATTTCTTTGGCAGTGAATTTTTTGTGCTCTGGGGTGATTTCGTTGGAAGCGAATTTTTTCTATTCTCGGGTGATTTCTTTGGAAGCGAATTTTTTCTATTCTCGGGTGATTTCGTTGAAAGCGAATTTTTTATGTTCTAGGGTTGTTACGTTGGAAGTGAATTTTTTGTGCTCTGGTGTAATTTGGTTAGAAGGGAATTTTTTGTCTTCTGTGGTTATTTCGATGGAAGCCAATTTTTTATGTTCTAGGGTGATTTCGTTGGAAGCGAATTTTTTGTGCTCTGGGATGATATCTTTGGAAGCGAATATTTGTGTTCTCAGGAGTTTTCATTGGAAAAGAATTTTTTGTCTTCTGGAGTAATATCGTTGGAAGAGAATTTTTTTGTGTTCTTCGGTCTTTTCGATGGAAGCAAGTTTTGAAATAGTGTGTCATTTCGTTGGAAGCATGTTTTCTGTGCTATGGAGTCATTTCGTTGGAAGCGAATTGTTTGTACTCTGTGGTGATTTCGTTGGAAGTGAATTTTTTGTGTTCTCGGGTGATTTCGTTGAAAGGGAATTTTTTGCGTTCTGGGGTCATTTCTTTGGAATCCTGTTTTCTGTGCTCTGGAGTCATTTCGTTGGAAGCGAATTTTTTGTGTTCTGGGGTGATTTCGTTTGAAGCGAATATTTGTGTTCTCAGAAAATTTCGTTGCAAGCGAATTTTTTGTGTTCTGGGGTAATTTCTTTGGAAGCGAATTTTTTATGTTCTCCGGTTTTTCGATGGAAGCAAATTTTTTAAGTAGGGGGTCATTTTGTTGGAAGCTTATTTTCTGTGCTCTGGAGTCCTTTCGTTGGAAGGGAACTTTTTGTGTTCTGGGGTGATTTCGTAGGAAGCGAATTTTTTGTGTTCTCGGGTGATTTCATTGAAAGGGAATTTTTGCGTTCTAGGGTGATTTCGTTGGAAGCGAATCTTTTGTGCTCTGGGACGATTTCGTTGGAAGCGAATATTTGTGTTCTCAGGGGATTTCATTGCAAGCGAATATTTTGTGTTCTGGGGTGATTTCATTGGAAGCGAATTTTTTGTGTTCTCGGGTGATTTCTTTGAAAGGAAATTTTGTGTTTTCGGGTGATTTCGTTGAAAAAGCTAATTTTTTGTGTTGTAGCGTGATTTCGTTGGAAGCAAATTTTTTTTTATTCTGGGGTGATTTCGATGGAAGCAAATTTTTTTCTGTTCTGTGATAATTTCTTTGGACGTGAATTTTTTGTGTTAACGGGGGCTTTTGTTGGAAGCGAATTTTTTTGTGCTCTGGGATGGTTTCTTTGGAAGCGAATATTTGTGTTCTCAGGAGATTTCGTTGGAAAAGAATTTATTATCTTCTGGGTTAATATCGTTGAAAGAGATTTTTTTGTGTTCTCCGGTCTTTTCGATGGAAGCAAATTTTTGAAGTAGAGGGTCATTTCGTTGGAAGCGTGTTTTCTGTGCTCTGGAGTCATTTCGTTGGAAGTGAATTTTTTGTGTTCTCGGGTGATTTCGTTGTAAGCGAATATTTGTGTTCTCAGGAGATTTCTTTGCAATCGAATTTTTTGTGTTCTGGGCTGATTTCGTTGGAAGCGAATTTTTGTGTTCTGGGGTGATTTCGATGGTAGCAAATTTTTGAAGTATGGGGTCATTTTCGTTGGAAGCGTGTTTTCTATGCTCTGGAGTCATTTCTTTGTAAGCCAATTTTTTGTGCTCTGGGGTGATTTCGTTGGAAGCGAATTTTTGTGTTCTCAGGAGATTTCGTTGCAAGCGAATTTTTTGTGATCTGGGTTGATTTCATTGGAAGCGAATTTTTTGTGTTCTCGGGTGATTTCATTGAAAGGGAATTTTTGTATTCTAGGGTGATTTCGTTGGAAGAAAATTTTTTGCTCTGGGATGATAATTTTGAGACGAATATTTGTTTTCTCAGGAGAATTCGTAGGAAAACGATTTTTTGTCTCCTGGGGCAATATCGTTGGAAGAGAATTTTTTGTGTTCTCCGGTCTTTTCAATGGTAGCAAATTTTTGTAGTAGGGGGTCATTTCTTTGGAAGCGTTTTTTTCTATGCTCTGGAGTCATTTCTTTGGAAGCCAATTTTTTATGCTCTGGGTTGATTTCGTTGGAAGCCAATATTTGTGTTCTCAGGAGATTTCGTTGCAAACGAATATTTTGTGTTCAGGGGTAATTTCGTTGAGAGAGAATTTTTTGTGTTCTCAGGTGATCTCGATGGAAACAAATTTTTGAAGTAGGGGGTCGTTTCGTTGGAAGCGTGTTTTCTGTGCTCTTGGATGATATCTTTGGAATCAAATGTTTGTGTTCTTATAAGATTACGTTGGAAAAGAATTTTTTTGTCTTCTGGCGTAATATCGTTGGAAGAGAATTTTTTGTGCTTTCCGGTCTTTTCAATGGAAGCAAATTTTTGAAGTAGAGGGTCATTTCGTTGGAAGCGTGTTTTCTGTGCTCTGGAGTCATTTATTTGGAAGCGAATTTTTTGTGTTCTGGGGTGATTTGGTTGGAAGCGAATATATGTCTTCTCAGAAGATTTCTTTGCAAGCAAATTTTTTGTGTTCTGGGGTAATTTCGTGGGAAGTGAATTTTTTGTGTTCTCGGGTGATTTCTTGGAAAGCGAATTTTTTATGTTCTAGGGTGATTTCTTTGGAAGCGAATTTTTTGTGTTCTGGGGTCCTTTCATTGGAAGCGTGTTTTCTGTGCTATGGAGTCATTTCATTGGAAGCGAATATCTTGAGCTCTGTGGTGATTCCGTTGGAAGCGAATTTTTTGTGTTTTCAGGTGATTTCGTTTAAAATTAATTTTTTGTGTTCTAGCGTGATTGCGTTGGAAGCGAATTTTTTGTGTTTTGGGGTGATTTCGATGGAAGCAATTTTTTTCTCTTCTGTGGTAATTTCGTTGGACGTGAATTTTTTCTGTTCTTGAGTGATTTCGTTGAACGGGATTTTTTTGTGTTCTAGGGTGATTTTGTTGGAAGAGAATTTTTTTGTTCTCTGGGATGATTTCTTTGGAAGCGAATATTTGTATTATCAGGAGATTTCATTGGAAGCAAATTTTTTGTGTTCTGATATCATTTCATTGGATGCGTGCTTTCTGTGCTCTGGAATCATTTCGTTGGAAGCGAATTTTTTATGCTCTGGAGTGATTTTTTTGAAAGCGAATTTTTTGTGTTCTTGGGTGATTTCGTTGAAAGGGAATTTTTGTGTTCTAGGGTAATTTTGTTGGAAGCGAATTTTTGTGTCTGGGATGATATCTTTGAAAGCGAATATTTGTGTTCTCAGCAGATTTCGTTGCAAGGGAATTTTTTGTGTTCTCCGGTGATTTCTTTGGAAGTGAATTTTTTGTGTTTTCGGGTGATTTCGTTGAAAGGGTATTTTTCTGTTTTAGGGTGATTTCGTTGGAAGCGGATTTTTTGTGCTCTGTGATGATATCTTTGGAAGCGAATATTTGTGTTCTCAGGAGATTTCGTTGGAAAAGAATTTTTTGTATTCTGGGCTAATATCGTTAGAAGAGAATTTTTTGTGTTTTCCGGTATTTCCATGGAAGCAAATTTTTGAAGTAGGGGGTCATTGCGTTGGAAGCGTGTTTTCTGTGCTCTGGAGTCATTTCGTTGGAAGCGAATTTTTTGTGTTCTGGGGTCCTTTCATTGGAAGCATGTTTTCTGGGCTTTGGAGTAATTTCATTGGAAGCGAATATTTTGTGCTCTGTGGTGATTTTTTTGGAAGCGAATTTTTTGTGTTCTCAGGTGATTTCGATTATAGCTCATTTTTTCTGTTCTAGCGTGATTGCGTTGGAAGCGAATTTTTTGTGTTCTGGGGTGGTTTCAATGGAAGCAAATTTTTTCTGTTCTGTGGTAATTTTGTTGGAAGTGAACTTTCTTATTCTCGGGTGATTTCGTTGAAAGCGAATTTTTTGTGTTCTAGGGTGATTTTGTTGGAAGCGAATTTTTTTGTTCTCTGGGATGATTTCTTTGGAAGCAAATATTTGTGTTATCAGGAGATTTCGTTGGAAGCGAATTTTTTGTGTTCCGGGGTAATTTCTTTGGACCCGATTTTTTTGTGTTCTTGGGTGATTTCAATGCAAGCAAATTTTTGAAATATGGGGTCATTTCGTTGGAAGCGTGTTTTCTGTGCTCTGGAGTCATTTCGTTGGAAGCGAATTTTTTGTGCTCTGGGGTGATTTCGTTTGAAGCGAATTTTTTGTGCTCTGGGGTGATTTGTTTGGAAGCGAATTTTTTGTCTTCTGTGGTGATTTCGATGGAAGCGCATTTTTTATGTTTTAGGGTGATTTCATTGGAGGCGAATTTTTTGTGTTCAGGGGTCATTTCATTGGAAGCATGCTTTCTGTGCTCTGGAGTCATATCTTCGGAAGCAAATTTTTTGTGTTCTCGGGGGATTTCGTTGAAAGGGAATTTTTGTGTTCTAGGGTGATTTCCTTGGAAGCGATTTTTTTCTACTCTGAGATGATATCTTTGGAAGCGAATATTTGTGTTCTCAGGAGATTTCGTTGGAAAAGAATTTTTTTGTCCTCTGGGGTAATATCTTTGGAAGAGATTTTTTTGTGTTTTCCGGTGTTTTCGATGGAAGCAAATTTTTGAAGTAGGTGGTCATTTCGTTGGAAGCGTGTTTTCTGTGCTCTGGAGTCATTTCGTTGGAAGCGAATATTTTGTGTTCTGGGGTGATTTCGTTGGAAGCGAATATTTGTGTTCTCAGGAGATTTCGTTGCAAGCGAATTTTTTGTGTTCTAGGGTGATTTCGTTGGAAGCGAATTTTTTGTGCTCTTGGGTGATTTGGTTGGAAGCGCATTGTTTGTGTTCTGTGGTGATTTCGAAGGAAGCGAGTGTATTATGTTCTAGGGTGGTTTTCTTGGAAGGGAATTTTTTGTGTTCTGGGGTCATTTCATTGGAAGCGTGCTTTCTGTGCTCTGGAGTCAATTCATTGAAAGCGAATTTTTTATGTAATAGGGTGATTACATTGGAAGCGAATTTTTTGTGTTCTGGGGTCCTTTCATTGGAAGCGTGTTTTCTGTGCTTTGGAGTCATTTCATGGGAAGCGAATATTTTGTGCTCTGTGGTGATTGCGTTGGAAGCGAATTTTTTGTATTGTGGGGTGATTTCAATAGAAGCAAATTTTTTCTGTTCTGTAGTAATTTCGTTGGACGTGAATTTTTTGTGTTTTCGGCTGATTTCGTTGAAAGGGAATTTTTTGTGTTCTAGGGTGATTTTGTTGGAAGCGAATTTTTTTGTGCCCTGGGATGATTTCTTTGGAAGCGAATATTTGTGTTCTCAGGAGATTTCGTTGCAAAAGAATTTTTTGTGTTCTGGGGTAATTTCGTTGGAAGCAAATTTTTTGTGTTCTTGGGTGATTTCGATGGAAGCAAATTTTTGAAATATCGGGTCATTTCGTTGGAAGCGTGTTTTCTGTGCTCTGGAGTCATTTCATTGGAAGCGAATTTTTTGTGTTCTCGGGTGATTTCGATGGAAGCAAATTTTTGAAATATCGGGTGATTTCTTTGGAAGCGTGTTTTCTGTGCTCTGGAGTCACTTCGTTGGAAGCGAATTTTTTGTGTTCTGAGTTGATTTCGTTGGAAGCGAATATATGTGTTTTTCGGAAGATTTCATTGCAAGCGAATTTTTTGTATTCTGGGGTAATTTCATTGGAAGCAAATTTTTTGTGTTCTCGGTGATTTCGTGGAAATCGATTTTTTTATGTTCTAGGGTGATTTCGTTGGAAGGGAATTTTTTTTGCTCTTGGGTGATTTGGTTTGAAGCGAATTTTGTGTCTTCTGTGGTGATTTCGAAGGCAGCGAGTGTTTTATATTCTAGGGTGATTTTGTTGGAAGGGAATTTTTTGTGTTCTGGCGTCATTTCATTGGAAGCGTGTTTTGTGTGCTCTGGAGTCATTTCATTGGAAGCAAATTTTTTTGTGCTCTGGGGTGATTTCGTTGGAAGCGAATATTTGTGTTCTCAGGAGATTTCGGTGCGAGGGAATTTTTTGTGTTCTGCGGTGATTTCGTTGGAAGCGAATTTTTTGTGTTTTTGGGTGATTTCATTGAAAGGGTATTTTTCTGTTTTATTGTGATTTCGTTGGAAGCGAATATTTGTGTTCTCAGGAGATTTCGTTGGAAAAGAATTTTTTGTCTTCTGGGGTAATATCGTTAGAAGAAAATTTTTTGTGTTTTCCGGTATTTCCATGGAAGCAATTTTTTGAAGTAGGGGTTCATTGCATTGGAAGCGTGTTTTCTGTGCTCTGGAGTCATTTCGTTGGAAGCGAATTTTTTGTGTTCTGGGGTGATTTCGTTGGAAGCGAATTTTTGTGTTATGGGGTAACTTCATTCGAAGCGAATTTTTTGTGTTCTGGGTTCCTTTCATTGGAAGCATGTTTTCTTTGCTTTGGAGTCGTTTCATTGGAAGCGAATATTTTGTGCTCTGTGGTGATTTTGTTGGAAGCGAATTTTTTGTGTTCTCAGGTGATTTCGTTTATAGCTCATTTTTTTTATTCTAGCGTGATTGCTTTGGAAGCGAATTTTTTGTGTTCTGGGGTGATTTCAATGGAAGCAAATTTTTTCTGTTCTGTGGTAATTTTGTTGGAAGTGAACTTTTAGTTTTCTCAGGAGATTTCGTTGAAAGCGAATTTTTTGTTTTCTAGGGTGATTTCGTTGGAAGCGAATTTTTTGTCTTCTGTGGTGATTTCGATGGAAGCAAATATTTTATGTTTTAGGGTGATTTCGTTGGAGGCGAATTTTTTGTGTTCTCGGGGGATTTCGTTGAAAGGGAATTTTTGTGTTCTAGGGTGATTTCTTTGGAAGCGATTTTTTTCTACTCTGTGATGATATCTTTGGAAGCGAATATTTGTGTTCTCAGGAGATTTCGTTGGAAAAGAATTTTTTGTCTTCTGGGGTAATATTGTTGGAAGATTTTTTTTGTGTTCTCCGGTTTTTTTGATGGAAGCAAATTTTTGAAATAGGGGGTCATTTCGTTGGAAGCGTGTTTTCTGTGCTGTAGAGTCATTTTGTTGGAAGCGAATTTTTTGTGCTCGGGGTGATTTCGTTGGAAGCGAATATATGTGTTCTCAGGAGATTTCCTTGAAAGCGAATTTTTTGTGTTCTAGGGTGATTTCGTTGGAAGCGAATTTTTTGTGCTCTGGGATGATATCTTTGGAAGCGAATATTTGTGTTCTCAGGAGATTTCGTTGGAAAAGAATTTTTTGTCTTCTGGGGTAATATCGTTGGAAGAGAATTTTTTGTGTTCTCCGGTGTTTTCGATGGAAGCAAATTTTTGAAGTAGGGGGTCATTTCGTTGGAAGCGTGTTTTCTGTGCTCTGGAGTCATTTCTTTGGAAGCGAATTTGTTGTGTTCTGTGGTGATTTGGTTGGAAGTGAATATAAGTGTTCTCAGAAGATTTTGTTGCAAGCGAATTTTTTGTGTTCTGGGTTAATTTCGTTGGACGTGAATTTTTTGTGTTCTCGGGAGATTTCTTTGAAAGGGAATTTTTTGTGTTCTAGGGTAATTTTGTTGGAAGCGAATTTTTTGTGCTCTGGAATGATATCTTTGGAAGCGAATATTTGTGTTCTCAGGAGATTTCGTTGGAAAATAATTTTTTGTCTTCAGGGGTAATATCTTTGGAAGAATATTTTTTGTGTTCTCCAGTTTTTTCAATGGAAGCAAATTTTTGAAGTAGGGGGTCTTTTCATTGGAAGCGTGTTTTCTGTGCTCTGGAGTCATTTTGTTGGAAGCAAATTTTTTGTGCTCTGGGGTGATTTCGTTGGAAGCGAATATTTGTGTTCTCAGGAGATTTCGTTGCAAGCGAATTTTTTGTGTTTTAGGGTGATTTCGTTGGAAGCGAATTTTTTGTGCTCTTGGGTGATTTGGTTGGAAGCGCATTTTTTGTCTTCTGTGGTGATTTCGAAGGAAGGGAAGGTTTTATGTTCTAGGGTGATTTTCTTGGAAGGGAATTTTTTGTGTTCTGGGGTCATTTCATTGGAAGCGTGTTTTCTGTGCTCTGGAGTCATTTCGTTGGAAGCGAATTTTTTTTGTGTTCTCGGGTGATTTCGTTGAAAGCGAATTTTTTATGTTCTAGGGTGATTTCATTGGAAGCGAATTTTTTGTGTTCTTGGGTCCTTTCTTTGGAAGCGTGTTTTCTGTGCTTTGGAGTCATTTCATTGGAAGCGAATATTTTGTGCTCTGTGGTGATTCCGTTTGAAGCGAATTTTTTGTGTTCTCAGGTGATTTCGTTTAAAGCTAATTTTTTGTGTTCTGGGGTGATTTCGATGGAAGCAAATTTTTTCTGTTCTGTGGTAATTTCGTTGGACGTGAATTTTTTGTGTTCTCGGGTGATTTCACTGAAAGGGAATTTTTTGTGTTCTAGGGTGATTTTGTTGGAAGCGAATTTTTTGTGCTCTGGAATGATTTCTTTGGAAGCGAATATTTGTGTTATCAGGAGATTTCGTTGGAAGTGAATTGTTTGTGTTCTTCGGTAATTTCGTTGGAAGCGAATTTTTTGTGTTCTTGGGTGATTTCGATGGAAGCAAATTTTTGAAATATGGGGTCATTTCGTTGGAAGCGTGTTTTCTGTGCTCTGGAGTCGTTTCGTTCGAAGCGAATTTTTTGTGTTCTCGGGTGATTTCGATGGAAGCACATTTTTGAAATATCGGGTCATTTCTTTGGAAGCGTGTTTTCTGTGCTCTGGAGTCACTTCGTTGGAAACGAATTTTTTGTGTTCTGGGTTGATTTCGTTGGAAGGGAATATATGTTTTTTCGGAAGATTTCGTTGCAAGCGAATTTTTTGTATTCTGGGGTAATTTCGTTGGAAGCAAATTTTCTGTGCAATTGGGTGATTTGGTTGGAAGCGAATTTTTTGTCTTCTGTGGTGATTTCGAAGGAAGCGAGTGTTTTATATTCTAGGGTGATTTCGTTGGAAGGGAATTTTTTGTGTTCTGTGCTCATTTCATTGGAAGCGTGTTTTGTGTGCTCTGGAGTCATTTCATTGGAAGCGAATTTTTTGGTGCTCCGGGGTGATTTCGTTGGAAGCGAATATTTGTGTTCTCAGGAGATTTCTTGCAAGGGAATTTTTTGTGTTCTGCGGTGATTTCGTTGGAAGCGAATTTTTTGTGTTCTGGGGTAATTTCGTTGGAAGCGAATATTTGTGTTCTCAGGAGATTTCGTTGCAAGTGAATTATTTGTGTTCTGGGGTGATTTCGTTGGAAGCGAATTTTTTTTGTTCTCGGGTGATTTCGTTGAAAGGGAATTTTTGTGTTCAAGGGTGCTTTCGTTGGAAGCGAATTTTTTGTGCTCTGGGATGATATCTTTGGAAGCGAATATTTTTGTTCTCAGGATATTTCGTTGGAAAAGAATTTTTTGTCTTCTGGGGTAATCTCGTTGGAAGAGAATTTTTTGTGTTCTCCGGTATTTCGATAGAAGCAAATTTTTGAAATAGGGGGTCATTGCCTTGGAAGCGTGTTTTTGTGCTCTGGAGTCATTTCGTTGGAAGCAAATTTTTTGTGTTCTGGGGTAACTTTGTTAGAAGGGAATTTTTTGTGTTCTGGGCTGATTTCGATTGTAGGAAATTTTTGAAGTATGGGATCATTTCATTGGAAGTGTGTTTTCTGTGCTCTGGAGTCATTTCTTTTGAAGCGAATTTTTTGTGTTCTGGGGTGAGTTCGATGGAAGCAAATATTTGTGTTCTCAGAAGATTTCGTTGCAAGCGACTTTTTTGTGGTCTGGGGTAATTGGTTTGGAAGCGAATTGTTTGTGTCCTCATGTGATTTCAATGGAAGCAAATTTTTGAAGTATACGGTCATTTTTTTGGAAGCAAATTTTTTCTGCTTTGGGGTGATTTTGTTGAAAGCGAATTTATTGTGCTCTGGGGTGATTTGGTTGGAAGCGAATTTTTTGTCTCTGTGGTGATTTCGATGGAAGCGATTTTTTTATGTTCTAGGGTGTTTTCTATGCTCTGGAGTCATTTCTTTGGAAGCGAATTTTTAGTGTTCTGGGGTCATTTCATTGGATGCGTATTTTCTGTGCTCTGGAGTCATTTTGTCGGAATCGAATATTTTGTGCTCTGGGTTGATTATGTTGTATGCGAATTTATTGTATTCTCGGGTGATTTCGTTGAAAGGGAATTTTTTGTGTTCGAGGGTGATTTTGTTGGAATCGAATTTTTTGTGTTCTGGTGTAATTTCGTTGGAATAGAAATTTTTGTGCTCTCAGGATTTTTCGATGGAAGCAAATTTTTGAAGTAGGGAGTTATTTCGTTGGAAGCGTGTTTTCTGTGCTCTGTAGTCATTTCGATGGAAGCGAATTTTTTTGTGCTCTGGGGTGATTTCGTTGGAAGCGCATTTTTTGTGTTCTTGGGTGATTTCGATGGAAGCCAATTTTTGAAGTATGGGATCATTTCCTTGGAAGCGTGTTTTCTGTGCTCTGGAGTCATTTCGTTGGAAGACAATTTTTTGTGCTATGGGGTGATTTTGTTGGAAGCGAAATTTTTGTCTTCTGTGGTGATTTCGATGGAAGCGAATTTTTTATGTTTTAGGGTGATTTCGTTGGAAGCGAATTTTTTGTGCTGTGGGATGATATCTTTGGAAGCGAATATTTGTGTTCTCAGGAGATTTCGTTGGAAAAGAATTTTTTCTTCTGGGGTAATATCGTTGGAAGAGAATTTTTTGTGTTCTCCTTTTTCTTCGATGGAAGCAAATTTTTGAAGTAGGGGGTCATTTCGTTGGAAGCGTGTTTTCTGTGCTCTGGAGTCACTTCGTTGGAAGGGAATTTTGGGTGCTCAGGCGTGATTTCGTTAGAAGCACATTTTTTGTGTTCTCGGATGATTTCTTTTAAAGAGAATTTTTTGTGTTCTAGGGTGATTTCGTTGGAAGCGAATTTTTTGTGTTCTCGGGTGATTTCGTGGGAAAACAATTTTTTGTCTTCTTGTGTAATATCTTTGGAAGAGAATTTTCTGTGTTCTTATATTATTTCAATGGAAGCAAATTTTTGAAATATGGGGTCATTTCGTTGGAAGAGTGTATTCTGTGCTCTAGAGGCATTTCTTTGGAAGCGAATTTTTTTTTTTCTGGGGTAATATCGTTGGAATAGAAATTTTTGTGTTCTCAGGATTTTTCGATGGAAGCAAATTTTTGAAGTAGGGAATCATTTCGTTGGAAGCGTGTTTTCTCTACTCTGGAGTCACTTCGTTGGAAGCAAATTTTTTGTGCTCTGGGGTGATTTCGTTGGAGGCGCATTTTTTGTTTTCAGGGATAATTTCGTTGGAAGTGAATTTTTTGTGTTCTCGGGTGATTTCGATGGAAGCCAATTTTTGAAGTATTGGATCATTTCCTTGAAAGCGTGTTTTCTGTGCTCTGGAGTCATTTCGTTGGAATCGAATTTTTTGTGCTCTGCGGTGATTTTGTTGGAAGCGAAATTTTTGTGTTCTCGGGTAATTTTGTTGGAAGCGATTTTCTTGTGTTCTCGGGTAATTTCGTTGGACGTGAATTTTTTGTGTTCTAGGGTGATTTTTTTGGAAGCGAATTTTTTGTGCTCTGGGATGATTTCTTTGGAAGCGAATATTTGTTTTCTCAGAAGATTTCCTTGCAAGCGAATTTTTTGTGTTCTGGGGTGATTTCGTTGGAAGCGAATATTTTGTGTTCTCGGGTGATTTCAATGGAAACAAATTTTTGAAATATGGTATCATTTCGTTCGAAGCGTGTTTTCTGTGCTCTGGAGTCATTTTGTTGGAAGCGAATTTTTTGTGTTCTTGGGTGACTTCCTGGAAGCGAATATTCGTGTTCTGAGAAGATTTCGTTGCAAGCGAATTTTTTTGTGTTCTGGGGTAATGTTGTTGAAAGTGAATTTTTTGTTCTCAGGTTTTTTCGATGGAAGCAAATTTTTGATGTAGGGAGTCATTTCGTTAGAAGCTTGTTTTCTGTGCTCTGGAGTCACTTCGTTGGAAGGGAATTTTTGTTGCTCTGGGGTGATTTCGTTGGAAGCGAATTTTTTGTGTTCTCGGGAGATTTCATTAAAAGGGAATTTTTTGTGTTCTAGGGTCATTTCGTTGGAAACGTGTTTTCTGTGCTCTGGAGTCATTTCGTTGGAAGCGAATTTTTTGTGTTCTCGGGTGATTTCGATGGAACAAATTTTTGAAGTATGGTATCATTTCATTGGAAGGGTGTTTTCTGTGCTCTGGAGTCACTTCGTTGGAAGCAAATTTTTTGTGCTCTGGGGTGATTTCGTTGGAGGCGCATTTTTTGTTTTCAGGGATAATTTCGTTGGAAGTGAATTTTTTGTGTTCTCGGGTGATTTCGATGGAAGCCAATTTTTGAAGTATTGGATCATTTCCTTGAAAGCGTGTTTTCTGTGCTCAGGAGTCATTTCGTTGGAATCGAATTTTTTGTGCTCTGCGGTGATTTTGTTGGAAGCGAAATTTTTGTGTTCTCGGGTAATTTTGTTGGAAGCGATTTTCTTGTGTTCTCGGGTAATTTCGTTGGACGTGAATTTTTTGTGTTCTAGGGTGATTTTTTTTGAAGCGAATTTTTTGTGCTCTGGGATGATTTCTTTGGAAGCGAATATTTGTTTTCTCAGAAGATTTCCTTGCAAGCGAATTTTTTGTGTTCTGGGGTGATTTTGTTGGAAGCGAATATTTTGTGTTCTCGGGTGATTTCAATGGAAACAAATTTTTGAAATATGGTATCATTTCGTTCGAAGCGTGTTTTCTGTGCTCTGGAGTCATTTTGTTGGAAGCGAATTTTTTGTGTTCTTGGGTGACTTCCTGGAAGCAAATATTCGTGTTCTGAGAAGATTTCGTTGCAAGCGACTTTTTTTGTGTTCTGGGGTAATGTTGTTGAAAGCGAATTTTTCGTGTTCTCAGGTTTTTTCGATGGAAGCAAATTTTTGATGTAGGGGGTCATTTTGTTAGAAGCTTGTTTTCTGTGCTCTGAAGTCACTTCGTTGGAAGGGAATTTTTGTTGCTCTGGGGTGATTTCGTTGGAAGCGAATTTTTTGTGTTCTCGGGAGATTTCATTAAAAGGGAATTTTTTGTGTTCTAGGGTCATTTCGTTGGAAACGTGTTTTCTGTGCTCTGGAGTCATTTCGTTGGAAGCGAATTTTTTGTGTTCTCGGGTGATTTCGATGGAACAAATTTTTGAAGTATGGTATCATTTCATTGGAAGGGTGTTTTCTGTGCTCTGGAGTCACTTTGTTGGAAGCAAATTTTTTGTGCTCTGGGGTGATTTCGTTGGAGGCGCATTTTTTGTGTTCAGGGATAATTTCGTTGGAAGTGAATTTTTTGTGTTCTCGGGTGATTTCGATGGAAGCCAATTTTTGAAGTATTGGATCATTTCCTTGAAAGCGTGTTTTCTGTGCTCAGGAGTCATTTCGTTGGAATCGAATTTTTTGTGCTCTGCGGTGATTTTGTTGGAAGCGCAATTTTTGTGTTCTCGGGTAATTTCGTTGGAAGCGATTTTCTTGTGTTCTGGGGTAATTTCGTTGGACGTGAATTTTTTGTGTTCTAGGGTGATTTTTTTGGAAGCGAATTTTTTTGTGCTCTGGGATGATTTCTTTGGAAGCAAATATTTGTGTTCTCAGAAGATTTCCTTGCAAGCGAATTTTTTGTGTTCTGGGGTAATTTCATTGGAAGCGAATTTTTTGTGTTCTGGGGTGATTTTGTTGGAAGTGAATATTTTGTGTTCTCGGGTGATTTCAATGGAAACAAATTTTTGAAGTATGGTATCATTTGTTCGAAGCGTGTTTTCTGTGCTCTGGAGTCATTTCGTTGGAAGCGAATTTTTTTGTGTTCCTGGGAGATTTCGTTGGAAGCGAGAATTTGTGTTCTCAGAAGATTTCGTTGCAATCGAATTTTTTCTGTTCTCCGGTTTTTTCGATGGAAGTAAATTTTTGAAGTAGGAGGTCATTTCGTTGGAAGCTTGTTTTCGGTGCTCTGGAGTCATTTCGTTGGAAGCGAATTTTATGTGCTCTGGGTTGATTTCGTTGGAAGCGAATTTTTTGTGTTCTCGGGTGATTTCTTTGAAAGGGAATTATTTGTGTTCTAGGGTGATTTCGTTGGAAGCGAAATTTTTTGTGCTCTGGGATGATTTCTTTCGAAGCGAATATTTGTGTTCTCAGGAGATTTCGTTGGAAGCGAATATTTTGTGTTCTGGGGTAATTTCGTTGAAAGCGAATTTTTTGTGTTCTCGGGTGATTTCAATGGAAGCAAATTTTTGAAATATGGGGTCATTTCGTTGGAAGCCTGTTTTCTGTGCTCTGGAGTCATTTCGTTGGAAGCAATTTTTTTTGTGTTCTGGGGTGATTTCTTTGGAAGCGAATTTTTTGTGTTCTAAGGTAATTTCATTGGAAGCGAATTTTTTGTGTTCTCCGGTTTTTTCGATGGTAGCAAATTTTTGAAGTAGGGGGACACTTCTTTGGAAGCGTGTTTTCTGTGCTCTGGAGTCATTTCATTGGAAGCGAATTTTTTGTTCTCTGTGGTGATTTCGTTGGACGTGAATTTTTTGTGTTCTCGGGTGATTTTGTTGAAAGGAAATGTTTTGTGTTCTAGGGTGATTTCGTTGGAAGTGAATTTTTTGTGTTCAGGGGTGATTTCGATGGAAGCAAATTTTTTCTGTTCTGTGGTAATTTCGTTGGACGTGAATTTTTTGTGTTCTCGGGTGTTTTCGATGAAAGGGATTTTTTTGTGTTCCAGGGTGATTTCGGTGGAAGCGAATTTTTTTGTGCTCTGGGATGATTTCTTTGGAAGCAAATATTTGTGTTGTCAGAGATTTCGTTGGAAGCAAATTTTTTGTGTTCTTGGGTAAATTCGTTGGAAGCGAATTTTTTGTGTTTTCGGGTGATTTCGATGGAACCAAATTTTTGAAATATGGGGTCATTTCGTTGGAAGCGTGGTTTCTCTTCTCTCGAGTCATTATGTTGGAAGCGAATTTTTTGTCTTCTTGGGTGATTTCGTTGGAAGCGAATGTATGTGTTCTCAGAAGATTTCGTTGCAAGCGAATATTTTGTGTTCTGGCGTAATTTCGTTGGAAGCGAATTTTGTGTGTTTTCGGGTGATTTCGATGGAAGCAAATTTTTGAAGATTGGGATCATTTCGTTTGGAGCTTGTTTTTTGTGCTCTGGAGTCATTGCGTTGAAAGCGAATTTTTTTGTGTTCTGGGGTAATTTCCTTTGAAGGGAATTTTTTGTTTTCTCCGTTTTTTTCCAATGAAGCAAATTTTTGAAGCAGGGGGTCATTTCATTGCAAGCGTGTTTTCTGTGCTCTGGAGTCATTTCCTTGGAAGTGAAATATTTGTGTTCTGGGGTGATTTCGTTGGAAGCAAATTTTTTGTGTTCTGGGGCAATTTCGTTGGAAGCGAATTTTTTGTCTTCTGGGGTGATTTCGTTGGAAGCGAATTTTTGGTGGTCTGGGGTGATTTCGTTGGAAGCGTGTTTTCTGTGGTCTGGAGTGATTACTTTGGAAGCGAATATTTGTGTTCTCAGGAGATTTCGTTGGAAGCGAATTTTTTGTGTTCTGGGGTGATATTGTTGGAAGCGGATTTTTTGTGTTCTGGGGTGATTTCGTTGGAAGCAAATTTTTTGTGTTCTGGGGTAATATCCTTGGAAGCAGGTTTTATATCCTTTGGAGTCATTTTGTTAGAAGCGAATTTTTCTCTGTTTTGGTTTGATTTCTTTGGAAAAGAAGTTTTTGAGATCTGGGTTGATTTGGTTGGAAGCGAATTTTTTGTGTTCTGGTGTGATTTCTTTGGAAAGAATTTCTTGTCCTCTGGGATGATTTCATTGGAAGAAAATTTTATCTGTTTTGGGGTAATTTTGTTGGAAGCGATTTTTTTCTGCTCTGGGGTGGTTTCGTTGGAAGCGAATTTTTTGTGTTCTCTGGTTATTTCGATGGACGCAAATTTTTTGTGTTCTGGGTTGATTTCGTTGGAAGCGAATTTTTTGTGTTCTGGGATGATTTCAGTGGACTCAAATTTTTGATGTTCTGGCGTAATTTCTTAGGAAGCAGGTTTTTTGTCCTTTGGAGTAATTTCATTAGAAGCAAATTTTTCTCTGTTCTGGTGTGATTTCGTTGGAAATGAAATTTTTGTGATCTGCGGTGATTTCGTTGGAAACGAATTTTTTTGTGCTCTGGGGTGATTTCCTTTGAAGCGAATTTTTTGCGTTCTTGGGTAATTTCATTGGAAGCTAATTTTTTGTGTTCTCGGGTGATTTCTTTGTAAGCTAATTTTTTGTGATCTCGGGTGATTTCGATGGAAGCAAATTTTTTGTGATCTTTGTTGATTTTGTTGGAAATGATGTTTTTGTGATCGGGGTAATTTTGTTGGAAGCGAACTTTTTATGTTCTGGGTTGATTTCGATCGAAGCGATTTTTTTTGTGTTGTGGGGTGATTTCGTTGGAAGTGAATTCTTTGTGTTCTGGGGTAATATCTCTGGAAGCAGGTGTTATGTTCTTTGGAGTCATTTCGTTAGAAGCGAATTTTTCTCTGTTCTGGTGTGATTTCTTTGGAAACAAAGTTTTTGTCCTCTGTGGTGATTTCGTTGGAAGCAAATTTTTGTGTTCTGGGGTAATTTGTTTGGAAGCAAATTTTTTGCATTCTCGGGTGATTTCGTTGGAAGCAAATTTTTTGAGTTCTAGGGTGTTTTTGTTGAAAACGAATTTTTTGTGCTCTGGGGTGATTTTGTTGGAAGCGAATATTTTGTGTTCCTCGGGTGATTTCGATGGAAGTGAATTTTTTGTTTTCTGGGGTAATTTGTTGGAAGCGAATTTTTTGTGGTCTGGGTTTATTTCGTTGTTAGCGAATTTTTTGAAGTATGGGGTGATTACTTTGGAAGCGTGTTTTCTGTGCTCTGGGGTGATTTCGTTGGAAACGAATTTTTTGTGATCTCGGGTGATTTCGAAGGAAGCGAATTTTTTGTGGTCTGGGATGATATCGTTGTTAGCGAATTTTTTGAAGTATGGGGTGATTTATTTGGAAGCGTGTTTCCTGTGCTCTGGAGTCATTTTGATGGAAGCGAATTTTTTGTGTTCTGGGTTGATTTCTATCGAAGCGATTTTTTTGTGTTCTGGGGAGATTTCCGTGGGAGCGAATTTTTGGCGTTCTGGGGTAATTTTGTTGGAAGAGGGTTTTATGTCCTTTGTAGTCATTTCATTGGAAACGAATTTTTCTCTGTTCTGGTGTGATTTTGTTGGAAACGCATTTTTTTGCTCTGGAATGTTTTTGTTATAAGAGAATGTTTTGCGTTCTGGGGTAATTTCATTGGAAGCGAATTTTTTTGTGTGTGTGTTCTGGGGTGATTTCATTGGAAGGGAATCTTTTGTGATATGGGGTAATTTTGTTGGAAGCGTGTTTTATGTCCTTTGGAGTCATTTCGCTAAAAGCGAATTTTTCTCTGTTCTGGTGTGATTTCGTTGGAAATGAAGATTTTGTGATCTGGGGTGATTTCGTTGGTAGCGAATTTTTTGTGGTCTGGTATGATTTCTTTGGAAACAAACTTTTTGTGTTCTAGGGTGATTTTGATGGAAGCGCATTTTTTGTGTTCTGGGGTCATTTCGTTGGTAGCGTGTTTTCTATGCTCAGGAGTCATTTCGTTGGAAGCGAATTTTTTGTGTTCTCGGTTGATTTCGATGGAAGCAAATTTTTGAAGTATGGTATCATTTTGTTCGAAGCTTGTTTTCTGTGCTCTGGAGTCATTTTGTTGGAAGCGAATTTTTTGTGTTCCAGGGTGATTTCGAGGAAGTGAATTTTTTTGTGCTCTGGGATGATTTCTTTGGAAGCGAATATTTGTGTTCTCAGGATATTTCGTTGGAAACTAATTTTTTGTGTTCTTGGGTAATTTCATTGGAAGCAAATTTTTTGTGTTCTAGGGTGATTTTGATGGAAGCAAATTTTTGAAGTAGGGGGCCATTTTGTTGGAAGCGTGTTTCCTGTGCTCTGAAGTCATTTCATTGGAAGTTAATTTTTTGTGCTCTGGGGCAATTTCGTTGGAAGCGAATATTTTGTGTTCTCGGGTGATATCGTTGGAAGCCAATTTTTTGTGTGCTTGGTTGATTTCCATGAAAGCAAATTTTTTATGTTCTGGGGTAATTTCGTTGGAAGCAAATTTTTTGTGTTCTCGGGTGTTTTCGATGGAAGCAAATTTTTGAAGTATGGGATCATTTCGTTGGAAGCGTGTTTTCTGTGCTCTAGAGTCATTTCGTTGGAAGCGAATTTTTTGTGTTCTTGGGTGATTTCGTTGGAAGCGAATTTTTTGTGTTCTCCGTTTTTTTCGATGAAAGCAAATTTTTGAAGTAGGGGGTCATTTCGTTGGAAGCGTGTTTTCTGTGCTCTGGAGTCACTTCATTGGAAGGGAATTTTTGGTGCTTTGGTGTGATTTCTTTGGAAGCGAATTTTTTGTTTTCTGGGGTAATTACGTTGGAAGCGAATTTTTTGTGTTCTAGGGTGATTTCGTTGAAAGGGAATTTTTAGTGTTTTGGTGTCATTTCGTTGGAAGCGTGTTTTCTGTGCTCTGGATTCATTTCTTTGGAAGCGAATTTTTTGTGTTCTGGGGTGATTTCGTTAGAAGCGAATTTTTGGTGTTCTGTGGTGATTTCGTTGGAAGCGTGTTTTCTGTGGTCTGGGGTGATTACTTTGGAAGCGAATATTTGTGTTCTCAGGAGATTTCGTTGGAAGCAAATTTTTTGTGTTCCTGGGGTGATATTGTTGGAAGCGAATTTTTTGTGTTCTGGGGTGATATAGTTGAAAGTGAATTTTTTGTTTTCTGGGGTAATATTCGTGGAAGCAGGTTTTATGTCTTTTGGAGTCATTTTGTTAGAAGCGAATTTTTCTCTGTTCTGGTGTGATTTCTTTGGAAATGAAGTTTTTGAGATCTGGGGTGATTTCATTGGAAGCGAATATTTTGTGTTCTGGGGTAATTTCTTTGGAAGCAAATTTTTTGTGTTCTGTGGTGATTTCGTTGGAAGCGAATTTTTTGTGCTCTTGGGTGATTTCGTTGGAAGCAAATTTTTTGGGTTCTCAGGTGATTTCGTTGAAAGGGAATTTTTTGTGTTCTGGGGTCATTTCTTTGGAAGCGTGTTTTCTGTGCTCTGGAGTCATTTCTTTGGAAGCAAATTTTTTGTGTTCTGGGTTGATTTCATTGGAAGTAAATTTTTTGTGTTCTGGGGTGATTTCGTTGGAAGCGTGTTTTCTGTGCTCTGGAGTCTTTTCATTGGAAGCGAATTTTTTGTGTTCTGCGGTGATTTCGATGGAAGGAAATTTTTTCCGTTCTGGGGTAATTTTGTGGGAAGTCAATATTTTTGTTCTCAGGTGATTTATTGGAAGGGAATTTTTTTGTGCTCTGGGGTGATTTCTTTGGAAGCAAATTTTTTCTATTCTGGGGTAATTTCGTTGGACGTGAATTTTTTTGTTCTCAGGTGATTTATTGGAAGGTGATTTTTTTGTCTTCTGTGGTTATTTTAATGGAAGCCAATTTTTTATGTTCTAGGGTGATTTCTTTGGAAGCGAATTTTTTGTGTTCTCGGGTCATTTCATTGGTAAATTGTTTTCTGTGCTCTGGAGTCATTTCGTTGGAAGTGAATTTTTTGTGCTCTCGGGTGATTTCATTGGAAGCGATATTTTTGTGTTCTCGGGTGATTTCGTTGAAACGGAATTTTTTGTGCTCTGGGATGATATCTTTGGAAGCGAATATTTGTGTTCTCAGGAGTTTTCGTTGGAAAAGAATTTTTTGTCTTCTGGGGTAATATCGTTGGAAGAGAATTTTTTCTGTTCTCCGGTCTTTTCGATGGAAGCAAATTTTGAAATAGTGTGTCATTTCGTTCGAAGCATGTTTTCTGTATTCTGGAGTCATTTTGTTGGAAGCAAATTTTTGGTACTCTGTGGTGATTTCGTTGGAAGTGAATTTTTTGTGTTCTCGGGTGATTTCGTTGAAAGGGAATGTTTTGTGTTCTGTGGTCATTTCTTTGGCTGCGAATTTTTAGTGTTCTGGGGTCCTTTAGTTGGAATCGTGTTTTCTGTGCTCTGGAGTCATTTCGATGGAAGCGAATTTTTTGTGTTCTCGGGTGATTTTTTGGCCGCAAATTTTTAGTGTTCTGGGGTCATTTAGTTGGAAGCATGTTTTCTGTGCTCTGGAGTCATTTCGATGGAAGCGAATTTTTTGTGCTCTGGGGTGATTTCGTTGGAAGCAAATTTTTTGTGTTCTGGATGATTTCGTTGGAAGCGAATTTTTTGTGTTCTGGGGTAATTTCGTTGGAAGCGAATTTTTTTGTTCTCGGGTGATTTCGATGGAAGCAAATTTTTGAAGTATGGTATCAATTCGTTCGAAGCGTGTTTTCTGTGCTCTGCAGTCATTTCGTTGGAGCGAATTTTTTGTGTTCTAGGGTGATTTCATTTAAAGGAAGTTTTTCTGTTCTAGGGTGATTTCGTTGGAAGCGAATTTATTGTGTTCTAGAGTGATTTCGTTGGAAGCTAATTTTTTTGTGCTCTGTGATGATTTCTTTTGAAGCGAATATTTGTGTTCTCAGGAGATTTCGTTGGAAGCAAATATTTTCTCTTCTGGGGTAATATCGTTGGAAGAGAATTTTTTGTTTTCTCCAGTTTTTTCGATTGAAGCCAATTTTTGAAGTATGGTATCATTTCGTTCGAAGCGTGTTTTCTGTGTTCTGGAGTCATTTTGTTGGAAGCGAATATTTGTGTTCTCAGACGATTTCGTTGCAAGCGAATTTTTTGTGTTCTCCGGTTTTATCGATGGAAGCAAATTTTTGAAGTAGGTGGTCATTTCGTTGGAAGCTTGTTTTCTGTGCTCTGGAGTAATTTCGTTGGAAGGGAATTTTTTGTGCTTTGGGCTGATTTCGTTGGAAGCGAATTTTTTGTGTTCTAGTGTGATTTCGTTGAAAGGGAATTTTTTGTGTTCTAGGGTGATTTTGTTGGAAGCGAATTTTTTGTGTTCTGTGGTGATTTCGATGGAAGCGAATTTTTGTGTTCGGGGGTAATTTCGTTGGAAGCGAATTTTTTGTGTTTTCAGGTGATTTCGATGGAAGCAAATTTTTGAAGTATGGTATCATTTCGTTCGAAGCGGGTTACCTGTGCTCTGGTGTCATTTCGTTGGAGTGAATTTTTTGTGTTCCTGGGTGATTTCGTTGGAAGCGAAGTTTTGCTGTTCTGCCGTGATTTAGATGGAAGCAAACTTTTTCTGTTCTCTGCTAATTTCGTTGGAGGTGAATTTTTTGTGTTCTCGTGTGATTTCTTTGAAAGGGAATTATTAGTGTTCTAGGGTGATTTCCTTGGAAGCGAATTTTTTTGTGCTCTGGGATGATTTCTTTTGAAGCGAATATTTGTGTTCTCAGGAGATTTCGTTGGAAGCGAATATTTTGTGTTCTGGGGTAATTTCGTTGAAAGCGAATTTTTTGTGTTCTCCGGTGATTTCAATGGAAGCAAATTTTTGAAATATGAGGTCATTTCGTTGGAAGCTCGTTTTCTGTGCTCTGGAGTCATTTCGTTGGAAGCAAATTTTTGGTGCTCGGGGGTGATTTCTTTGGAAGCGATTTTTTTGTGTTCTGGGGCGATTTCGTTGGAAGCGAATTTTTTGTGTTCTAAGGTAATTTCATTGGAAGCGAATTTTTTGTGTTCTCTGGTTTTTTCAATGGAAGCAAATATTTGAAGTAGGGGGTCATTTCGTTGGCAGCGTGTTTTCTGTGCTCTGGAGTCATTTCGTTGGAAGCGAATTTTTTGTTTTCTCGGATGATTTTGTTAAAAGGGAATTTTTTGTGTTCTGTGGTCATTTTGTTGGAAGCCTGTTTTCTGTGCTCTGGAGTCATTTGGTTGGAAGCGAATTTTTTGTGTTCTGGGGTGATTTCGTTGCAGGCAAAGTTTTTGTGTTCTGGGGAAATTTCGTTGGAAGCGAATTTTTTGTGTTCTCGGGTGATTTCGATGGAAGCAAATTTTTGAAGTATGGTATCATTTCGTTCGAAGTGTGTTTTCTGTGCTCTGGAGTCATTTCGTTGGAAGCGAATTTTTTGTGTTCTTGGGTGATTTCGTTGAAAGGGAATGTTTTGTGTTCTATGGTGATTTCGTTGGACGTGAATTTTTTGTGTTCTCGGGTGATTTTGTTGAAAGGAAATGTTTTGTGTTCTAGGGTGATTTCGTTGGAAGCGAATTTTTTGTGTTCAGGGGTGATTTCGATGGAAGCAAATTTTTTCTGTTCTGTGGTAATTTCGTTGGACGTGAATTTTTTGTGTTCTCGGGTGTTTTCGATGAAAGGGATTTTTTTGTGTTCCAGGGTGATTTCGGTGGAAGCGAATTTTTTTGTGCTCTGGGATGATTTCTTTGGAAGCAAATATTTGTGTTGTCAGAGATTTCGTTGGAAGCAAATTTTTTGTGTTCTTGGGTAAATTCGTTGGAAGCGAATTTTTTGTGTTTTCGGGTGATTTCGATGGAACCAAATTTTTGAAATATGGGGTCATTTCGTTGGAAGCGTGGTTTCTCTTCTCTCGAGTCATTATGTTGGAAGCGAATTTTTTGTCTTCTTGGGTGATTTCGTTGGAAGCGAATGTATGTGTTCTCAGAAGATTTCGTTGCAAGCGAATATTTTGTGTTCTGGCGTAATTTCGTTGGAAGCGAATTTTGTGTGTTTTCGGGTGATTTCGATGGAAGCAAATTTTTGAAGATTGGGATCATTTCGTTTGGAGCTTGTTTTTTGTGCTCTGGAGTCATTGCGTTGAAAGCGAATTTTTTTGTGTTCTGGGGTAATTTCCTTTGAAGGGAATTTTTTGTTTTCTCCGTTTTTTTCCAATGAAGCAAATTTTTGAAGCAGGGGGTCATTTCATTGCAAGCGTGTTTTCTGTGCTCTGGAGTCATTTCCTTGGAAGTGAAATATTTGTGTTCTGGGGTGATTTCGTTGGAAGCAAATTTTTTGTGTTCTGGGGCAATTTCGTTGGAAGCGAATTTTTTGTCTTCTGGGGTGATTTCGTTGGAAGCGAATTTTTGGTGGTCTGGGGTGATTTCGTTGGAAGCGTGTTTTCTGTGGTCTGGAGTGATTACTTTGGAAGCGAATATTTGTGTTCTCAGGAGATTTCGTTGGAAGCGAATTTTTTGTGTTCTGGGGTGATATTGTTGGAAGCGGATTTTTTGTGTTCTGGGGTGATTTCGTTGGAAGCAAATTTTTTGTGTTCTGGGGTAATATCCTTGGAAGCAGGTTTTATATCCTTTGGAGTCATTTTGTTAGAAGCGAATTTTTCTCTGTTTTGGTTTGATTTCTTTGGAAAAGAAGTTTTTGAGATCTGGGTTGATTTGGTTGGAAGCGAATTTTTTGTGTTCTGGTGTGATTTCTTTGGAAAGAATTTCTTGTCCTCTGGGATGATTTCATTGGAAGAAAATTTTATCTGTTTTGGGGTAATTTTGTTGGAAGCGATTTTTTTCTGCTCTGGGGTGGTTTCGTTGGAAGCGAATTTTTTGTGTTCTCTGGTTATTTCGATGGACGCAAATTTTTTGTGTTCTGGGTTGATTTCGTTGGAAGCGAATTTTTTGTGTTCTGGGATGATTTCAGTGGACTCAAATTTTTGATGTTCTGGCGTAATTTCTTAGGAAGCAGGTTTTTTGTCCTTTGGAGTAATTTCATTAGAAGCAAATTTTTCTCTGTTCTGGTGTGATTTCGTTGGAAATGAAATTTTTGTGATCTGCGGTGATTTCGTTGGAAACGAATTTTTTTGTGCTCTGGGGTGATTTCCTTTGAAGCGAATTTTTTGCGTTCTTGGGTAATTTCATTGGAAGCTAATTTTTTGTGTTCTCGGGTGATTTCTTTGTAAGCTAATTTTTTGTGATCTCGGGTGATTTCGATGGAAGCAAATTTTTTGTGATCTTTGTTGATTTTGTTGGAAATGATGTTTTTGTGATCGGGGTAATTTTGTTGGAAGCGAACTTTTTATGTTCTGGGTTGATTTCGATCGAAGCGATTTTTTTTGTGTTGTGGGGTGATTTCGTTGGAAGTGAATTCTTTGTGTTCTGGGGTAATATCTCTGGAAGCAGGTGTTATGTTCTTTGGAGTCATTTCGTTAGAAGCGAATTTTTCTCTGTTCTGGTGTGATTTCTTTGGAAACAAAGTTTTTGTCCTCTGTGGTGATTTCGTTGGAAGCAAATTTTTGTGTTCTGGGGTAATTTGTTTGGAAGCAAATTTTTTGCATTCTCGGGTGATTTCGTTGGAAGCAAATTTTTTGAGTTCTAGGGTGTTTTTGTTGAAAACGAATTTTTTGTGCTCTGGGGTGATTTTGTTGGAAGCGAATATTTTGTGTTCCTCGGGTGATTTCGATGGAAGTGAATTTTTTGTTTTCTGGGGTAATTTGTTGGAAGCGAATTTTTTGTGGTCTGGGTTTATTTCGTTGTTAGCGAATTTTTTGAAGTATGGGGTGATTACTTTGGAAGCGTGTTTTCTGTGCTCTGGGGTGATTTCGTTGGAAACGAATTTTTTGTGATCTCGGGTGATTTCGAAGGAAGCGAATTTTTTGTGGTCTGGGATGATATCGTTGTTAGCGAATTTTTTGAAGTATGGGGTGATTTATTTGGAAGCGTGTTTCCTGTGCTCTGGAGTCATTTTGATGGAAGCGAATTTTTTGTGTTCTGGGTTGATTTCTATCGAAGCGATTTTTTTGTGTTCTGGGGAGATTTCCGTGGGAGCGAATTTTTGGCGTTCTGGGGTAATTTTGTTGGAAGAGGGTTTTATGTCCTTTGTAGTCATTTCATTGGAAACGAATTTTTCTCTGTTCTGGTGTGATTTTGTTGGAAACGCATTTTTTTGCTCTGGAATGTTTTTGTTATAAGAGAATGTTTTGCGTTCTGGGGTAATTTCATTGGAAGCGAATTTTTTTGTGTGTGTGTTCTGGGGTGATTTCATTGGAAGGGAATCTTTTGTGATATGGGGTAATTTTGTTGGAAGCGTGTTTTATGTCCTTTGGAGTCATTTCGCTAAAAGCGAATTTTTCTCTGTTCTGGTGTGATTTCGTTGGAAATGAAGATTTTGTGATCTGGGGTGATTTCGTTGGTAGCGAATTTTTTGTGGTCTGGTATGATTTCTTTGGAAACAAACTTTTTGTGTTCTAGGGTGATTTTGATGGAAGCGCATTTTTTGTGTTCTGGGGTCATTTCGTTGGTAGCGTGTTTTCTATGCTCAGGAGTCATTTCGTTGGAAGCGAATTTTTTGTGTTCTCGGTTGATTTCGATGGAAGCAAATTTTTGAAGTATGGTATCATTTTGTTCGAAGCTTGTTTTCTGTGCTCTGGAGTCATTTTGTTGGAAGCGAATTTTTTGTGTTCCAGGGTGATTTCGAGGAAGTGAATTTTTTTGTGCTCTGGGATGATTTCTTTGGAAGCGAATATTTGTGTTCTCAGGATATTTCGTTGGAAACTAATTTTTTGTGTTCTTGGGTAATTTCATTGGAAGCAAATTTTTTGTGTTCTAGGGTGATTTTGATGGAAGCAAATTTTTGAAGTAGGGGGCCATTTTGTTGGAAGCGTGTTTCCTGTGCTCTGAAGTCATTTCATTGGAAGTTAATTTTTTGTGCTCTGGGGCAATTTCGTTGGAAGCGAATATTTTGTGTTCTCGGGTGATATCGTTGGAAGCCAATTTTTTGTGTGCTTGGTTGATTTCCATGAAAGCAAATTTTTTATGTTCTGGGGTAATTTCGTTGGAAGCAAATTTTTTGTGTTCTCGGGTGTTTTCGATGGAAGCAAATTTTTGAAGTATGGGATCATTTCGTTGGAAGCGTGTTTTCTGTGCTCTAGAGTCATTTCGTTGGAAGCGAATTTTTTGTGTTCTTGGGTGATTTCGTTGGAAGCGAATTTTTTGTGTTCTCCGTTTTTTTCGATGAAAGCAAATTTTTGAAGTAGGGGGTCATTTCGTTGGAAGCGTGTTTTCTGTGCTCTGGAGTCACTTCATTGGAAGGGAATTTTTGGTGCTTTGGTGTGATTTCTTTGGAAGCGAATTTTTTGTTTTCTGGGGTAATTACGTTGGAAGCGAATTTTTTGTGTTCTAGGGTGATTTCGTTGAAAGGGAATTTTTAGTGTTTTGGTGTCATTTCGTTGGAAGCGTGTTTTCTGTGCTCTGGATTCATTTCTTTGGAAGCGAATTTTTTGTGTTCTGGGGTGATTTCGTTAGAAGCGAATTTTTGGTGTTCTGTGGTGATTTCGTTGGAAGCGTGTTTTCTGTGGTCTGGGGTGATTACTTTGGAAGCGAATATTTGTGTTCTCAGGAGATTTCGTTGGAAGCAAATTTTTTGTGTTCCTGGGGTGATATTGTTGGAAGCGAATTTTTTGTGTTCTGGGGTGATATAGTTGAAAGTGAATTTTTTGTTTTCTGGGGTAATATTCGTGGAAGCAGGTTTTATGTCTTTTGGAGTCATTTTGTTAGAAGCGAATTTTTCTCTGTTCTGGTGTGATTTCTTTGGAAATGAAGTTTTTGAGATCTGGGGTGATTTCATTGGAAGCGAATATTTTGTGTTCTGGGGTAATTTCTTTGGAAGCAAATTTTTTGTGTTCTGTGGTGATTTCGTTGGAAGCGAATTTTTTGTGCTCTTGGGTGATTTCGTTGGAAGCAAATTTTTTGGGTTCTCAGGTGATTTCGTTGAAAGGGAATTTTTTGTGTTCTGGGGTCATTTCTTTGGAAGCGTGTTTTCTGTGCTCTGGAGTCATTTCTTTGGAAGCAAATTTTTTGTGTTCTGGGTTGATTTCATTGGAAGTAAATTTTTTGTGTTCTGGGGTGATTTCGTTGGAAGCGTGTTTTCTGTGCTCTGGAGTCTTTTCATTGGAAGCGAATTTTTTGTGTTCTGCGGTGATTTCGATGGAAGGAAATTTTTTCCGTTCTGGGGTAATTTTGTGGGAAGTCAATATTTTTGTTCTCAGGTGATTTATTGGAAGGGAATTTTTTTGTGCTCTGGGGTGATTTCTTTGGAAGCAAATTTTTTCTATTCTGGGGTAATTTCGTTGGACGTGAATTTTTTTGTTCTCAGGTGATTTATTGGAAGGTGATTTTTTTGTCTTCTGTGGTTATTTTAATGGAAGCCAATTTTTTATGTTCTAGGGTGATTTCTTTGGAAGCGAATTTTTTGTGTTCTCGGGTCATTTCATTGGTAAATTGTTTTCTGTGCTCTGGAGTCATTTCGTTGGAAGCGAATTTTTTGTGCTCTCGGGTGATTTCATTGGAAGCGATATTTTTGTGTTCTCGGGTGATTTCGTTGAAACGGAATTTTTTGTGCTCTGGGATGATATCTTTGGAAGCGAATATTTGTGTTCTCAGGAGTTTTCGTTGGAAAAGAATTTTTTGTCTTCTGGGGTAATATCGTTGGAAGAGAATTTTTTCTGTTCTCCGGTCTTTTCGATGGAAGCAAATTTTGAAATAGTGTGTCATTTCGTTCGAAGCATGTTTTCTGTATTCTGGAGTCATTTTGTTGGAAGCAAATTTTTGGTACTCTGTGGTGATTTCGTTGGAAGTGAATTTTTTGTGTTCTCGGGTGATTTCGTTGAAAGGGAATGTTTTGTGTTCTGTGGTCATTTCTTTGGCTGCGAATTTTTAGTGTTCTGGGGTCCTTTAGTTGGAATCGTGTTTTCTGTGCTCTGGAGTCATTTCGATGGAAGCGAATTTTTTGTGTTCTCGGGTGATTTTTTGGCCGCAAATTTTTAGTGTTCTGGGGTCATTTAGTTGGAAGCATGTTTTCTGTGCTCTGGAGTCATTTCGATGGAAGCGAATTTTTTGTGCTCTGGGGTGATTTCGTTGGAAGCAAATTTTTTGTGTTCTGGATGATTTCGTTGGAAGCGAATTTTTTGTGTTCTGGGGTAATTTCGTTGGAAGCGAATTTTTTTGTTCTCGGGTGATTTCGATGGAAGCAAATTTTTGAAGTATGGTATCAATTCGTTCGAAGCGTGTTTTCTGTGCTCTGCAGTCATTTCGTTGGAGCGAATTTTTTGTGTTCTAGGGTGATTTCATTTAAAGGAAGTTTTTCTGTTCTAGGGTGATTTCGTTGGAAGCGAATTTATTGTGTTCTAGAGTGATTTCGTTGGAAGCTAATTTTTTTGTGCTCTGTGATGATTTCTTTTGAAGCGAATATTTGTGTTCTCAGGAGATTTCGTTGGAAGCAAATATTTTCTCTTCTGGGGTAATATCGTTGGAAGAGAATTTTTTGTTTTCTCCAGTTTTTTCGATTGAAGCCAATTTTTGAAGTATGGTATCATTTCGTTCGAAGCGTGTTTTCTGTGTTCTGGAGTCATTTTGTTGGAAGCGAATATTTGTGTTCTCAGACGATTTCGTTGCAAGCGAATTTTTTGTGTTCTCCGGTTTTATCGATGGAAGCAAATTTTTGAAGTAGGTGGTCATTTCGTTGGAAGCTTGTTTTCTGTGCTCTGGAGTAATTTCGTTGAAAGGGAATTTTTTGTGCTTTGGGCTGATTTCGTTGGAAGCGAATTTTTTGTGTTCTAGTGTGATTTCGTTGAAAGGGAATTTTTTGTGTTCTAGGGTGATTTTGTTGGAAGCGAATTTTTTGTGTTCTGTGGTGATTTCGATGGAAGCGAATTTTTGTGTTCGGGGGTAATTTCGTTGGAAGCGAATTTTTTGTGTTTTCAGGTGATTTCGATGGAAGCAAATTTTTGAAGTATGGTATCATTTCGTTCGAAGCGGGTTACCTGTGCTCTGGTGTCATTTCGTTGGAGTGAATTTTTTGTGTTCCTGGGTGATTTCGTTGGAAGCGAAGTTTTGCTGTTCTGCCGTGATTTAGATGGAAGCAAACTTTTTCTGTTCTCTGCTAATTTCGTTGGAGGTGAATTTTTTGTGTTCTCGTGTGATTTCTTTGAAAGGGAATTATTAGTGTTCTAGGGTGATTTCCTTGGAAGCGAATTTTTTTGTGCTCTGGGATGATTTCTTTTGAAGCGAATATTTGTGTTCTCAGGAGATTTCGTTGGAAGCGAATATTTTGTGTTCTGGGGTAATTTCGTTGAAAGCGAATTTTTTGTGTTCTCCGGTGATTTCAATGGAAGCAAATTTTTGAAATATGAGGTCATTTCGTTGGAAGCTCGTTTTCTGTGCTCTGGAGTCATTTCGTTGGAAGCAAATTTTTGGTGCTCGGGGGTGATTTCTTTGGAAGCGATTTTTTTGTGTTCTGGGGCGATTTCGTTGGAAGCGAATTTTTTGTGTTCTAAGGTAATTTCATTGGAAGCGAATTTTTTGTGTTCTCTGGTTTTTTCAATGGAAGCAAATATTTGAAGTAGGGGGTCATTTCGTTGGCAGCGTGTTTTCTGTGCTCTGGAGTCATTTCGTTGGAAGCGAATTTTTTGTTTTCTCGGATGATTTTGTTAAAAGGGAATTTTTTGTGTTCTGTGGTCATTTTGTTGGAAGCCTGTTTTCTGTGCTCTGGAGTCATTTGGTTGGAAGCGAATTTTTTGTGTTCTGGGGTGATTTCGTTGCAGGCAAAGTTTTTGTGTTCTGGGGAAATTTCGTTGGAAGCGAATTTTTTGTGTTCTCGGGTGATTTCGATGGAAGCAAATTTTTGAAGTATGGTATCATTTCGTTCGAAGTGTGTTTTCTGTGCTCTGGAGTCATTTCGTTGGAAGCGAATTTTTTGTGTTCTTGGGTGATTTCGTTGAAAGGGAATGTTTTGTGTTCTATGGTGATTTCGTTGGAAGCGAATTTTTTGTGTTCTGGGTTGATTTCGTTGGAAGCAAATTTTTTGTGTTCTGGGGTGATTTCGTTGGAAGCGTGTTTTCTGTGCTCTGGAGTCATTTCGTTGGAAGCGAATTTTTTGTGTTCTGCGGTGATTTCGATGGAAGGAAATTTTTTCCTTTCTGGGGTAATTTTGTGGGAAGCCAATATTTTTGTTCTCAGGTGATTTATTGGAAGGGAATTTTTTGTGCTCTGGGGTGATTTCGTTGGAAGCAATTTTTTTCCGTTCTGGGGTAATTTCTTTAGAAGCCAATATTTTTGTTCTCGGGTGATTTTGTTGGAAGGGAATTTTTTGTGCTCTGGGTTGATTTGGTTGGAAGTAAATTTTTTCTATTCTGGGGTAATTTCGTTGGACGTGAATTTTTTGGTCTCAGGTGATTTCGTTGGAAGTGAATTTTTTTTTGCTTTAGGGTGATTTCATTGGATGCGGATTTTTTGTGCTCTGGGGTGATTTCTTTGGAAGCGAATATTTGTGTCCTCAGGAGATTTTGTTGGAAGCGAATTTTTTGTGTTCTGGGGTAATTTCGTTGGAAGCAAATTTTTTTTGTGTTCTCTGGTTTTTTTGATGGAAGCAAATTTTTGAAGTAGGGGGTCATACCGTTGGAAGCGAAATTTTTTGTTTTCAGGGGTGATTTCGTTGGAAGCGAATGTTTTGTGATCTGGGGTAATTTAGTTGGAAGTGAATTATTTTGTGTTCTCAGGTGATTTCGATGGAAGCAAATTTTTGAAGTATGGGGACATTTCGTTGGAAGCTATTTTATGTGCTTTGGGGTGATTTCGTTGGAAGCGAATTTCTTGTGTTCAGGGGTCATTTCGTTTGAAGCAAATTTTTTGTGTTCTCGGGTGATTTCGTTGAAAGGGAAGTTTTTGTTTTCGAGGGTGATTTCGTTGGAAGAGAATTTTCTGTGTTCTGGGGTGACTTCGATGGAAGTGAATTTTTTGTGTTCTCCAGTTTTTTCCATGTAAGCAAATTTTTGAAGTAGGGGGTCATTTCGTTATAATCGTGGTTTCTGTGCTTTGGAGTCATTTCATTGGAAGGGAATTTTTTGCGCTCTGGGGTGATTTCATTGTAAGCGAACTTGTTTGGTCTCTGGGATGATTTCTTTGGAAGCGACTATTTGTGTTCTCAGGAGATTTCATTGGAAGAGAATATTTTGTGTTCTGTGGTGATTTCTATGGAAGCAATTTTTTTCTGTTCTGTGGTAATTTCGTTGGACGTGAATTTTTTGTTTTCTCTGGTTTTATTGATGGAAGCAAATTTTTGAAGGAGGGTGTCATTTCGTTGGAAGCGTGTTTTCTGTGATCTGGAGTCATTTCGTTGGAAGGGAATTTTTGTGCTCTGGGGTGATTTCGTTGCAAGCGAATTTTTTGTGTTCTGGGGTAATTACGTTGGAAGCGAATTTTTTGTGTTCTCGGGTGATTTCGTTGGCCGCGAATTTTTAGTGTTCTGGGGTCATTTCGTTGGAAGCCTGTTTTCTGTGCTATGGAGTCATTTTGTTGGAAGCCAATTTTTTGTACTCTCTGTTGATTTCGTTGGAAGTGAACTTTTTGTGTTCTCGGGTGATTTCGTTGAAAGGAAATTTTTTGTGTTCTGGGGTCATTTTTTTTGGACGCCTGTTTTCTGTTCTCTGGAGTCATTTCGTTGGAAGCGAATTTTTTGTGTTTCGGGGTGATTTCGTTGGAAGCGAATTTTTTGTGTTCTGTGGAAATTTTGTTGGAAGCGAATTTTTTGTGTTGTCCAGTTTTTTCGATGGAAGTAAATTTTTGAAGTAGGGTGTCATTTTGTTGGAAGCGTGTTTTCTGAGCTCTGGAGTCACTTGGTTGGAAGAGAAGTTTTGGTGCTCTGGGTTGATTTCGTTGGATGCGAATTTTTTGTGTTCTCGGGTGTTTTCATTTAAAGGGAATTTTTTGTGTTCTAGGGTGATTTCGTTGGAAGCGCATTTTTTGTTTTCTGGGGTATTTACGTTGGAAGCGAATTTTTTGTGTTCTCGGGTGATTTCGTTTAAAGGAAATTTTTAGTGTTCTGGCATCATTTCATTGGAAGCGTGTTTTCTGTGCTCTGGAGTCATTTCGTTGGAAGGGAATTTTTTGGGTTCTCGGGAGATTTCGTTGAAAGGGAATTTTTTGTGTTCTGGGCTCATTTCGTTGGAAGCCTGTTTTCTGTGCTCTGGATTCATTTCGTTGGAAGGGAATTTTTTGTGCTCTGGGGTGATTTCGTTGGAAGCGAATATTTTGTGTTCTCGGGTGATTTCATTGAAAAGGAATTTTTTGTGTTCTAGGGTGATTTCGTTGAAAGTGAATTTTCTGTGTCCTGGGGTGATTTCGATGGAAGTGAATTTTTTGTGTTCTCCGGTTTTTTCGATTGAAGCAAATTTTTGAAGTAGCAGGTCATTTCGTTGGAATCGTGTTTTCTGTGCTCTGGAGTCATTTAGTTGGAAGGGAATTTTTTGTTCTCTTGGGTGATTTCGTTGGAAGCGAATTTTTTTGTTCTCGGGTGATTTCGTTGAAAGGGAATTTTTTGTGTTCAAGGTTGATTTCGTTGGAAGCGAATTTTTTGTGTTCTGGGGTAATTACATTGGAAGCGAATTTTTTGTGTTCTTGGGTGATTTCTTTGGCCGCGAATTTTTAGTGTTCTGGGGTCATTTAGTTGGAAGCGTGTTTTCTGTGCTCTGGAGTCATTTCGTAGGAAGCGAATATTTTGTGATCTGGGGTGATTTCGTTGGTAGCAAATTTTTTGTGTTCTGGGAGATTTCGTTGGCAGCGAATTTATTGTGTTCAGGGGTGATTTCGATGGAAGCAAAATTTTTCTGTTCTGTGGTAATTTCGTTGGACGTGAATTTTTCTGTTCTCGGGTGATTTGGTTGAAATGGAATTTTTTGTGTTCCAGGGTAATTTCGTTGGAAGTGAATTTTTTTGTGCTCTGGGATGATTTCTTTGGAAGCAAATATTTGTGTTCTCAGGAGGTATCATTGGAAGCGAATTTATTGTGTTCCGGGGTAATTTCGTTGGAAGCGAATATTTTGTTTTCTCCGGTTTGTTCGATGGAAGCAAATTTTTGAAGCAGGGGGTCATTTCGTTGGAAGTATGTTTTCTGTGCTCTGGAGTCATTTCGGTGGAAGCGAATTTTTTGTGCTCTGGGGTGATTTGATTGGAAGCTAATATTTGTGTTCTCAGGATATTTCGTTGCAAGCGAATTTTTATGTTCTGGGGTAATTTCGTTGGAAGCAATTTTTTTGTGTTCTCCGGTTTTTCGATGGAAGCAAATTTTTTAAGTAGAGTGTCATTTCGTTGGAAGCGTGTTTTCTGTGCTCTGGAGTCATTTCTTTGGCAGTGAATTTTTTGTGCTCTGGGATGATTTCGTTGGAAGCGAATTTTTTCTATTCTCGGGTGATTTCGTTGAAAGCGAATTTTTTATGTTCTAGGGTGATTTCGTTTGAAGCGAATTTTTTGTGCTCTGGGGTGATTTCATTTAAAGGGAATTTTTTGTGTTCTAGGGTGATTTCGTTGGAAGCGCATATTTTCTTTTCTGGGGTAATTACGTTGGAATCGAATTTTTTGTGTTCTGTGGTAATTTCGTTGGAAGCAAATTTTTTGTGTTCTCCGGTTTTTCGATGGAAGCAAATTTTTTAAGTAGAGGGTCATTTCGTTGGAAGCGTGTTTTCTGTGCTCTGGAGTTATTTCTTTGGCAGTGAATTTTTTGTGCTCTGGGGTGATTTCGTTGGAAGCGAATTTTTTCTATTCTCGGGTGATTTCGTTGGAAGCAAATTTTTTCTATTCTCGGGTGATTTCGTTGAAAGCGAATTTTTTATGTTCTAGGGTGATTACGTTGGAAGTGAATTTTTTGTGCTCTGGGGTTATTTGGTTAGAAGGGAATTTTTTGTCTTCTGTGGTTATTTCGATGGAAGCCAATTTTTTATGTTCTAGGGTGATTTCGTTGGAAGCGAATTTTTTGTGCTCTGGGATGATATCTTTGGAAGCGAATATTTGTGTTCTCAGGAGTTTTCATTGGAAAAGAATTTTTTGTCTTCTGGAGTAATATCGTTGGAAGAGAATTTTTTTGTGTTCTCCGGTTTTTTCGATGGAAGCAAATTTTGAAATAGTGTGTCATTTCGTTGGAAGCATGTTTTCTGTGCTATGGAGTCATTTCATTGGACGTGAATTTTTTGTACTCTGTGGTGATTTCGTTGGAAGTGAATTTTTTTGTTCTCGGGTGATTTCGTTGAAAGGGAATTTTTTGCGTTCTGGGGTCATTTCTTTGGAAGCCTGTTTTCTGTGCTCTGGAGTCATTTCGTTCGAAGCGAATTTTTTGTGTTCTGGGGTGATTACGTTGGAAGTGAATTTTTTGTGTTCTGTGGAAATTTTGTTGGAAGCGAATTTTTTGTGTTCTCCGGTTTTTTCGATGGAAGCAAATTTTTGAAGTAGGGGGTCATTTTGTTGGAAGCATATTTTCTGTGCTCTGGAGTCACTTGGTTGGAAGAGAATTTTTGGTGCTCTGGCGTGATTTCGTTGGAAGCGAATTTTTTGTGTTCTCGGGTGATTTCATTTAAAGGGAATTTTTTGTGTTCTAGGGTGATTTCGTTGGAAGCGCATTTTTTGTTTTCTGGGGTAATTACTTTGGAAGCGAATTTTTTGTGTTCTCGGGTGATTTCATTGAAAGGAAATTTTTAGTGTTCTCGCATCATTTCATTGGAAGCGTGTTTTCTATGCTCTGGATTCATTTCGTTGGAAACTAATTTTTTGTGCTCTTGGGTGATTTCGTTGGAAGTAAATTTTTTGGGTTCTTGGGTGATTTCGTTGAAAGGGAATTATTTGTGTTCTGGGGTCATTTCGTTGGAAGCCTGTTTTCTGTGCTCTGGAGCCATTTCGTTGGAAGGGAATTTTTTGTGCTCTGAGGTAATTGTGTTGGAAGCGAATATTTTGTGTTCTCGGGTGATTTCATTGAAAGGGAATTTTTTGTGTTCTAGGGTGATTTCGTTGGAAGTGAATTTTCTGTGTTCTGGGGTGATTTCAATGGAAGTGAATTTTTTGTGTTCTCTGGTTTTTTCAATCGAAGCAAATTTTTGAAGTAGGGGGTCATTTCATTGGAATCGTGTTTTCTGTGCTCTGGAGTCATTTCGTTGAAAGGGAATTTTTTGTACTCTGGGGTGATTTCGTTGGAAGCGAATTTTTTTGTTCTCGGGTGATTTCGTTCAAAGGGAAGTTTTTGTGTTCAAGTTTGATTTCGTTGGAAGCGAATTTTTTTGTTCTGGGGTAATTACGTTGGAAGCGAATTTTTTGTGTTCTCGGGAGATTTCTTTGGCCGCGAATTTTTAGTGTTCTGGGGTCATTTAGTTGGAAGCATGTTTTCTGTGCTCTGGAGTCATTTCGATGGAAGCGAATTTTTTGTGCTCTGGGGTGATTTCGTTGGAAGCAAATTTTTTGTGTTCTGGGTGATTTCGTTGGAAGCGAATTTTTTGTGTTCTGGGGTAATTTCGTTGGAAGCGAATTTTTTGTTCTCGGGTGATTTCGATGGAAGCAAATTTTTGAACTATGGTATCATTTCGTTCGAAGCGTGTTTTCTGTGCTCTGGAGTCATTTCGTTGGAACGAATTTTTTGTGATCTAGGGTGATTTCGTTTAAAGGGAGTTTTTCTGTTCTAGGGTGATTTCGTTGGAAGCGAATTTATTGTGTTCTGGGGTGATTTCGATGGAAGCAAATTTTTTCTGTTCTGTGGTAATTTCGTTGGACGTGAATTTTTTGTGTTCTCGGGTGATTTCGTTGAACGGGAATTTTTTTGTGCTCTGGGATGATTTCTTTCGAAGCGAATATTTGTGTTCTCAGGTGATTTCTTTGGAAGCGAATATTTTGTCTTCTGGGGTAATATCGTTGGAAGAGAATTTTTTGTTTTCTCCGGTTTTTTCGATTGAAGCAAATTTTCGAAGTATGGTATCATTTCGTTGGAAGCGTGTTTTCTGTGCTCTGGAGTCATTTCGTTGGAAACGAATTTTTTGTGTTCTGGGGTGATTTCGTTGGAAGCGAATTTTTTGTGCTCTGGGGTGATTTGATTGGAAGCTAATATTTGTGTTCTCAGGATATTTCGTTGCAAGCGAATTTTTTGTGCTCTGGGGTGATTTCGTTGGAAGCGAATTTTTTCTATTCTCGGGTGATTTCATTGAAAGCGAATTTTTTATGTTCTAGGGTGATTTCGTTGGAAGCGAATTTTTTGCGCTCTGGGGTGATTTGGTTAGAAGGGAATTTTTTGTCTTCTGTGGTTATTTCGATGGAAGCCAATTTTTATGTTCTAGGGTGATTTCTTTGGAAGCGAATTTTTTGTGTTCTCAGGTCTTTTCGTTGCTACATTGTTTTATGTCCTCTCGAGTCATTTCTTTGGAAGCAAATTTTTTTGTGCTCTCGGGTGATTTCATTGGAAGCGAAATTTTGGTGTTCTCGGGTGATTTCGTTGAAAGGGAATTTTTGTGTTCTTGGGTGATTTTGTTGGAAGCGAATTTTTTGTGCTCTTGGATGATATCTTTGGAAGCGAATATTTGTGTTCTCAGGAGTTTTCGTTGGAAAAGAATTTTTTGTCTTCTGGGGTAATATCGTTGGAAGAGAATTTTTTGTGTTCTCCGGTCTTTTCGATGGAAGCAAATTTTGAAATAGTGTGTCATTTCGTTGGAAGCATGTTTTCTGTGCTCTGGAGTCATTTCGTTGGTAGCGAATTTTTTGTACTCTGTGGTGATTTCGTTGGAAGTGAATTTTTTGTGTTCTCGGGTGATTTCGTTGAAAGGGAATTTTTGTGTTCTGGGGTCATTTCTTTGAAAGCCTGTTTTCTGTGCTCTGGAGTCATTTCGTTAGAAGCGAATTTTTTGTGTTCTGGGGTGATTTCGTTGGAAGCGAATTTTTTGTGTTCTGTGGAAATTTTGTTGGAAGTGAATTTTTTGTGTTCTCCGGTTTTTTCGATGCAAGCAAATTTTTGAAGTAGGGGGTCATTTTGTTGGAAGCGTGTTTTCTGTGCTCTGGAGTCACTTGGTTGGAAGAGAATTTTTGGTGCTCTGGCGTGATTTCGTTGGAAGCGAATTTTTTGTGTTCTCGGGTGATTTCATTTAAAGGGAATTTTTTGTGTTCTAGGGTGATTTCGTTGGAAGCGCATTTTTTGTTTTCTGGGGTAATTACTTTGGAAGCGAATTTTTTGTGTTCTCGGGTGATTTCATTGAAAGGAAATTTTTAGTGTTCTGGCATCATTTCATTGGAAGCATGTTTTCTGTGCTCTGGAATCATTTCGTTGGAAGCTAATTTTTTGTGCTCTTGGGTGATTTCATTGGAAGCAATTTTTTTTGGGTTCTAGGGTGATTTCGTTGAAAGGGATTTTTTTGTGTTCTGGTGTCATTTCTTAGGAAGGAATTTTTTTGTGTTCTGGGGTGATTGCGTTGGAAGCGTGTTTTCTGTGCTGTGGAGTAATTTCGTTGGAACGAATTTTTTGTGATCTAGGGTGATTTCGTTTAAAGGGAGTTTTTCTGTTCTAGGGTGATTTCGTTGGAAGCGAATTTATTGTGTTCTGGGGTGATTTCTATGGAAGCAAATTTTTGAACTATGGTATCATTTCGTTCGAAGCGTGTTTTCTGTGCTCTGGAGTCATTTCGTTGGAACGAATTTTTTGTGATCTAGGGTGATTTCGTTTAAAGGGAGTTTTTCTGTTCTAGGGTGATTTCGTTGGAAGCGAATTTATTGTGTTCTGGGGTGATTTCTATGGAAGCAAATTTTTTCTGTTCTGTGGTTATTTCGTTGGACGTGAATTTTTTGTGTTCTCGGGTGATTTCGTTGAACGGGAATTTTTTTGTGCTCTGGGATGATTTCTTTCGAAGCGAATATTTGTGTTCTCAGGAGATTTCTTTGGAAGCGAATATTTTGTCTTCTGGGGTAATATCGTTGGAAGAGAATGTTTTATTTTCTCCGGTTTTTTCGATTGAAGCAAATTTTCGAAGTATGGTATCATTTCGTTGGAAGTGTGTTTTCTGTGCTCTGGAGTCATTTCGTTGGAACGAATTTTTTGTGATCTAGGGTGATTTCGTTTAAAGAGAGTTTTTCTGTTCTAGGGTGATTTCGTTGGAAGCGAATTTTTTGTGCTCTGGGGTGATTTGATTGGAAGCTAATATTTGTGTTCTCAGGATATTTCGTTGCAAGCAAATTTTTTGTGCTCTGGGGTGATTTCGTTGGAAGCGAATTTTTTCTATTTTCGGGTGATTTCGTTGAAAGCGAATTTTTTATGTTCTAGGGTGATTTCGTTGGAAGCGAATTTTTCGCGCTCTGGGGTGATTTGGTTAGAAGGGAATTTTTTGTCTTCTGTGGTTATTTCGATGGAAGCCAATTTTTATGTTCTAGGGTGATTTCTTTGGAAGCGATTTTTTTGTGTTCTCAGGTCATTTCATTGCTACATTGTTTTATGTCCTCTCGAGTCATTTCGTTGGAAGCGAATTTTTTGTGCTCTCGGTGATTTCATTGGAAGCGATATTTTGGTGTTCTCGGGTGATTTCATTGAAAGGGAATTTTTGTGTTCTTGGGTGATTTCGTTGGAAGCGAATTTCTTGTGCTCTGGGATGATATCTTTGGAAGCGAATATTTGTGTTCTCAGGAGTTTTCGTTGGAAAAGAATTTTTTGTCTTCTGGGGTAATATCGTTGGAAGAGAATTTTTTGTGTTCTCCGGTCTTTTCGATGGAAGCAAATTTTGAAATAGTGTGTCATTTCGTTGGAAGCATGTTTTCTGTGCTCTGGAGTCATTTCGTTGGTAGCGAATTTTTTGTACTCTGTGGTGATTTCGTTGGAAGTGAATTTTTTGTGTTCTCGGGTGATTTCGTTGAAAGGGAATTTTTGTGTTCTGGGGTCATTTCTTTGAAAGCCTGTTTTCTGTGCTCTGGAGTCATTTCGTTAGAAGCGAATTTTTTGTGTTCTGGGGTGATTTCGTTGGAAGCGAATTTTTTGTGTTCTGTGGAAATTTTGTTGGAAGTGAATTTTTTGTGTTCTCCGGTTTTTTCGATGCAAGCAAATTTTTGAAGTAGGGGGTCATTTTGTTGGAAGCGTGTTTTCTGTGCTCTGGAGTCACTTGGTTGGAAGAGAATTTTTGGTGCTCTGGCGTGATTTCGTTGGAAGCGAATTTTTTGTGTTCTCGGGTGATTTCATTTAAAGGGAATTTTTTGTGTTCTAGGGTGATTTCGTTGGAAGCGCATTTTTTGTTTTCTGGGGTAATTACTTTGGAAGCGAATTTTTTGTGTTCTCGGGTGATTTCATTGAAAGGAAATTTTTAGTGTTCTGGCATCATTTCATTGGAAGCATGTTTTCTGTGCTCTGGAATCATTTCGTTGGAAGCTAATTTTTTGTGCTCTTGGGTGATTTCATTGGAAGCAATTTTTTTGGGTTCTAGGGTGATTTCGTTGAAAGGGAATTTTTTGTGTTCTGGTGTCATTTCGTAGGAAGGAATTTTTTTGTGTTCTGGGGTGATTGCGTTGGAAGCGTGTTTTCTGTGCTGTGGAGTAATTTCGTTGGAACGAATTTTTTGTGATCTAGGGTGATTTCGTTTAAAGGGAGTTTTTCTGTTCTAGGGTGATTTCGTTGGAATCGAATTTATTGTGTTCTGGGGTGATTTCTATGGAAGCAAATTTTTGAACTATGGTATCATTTCGTTCGAAGCGTGTTTTCTGTGCTCTGGAGTCATTTCGTTGGAAGCAAATTTTTTGTGTTCTGCAGTGATTTTGATGGAAGGAAATTTTTTCCGTCCTGGGGTAATTTTGTGTTAAGCGAATATTTTTGTTCTCAGGTGATTTAGTGGAAGGGAATTTTTTGTGCTCTGGGGTGATTTCGTCGGAAGCAAATTTTTTCTATTCTGGGGTAATTTCGTTGGACGTGAATTTTTTTGTTCTCAGGTGATTTCATTGAAAGTGAATTTTTTGTGTTCTCTGGTCATTTCATTGCTACATTGTTTTCTGTGCTCTGGAGTCATTTCGTTGGAAGCGAATTTTTTGTGTTCTCGGGTGATTTCTTTGGCCGGGAATTTTTAGTGTTCTGGGGTCATTTAGTTGGAAGCGTGTTTTCTGTGTTCTGGAGTCATTTCGATGGAAGCGAATTTTTGTGCTCTGGGGTGATTTCGTTGGAAGCAAATTTTTTGTGTTCTGGGTGATTTCGTTGGAAGCGAATTTTTTGTGTTCTGGGGTAATTTCGTTGGAAGCGAATTTTTTGTGTTCTCGGGTATTTTCGATGGAAGCAAATTTTTTGTGTTCTGGGGTGAATTCGTTGGAAGCCTGTTTTCTGTGCTCTAGAGTCATTTGGTTGGAAGCTAATTTTTTGTGTTCTCGGGTGATTTCGTTGGTCGCGAATTTTTAGTGCTCTGGGGTCATTTGGTTGGAAGCGTGTTTTCTGTGCTCTGGAATCATTTCGTTGGATGCTAATTTTTTGTGCTCTTGGGTGATTTCATTGGAAGCAATTTTTTTTGGTTTCTAGGGTGATTTCGTTGAAAGGGAATTTTTTGTGTTCTGGTGTCTTTTCGTAGGAAGGAATTTTTTTGTACTCTGGGGTGATTGCGTTGGAAGCGTGTTTTCTGTGCTCTGGAGTCTTTTCGTTGGAAGCAAATTTTTTGTGTTCTGCAGTGATTTCGATGGAAGGAAATTTTTTCCGTCCTGGGGTAATTTTGTGGGAAGCCAATATTTTTGTTCTCAGGTGATTTATTGGAAGGGAATTTTTTGTGCTCTGGGGTGATTTCGTCGGAAGCAAATTTTTTCTATTCTGGGGTAATTTCGTTGGACGTGAATTTTTTTGTTCTCAGGTGATTTCATTGAAAGTGAATTTTTTTGTGCTCTGGGATGATTTCTTTGGAAGCAAATATTTGTGTTCTCAGGAGGTATCGTTGGAAGCGAATTTATTGTGTTCCGGGGTAATTTCGTTGGAAGCGAATATTTTGTTTTCTCCGGTTTTTTCGATGGAAGCAAATTTTTGAAGCAGGGGGTCATTTCGTTGGAAGTACGTTTTCTGTGTTCTGGAGTTATTTCGTTTCAAGCGAATTTTTTGTGCTCTTGGGTGATTTCGTTGGAAGGAAATTTTTTTGGTTCTCGGGAGATTTCGTTGGAAGGGAATTTTTTGTGCTCTGGGGTGATTTCGTTGGAAGCGAATATTTTGTGTTCTCGGGTGATTTCATTGAAAAGGAATTTTTTGTGTTCTAGGGTGATTTCGTTGAAAGTGAATTTTCTGTGTCCTGGGGTGATTTCGATGGAAGTGAATTTTTTGTGTCCTCCGGTTTTTTCGATCGAAGTAAATTTTTGAAGTAGCAGATCATTTCGTTGGAATCGTGTTTTCTTTGCTCTGGAGTCATTTCGTTGGAAGGGAATTTTTTGTTCTCTGGGGTGATTTCGTTGGTAGCAAATTTTTTGTGTTCTGGGAGATTTCGTTGGCAGCGAATTTTTCGTGTTCAGGGGTGATTTCGATGGAAGCAAAATTTTTCTGTTCTGTGGTAATTTCGTTGGATGTGAATTTTTTCTGTTCTCGGGTGATTTGGTTGAAATGGAATTTTTTGTGTTCCAGGGTGATTTCGTTGGAAGCGAATTTTTTTGTGCTCTGGGATGATTTCTTTGGAAGCAAATATTTGTGTTCTCAGGAGGTATCATTGGAAGCGAATTTATTGTGTTCCGGGGTAATTTCGTTGGAAGCGAATATTTTGTTTTCTCCGGTTTTTTCGATGGAAGCAAATTTTTGAAGCAGGGGGTCATTTCGTTGGAAGTACGATTTCTGTGCTCTGGAGTCATTTCGGTGGAAGCGAATTTTTTGTGTTCTGGGGTGTTTTCATGGAAGCAATTTTTTGTGTTCTGGGGTAATTTCATTGGAAGCGAATTTTTTGTGCTCTGGGGTGATTTGATTGGAAGCTAATATTTGTGTTCTCAGGATATTTCGTTGCAAGCGAATTTTTATGTTCTGGGGTAATTTCGTTGGAAGCAAATTTTTTGTGTTCTCCGGTTTTACGATGGAAGCAAATTTTTTAAGTAGAGGGTCATTTCGTTGGAAGCATGTTTTCTGTGCTCTGGAGTCATTTCTTTGGCAGTGAATTTTTTGTGCTCTGGGATGATTTCGTTGGAAGCGAATTTTTTCTATTCTCGGGTGATTTCGTTGAAAGCGAATTTTTTATGTTCTAGGGTGATTTCGTTGGAAGCGAATTTTTTGTGCTCTGGGGTGATTTGGTTAGAAGGGAATTTTTTGTCTTCTGTGGTTATTTCGATGGAAGCCAATTTTTTATGTTCTAGGGTGAATTCGTTGGAAGCGAATTTTTTGTGCTCTGGGATGATATCTTTGGAAGCGAATATTTGTGTTCTCAGGAGTTTTCATTGGAAAAGAATTTTTTGTCTTCTGGGGTAATATCGTTGGAAGAGAATTTTTTGTGTTCTCCGGTCTTTTCGATGGAAGCAAATTTTGAAATAGTGTGTCATTTCGTTGGAAGCATGTTTTCTGTGCTATGGAGTCATTTCGTTGGAAGCGAATTTTTTGTACTCTATGGTGATTTCGTTGGAAGTGAATTTTTTATGTTCTCAGGTGATTTCGTTGAAAGGGAATTTTTTGTGTTCTGGGGTCATTTTTTGGAAGCCTGTTTTCTGTGCTCTGGAGTCATTTCGTTGGAAGCGAATTTTTTTGTTCTGGGGTGATTTCGTTGAAAGCGAATTTTTCGTGTTCTGTAGAAATTTTGTTGGAAGTGAATTTTTTGTGTTCTCCGGTTTTTTCGATGGAAGCAAATTTTTGAAGTAGGGGGTCATGGTGTTGGAAGCATGTTTTCTGTGCTATTGAGTCACTTGGTTGGAAGAGAATTTTTGGTGCTCCGGAGTGATTTTGTTGGAAGCGAATTTTTTGTGTTCTCGGGTGATTTTATTTAAAGGGAATTTTTTGTGTTCTAGGGTGATTTCGTTGGAAGCGCATTTTTTGTTTTCTGGGGTAAATTACGTTGGAATCGAATTTTTTGTGTTCTGGGGTAATTTCGTTGGAAGAGAATATTTTGTTTTCTCTGTTTTTTTCGATGGAAGCAAATTTTTGAAGCAGGGGGTCATTTCATTGAAAGTGTGTTTTCTGTGCTCTGGAGTCATTTCGTTGTTAGCGAATTTTTGGTGCTCTGGGTTGATTTTGTTAGAAGCGAATTTTTTGTGTTCTCGGGTGATTTCATTTAAAGGGAATTTTTTGTGTTCTAGGGTGATTTCTTTGGAAGCGCATTTTTTGTTTCCTGGGGTAAGTACGTTGGAAGTGATTTTTTTGTGTTCTCGGGTGATTTCATTGAAAGGAAATTTTTAGTGTTCTCGCATCATTTCATTGGAAGCGTGTTTTCTGTGCTCTGGAATCATTTCGTTGGAAGCTAATTTTTTGTGCTCTTGGGTGATTTCGTTGGAAGCAAATTTTTGAAGTATGGTATCATTTCGTTCGAAGCGTGTTTTCTGTGCTCTGGAGTCATTTCGTTGGAACGAATTTTTTGTGATGTAGGGTGATTTCGTTGGAAGCGAATTTATTGTGTTCTGGGGTGATTTCTATGGAAGCAAATTTTTTCTGTTCTGTGGTAATTTCGTTGGACGTGAATTTTTTGTGTTCTCGGGTGATTTCGTTGAACGGGAATTTTTTTGTGCTCTGGGATGATTTCTTTCGAAGCGAATATTTGTGTTCTCAGGAGATTTCTTTGGAAGCGAATATTTTGTCTTCTGGGGTATTATCGTTGGAAGAGAATTTTTTGTTTTCTCCGGTTTTTTCGATTGAAGCAAATATTCGAAGTATGGTATCATTTCGTTGGAAGCGTGTTTTCTGTGCTCTGGAGTCATTTCGTTGGAATCGAATTTTTTGTGTTCTGGTGTGATTTCGTAGGGAGCGAATTTTTTGTGCTCTGGGGTGATTTGATTGGAAGCTAATATTTGTGTTCTCAGGATATTTCGTTGCAAGCGAATTTTTTGTGTTCTGGGGTAATTTTGTTGGAAGCGAATTTTTTGTGTTCTCCGGTTTTTTCGATGGAAGCAAATTTTTTAAGTAGAGGGTCATTTCGTTGAAAGCGTGTTTTCTGTGCTCTGGAGTCATTTCTTTGGCAGTGAATTTTTTGTGCTCTGGGGTGATTTTGTTGGAAGCGAATTTTTTCTATTGTCGGGTGATTTCGTTGAAAGCGAATTTTTTATGTTCTAGGGTGATTTCTTTGGAAGCGTATTTTTGTGCTCTGGGGTGATTTATTGGAAGGGAATTTTTTGTCTTCTGTGGTTATTTCGATGGAAGCCAATTTTTATGTTCTAGGGTGATTTCTTTGGAAGCGAATTTTTTGTGTTCTTGGGTCATTTCATTGCTACATTGTTTTCTGTCCTCTCGAGTCATTTCGTTGGAAGCGAATTTTTTGTGTTCTCGGGTGATTTCGTTGAAAGGGAATTTTTGTGTTCTTGGGTGATTTCGTTGGAAGCGAATTTTTTGTGCTCTGGGATGATATCTTTGGAAGCGAATATTTGTGTTCTCAGGAGTTATCGTTGGAAAAGAATTATTTGTCGTCTGGGGTAATATCGTTGGAAGAGAATTTTTTCTGTTCTCCGGTCTTTTCGATGGAAGCAAATTTTGAAAGAGTGTGTCATTTCGTTGGAAGCATGTTTTCTGTGCTCTGGAATCATTTCGTTGGTAGCGAATTTTTTGTACTCTGTGGTGATTTCGTTGGAAGTGAATTTTTTGTGTTCTCATGTGATTTCGTTGAAAGGGAATTTTTTGTGTTCTGGGCTCATTTCTTTGGAAGCCTTTTTTCTGTGCTCTGGAGTCATTTCGTTGGAAGCGAATTTTTTGTGTTCTGGGGTGATTTCGTTGGTAGCGAATTTTTTGTGTTCTGTGGAAATTTTGTTGGAAGCGAATATTTTGTGTTCTCCGTTTTTTTCGATGGAAGCAAATTTTTGAAGTAGGGGGTCATTTTGTTGGAAGCATGTTTTCTGTGCTCTGGAGTCACTTGGTTGGAAGAGAATTTTTGGTGCTCTGGAGTGATTTCGTTGGAAGCAAATTTTTTGTGTTCTCGGATGATTTCATTTAAAGGGAATTTTTTGTGTTCTAGGGTGATTTCGTTGGAAGCGCATTTTTTGTTTTCTGGGGTAATTACTTTGGAAGCGAATTTTTTGTGTTCTCGGGTGATTTCATTGAAAGGAAATTTTTAGTGTTCTGGCATCATTTCATTGGAAGCGTGTTTTCTGTGCTCTGGAATCATTTCGTTGGAAGCCAATTTTTTGTGCTCTTGGGTGATTTCGTCGGAAGCAAATTTTTTCTATTCTGGGGTAATTTCGTTGGACGTGAATTCTTTTGTTCTCAGGTGATTTCATTGAAAGTGAATTTTTTTGTGTTCTCGGGTCATTTCATTGCTACATTGTTTTCTGTGCTCTGTAGTCATTTCGTTGGAAGCGAATTTTTTGTGTTCTCGGGTGATTTCTTTGGCCGCGAATTTTTAGTGTTCTGGGGTCATTTAGTTGGAAGCGTGTTTTCTGTGTTCTGGAGTCATTTCGATGGAAGTGAATTATTTGTGCTCTGGGGTGATTTCGTTGGAAGCTAATTTTTTGTGTTCTGGGTGATTTCGTTGGAAGCGAATTTTTTGTGTTCTGGGGTAATTTCGTTGGAAGCGAATTTTTTGTGTTCTAGGGTATTTTCGATGGAAGCAAATTTTTTGTGTTCTGGAGTGATTTCGTTGGAAGCCTGTTTTTTGTGCTCTGGAGTCACTTGGTTGGAAGAGAATTTTTGGTGCTCTGGAGTGATTTCGTTGGAAGCGAATTTTTTGTGTTCTCGGGTGATTTCATTTAAAGGGAATATTTTGTGTTCTAGGGTGATTTCGTTGGAAGCGCATTTTTTGTTTTCTTGGGTAATTACGTTGGAATCGAATTTTTTGTGTTCTGGGGTAATTTCGTTGGAAGCAAATTTTTTGTGTTCTCCGGTTTTTCGATGGAAGCAAATTTTTTAAGTAGAGGGTCATTTCGTTGGAAGCGTGTTCTCTGCGCTCTGGAGTTATTTCTTTGGCAGTGAATTTTTTGTGCTCTGGGGTGATTTCGTTGGAAGCGAATTTTTTCTATTCTCGGGTGATTTCTTTGGAAGCGAATTTTTTCTATTCTCGGGTGATTTCGTTGAAAGCGAATTTTTTATGTTCTAGGGTTGTTACGTTGGAAGTGAATTTTTTGTGCTCTGGTGTAATTTGGTTAGAAGGGAATTTTTTGTCTTCTGTGGTTATTTCGATGGAAGCCAATTTTTTATGTTCTAGGGTGATTTCGTTGGAAGCGAATTTTTTGTGCTCTGGGATGATATCTTTGGAAGCGAATATTTGTGTTCTCAGGAGTTTTCATTGGAAAAGAATTTTTTGTCTTCTGGAGTAATATCGTTGGAAGAGAATTTTTTTGTGTTCTTCGGTCTTTTCGATGGAAGCAAGTTTTGAAATAGTGTGTCATTTCGTTGGAAGCATGTTTTCTGTGCTATGGAGTCATTTCGTTGGAAGCGAATTGTTTGTACTCTGTGGTGATTTCGTTGGAAGTGAATTTTTTGTGTTCTCGGGTGATTTCGTTGAAAGGGAATTTTTTGCGTTCTGGGGTCATTTCTTTGGAATCCTGTTTTCTGTGCTCTGGAGTCATTTCGTTGGAAGCGAATTTTTTGTGTTCTGGGGTGATTTCGTTTGAAGCGAATATTTGTGTTCTCAGAAAATTTCGTTGCAAGCCAATTTTTTTGTTCTGGGTTGATTTCGTTGGAGGCGAATATTTGTGTTCTCAGAAAATTTCGTTGCAAGCGAATTTTTTGTGTTCTGGGGTAATTTCTTTGGAAGCGAATTTTTTATGTTCTCCGGTTTTTCGATGGAAGCAAATTTTTTAAGTAGGGGGTCATTTTGTTGGAAGCTTATTTTCTGTGCTCTGGAGTCCTTTCGTTGGAAGGGAACTTTTTGTGTTCTGGGGTGATTTCGTAGGAAGCGAATTTTTTGTGTTCTCGGGTGATTTCATTGAAAGGGAATTTTTGCGTTCTAGGGTGATTTCGTTGGAAGCGAATCTTTTGTGCTCTGGGACGATTTCGTTGGAAGCGAATATTTGTGTTCTCAGGAGATTTCATTGCAAGCGAATATTTTGTGTTCTGGGGTGATTTCATTGGAAGCGAATTTTTTGTGTTCTCGGGTGATTTCTTTGAAAGGAAATTTTGTGTTTTCGGGTGATTTCGTTGAAAAAGCTAATTTTTTGTGTTGTAGCGTGATTTCGTTGGAAGCAAATTTTTTTTTATTCTGGGGTGATTTCGATGGAAGCAAATTTTTTTCTGTTCTGTGATAATTTCTTTGGACGTGAATTTTTTGTGTTAACGGGGGCTTTTGTTGGAAGCGAATTTTTTTGTGCTCTGGGATGGTTTCTTTGGAAGCGAATATTTGTGTTCTCAGGAGATTTCGTTGGAAATGAATTTTTTGTCTTCTGGGGTAATCTCGTTATAAGAGAATTTTTTGTGTTCTCCGGTTTATTCGATGGAAGCAAATTTTTGAAGTAGGGGGTCATTTCGTTGGAAGCGTGTTTTCTGAGCCCTGGAATCATTTCGTTGGAAACGAGTTTTATTGTGCTCTGGGGTGATTTCATTGGAAACAAATATTTGTGTCCTCAGGAGATTTCGTTGGAAAATAAATTTTTATCTTCTGAGGTAATTTCGTTGGAAGCGAATTTTTTGTGTTCTCAGATTATTTCAAAGGAAGCAAATTTTTGAAGTATGGGATCATTTCGTTGGAAGCTTGTTTTCTGTGCTCTGGATTCATTTCATTGGAAGCCTATTTTTTGTGTTCTGGGGTAATTTCAATGGAAGCTAATTTTTTGTGTTCTCTGGTTTTTTCAATGGAAGCAAATTATTGAAATATGGGGTCATTTCGTTAGAAGCGTGTTTTCTGTGCTCTGGAGTCATTTCGATGGAAGCGAATTTTTTGTGTTCTCTGGTGATTTTGAAGGAAGCAAATTTTTGAAGTATGAGATCATTTTGTTGAAAGCATGTTTTCTATGCTCTGGAGTAATTTCGCTGGAAGCGAATTTTTTTTGTTCTGGAGTGATTTCGTTGGAAGCGAATATTTGTGTTCTCAGAAAATTTCGTTTCAAGCAAATTTTTTGTGTTCTGGGGTAATTTCGTTGGAAGCTAATATTTGTGTTCTCCGGTTTTTTCAATGGAAGCAAATTATTGAAATAGGGGGTCATTTCATTGGAAGCGTGTTTTCTGTGATCTGGAGTCATTTCAATGGAAGCGAATTTTTTGTGTTCTGGGGTGATTTCGTTGGAAGCGAATATATGTGTTCTCAGAAGATTTCGTTGAAAGCGAATTTTTTGTGCTCTGGGGTGATTGCTTTGGAAGCGAATATTTGTGTTCTCAGGAGATTTCGTTGGAAGCGAATTTTTTGTGTTCTGGGGTAATTTCGTTGGAAGCGTATTTTTGTGTTCTCTGGTTTTTTCGATGGAAGCGAATTTTTTAAGTAGGGGGTCATTTCGTTGGAAGTGTGTTTTCTGTGCTCTGGAGTCATTTCGTTGGAAGCAAATTTTTTGTGTTCTCGGGTGATTTCGATGGAAGCAAATTTTTGAAGTAAGGGTTCATTTCGTTGGAAGCATGTTTTCTGTGCTCTGGGGTAATTTCGTTGGAAGCTAATTTTTTGTGTTCTGGGGTTATTTCGTTTGAAGCGAATTTTTTATCTTCTCCGGTTTTTCGATGGAAGCAAGTTTTTGAAGTAGGGGGTCATTTCGTTGGAATCGTGTTTTCTGTGCTCTGGAGTCATTTCGTTGGAAGGGAATTTTTTGTGCTCTGGGGTGATTTCGTTGGAAGCCTATTTTTTGTGTTCTCGGGTGATTTCATTGAAAGCTAATTTTTGTGTTCTGGCGTGATTTCATTAGAAGCGAATTTTTTGTGTTCTGGGGTGATTTCGATGGAAGCAAATTATTTCTGTTCTGTGGTAATTTCGTTGGACGTGAATTTTTTGTGTTCTCGGGTGATTTCGTTGAAAGGGAATTTTTTGTGTTCTAGGGTGATTTCGTTGGAAGCGAATTTTTTTTGTGCTCTGTGATGATTTCTTTGGAAGCAGATATTGTGTTCCCAGGAAATTTCGTCGGAAGCGATTTTTTTGTGTTCTGGTGTAATTTCGTTGGAAGCGAAATTTTTGTGTTCTCGGATGATTTCGATGGAAGCAAATTTTTGAAATATGGGGTCATATCGTTGGAAGCATGTTTTCAGTGCTGTGGAGTCATTTCTTTGGAAGTGAATTTTTCGTACTCTAGGGTGATTTCGTTCGAAGCGAATTTTTTGTGCTCTGGAATGATATCTTTGGAAGCGAATATGTGTGCTCTCAGGAGATTTTGTTGGAAAAGAATTTTTTGTCTTCTGGGGTAATATCTTTGTAAGAGAATATTTTGTGTTCTCCGGTCTTTTCAGTGGAAGCAAATATTTGAAGTAGGGGGTCATTTCATTGGAAGTGTGTTCTCTGTGCTAAGGAGTCATTTCGTAGGAAGCGAGCTTTTTGTCTTCTGGGGTGATTTCGTTGCAAGCAAATTTCTTGTGTTCAGGGTTAATTTCGTTGGAAGCGAATTTTTTGTGTTCTCAGGTGATTTCGATGGAAGCAAATTTTTGAAGTATGGGGTCATATCGTTGGAAGCGTGTTTTCTGTGCTCTGGAATCATTTCTTTGGAAGCGAGTTTTTCGTGCCCTGGGGTGATTTTGTTGGAAGCGAATTTTTTGTGTTCTCGGGTGATTTCGTTGAAAGCGAATTTTTTATGTTCTAGGGTGATTTCGTTGGAAATGAATATTTTTCTGCTCTGGGGTGATTTGGTTGGAAGCGAATTTTTTGGCTTCTGTGGTGATTTCGATGGAAGCGAATTTTTTATGTTCTAGGGTGTTTTCGTTGGAAGCGATTTTTTGTTCTCTGGGGTGATTTCGTTGGAAGCGAATTTTTTGTGTTCTCGGGTGATTTTGTTGAAAGGGAATTTTTGTGTTCTGGGGTGATTGCTTTGGAAGCGAATATTTGTGTTCTCAGGAGATTTCGTTGGAAGCGAATTTTTTGTGTTCTGGGGTAATTTCGTTGGAAGCGTATTTTTGTGTTCTCCGGTTTTTTCCATGGAAGCGAATTTTTTAAGTAGGGGTCATTTCGTTGGAAGTGTGTTTTCTGTGCTCTGGAGTCATTTCGTTGGAAGCGAATTTTTTGTGTTCTCGGGTGTTATCGATGGTAGCAAATTTTTGAAGTAAGGGATTATTTCGTTGGAAGCGTGTTTTCTGTGCTCAGGAGTAATTTTGTTGGAAGCGAAGTTTTTGTGTTCTGGGGTGATTTCGTTGGAAGCGAATATTTGTGTTCTCAGATAATTTCGTTGCAAGCAAATTTTTAGTGTTCTGGGGTTATTTCTTTGGAAGCAACTTTTTTATGTTCTCTGGTTTTTTGATGGAAGCAAATTTTTGAAGTATGGGATCATTTCGTTGGAAGCATGTTTTCTGTGCTCTGGAGTCATTTCGTTGGAAGCCTATTTTTTGTGTTCTGGGGTAATTTCGTTGGAAGCTAATGTTTTGTGTTCTCCGTTTTTTTCAATGGAAGAAACTTATTGAAATAGGGGGTCATTTCATTGGAAGCGTGTTTTCTGTGATCTGGAGTCATTTCATTGGAAGCAAATTTTTTGTGTTCTGGAGTGATTTCGTTGGAAGCGAATATATGTGTTCTCAGAAGATTTCGTTGAACGCGAATTTTTTGTGCTCTGGGGTGATTTCTTTGGAAGCGAATATTTGTGTTCTCAGGAGATTTCGTTGCAAGCGAATTATTTGTGGTCTGGGGTAATTTCGTTGGAAGCGTATTTTTGTGTTCTCCAGTTTTATCGATGGAAGCAAATTTTTTAAGTAGAGGGTCATTTCGTTTGAAGCGTGTTGTCTGTGCTCTGGAGTCATTTCGTTGGTAGCGAATTTTTTGTGTTCTCTGGTGATTTCGATGGAAGCAAATTTTTGAAGTATGAGATCATTTTGTTGAAAGCATGTTTTCTGTGCTCTGGAGTAATTTCGTTGGAAGCGAATTTTTTTGTGTTCTGGGGTGATTTCGTTGGAAGCGAATATTTGTGTTCTCAGAAAATTTCATTGCAAGCCAATTTTTTTGTTCTGGGGTGATTTCTTTGGAAGCGAATTTTTTATGTTCTCCGGTTTTTCGATGGAAGCAAATTTTTTAAGTAGGGGGTCATTTCTTTTGAAGCTTATTTTCTGTGCTCTGGAGTCCTTTCGTTGGAAGGGAACTTTTTGTGTTCTGGGGTGATTTCGTAGGAAGCGAATTTTTTGTGTTCTTGGGTGATTTCATTGAAAGGGAAATTTTGCGTTCTAGGGTGATTTCGTTGGAAGCGAATCTTTTGTGCTCTGGAACGATTTCTTTGGAAGCGAATATTTGTGTTCTCAGGAGATATCATTGCAAGCGAATTTTTTGTGTTCTGGGGTGATTTCATTGGAAGCGAATTTTTTGTGTTCTTGAGTGATTTCTTTGAAAGGAAATTTTGTGTTTTCGGGTGATTTCGTTGAAAAAGCTAATTTTTTGTGTTGTAGCGTGATTTCTTTGGAAGAAAATTTTTTTTATTCTGGGGTGATTTCGATGGAAGCAATTTTTTTCTGTTCTGTGATAATTTCTTTGGACGTGAATTTTTTGTGTTATCGGGGGCTTTTGTTGGAAGCGAATTTTTTTGTGCTCTGGAAAGGTTTCTTTGGAAGCGAATATTTTTTGAAACGAATTTTGTGTTCTCAGGAGATTTCGTGGAAAAGAATTTTTTGTCTTCTGGGGTAATCTCGTTGGAAGAGAATTTTTTGTGTTCTCTGGTTTATTCGATGGAAGCAAATTTTTGAAGTAGGGGATCATTTCATTGGAAGCGTGTTTTCTGAGCCCTGGAATCATTTCGTTGGAAACGAGTTTTTTTGTGCTCTGGGGTGATTTCATTGGAAACAAATATTTGTGTCCTCAGGAGATTTCGTTGGAAAAGAAATTTTTGTCTTCTGAGGTAATTTCGTTGGAAGCGAATTTTTTGTGTTCTCAGATTATTTCAATGGAAGCAAATTTTTGAAGTATGGGATCATTTCGTTGGAAGCTTGTTTTCTGTGCTCTGGATTCATTTCGTTGGAAGCCTATTTTTTGTGTTCTGGGGTAATTTCGAAGGAAGCTAATTTTTTGTGTTCTCTGGTTTTTTCAATGGAAGCAAATTATTGAAATAGGGGGTCATTTCATTGGAAGCGTGTTTTCTGTGATCTGGAGTCATTTCAATGGAAGCGAATTTTTTGTGTTCTGGGGTGATTTCGTTGGAAGCGAATATATGTGTTCTCAGAAGATTTCGTTGAAAGCGAATTTTTTGTGCTCTGGGGTGATTGCTTTGGAAGCGAATATTTGTGTTCTCAGGAGACTTCGTTGCAAGCGAATTTTTTGTGTTCTGGGGTAATTTCGTTGGAAGCGTATTTTTGTGTTCTCCGGTTTTTTCGATGGAAGCGAATTTTTTAAGTAGGGGGTCATTTCGTTGGAAGCGTGTTTTCTGTGCTCTGGAGTCATTTCGTTGGAAGCGAATTTTTTGTGTTCTCTGGTGATTTCGAAGGAAGCAAATTTTTGAAGTATGAGATCATTTTGTTGAAAGCATGTTTTCTGTGCTCTGGAGTAATTTCGCTGGAAGCGAATTTTTTTTGTTCTGGAGTGATTTCGTTGGAAGCGAATATTTGTGTTCTCAGAAAATTTCGTTGGAAGCGAATTTTTTGTGTTCTGGGGTGATTTCGTTGGAAGCGAATATATGTGTTCTCAGAAGATTTCGTTGAAAGCGAATTTTTTGTGCTCTGGGGTGATTTCTTTGGAAGCGAATATTTGTGTTCTCAGGAGATTTCGTTGCAAGCAAATTATTTGTGTTCTGGGGTAATTTCGTTGGAAGCGTATTTTTGTGTTCTCCAGTTTTATCGATGGAAGCGAATTTTTTAAGTAGGGGGTCATTTCGTTTGAAGCGTGTTTTCTGTGCTCTGGAGTCATTTCGTTGGAAGCGAATTTTTTGTGTTCTCTGGTGATTTCGATGGAAGCAAATTTTTGAAGTATGAGATCATTTTGTTGAAAGCATGTTTTCTGTGCTCTGGAGTAATTTCGTTGGAAGCGAATTTTTGGGTTCTGGGGTGATTTCGTTGGAAGCGAATATTTGTGTTCTCAGAAAATTTCGTTGCAAGCGAATTTTTTGTGTTCTGGGGTAATTTCGTTGGAAGCGAATATTTGTGTTCTCAGAAAATTTCGTTGCAAGCGAATTTTTTGTGTTCTGGGGTAATTTCGTTGGAAGCGAATATTTGTGTTCTCAGAAAATTTCGTTGCAAGCGAATTTTTTTGTTGTGGGGTGATTTCGTTGGAAGCGAATATTTGTGTTCTCAGAAAATTTCGTTGCAAGCGAATTTTTTGTGTTCTGTGGTAATTTCTTTGGAAGCGAATTTTTTATCTTCTCCGGTTTTTCGATGGAAGCAAATTTTTTAAGTAGGGGGTCATTTCGTTGGAAGCGTGTTTTCTGTGCTCTGGATTCATTTCGTTGGAAGCCTATTTTTTGTGTTCTGGGGTAATTTCGAAGGAAGCTAATTTTTTGTGTTCTCTGGTTTTTTCAATGGAAGCAAATTATTGAAATAGGGGGTCATTTCATTGTAAGCGTGTTTTCTGTGATCTTGAGTCATTTCATTGGAAGAAAATTTTTTGTGTTCTGGGGTGATTTCGTTGGAAGCGAATATATGTGTTCTCAGAAGATTTCGTTGAAAGCGAATTTTTTGTGCTCTGGGGTGATTGCTTTGGAAGCAAATATTTGTGTTCTCAGGAGATTTCGTTGGAAGCGAATTTTTTGTGTTCTGGGGTAATTTCGTTGGAAGCGTATTTTTGTGTTCTCCGGTTTTTTCGATGGAAGTGAATTTTCTAAGTAGGGGGTCATTTCGTTGGAAGCGTGTTTTCTGTGCTCTGGAGTCATTTCGTTGGAAGCGAATTTTTTGTGTTCTCTGGTGATTTCGAAGGAAGCAAATTTTTGAAGTATGAGATCATTTTGTTGAAAGCATGTTTTCTGTGCTCTGGAGTAATTTCGCTGGAAGCGAATTTTTTTTGTTCTGGAGTGATTTCGTTGGAAGCGAATATTTGTGTTCTCAGGAGATTTCATTGGAAAAGAATTTTTTGTCTTCTGGGGTAATCTCGTTGGAAGAGAATTTTTTGTGTTCTCCGGTTTATTCGAAGGAAGCAAATTTTTGAAGTAGGGGTCATTTCGTTGCAAGCGTGTTTTCTGTGCTCTGGAGTCATTTCGTTGGATGCGAATTTTTTGTGCTTTGGTGTGATTTCGCTGGAAGCGAATATTTGTGTTCTCAGGAGATTTCGTTGCAAGCGAATTTTTTGTGTTCTGGGGTGATTTCGTTGGAAGTGAATTTTTTGTGTTCTCAGGTGATTTCGATGGAAACAAATTTTTGAAGTAGGGGGTAATTTCGTTGGAAGCGTGCTTTCTGTGCCCTGGAGTCATTTCGTTGGAATCGACTTTTTTGTTCTCTGGGGTGATTTCATTGGAAACGAATATTTGTGTTCTCAGGAGATTTCATTGCAAGCGAATTTTTTGTGTTCTGGGGTAATTTCTTTGGAAGCGAATTTTTTTTATTCTCAGGTGATATCGTTGAAAGCGAATTTTTTATATTCTAGGGTGATTTCTTTGGAAGCGAGTTTTTTGTGCTCTGGGGTGAGTTCGTTGGAAGCGAATATTTGTGTTCTCAGGAGGTTTCGTTGGAAAAGAAATTTTTGTCTTCTGGGGTAATTTAGTTGGAAGCGAATTTTTTGTGTTCTCAGGTGATTTCCATGGAAGCAAATATTTGAAATAGGGGGTCATTTCGTTGGATTCGTGTTTTCTGTGCTCTGGAGTCCTTTCGTTGGAAGGGAATTTTTTGTGCTCTGGCGTTATTTCGTTGGAAGGAATTTCTTGTAATCTGGGGTAATTTCGTTGGAATCGAATTTTTTGTGTTCTCGGGTGATTTTGATCGATTATATTCTTGGATTATTTCTTTGGAAGCGAATTTTTTATATTCTTGGGTTATTTCTTTGGAAGCGAATTTTTTTGTATTCTGGGGTGATTTCGTTGGAAGCGAATGTTTTGTGCTCTAGGGTAATTTCGTTGGAAGCGAATTTTTTGTTCTCTGGGATGATATCTTTGGAAGCGAATATTTGTGTTCTCACGAGATTTCGTTGGAAAAGAATTTTTTGTCTCTGGGGTAATATTGTTGGAAGAGAATTTTTTGTGTTCTCCTGTCTTTTCGATGGAAGCAAATTTTTGAAGTAGGGGATCATTTCTTTGGAAGCGTGTTTTCTGTGCTCTGGAGTCAACTCATTGGAAGCGAAATTTTTGTTCTCTGGGGTGATTTCATTGGAAGCGAATTTTTTTTTGTTCTCGGGTGATTTCTTTGAAAGGGAATTTTTGTGTTCTAGGGTGATTTCGTTAGAAGCGAATTTTTTGTGTTCTGGGGTGATTTCGTTGGAAGCCAATATTTGTGTTCTTGGGTGATTTTGTTGGAAGGGAATTTTTGTACTCTGGGGTGATTTCTTTGGAAGCAAATTTTTTGTACTAAGGGTGATTTCTTTGGAAGCGAATATTTGTGTTCTTAGGAGATTTCGTTGGAAGCAAATTTTTTTTCTTCTGGGGTAATATCGTTGGAAGCGAATTTTTTGTGTTCTGGGGTGATTTCGTGGAAGGCGAATTCTTTGTGTCTCCGGTTTTTTCGAATGAAGCAAATTTTTGAAATAGGGGGTCATTTCGTTGGAAGCGTGTTTTTTTACGTGCTCTGGAGTCTTTTCGTTGGACGTGAATTTTTGTGTTTTTCGGTGATTTCGATGGAAGCGAAATTTTTGTTTTCTAGGGTCATTTCACTGGAAGCGTGTTTTCTGTGCTCTGGAGTCATTTCGTTGGATGCGAATTTTTTGTGTTCTAGGATGATTTCGTTGGAAGCAAATTTTTTGTGTTCTCGGGTGAGTTCGTTGGTAGCGTTTTTTCTGTGTTCTGGAGTCTTTTCGTTCGATGTGAATTTTTGTGTTTTGCGGTGATTTCGATGGAAGCGAAATATTTGTTTTCTGGGGTCATTTCATTGGAAGTGTGTTTTCTGTGCTCTGGAGTCATTTCATTGGATGCGAATTTTTTGTGTTCTAGGATGATTTCGTTGGAAGCGAATTTTTTGTGTTCTCGAGTGATTCCGTTGGTAGCGTTTTTTCTGTGTTCTGGAGTCATTTCGTTGGAAGCGAAATTTTTGTGTTCTGCGGTGATTTCTTTGGGAGCAAATTTTTTGTGTTCTGGGGTGATTTTGTTGGAAGCGAATTTTTGTGTTCTGGGGTGATTTCTTTGGAAGCAAAGTTTTGTGTTCTGGGGTGATTTCGATGGAAGCGAAATTTTTGTGTTCTGGGGTGATTTCGATGGAAGCAAATTTTTTCTGTTCTGGGGTAATTTCGTTGTTAGCAAATATATGCGTACTCAGGTGATTTTATTCATTTCCGGGGTAATTTCGTTGGAAGCCAATATTTGTGTTCTTGGGTGATTTTGTTGGAAGGGAATTTTTTGTGCTCTGGGTTGATTCGGTTGGAAGTAATTTTTTTCTATTCTGGGTTAATTTTTTTGGATGCGAATTTTTTGTGTTCTTCGGTTTTCGTCGGAAGCGAATATTTGCGTTCTCAGGAGATTTCGTTGCAAGCTAATTTTTTGTGTTTTGGTGTAATTTCATTGGAAGCTAATTTTTTGTGTTCGCTGGTTGTTTCGATGGAAGAAAATTTTTCAAGTAGGGGGTCATTTCGTTGGAAGCGTGTTTTCTGTGCTTTGGAGTCTTTTCATTGGAGGTTAATTTTTGTGTTTTCCGGTGATTTCGATGGAAGCGAATTTTTTATGTTCTAGGGTGATTTCGTTGGAAGCGAAATTTTTGTTTTCTGGGGTCATTTCATTGGAAGCGTGTTTTCTGTGCTCTGGAGTCATTTCGTTGGAAGCGAATTTTTTATGTTCTCCGGTTTTTTCGATGGAAGCAAATTTTGGAATTAGGGGGTCATTTCGTGGAAGCGTGTTTTCTGTGCTCTGGAGTCATTTTATTGGAAGCGAATTTTTTATGTTCTGGGGTGATTTCGTTGGAAGCAAATATATGTGTTCTCAGAAGATTTCGTTGCAAGCAAATTTTTTGTGTTCTGGGGTAATTTCGTGGGAAGCGAATTTTTTATGTTCTCCGGTTTTTCGATGGAGTCATTTCGTTCAAAGGGAATTTTTTGTGCTCTGGGGTGATTTCATTGAAAGCTAATTTTCGTTGGAAGAGAATTTTTTCTGTTCTGTGATAATTTCGCTGGACATGAATTTTTTGTGTTATCAGATGATTTCGTTGAAAGGGAATTTTTTGTGTTCTAGGTTGATTTCATAGAAAGCGAATTTTTTTGTGCTCTGGGATGATTTCCTTGGAAGCGAATATTTGTGTTCTCAGGAGATTTCTTTGAAAAGAATTTTTTGTGTTCTGGGGTAATTTCTTTGGAAGCGAATTTTTTGTGCTCTGGGATGATATCTTTGGAAGCGAATGTTTGTGTTCTGATGTAATTACGTTAGAAGACAATGTTTTGTGTTTTGGGGTGATTTCGTTGGAAGCGTGTTTTCTGTGCTCTTGAGTCCTTTCGTTGGAAGCGAACATTTATGTTCTCAGGAGATTTCATTGCAAGCGAATTTTTGGTGCTCTGGGGTGATTTCATTGGAAGCGAATTTTTTGTGTTCTCGGGTGATTTCGTTGAAAAAGCTAATTTTTTGTGTTCTAGCGTGATTTCGTTGGAAGTGAATTTTTTGTGTTCTGGTGTGATTACATTGGGAACGAATATTTCGTGCTCTGTGGTGACTACGATAGAAGCAAATTTTTTCTATCCTGGGGTAATTTCGTTGAAAGGGAATTTTTTGTGTTCTAGGATGATTTCGTTGATATCGAATTTTTTGTGCTTTAGGGTGATTTCGTTGCAAGCGAATTTTTTGTACTCTGGGGTGATTTCGTTGGAAGCAAATGTTTTCTGCTCTGGGATAATTTCGTTGGACGAGAATATTTTTAAGTATGGGGTGATTTCGTTAGAAGCGTGTTTTCTGTGCTCAGGAGTCATTTCGTTGGAAGCGAATGTTTTATGTTCTGGGGAGATTTCATTGGAAGCGAATTTTTTGTGTTCTCGGGTGATTTCGATGGAAGCAAATGTTTGAAGTAGGGGGTCATTTTGTTCGTAGCATGTTTTCTAGCTATGGAGTCATTTCGTTGGAAGCAAATTTTTTGTGCTCTTGGGTGATTTCGTTGGAAGCGAATTTTTTGTGTTCTGGGGTAATTTCGTTGGAAATGAATTTTTTGTGCTCTGGGGTGATTTTGTTGGAAGAGTGTGTCTTGTGTTCTGGGGTAATTTCGTTGTAATTGAATTTTTTGTGCTCTGGGGTGATCTCGTTGAAAGGAAAAGATTTTGTTCTGGGGTGATTTTGTTGGAAGCGAATTTTTTTGAAGTATGGGTTTCTTTCGTAGGTAGGGTGTTTTCTGTTCTCTAGAGTAATTTTTTGGAAGCAAATTTTTTGTGTTCTGGGGTGATTTCGTTGGAGGCGAATTCTTTGTGTCTCCGGTTTTTTTGAATGAAGCAAATTTTTGAAATAGGGGGTCATTTCGTTGAAAGCATATTTTCTGTGCTCTGGGTCTTTTCGTTGGATGTGAATTTTTGTGTTTTGCGGTGATTACGATGGAAGCGAAATTTTTGTTTTCTGGGGTCATTTCATTGGAAGCGTGCTTTCTGTGCTCTGGAGTCATTTCGTTGGATGCGAATTTTTTGTGTTCTAGGATGATTTCGTTGGAAGCGAATTTTTTGTGTTCTAGGGTGATTTCGTTGGAAGTGAAATTTTTGTTTTCTGGGGTCATTTCATTGGAAGTGTGTTTTCTGTGCTCTGGAGTCATTTCTTTGGAAGCGAATTTTTTATGTTCTCCGGTTTTTTCGATGGAAACAAATTTTTGAATTAGGGGGTCGTTTCGTTGGAAGCGTGTTTTCTGTGATCTTGAGTCATTTCATTGGAAGCGAATTTTTTGTGTTCTGGGGTGATTTCGTTGGAAGCGAATATATGTGTTCTCAGAAGATTGCGTTGCAAGCAAATTTTTTTGTTCTCTGGGGTGATTTCTTTGGAAGCGAATATTTGTGTTCTCAGGAGATTTCCTTCCAAGCAAATTTTTTGTGTTCTGGGGTAATTTCTTTGGAAGCGTATTTTTGTGTTCTCCGGTTTTTTCGATGGAAGCGAATTTTTGAAGTAGGGGGTCATTTTGTTGGAAGCGTGTTTTCTGTGCTCTGGAGTCATTTCGTTGGAAGCGAATTTTTTTGTTCTGGGGTGATTTCGTTGGAAGTGAATATTTGTGTTCTCAGAAAATTTCGTTGCAAGAGAATTTTTTGTGTTCTGGGGTAATTTCATTGGAAGCGAATTTTTTATGTTCTCCGGTTTTTCGATGGAAGCGTGTTTTCTGTGCTCTGGAGTCATTTCATTGGAAGCGAAATTTTTGTGTTCTGGGGTGATTCCAATGGAAGCCAATATTTGTGTTCTTGGGTGATTTTGTTGGAAGGGAATTTTTGTACTCTGGGGTGATTTCTTTGGAAGCAAATTTTTTGTGCTCTGGGATGATTTCTTTGGAAGCCAATATTTGTATTCTCAATAGTTTTCTTTAGAAGTGAATTTTTTGTGTTCAGGGGTAATTTCGTTGAAAGCGAATTTTATGTGTTCTCTGGTCTTTTCGATGGAAGAAAATTTTTGAAGTCTGAGGTCATTTCTTTGGAAGCGAATTTTTTATGTTTTCGGGTGATTTCGATGGAAACAAATTTTTGAAGTATGGGGTCATTTCTTTGCAACCGTGTTTTCTGTGCTCTGGAGTCACTTCGTTGTAAGCGAATTTTTTGTGCTCTAGTGTGATTTCTTTGGAAGCGAATATTTGTGTTCTCCGAAGATTTGGTTGCAAGAGAATTTTTTGTTTTCTTGGGTAATTTCGTAGGAAGCGAATTTTTTGTGTTCTACTGTTTTTCGCTGGAAGAAAATTTTTGACGTAGGGGGTCATTTCGTTGGAAGAGAATTTTTTGTGCTCTGGGGTGATTTCGTTGGAAGCGAATTTTTTGTATCCCCTGTTCATTTTGTTGAAAGCGAAGTTTTTATGTTCCAGGGTGATTTCGTTGTAAGCAATTTTTTTTGTGCTCTGGGGTATTTGGTTGGAAGCGCATATTTTGTCTTCTCTGGTGATTTCGATTGAAGCGAATTTTTTATGTTATAGGGTCATTTTACGGGAAGCGAATTTTTTGTGCTCTGTGGTGATTACGTTGGAAGTGAATTTTTTTTCTCGGGTGATTTCGTTGAAAGCGAATTTTTTGTGTTCTAGGTGACTTTGTTGGCAGTGAATTTTTTGTGTTCTGGGGTCATTTCTTTGGAAGCGTGTTTTCTGTGCTCTGGAGTCATTTCGTTGGAAGCTAATTTTTTGTGCTCTGTGGTGATTTCGTTGGAAGCGAATTTTTTTTGTTCTCGGGTGTTTTCGTTGAAAGAGAATTTTTTGTGTTCTAGGGTGATTTCGTTGGAAGTGAATTTTTTGTGCTAAGGGTGATTTCTTTGGAAGCGAATATTTGTGTTCTCAGGAGATTTCGTTGGAAGCGAATTTTTTTTCTTCTGGGGTAATATCGTTGGAAGCGAATTTTTTGTGTTCTTGGGTATTTAGTTGTAAGGGAATTTTTTGTGCTGTCTGGTGATTTTGTTTGAAGCGAATTTTTTCTCTTCAGGGTTAATTTCGTTGGAAGCTAATTTTTTGTGTTCTGGTGTGATAACATTGGGAATGAATATTTCGTGCTCTGTGGTGACTACGATAGAAGCAAATTTTTTCTCTCCTGGGGTAATTTCGTTGAAAGGGAATTTTTTGTGTTCTAGGATGATTTCGTTGATATCGAATTTTTTGTGCTTTAGGGTGATTTTGTTGGAAGCGAATTTTTTGTGCTTTGGGGTGATTTCGTTGGAAGCAAATGTTTTCTGCTCTGGGATAATTTCGTTGGACGAGAATATTTTTAAGTATGGGGTGATTTCCTTAGAAGCGTGTTTTCTATGCTCAGGAGTCATTTCGTTGGAAGCGAATGTTTTATGTTCTGGGGAGATTTCATTGGAAGCGAATTTTTTGTGTTCTCGGGTGATTTCGATGGAAGCAAATGTTTGAAATAGGGGGTCATTGCGTGTTTTCTGTGCTCTGGAGTCATTTTGTTGGAAGCGAATTTTTTGTGCTCTGGGGTGATTTCGTTGGAAGCGAATATTTGTGTTCTCAGGAGATTTCGTTGCAAGCGAATTTTTTGTGTTTTAGGGTGATTTCGTTGGAAGCGAATTTTTTGTGCTCTTGGGTGATTTGGTTGGAAGCGCATTTTTTGTCTTCTGTGGTGATTTCGAAGGAAGGGAAGGTTTTATGTTCTAGGGTGATTTTCTTGGAAGGGAATTTTTTGTGTTCTGGGGTCATTTCATTGGAAGCGTGTTTTCTGTGCTCTGGAGTCATTTCGTTGGAAGCGAATTTTTTTGTGTTCTTGGGTGATTTCGTTGAAAGCGAATTTTTTATGTTCTAGGGTGATTTCATTGGAAGCGAATTTTTTGTGTTCTGGGGTCCTTTCTTTCGAAGCGTGTTTTCTATGCTTTGGAGTCATTTCATTGGAAGCGAATCTTTTGTGCTCTTTGGTGATTCCGTTTGAAGCAAATTTTTTGTGTTCTCAGGTGATTTCGTTTAAAGCTAATTTTTTGTGTTCTCGGGTGATTTCACTGAAAGGGAATTTTTTGTGTTCTAGGGTGATTTTGTTGGAAGCGAATTTTTTTGTGCCCTTGGATGATTACTTTGGAAGCGAATATTTGTGTTATCAGGAGATTTTGTTGGAAGTGAATTGTTTGTGTTCTTCGGTAATTTCGTTGGAAGCGAATTTTTTGTGTTCTTGGGTGATTTCGATGGAAGCAAATTTTTGAAATATGGGGTCATTTCTTTGGAAGCATGTTTTCTGTGCTCTGGAGTCATTTCGTTCGAAGCGAATTTTTTTGTGTTCTCGGGTGATTTCGATGGAAGCAAATTTTTGAAATATCGGGTCATTTCTTTGGAAGCGTGTTTTCTGTGCTCTGGAGTCACTTCGTTGGAAACGAATTTTTTGTGTTCTGGGTTGATTTCGTTGGAAGCGAATATATGTTTTTTCGGAAGATTTCGTTGCAAGCGAATTTTTTGTATTCTGGGGTAATTTCTTTGGAAGCAAATTTTTTGTGCTCTTGGGTGATTTGGTTGGAAGCGAATTTTTTGTCTTCTGTGGTGATTTCGAAGGAAGCGAGTGTTTTATATTCTAGGGTGATTTCGTTGGAAGGGAATTTTTTGTGTTCTGTGCTCATTTCATTGGAAGCGTGTTTTGTGTGCTCTGGAGTCATTTCATTGGAAGCGAATTTTTTGGTGCTCCGGGGTGATTTCGTTGGAAGCAAATATTTGTGTTCTCAGGAGATTTCCTTGCAAGGGAATTTTTTGTGTTCTGCGGTGATTTCGTTGGAAGCGAATTTTTTGTGTTCTGGGGTAATTTCGTTGGAAGCGAATATTTGTGTTCTCAGGAGATTTCGTTGCAAGCGAATTTTTTGTGTTCTGGGGTGATTTCGTTGGAAGCGAATTTTTTGTGTTCTCCGGTGATTTCAATGGAAGCAAATTTATGAAATATGGGGTCATTTCGTTGGAAGCCTGTTTTCTGTGCTCTGGAGTCATTTCGTTGGAAGCGAATTTTTTGTGTTCTCGGGTGATTTCGATGGAACAAATTTTTGAAGTATGGTATCATTTCATTGGAAGGGTGTTTTCTGTGCTCTGGAGTCATTTCGTTGGAATCGAATTTTTTGTGCTCTGGGGTGATTTTGTTGGAAGCGCAATTTTTGTATTCTCGGGTAATTTCGTTGGAAGCGATTTTCTTGTGTTCTGGGGTAATTTCGTTGGACGTGAATTTTTTGTGTTCTAGGGTGATTTTTTTGGAAGCAAATTTTTTTGTGCTCTGGGATGATTTCTTTGGAAGCAAATATTTGTGTTCTCAGAAGATTTCCTTGCAAGCGAATTTTTTGTGTTCTGGGGTAATTTCATTGGAAGCGAATTTTTTGTGTTCTGGGGTGATTTCCTTGGAAGCGAATTTTTTGTGTTCTGGGGTGATTTCGTTGGAAGTGAATATTTTGTGTTCTCGGGTGATTTCAATGGAAACAAATTTTTGAAGTATGGTATCATTTGTTCGAAGCGTGTTTTCTGTGCTCTGGATTAATTTCTTTGGAAGCGAATTTTTTGTGTTCTGGGGAGATTTCGTTGGAAGCGAATATTTGTGTTCTCAGAAGATTTCGTTGCAATCGAATTTTTTCTGTTCTCCGGTTTTTTCGATGGAAGTAAATTTTTGAAGTAGGAGGTCATTTCGTTGGAAGCATGTTTTCGGTGCTCTGGAGTCATTTCGTTGGAAGCGAATTTTTTGTGCTCTGGGTTGATTTCATTGGAAGCGAATTTTTTGTGTTCTCGGGTGATTTCTTTGAAAGGGAATTATTTGTGTTCTAGGGTGATTTCGTTGGAAGCGAATTTTTTTGTGCTCTGGGATGATTTCTTTCGAAGCGAATATTTGTGTTCTCAGGAGATTTCGTTGGAAGCGAATATTTTGTGTTCTGGGGTAATTTCGTTGAAAGCTAATTTTTTGTGTTCTCGGGTGATTTCAATGGAAGCAAATTTTTGAAATATGGGGTCATTTCATTGGAAGCCTGTTTTCTGTGCTCTGGAGTCATTTCGTTGGAAGCAATATTTTTGTGTCCCGGGGTGATTTCTTTGGAAGCGAATTTTTTGTGTTCTAAGGTAATTTCATTGGAAGCGAATTTTTTGTGTTCTCCGGTTTTTTCGATGGTAGCAAATTTTTGAAGTAGGGGGACACTTCGTTGGAAGCGTGTTTTCTGTACTCTGGAGTCATTTCGTTGGAAGCGAATTTTTTGTTCTCTGTGGTGATTTCTTTGGACGTGAATATTTTGTGTTCTCGGGTGATTTCGTTGAAAGGAAATGTTTTGTGTTCTAGGGTGATTTCGTTGGAAGCGAATTTTTTGTGTTCAGGGGTGATTTCGATGTAAGCAAATTTTTTCTGTTCTGTGGTAATTTCGTTGGACGTGAATTTTTTGTGTTCTCGGGTGTTTTCGATGAAAGGGAATTATTTGTGTTCTAGGGTGATTTCGTTGGAAGCAAATTTTTTTGTGCTCTGGGATGATTTCTTTCGAAGCGAATATTTGTGTTCTCAGGATATTTCGTTGGAAGCGAATATTTTGTGTTCTGGGGTAATTTCGTTGAAAGCGAATTATTTGTGTTCTTGGGTAAATTCGTTGGAAGGGAATTTTTTGTGTTCTCGGGTGATTTCGATGGAACTAAATTTTTGAAATATGGGGTCATTTCGTTGGAAGCGTGGTTTCTCTGCTCTCGAGTCATTATGTTGGAAGCGAATATTTTGTGCTCTGTGGTGATTTTGTTGGAAGCGAATGTTTTGTGTTCTCAGGTGATTTCGTTTATAGCTCATTTTTTGTATTCTAACGTGATTGCTTTGAAAGCGAATTTTTTGTGTTCTGGGGTGATTTCAATGGAAGCAAATTTTTTCTGTTCTGTTGTAATTTTGTTGGAAGTGAACTTTTAGTGTTCTCGGGTGATTTCGTTGAAAGCGAATTTTTTGTGTTCTAGGGTGATTTTGTTGGAAGCGAATTTTTTTGTGCTCTTGGATGATTTCTTTGGAAGCGAATATTTGTGATATCAGGAGATTTTGTTGGAAGCGAATTTTTTGTGTTCTGGGGTAATTTCTTTGGATGCAAATTTTTTGTGTTCTTGGGTGATTTCAATGGAAGCAAATTTTTGAAATATGGGGTCATTTCGTTGGAAGCATGTTTTCTGTGCTCTGGATTCATTTCGTTGGAAACGAATTTTTTGTGCTCTGGGGTGATTTCGTTCGAAGCAAATTTTTTGTGCTCTGGGGTGATTTGGTTAGAAGCGAATTTTTTGTCTTCTGTGGTGATTTCGATGGAAGCAAATTTTTTATGTTTTAGGGTGATTTCGTTGGAGGCGAATTTTTTGTGTTCAGGGGTCATTTCATTGGAAGCGTGCTTTCTGTGCTCTGGAGTCATATCTTTGGAAGCGAATTTTTTGTGCTCTGGGGTGATTTCGTTGGAAGCAAATTTTTTGTGTTCTCGGGGGATTTCGTTGAAAGGGAATTTTTGTGTTCTAGGGTGATTTCGTTGGAATCGATTTTTTTCTTCTGTGATGATATCTTTGGAAGCGAATATTTCTGTTCTCAGGAGATTTCGTTGGAAAAGAATTTTTTTGTCTTCTGGGGTAATATTGTTGGAAGATTTTTTTGTGTTCTCCGGTTTTTTCGATGGAAGCAAATTTTTGAAATAGGGGGTCATTTCGTTGGAAGCATGTTTTCTGTGCTGTAGAGTCATTTTGTTGGAAGCGAATTTTTTGTGCTCTGGGATGATTTCGTTGGAAGCGAATATATGTGTTCTCAGGAGATTTCGTTGAAAGCGAATTTTTTGTGTTCTAGGGTGATTTCGTTGGAAGCGAATTTTTTGTGCTCTGGGATGATATCTTTGGAAGCGAATATTTGTGTTCTCAGGAGATTTCGTTGGAAAAGAATTTTTTGTCTTCTGGGGTAATATCGTTGGAAGAGAATTTTTTGTCTTCTCCGGTGTTTTCGATGGAAGCAAATTTTTGAAGTAGGGGGTCATTTCGTTGGAAGCGTGTTTTCTGTGTTCTGGAGTCATTTCTTTGGAAGCGAATTTGTTGTGTTCTGTGGTGATTTGGTTGGAAGTGAATATAAGTGTTCTCAGAAGATTTTGTTGCAAGCGAATTTTTTGTGTTCTGGGTTATTTTCGTTGGACGTGAATTTTTTGTGTTCTCGGGAGATTTCGTTGAAAGTGAATTTTTTGTGTTCTAGGGTAATTTTGTTGGAAGCGAATTTTTTTGTGCTCTGGAATGATATCTTTGGAAGCGAATATTTGTGTTCTCAGGAGATTTCGTTGGAAAAGAATTTTTTGTCTTCAGGGGTAATATCTTTGGAAGAATATTTTTTTTGTTCTCCAGTTTTTTCAATGGAAGCAAATTATTGAAGTAGGGGGTCTTTTCATTGGAAGCGTGTTTTCTGTGCTCTGGAGTCATTTTGTTGGAAGCGAATTTTTTGTGCTCTGGGGTGATTTCGTTGGAAGCGAATATTTGTGTTCTCAGGAGATTTCGTTGCAAGCGAATTTTTTGTGTTTTAGGGTGATTTCGTTGGAAGCGAATTTTTTGTGCTCTTGGGTGATTTGGTTGGAAGCGCATTTTTTGTCTTCTGTGGTGATTTCGAAGGAAGGGAAGGTTTTATGTTCTAGGGTGATTTTCTTGGAAGGGAATTTTTTGTGTTCTGGGGTCATTTCATTGGAAGCGTGTTTTCTGTGCTCTGGAGTCATTTCGTTGGAAGCGAATTTTTTTGTGTTCTTGGGTGATTTCGTTGAAAGCGAATTTTTTATGTTCTAGGGTGATTTCATTGGAAGCGAATTTTTTGTGTTCTGGGGTCCTTTCTTTCGAAGCGTGTTTTCTATGCTTTGGAGTCATTTCATTGGAAGCGAATCTTTTGTGCTCTTTGGTGATTCCGTTTGAAGCAAATTTTTTGTGTTCTCAGGTGATTTCGTTTAAAGCTAATTTTTTGTGTTCTCGGGTGATTTCACTGAAAGGGAATTTTTTGTGTTCTAGGGTGATTTTGTTGGAAGCGAATTTTTTTGTGCCCTTGGATGATTACTTTGGAAGCGAATATTTGTGTTATCAGGAGATTTTGTTGGAAGTGAATTGTTTGTGTTCTTCGGTAATTTCGTTGGAAGCGAATTTTTTGTGTTCTTGGGTGATTTCGATGGAAGCAAATTTTTGAAATATGGGGTCATTTCTTTGGAAGCATGTTTTCTGTGCTCTGGAGTCATTTCGTTCGAAGCGAATTTTTTTGTGTTCTCGGGTGATTTCGATGGAAGCAAATTTTTGAAATATCGGGTCATTTCTTTGGAAGCGTGTTTTCTGTGCTCTGGAGTCACTTCGTTGGAAACGAATTTTTTGTGTTCTGGGTTGATTTCGTTGGAAGCGAATATATGTTTTTTCGGAAGATTTCGTTGCAAGCGAATTTTTTGTATTCTGGGGTAATTTCTTTGGAAGCAAATTTTTTGTGCTCTTGGGTGATTTGGTTGGAAGCGAATTTTTTGTCTTCTGTGGTGATTTCGAAGGAAGCGAGTGTTTTATATTCTAGGGTGATTTCGTTGGAAGGGAATTTTTTTGTGTTCTGTGCTCATTTCATTGGAAGCGTGTTTTGTGTGCTCTGGAGTCATTTCATTGGAAGCGAATTTTTTGGTGCTCCGGGGTGATTTCGTTGGAAGCAAATATTTGTGTTCTCAGGAGATTTCCTTGCAAGGGAATTTTTTGTGTTCTGCGGTGATTTCGTTGGAAGCGAATTTTTTGTGTTCTGGGGTAATTTCGTTGGAAGCGAATATTTGTGTTCTCAGGAGATTTCGTTGCAAGCGAATTTTTTGTGTTCTGGGGTGATTTCGTTGGAAGCGAATTCTTTTTGTTCTCGGGTGATTTCTTTGAAAGGGAATTTTTGTGTTCAAGGGTGCTTTCGTTGGAAGCGAATTTTTTGTGCTCTGGGATGATATCTTTGGAAGCGAATATTTTTGTTCTCAGGAGATTTCGTTGGAAAAGAATTTTTTGTCTTCTGGGGTAATCTCGTTGGAAGAGAATTTTTTGTGTTCTCCGGTATTTCGATAGAAGCAAATTTTTGAAATAGGGGGTCATTGCCTTGGAAGCGTGTTTTTGTGCTCTGGAGTCATTTCGTTGGAAGCAAATTTTTTGTGTTCTGGGGTAACTTCGTTAGAAGGGAATTTTTTGTGTTCTGGGGTGATTTCGATTGTAGGAAATTTTTGAAGTATGGGATCATTTCGTTGGAAGTGTGTTTTCTGTGCTCTGGAGTCATTTCTATTGAAGCGAATTTTTTGTGTTCTGGGGTGAGTTCGATGGAAGCAAATATTTGTGTTCTCAGAAGATTTCGTTGCAAGCAACTTTTTTGTGTTCTGGGGTAATTGGTTTGGAAGCGAATTTTTTGTGTCCTCATGTGATTTCAATGGAAGCAAATTTTTGAAGTATACGGTCATTTCTTTGGAAGCAAATTTTTTCTGCTTTGGGGTGATTTTGTTGGAAGCGAATTTATTGTGCTCTGGGGTGATTTGGTTGGAAGCGAATTTTTTGTCTCTGTGGTGATTTCGATGGAAGCAATTTTTTTATGTTCTAGGGTGTTTTCTATGTTCTGGAGTCATTTCTTTGGAAGCGAATTTTTGGTGTTCTGGGGTCATTTCATTGGAAGCGTATTTTCTGTGCTCTAGAGTCATTTTGTCGGAATCGAATTTTTTGTGCTCTGGGTTGATTATGTTGGAGGCGAATTTTTTGTATTCTCGGGTGATTTCGTTGAAAGGGAATTTTTTGTGTTCGAGGGTGATTTCGTTGGAAGCGAATTTTTTGTGTTCTGGTGTAATTTCATTGGAATAGAAATTTTTGTGCTCTCAGGATTTTTCGATGGAAGCAAATTTTTGAAGTAGGGAGTCATTTCGTTGGAAGCGTGTTTTCTGTGCTCTGGAGTCATTTCGATGGAAGCGAATTTTTTTGTGCTCTGGGGTGATTTCGTTGGAAGCGCATTTTTTGTGTTCTGGGATAATTTCGTTGGAAGTGAATTTTTTGTGTTCTTGGGTGATTTCGATGGAAGCCAATTTTTGAAGTATGGGATCATTTCCTTGGAAGCGTGTTTTCTGTGCTCTGGAGTCATTTCGTTGGAAGACAATTTTTTGTGCTATGGGGTGATTTTGTTGGAAGCGAAATTTTTGTCTCCTGTGGTGATTTCGATGGAAGCGAATTTTTTATGTTTTAGGGTGATTTCGTTGGAAGCGAATTTTTTGTGCTCTGGGATGATATCTTTGGAAGCGAATATTTGTGTTCTCAGGAGATTTCGTTGGAAAAGAATTTTTTCTTCTGGGGTAATATCGTTGGAAGAGAATTTTTTGTGTTCTCCTTTTTCTTCGATGGAAGCAAATTTTTGAAGTAGGGGGTCATTTCGTTGGAAGCGTGTTTTCTGTGCTCTGGAGTCACTTCGTTGGAAGGGAATTTTTGGTGCTCAGGCGTGATTTCGTTGGAAGCACATTTTTTGTGTTCTCAGGTGATTTCTTTTAAAGAGAATTTTTTGTGTTCTCGGGTGATTTCGTGGGAAAACAATTTTTTGTCTTCTTGTGTAATATCTTTGGAAGAGAATTTTCTGTATTCTTATATTATTTCAATGGAAGCAAATTTTTGAAATATGGGGTCATTTCGTTGGAAGAGTGTATTCTGTGCTCTAGAGGCATTTCTTTGGAAGCGAATTTTTTTTGTTCTGGGGTAATATCGTTGGAAGAGAAATTTTTGTTTTCTCAGGATTTTTCGATGGAAGCAAATTTTTGAAGTAGGGAGTCATTTCGTTGGAAGCGTGTTTTCTGTGCTCTGGAGTCATTTCGATGGAAGCAAATTTTTTGTGCTCTGGGGTGATTTCGTTGGAGGCGCATTTTTTGTTTTTAGGGATAATTTCGTTGGAAGTGAATTTTTTGTGTTCTCGGGTGATTTCGATGGAAGCCAATTTTTGAAGTATTGGATCATTTCCTTGAAAGCGTGTTTTCTGTGCTCTGGAGTCATTTCGTTGGAATCGAATTTTTTGTGCTCTGCGGTGATTTTGTTGGAAGCGAAATTTTTGTGTTCTCGGGTAATTTTGTTGGAAGCGATTTTCTTGTGTTCTCGGGTAATTTCGTTGGACGTGAATTTTTTGTGTTCTAGGGTGATTTTTTTGGAAGCGAATTTTTTTGTGCTCTGGGATGATTTCTTTGGAAACGAATATTTGTTTTCTCAGAAGATTTCCTTTCAAGCGAATTTTTTGTGTTCTGGGGTGATATCGTTGGAAGCGAATATTTTGTGTTCTCGGGTGATTTCAATGGAAACAAATTTTTGAAGTATGGTATCATTTCGTTCGAAGCGTGTTTTCTGTGCTCTGGAGTCATTTTGTTGGAAGCGAATTTTTTGTGTTCTTGGGTGACTTCCTGGAAGCGAATATTCGTGTTCTCAGAAGATTTCGTTGCAAGCGAATTTTTTTGTGTTCTGGGGTAATGTTGTTGGAAGCGAATTTTTTGTGTTCTCAGGTTTTTTCGATGGAAGCAAATTTTTGATGTAGGGGGTCATTTCGTTAGAAGCGTGTTTTCTGTGCTCTGGAGTCACTTCGTTGGAAGGGAATTTTTGTTGCTCTGGGGTGATTTCGTTGGAAGCGAATTTTTTGTGTTCTCGGGAGATTTCGTTAAAAGGGAATTTTTTGTGTTCTGGGGTCATTTCGTTGGAAGCGTGTTTTCTGTGCTCTGGCGTCATTTCGTTGGAAGCGAATTTTTTGTGTTCTCGGGTGATTTCGATGGAACAAATTTTTGAAGTATGGTATCATTTCATTGGAAGGGTGTTTTCTGTGCTCTGGAGTCATTTCATTGGAATCGAATTTTTTGTGCTCTGGGGTGATTTTGTTGGAAGCGCAATTTTTGTGTTCTCGGGTAATTTCGTTGGAAGCGATTTTCTTGTGTTCTGGGGTAATTTCGTTGGACGTGAATTTTTTGTGTTCTAGGGTGATTTTTTTGGAAGCGAATTTTTTTGTGCTCTGGGTTGATTTCTTTGGAAGCAAATATTTGTGTTCTCAGAAGATTTCCTTGCAAGCGAATTTTTTGTGTTCTGGGGTAATTTCATTGGAAGCGAATTTTTTGTGTTCTGGGGTGATTTCCTTGGAAGCGAATTTTTTGTGTTCTGGGGTGATTTCGTTGGAAGTGAATATTTTGTGTTCTCGGGTGATTTAGTGGAAACAAATTTTTGAAGTATGGTATCATTTGTTCGAAGCGTGTTTTCTGTGCTCTGGAGTCATTTCTTTGGAAGCGAATTTTTTGTGTTCTGGGGAGATTTCGTTGGAAGCGAATATTTGTGTTCTCAGAAGATTTAGTTGCAATCGAATTTTTTCTGTTCTCCGGTTTTTTCGATGGAAGTAAATTTTTGAAGTAGGAGGTCATTTCGTTGGAAGCATGTTTTCGGTGCTCTGGAGTCATTTCGTTGGAAGCGAATTTTTTGTGCTCTGGGTTGATTTCGTTGGAAGCGAATTTTTTGTGTTCTCGGGTGATTTCTTTGAAAGGGAATTATTTGTGTTCTAGGGTGATTTCGTTGGAAGCGAATTTTTTTGTGCTCTGGGATGATTTCTTTCGAAGCGAATATTTGTGTTCTCAGGAGATTTCGTTGGAAGCGAATATTTTGTGTTCTGGGGTAATTTCTTTGAAAGCTAATTTTTTGTGTTCTCGGGTGATTTCAATGGAAGCAAATTTTTGAAATATGGGGTCATTTCGTTGGAAGCCTGTTTTCTGTGCTCTGGAGTCATTTCGTTGGAAGCAATTTTTTTGTGTCCCGGGGTGATTTCTTTGGAAGCGAATTTTTTGTGTTCTCCGGTTTTTTCGATGGTAGCAAATTTTTGAAGTAGGGGGACACTTCGTTGGAAGCGTGTTTTCTGTGCTCTGGAGTCATTTCGTTGGAAGCGAATTTTTTGTTCTCTGTGGTGATTTCTTTGGACGTGAATATTTTGTGTTCTCGGGTGATTTCGTTGAAAGGAAATGTTTTGTGTTCTAGGGTGATTTCGTTGGAAGCGAATTTTTTGTGTTCAGGGGTGATTTCGATGTAAGCAAATTTTTTCTGTTCTGTGGTAATTTCGTTGGACGTGAATTTTTTGTGTTCTCTGGTGTTTTCGATGAAAGGGATTTTTTTGTGTTCCAGGGTGATTTCGGTGGAAGCGAATTTTTTTGTGCTCTGGGATGATTTCTTTGGAAGCAAATATTTGTGTTCTCAGAGATTTCGTTGGAAGCAAATTTTTTGTGTTCTTGGGTAAATTCGTTGGAAGCGAATTTTTTGTGTTCTCGGGTGATTTCGATGGAACTAAATTTTTGAAATATGGGGTCATTTCATTGGAAGCGTGGTTTCTCTGCTCTCGAGTCATTATGTTGGAAATGAATTTTTTGTGTTCTGGGGTGATTTCGTTGGAAGCGAATATATGTGTTCTCAGAAGATTTCGTTGCAAGCGAATATTTTGTGTTCTGGCGTAATTTCGTTGGAAGCGAATTTTGTGTGTTTTCGGGTGATTTCGATGGAAGCAAATTTTTGAAGATTGGGATCATTTCGTTTGGAGCGTGTTCTCTGTGCTCTGGAGTCATTGCGTTGAAAGCGAATTTTTTTGTGTTCTGGGGTAATTTCCTTTGAAGGGAATTTTTTGTTTTCTCCGTTTTTTTCCAATGAAGCAAATTTTTGAAGCAGGGGGTCATTTCTTTGCAAGCGTGTTTTCTGTGCTCTGGAGTCATTTCCTTGGAAGCGAAATATTTGTGTTCTGGGGTGATTTCGTTGGAAGCAAATTTTTTGTGTTCTGGGGCAATTTCGTTGGAAGCGAATTTTTTGTCTTCTGGGGTGATTTCGTTGGAAGCGAATTTTTGGTGGTCTGGGGTGATTTCGTTGGAAGCGTGTTTTCTGTGGTCTGGAGTGATTACTTTGGAAGCGAATATTTGTGTTCTCAGGAGATTTCGTTGGAAGCGAATTTTTTGTGTTCTGGGGTGATATTGTTGGAAGCGAATTTTTTGTGTTCTGGGGTGATTTCGTTGGAAGCGATTTTTTTGTGTTCTGGGGCAATGTCCTTGGAAGCAGGTTTTATGTCCTTTGGAGTAATTTCGTTAGAAGCGAATTTTTCTCTGTTCTGGTGTGATTTCGTTGGAAATGAAGTTTTTATGATCTGCGGTGATTTCGTTGGAAACGAATTTTTTTGTGCTCTGGGGTGATTTCCTTTGAAGCGAATTTTTTGCGTTCTTTGTTAATTTCATTGGAAGCTAATTTTTTCTGTTCTCGGGTGATTTCTTTGTAAGCTAATTTTTTGTGATCTCGGGTGATTTCGATGGAAGCAAATTTTTTGTGATCTTTGTTGATTTTGTTGGAAATGATGTTTTTGTGATCGGGGTAATTTTGTTGGAAGCGAACTTTTTATGTTCTGGGTTGATTTCGATTGAAGCGAATTTTTTTGTGTTGTGGGGTGATTTCGTTGAAAGTGAATTCTTTGTGTTCTGGGGTAATATCTCTGGAAGCAGGTGTTATGTCCTTTGGAGTCATTTCGTTAGAAGCGAATTTTTCTCTGTTCTGGTGTGATTTATTTGGAAACGAAGTTTTTGTCCTCTGTGGTGATTTCGTTGGAAGCAAATTTTTGTGTTCTGGGGTAATTTGTTTGGAAGCAAATTTTTTGCATTCTCGGGTGATTTCGTTGGAAGCAAATTTTTTGTGTTCTAGGGTGTTTTCGTTGTAAACGAATTTTTTGTGCTCTGGGGTGATTTTGTTGGAAGCGAATATTTTGTGTTCCTCGGGTGATTTCGATGGAAGTGAATTTTTTGTTTTCTGGGGTAATTTCGTTGGAAGCGAATTTTTTGTGGTCTGGGTTTATTTCGTTGTTAGCGAATTTTTTGAAGTATGGGGTGATTACGTTGGAAGCGTGTTTTCTGTGCTCTGGGGTGATTTCGTTGGAAACGAATTTTTTGTGATCTCGGGTGATTTCGAAGGAAGCGAATTTTTTGTGGTCTGGGATGATATCGTTGTTAGCGAATTTTTTGAAGTATGGGGTGATTTATTTGGAAGCGTGTTTCCTGTGCTCTGGAGTCATTTTGATGGAAGCGAATTTTTTGTGTTCTGGGTTGATTTCTATCGAAGCGATTTTTTTGTGTTCTGGGGAGATTTCCGTGGGAGCGAATTTTTGGCGTTCTGGGGTAATTTTGTTGGAAGAGGGTTTTATGTCCTTTGTAGTCATTTCATTGGAAGCGAATTTTTCTCTGTTCTGGTGTGATTTTGTTGGAAACGCATTTTTTTTGCTCTGGAATGTTTTTGTTGTAAGAGAATGTTTTGCGTTCTGGGGTAATTTCATTGGAAGCGAATTTTTTTGTGTGTGTGTTCTGGGGTGATTTCATTGGAAGGGAATTTTTTGTGATCTGGGGTAATTTTTTTGGAAGCGGGTTTTATGTCCTTTGGAGTCATTTCGCTAAAAGCGAATTTTTCTCTGTTCTGGTGTGATTTCGTTGGAAATGAAGATTTTGTGATCTGGGGTGATTTCGTTGGTAGCGAATTTTTTGTGGTCTGGTATGATTTCTTTGGAAACAAACTATTTGTGTTCTAGGGTGATTTTGATGGAAGCGAATTTTTTGTGTTCTGGGGTCATTTCGTTGGTAGCGTGTTTTCTATGCTCAGGAGTCATTTCGTTGGAAGCGAATTTTTTGTGTTCTCGGTTGATTTCGATGGAAGCAAATTTTTGAAGTATGGTATCATTTTGTTCGAAGCTTGTTTTCTGTGCTCTGGAGTCATTTTGTTGGAAGCGAATTTTTTGTGTTCCAGGGTGATTTCGAGGAATTGAATTTTTTTGTGCTCTGGGATGATTTCTTTGGAAGCGAATATTTGTGTTCTCAGGATATTTCGTTGGAAGCTAATTTTTTGTGTTCTTGGGTAATTTCGTTGGAAGCAAATTTTTTGTGTTCTAGGGTGATTTTGATGGAAGCAAATTTTTGAAGTAGGGGGCCATTTTGTTGGAAGCGTGTTTTCTGTGCTCTGGAGTCATTTCATTGGAAGTTAATTTTTTGTGCTCTGGGGCAATTTCGTTGGAAGCGAATATTTTGTGTTCTCGGGTGATTTCGTTGGAAGCCAATTTTTTGTGTTCTTGGGTGATTTCCATGAAAGCAAATTTTTTATGTTCTGGGGTAATTTCGTTGGAAGCGAATTTTTTGTGTTCTCGGGTGTTTTCGATGGAAGCAAATTTTTGAAGTATGGGATCATTTCGTTGGAAGCCTGTTTTCTGTGCTCTAGAGTCATTTCGTTGGAAGCGAATTTTTTGTGTTCTTGGGTGATTTCGTTGGAAGCGAATATTCATGTTCTCTGAAGATTTCATTGCAAGCGAATTTTTTTGTGTTCTGGGGTAATTTCGTTGGAAGCGAATTTTTTGTGTTCTCCGGTTTTTTCGATGAAAGCAAATTTTTGAAGTAGGGGGTCATTTCGTTGGAAGAGTGTTTTCTGTACTCTGGAGTCACTTCATTGGAAGGGAATTTTTGGTGCTTTGGTGTGATTTCTTTGGAAGCGAATTTTTTGTTTTCTGGGGTAATTACGTTGGAAGCGAATTTTTTGTGTTCTAGGGTGATTTCGTTGAAAGGGAATTTTTAGTGTTCTGTTGTCATTTCGTTGGAAGCGTGTTTTCTGTGCTCTGGATTCATTTCTTTGGAAGCGAATTTTTTGTGTTCTGGGGTGATTTTGTTAGAAGCGAATTTTTGGTGGTCTGTGGTGATTTCGTTGGAAGCGTGTTTTCTGTGGTCTGGGGTGATTACTTTGGAAGCGAATATTTGTGTTCTCAGGAGATTTCGTTGGAAGCGAATTTTTTGTGTTCCTGGGGTGATATTGTTGGAAGCGAATTTTTTGTGTTCTGTGGTGATATAGTTGAAAGTGAATTTTTTGTTTTCTGGGGTAATATTCTTGGAAGCAGGTTTTATGTCTTTTGGAGTCATTTTGTTAGAAGCGAATTTTTCTCTGTTCTGGTGTGATTTCTTTGGAAATGAAGTTTTTGAGATCTGGGGTGATTTCACTGGAAGCGAATATTTTGTGTTCTGGGGTAATTTCTTTGGAAGCAAATTTTTTGTGTTCTGTGGTGATTTCGTTGAAAGGGATTTTTTTGTGTTCTGGGGTCATTTCTTTGGAAACGTGTTTTCTGTGCTCTGGAGTCATTTCTTTGGAAGCAAATTTTTTGTGTTCTGGGTTGATTTCATTGGAAGCAAATTTTTTGTGTTCTGGGGTGATTTCTTTGGAAGCGTGTTTTCTGTGCTCTGGAGTCTTTTCGTTGGAAGCAAATTTTTTGTGTTCTGCGGTGATTTCAATGGAAGGAAATTTTTTCCATTCTGGGGTAATTTTGTGGGAAGCCAATATTTTTGTTCTCAGGTGATTTATTGGAAGGGAATTTTTTGTGCTCTGGGGTGATTTCGTTGGAAGCAAATTTTTCTATTCTGGGGTAATTTCGTTGGACGTGAATTTTTTTGTTCTCAGGTGATTTATTGGAAGGGAATTTTTTGTCTTCTGTGGTTATTTTAATGGAAGCCAATTTTTTATGTTCTAGGGTGATTTCTTTGGAAGCGAATTTTTTGTGTTCTCGGGTCATTTCATTGGTAAATTGTTTTCTGTGCTCTGGAGTCATTTCGTTGGAAGCGAATTTTTTGTGCTCTCGGGTGATTTCATTGGAAGCGATATTTTTGTGTTCTCGGGTGATTTCGTTGAAACGGAATTTTTTGTGCTCTGGGATGATATCTTTGGAAGCGAATATTTGTGTTCTCAGGAGTTTTCGTTGGAAAAGAATTTTTTGTCTTCTGGGGTAATATCGTTGGAAGAGAATTTTTTCTGTTCTCCGGTCTTTTCGATGGAAGCAAATTTTGAAATAGTGTGTCATTTCGTTGGAAGCATGTTTTCTGTATTCTGGAGTCATTTTGTTGGAAGCGAATTTTTGGTACTCTGTGGTGATTTCGTTGGAAGTGAATTTTTTGTGTTCTCGGGTGATTTCGTTGAAAGGGAATTTTTTGTGTTCTGTGGTCATTTCTTTGGCCGCGAATTTTTAGTGTTCTGGGGTCATTTAGTTGGAAGCGTGTTTTCTGTGCTCTGGAGTCATTTCGATGGAAGCGAATTTTTTGTGTTCTCGGGTGAATTTTTGGCCGCGAATTTTTAGTGTTCTGGGGTCATTTAGTTGAAAGCATGTTTTCTGAGCTCTGGAGTCATTTCGATGGAAGCGAATTTTTTGTGCTCTGGGGTGATTTCGTTGGAAGCCAATTTTTTTCTGTTCTGGGTGATTTCGTTGGAAGCGAATTTTTTGTGTTCTGGGGTAATTTCGTTGGAAGCGAATTTTTTGGTTCTCGGGTGATTTCGATGGAAGCAAATTTTTGAAGTATGGTATCAATTCATTCGAAGCGTGTTTTCTGTGCTCTACAGTCATTTCGTTGGAGCGAATTTTTTGTGTTCTAGGGTGATTTCGTTTAAAGGGAGTTTTTCTGTTCTAGGGTGATTTCGTTGGAAGCGAATTTATTGTGTTCTAGGGTGATTTCGTTGGAAGCTAATTTTTTTGTGCTCTGTGATGGTTTCTTTCTAAGCGAATATTTGTGTTCTCAGGAGATTTCGTTGGAAGCAAATATTTTCTCTTCTGGGGTAATATCGTTGGAAGAGAATTTTTTGTTTTCTCCAGTTTTTTTGATTGAAGCCAATTTTTGAAGTATGGTATCATTTCGTTCGAAGCGTGTTTTCTGTGCTCTGGAGTCATTCCGTTGGAAGCGAATATTTGTGATCTCAGACGATTTCGTTGCAAGCGAATTTTTTTTTGTTCTCCTGTTTTATTGATGGAAGCAAATTTTTGAAGTAGGTGGTCATTTCGTTGGAAGCTTGTTTTCTGTGCTCTGGAGTAATTTCGTTGAAAGGGAATTTTTTGTGCTTTGGGCTGATTTCGTTGGAAGTGAATTTTTTGTGTTCTAGTGTGATTTCGTTGAAAGGGAATTTTTTGTGTTCTAGGGTGATTTTGTTGGAAGCGAATTTTTTGTGTTCTGTGGTGATTTCGATGAAAGCAAATTTTTGTGTTCAGGGGTAATTTCGTTGGAAGCGAATTTTTTGTGTTTTCAGGTGATTTCGATGGAAGCAAATTTTTGAAGTATGGTATCATTTCATTCGAAGCGGGTTTCCTGTGCTCTGGAGTCATTTCGTTGGAGCGAATTTTTTGTGTTCCTGGGTGATTTCGTTGGAAGCGAATTTTTGGTGTTCTGCCGTGATTTCGATGGAAGCAAACTTTTTCTGTTCTCTGGTAATTTCGTTGGAGGTGAATTTTTTTTGTTCTCGTGTGATTTCTTTGAAAGGGAATTATTAGTGTTCTAGGGTGATTTCCTTGGAAGCGAATTTTTTTGTGCTCTGGGATGATTTCTTTCGAAGCGAATATTTGTGTTCTCAGGAGATTTCGTTGGAAGCGAATATTTTGTGTCTGGGGTAATTTCGTTGAAAGCGATTTTTTGTGTTCTCCGGTGATTTCAATGGAAGCAAATTTTTGAAATATGGGGTCATTTCGTTGGAAGCTCGTTTTCTGTCCTCTGGAGTCATTTCGTTGGAAGCAAATTTTTGGTGCTCGGGGGTGATTTCGTTGGAAGTGAATTTTTTGTGCTCTTGGGTGATTTCGTTGAAAGTGAATTTTTTGTGCTCTGGAGTCATTTCCTTGGAAGCGATTTTTTTGTGTTCTGGGGCGATTTCGTTGGAAGCGAATTTTTTGTGTTCTAAGGTAATTTCATTGGAAGCGAATTTTTTGTGTTCTCTGGTTTTTTCAATGGAAGCAAATATTTGAAGTAGGGGGTCATTTCGTTGGCAGCGTGTTTTCTGTGCTCTGGAGTCATTTCGTTGGAAGCGAATTTTTTGTTTTCTCGGGTGATTTTGTTAAAAGGGAATTTTTTGTGTTCTGTGGTCATTTCGTTGGAAGCCTGTTTTCTGTGCTCTGGAGTCATTTGGTTGGAAGCGAATTTTTTGTGTTCTGGGGTGATTTCGTTGCAGGCGAAGTGTTTGTGTTCTGGGGAAATTTCGTTGGAAGCGAATTTTTTGTTTTCTCGGGTGATTTCGATGGAAGCATATTTTTGAAGTATGGTATCATTTCGTTCGAAGTGTGTTTTCTGTGCTTGGAGTCATTTCGTTGGAAGCGAATTTTTTGTGTTCTTGGGTGATTTCGTTGAAAGGGAATGTTTTGTATTCTATGGTGATTTCGTTGGAAGCGAATTTTTTGTGTTCTGGGTTGATTTCGTTGGAAGCAATTTTTTTGTGTTCTGGGTTGATTTCGTTGGAAGCAAATTTTTTGTGTTCTGGGGTGATTTCATTGGAAGCGTCTTTTCTGTGCTCTGGAGTCATTTCGTTGGAAGCGAATTTTTTGTGTTCTGCGGTGATTTCGATGGAAGGAAATTTTTTCCGTTCTGGGGTAATTTTGTGGGAAGCCAATATTTTTGTTCTCAGGTGATTTATTGGAAGGGGATTTTTTGTGCTCTGGGGTGATTTCGTTGGAAGCAATTTTTTTCCGTTCTGGGATAATTTCTTTAGAAGCCAATATTTTTGTTCTCGGGTGATTTTGTTGGAAGGGAATTTTTTGTGCTCTGGGTTGATTTGGTTGAAAGTAAATTTTTTCTATTCTGGGGTAATTTTGTTGGACGTGAATTTTTTTGGTCTCAGGTGATTTCGTTGAAAGTGAATTTTTTTTGCTTTAGGGTGATTTCATTGGATGCGGATTTTTTGTGCTCTGGGGTGATTTCTTTGGAAGCGAATATTTGTGTCCTCAGGAGATTTTGTTGGAAGCGAATTTTTTGTGTTCTGGGGTAATTTCGTTGGAAGCGAATTTTTTTGTGTTCTCTGGTTTTTTTGATGGAAGCAAATTTTTGAAGTAGGGGGTCAAACCGTTGGAAGCGAAATTTTTTATGTTCAGGGGTGATTTCGTTGGAAGCGAATGTTTTGTGATCTGGGGTAATTTCGTTGGAAGCGAATTATTTTGTGTTCTCATGTGATTTCGATGGAAGCAAATTTTTGAAGTATGGGGACATTTCGTTGGAAGCTATTTTATGTGCTTTGGGGTGATTTCGTTGGAAGCGAATTTCTTGTGTTCAGGGGTAATTTCGTTTGAAACAAATTTTTTGTGTTCTCGGGTGATTTCGTTGAAAGGGAAGTTTTTGTTTTCGAGGGTGATTTCGTTGGAATAGAATTTTCTGTGTTCTGGGGTGACTTCGATGGAAGTGAATTTTTTGTGTTCTCCAGTTTTTTTGATGTAAGCAAATTTTTGAAGTAGGGGGTCATTTCGTTATAATCGTGGTTTCTGTGCTTTGGAGTCATTTCGTTGGAAGGTAATTTTTTGCGCTCTGGGGTGATTTCGTTGTAAGCGAACTTGTTTGGGCTCTGGGATGATTTCTTTGGAAGCGACTATTTGTGTTCTCAGGAGATTTCATTGGAAGAGAATTTTTTGTGTTCTGTGGTGATTTCTATGGAAGCAAATTTTTTCTGTTCTGTGGTAATTTCGTTGGACGTGAATTTTTTGTTTTCTCTGGTTTTATTGATGGAAGCAAATTTTTGAAGGAGGGTGTCATTTCGTTGGAAGCGTGTTTTCTGTGCTCTGGAGTCATTTCATTGGAAGGGAATTTTTTGTGCTCTGGGGTGATTTCGATGGAAGCAAATTTTTTGTGTTCTGGGGTAATTACGTTGGATGCGAATTTTTTGTGTTCTCGGGTGATTTCGTTGGCCGCGAATTTTTAGTGTTCTGGGTTCATTTCGTTGGAAGCCTGTTTTCTGTGCGATGGAGTCATTTTGTTGGAAGCGAATTTTTTGTGTTCTGGGGTAATTACATTGGAAGCGAATTTTTTGTGTTCTCGGGTGATTTCTTTGGCCGCGAATTTTTAGTTTTCTGCGGTCATTTAGTTGGAAGCGTGTTTTCTGTGCTCTGGAGTCATTTCGCAGGAAGCGAATTTTTTTGTGATCTGGGGTGATTTCGATGGAAGCAAAATTTTTCTGTTCTGTGGTAATTTCGTTGGACGTGAATTTTTTGTGTTCTCGGGTGATTTGGTTGAAAGGGAATTTTTTGTGTTCCAGGGTGATTTCATTGGAAGCGAATTTTTTTGTGCTCTGGGATGATTTTTTTGGAAGCAAATATTTGTGTTCTCAGGAGGTATCGTTGGAAGCAAATTTATTGTGTTCTGGGGTAATTTCGTTAGAAGCGAATTTTTTTGTGTTTGGGGGTAATTTCGTTGGAAGCGAATATTTTGTTTTCTCCGGTTTTTTCGATGGAAGCAAATTTTTGAAGCAGGGGGTCATTTCATTGGAAGTGTGTTTTCTCTGCTCTGGAATCATTTCGTTGGAATCGAATTTTTTGTGTTCTGGGGTGATTTCATGGAAGCAATTTTTTTGTGTTCTGGGGTAATTTCGTTGGAAGCGAATTTTTTGTGTTCTGGTGTGATTTCGTTGGAAGCGAATTTTTTGTGCTCTGGGGTGATTTGATTGGAAGCTAATATTTGTGTTCTTAGGATATTTCATTGCAAGCAAATTTTTATGTTCTGGGGTAATTTCGTTGGAAGCGAATTTTTTGTGTTCTCCGGTTTTTCTATGGAAGCAATTTTTTTTTAAGTAGAGGGTCATTTCGTTGGAAGCGTGTTTTCTGTGCTCTGGAGACATTTCTTTGGCAGTGAATTTTTTGTGCTCTGGGGTGATTTCGTTGGAAGCGAATTTTTTCTATTCTCGGGTGATTATGTTGAAAGCGAATTTTTTATGTTCTAGGGTTATTTCGTTGGAAGCGAATTTTTTGTGCTCTGGGGTGATTTGATTGGAAGCTAATATTTGTGTTCTTAGGATATTTCGTTGCAAGCGAATTTTTATGTTCTGGGGTAATTTCGTTGGAAGCGAATTTTTTGTGTTCTCCGGTTTTTCTATGGAAGCAATTTTTTAAGTAGAGGGTCATTTCATTGGAAGCGTGTTTTCTGTGCTCTGGAGTCATTTCTTTGGCAGTGAATTTTTTGTGCTCTGGGGTGATTTCGTTGGAAGCGAATATTTTCTATTCTCGGGTGATTTCGTTGAAAGCAAATTTTTTATGTTCTAGGGTTATTTCGTTGGAAGCGAATTTTTTTGTGCTCTGGGATGATATCTTTGGAAGCGAATATTTGTGTTCTCAGGAGTTTTCGTTCGAAAAGAATTTTTTGTCTTCTGGGGTAATATCGTTGGAAGAGAATTTTTTGCGTTCTCCTGTCTTTTTGATGGAAGCAAATTTTGAAATAGTGTGTCAATTCGTTGGAAGTATGTTTTCTGTGCTATGGAGTCATTTCGTTGGAAGTGAATTTTTTGTGTTCTCGGGTGATTCGTTGAAAGGGAATTTTTTGTGTTCTGAGGTCATTTCTTTGGAAGTCTGTTTTCTGTGCTCTGGAGTCATTTCGTTGGAAGCGAATTTTTTGTGTTCTGGGGTGATTTCGTTGAAAGCAAATTTTTTGTGGTCTGTGGAAATTGTGTTGGAAGCGAATTTTTTGTGATCTCCGGTTTTTTCGATGGAAGCAAATTTTTGAAGTAGGGGGTCATTTTGTTGGAAGCATGTTTTCTGTGCTCTGGAGTCACTTGGTTGGAAGAAAATTTTTGGTGCTCTGGAGTGATTTCGTTGGAAGCAAATTTTTTGTGTTCTCGGGTGATTTCATTTAAAGGGAATTTTTTGTGTTCTAGGGTGATTTCGTTGGAAGCGCATTTTTTGTTTTCTGGGGTAATTACTTTGGAAGCGAATTTTTTGTGTTCTCGGGTGATTTAATTGAAAGGAAATTTTTAGTGTTCTGGCATCATTTCATTCGAAGCGTGTTTTCTGTGCGCTGGAATCATTTCGTTGGAAGCTAATTTTTTGTGCTCTTGGGTGATTTCGTTGGAAGCAATTTTTTTGGGTTCTAGGGTGATTTCGTTGAAAGGGAATTTTTTGTGTTCTGGGGTCATTTCGTTGGAAGGAATTTTTTTGTGTTCTGGGGTGACTGCGTTGGAAGCATGTTTTCTGTGCTCTGGAATCATTTCGTTGGAAGCGAATTTTTTCTGTTCTGCGGTGATTTCGATGGAAAGAAATTATTTCCGTTCTGGGGCAATTTTGTGGGAAGCGAATATTTTTGTTCTCAGGTGATTTATTGGAAGGGAATTTTTTGTGCTCTGGGGTGATTTCGTCGGAAGCAATTTTTTTCTATTCTGGGGTAATTTCGTTGGACGTGAATTTTTTTGTTCTCAGGTGATTTCATTGAAAGTGAATTTTTTGTGTTCTGGGTTGATTTCATTGGACACGAATTTTTTGTGTTCTCAGGTGATTTCGTTGAAAGTGAAATTTTTTTCCTTAGGGTTATTTCGTTGGAAGTGAATTTTTGGTGCTCTGGGGTGATTTCTTTGGAAGCGAATATTTGTGTTCTCAGGAGATTTCGTTGGAAAAGAATTTTTTGATTTTATGGTGATTTCATTGGAAGCTAATATTTGTGTTCCCGGGTGATCTCGTTAGAAGTGAATTTTTTCTGTTCTCGGGTGATTTCGATGGAAGCAAATTTTTTGTGTTCTGGGTTGATTTCGTTGGAAGCGAATTTTTTGTGTTCTGGGGCAATTTAGTTGGAAGTGAATTTTTCTGAAGTATGGGGTGATTTCATTGGAAGCATGTTTTCTGTGCTCTGGAGTCATTTCTTTGGAAGCAAATTTTTTGTGTTCTGGGGTGATTTCCTTGGAAGCAAATTTTTGTGTTCTGGGGTAATTTCTTTGGAAGCGAATTTTTCGTGTTCTCGGGTGATTTCGATGAAGCAAATTTTTCAAGTATGGGCTCATTTCATTGAAAGCGAATTTTTTGTGCTTGGGGTGATTTCGTTGGAAGCGAATTTTTTGTGCTCTGGGGTGATTTCTTTGGAAGCGAATATTTGTCTTCTCAGGAGATTTCTTTGCAAGCGAATTTTTTGTGTTCTGGGGTAATTTCGTTGGAAGCGAATTTTTTGTGTTCTCAGGTAATTTCGATGGAAGCAAATTTTTGAAGTATAGGGACATTTCGTTGGAAGCGAATTTTTTATGTTCCTGGGTGATTTCGTTGGATGCAAATATATTTGTTCCCTGGTGATTTCGGTGGAAGCTAATTTTTCATGTTCTGGGGTATTTTTGTT